>NC_141694.1:597036806-598359306 GCF_964263255.1 Lissotriton vulgaris
TTTTGCGAATCTCGCGTTCGCGAATTTTGCGGATTTGCGAACTCGCAATCCGCAAAATCCGCGAATTTGCGGATTTTTTTTTGTGTTTGCAAGGATTTCTGCCAGTTCGCGAGGCTTTCGTACCAGTTCGCAATTGCGAACTTACATTTCGGCACGCAACGGTCGCGATTATGTTGTTTCTACGTCTGGTTCATCATCACAGGTTCCCAGCACCCTCTGTTTCACCACTGCAACCCTCTGTTACATCAATGCCACCCTCTGGTTCATCATCACTGTATATTATGGGGGGGAAAAGCAAGCACACCAGCCCTGCTTCAACTGACATGAATTAATTTGGGGTTAGTTTATTAATGTGTCACTGTTTTAAAATTCCAGTCTGGCACCTGCTTCCTTATCTGTAATTTTGCTTTCTGTTGCAGTGCATTTTTTTCCCCAGGACCTTTGTGGCCGACTTGTAGCTATTCTATGAGCCTGCTGTGAGGGTCAGAGCAGGGTCATACAATTGTTGCAACTAGCAACTGAATTCTGGAGGGGCCCCAGTCAGGAAGCACTACAGGGAATTGTTACTAATGATGAGTTTGAACTCTTGCCCCTGCCGAGTGCTTTCAGTTTTGAAAAACTCATTTTCTGCAATTTCGCGGGATTCGCGGGGCGCGAACACGCGCGAGATCGGATTCAGAAGCCGCAAATTTGTGCGAATATGCAATTTGTTTTTTTGCGGTGTGTTAGTTGGCAAGGTTTTGTGCGTTTTTGCGAGCCGCTCGTAGCGCAAGGCGCAAAGTTACCCTCGCGGTCGTTCAAGGGCGCGGCCATCTTGTTTGCCTGACGTATTTCCGTTTCCGGGCGCGAAGTGTAATCTCGCAAAGTCTGCGGCTTGCCAGTACAGTTTTGCACGTGTTCGCAAGGAAAATCTCGCGCGAACTTACCCGCGTGGTCGTGAACGGGCGTGGCCATCTTGTTTCTCATTCATTGCTATGGTTCTGGGCATGGTCTTTGCATCCTCTCTAAATCTCTGCCATCCTTTGCTTGTTTGTAGTTTTTTTAATCTATTTTACTTATTATCTATCCCTCTATTTTTCTAGCCCTATATTTTTGTGTTTACTGCTACTTTTGGTTAATTTTAAACTACTTTTTTAAACTCTTTTCTTTTCTTTTCTTCTCTTCCCTATTCTATTTTCTTTATTCCTTTCCGCCCAGACCATGGTGAAGGGAGCCGGGAAGCATCCCGAGAAGGGGAAGGGTCCCGCACCCTGTGTCCGGCTCCCGTGCGGGCGTTTGAGGGGGGAGGAGGTCGTACCCAGGGAGATCTTTACCCCGGAGGAGGTGGGCCAACTCATTTTTTATGTTCAGCGCCGCCTCCCCAGGACCATCATGGGAGGCGGCAAGATCAGTGCCGGGTACGGGGTCCGGGAGCGCCGGAAGCGGTGGGAGAAGGTGTGCCAGGCCATTTACCACCACTCTCGTGTCTGGCGCACCTACAACCAGGCCACCCACCGCTGGACGGATGTCCTGACCCGTGAGCGAGATCTGCTCGACCTCCTTGGCCTTGAGATCCCCGGGCTTGGTGAGTAGTAGTAGCTATTTCTTTACTACTATGTTTTCTCCTGCTGTGTTATTATATTGCAAATTTTTGTTTTTTACCAAGAGCAATAATGCTGCTCATTACATTGTAGGTAAATTATATTTCAAAATCTTCTGTGCATTTCAGGTACACTGCTCTCCTTCTTCTCAGTAGTGTTGCTACTATGCTTATTTGTTTTCGATTTTGTGTTCATTTCATTGGCCTGTGAAATTATGTATGAGTGTAGTTTAAAGAACTGCGTAATGCTACACACTAAGGTTCAGATTTGTCATTACCGGCGCATCCCTGCAAAGTAGCAGGGATGCGCCAGTAATTGTGCGTCACGCCACCATCACCCATGGTGCGCCGTATTTACAATGCGGCGCACCATGGGCCCAAAACGTCACCAAAGCGTTACGCATCTGTGCCGTAAAGGCGGCGCATTGCTGGAGTTGCGTCGTAAAGATGGTGCAGCTCCATCAATGCTCTGGGGTGCCCTATCTCCCCAATGCTGCGTCAAGCCGTACGTCTGCTTCAAGCAGGCACAGGGTTTGAGTCACGCATCATTGTCCTCAAAGTGACTGATTGAAATCTTGTAGATTTCCCTCAGCCACTTTTAGGATGCGTTCCTGCGCAGGAACGCCCTCCCTTGTGCAGGAACGCCCCCTATTGGCGCAGGGCTTTACAACGTGATGCATCTCCCATATGCGTCACGTTGTTAATATACGCCGCACCATTGCGCCTCTTTTGTGCTGTCGCTGCGTCACAAAAGTCACGCAACAATGGAGCAAAAGAGCCGCAAGGGGCTTCTAAATCAGCCCCTACAGACTCGAATCCAGTCCTTCCTTTGTACACATGGCGATAAGTAGAAATAGTGGTGGTGGATTAATAGTTTGAGTATTTTAATGACTGGTTAATGTAGTAGGAAACTTTAGTGTTGTCGCTGATCTTCAATCACGATGGACTTTGGCTGTCACTTCGCGTGCTGCGGACTGCTGCCTGCCAATCCTAGGCAAACCTTTTTAGTACTTTGTTTAGTGAGTTACATAAGGTAATTTCCAATTCGACGGTCCGCAAATCAAGCAATACTAAAGTAATAACGTAGTCGACCACATGAGATTGGTCAATAATATATCCCGTGGAGTAGTTGTCTATTTGCTATTTCGCAAAAATATTTTGTTAGTTCTTTTGAAATGTTTGATTTGGTTGACAAATATCATCCATGTTTTCTGTTTTTCTTTCTTTCATGTTGCACATCAGCTTCCCCCAGGGGCAAGAGGAGGACACAGGAGGAGGAGGAAGGTGCTGTTGACGATGCAGGCCAGGACCGGGCAGGCGAGGGCTCCTTTGCTGGCCCCAGTAAGTTTTAATTTTAATATAGAGTACTTATTTTTTCCTAGCGTTCCTCATTCGATTTTTTCTAAATCGTCTTTGATCTTCTTGTAGACAGGATCTAAATTCTTATCCTGCCTCGACTATGACTCCGTGTAGTATTACTAGATTATTCTTATTAGTCTGTCTGTGTAGCTAACTAAGATTGCACATTTGGCATTTCCATTGGACTCCCATTCTAGTCAGCAATAGCTCTATGCACTGAGTGCAGTCCTCTGGGATTGTCCATAATGTCTTTTCAAGTATTCTAAATGTTTATGCTTTGACAATTGCCAACAATAAAAAGGTAAAAAGGTGAATGACCACCAAGAAAGAATAAGATACTACTTTACTTTTAGTTTGGATAGGAGGACAATCCATTCTACTACTGTTGCCTGGACAAATCTGCACAAACAGAACTATGGACACTAAAAATGCATTACTTAGCTTATCAATTATAATAGGTGCTGTTAGACTTTCCACATACCTCAGTGATAACAGACTTTGTAGTTGAACCCCCAATCTCCTTACTGACTAGATAGTGTGGCAGAGTCATTTAGCTCCCAAAGTCACCGATGGCAGAGGCACGGACTCATGCTTGCAAAACTTCCAAAACCTTTAGCTCATCCACTCTAGTCTGGAGGACCAAAAACCACAGAGTCTATTTGAGTTTAAAAGCTTTATTAAAAGTAAACACATTTATTGAAATCAAGTTTGTCATAAAAGTAAACGTTTAACTGGAAATGGAAAAGTGCTTAGTGTTGACGATTAATTGGACACATTTCTTGTGGTCGAGCCGAGCTCTCACCTGGTTTGAACTTGATCCTGCTCGTGTTCTTAGAAGTCAAGCTTCTGTCTATTAGGAGAAAAAGTGGTGCGTGTTAAAAATAAAAAGCAAGCATTCATCAGTTGTGCCAAAAAGTGCAGCAAGACAACAGCCTTCCATGGAAAAAGGGACATTTTTACTTTACAGTAGACAGTCACAAATTATTAAATTGTATACAGTTTTTTTCACATTTCTTTCTTCCTCCTAGACCAAATATTATATAGTAGTGAGTGGTGTATTCTAACATTATTAAATGTACTTTGTAGGTGGAACATCTGGAGGCGGGGCCAGCGTCGAGGTGGTGGTGGCATTGGACGAGGAGGACAACTCTGGGGAGGAGGCGGTGCAAGTGCCGGACAAATCTGTGGGGGATGACACGGTGGTGGCGGGCAGAGGTAAGCTATACATTCCTTACTCATTTGAGATTGAAGACTGGAAAGGGGCGACCATTCGGTCCCCCCGAACGTATGGCGGAGTACCACGATCCCCCCGGGAAGCCATCTTGGGCGGGAGGCGAGTCTCGGCTGGTATGCCCGAAGCGGCGTAGCCGGGGCGCGCCTTTTTCCTGCCCTGGAGTGGGCTGGCCTAGACACTGACGCGGCCGGCCACGCCCTTGGGGCAGGCAGGGGCGGGTTTACGCCCGCCCTGAAGACGGATAAAAGGAGCAACAAGCCAAGAAAGCATCCTCTTGTTCCTGTGCTCTGAAGCTGCACCCCCTCACTGCACGTGAGCTCGAGACGGAACGAAGAGCCAATTTTGAGCGTTGTAATCTTTCCTGTTTGTTTTACAGATACTCTGTTGGAGAATGCCCAAGAAAGCGGGAAAGCGAATGACTACCGACCAGATGCTGCGTGTTCTTATGAAAGAGGTGACCGAGCTAAAGAGGCGAATGGCGGATAAAGACGAGGAAGGGGGACCGAAAAGTCCTTTGGCAGGAGCAGCTCCGGGAGGGAAAGGCAAGAGGCCCAGAAGGGGAGCAGCTGGGGGAGACATCCCGGTTCCCTGTACCCCACTCGAAGAACCAACTCCGGTGCCGGAAGAGGGGAATCCGATTCCCGTGGTGGTCACCCCCGTGTCCGGGGAGGATATGCCGCCCGAGCTGGCAGCACAATTAGCAGCGTGGTTGGGTAATGGTAGCAAGGGCGCCACGGCTGACGACGCGCGGGTGTTGATGAAGCAACTGCGTGAAACAAGGGAAGCGGCGAAGGCACCATCGCCGGCTGCGGCAGTAGAGAAGCCACCTGGGACAGGTCCAGTCGCAGATACAGCTTCCGGTTCAGGTAAGCGGCCATTGCCGATTGCGAGGGATGAGTCTGCACCCTCACGAAGGGAAAAGTTGGGTCAACATGTCCCTCTGGCTATTAAAGAGAAGATATGGGCAGAGGAGTATATAAACATCTTCTCGTTGCTTACCGATCATTATGAGATGGAGCATGTTAAGAGCCAGAAGGAGCTCATGCATCCGAGTGTTTGGCGCACAAAGATGGCCGCCTTTAAGGTAATTGAAAACATTGGCACTTGGGGCAGAGCGTGGGGGATTTTTACATCCATCATGGGTGAACGTAGGCCCGAATTGCTGTCCGAATTGCCGATTTATCAGTCACGGATCATGGGGTATTCTGTATCACACGAGGGCAATCAATGGTTCTGTTACGATAATATTTTCAGAAAAGCGAAAGAACATGATAAAAACTGAACTTGGGATTGTTATGATTCTGTCTTGGTCCAAAATGGAAGATACTGGTATGTTGAAGTTGCCATTGGTAGGGAGTAGCGTGGGTGAATCCTCCCGCCAATATGCTGGGACGCCCTTTCGATCAAGTACGAGTAACGACAACCACTCGAGGCCGATCGGCAACGCAGGTAAAAGGGGGATTTGTTGGAACTTGAACAGGGGTAAATGTACGAGGCCCCAGGGGTCATGCAAATTTAGGCACGAATGTGGTGGGTGTGGGCAATCATCCCATCCTGAGTCCATGTGCAGAGCCAAAACGGGTGATAACGGGGGTAGAGGAGGCGCCAAACAGGTCTGATATAGTCCGAGGGGCGCCTTTACCTACTCCGATTGATACCATGGCAATGATTCCCTGGCTCAGCGAATACCCGGATCACGCTTCTGCTGGGGTGTTGCGGAACGGGTTTTCATATGGTTTCCGCATCCCAGTGGGGGAGTTTCAGGGTATAGCGAAATGTAAAAAACAAATATCGGTCTTGCAACATACGACCGTGGTACAGGAAAAGATCGTGAAAGAGGTTACTCGAGGTCAAGTCGCCGGTCCATTTAATGTGCCACCAGTTGCTAACTTTGTTTGTTCCCCTTTAGGGGTGGTCCCCAAGAAGGACCCGGGTGAGTTTCGGCTGATACATAATTTATCAGCCCCACGTGGTCTTTCCGTAAACGATGCGATAGACCCGGAAGTGTGTTCGGTGCGGTACGCATCCTTCGATGAGGCCGTAGCCATATTGAATCGCCTGGGGCCCGGTGCGCTGATGGCAAAATCTGATATCGAGTCAGCGTTCCGGTTGCTCCCGGTACATCCAGACGACCAGCGTCTCCTTGGTTTCATGTTTCAGGGTCACTATTACATGGATAGGTGTATGCCAATGGGGTGCTCTATATCTTGTGCCTATTTTGAAAAGTTCAGTTGTTTCCTGCAATGGGTCTTCACAAAGAAGACGGGGTTTCAACATGTTATGCATTATCTCGATGACTTTTTGTTTCTGGGGGCAGCCGGGGATCCGGAATGTGGACAAGCTTTGACTGAATTTTGTGTCTTGATGAATCAGTTTGGCGTGCCATTGGCACCAGGTAAGACTGTGGGTCCCTCGACTTGCCTCGAGTTTCTGGGGATCGAGCTTGACTCTGAAGAAGGTTGTTTTCGTTTACCACGAGACAAAGTGTTAAGATTCAGGGCATGCCTGCAAACGTGTATAAGTGAGTCTAAGGTTAAGCTGCATCAATTACAACAATTGGTGGGACAGTTGAATTTTGCCCTAAGAGTAATACCGATGGCCCGCCCCTTTTCCCGCTCGATCGCTCAAGCCATGGTCGGCCTGAAGTAGGGTCATCATCGCACGAGGCTCTCGGCAGAGGTTCGCCAGGACATGCGCATTTGGTTGGCATTTCTGGCGGATTTCAATGGTCGAATAGTCTGGAACAAACCGGCGGTGTCCTCTGAGGAGCTGGGGCTGTGGACGGATTCGGCAGGGAGCATTGGTTTTGGTGCCATATTCGGCACTCAGTGGTCGGCACAAAAATGGCCGTCATGGTGGCATGATAGTGGACTGACAAGTAACATTGCTTTTCTGGAACTTTTCCCCATTCTGGTGGCCCTGAGAACTTGGCCCGAAGGGTTCAGAGATCACTCTGTGGTATTCTGGTCTGATAACATGACCGTGGTTGAGTGTATCAATAGCCAGGCAGCACGATGCAAATGGATTCTGAGATTACTCAAGGAAATTGTATTACTGTGTATGCAATTGAATGGGCTATTTAGGGCAAGACATGTGCCGGGGGTGAAGAACCAGGCGGCTGATGCGCTTTCTCGTTTTCGTATGCAGGCCTTCTGGGGTTTTCGGCCCACAGCGGACCCGGTGGCGGCACCCTTTCCCGAAGCTCTCTGGTCTCTCGGTGCCCCGAACTTCGTAACCTCGTGGGAGAGAGTTTAGCACCCAGGACGAGGAAGGCATATGAAGGGGCGTTCCGTTCCTATTGGGCCTTTTTGGGGGCTGCTAGGGGGGAGCTTTGGGGCCAGGAGGAGTTGGTAGTGAAATTCCTGCTGTCTTTACATCAGGCAGGCAAATCAGTGGCTACGGCCCAGAGGCATCGGGCCGCCATTTCCTTTGTGGCTAGGGCTCATGGGATCCAGGACCCGACAGCGTCTTTCGTTGTGCAAAAAGCGCTACGTGGGTGGCAACGCCTTGAGGGTCGCAGAGTAGATGAAAGGCGCCCGATAGGTTTGGATAGGTTGGCCCTGTTATTATCCATACTCCCTGCAACGTGTTCATCCCAGTATGAAACAGTGTTATTCCGAGCCGCTTTTACGCTGGCATTCCATGGGGCTATGCGGGTAAGCGAACTAGTGGCAAGGAACAAGCAGGATGTGATGGGGGGACTGTGCCGAGAGCACGTTCAGGTTAGAGGGGGGACAATGACTGTCTCGTTTGTCAGGTCCAAGACCGATCAGGGTGCGATGGGTGACTGCATAATCATACAAAGGATTCCCGGGTCCTCCATGTGCCCGGTGAGTTGTGTAGAGGAATATTTAGCACAAAGGGTGGCATCATGGGGGGGGACCTTGTTGAGACACGCTGACGCCACCCCACTGACGAGGTTTCAGTTTCAGCGGGTGCTTGCGATGTCGATTGCCGCTGCGGGATTGAACCCGGCGAGTTTGGGACCCATTCCTTTCGGATAGGGGCTGCTACAGAGGCTACAGCCAGGGGTCTGAATGTCGAACAAGTTAAACGTGTGGGGCGTTGGTCCTCCAACTGTTATAAAAAGTATGTGCGGTTGCACATGTTGTGAAGCTGTAATGATGTACTCACGCTTCTTGTTTTTGTTTGGTTTCAGTTGCGCAAGCCTACGAGGCGGGGCGGACTATGCAGTCGACCCAACACCGGGCCAGCGGTCAGACATCACCGGCTGTGAAAAAGGAGGTGTGGGTCGTGGGCCACTCATACGTGAGGCGTGCCGCGGACGTATTCAAAGCAGGTGACATGATTTACGTGGCTGGGGAATACGGGTACAGTATGTCCTTCTACGGAAGGGGCGGACTCTGTATTGACCAGTTTCAATCATTTTTCGAGGGTTTGCTAGGGCGGACGAGGTCACCGCCGTCTATAGTCATAGTACATCTTGGGGGCAATGATTTGGTCACCACTGGTAGACGACTTCTTCTTGAGGCGATGCTTTCCACTGTAAGTTGGTTAGCGAGGAGAGTTCCAGGGTGCACAATTGCGTGGTCCCATATGATCCCACGAAAAGTATGGCGGGGGGCTATTTCTGTTTCTGCTCTGAATCATTCAGTAAGAAAAATTAATAACAAAGTGAGTAGATTGTTCCGTTCCAATACACTGCATTCTATTTCGCATGGTTGTATTACTGGTGACAGTATGTATTTGGGGGATGGTGTTCATTTGTCCCGGGTGGGGAACGAGTTACTCATAGGAGACTTCATAGCTTGGCTAAAGACTTTAAGACATGACCTTTAGGTAGGAGTGTTGTGGGGGGTCCGGATAGCCGGTCAACTATCCGGCCTGTGGCGGTAAGGTCATGATCGGTGAGCACTAATTGGAAGATCCCTATGAGTGGGCGTCACCCATTACGGATGGGAGCGCTCGAGGGAGGTGGCCATTGGCCCCTCAACGGGGAGGCGGTCCCTTCTAAGGATGGGCCGCCGAAAGGAAAGGAAAGGCGGTCAAGGCCCCTTCTTGGGTAGGAGGGGCTACAGCCCCCTCCTGTGGAATTTCTCGGGGCCAGGACATCTGCGACGGCAGATGTGGTAAGTGTGTGGGGTTTGGGGGGGGTCTACGCTACCTTCTAGATACCTCACACGAGTCCTCGGACGACCTTTAAGTGGCGTCGAGTTTATTGGGGCCCCCGTCAAGTCAAGGGAAATTGGTAGTTGCACTTGAGGTACACCTCTGTGCGGTCGCCCCTCACAAGTGAGGGGGATATTTCTGGTTTAGGGATCTTGACACCGGTTACGACCTTGCCGTTGGCCCTTAAACGTTAGGATGTACAATTTCAAAATTTCAAGTTAATGTTTTGTAGGATGTTAGTTCGGCTAGGAGAACCTTTGTATTAGAGAATATGTTAAGGTTAGCCAAACATCGCAATGTGGTAATGAAATTGTACATAATATGAAACTGTTATTTTAATGTTTTAATTTTGTTTCATATTTTAATAAATACGGCCGGGAGGGTCACTCCCTCCCGTCTTCCAAAAGTTCAGAACTGTTTCCGGTTTCCCATCCTTGGGGATTGTGTTGAGAGGGGGTGGCGGGTATCTCAGCCATATGGAAAGGGGCGACCATTCGGTCCCCCCGAACGTATGGCGGAGTACCACGATCCCCCCGGGAAGCCATCTTGGGCGGGAGGCGAGTCTCGGCTGGTATGCCCGAAGCGGCGTAGCCGGGGCGCGCCTTTTTCCCACCCTGGAGTGGGCTGGCCTAGACACTGACGCGGCCGGCCACGCCCTTGGGGCAGGCAGGGGCGGGTTTACGCCCGCCCTGAAGACGGATAAAAGGAGCAACAAGCCAAGAAAGCATCCTCTTGTTCCTGTGCTCTGAAGCTGCACCCCCTCGCTGCACGTGAGCTCGAGACGGAACGAAGAGCCAATTTTGACCCACCCACCAGCCCCTGAGGACAGCAAGTGGTTTTGAATAAAGTTTGATGTGGTAACTCTAATTTTTGTTTGCAGGTTGGGATTATTATCGTGATAACTTTGAATATGCAATAAAGAATGGTCAATTTCTGGTATGTTTTGTAAATAAAGTAATCCTGCTCTAGTGTTTGATCAGTAAGCATGCCTTTTAATAAAGTGGTTGTTGTTACTGTCTTTTAAGTAATTTAGTCATTTAGTTTCGAATTGTCGTATTTATTTTGGTCGGGCGGTAAGGTCATGATCGGTGAGCACTAATTGGAAGATCCCTATGAGTGGGCGTCACCCATTACGGATGGGAGCGCTCGAGGGAGGTGGCCATTGGCCCCTCAACGGGGAGGCGGTCCCTTCTAAGGATGGGCCGCCGAAAGGAAAGGAAAGGCGGTCAAGGCCCCTTCCTGGGTAGGAGGGGCTACAGCCCCCTCCTGTGGAATTTCCCGGGGCCAGGACATCTGCGACGGCAGATGTGGTAAGTTTGTGGGGTTTGGGGGGGGTCTACGCTACCTTCTAGATACCTCACACGAGTCCTCGGACGACCTTTAAGTGGCGTCGAGTTTATTGGGGCCCCCGTCAAGTCAAGGGAAATAGGTAGTTGCACTTGAGGTACACCTCTGTGCGGTCGCCCCTCACAAGTGAGGGGGATATTTCTGGTTTAGGGATCTTGACACCGGTTACGACCTTGCCATTGGCCCTTAAACGTTAGGATGTACAATTTCAAAATTTCAAGTTAAAGTTTTGTAGGATGTTAGTTCGGCTAGGAGAACCTTTGTATTAGAGAATATGTTAAGGTTAGCCAAACATCGCAATGTGGTAATGAAATTGTACATAATATGAAACTGTTATTTTAATGTTTTAATTTTGTTTCATATTTTAATAAATACGGCCGGGAGGGTCACTCCCTCCCGTCTTCCAAAAGTTCAGAACTGTTTCCGGTTTCCCATCCTTGGGGATTGTGTTGAGAGGGGGTGGCGGGTATCTCAGCCATATGCAGAGTGTGCTTTCTGCACGGGTGTATTATATAAATAAACCAGGTAGTAGGCTCCTCTAAATGTACTTCGACTTAGCTGTGAAGTTTTTGGCGAGAAGAATCCCAATCAGATCTGAGGTGAACTTGATGGAAGGGCTGAACGAAAAGCGAAAGAAGGGTGTAAGTAAGTGTGGAAGGATGAGAAATGTAATGATGACTGGCAAAGAAGAATGATATGTGTTTGCTTGGTCCCCGAGGTGGCTGGGAAGGAAAGAATATGGTATGGTGCATGGCTGGGTGAATGATGAAGCAAGGATGAGTGTAAGGAGAACAGCCTGGGTGGGTGAAACAGAAACTGTATGTGTGCATATACTTTCAATGGATGGATGCCTGGATCATTCATGGTACTATCTGACTCTTAGATAGCATATGTGTATATAGAGAGAGTAGACGGTCACTGGATGAACTAAGTGTTACTTTGAAGAGCATGTAACACCGCACCCGCACGTCCGTTCCAGTGTAGGAAAGGCAAGGAAAAGAAGTTGTAATTTTGTCCAAATACTACCATGAATAGTAGCAGTAGTTTGTATTGCAACTGCAAGCACAGCATATATCCGGTTATTACCGTGGACACTCCCTACCTCTCTTAATAACTTTAGTTTAGTAGTAGTACGTCATTCATGTGTGGGGGTATCACTGTTCACCCCATAATAAGCAAAGCACCTAAAGTCATCCCATATGTCATCAAATACATCCCATGTGAAGTGATAGATAATCAGATTATTTAGCTTCTTTATTTTCCTTTTCTAATACTCATTTGCACTGTAGGGTGAAAGCTAAATTAATTAAGCAGTAGCCCTTTTAACAGAGTACTCTCAGTGCCACCCGTAACAGAAAAGTAAGAGCTTCACCACCTGCATGTACTGGACCGGTACAGTAACGCAAGTCTGTCTCACTCACCATGGTGTGCGTCTGTTTTTCTCGGGTGCAAGTTCACTGCGCTGGCATTATGCCGGCTTGCATAAGATAACGTACCAATTTTCCTAAACAAGAGAGAAGAAGAGGAATAAGACTGGTGTACTGTCATAGTCGACTGTAATGGAAGTCCATAGTGCTTGTAGAATTTGTCCCTTAAACTCCCACTAATGTTAGAGCAAGGATGAAGAAGTCGGAGGTTACATAGAGACTGTCCTCAATAGTTATGTACTGTGCTTTCAATTTGCTACTTGTACTGTGACAACTTTCTGCTCAATCATTTTGTGTTAATCTTAAGGAGCATTGGTTACAGACTATGTCTTTCTTTCTTCATGTAGTTGCTCCTTCCAAATCCAAGACACCATCAAGGAGGAAGGAGCTGGCTCGAATGGCCCGGCAACGGAGGCTGGATGCCACTGTCGCTGAATATCGGCGGCTGGTGGCCCTGGAGGAGGAGACGCAGTCTGGTACAACAACAACGTCCACGGGGACAGCTGCATCCTCCTCCGTGCGGGCTGCCGGGCAGCGCAGTGCTCCAGCGGTACGGAGCCGGGCTACCAAAGCCCAACGCCAACGCCGAGCAGCAAAGACAGCAGCTGCCCCCCACAGTATTTGCAAGGCACACCGGCGCCGCTTATCCCTCAGACTGTCCTACCTGGAGCAGGAGGTCCTGAACTATAAGAACTTGGTGGAGGGCCTCTGCTTCGAACTTGCCACCCTCCGCAAGGAGCATGATGCCCTGGCTGCTAAAGGCAACGGCACCCTGCCATAGTGTCCCTTGCCCCTTTTTTAGAGACTTTTGGGGGGTGGGAATTGGGAGTTGGGTTTTTTGGGGACTTTTGAAGGACAATCGTTGGGGTTAGGGAGGGTCTTGCGGGAGATTATTTTGTTAGGGCTATAAAAATATAATTTTTTAAACTTTATCTGACCATACCTGTTTTTTACAGCTTTTGAGTCTGGTGGGTGGGGGTTTAACAGTAAGTTTGCTTTCCTGAATAGTCCTGTGACTTTAGTAGTACTACCGTCAATCTCTCGTTTCTCCTAATACTCCATTATACTACCTCCAACCAAACGCCTATCTTACCTGTAATTTCTGTTTGCAAGTAGGGCTAGGCCCAGGGCTGGCTCCACGGGAAACAGCGAATAAGGTTGGCAATCCTGGGCGGATAAAATTTCCTCATAGCGGTGGTACTATTGGTGTGACACAGTGGCAGTTGCATGCCTATGAAAAAAAAGAAAATGAAATCTGGTTTGTCCTCCTGAGCAATACAACGGTACAATAGAGAATATAGCAGGTGACAGTACACTAGAACAGTGCCACATTGTAGCCTAACAAATGGTAAAGTATAACTACTAATTCGGTTGAAGTTCTTTGACATTAGCCATGGGTCTTTGTCAAGCAGAGTAAGAATATATCCTCGGATTTTTTCACCAGCCTGTTGGTATCACCATATCCTCCCCAGCAAGTGTGTGGATGTATTGCTGTAATTTAGTCACACATCAATCAAAACCACACAGCCCGGGGGAAGAGGGTTAGGGTTTGAAAAATGGATGGGTACGGGGGTTTTTGGGAAAGGTTTTGTGAGACAAGAAAAAAAAGCACAGCATGGACAAACAATTGTGAACATAAACAAATCTTTTTTTACAAACCTATCCATCAATCTTTGAAAGTGCATGCACTCCTGCATGCATGTCAGTGAAAAGTCAGTAGTACTTTCGACAACTGTGGAAGAAAGAATGCGACAGTACAGGGCGTGTGTGGAAATATTGATAACTATATTCAACATAAGGTCTCTGTTGCCAGATACCTGAGAGCCTGGCTGGTCACTATAAATCCATTCACAACACTCAATGGGGTTGTTCTGGAAGGTGTAGTAGATAGAAAAGGAGAAATTGCTCTTTTTCTAGGTGTCCCCTCACTCACCAGGGTTGCCCCTTGGTGACATGCTTCATCATTGGGGCCATCCCAGTCCTCTACGGGCTGGGGCGTGCTGCGACTTGCGAATTACGTAGGAGCACTTACAAATGACTATGTGTGGTGCAGATGTGATAGTGGAGTGGACTAATTGATGTGTTAAAGGATCAATTTAGAAGCAGAGAGAGATCCAAGAAATGCAGTCACAGTCCTAGAAAAACACAATGGATACTGTATCTGTATGTTGTTGTAGTTGACCTGTTGAATTTGGTAAGTAAGTTGCATGCATAAAAAAAATCCTCTTATTAGCGGCACTCCTCCATTGCAGCTGACGCTTCGTCCATCGATGTTGGTCACCACCAGAAGACACCCTGTAAAAAAAGCACAGCATGGACAAACAATTGAACATAAACAAATCTTTTTTTACAAACCTATCCATCAATCTTTGAAAGTGCATGCACTCCTGCATGCATGTCAGTGAAAAGTCAGTAGTACTTTCGACAACTGTGGAAGAAAGAATGCGACAGTACAGGGCGTGTGTGGAAATATTGATAACTATATTCAACATAAGGTCTCTGTTGCCAGATACCTGAGAGCCTTGCTGGTCACTATAAATCCATTCACAACACTCAATGGGGTTGTTCTGGAAGGTGTAGTAGATAGAAAAGGAGAAATTGCTCTTTTTCTAGGTGTCCCCTCACTCACCAGGGTTGCCCCTTGGTGACATGCTTCATCATTGGGGCCATCCCAGTCCTCTACGGGCTGGGGCGTGCTGCGACTTGCGAATTACGTAGGAGCACTTACAAATGACTATGTGTGGTGCAGATGTGATAGTGGAGTGGACTAATTGATGTGTTAAAGGATCAATTTAGAAGCAGAGAGAGATCCAAGAAATGCAGTCACAGTCCTAGAAAAACACAATGGATACTGTATCTGTATGTTGTTGTAGTTGTCCTGTTGAATTTGGTAAGTAAGTTGCATGCAGAAAAAAAATCCTCTTATTAGCGGCACTCCTCCATTGCAGCTGACGCTTCGTCCATCGGTGTTGGTCACCACCAGAAGACACCCTGTAAAAAAAGCACAGCATGGACAAACAATTGAACATAAACAAATCTTTCGGTACAAACCTATCCATCAATCTTTGAAAGTGCATGCACTACTGCATGCATGTCAGTGAAAAGTCAGTAGTACTTTCGACAACTGTGGAAGAAAGAATGCGACAGTACAGGGCGTGTGTGGAATTATTGATAACTATATTCAACATAAGGTCTCTGTTGCCAGATACCTGAGAGCCTTGCTGGTCACTATAAATCCATTCACAACACTCAATGGGGTTGTTCTGGAAGGTGTAGTAGATAGAAAAGGAGAAATTGCTCTTTTTCTAGGTGTCCCCTCACTCGCCAGGGTTGCCCCTTGGTGACATGCTTCATCATTGGGGCCATCCCAGTCCTCTACGGGCTGGGGTGTGCTGCGACTTGCGAATTACGTAGGAGCACTTACAAATGACTATGTGTGGTGCAGATGTGATAGTGGAGTGGACTAAGTGATGTGTTAAGGGATCAATTTAGAAGCAGAGAGAGATCCAAGAAATGCAGTCACAGTCCTAGAAAAACACAATGGAAACTGTATCTGTATGTTGTTGTAGTTGTCCTGTTGAATTTGGTAAGTAAGTTGCATGCAGAAAAAAAATCCTCTTATTAGCGGCACTCCTCCATTGCAGCTGACGCTTCGTCCATCGATGTTGGTCACCACCAGAAGACACCCTGTAAAAAAAGCACAGCATGGACAAACAATTGAACATAAACAAATCTTTGGGTACAAACCTATCCATCAATCTTTAAAAGTGCATGCACTACTGCATGCATGTCAGTGAAAAGTCAGTAGTACTTTCGACAACTGTGGAAGAAAGAATGCGACAGTACAGGGCGTGTGTGGAATTATTGATAACTATATTCAACATAAGGTCTCTTTTGCCAGATACCTGAGAGCCTGGCTGGTCACTATAAATCCATTCACAACACTCAATGGGGTTGTTCTGGAAGGTGTAGTAGATAGAAAAGGAGAAATTGCTCTTTTTCTAGGTGTCCCCTCACTCACCAGGGTTGCCCCTTGGTGACATGCTTCATCATTGGGGCCATCCCAGTCCTCTACGGGCTGGGGCGTGCTGCGACTTGCGAATTACGTAGGAGCACTTACAAATGACTATGTGTGGTGCAGATGTGATAGTGGAGTGGACTAAGTGATGTGTTAAGGGATCAATTTAGAAGCAGAGAGAGATCCAAGAAATGCAGTCACAGTCATAGAAAAACACAATGGATACTGTATCTGTATGTTGTTGTAGTTGTCCTGTTGAATTTGGTAAGTAAGTTGCATGCAGAAAAAAAATCCTCTTATTAGCGGCACTCCTCCATTCCATCTCACGCTTCGTCCATCAATGTTGTTGACCAGAAGACGCCCTGTCCACTGCCTGCCTGGCGGATGCTGAATTGCGGCTCGCTAATGTGAAGCCTGACTCCATCCTTTTTTCCCCATTGCACAGACTGAAACCCGGCCTGTAATTATTCAACGAAAAACAGGAAGTGATATAATATTACAACACCACTGATAAATAAATATAAGGTATGTAGGCTGTGGAGTGCAAAAAGTCACACTTTGCTTTTCCTAGTAGACAGTTCAATATTTTTGACAGTGCGTACTCTGTCTGAGTCACCTTTTGAAGGATAAATAAGTATGGGCAAATTAATGTAGCGGATCTTTCCCCTCAAGTTAGGTGTACTGTAAACTGTGTTTTAGAACAAAATTAGATCTTCCCAGCAGTGCTCCCACCAAGACCCTTACTAAAGGCAGTCGCAAAAATGTAGAAGACCCCCAATCAAATCGGAAAAAACGAGGCCTAGCAGAAAACTGGTGACAAAACGTACTTTGAAAGTAAAAGTAGGCCCAAATACCCCCTTACCCACCGTGGATTGCATTCAAACCACTTGCGAACAACCAAGTAAAAGTATCCATAGCCAGCATCGCTCCAAGACTCGAAAACCCCCCCACCCAAACACATGCAATAGAAATACTGCTAACCCTAACGAACCCTAAGTTAAGAGTAGTGGCAAAGGCTTTCTTTAACTATGCCAAATCCCCCCTTTCCCACCCAGTATTTTCTTCAAATGACTTGCAACCAAAATTACACATTCTCACGAGTGCTCTAAGACCCCAGAACTCAGTTGCAAAAATGTACAACACCCCGAAACACATGCAATCCTGCTGCTAGGGCTAACGAACCCTAAGTTACAAAAAGTGCCAAAAGGCTTTTCGGTGTGGATTTTGTCCCAACCACTTCCACCCGGTATTAGACCTTCCCAGGAATGGCCCAAGACCCGCCAACCCACCCGCCAAAAAGCATAACACACCCAAACAGGCCAAAAGCAAAATCTCATACTTACAATATTTCTCGGCCTTCGGTCCAAACGCGCTGTGTAGCTAGGCCATAAGTCCGGTCGAAGTGGATGGAGGTCCCTTCTTGCGAGGAAGAAATATGGAAGCGGTAGGTGTTGGTGTACTAGTTAACTCCAAATCCAATGATTGTTGTGTTTCCATTGACTCCTCGTCGACATCATCATCATCACGCTCAGCAGCTTCTCGGGATAGGGTCAAAATGTCTCTTTGCTGCATGCCCGCTGGGGCTGCAGTGACCATTATGATGACTGAATCATCGTCGTGAAGGGCTTCATCAGCAGCAGTATGTGTCACTTCTTGTTGAGCCTCATCACACTCCATAGCTATGAGTTTTTCGACGACCTTCCTTTTACGCTTAGGTACCTTTGTCAGATCATGGTGTGCCTCACTCTCAGACTGCCGTGATGATGGTTCCCAATCTTCATCCAGAATGGGATCATCAGAAGGAGGTGGGCTTGAAGAAGATGTAGACACCAACCTTGATCTTTTCCTTGCTAGGGATGTGGAAGACAATGAATGATCATCAGGAGGAGTGGCTTCCAATGATACCTCGGCTTGATTGTTGATTTCCTGATGTGCCCCTACTTCGCGAGGAACAACTATTGTGGGCACTTGTGACCCTCCATGCACCTCTGCTTGCGCATCTCCTTGCGCTGCCTCTCCTTCCACATGTACATGTACTTGGGCTTGTACTTGCACATGGTGTTGTTGTTGCGGCTGTGGTTGTTCAACACTTGTCAGATAAGTTACAACAACCTGTGTTGATTCAGGGACATTGCTGCTACTTTCTTGCGATGAGCCAACATCACTGGTCGATGGTGATTGGAGAAGTACACTGACTGCCTCTGAAGCACTCAAGGGCTTTGACTTAAGTTGGCATGGTGGTGGAGGCACTGAACCCAATGGAGCGGGGGTGCTGCTCCCAGCTTGGTCCCCAGCAGATCCTGCTGCTGCTGCAGGCGTCCTTTTTTTTTTGCTCCCAAAAAACGCGGTGGGCGGCACACCAGCCTCCTTGGTAACTTGCTTCTTCTGCTCCTTACTAGCAACTTTCTTGCTAGAGGAGCTACGGAGACCTTTTTTTGGGGCCATCTTCTTCAGAGCAGGTCAGACAGCAGGCCGCAGTTGCACGAATTGTAGAGTTGTCTGAGGCCAGACGTGACGTCGCGTGACGTTATGCTGCACACACACACCGCTGCAGGACTTCTTCCTGGCACTGGTGGTTCTCTTGAGTCTTGTGCACCTAAAAGCAATGGAAGACAGAGGAACATCAGTTCAGTTATACACCCCAAAAAAATCGGAAAAAAAACAGAAAAATCAGCACAATCCCATTCCATCCATGCCCTCCATGATGTTTAAGTTCAAGACACCCCACAGAAAGACTAGGCCCATGCAAGACTCAATACCCCTGGTGAAAAGGCCACAAGTACAGCCCCCAAAAACGAAAATGACTGAAAAATCAGCACAATCCCATTCCATCCATGCCCTCCATGATGTTTAAGTTCGAGACACCCCACAGAAAGACTAGGCCCATGCAAGACTCACTACCCCTGGGCATAAAGGTTGAAAAGTAGGCAAAATGGTTGCAGGCCTAACAACAATGCCTGCATTCAAAATGGCCACTTGCCTCCCAGCACATGGCCAGGGCCTGTAGCAGCACTCAAAATGGCCCCCAGCCACATGGCCTGTCCCTCCCCATGAACACCCCCAAAAATCGAAAAACACTGAAAAATCAGCACAATCCCATTCCATCCATGCCCTCCATGATGTTTAAGTTCAAGACACCCCACAGAAAGACTAGGCCCATGCTAGACTCAATACCCCTGGTGAAAAGGCCACAAGTACAGCCCCAAAAAACGAAAATGACTGAAAAATCAGCACAATCCCATTCCATCCATGCCCTCCATGATGTTTAAATTCAAGACACCCCACAGAAAGACTAGGCCCATGCAAGACTCACTACCCCTGGGCATAAAGGTTGAAAAGTAGGCAAAATGGTTGCAGGCCTAACAACAATGCCTGCATTCAAAATGGCCACTTGCCTCCCAGCACATGGCCAGGGCCTGTAGCAGCACTCAAAATGGCCCCAGCCACATGGCCTGTCCCTCCCCATGAACACCCCCGAAAAATCGAAAAACACTGAAAAATCAGCACAATCCCATTCCATCCATGCCCTCCATGATGTTTAAGTTCAAGACACCCCACAGAAAGACTAGGCCCATGCTAGACTCAATACCCCTGGTGAAAAGGCCACAAGTACTGCCCCAAAACACGAAAATGACTGAAAAATCAGCACAATCCCATTACATCCATGCCCTCCATGATGTTTAAATTCAAGACACCCCACAGAAAGACTAGGCCCATGCAAGACTCACTACCCCTGGGCATAAAGGTTGAAAAGTAGGCAAAATGGTTGCAGGCCTAACACCAATGCCTGCATTCAAAATGGCCACTTGCCTCCCAGCACATGGCCAGGGCCTGTAGCAGCACTCAAAATGGCACCCAGCCACATGGCCTGTCCCTCCCCATGAACACCCCCAAAAATTGAAAAACACTGAAAAATCAGCACAATCCCATTCCATCCATGACCTCCATGATGTTTAAGTTCAAGACACCCCACAGAAAGACTAGGCCCATGCTAGACTCAATACCCCTGGTGAAAAGGCCACAAGTACAGCCCCAAAAAACGAAAATCACTGAAAAATCAGCACAATCCCATTCCATCCATGCCCTCCATGATGTTTAAGTTCAAGACACCCCACAGAAAGACTAGGCCCATGCTAGACTCAATACCCCTGGTGAAAAGGCCACAAGTACAGCCCCAAAAAATGAAAATCACTGAAAAATCAGCACAATCCCATTCCATCCATGCCCTCCATGATGTTTAAATTCAAGACACCCCACAGAAAGACTAGGCCCATGCAAGACTCACTACCCCTGGGCATAAAGGTTGAAAAGTAGGCAAAATGGTTGCAGGCCTAACAACGCCTGCATTCAAAATGGCCACTTGCCTCCCAGCACATGGCCAGGGCCTGTAGCAGCACTCAAAATGGCCCCCAGCCACATGGCTTGTCCCTCCCCATGAACACCCCTGAAAAATCGAAAAACACTGAAAAATCAGCACAATCCCATTCCATCCATGCCCTCCATGATGTTTAAGTTCAAGACACCCCACAGAAAGACTGGGCCCATGCTAGACTCAATACCCCTGGTGAAAAGGCCACAAGTACAGCCCCAAAAAACGAAAATGACTGAAAAATCAGCACAATCCCATTCCATCCATGCCCTCCATGATGTTTAAATTCAAGACACCCCACAGAAAGACTAGGCCCATGCAAGACTCACTACCCCTGGGCATAAAGGTTGAAAAGTAGGCAAAATTGTTGCAGGCCTAACAACAATGCCTGCATTCAAAATGGCCACTTGCCTCCCAGCACATGCCCTCCATGATGTTTAAGTTCAAGACACCCCACAGAAAGACTAGGCCCATGCTAGACTCAATACCCCTGGTGAAAAGGCCACAAGTACAGCCCCAAAAAATGAAAATCACTGAAAAATCAGCACAATCCCATTCCATCCATGCCCTCCATGATGTTTAAATTCAAGACACCCCACAGAAAGACTAGGCCCATGCAAGACTCACTACCCCTGGGCATAAAGGTTGAAAAGTAGGCAAAATGGTTGCAGGCCTAACAACGCCTGCATTCAAAATGGCCACTTGCCTCCCAGCACATGGCCAGGGCCTGTAGCAGCACTCAAAATGGCCCCCAGCCACATGGCTTGTCCCTCCCCATGAACACCCCTGAAAAATCGAAAAACACTGAAAAATCAGCACAATCCCATTCCATCCATGACCTCCGTGATGTTTAAGTTCAAGACACCCCACAGAAAGACTAGGCCCATGCTAGACTCAATACCCCTGGTGAAAAGGCCACAAGTACAGCCCCAAAAAACGAAAATCACTGAAAAATCAGCACAATCCCATTCCATCCATGCCCTCCATGATGTTTAAGTTCAAGACACCCCACAGAAAGACTAGGCCCATGCTAGACTCAATACCCCTGGTGAAAAGGCCACAAGTACAGCCCCAAAAAATGAAAATCACTGAAAAATCAGCACAATCCCATTCCATCCATGCCCTCCATGATGTTTAAATTCAAGACACCCCACAGAAAGACTAGGCCCATGCAAGACTCACTACCCCTGGGCATAAAGGTTGAAAAGTAGGCAAAATGGTTGCAGGCCTAACAACGCCTGCATTCAAAATGGCCACTTGCCTCCCAGCACATGGCCAGGGCCTGTAGCAGCACTCAAAATGGCCCCCAGCCACATGGCTTGTCCCTCCCCATGAACACCCCTGAAAAATCGAAAAACACTGAAAAATCAGCACAATCCCATTCCATCCATGCCCTCCATGATGTTTAAGTTCAAGACACCCCACAGAAAGACTGGGCCCATGCTAGACTCAATACCCCTGGTGAAAAGGCCACAAGTACAGCCCCAAAAAACGAAAATGACTGAAAAATCAGCACAATCCCATTCCATCCATGCCCTCCATGATGTTTAAATTCAAGACACCCCACAGAAAGACTAGGCCCATGCAAGACTCACTACCCCTGGGCATAAAGGTTGAAAAGTAGGCAAAATTGTTGCAGGCCTAACAACAATGCCTGCATTCAAAATGGCCACTTGCCTCCCAGCACATGGCCAGGGCCTGTAGCAGCACTCAAAATGGCCCCCAGCCACATGGCCTGTCCCTCCCCATGAACACCCCCAAAAATCGAAAAACACTGAAAAATCAGCACAATCCCATTCCATCCATGACCTCCATGATGTTTAAGTTCAAGACACCCCACAGAAAGACTAGGCCCATGCTAGACTCAATACCCCTGGTGAAAAGGCCACAAGTACAGCCCCAAAAAACGAAAATCACTGAAAAATCAGCACAATCCCATTCCATCCATGCCCTCCATGATGTTTAAGTTCAAGACACTCCACAGAAAGACTAGGCCCATGCAAGACTCAATACCCCTGGTGAAAAGGCCACAAGTACAGCCCCAAAAAACGAAAATCACTGAAAAATCAGCACAATCCCATTCCATCCATGCCCTCCATGATGTTTAAATTCAAGACACCCCACAGAAAGACTCAGTCCACCCACCACTGAGTACCCCTGGGCAAAAGGCCCCAAAACAGCCCAAAAATCGAAAATTCCAAAATTGTAGTTCCAGCAACTGTAATGCCCCAAACAAACTTACTTGTGAAATTTCTAATCCAAAAGTGATCCAAAGAAAGTCAAAAAGGCCTCAAATCCAAATATCCAGCAGCATCCACAAAAAGTAATCCTTCCAGCTCCAGATCCAAATGAAAAGTGACCAGGAGATGGACAAAGCACTGGGAGAAGCCTGCTGGACAGGAACAGGAAGTTAAAGACTGTGGGGCACTTCCTTCCTCCCAGCCCCCTCCCTCCCCAAAATGGACTCCTCGCCAAAAAAGTGCAGGCAAATGTCAACCTGAGGAGTTATTCAGATAAAAATCATCATTTCCAGAAGGTTTATGCTGCTTGCTGGTGGATTTCTTGTGCAGAATTGCAAATTTTATATTTTCGCGAATGCGAGATTGTTGCTGCTTGCCGCATCTCCAAGCTCGCAATTGCAAAGTCCCGCGATACGTGATCACGGCGTACTCGCGTTGACAAACTCTCGCTGTGCAAGTTGGCAAGCCGCGATTACGTAATCGCGCTCGCCAAATTCTCACGGGATCCCGCAGCAAGATCCAAAATGGCGCAGCACTCGCAAAATATTGAGAAAAACAACTTGGCAAACGCCGATGAATGCCGCGCGCCGCAAAAATTGTATCACCCAGAAAAAAAATCTGCTGCGTGCGAATTTAGCGGATTTTGCAGGAAATCCGCGAATCTCGCGGATTGCGAATTTCCTGAAAATCCGCAAAATCCGCGAGCGGAGCGGTGCTTAAACATTTAAAAAGTTTACATCCCGTCAGTCTAGCACACGAGGAGTGCCAAAGACTCAGAGAAAATCCACCACCAGCACCGGCAGTAGCAAGCACTTTGGGGACGTCTCATCAAGTCAACATCTGGACATACATCCCCAATTGGCTAATGCAAAAATACACTGCACTAAGTGTAATACGCTGCTGTGTTATGGAGAGCAGTCTGTGGACTTGGTTTGCCGGGCTTTAGAAAATCATCGGTACTGGATTTTTTTTGTTTTACCCCCAGAAGTTCATTGATTTGTTGCTCCAGTTCTCTTCTTTAAAAAAATACAAAGAAATCGTTCAGAAAAACAAAATAAATATTTAAAAAAAAAAGCAAAGAAAAGTTATTTTCAGAACTAACTTCTCTGGTTAAAAAAAGAGCTATATTTGTATGATAGTGTATGAAAGTTTGGTTGAATGTATGCGTAGTGCTTAATTTATTGAAAAAATGCATTTGTGGTGTATGGTAAATGTATAAGTGCAGAGTTATAAGGAAGTGCTGCAGCATGACACTGTAAGCTCTTTAGCTGCAGTGTGCTGTGGTATTTCCGAAGCACTGGGATGCAACATATGTACATAAATATGTTGCAAGTCTATGCTTCCCTCTGCACTGCTGCTTAAACTGCAGCCATGTGGTGACACAGGCACCCTTGCACCATGGTGTAAGGATATATGTGTCGTGTGTAGTTTGTTTTTGTGCAGGAAGACAAACCTTCCAGTACAAAACAATCAGTGAAGGCATTTCTCTCCTTCAGTGTATGCTGTGCATTGCTGTGCATTGTAGCATATATTGAAAGAGAAAAAATGAGGAGAAATTAAAACACTTCTCCTTGTTGTGCCTTGCTCCACCAATTGGAGGATGGTGCAGCATTCACACACATGTCTAGATTTATGATTTATGATCAATCTGGAGATGTGTCTTGTTCTATGAGTGTTCTGTGCAAACACGCACAGCAACACCTATAGAACACCCTTTCAACGCAAAGTGGTGTGTATGATGAGGTCATATTTACATGGAGAAGAATAGGGGCACAGAGTACCTTTCCCTGTCTATGTAAATATGAAAGAGTGTCTTGCGCTATAACCATGTTACAAAAAGTGACATATTGTTAGTATAGAATGCTTCTACATTTGCCACATAAGTGCTTAGGTAATGGCAGACTGTCACAATAACAACATATTTCTAGTTCACTGTTTGAAAAATTGCATGAGAGTGGTAGGAGGTCAGCACATAGTTATGATTCCAAAGATGCTCAAAGAAGAATGATTGAAATGATTGCAGTCCTTCAATAGGTACAATAGGAAATATTTTGAACCAATCAAATCATTTTTTTCAGGTCACACGATATCCTATGACAGGGAGATTCCAAAACTCCATAGGTATACACTGGGTTTATGAGCCCCTGCGTCACTTTTGCGCCACCTGTGCGTCACTTTTTGTGACGCACCAGTGGCGTAAAAAATGTGCCATGTTGCGCCATATCTACGAAGTGACACATCTAGGTAGATGCCTCACTTCGTAAACCCCTGCGCTACATTATACCTGTGCCAGGTGTAATGTATGCAGGGTCGGCGTACCCCCACAAGTAAGGGTCGTAGGAGTGGCACAGCAAAATCTATGAAATTTCGCTGCACCACTTCTAGGACACCAATGTGTCAAAACCTTACGCCTGCCTCATGGCAGGCGAAAGGGTGATGCAGACCACATTGGAACATTGCTGGAGTCGCGTCAGGCTTCCGACAACTCCAGCAATGCACCACTTTTTGCGCTGACAGATACGTCAGTTACACTGACGCATCTGTCCTTCCTTGTGACATGATGCGTCATATTGTAAATATGACGCATCATTGGTGTGGCAAGGAGGGCCCACTGAGAAGTAGCACAACACTGCTTTCACGCAGCGATGCGCCACTTCTCGTAAATGAGGCCATGGGTGTTTTCAAGACTGTATTAATACTTTTTAGCTTCTTGCAGATCTGCTTGCATAGTATATAAAGAAATTAACTTGTACTAGGGTTAATGGCTAAGTCAATCCTTAACTATATGAGTAATAAGTAGAGTAATTTCAGTACTATAAAAAGAGAACAAGGTAAATGTATAAGTATTGGCAAAGTGATAGGACATGTTTAGAGACTTGTGAAGGGAAGTGATGGGACCTCATGTAACATGTACAAACACACTCTGTGACATGTTTTAAATTAAATAATTTAGTCTCTTTTAATCCTAAAACTCCCTGGACCATAGTAGCCCACTATGTCTCATTATTGAACACCATACAACTACGTTGCTGAGAGGTGCTCTGAAGCCATGTCTCATTTTACACTTCTTTGCAATGAAACTGTCTGGCAATTTCTGCACATATCTGGTGGGTTACTTGGCCTTAGGGACACTTACTGTGGATGTTAACTTTATTCTATAACTTAAAACGCCTACAAAGCATCTTTCCACCCATATCTACAACGTCCATCTCCGCTTTCTTCACCTGTGTGCAAACACAGGCCATTGTGCATTTTAAAACTTACCTTCACAGTAATAGAAATAAAAAACACTACACATTCTTTTCAATTGTTCTTTATAATTTAAATTTCTGAAAATTTCATATTTTAGAATTAGGATCTGTGAAAGAGAAGAACAAATACAGTTATAATATATAATATTATATATTTTACAACACAGCATAATTGTAACATTTTACAAAATATTTTCTTTCCCTTTTTTGCTGTTCCCAGAATATATTGAATTTCACTAGAAACAGTGATTTCAATCATACTCATCACATAACAGCGGGTAAAAAAAGAACAATCAATAAGATTGCTTAAAAAAAAAACGACATCCTCAATAACAATCACAAAAATACAGAAGACACATATATAAATTGCTTACTGCTAAGAAAATGTTCTTACTTGAATTTATATACAATGTAAATGTTGTTTAAAAATATACGCTGAGACAATGTGCAAGAAAAAGTCTGTAATTCAAAGATACACCTTCCTTCGAGGCCAAATGGTATTACTGAAATCCTTTATATTGAAATTGTCCTATAGTAATTGTATTAATACATATTAATAAATTCTTCACAGACGGAATTATGTTCCTAAAACTTTGGCTTTAAAAATATTCGGTAGGAATTTGGTCATTCACCAGGCAAACATTGTTTAAAAACCAACTGAGCATCATTACAATGTGTCCAGCCGTTATCACATTTTAGATAGGCAGTGTAATGTCCAGATGTTGTGGAAAGACCATCATGGAAAATTATTGCTACTGCTACAAAAGTCCTTTCCGATATGAATAGTTGACTTGCTACAAAATGTTTCATTAGAGTGTCCAATTTTCTTTCATCAGTTGTACAATGTTTTGCGTCATTAAAATTATATATTGTCCATATCTTTCTATAAATAATATAAATAACACAATGGCTCTTTTTAGAGCCACCCAAGTTCTAAACACATAAGCTTGATGTATATCTGAAAAATATTACTTTTTTTTGCTTGGAATCGCGCACCCAACGCGAGAGGAGTAGTGCACCCAACTCATAGAAGTCGTGTACCCAATGCGCTGGAGTCACGCACCCTACGCATTAGGAGTCGTGCATCCAACACGTGCACACCAGGGGGCGGCGATGAGCGCCGCACTGGGTGCAAGACTCCTAATTTTACCGTACTAAAAAAAGCACCTATAACTAATTTCTATTCTCCACGGGGACCTCATCCTCTGAGGCTTATATACAACGTTGGGGACCATGGGGGGGCCCTAATGCCCCCACGGTCTCAGCCGGCTCCCCCTGTCCTTCAGGAGCTGGCATTGCTTGTCCACACTGGAAACTGCATGTTAGCAGCTCCCCATGTGGACAAGCAATGCCAGGAAAAGCATGTGTGGAAAAGCAATATGATTTGGATTTTGAAAGAGAGAGCTGGTTTCCCTGCTCTCTCTTTCAAAATCCAAACCAAGTTTGCTATGGGAGGGCGGAAGCCGTGAGACTCCCGCCCTCTCATTGCATGCAGCAGTGTACCAGGGTGGGCACCCCGAGACACTGTAGGAGCTGGCCCTGGGGGCTCAACAACTCCAGAAGGGGGGCCACACAGCCCCCCTCCCACAATACACAAAGCCCGGGGGTGGTGGTCCCCAGGGCTTGGGGGACCTTTAAACCCCCCCACCACTTTTTACAAAGCCCCAGGGGGTGGCGGTCCAGCGGGGATAGTGGACCCCACCGTGCCCCCCCTAAAATTTAGTATTTTTCCCCCGGGATTTGGCCCCCTGGGGGCTAATTATTAAGCAGCACTTTGTTTTATTTTTATTTTTTTACCGCAGGATCCACACACCCTGCATGGATTTTTCTGTTTTAAAAATATAATAATAATAATACTTTTTGGGCCCTGGGGGTCCTTGTGGGACCCCCTAAGCATGTCTGGAGGGTCAGGATAGTTCTATCCTGCCCTCTTTATACATTTTGCACACTTGTTCCACTGATTTCTTCAGCCTCGCTTCTACCAGGGCACATAATGGCGGCCAACACTTCCTGGTTTGGAGTGTTGAAAGACAGTTGACAGCCAATTAGCATGCAGCTCGTGATCATGAGGGTGCGCTTAGGGTATACCCAGGATGCGCAAATCTACCGCGGCCATAGATACATATGTGATTTTAATTGTTATTTTCTCTGGAACTACTGAACGGATTTACACCATTTAAGCAAAAGGCACGACTCTGAACCAAGGTCTACCTCTTTGCCAAATTTGGTGCAATTCTGTTCGGCAGTTCACGCTGTAGCCTTGGTTGAAGGTTCCTTTGAGAAATTGCATGGGGAAAACACTATTTGGGACCCCCTTTTTTCTCAGACCAGCTTGATGAATCACCCCAAGACTTTCAGGATAGGAGCGGACCGGAGCGCGCCACCAGATTTGAAAATTTCGCGAAGATTCCTAAACCTGCGCCAAAGTTATTCCAAATAGAATGTTGAGGATGTCCTATGGAAACTAGGTCCTAACTGTAACTACCTACTAGGGACCACCAGTAGGTAATATATATATATTATATATATATATATATATATATATATATTCACTGAAAAAACCATAGGTTATAGACCATATATAGTTAGGGATTCGCATTTACAAAACCTTAATTTACTCGCACAAAACCATAGAGATTAGCATATATAGTTAGTTGCAAAAACTATATATCCCGCACCCGCAATCCACTGCTGATGATGTCACATATTACATCATTCATGACATGGTCAGTGACATCACTGATGACATCACTGATGACATCTCATTTGACATTACTGATCACATCACTGATGATATCATGTATGTGATAATACAATGAACCTCTTCAGACTCTAATATAACCTTAGATACAATCAGTGTAAACAGACACTCACAGACTGTCACTCATCCATGGAGTTACTCACACACCTAGTCAGTCATGCAAAGAATCAATCACACCTCCATTTTCTCAACTATACAGTTATACACACCTTACTTATTCAAACATATACTAACACATATTTACTCTCTTATACAATCCCTGATACAAGTTCACAATGATCCATACAGCCACTCTCACATTCACTGGCTCTTATGCTCAGTTATTTATATATGTCAACTCTCACATGTACTGTGTTTTACATATGTACTTACTTTGACATGTAGCACTGAGATATCCATTCACTCACCAATACACTCATGCACACAGTCAACTGCCCATACAGCTGTTTCCACATGCACGTTTGAACCCATACATCTAGTGAATCAACTGCTCACACATCTATGCACAGAGTCATACACCTCCCAGCCACCCACACACATACTCAGTCTCCCATACAAATACTTGGGCAACCAATCAATAACCCATATAGTTACTCATATAGCTACTGATTAACACATGCAGCAGTTTACAGAACAACAGACATAATGATGCACAAATTAAGACAGTTTAGTCACTAACCCATGCACTCAGTGAGGCACATTTAATCACTCTCTCATACAGTCAGTCATGCACCTACTAAATCCTTCATCCAGACACTTATACATCCACTCATGCTTCAATATGTAAGACATATTTTAACTTTACAGAAACATACAAACACTGGATGATGTCATCAGTGATGTCATCAGTGATGTCACTGACAATGTCATGAATGATGTAATATGTGACATCATCAGCAGTGGATTGCGGGTGCGCGATATATAGTTATTGCAACTAACTATATATGCGAATTTCTATGGTTTTGTGCAAGTAAATTAGGGTTTTGTAAATGCGAATCCCTAACTATATATGGTCTATACCTATGGTTTTTTCAGTGAATTTCAATGTTTTTTTAATAGCAAATATCAAAAGCTGTAAAATGTCAAGCACGTGGTAGGTAAAAACATTTTCGTATTTATGCACGCTGATGTGCTTTGAACGCTGCCCCCCCCTCCTCTTTTCTTTTAGGAGTATTCTCTCTTTGCAGATAGTGAAGGGTAGGTAACGTAAGCCTTTGCCCCCGTTTTAACCCGTCGTGCCTGCTTCCCTCTACATTTGATTCATTGTTATCCAAGCATTTCCTGTTTTAGAATTGGGTGCTCTCATGCTGACGCCAGCTTCAATCTGAAACATCCAGAAACACTGTAGACTACCAATTCGATCAGTTCCGGTGGAGCCCCAACGTGACCCGGTAGAGAAGAACTTGCCCTCCCCTCTTTGACTGATTGTTCTTGTTGCCTGTCCCTTCTCTTGTCATTTAACAGAACTTTTTGGACTGCTGAAAGGGGTTGTATTCCGACCGCTGGTTGGTGGAGACATTTTGACTATATTCTGGACCTGCGTTGTCGCGTAATGCGTCATATGACGCGCTGCGTTAGCGCACCCGGAAGTGCTCCGGTGCGCAAGGCGCAGCTTCCCGGAAACGATCCAGAGCGCGGCACGCAGCGCGTAACGTAAGCATAACAGGTCATGTGACTTGTTAATAAAACTTTTCATTGATTCATTTTACTTTTGTTATTCTAATGATGAAAGGCTTGGTTATATGACCTAAAAATAACGCTTTTCATTGCTTTCGAACATTTTTTTTTTCCCAAATGATGAAAGCCCCACCTTTTTTTTCGCACTCTGACTTGTAAAGCAAAGGACCCAGATGCATTTACAGTTTATCACTAACAATGTTCCAGGCTAATGTATTTTCCCGGGATATTTACAACTGTCCTGCAAGTAAAATATTCCTTTTTCGAGAATAAGGGCGTTTCTTCGTCCCATGAGGGAGCCGTTGAGCAAAAGAGGCTCGGCCTGCTGTCTTAGTCGCTGATAGGCATGAATATCAGATTCTTATCGATCACTTTATGTTGCAGGAGTAGAAAACACAACAGCCCTTGACCATTTTTCTTTACTGCGTTCCTGCGTATTATACCTTTTAACAGTCATGTAATTGGACTGCTTTATTTCACTTGCCTTTTACTGATTCGAAAACAGTGGCTATTATTCAAAACTTTACCAATGTAGGTACTACTACCATGTTTTTTAAAAAAAAGCTTTATTGTGAAAATGTCAGTATACAAATACGGGCCTATAACCACGTGGGCCGGCCACGGAGCAAACTGGAATCGTATATGATGAGGACACATTTACACTGTAGAAGAACGTAACGGGCGACCCATTAGATTGCAAGAACTAAGGTGTCTAACATTTACGGAATCGGTGGACGTACATTTTATAATTAAAGTACGACAGGGCCAGTTACAATAAAATTATCTAGATATACATTTGCGGGCAAGTACCATGGGTGATGTTAATTCGAACTTTCAATAGTACAGCAATCAATAACACATCAGAACTTAATATCAATAGGGATGTCAAAATGTTCAATCAATTCTCGTCCCTGCTCGCCATGTGCTTCAAAACTGCATACGTATCTCGTGATATCAAGGTTGGGCAAGGAGTTACGAGTCCCATTTATACTGGCGCCATTTTGGGCGCGGCCGGGCAGGTCCAGTATATAGTCAAAATGTCTCCACCAACCAGCGATCGGACCAGAACCATTTTCGGCAGTCCAAAAATGTTCCGTTAAATGACAACAGAAGAAATAGGCAACAAGAACAATCAGTCAAAAGAGGGGACGCTTTCGGAAATGGGGCCCATGCCCTAGCAGGCAAGCGTTTGAGTTCCAAGGTGTCCCAGGGCCATTTTAGTGGACCAGGCCCAAATCCAAAGAGCTGGCCACCATTTTGAGAGTCCTGTTGCAGCCGCCTATCGCTGCACCACAAGAGTAACCGCAATTCAGCTAGATGGCGGGTGAGTCACTGTACCGCAAGAGCGGGCGGAACTCAGCTGGATGGCGTGGAAGACGCTAAGAGGCACCCCACTGCAGATGAGGTGCCTCCACCTGGGGAAGAGGGAGAGGCCCGTTTGCGCTGCCTCCCCCCCCCCCCGGGCACCCCACGCCGTCTTTCGGCGCAGCATTGTAGGATGGCCACACCAGTGCGGCAACTTGCTGGACACCACCTCGGTGCCATCCGGATCTCGTCGCATTGTGCTGCCTTCGGCGTACTGTACCAGCAAGAGTGACCGCAACTCAGCTGGACACGCCGTCTTTCGGCGCAGCATTGTAGGATGGCCACGCCAGTGCGGCAACTTGCTGGACACCACCTCGGTGCCATCCGGATCTCGTCGCGTTGTGCTGCCTTCGGTGTACTGTAGCAGCAAGAGTGACCGCAACTCAGCTGGACACGCCGTCTTTCGGCGCAGCATTGTAGGATGGCCACACCAGTGCGGCAACTTGCTGGACACCACCTCGGTGCCATCCGGATCTCGGCGCGTTGTGCTGCCTTCGGCCTACTGTAGCAGCAAGTGCGGGCGCAACTCGGCTGGACTGCGAGTGAAAAGATAAGGGGCGCCGCACTGCACATGAGGTGCCTCCACCTGGGGAGGGGGAAGAAGGCCATTCGCGCCGCCTCCCCCCGGGCACCCCACGCCGTCTTTCGGCGCAGCATTGTAGGATGGCCACACCAGTGCAACTTGCTGGACACCACCTCGGTGCCATCCGGATCTCGGCGCGTTGTGCTGCCTTCGGCCTATTCGCACATCAGTCCGCTACTGACGCCGCCTCATGGGCCAACGGGTTTTGTATGGTTTTTATAACCCAAAGCCGCATAACAGGTCATGTGACTTGTTTATAAAACTTTTCATTGGTTCATTTTACTTTTGGCTTCCTAATGATGGAAGGCTTGATCATATGACCTAAAAATAACACTTTTCATTGGATTAAAACATTTTTTTTTCCCAAACGATGAAAGATCCACCTTTTTTTTTCTCACTCAGCAATCAAAAAAGGTTCCGTTAGATGACAACAGAGGGGACAGGCAACAAGAACCATCACTCAAAAAAGGGGATGGCAAGTTCTTCCCTACCGGGTCACATTGGGGCTCCACCGGAACTCATCGAATTGATAGTCTACAGTGTTTCTAGATGTTTCAGACTGAAGCTGGCGTCAGCATGAGAGCACCACCATCTCGTAGCTCCGTCGTGGCCATTCCGCAAGCAATCATGGCAGCCGCTCCCCACCGGAAGCCTGCGGGAGTCGGGGGCCCCCAAGACTTTTGTAGAATCTTCAAGGCTGAGGGGACGCTTTCGAGAATGGAGCCCAAGCCCTAGCAGACATGCGTCCGAGTTCCAAGGTGTCCCAGGGCCATTTTAGTGGACCAGGCCCAAATCCGAAGAGCCGGCCGCCATTTTAAGAGTCCTGTGGCAGCCGCCTATCGCTGCACCCCAAGAGTGGGCGCAATTCAACTACATGGTGAGCGAGACGCTGTAGCCGCAAGAGCGGGCGGTAAACAGCTGAATGGCGGATGAGGCACAGTGTAGAAAAAGCAGGCGGAATGGCAACTGAAACGGTAAAGGGGCGCCCCACTACAGCAGACGAGCCTCCACCTGGGGAGGCCCGTTTACGCCGCCTCCTCCCCCCCCCCCCCCCCCCCCCCGGGACGCCCCACGCCATTTTTCGGAGCAGCATTGTAGGATACCAAAACCAATGCGGCAACTTACTGGACATCACCTGGGTGCCGTCCAGATCTCAGCGCGTTCTGCTGCCTTGGGACTATTCGCACAACAGACCGCTACTGACGAGGCACAGTGCAGCAAAAGCGGGCGGAAAACCGCTGAATGGCAAGTGAAACGCTAAAGGGGTACCCCACTACAACAGACGAGCCTCCACCTGGGGAGGCCCATTCACGCCGCCTCCCCACCCCCCCACGGGGCGCCCCACGCCGTTTTTCGGAGCAGCATTGTAGGATACCAAAACCAGTGCGGCACCCAGGTGACATCACCTGGGTGCTGTCCAGAACTCAGCACGTTGTGCTGCCTTGGGACTATTCGCACAACAGACCGCTACTGACCATTGTTGCTTCTGTTTTAATAAAAAAAAAATTAAGGTGTTTACTGTTTTTGTTGCGATGTATATATTTTTAAGTTATTAAAGTGTTATAATCCTACTACTTTGTTGGAGTGCTATATATTTTTAATGTGACACATAATTGTGAAGACTTTGATGTACAAAAAGGCATCCCTGGAATCTTCCGCTTCAGGCTCGGTCCCACACACCCTCACAGTGAGAATCCCCTCCCCATTTACAATACAGGATGGTTATCAGATAGTAGGAACGCGTGTGGTGTGACGGATCTCATCGGGTGGGGGCCTTGATCTACTGAACTCCTTTGAAGAGGGGCGATTCTTTACAGTTGAGGCCATAAACTACATCCACAAGGCTACGTGATAGCCTGGGACCGGCCTGGACAATCAGACACAAAGGAAGAGGAATGTCAGAGGGTGCGTTAGTGAATAGGGTGAAAGGGTGGTGTCGGGCGGGCACAGGGTGTGATTCTCAGGGAAGAGCAGCGCAGATGGGGGGAGGTTTATGGCCCATGCATAAGACAGAGAGCGAGGGTGACCAGTGCGTGGGGGAGATGCTTGCGAGGGTGGGGAGCCATGCTGAGGATCGGCGGCGTGCAGAGAGTGGGTCTGGTCAAGGCATCTAAAATGGCTGCCGTGCACGACAAAAGTGTGGCATTGGAAAAAAAGCAAGATGGCGCAGACAATGTTTATCAATACAAATTAATTTATAACAATTATTTTTAACAATATATTTACTCACAGTGACAAAATGGCGGTCAACACTTCCTGATTTCCTTTGAATCGAACGTTAACAGACGTCACGATCGGCGGCGTGCAGAGAGTGGGTCTGGTCAAGGCATCTAAAATGGCTGCCGTGCACGACAAAAGTGTGGCATTGGAAAAAAAGCAAGATGGCGCAGACAATGTTTATCAATACGGATTAATTTATAACAATTATTTTTAACAATATATTTACTCGCAGTGTCAAAATGGCGGTCAACACTTCCTGATTTCCTTCGAATCGAACGTTAACAGACGTCACGCAGCAAAAAAAAAAAAAACGCTCACGCGCAGCCGCTGGAAGACAAGTATCAACATATATGAGCCTCCTCAGCCACCCTCAGAAAACATAGGGGGTCAGGATACGTCTTCCGTACCCCCTTATACCCATTTCTCACATTGTTTTTCCTCCATCTTGTAATTTAATTAAAACGAAACACAAAATGGTGAATTCCCGTTACGCTACTGGTTCACTACCCGGTTCGCGAACCGGAAAGCGCTTCTACCGCAAAAAATCAATATTTTTTTATTTGCCCCACGGGACCCTTTAATAACCCCAACATCATTCCTAGGGGGTCAAGAAGGGTCTACCTTGCCCCCTTTCATTAAATTCCCCCTTCGTTTTTCTCCTCCTCTTGTCTCTCGATCCTACCGAGAGACAAGATGGCGGCTGCTCCGGACTGTTTAGAATGTTGACAGACACCGGAGAGCCAATCAGCTTCGCTTCGCAAAGCTCCGTTACGCGAAAAGTACACGAACTGGTGCGCTATCCGGGACGATGTCACAGATATATCTGTTTTTTTAAACGTTAATTTCTCAAAATCCACTGGAGCACATATATTGAGACCCAGCAAAGGCACATCGGGCTAACCATCCCTACAATTTTGCCAAGTTTCGTGCAAATCCATTCAGCCGTTCGAGCTAAAAGTGAGGCCAAATGCCCTATGGAAAAATGAATGGGAAAAACACGTTTTTGGACCCCCCTTTTTTCTCGGCCCCCCCTTGACGAAACCCCCCCAAATTTTCAGGGCCTGCTCAGAAACAAAATGTGCCATTTTCCTGAAAATTTCAGCCGATTCCGTCCACAAACGCCAAAGTTATTAGACATAGAATTTTCAAAAGTTCCACAGAGAAAAAATCCTAACTATATATACCTACTGGCGACCGCCAGTAGGTAATATATATATATATATATATATACCAAAACCATAAAGGATTTCAAGGCGCATTCGGAAAAGGAAAAGGTATCACCAGTTTATTTCGAAATTATCGCTACGCGTTTCGACACCCGGCGGTGTCTTGATCACACGATACTTTTGCGTGAATCACCAACGTGCATAAGTAAAGTTTCAACATACTTGGTGTAAACATAAACAAGGTACACAATACCAATACAATATATCTGTAACTCAAAACGCCATCTTGGGAGGGAGAACACAAAAGGAAATTGTCACCAATTGCGTTCTATAAACATTTCATAATGTGTAAACCATGTATAAATAACAATCAAAGTGATATGGTAAGAAGTATGGAGTCAGTTCAAATACTTTATTCGATTTTCACCAAGTAAAAAATCATAAAAGCAGTACATAGTAAACAAATTGCACATTATAGATACACACAATAAATAGTTATAAAAACAACATTAAATCCAAGTATGGTGATAAATCGATAATTTCTGAATTCATAGTAGATTCCGTGATTTTACGACGCTTTTTAAAAACATCGACATAGAACTAATACATAGGGGGTTTCCTAATTGTTGGAGATGTAAATAAGCTGGCCTACATTGCCTCCAAGCCCCATCTCTAAGATAAGATTTCAACCATCTCGCCCGTTCTTTTTTATACAGTTTGCAAAATAGAACCAAATGGAAGGTAGACTGGATAGATATGTTGTCGCATGGGCATGGGGCCAGAGTTCTGTTCCAGTCATTTTTCTCCGGATATGTGACCAGGCGGTGAAATATATTGAACCTGAATCTAGTCAGGACAAAGCGCTCAAATCCCAAAGTGATCAGAGTTAGATAGGGTTGCATTTTGAAGGTAATCAGCAGCGGCTGATGTTCGAGAACAGTTCTTTTGCTGACTTCATTCCCAAGCCTTAAGGTATTAAAATGATCCATACACAGGTTTTTTAAGGCTTTTTTAGGAATTTTCCCAATTGATTCAGGTTTATCATACCATTCTGGCTTGTCAATGTCCATCAGGGCTTTCCTCACATACTCGAGCCATTTGATTCTTTTTGCGTTGGCTAATTTCTTAACATCCAGGATAATTTCTCGATTGAGAGCCAGTTCTTGTGTTGCCCAAATTCTCCTCCAGAGTAGGATTGGCTGGATTTTAATCAGATCTGCCAAATAGTCCATGCCTAGTTCTACATGGCAATTATAATTTGACATGCTTTTCGGAAGGGACAAAAGGTAGCGAAAAAAATTATTTTCAATAATCTGGAGCATCGTCACATCATAATATCCCCATATCCCTGCCCCATACAGGGCGATGCTTCTACATTTGGCCACATATATGTTAAGCATTATACCAGGTTGTTTTCTGCCCAATTTACTGGCAAAATGCTTTAACGCCACAACTGAGCGTTTAAATGCTAGCGCTCTGTTTTTTACCTCGGGGCCCCATCCCCCTGTTGCCTCGATTGTGACCCCTAAATATGGAAATGTTTTTGTGGCTTGTAATAGGGTGCCTGCCGCCTTAAGTTGTTTACAACTGGCTCCTCCTTTGCCAGAAGCCATCACATAGGACTTTTTTGCATTCAGGTTGAGGCCCCTCTCTTCCATGTATGTTATATATCTATGCAATACTTTTTGCGCGCCGACCTTTGTTCTTGCCATCAGCACGGCGTCATCCGCATACAAAAGGGAGCTGATCTGCGTATTCCCGGCCTTAGGAGAGTCAATGTTGCTGGCACCCAATTCCCTCTCCAAGCTGTTAGTGTAAAGAGAGAAAAGGAATGGGGCCAGCACACACCCTTGCCTCACCCCCCTCTGTATGCGAAAAGACCCCGTGCATTCCCCCCCCAGCCCATACCTTACTCTGGCAGAGGCATTCGAATATAATTGTCTTAGGAAGAGGACTATCGAAGAACCCACTTTCATCTCTTCTAATGTCAACCACAGTTTATCATGTATAACACAGTCAAACGACGACGAAAGGTCGACGAAGATTGCGTAGAAACACCCCTCTTTTGCACTGGTATATTTCCCCTGCAATAGAACAAAGTTTAACACTTGTTCCACAGTACCCATCCCTAGTCGGAAACCATATTGTACTGGGGTCAAGATATTTTGATCTTCAGCCCAATCCTGGAGCCTAGTCAGGATTACTCTTCCAGCAATTTTTACTATTGAGTCCAGTAGTGATATTGGTCTATAATTTAATGGGCTATCCCTATCCCCCTTTTTGTATATAGGGATAATCAGTGATTCTGCCCAGGTTTTAATGAAACCAATGTCACAACATGCCCCATTACACGTAAACATACAGGTGCCCAGAGATCTATGTTCATTTTGTAAAGATCACTTGGGATCCCATCCGGGCCCGGGGCTTTATTGTTTTGGGAAGTATGGAGTCAATTAGATTGAATATCATTACTCACTCGCCCCAACTAGCTCAAATAGGCTACTGCTTGCTCCAAAGGAGTTAGATTTGTACCCGAATACCGTGTGCAATTCAAAATAAATAAAGCGGCTGTCTGCAAGCCATCGCTGCGAGTGTAATGCATGTGTTAATTTTGCAATGCAAAAATGGGCTGCCAAATTCTTTTGGCTATACACAATAAGCCCTATTGGGTTAAACATATTTCATTGTAGCTGCATGCAGACATACGATGTGTGTAAACAATTATTCTCTCAGACTAGTGCCCGTATGCTTGCAAATTACTGAAATATAGTCATTCCCATTACGTGGCTGCAAAACAACAGATACCATTGTTACCATGACAATACTCACCATTACGAAAAAAGTGCAAGAAAAAGTGATTAGATATATACCCAATAATTAAAAATTAAACATAGGATTGATTCATAATAGTCTCTCAATGTGGTTGACTGTGTACCCACATCAATTCCGATCTTTTTACCAACTCCGGTTAAACCATATAAAGAGAAAAGAGGTATATACGTGTGAAAGGAAAAAGGGAATTCGATGTGATGAATCCTGCATCTCATACAGATAAGTTTCAGAAAAAGTCCTTCTTGTTCCTCCTGCGTGACATAAACAGAAAGTAAGAAAAAAAAAGGTTTGAGAATAAGAAATGGAGAATTTAAAAACATTACACAATCTTGCATATTTACAAACTCACATCATTCTCTTTACAACCAGATTCGCAGCTTATTACACTGATACATCACTACCTTTTAAGTTTCATGAAGGGGAGTGGCTAGTTCTTCGTCCATATTATGCCCCCCCGAGGATCTGGTGTCAAGCTCCATGATCCATTTGGATTCTCTTTTGCATAGGGCTATAAGTCTTTTACCTCATCTTTTGCTTATATTCACTTGTTCTAATGCAAAATATCTGAGCAAGGCATTGTTGGACTGATGGTGAGCTTGAAAATGTCGTGCTATGGGATAAGATACATCGATATTAGTAATGGCCCGGAGATGTTCTTGTACCCGCTTTTTTGCCATACATACCGTACTCCCCACCTATTTCAGTTTGCACGGACATTCAAGAACATAAACAACGTAAGCGCTGCTACATGTGAGAAATTGGTTGATGTTATATATTCTACTAGTGCCGGGAATTTGCACTTCTTTAGTCATGACACTGTATTTGCAGCCACAGCAGTGACCACATGGATAAAAACCTTTCAGGTTATGGCTGCTAGCACTGCCCCTAGGGCTAATGTCACCTTTTACAAGGATATCTCTTAAACTTTTACCCCTTCTATAGGTTATAGATGGTCGATCACTAAGTGTGGAACCTATAATATTGTCAGTCTTAAGTAGGTTCCAATTTTCTGCCAGTATTTTGCTAACTTTTCTAGAATCTTCATTGTAAGTATTGATAACTCTAGTGACCGTTGTTGTTTCTGACCCTCGAGTTTTAGGTTCAAGAGACATTTTGTTAACCGCCTTGGTTAAGACCCATTCCGGGTACCCTCTCTCTCGGAACCTCTGGAACATGTTGTTCTTTGCTTCCTCATAGAGGCTCTCCTCACTACAGTTACTCTTAGCCCTAAGTAGCTCCCCATAGGGTATGCTCCACTTAAGGCTATGCGGATGGGCACTGTTGGCGTGTACTAGGCTGTTACCCGTCGTCTCCTTCCTGTGCAGTCTAGTTATCAGACGACCCTCTTGTGCCATGACCGTGGTGTCCAAGAAATCTATACTCTCCATACTGGTATTCAAAGTAAGAGTAATATTGTATGGATTTGTATTAAGTTTTTTAATGAAATCTTGTGCTTCCATTGTCGACCCACTCCAAACTAGGAATAGGTCATCAATATAACGGATCCAGGTTCTGGCCTTGCCAAATTCTGCAATGAGTTGTTCGTCTTGGCGTATCTCCTCCTCCCACACCCCTAGGAACAGGTTCGCCAGACTAGGGGCAAAGCTAGAACCCATGGCTGTGCCACGTACTTGCCTATATAGGTCACCGTTAAACATAAAGATATTGTTTTCAAACACATCCTCATCATCTCAACCAGCATATATGTATGTTCTAAATAGGCTATGTCTCTTGTTTGTAAAAAGTGAAGGTGTATGAGTGCATATGATAGTGTTGTATTGATGAGTGACTCTATGCATGAGGGATTGTATGGGTGAATGAGTGGATGTGTGTGTACACTTAGGAATCAGTGAGTGCGTATGTAGTAACTGGTATTGGTGTGTCAATGGTTTCTGGAATGGCAGTCTGTATTTAACACTGGATATATCAAAAGTTAGATTAGAGTGTGAGGAGGTGCATCGTATTATCACATGAATTATGTCATCAGTGATGTCATTAGTGATGTCATTTGAGATGTCATCAGTGATGTCATCAGTGATGTCACTGACTATGTCATGAATGATGTAATATGTGACATCATCAGCAGTGGATTGGCGCACAAGTTATGGTGAGTCCAACTAACTATAACATGGGAATTTCAATGGTTTTGTATGAGTAAAATGTCCAGCTAACTATAACTGGTGTTAAACCTATGTTTTTTTCAGTGAATTTCAAAGGTTTTTTAAATGCTAATTCCTAACTATGACGAGTGTTAAACCTAAGGTTGTTTCAGTGAATTTCAAAGTTTTTTTAAAATGCTAATTCCTAACTATAACGAGTGTTAAACCTATGGTTTTTTCAGTGAATTTCAAAGGTTTTTTAAAAGATACTTCCTTTGTATATCAAGTTTGTAACCTACGATTTTTAAACAGAATTTTTTTTTATTGCATGTTTTTTATAACTATTATTATTATTTTTTTTTTTCACAAGAATAATTTTTTCAATGTATTTTTCATTTTTTTTTAAATCATATTGTCTTGGGGCGCTCAGGGTGCGCGCACCGGTAAGCTCACCCGAGAGCGCAGCGAGAGCCCTATTGCCGCGTGCGGAAAAAAAGGATGTATTTAACTTAATAATAATGCAAGATATTCAGTAGCATACCTATAAAAGTAGCATTTTTGATTGTAAATACCCGTGTTATAACTTTAAACGTATTTTCGTAATGCTAGCAAAACCTCATTTAGACAAGCTGTGTAAGCGCCCACGTAAGCGCCCCCAGAAGCGCCTACGTACGTGCCGCATAAGCGCACCCAGAAGCGCCTACGTTCGTGCCGCGTAAGCGCCCCCGGAAGCACTTCGGTGCGCGCAGCGTAAGCGCGTCAAGTCATGTGACCTTAAAATAACTCTTTTAATTGGTTGTTAACAGTTTTTTTTACAACTAATAAAAACCCCACCCATTTCCTTCACTTCTTCTTTCACTTTGGAGACAGCGAGACCTGTTTTTTTCTGTCCTACCATTTTGTGTAAAGAATGGCTGCCGGAGCACCCAGCAGCAGCGAGGAGTCAGATGGCTTCATTCAGAAAGAGCCTCCTCAGCCCAAGGTCAAGGAGCATTTATTTTGGAAGTTTTTTTCAATACCTGAAGGATTAAAAAAGGTGAATGCTCCCAAAGTTGAATGCAAAATCTGCCAAACTGTGCTTTCCCGAGGAGACCCTAGAACGAAGTACAGTTTTGGCAACTCAACAATGATTCGCCACGTCCAACGCAGGCACCTCCAGAACTATGCCCGCGAGAGTGTCCGAGACCTGGCATGTAATCCCCCAAGGGATGGTGCCTCTACATCTACAGGAGGACCCACAACATCAGGGAGAGGATGTGCAGTGGAATTGGAGATGATTCCAAACATTCAACCTGTTTTTAGTGACATTACTATAAAGTGTAAACAATGCGATGAAATGCTTTGCTATGGTGAGCAGAGCATCAAGCTCATTGCATGCAAGAGGCAAGAACACCGCTGCCTTCCCCAGCCCTAATTTTTCCCCTTTTTGTTGCTCCTGTTGAGAAGTTTTGCATTCCCTGTTTTTGTTTCTGTTCATAAAAAAACATAAAAAAAGAAGAAAAAAACCCAGTTCTTTTTAGAACTACCTCCAGTTCTCAAAAAAGAGCTGTATTGTCTATTTTCTTTCACTGTTTTACCCTGTGGTGCGCTCAGGGTGTGCGTACCGGAGAGCGCACCTGGGAACGTACCCAGCGCTTACCCCACGAAAATTTCCTCCCCCAAAAAAAGTTTTTTTGCCCTTCAGGGTCCTTCTAGGCCCCCCTCAAAAAACCTAGGGGGTCAGGGGGTGTCTACCCTGCCTCCTTTTAATCATTTCCCACTTTTTATTTTCACCTCAGGTGTCTCGACTTTACAGAAACACAAGATGGCGGACTCGCCGGACAGTTTAGAATGTTGACAGACATCCGACAGCCAATCAGCTTTCTGCTCGCGCACTCCCGTAGCGCACCGAGTGCGCTCCCCGGTACACGTACCAGTGAGCGCTCGGAGCGCGTCTATAGATATATATGTGTTTTTGAAGTACATTTTCATAAAAACCACTTGAGCAATTTTCATCAAACATAGCAAAGGCACATCTGCGTACCAGTCCCTACTTTTTTACCAAGTTTGTTGTAATTCCGTTCAGCGGTTCAGGCTGTAGACTTGTCAGACCGTCCTAAGCAAATTAACATGGGGAAAAGACTTTTTGGGACCCCCTTTTTTCTCAGCCCCCACTTCATGAATCCACCTAAAACACCTAAAACTTTCAGGGAAGGAGCGGAGCGGAACTGTCCAAAATGTTGGAAGATTACACGCAAATTCCTCAACCGGCGCCAAAGATATTCCCAATAGAATGTTGCGGATTTCCTATGGTAGCTAGGTCCTAACTATAACTATCTACTGGCGTCCGCCAGTAGGTAATTTATATATATATATATATATATATATATATATATATATATATATATATATATATATATATATATATATATATATATATATATATATATATATATATATATATATATATATATATATGGAACGAATTCTGTTTCCAGGATGAACCAACAGAAAATACGGACCACCACACGAATTGCAGAGTGTCACACCAGGCGTTTATTCAACCATTTTGCAGCATTAATTTGGCATGACGCGTTTCGGGCAGGGTCTGCCCTTGATCACATGACGGACATGCAGTGTTTTCTCATTTAAATAGGGCACACACTCATTTTTTTCTTCAATTCACAGTGACACCACGTGATCTATGCATAGACATAGAAAGTAGACTACAAATGTGAGGTGTTTAACATGTGTATACAATCGGGCGCTGTCTATGAGCTATTTTTAAATCTTGGCAGCATTTTTATACACGGCATCTGTACACAAATATTCGAACTAGCAGATGCGCAACGAAGTACATATATAACCGCCTCAATGCGAGTTAAAAATTAGTATGACAGTGAGCTAGCAGCATATTCCTATCTACATGACACTTATTTCAAAAAGGGAGTATATTTACACATATCTGTACAGCGAAGCAATTATTTACACCAATGCAACAAAAATATATACCATATAAATATGTTAAAATTCTAAAAAGACATATAAAAAGTCCATGATAATAATTTATAATGCATAAATAAATAAATATTATGCTAAAAAATACATTTGTGCAAGAATGGCAGTGTGTTCCACATTCGCTGAGATAGCCTTTTTGTATCTAGTTCATTAATCACAGTTAGAGCTAGCTTACTCAATTATTACTATCCAGTATCACGTTGCAATGTGCAAATATTTGCTTGTATTAAAGTGCCAGTGCTGAACCATATAAACAGGGATAGTAACCTATCCTAGCCCATCTGGCAACCCCGAAGGGTTACCCAACCTAGTCTTGCTTCAACAGCAATTCCAATTGTAAAGTGCTAAGTGTTATAAGTGCAACCAAAATTGTGGGAGGTTTAAAAATGATGATTAAAAAAGAGAGGTACAATTAACAGGAAAGCAATTGATCATAATTTTGTGGTACACCATACATAAGTCACTAGGGCATTTATTGGCTTGATCTAGTATATTGTGCCCGGAAAGGATACAGATTGTGTGATTATGTGGTGGTGGAGATGGAGAATCAGGCAGGACAATTTAGACTTAAGTTAGAGGAAGGTATGTATGTCTTCCCTATCATTGAGGCCGTTCGGATGCTTGCTGTTAAGATTCAAGATGTATCTGGTCTCTAACTGCCTCAAAGCCTTGTCCCTATCCCCACCTCGCTTTAACACCGGTGCCTGGTCAATTACAAAGTATGTCAAACAGTTCACATTCTTATTGTGACTCACCTTGAAATGTCAGGCTACCGGGTAAGCCGGATCACAGTTAATGATTGCACGAATGTGCTGTAGGATACGCATGTACACAGGATTTTTTGTACTGCCTACATATCGCAAGCCGCATGTACAAGTGAGGACGTATATAGCCTACTCAGTGCGGCAGTCATATTTTCCCCTGATAGATATTTCTTTTGTTTTAAAAGGGGTTTTGTATGTGGCAGTGTTGGCTCCAAAGTTACATGCCCTGCAAGTGGCACACTTGCGGAAGCCATTACTTGTGGGCATCCAAGTTTGAATACTGGTGGACCCGATTGGAATCTCTCTAGATAAGAGATTAGCCATGTTTTTAGATTTCCTAAACGTTACGCTAGGATGTCCTGGCAACGTGTTTTTCAGAATGGGATCGGTTAGAACTATGGGCCAATTTTTGTTTATGATGTTGCGTATTTTGCGCTCCTGTCTACAGTACGTGGTGATGAGTCTAGGTGAATTATTCTCATCCGCTGTACTTGTATTACTCTCACTGGTGCTGGGTAGTAGGGTGGTTCTGGGTCTTTCACTTGTTTTTGTCATGGCTTTTTTCAGAATTTCCTCACTATACCCTCTTTTGCGCATGCGCTCTAAGCATAATTGACTGCAGACATCGAATTGCTCCGGTGTACTGCAGATACGCTTAAGCCGTAGCAATTCCCCGTAGGGTATGCTAGCTATTAAGTGGTGTGGATGCGCGCTGGATGCATGTAATATTGCATTACCAGCAGAAGGTTTTCTATAGGCGGAGGTAATGAGTGTTTCGTCAGTTACTTGTATCTGGACATCCAAAAATTCCAATTTGGAGTCACTCATGTTGGAGGTGAAGTGAAGATTAAATTCATTGATGTTTAACACATTGACAAATTCTTGTGCGCTTTGCATACTTCCCTTCCAAACAACGAACACATCGTCTATATAACGAAGCCATGATATCACATTATTTTCAAAGATGTCCCTGTGTGTGTCCATGAGGACCCGCTTTTCCCAAAAGCCCACGTGCAAACATGCGTAGCTCGGGGAAAAGCAAGCCCCCATGGCCACCCCCTGTTTTTGTCTGTACAGGTTCTTTTCAAAAGAAAAGTAGTTATTATTCAAGCACCATGAAATAAGAGACATTTTCACCTCAGGTGTCTCGACTTTACAGAAACACAAGATGGCGGACTCGCCGGACAGTTTAGAATGTTGACAGACATCCGACAGCCAATCAGCTTTCTGCTCGCGCACTCCCGTAGCGCACCGAGTGCGCTCCCCGGTACACGTACCAGTGAGCGCTCGGAGCGCGTCTATAGATATTATGGCTGAGATACCCGCCACCCCCTCTCAACACAATACCCGGAAGGAGGGAAACCGGAAACAGTTCTTGAAGTTTTTGGAAGTGGGAGGGAGTGACCCTCCCGGCCGTATTTATTAAAACAAATAAAAAACATTAAACGTTTCATGTTATGTACAATTTCATTACCACATTGCGATGTTTGGCTAACCTTAACATATTCTCTAATACAGAGGTTCTCCTAGCCGAACTAGCATCCTACAAAAACATTCTCCAAAATGACTGAAATTGTACATCCTAACGTTTAAGGGCCAACGGCAAGGTCATAACCGGTGTCAAGATCCCTAACCAGACTTACCCCTCCCACTTGGGAGGGGCGACAGCACAGAGGCTTACCTCAAGTGCAACTACTAACAATTTCCCTTGACTTGACGGGGGCACTTAAGAACTCGACGCCATTTAAAGGTCGTTCGAAAACTCGTGTGAGGTATCTAGAAGGTATCGTGGACCTCCCCCCACCCCACACAACTTACAGCATCTGCCGTCGCAGATGTCACTGGCCCCGGGAAATTCACCAGGAGGGGGCTGTAACCCCTCCTACAAAGGAAGGGGCCTTGACCGCCTTTCCTTTACTTCCGGCGACCCATCCTTAGACGGGACCGCCTCCCCATTGAGGGGCCAATGGCCACCTCTCCCGAGCGCTCCCATCCGTGTTGGGTGACGCCCACTCATAGGGATCTACCAATTAGTGCTCACCGATCATGACCTTACCGCCTACCAAAAATAAATACGACAATGCTACTCAAACATACAAAACATTGGTCGCTACGACCGAAAGGCATGCTTAAAATTTTCAACACTATATCGAATCATTTTATTGAAAAAACCTTCACAACATACACTATTCTTCATTGTGGTCAATCCTAAACATGATACCATCACAACCTGTAAACGAAAACAGCAAAACATAATCATAGATCCTCTTTATTACAAAACAACTTGCTGTCCTCAGGGGCTGGTGGGTGGGTCAAAATTGGCTCTTCGTTCTGTCCCGAGCTCACGTGTAGCGAGGAGGTGCAGCTTCGGAGCACAAGAACAAGAGGACGTCTTCTGATCTTGGATCCCTTTTTATCCGTCTTCAGGGCGGGCGTAAACCCGCCCCTGCCTGTCCCGAGGGCGTGGCTGGCTGCGTCGGTGTCTAGGCCAGCCCACTCTAGGGCGGGAAAAGGCGCGCCCCGGCTACGCCGCTACGGGCATACCAGCCGAGACGCGCCTCCCGCCAAAAAATGGCTTCCCGGGGGGATCGAGGTACTCCGCCATACGTTCGGGGGGACCGAGTGGTCGCCCCTTTCCATATGGCTGAGATACCCGCCACCCCCTCTCAACACAATACCCGGAAGGAGGGAAACCGGAAACAGTTCTTGAAGTTTTTGGAAGTGGGAGGGAGTGACCCTCCCGGCCGTATTTATTAAAACAAATAAAAAACATTAAACGTTTCATGTTATGTACAATTTCATTACCACATTGCGATGTTTGGCTAACCTTAACATATTCTCTAATACAGAGGTTCTCCTAGCCGAACTAGCATCCTACAAAAACATTCTCCAAAATGACTGAAATTGTACATCCTAACGTTTAAGGGCCAACGGCAAGGTCATAACCGGTGTCAAGATCCCTAACCAGACTTACCCCTCCCACTTGGGAGGGGCGACAGCACAGAGGCTTACCTCAAGTGCAACTACTAACAATTTCCCTTGACTTGACGGGGGCACTTAAGAACTCGACGCCATTTAAAGGTCGTTCGAAAACTCGTGTGAGGTATCTAGAAGGTATCGTGGACCTCCCCCCACCCCACACAACTTACAGCATCTGCCGTCGCAGATGTCACTGGCCCCGGGAAATTCACCAGGAGGGGGCTGTAACCCCTCCTACAAAGGAAGGGGCCTTGACCGCCTTTCCTTTACTTCCGGCGACCCATCCTTAGACGGGACCGCCTCCCCATTGAGGGGCCAATGGCCACCTCTCCCGAGCGCTCCCATCCGTGTTGGGTGACGCCCACTCATAGGGATCTACCAATTAGTGCTCACCGATCATGACCTTACCGCCACAGGTCCGGATAGTTGACCGGCTATCCGGACCCCCCACAAAACTCCTACCTAAAGGTCATGTTTCAACGTTTTTAACCAAGCCAAGAAGTCTCCTATGAGTAACTCATTCCCCACCCGTGACAAATGCACACCATCCCCCAAAAACATACTGTCATCGTTAATACAACTATGCGAGATAGAATGCAGTGTCTTGGAACGGAACAACCTACTCACTTTGTTATTAAGTTTTCTAACAGAATGATTCAAAGCAGGAATCGAGACAGCCCCCCGCCACACTTTACGTGGGATCAAATGAGACCACGCGATTATGCACCCCGGAACTCTCCTTGCTAACCAACTTACCGTGGAAAGCACTGCCTCTAGGAGAAGTCGTCTACCGATGGTGACCAAATCATTGCCCCCTAAATGTACTATGACTACAGACGGCGGTGACCTCGTCCGCCCTAACAAACCCTCAAAGAATGTTTGAAACTGGTCAATACAGAGACCGCCTCTTCCGTAGAAGGACACTCTGTACCCGTATTCCCCAGGTACGTGAATCATGTCACCTGCTTCGAATACGTCTGCGGCACGCCTCACGTATGAGTGGCCCACGACCCACACCTCCTGTCTCACAGCCGGTGACGTCTGACCGCTGGCCTGGTGTTGGGTCGACTGCATAGTCCGCCTCGCCTCGTAGGCTTGCGCAACTGAAAACCAAACAAAAGACAAGAAGCGTGAGTACATTATTACAGCTTCACAACATGTGCAATCGCACATATCTCTTATAACAATTGGAGGACCACCGCCCCACTCGTTTCACTTGTTCAACATTAAGACCCCTGGCTGTAGCTTCGGTGGCAGCCCCAATTCGAAAGGAATGGGTCCCGAATTCGCCCGGGTCCAAGCCCGCTGCGGTAATGGACATTGCAAGCACCCGCTGAAACTGAAACTTCGTCAGTGGGGTGGCGTCTGCGTGTCTCAACAATGTCCCCCCCCATGATGCCACCCTTCGTGCTAGATAATCCTCTAAACACCGTACCGGACACATGGAGGACCCGGGGATCCTTCGAATGATCGTGCAGTCTCCCATCCCATCTTGGTCGGTCTTGGACCTGGCAAAGGAGACAATCATCGTTTCACCCCTTATCTGAACGTGTTCCCGGCACAAACCCCCCACCACATCCCGTTTGTTCCTTGCAACCAGCTCACTTATCCTCATTGCCCCGTGAAATGCCAGCGTAAATGCAGCCCGGAACAAACACGCCTCGAAAGGAGACGAACATGTGGTAGGGAGTGTGGCCATCAACTGGGACAACCTATCCAGACCTATCGGTCGTCTCTCATCTACTCTGCGACCCTCCAGGCATTGCCACCCACGCAGCGCCTTCTGTACTACAAAAGACGCCGTCGGGTCCTGGATGTTATGGGCCCTGGCAACAAAGGAAATGGCGGCACGATGCCTTTGGGCCGTAGCCACCGACTTCCCAGCCCTACGTAAGAACATCAAAAAATGTACCACCCACTCCTCCTGACCCCAAAGTCCCCCTCTCTCAGTCCCCAAAAAGGCTAAATAGGCCCGAAACGCCCCTTCATATGCCTTCCTCGTCCTGGGTGCTAGACTCTCTCCCACGAGGTGACGAAGTTCGGGGCACCGAGAGACCAGAGAGCTTCGGGGAAGGGTGCCGGCTCTGGGTCCGCTGAGGGAAGGAAACCCGAGAAAGCCTGCATGTGAAAACGAGATAGTGCATCAGCAGCCTGATTCATCACCCCTGGGACATGTTTTGCTCTGAATATCACGTTCAGTTGCATACACAGTAAGACAATTTCTTTGAGCAGCCTCAAAATTAATTTACAACGGGCCGCCTGACTATTGATGCATTCTACAACGGTCATATTGTCAGACCAGAACACGACAGAATGATCTTTGAACCCTTCGGGCCAGGTTCTCAGGGCCACCAGAATGGGAAACAGTTCAAGGAAAGCAATATTACTCGTCAGCCCCTCCTCATGCCACCATGGGGGCCACCTTTGTGCCGACCATTTTGTGCCGAAGATGGCGCCAAAACCTATGCTTCCCGCTGAATCTGTCCATAGACCAAGCTCTTCAGAGGACACGGCTGGTTTGTTCCAGACGACTCGACCATTGAAGTCCGCCAAAAATGCTAACCAAATACGCATGTCCTGGCGGACCTCGGCCGATAACCTCGTGCGATGATGACCCTCCTTTAGGCCAACCATCGCTTGGGCAATTGAACGGGAAAAAGGGCGAGCCATTGGGGTCACCCTCAAGGCAAAGTTCAACTTCCCCACCAATTGCTGCAACTGATGCAGTGTAACCTTAGATGCTTTTAAACATACTTGCAGGGCTGCCCTGAATTTCGACACCTTGCTAGCTGGTAGACGGAAACAGCCCTCACTAGAGTCCAACTCGATCCCCAAAAACTCGAGGCAAGTCGTGGGACCCACAGTTTTACCTGGTGCCAATGGCACGCCAAATTGACCCATCAACACACAGAATTCAGCCAAGGCCTGGGCACATTCGGGATTTCCGGCGGGTCCAAGAAACAGAAAGTCATCAAGGTAATGCATCACATTTCGGAAACCCGTTTTCTTTGTGAACACCCATTGCAAAAAAGTGCTAAACTTTTCAAAGTATGCACACGATATAGAGCATCCCATTGGCATACATCTATCCATGTAATATGATCCCTGAAACATGAATCCCAGAAAACGCTGGTCATCAGGGTGTACCGGGAGCAACCGGAAAGCTGACTCGATATCTGATTTTGCCATCAACGTCCCGGGCCCCAGGCGATTCAAAATGGCTACTGCCTCATCAAATGATGCGTACCGCACCGAACATACTTCTGGATCAATTGCATCGTTTACCGAAATACCCCGTGGGGCTGACAGATTATGGATTAGTCGAAACTCACCTGGGTCCTTCTTGGGGACCACCCCTAACGGAGAACAGACAAAATACGGTACCGGGGGTACAATAAACGGCCCGGCGACCCTTCCCTTGCTAACCTCCTTCTGGATCTTATCCTGTACTACAGATGTATGATGCAAGACGGAAAGTTGATTTCTGCACGTCCCGGTACCCTGAAAGTCCCCCACCGGGATGCGGAAACCATATGAAAAACCGTTCCGCAGCACCCCAGCAGAGATACGATCTGGGTACTCGCTGAGCCAAGGAGTCATCGCCAAAGTATCAATCGGGGTCGGTAAAGGCGCCCCTCGGCCTAAATTAGGCTTGTTTGGCGCCTCCCTTACCCCCATTCTCACTCGTTTTGGCTCTACACAAGGACTCAGGATGGGACGACCCGCAGTTGCTGCATTCGTGTTTGAATTTACACGATCCCGGAGGCCTGGTACATTTTCCCTTGTTGAAATTGAAGCAGAAACCCCTTTTCCCCGTGTTGCCGGCAGGTCTCGGGTAATCGTCGGTGCTCGTACCTGACCGAAAGGGCGTCCCCACATTTTGGCGGGAGTAATCAACAACATTGCTCCCTACTAACGGCATTTTCAACATTCCTGACTCTTTCATTTTGTCCCATGTCACAGAATCGTAACAATCCCACGTTAAACCTTTGTTATGTTCCTTTTCTTTCCTAAACAAGTTGTCATAACAGAACCAATGGTTACCCTGATACGCTGTCGAGTAACTCATAATTCGTGACTGATAAATGGGAAACTCAGGAAGCAACTCGGGCCTACGTTCCCCCAAAATCGATGTAAAAATACCCCACGCATTGCCCCAGTTGCCAATATTCTCATTTACCTTAAAGGCGGCCATTTTTGCGCGCCAAACACTCGGATGCATTAGGTCTTTCTGACTCTTAACATGCTCCACCTCATAATGATCAACAAGCAAGGAGAAAATATTCACATACTCCCCCGCCCAGATCTTTTCCTTTATTGCTAAAGGCACATGTTGTCCCAATCTCTCTCTACGAGAGGGTGCTGACTCGTCCCTTGCGATCGGCAATGGCCGCTTACCTGAACCGGACGCTGCTTCCGCCGCTTGCGGCTTGTCTATCCCCGCCAACGGCGCGGTCACTTTAGCTGCATCTCTCCTCTCACGCAGCCCTTTTATCAGCGCCTGTGCCTCGGCAGCCGTGGCGCCCTCACTACTATCCCCCAACCATGCTGCTAGCTGTGCTGCCAGCTCGGGGGGCATATCTTCATTGGATGTCGGGGTGACGACAACGGGGATTGGATTCCCCTCCATCGGTACTGGGGTCGGCGCCTCGAGCGGGGCAGAGGGAACCGGGACGTCTCCACCGGCTGGAACCCTTCTCGGCCTCTTAGGTCTCCCTCCAGCCGGCGAAGGGCCCGAACCCTCCTCCCCATCTCGCTCCGCCAACCGTTTCTTTATGTCGGACATCTCTTTGAAAAGGGCCCGCACCATCTGATCGGTCGTCATTCTCTTTGCGCCTTTCTTGGGCATCTCTCCGACGAAGTATCTAGAAGACAAAGAAAAAGATCAAAACGCTCAAAATTGGCTCTTCGTTCTGTCCCGAGCTCACGTGTAGCGAGGAGGTGCAGCTTCGGAGCACAAGAACAAGAGGACGTCTTCTGATCTTGGATCCCTTTTTATCCGTCTTCAGGGCGGGCGTAAACCCGCCCCTGCCTGTCCCGAGGGCGTGGCTGGCTGCGTCGGTGTCTAGGCCAGCCCACTCTAGGGCGGGAAAAGGCGCGCCCCGGCTACGCCGCTACGGGCATACCAGCCGAGACGCGCCTCCCGCCAAAAAATGGCTTCCCGGGGGGATCGAGGTACTCCGCCATACGTTCGGGGGGACCGAGTGGTCGCCCCTTTCCAATATGTGTTTTTGAAGTACATTTTCATAAAAACCACTTGAGCAATTTTCATCAAACATAGCAAAGGCACATCTGCGTACCAGTCCCTACTTTTTTACCAAGTTTGTTGTAATTCCGTTCAGCGGTTCAGGCTGTAGACTTGTCAGACCGTCCTAAGCAAATTAACATGGGGAAAAGACTTTTTGGGACCCCCTTTTTTCTCAGCCCCCACTTCATGAATCCACCTAAAACACCTAAAACTTTCAGGGAAGGAGCGGAGCGGAACTGTCCAAAATGTTGGAAGATTACACGCAAATTCCTCAACCGGCGCCAAAGATATTCCCAATAGAATGTTGCGGATTTCCTATGGTAGCTAGGTCCTAACTATAACTATCTACTGGCGTCCGCCAGTAGGTAATTTATATATATATATATATATATATATATATATATATATATATATATATATATATATATATATATATCCTACTGGCGGTCGCCAGTATGTAGTTATAGTTAGGATTTTTTTCAATGCAAAATCTCAAAATTCTATTTGGAATAACTTTGGCACCGGTTGATGAATCTGCCTGGAAATTCCCTCAAAGTTGACTCTCGGAGCTCCGGTCGTTCCCTGAAAGTTTGGGGGGGATTTGTCAAGCGGGGGCCGAGATAAAAGGGGGGGCCCAAAACGTGTTTTCCCCATGTTAATTTCCATAGGGCGGTCGAACTCACTTTTAGCCCGAACGGCTGAATGGATTTCCACCAAACTTGGCAAAATTGTAGGGACTGGTAGCCCGATGTCCCTTTGTTATGTCTCAAGATATGTGCTCCAGTGGATTTTGAGTAATTTAGGTTCAAAAAATATATATATCTATAGGCGCGCCCTGGTACGCGCACCGGGGAGCGCACCGAGCACGCTACGCGACTTGCGTGCGGAAAGCTGATTGGCTCTCGGGTGTCTGTAAACATTCCAAACAGTCCAGAGCGGCCGCCATCATGTGTCTCAGTAGGATCGAGACACAAGAGGTGGCAAAAACAAAGGGGGAATTGACCATTGGGGGGCAGAGTAGACCCCCCCTGGTCCCCTAGGTTTGATGTGGGGGCCATAAAAGGGCCCCGCGGGGCCAAAAAAATATTAATTTTTTTCCCGATTTTCGCGGGGGGAGCGCCCGGTACGCGCACCTGTGAGCGCACTGGTGAGCGTACCATGGAGAAAAAGAATGACAGTTTAAAAAAAAAATTAGCTGTTTCAAAAAAAAAGTTCTTTTTAATGTTTTTTTTAATTTGATTTAAGTACCTACATGTAGGTACCAATGCAGAGTCTTAAATTTTATGTACACCGTCTCCTCTGTAGATATCTTGCATGTTGTTATAGAAGTTATTGTGGTATATGGAATTCATACCATAGTCTGTCAGGAAAGCAAAAACAGATATTTTAAGCAATCCCTGAGAAGTCCTAGGGGATCATGGGTAATCTGTCCTGTTCCCTTATGATGAAAAAGAGATGTCAAATACACATTGGAGATAATATAGTGGGAGAAAGGAAGTAACTATGAGCAAACTTATTATGCAACACAAAAAAATTGCACAGTATACTATATCTCTCACTTTAAATTATAATCATTTTGGTACTATTTCATGAATTACATATAATAATGAATAATGTCTCAAACAATTTTTAATTATTAAATATAAATTTATTGTTGTGATTTTTCAAAATTTAAAAGAACTTCTAACATTAGATCATCTGGAATGTCCTCATTTTGATTCAATGATTCTATTGTTTCAACACTGTCAAGTAATTGTTGGTCCAGAGACTGATCCATAAAATCCAAGTCATCCATATCTTCCTCAGGATTGTTTTCAACCACAACTTCGAAAGAAATATTGATTTTGTCTTGTTTTCCTTCCATTTTCTTGCTGTAAATTGCATAAAAAATAACTATATCAGTAGAGTTAGGGCACTGTTGGGTTTAAGTTCAGACAGGTACTTTTGAGTTTTTAACAGTGAAGTTATCTTTGGGCAGTGTATGGTTTCAGGCAGGAAGTAGAATTATTAAAAAGTGCATGTGATGAAGCCTAAGTAAATTCATAATTATACCAGAGAAGCCTAACTCAATCCATAACTATAACAGAGAAGCCTATGTCAATCTATAACTATTACAAAGGGACAGTATATAACTATCAGAAAACGTTTTCCCAAATTAACTTAAAGTGCACAACATAGTTCCCCTTCCAAATTAACAACTTACCTTTGTGAAAGCAGTTGAAGTTTTCCCTGAAAATCCTTTTGAAATGTACCTCAGGTAGAACTAGTCAAAATGGCTGTGTTTCCCTCTCATTTTTCATATATATTCATGTACTTAACCAATCAAATGTCAGCACATAAAAGTACAAAATGTAAGTAACATTTTAATTGGTTGTAAATTCTAACAGCTTCATATGTGTTTTTGTCATGTAATTTACCTCAGGATATTTGGACAGGGCTACAGCCCAAATGGCTCAATGGAATTCCACCAAATGTGGGTAAATGGTAGGGACTGCTATGTAGTAGGGCCTATTCTATATTTGGTGTAAGTGTCTCCAGTGGTTTTTAAGAAAATTACTTTCCCACATTTTTTTAGGGAGCGCTTACCGGTGCGCGCCCCGGTACGTGTACCGGGAGCGCTACGGGAGTCCGCCATTTTGTGTTTCGGTCAAATTGAGACACAAGATGGAGGACAAACAACATTGGGAATGGGTAAAAAGGGGCACCGTAGACACGGGGGGAGCGCCCGGTACGCGCACCGGGGAGCGTACCGGGGAGCCTACTCTGGTGAAAAATAGTGAAAAAAGTTAGAGAAAGATAATCATTTTGAGTGATCAGAGGTAGGGTCGCTCTGAAAAGAGCTTTTGGGTTCTGTGGCTGATTTAGGTACCTACAAGTAGGTTCCAATGCACAGTCTTAAATTCAGGAGGAATATTCTATTCCCCTCATCTGAGAAGTGCACACCATCTCCTCTGTAGGTATCTTGCATGTTGAAACGCAAGTTATTGTTGTATATTGAACCCATTCCATAGTCTCTCATGTAAGCAGAAACAGATTTATTCACATGTTTCCGTGCTTTCTCAAATTGTGGACAAAATGGGTTGGACCAGTTCCATTTCTGTCTTTGGCATATATTGGAATATACCAAGGCAGTTTGTGGAAAAAGTGTCATCAATTGATCAAAGGTGTCCTTTAAAAGCATTTCCAGACCAACCCCAGTCAAATGGAAAGGGGCGACCATTCGGTCCCCCCGAACGTATGGTGGAGTACCACGATCCCCCCGGGAAGCCATCTTGGGCGGGAGGCGAGTCTCGGCTGGTATGCCCGAAGCGGCGTAGCCGGGGCGCGCCTTTTTCCCGCCCTGGAGTGGGTTGTCCTAGACACTGACGCGGCCGGCCACGCCCTTGGAGGCAGGCGGGGGCGGGTTTACGCCCGCCCGAAGACGGATAAAAGGAGCAACAAGCCAAGAAAGCATCCTCTTGTTCCTGTGCTCTGAAGCTGCACCTCCCCGCTGCACGTGAGCTCGAGACGGAACGAAGAGCCAATTTTGAGCGTTGTAATCTTTCTTTTTGTTTTACAGATATCTTCGTTTGAGAATGCCAGGCAAGAAGGTCGGAAAGCGGGTCGGTACCGATCAGATGCTCCGCATGCTCATAAAGGAGGTAGCCGATTTGAAAAAGCAGATGGCGGCTAAGAACAGGGAGGGAGGACCGAAGCGAGTCATCGGACCAGCTTTGCCAGGAGTAATCCCTGGTGGAAGAGGCAAGAGGTCCAAAAGGGGGGCACTTGGGGGGGAAACCCCGGTTCCCGATACCCCACTCGAGGAGCCAACCCCGGTTCCGAAGGAGGGGCATCCGATCCCCGTAGTGGTCACCCCCGTGACCGGGGAAGATATGCCTCCCGAGTTAGCGGCACAATTGGCAGCGTGGTTGGGGAAGGATAGTGAGGGCACCACGGCTGACGACGCCCGGGCAGTAATGAGACAACTGCGGGAATCTAGAGAGGCTGCGAAGGCGCCATCTTCTGTTACCCCGCCAGTTCCGGCGGCGGAAAATGCAACAGGCCCAAGTTCGGCGGCAAATGCAGCTTTTGGTTCAGGTAAGCGGCCATTGCCGATCGCGGGGGAGGGGTCTGTACCTTCACGAAGGGAGAAGGTGGCTCAGCATGTTCCACTGGAAATTAAGGAAAAGATTTGGGCGAATAAGTATGTGAACATTTTTTCTTTGCTTACCGACCATTACGAGATGGAGCATGTTAAGAGCCAAAAGGAGCTCATGCATCCGAGTGTTTGGCGCGCAAAAATGGCCGCCTTTAAGGTTGATGAAAACATTGGTACTTGGGGCAGAGCGTGGGGCATTTTTACCTCCATCATGGGCGAGCGCAGGCCCGAGTTACTGACCGAGTTGCCTATTTATCAGTCACGTATCATGGAGTATTCCGTATCGTACGGGGGCAATCAGTGGTTCTGTTATGACAATATTTTTAGAAAAGCCAAGGAACACGACCCAGTTCTGACTTGGGATTGTTACGACTCCGTTTCATGGCAAAAAATGGAGAGTTCAGGAATGTTAAAAGTGCCATTGTCAGGGAGTAACGGGGGTGAATCTTCCCGCCAATTCTCTGGGACACCCTTTCGGACGGGTGCAGGTAACGAGCACCACTCGAAGCCGAGTGGCAACGCAGGTAAAAGGGGGATTTGTTGGAATTTTAACAGAGGGAAATGTACGAGGCCCCAGGGGTCATGCAAGTTCAGACATGAATGTGGGGGGTGTGGGCAGCCATCCCATCCTGAGTCCATGTGCAGAGCCAAAACGGGTGATAACGGTGGTAGGGGAAGCGCCAAACAGGTCTGAAATAGTCCGAGGGGCGCCTTTACCTACTCCGATCGATACCATGGCAATGATTCCTTGGCTCAACGAATACCCGGATCATGCTTCCGCTGGGGTGTTGCGAAACGGGTTTTCATATGGTTTCCGCATCCCAGTGGGGGATTTTCAGGGTGTAGCAAACTGTAAGAATCAACTGTCGGTCTTGCAGCATACGTCGGTGGTACAGGTAAAGATTGGGAAGGAGGTGACTCGAGGTCGTGTCGCCGGTCCATTTGATTTGCCACCGGTTGCTAACTTTGTTTGTTCCCCTCTAGGGGTGGTCCCCAAGAAGGACCCGGGTGAGTTTCGGCTGATACATAACTTGTCAGCCCCACGTGGTCTTTCCGTGAATGAAGCGATAGACCCGGAAGTGTGTTCGGTGCGGTACGCATCTTTCGATGAGGCCGTTGCCATGTTGAATCGCCTGGGGCCCGGGGCGCTGATGGCAAAATCAGACATCGAGTCAGCGTTCCGGTTGCTCCCGGTGCACCCAGACGATCAGCGTCTCCTTGGTTTTATGTTTCAGGGTCGCTATTACATGGATAGATGTATGCCAATGGGGTGCTCGATATCCTGTGCCTATTTCGAAAAGTTCAGTTGTTTTCTGCAATGGGTATTCACAAGGAAGACAGGTTTTCAGCATGTTATGCATTATCTCGATGACTTTCTGTTTTTGGGGGCAGCCGGGGATCCTGAGTGTGGACAGGCTTTACATGAATTTTGTGTCTTAATGAATCAATTCGGTGTGCCATTGGCGCCAGGTAAGACTGTGGGTCCCTCGACTTTGCTCGAGTTTCTGGGTATCGAGCTCGACTCGGAAGAAGGTTGCTTTAGATTACCCAAGGAGAAAGTGTTAAAATTCAGGTTATCCCTTGAAACATGTATTCGTGCAACGAAAGTAAATCTGCATCAATTGCAACAAGTGGTGGGTCAGTTGAATTTTGCCCTGAGAGTGATGCCAATGGCGCGCCCCTTTTCCCGCTCGATTGCACAAGCCATGGTCGGCCTGAAGGAAGGTCATCATCGCACGAGGCTCTCGGCAGAGGTACGCCAGGACATGCGCATTTGGTTGGCATTTTTGGCGGATTTCAATGGTCGAATTGTCTGGAACAAACCGGCGGTGTCCTCCGAGGAGCTGGGGCTTTGGACAGATTCGGCTGGGAGTATAGGTTTTGGTGCCATATTTGGTACACAATGGTCGGCTCAAAAATGGCCGTCATGGTGGCACGAGTGCGGGCTAACGAGTAACATTGCTTTTCTCGAACTTTTCCCCATTTTGGTGGCCCTGAAAACTTGGCCTGGGGGGTTCCGGGATCACTCTGTGGTGTTCTGGTCTGATAACATGACCATGGTTGAGTGTATCAATAGTCAGGCAGCACGATGCAAATGGATTCTGAGATTGCTCAAAGAAATTGTGTTATTGTGTATGCAATTGAATGTGCTATTTAGGGCAAGACATGTGCCAGGGGTTCTGAACCAAGCGGCTGATGCGCTTTCTCGTTTCCGTATGCAGGCCTTCTGGGGTTTTCTGCCCACAGCGGACCCGGTGACGGCACCCTTTCCCGAAGCTCTCTGGTCTCTCGGTGCCCCGAACTACAAAACCTCGTGGGAGAGAGTTTAGCACCCAGGACGAGGAAGGCATATGAAGGGGCGTTCCGTTCCTATTGGTCCTTTTTGGGTGCTGCTAGGGGGGAGCTTTGGGGCCAGGAAGAGTTTGTAGTAAAATTTTTGCTGTCTTTACATCAGTCAGGCAAATCAGTAGCTACGGCTCAGAGGCATCGGGCCGCCATTTCCTTTATGGCAAGGGCTCATGGGATCCAGGACCCGACAGCGTCTTTCGTTGTGCAGAAAGCGCTACGTGGGTGGCAACGCCTTGAGGGTCGCAGAGTAGATGAAAGGCACCCGATAGGTCTGGATAGGTTGACCCTGTTATTGTCCGTACTCCCGGCAACGTGTTCATCCCAGTACGAAGCAGTGTTATTCCGAGCTGCATTTGCGCTAGCATTCCATGGGGCTATGCGGGTAAGCGAATTAGTGGCGAATAACAAGCAGGATACGATGGGGGGACTGTGCCGGGAGCACATTCAGGTCAGGGAGGAGACGATGACGGTCTCGTTTGTTAGGTCCAAAACCGATCAGGGTGCAATAGGGGACTGCATAATCATTCAGAGGATCCCCGGGTCTTCCATGTGCCCTGTGGTGTGCGTAGAGGAATATTTAGCGCAGAGGGTGGCATCATGGGGGGGGACCTTGTTGAGACACGCTGACGCCACCCCACTGACGAGGTTTCAGTTCCAGCGGGTGCTTGCGATGTCGATTTCGGCCGCGGGCTTGAACCCCGGTGTGTTCGGGACCCATTCCTTTCGGATAGGGGCTGCTACTGAGGCTACAATTATTTATCAAAACAACAAAAGGTCCTGAGCTAACAAGAATAAGGGAAAATTGATATATGTAGAACACAATGGAACTCTATATAGTCTCAAAATTCCATGACCAGCCGGCCACGGAATATTTATTGATTCAAGTTTTTGGATTATCAAAGTTACAGCAATTAACCCAAGCAATAAGGGTTAAATAGGGGCACAGTCCTGTGCCATCCAAGAAAGGGGAGGGCAAGAGGGTAAGGGTCAGTGGGGAAAGTTATCAGGCAAACAAAAGGAGCTAACAGGTCACTGGCATTTAGTATACATTTAGCAGTGTATCCTGAAGTCATTCATACACACAATAGTATTTAGGTAAGTACATGTATGAATCACTTTAAAGTCGACATTTCGATCCCTAGCTCAGATATAACGGGATCATCAGGACAAGAAATTAATATTGCCTGGACATAGTTATTAATAACACCTGTTTTGAAAGGAGAAATTGAAAGGGAGAAAAACAAAGGTACACATAGTCATTGTTTGTATGGTCAGCGCTCACTTTGTAACGGTAGACATTTCATTCGGAAACGCAGTGGTCAGTGTTGCCATGAGGCGTGTCTTTTCTGTGCTGAATCTCAGGAATTCATGCAATTTCTGGGATCTGTCATCCGTGATGGAGGTGTAAGTGATGGGACACACTGGGGTTGTGAGTCAAGGTGATAAAGGAATTTAAGTGAACCGTGATTGGGTGAGGCTGTTGTTGGTGGAAAAGTGGAGGGGGTGGGGGGGTTTTGTTGGGGGTTTTGGTGGACTATCAGGGCGCATGCTGATTGTGGGCCACTGACACCTACCGAGTGGTGAACCTGGAGGGTATTGGCTTCAATTCGGATGGCCCTCTTGGCGGGGGTGCGCAAGCCAACGTGATTCTGCAGAGAATAATTGGAATTAGTAACAGACTGAGAACTTGGAGGCAAAAGGGAACTTGTTGTTAAATAAGCCCGGGTACCTTAGTAGGTTCACTGTACTTCAAACTGAGGTAGGGTTGAAGTTTTGTCGAAGCGCTGGTTAAGGTTTAATGGCACGCCCCAATCTGGAAATAAAGAGTGGTGTCATTTTCTTAGGGACACGCACATTTGGGGTGTTGGTCGGAGTGTGGAAGAGGGTTACCTTCAGAGTTTGTTATTGAGGTTCCAAGTCTTGGGAATACTTAATTTATGAGCATCTATGCCTTTCCAGTTGTTAGCTGTTAAGCAGATCAGAAAAAACGAGCGTTAAATTAATTAATATTTACTCTCCACAACAAGGGATATAAAATATAAATTACAGTGCAGTTACCAAGGTTTCGAGTGCCAAAACCTAGGGTGGCATGGGTTCTACGCGGTATAGGAGTTTGCTGGCAGATGCCTCTCAATCGGGCTTGACAATGTGGCCAGTCTCTATGGAGGAAAATAACAGTTATATCGGGGATGGGGTGGGGGTGGTGGAGGGTGCCGGTGAATCGCGTTATATTACCCGATGCCTACAACGCGGAAGCGTTGTCCTCATGTGTCTTCTATACAGTATGCGAGGAAGTACGGCCAGGCAGTTAACTGGTCCGCTGAGGATGAAAGGTAAATTGAAAGTTAGGTTCGGGCGTTGTACAGACCGTGCCTGTTCTCGATCGAGTGGAAAGACGGCGCGCTTACCTATGGGAGACAATCGTTCTCCCGGAGTGCCGGTCGATGAGGCTGCTCACAATGGACCCCTTCCGTCTGCTTGTGAGACGTCCTGCTTGTTGGCTGGGACTACGATCACGTGATTAGGGAGGGTGAGCCGTGATTGGTTGGTGCAAGGGCACGTGACGGGGGTGGCCACCGGTCATGGTGGCTTCAATGAAAAACGGGGCGGACATATTGGACTGGTTAAAATTGTTAGAAAATGCCTGTTGATTGCCATTACGTGCATAGGGTATGTAGTTACCGGTCATGGTGGCTTCAATGAAAAACGGGGCGGACATATTGGACTGGTTAAAATTGTTAGAAAATGCCTGTTGATTGCCATTACGTGCATAGGGTATGTAGTTACTGGGAGTGAAAAAGGACCGGGAATCAGTGAGGGATAGATATGAACGGTGCCGGAAAGGTGCTTGCAACATGCATATCATTTTAGAAACATTAGTTAAAACAGTATTTAAGTTACATCCAGTGTAAACAGTTCATGAGTGAAGTTATACTTAAACTGATCTACGCAGTAAAAATGTCTTTTCAGAGTATCAGCAGTTCTAGGCCAGAGTCAAGTAGTTCAAGGTGGTTAACTGGCTTAAAGCAAGGTTGTCCAGTCCTCACTTCTGTTTAGCCCCGTGTGAATGGTGTCAAATTGTATGATTGTCTTAAGTTCTTCCCGATTGAGGAGTTGAGCCAAGTTACCCCCTCTTGGTGGGAGTTTCACTGTCTTCAGCACTGTCCACTTGATATCATCCACGGTGTGTTTCAATTCTGTGTAGTGCTCAACGAGCGGTGCGTTTGGGGTCCCACAGCGTATCCGGCTTCTGTGCTGGCCAATGCGAGTTTTTACTTTCTGAGTAGTCTGGCCAACGTACATTTTTGGACAAGGGCAAAGGATGGCATAAATGACATTATTGCTATTGCAATTCGTGAAGCTTTTCATGGTCATTGTCACATTGTTATGGCTAAAATTGCGTGTCTCAATAGTAAATTCACACATCGTGCAACTGCCACACTTAACGTGCCCTAGGATAGGAGGGAGGCCCCAGTTGGTTTCAATTGTAGTGGATGGGGTAGAGGCTGGTAACGCTGCTCTTATCAGGTAGTCTCTCAGATTTTTGCTTTTCTTAAAAGCAAATACAGGCCTCTCTAAATTAATAGGTCCTGCATTCAGGGTGGGCCAGTGTTTTAGAATAGATTGCCGGATTTTATTGGAGACAGGAGAAAAGGTGGTTACGCATGCTATCCGTTCGGTTTTATCCCTTATTTTTGGTGTCAGGAGGGCTTCACGGGGGCAGTACCAAGCCCTTTTGGTCGCTGTTTTGATCAATCGCTTTGGGTAGCCACGTGCCCTCAATTTGCTTGAAAGCACATTTGCCTCCCTGAAGTAGTCTTCTTTAACTGAGCAATTTCTCCTGATTCGTAGAAACTGGGAGTAGGGTAGGGAGTCTTTTAATGCCCTGGGATGGTTGCTTTGATAGCTCAACAGTGTGTTGCGTTCCGTAGGTTTACGAAAAAGGCGTGTTAGTAGCTCATTATCATGATGAAAGATGGTCAGGTCTAAGAAGGCTATCTGGTTCTTATCATGAGTCAGAGTGAAATTTAAGCCATCACAGTTGTTGTTAAGCCAGTGATTAAAAGACTGGAGTGATGGCATGTCCTGATTCCATATAAGGAAAATATCATCTATGTACCGACGCCATAAGCAAATCCCATTATGGAAGGGATTGCTTTCTGTTAGAATGTTACTAGTCTCCAAGGCATCCATGAACAGAATGGCCAGGTTGGGGGCAAAAATAGCCCCCATGGATGTACCTTTCACTTGCTGGTAGTAGGTATTGTCAAACATAAAGTAGTTTCTGGTGAGGCAAAGTTCAAGGAGCTGTAGGATGAAGATCGAGGGAACCCTGTGAGGACGGGGACGGGAATCTAAGGTTCTTTGGATGACTAGTAGAGCCGCTGTTTGTGGTATATTTGTATACAGCGACTCTACGTCCATGGTGCATAGGGTATGTGTTGTTGGGTCAAACGGGTGATGCTCCACTAAATTGATCATTTGCATACTGTCCCTTACGTAGCATGTGGTGGTCGGTACAAATTCTTTTATAAAGAAATCAACATAAGAGCCTAAGGGCTCTAAAATTGATCCACAGGCAGACACTATGGGTCTGCCCGGAGGGCAGTTTATGCTTTTGTGAACTTTAGGTAGGGTGTAAATGACTGGCTGCCGCGGGCTTTTTACGTTGAGAAATAAATGTTCTTTTTTACTTAGGAACCCTTGGGAAACTGCATCTGTAGTGATCTTTAATATCGTTTCCTGTATACCTTTGGTGGGATTACCTGGTAACCTCTTGTAATGCTCTGTATTCCCTAGCTGTCGTAAGATCTCTAATTTGTAGGCATCGATATCTTGGAGGACAATTCCTCCGCCCTTGTCGGCGCTTTTGATCACAAGGAGGGGGTTGGTCTTTAATGTTTTAATGGCGTCTTTCTCTGCCACTGATATGTTATAGGGTACATACAATTTCTTGTTTTCAATGGTACAGAGATCCTTATGTACCAGTTTCTCAAAGGTTCTAACCATTTGTTAGGTCCAAAACCGATCAGGGTGCAATAGGGGACTGCATAATCATTCAGAGGATCCCCGGGTCTTCCATGTGCCCTGTGGTGTGCGTAGAGGAATATTTAGCGCAGAGGGTGGCATCATGGGGGGGGACCTTGTTGAGACACGCTGACGCCACCCCACTGACGAGGTTTCAGTTCCAGCGGGTGCTTGCGATGTCGATTTCGGCCGCGGGCTTGAACCCCGGTGTGTTCGGGACCCATTCCTTTCGGATAGGGGCTGCTACTGAGGCTACAGCCAGGGGTTTGAGTGTAGAAAAAGTAAAACGTTTGGGGCGTTGGTCCTCGAACTGTTATAAAAGGTATGTGCGGTTGCACATGTTGTGAAGCTGTAATAATGTACTCACGCTTCTTGTTTTTGTTTGGTTTTCAGTTGCGCAAGCTTACGAGGCGGGGCAGACTGTGCAGTTGACTCGACACCTGGGGAACAGCGGTCAGACATCACCGGCTGCGAGAAAGGAGGTGTGGGTCGTGGGCCACTCATACGTGAGGCGTGCGGCGGACGTATTCAAAGCAGGTGACATGATTCACGTGGCTGGGGAATACGGGTACAGGGTGTCCTTCTATGGAAGGGGCGGGCTCTGTATTGACCAGTTTCAATCCTTTTTCGAGGGTTTGTTAGGGCGGACAAGGTCATCGCCGTCTATAATCATAGTCCATCTTGGGGGCAACGATTTGGTGGCCACTGGTAGACGACTTCTTCTTGAGGCAATGCTTTCCACAGTAAGTTGGTTGGCAAGAAGAGTTCCAGGGTGCACAATTGCATGGTCCCATATGATTCCACGGAAAGTGTGGCGGGGGCTATTTCGGTTTCTGCTCTGAATCATTCAGTAAAGAAAATAAATAACAAGTTGAGTAGATTGTTTCGTTCAAATACACTGCATTCTGTTTCGCATGGTTGTATCAAAGGGGACAGTATGTATTTGGGAGATGGGGTTCATTTGTCCCGGGTGGGGAATGAGTTACTCATAGGAGACCTCATAGCTTGGCTAAAGAGTTTAAAACATGACCTTTAGGCAGGAGTTGTTGTGGGGGGTCCGGATAGCCGGTCAACTATCCGGCCTGTGGCGGTAAGGTCATGATCGGTGAGCAGTAATTGGAAGATCCCTATGGGGGGGCGTCACCCATTACGGATGGGAGCGCTCGGGGGAGGTGGCCATTGGCCCCTCAACGGGGAGGCGGTCCCTTCTAAGGATAGGCCGCCGGAAGGAAAGGAAAGGTGGTCAAGGCCCCTTCCTGGATAGGAGGGGCTACGGGCCCTCCTGGGGAATTTCCCGGGGCCAGGACATCTGCGACGGCAGATGGGGTAAGTTGTGTGGGGTTCGGGAGGGGGTTTACGCTACCTTTTAGACACCTCACACGAGTCCTCGGACGACCGTTAAATGGCGTCGAGTTCATTGGGGCCCCCGTCAAGTTCAAGGGAAATTGGTAGATGCACTTGAGGTACGCCTCTGTGCGGTCGCTCCCCTCACAAGTGAGGGGGGTATTTCTGGTTTAGGGATCTGACACCGGTTACGACCTTGCCGTTGGCCCTTAACGTTAGGATGTACAATTTCAAGTCAAATGTTTTCTAGGATGTTAGTTCGGCTAGGAGAACCTTTGTATTAGAGATCTGTTAAGGTTAGCCAAACATCGTAATGTGGAAATGAAATTGTACATAATATGAAACTGTTATTTTAATGTTTTGATTTTGTTTCATATTTTAATAAATACGGCCGGGAGGGTCACTCCCTCCCGCCTTCCAAAAGTTCAGAACCGTTTCCGGTTTCCCATCCTTGGGGATTGTGTTGAGAGGGGGTGGCGGGTATCTCAGCCATAGTGCCCAAGTCATTTCCACCACAGTGCACTATTAAGAGGTCAGGGTTTGGCAGATGCAAAAAGGTTTTCACCAATGGTATCAATTGGTGACATCTCAATCCCCTCTGGCCAATCCACTTGATTTCCACATTTGATAAATCAAGGTTGTGAAAATTTCTGCTAGCTGCATACCTTTTAAGCCCAGTGGATGTAGCTATGTCCAATAATCCACACAGAATACATGATGAGAGAAGGTTCTGGTGCAGTCAGATGAAGTGTGGGAATGAAATGGCAGTTGGAATAGTAGGAGTTTACAAAAAATAATTGTGGAGTTTCACTGCTCTTGAATCACTAGCAATGATTGGTGGATTCAGATAGTTGAAAAGTAAAAGTTAGGGTGCATGGTTGTGTTTTGTGAAAGAAGCAATTTGAATGGTTAAGAAAAAGTCAACTAAAGAAACATTTCATCGGATAAGCTGGTGTATTGAGAGGTCAAACATCCTTGCTTAGTTAATTTGCAACATTGTAGAATAAACTTTTGAACCTGAGAGTTCAGTAAGGAGGGAGTTGCTATGGTAACAGATAGAAAGGGCTGAGGGGGGAAGGTTGTTGGTTTGAAAATAGTGAGGGAAGAGTTTTGATTGGTTGAAATGAGGCATATCTGTGTAGAATTAGAGATTTTCTGTGCCATTCATGGTTGCAATGTCTGGAGTGCATACCTTTTGCTCTGCTAAAGAAAAATTGGTGTGTGTGTCTGACATTGTTCTCTATCTCCCAAAGCATTTGTAAAGGTAAGAAATGATTCATTTCATTTAGATAGAGACTTGTATGCTCTATGGAGAAGATTTGGAAGCAGACTGTTTTTTTTTAATGTTGTTCTGTGTCATGTTTTTTGATAATGCTTGGTTAAAACATTTTAATGCATAGAGGAATTGTATTTTGGGAAATAGTGAATTTTCAGTAGTGAAATTGAATGCTTGTACATAGGACCTGTGCTGTGTTTCTAAAATGTTATTTAAAAAACGATTTAGGGGTAAATGCATGCTTTTTATATTTTTGAGAATGACTTATTACTACCTCAGATTAGGATGCAGATTGAGTTTCTTTCTGGTTGGTTTGTGTCATGTTTTTGGATTATGCTTGGTAAATAGGTTTTGCAGCATAGGGGAATTGCATTATGTTAAATTGAGAAGTTTCTCTAGTGACATGGAATGCTTGTACATAGGACCTGTGCTGTGTTTCTAAAATGTTATTCCAAAAACGATTTTGGGGGCAAATCAATGGTATTTACATGTGGGCCTTATTTATGATTGTCTTGTGCTGCCGGTGCGTCACTTTTAACATGGGAAAAAAGTGACGCACCGGTGGCGCAAGGCCTTCATAAATAAGGCCCTGAGTTTCTTTGCTGTTGGTTTGTGTCTTGCTTTTTGATAATGCTTGCTAACAACATTTGCAAAATAGAGGATTTGTATTTTGTGAAACAGTGAGGTTTCAGTAGTGAAATTGAATGCTTGTACATAGGACCTGCGCTGTGTTTCTAAAATGTTATTCAAAAAACGATTTTGGGGGCAAATCAATGGTATTTACATTTGGGCCTTATTTATGATTGCTTTGTGCCGCCGGTGCGTCACTTTTAACATGGGAAAAAAGTGACGCACCGGTGGTGCAAGGCCTTCATAAATAAGGCCCTGAGTTTCTTTGTTGTTGGTTTGTGTCTTGCTTTTTGATAATGCTTGCTATCAACATTTGCAAGATAGAGGATTTGTATTTTGTGAAACAGTGAGGTTTCAGTAGTGAAATTGAATGCTTGTACATAGGACCTGCGCTGTGATTCTAAAATGTTATTCCAAAAACGATTTTGGGGGCAAATCAATGGTATTTACATTTGGGCCTATTTAATGATTGCCTTGTGCCGCCGGTGCGTCACTTTTAACATGGGAAAAAAGTGACGCACCGGTGGCGCAAAGCCTTCATATATAAGGCCCTGAGTTTCTTTGCTGTTGGTTTGTGTCTTGCTTTTTGATAATGCTTGCTATCAACATTTGCAAGATAGAGGATTTGTATTTAGTGAAACAGTGAGGTTTCAGTAGTGACATTGAATGCTTGTACATAGGACCTGTGCTGTGTTTCTAAAATGTTATTCCAAAAACGATTTTGGGGGCAAATCAATGGTATTTACATTTGGGTCTTATTTATGATTTGCTGTGTGCCGCCGGTGCGTCACTTTTAACATGGGAAAAAAATGACGCACCGGTGGCGCAAGACCTTCATAAATAAGGCCCTGAGTTTCTTTGCTGTTGGTTTGTGTCTTGCTTTTTGATAATGCTTGCTATCAACATTTGCATGATAGAGGATTTTTCAAACACAGCACAGGTCGTATGTACAAGCATTCCAGGTCACTAGTGAAACTTCTTAATTTTACATAATACAATTCCTCTATGCAGCAAAATCTTTTTTACCAAGCATTATTAAAAAACATGACACAAACCAACAAGAAAGAAGCTCAATCTGTTTCCTAATCTGAGGTAATGCAGATGACATCGTTGTAAAAGATTCAAATATATTTATTTAATGAGGAAGACACTATTAATTCCTTATGAAAAATATAAAACCCATTCAATTACCCCAAAGTCGTTTTTAAAATTACATTTTAGAAACACAGCACAGGTCCTATGTAAAAGCATTCAATTTCACTACTGAAAACTCACTTTTTCACAAAAGACAATTTCTCTATGCAACAAAATGTTTAAACCAAGCATTATCCAAAAATATGACTAATCTGAGGAAACATAGATGACATGATTGTGAAATGTGCTAATATATTTTTTGAATCATGCAGATACTATCTAATCAACCTTTTTCTTTGTAATATTCTAGCCTTGAGTTACTCCCTATTACACCTATGTCTGTTTTATACCGTCTCTCTTTCTCTTTCTGAATTTTTTTTCTCTCTTCCTGTTACACCCTCTGTCTGACCTACTTCTTGTAACATCCTGTTTTTGATTTACTTCCTCTTACACCCTCTCTCAAACTTACTCTCTGTCTCTTCCTTTACAGGCTTTCTTTGTTTTAGTCTCTTTTACAACCTTTTCTCTTCTAACACCCTCTCTCTGTGTTACTTCCTGTTACACCCTCTCTCTGTTTTACACCCTGTTACATCCTTTTTCTGACTTACTCCCTTTTTTTGACTTACTCCCTCTCCCTATTACATCCTTTTTCTATCTTTCAACATATTATACACTCTCTTTGTCTTAGTCCTTTTGTATGTTTTACTCCCTCTACCTGTTTCTTTGTCTGAGTCTCTCTGTGTTTTTGTGTTACTCCCTCTAGCTGTTTTTCTTTGTCTTACTCCTAGTTATATAGTTGCTGTGGTATAAACTTAGATATGTTGCAAATTAGTGTTTATATCGTTTGGTTATTGTCATTGCTTTGTTGTTTGCTAATAGTGGTCTATAATGTGTTATTTTTTTCTTTACCACAGATTGAAATCAACATTTGAAAAGTAAGCAAAAATGCCGTCAAGGCAAAGGAGAAGAAAAAATACCATACGGAATCCAACAAAATCAGCAACGGAATTAAAGGAATCCTCTACAACAAGTACTTCAAAAAACACCAAAAAAGCTCCTGGTAAGACAACTAAGTCTTTTTTTCGCAACATATGTAGAACAAAAACAAATGTTAACGGTAATGTGAAGATCCGGAAGGAGAGAGCAAATTTGAAAAGGAAGGAGAGGCCCTCAAAAAATGTCTCTACTGGAGCAGGAGAGAAGAGTATGGATAGCAATAGAAGGCCAAATGTATTTAGGGACATTCGTAGACGAATGTTTCGCAATAGGGTAGTATTAAATTTGCTAAGAAATGAAAAGAAAGGTAAACAGAGAGCTGCTTTTTACGAGAAAAAGAAAAGTGTAGAGAAGATTGTTGATCAGGCTTTTGAAGTTAAGAAAAAAATATTTATTTTAGTAATTAATAGAATTAGGATACTTAACAAGGCAATTGATGTTTTCAAATCGAACAGTAGATGGAAAAGAATAATTAATCGGACTCATTTTTGTGAAGTATTTTCTGGAGAATGGATGCATAGTTCAAGTTCTGAGCCATTTTTTAATGAGGAGAGTTACTTTCAGGAAAATGATTTGGTGCATGCAGTTGACACCAGTGGTCGAGCATATGAGGTGAAAGATGGTTGTCCGATGGAAAAAGAGAAACTTGTGTCTAGAGATGCAGAAGAGGTGTTAGCAGATGAAGTTTTAGGGAGACGTACTAAGGGTCCAGTGTATACATGGAAGTACAGTAGTATTTGTAGTGTGCGACAGGATTCAATCGATTTTCTTCGACATTTCTTGCGTACATATGTTATGTTATGTTATGTTAAGCTGTTTTATAGCGCGCACAATTACTGCCGGAGTATCCTGGCGCGGTATGAAAAGTGTAAAACAGAAAGTGAAGATCTTGCAAGAGTTAGATCCTTGCAGAGTGAGAGAAAACACAGGTTTGCATGGGCATTCACTGGCTTGTCTTTCTAGAAAAGTATGTCAGAGTGTTTTTCACCATTTTAGGATGTTAGCAGTGCATCATAATAAGGTGAGGAAATTAGTGAGAAGGTTGTATAATGCAAAAAGTCCAGCACTTAAGCTTAAACAGTTAAACAGTGCTCTTTTGCATGGATCTGAAGTAGATGTGAAGACTATTTGTGAAGAAATTGAGTTTTGTTATTTTGGGAACAAAGAGGACAGTGTAGAAATGGATATAGTAATGGATGGTAATGTGGAAGACAATGTACAGATTTCAAGTATAGAAAAGTTTGACGAGGAAATTAGCAAGTTTAAGGTGAAATCAAGTGAAAGGCCTAATTTACCTTGTGTGTGTTGTCGACGGACTCATTATAAGATTCAGACTAGGTTAGTTGATTTATATGCAAAATGTGAATTGGAAAATAATAGTGAATGGAAGGATTTTGTAAGTTATTTGTTGGTGGAGAAATCTTTCGATTTGAGTTTTGATCAACGTATTTGTACTTATTGTTTGAAAAAATTAAATGAAAATAGAATGCCTGCTAGAGCTGTTCATAATAATCTTCAGTTGATAGATATTCCTACTGAATCGATGGATTTAAATACTTATGAATCAATTTTGATTCAATGTGTCCATCCTTTTCAAGCTATTGTTCGCATGGAGCCTAAGATAGGGAAATTACCTCCTACAGATTTATAAAGACGATTAAAGGGAAGAGTTGTTTATTTGCCTCTAGATGTCAAGAAAAATATTGATACAATTGGTGTAGAAAGAGTAGAAGAGGATCCTCTGGTGATTCTAGTTAATGGGGTTCCGACAAAGAGTAAGAAAATCTGGCAAGATTTAGTGGATGTTAGGAAAGTCAAAAAGGCAACGTTGTATTTGGTGAAAAACAATGAGTACTATAAAGATGTAAGTGTTGGAGCAGAGGAAACAGCTACAGAAGAAGACAGTGATTGTTCAGTTGGCCAAATTGAAAAAGTTGATGTGTCTAGAAGTGAAGAAAGATATGAACATTATACTGTTCATCCTTTGCATTCCAAAAAAGTAATGGGGAATGCAATTGATTTTGTTTCTAATGAAATCAGCAAAAGGAAGTCCTATTAGTGTATGGGAAGAAAGTTTGGAAGCTCGTTGTTTTCCACAGTTATTTCCAACAGGTCGAGGTGGACGATATGACGATCGACCAGTTCAAATTCCTGCAGCTGAATACCGGACTTTAAGATTATATGCTGAAGATCCATTGTTTCGTCAATGCATTCCGTATTTGTTTCATCTACTGTATGAAAGTGATTTGTCTGGGCTTTCTTATGCAGTTAATCATATACTGAAAAGTGGAGCTCATCTGCAAAATGTTTTGGCGAAGGACTTTATGGAGAAAGTCAATCTGCAAGACAGTATTTTGGAATCTCAGCTAATCAATCTCATGGCATGTCAGCATGGAACAAACGAGTATTGGTTCCGTCGTCATGGGGAATTGAAATGTATGCTAATAAACTTAGGAACTCCTACATGGTTCCTCACTCTTAGCTGTGCTGAGTATGCATTGGATGACTTACTTCAATTTCTACGAGAGGCAAATGGAAACATACAAAATATAGAATTGAAAACACCTGGAGAACTGTGTTCTTTGGATCCAGTCAATGTTTGCAGATATTTTAATCATAGATTTGAAGCTATAATGTCTTTTATTACCAACAAAAAAAATCCTCCCCTTAGAGAGGTTTTTGATTTCTTTTGGAGGAAGGAATATCAAGCGAGAGGTGCTCCTCACATACATATGTTGTTATGGATTAAAGATGCACCCAAATTTGGAACTGATTCGGATGACACAGTGATGAGTTTCATTGAAGAATATTCAGCATGTGCTGTTCCAAAATCTACTGAAGAAAACAGTTTAAGGCAACAAGTTTTACGTTTTCAATCTCATCGTTGTGGAAAGTACTGTCGTCGAAAATTTTAAAACAAGAAGAAATTCTACACGAAATGTTGTTTCGCATTTCCACGACCAGTGATTTCTAAAGGAAGAGTAAATAATTTGATGCCTTCTCTGTGACATACTGTGACAAGGAAATCACCCAAAAATACATACAATTTAAAAAAAAACGAAGAATCCAAGTACATCAACGACTACAACCCAGTGATTTTATCCTTGTGGAATGCTAACATGGATATTCAGTTCGTTGCTGACAACTCTATTGCTGTGGCTCGATATGTGACGTCTTACATCACAAAAAAAGAAAAGACTGAACTGAAAGAAATGTGGGAAGACATTTCACATGAAAAGAGTATAAGTAAAAAATTATACAGTTTCAGTCTGAAGATGTTGTCGCATCGACAAATTGGAGCATATGAATGTTCTGATCGGTTATCATCAGCAAGTCTCTATGCCAAATCAAGAACAATCATTTGGGTGAGTCTAGGTCTTGCTGCAACACGAAACCGAGTTTAGAAATCTGTACAAGAAATTTAATATTTGGCAGAAAAAGAACCAAACAGTACAGATATTTTGAAGACAAACATGTTGGATACATACTATCCAAATAGAAGTAATCACCTTGAGAACACTTGTTTGTATGAAGTTCTGCAAAACTACAGTTATAAGAGGAACATCACAGAAGATATCAATAATGGAAAATATGCTGTCATTGGGTATGAAGGATGTCTAGTGAAGCAGAGAAAAAGCCATTTGATTAATCATCAAAAATTGAGTTGCGAATCTCCAGACAAAAGAGAATTTTACTATTTAGCTCTATTGCAACTCTTTAAGCCATGGCGTACAGAAAAGGAACTACTTGGAGATTTTCTCTGTTATGAAGACTCTTTTATGCAACCAAGGATACCATAGAATGTCCTGTTTTTCCAAATTATCTGCAAATGTTGAACAAAGAAATAGAGCAAGAAACCACAATTGCTGAAGAGATTGCTAGAGACAGTTCTCAAGACAGTCAGAGTCAGGATCCACTAGGAGGACCAATTATTCAAAATGAAGCTGCAACTGCCATGGATGAGGTGGAAAGAGCTATGGAACAAGCTCAAGAGGATGTAGTTAACTTAGAAGATTTGGTAAAGCAACTAAACGTTGAGCAGCAAATGATATATGAAGAAGTCACAGAACAGATAGAACATGGATTCAGACATGAGAAAAAAGAGTGCTCATGTACATCATTTAAGCCTGTCCAACTGTACGTAAGTGGAGAAGCGGGAACAGGAAAAAGTTTTCTGATTAAAGCCATTGCAACTTATTTGCAGAAAAGAACTGAATCACCGCTGTCTTGTGTTGTAACCGCTCCAACTGGACTGGCAGCACATAACATTAAAGGGATTACTCTACATCGTTTACTGATGCTGCCAGTTGAGCATGATAATAAATTGCATTACAACAAGTTATCTGGAGATGCGTGTTCTGAAGTTTCCAGAGTCCTGAAGAAAATGAAACTTCTTATCATTGATGAAGTAAGCATGGTCTCAAATCTAATGCTTGCTTTTGTGCATTTGAGAATGCAAGAAATTCTTAGAACAGAGTATGATGTGTTATTTGGAGGAAAACACATTATTGTTTTTGGAGATCTACTGCAGTTGACTCCAGTAAAAGGACAACCAGTGTTTAAAATGCTCACGCATGAAGATACCAGGAAGTCGCTTGGAAGCATTGGAAACGTTAATATATGGTTACATTTTAAATATGCAGAACTGCTTCAAAATATGCGACAGGCAAAGGATGAAGATTATAAAAATATTCTACAAGATGTAAGAATCGTAAAAGTAAGTGAGCTTGGGAAAGAAGCTTTACATGCTCGATTAATTTCAAATTTGTATCCAAATAAAAGCATTCTTCCAGGGAATATTTTAAAAAAAATTACTGAGAAGAAATCTGGGATATGTTTGATGACAACTCTGCAAGAATGTTCCATCTTCAACAACAAAATGTTAAAGTTAGAAAATGAAGAGATTGTGAAACTGGAAGCAATAGATAAAATAGAGCATATGGTGCAACAATTGTTTTGTCAGAAAATTTGAAAACAAAATTGGATTCATTAGAGAAGAGTATATCTAAAACAGCTGGTTTTGAAAAGACTCTCAATGTGTGTTTAAATTGTCGTATCATTTGAGAAGGAATTTAAATGTTGAAAGAGGTCTGGTAAATGGAGCAATGGGTCATGTTGTTGATTTTGTGAATTATAGAAATAGAGATGGAATTGAATTTTTAAAAATAAAATTTGATGGCATTGAGCAAGTACAACAAATCAGTCGTTGTTCTGCTAGATTTTTGCTTGTAAAAGACTTATATGTTCGCCGAAAACAGTTTCCTGTTTGTTTGGCATATGCGGTCACAATTAACCCTAGGCGGAGTTGGCGGAGTGGGGCTTCGCGGAGCTACGCGAAGTGGGCGAGAAACTACGCCCACCTCCGCGCTCCGCGTAGCCCCACTCCGCAAACACCACTGGCCGCCAGCCCCGCCACCCGCCTCCCTCCCGCCCTCCCTAAATACTTTAAATTAAAGGAATGAAATAATTTAAAACGCACTTACCTTTCCCGCCGCTGCCCGCCGCGTCCCCGGGGCTCGCTATCTTCCGTCTTCAGTCTTCTTTACTAATGCGCATGCGCGGGCGGCCGCGCATGCGCATTTCTACGAGAAAATGCGCATGCGCGGCCGCCCGCGCATGCGCATTAGTAAAGAAGACGGAAGACGGAAGATAGCGAGCCCCGGGGACGCGGCGGGCAGCGGCGGGCAAGGTAAGTGCGTTTTAAATTATTTCATTCCTTTAATTTAAAGTATTTAGGGAGGGCGGGAGGGAGGCGGGTGGCGGCCAGCTACGCTCCGTCTGCAGAGCGTGCGTAGTGCCGCCTGGCTACGCCCGCTCCGCAAAATGCGTAGCTGGCCGCCCACCCCTAGTCACAATTCATAAATCTCAAGGTTTAAATGTAGATAGTGCTTTGGTGAACCTTGGAAGTTCTGTGTTTAAAGAGGGTATGGCATATGTGGCATTATAACGAGTCAGAACTTTATCAGGATTGTACTTGATTGAGTGTGATGAGACAAAGATTTGTGCAGATCTAGATTGTGTTAAAGAATACAATAGGTTAAGAAGAGAGTATGCTCCACATTTGCCTTAATATCCTCTGTTTGAAAAACGTGTGGTAGGCCGAAAAAGAAGAAATGAAAATAATTGCAGTGAAGTAGTAGCAAAAAGACAAAAAGTAGATGAAACTGTAATTGTAAGCAGAAAGAAAAAGCATTCTGTTCAAGATGTTGTTGGATTTCAATTTGAAAACAGTTCTGGTGTCAACTGCTATGCTAATGTAGTGGTTAATGTTGTTTATTTTCTTAAAACTTTACAAGAACAGATTGTTGAAAATCGGGATCAAAGATTCTGCGGTTTATTGAATTCTGTGTTTCAGAAATGTAGTAGTGATAGAGCAAAAATAGAAAGTGTAACAGAAATTCGAAATATTTTAGACATGTGTTCTGGTCAAGATAAATTTTCACAGAACATTCAGCAGGATTGTCAGTAATTTTTAATGTATATGTTTGGTATTTTGGAAGATGAAGGAGTAGATGTAGAAAATCTTTTTAGCCTTTCTTATCAATGGCAGCATGATTGCCACAATTGTAGTTTATCAAGCACTACAAGAATAGACACTGAAAGATTCATATATTTGACTTTACCAGACTGCAAATCAGTGTCATTTAATAATCTAGTTAAAGCAGCTGATCATAATATGGTGTGTACCCAATGTAAGTGTCCAATGCTGTCCACAATATTTATACAAACTTATGGTCAGTATGTCATTTTAGTTTTCCAACGATGTAGACCTGATGAAACTAAATTGACAACTTGTATCAAAAATTTTGTGGCTTCTCAGTTATCAATTTCAGGAAGAACATTTAGAACTGTAGCTATTATTTATCATGACGGTCCTTCGACAACATCAGGACATTATACATGCTACTTAAAATGTCAAAAAGGTTGGAGTTACTGCAATGACTCTCACTTGACTTATAAACAACGTTTGCCTTTTGACTTAAAAAATTCTTACCTAGTGTTTTTAGAACCAAAGTTTTAGTAAAGGTAATTGGCCTTTGAAGACGGGAGAAGTTAATAAAAGGTAATTAGTTAATTGGTCTAATGTTTAAAATTATTTATCTCATTTAGGTACTATAAGTGGATCTCATAGTAAGTGATATCAGTTTTATAGGAAATGTTGAACATGAGTGATCAAAAAAGAGAATATGAATTTTTAAACATTGTGAAAATGTCATATGAGCTTTTCTTTGAAAACTTCGGGTAAACGGTAATTTCAGAGTTTAATTAGAGAAAATTCAAAATATACTCATATATCTGACACTATTTGGCCGTGACTTTGTTTCATCGCTGTTCCTTTACTCCACTTCTTTCACAACTCCTCAATCCAATTTCAACTGTCTGCATTTCCTCTCTCCCTTGCACCACTTTTCAGCTTTCTCACATTCTCTCAGTACCACCGCTTTAGTTCTCTTCCCCTCTCTTTCCTTCTTTTGCTCCTTACTCTTTTTCCTTTCTTAACTCATTGTACTGCACTTTACTCAGTCCTTCGTTTTGTCTTTCTGTGTACTTACTTCGTCACTCATTTTTCCTCTATCGTTCTATATTAACCTCATTCCTTTCATCCCTTCACTCTGTGACTCCCCTTCACTCACTCTCAGTCATCTTCAATTCCTCTTTCTTGTAAATAGATCCTCATTTAGACTCCTTTCCCTTTCACTCATTTTCCTTTTACTTACTTCTCTTTCCTGATTTCGTTTTGGTATGTCACATTCTTTTAGTATCTTACTTACCTTCAGTAATTTGTTCTCCTTCTATTTCTTTTTCCCTCTTTTTTGTCTTTCTAAATTACTTTATTTACGTTTCTGTATACTTCACTCTTGCTTTATTTCTTAGTACACTTTTTTATTTTTTACCTCTTGACCTGTTTCTTCTATTTTAAAATATATATTTTACTAATTATAATTTTTTTTCTTTTGTCTTTCACAGATATAAAGTGTAGTTTTAGACATGCAAGTAAGTTTTCATTAATTATATGGTAAGTGTGACTACAAAATGTAGTTTGTCTTCACCCTTTGCTTTAACCTCACTACTTTTCTCACACCCTACCTCACTTCTGTTTCCTTAATCTGCTTCCCTCACTTATTCTTATCCACCATGTTTATTTCCCTTTTCCTTACTTTCCTAACACATTCAACTTCTTTCAGTCTTCCTGCTCACCCACACTCCCTCACTTTCCTTTCTTTTCTGGTTCACTCAGTCCCTTTCTATCCTTCCGTCCTTTACTCTCTCTGTTCTTTCTCTCTTTCATTCGCCATATCTTACCCTTATTCACTTTTATCCACTCTCTTTCACTTCTCTTTACTTACACTCACTGCTCTTTTCTTTCCCTCCATTACCGCTGTTCCTTTTCTCTGGTTCCGTCACTACCCGTCATTCCCCATCCTTTACTTTCCTTCCTTTTACTTTCATCACCCATTCACATTCTCCCAGAACCTCTGCTTTAGTCTTCTTCTTCTTTCTTCTCTTCTTTTGCTCCCTTATTCATTTTCCTTTTCTCAGTTACTTCCACTTATACCTTTTCTCTGTGTTACTATCTATTACACAGTCCCTCTGTGTTCTTCCTTCTAGCTCTCTTTCTCTTTACACCACTATCTCTGTTCCCTTTCCTCATGCTCACTCCTTCATTACTTTTTTTTTCTTTTTTTTTTGGTACGCTCCCAGGACGCGCACCGGGAGCGCTCCAGGATGAAACATAAAAAAAAATGAATATACTTTAAAAAAAAAAGGTATTATATTAATATACATATATATTCACTGAAAAAAACATAGGTTTCACACTAGTTATAGTTAGGGATTAGCATTTAAAACACCTTTGAAATTCACTGAAAAAAACATAGGTTTCACACCAGTTATAGTTAGGAATTAGCATATAAAAAACCTATTAAATTCACTGAAAAAAACATAGGTTTCACACCAGTTATAGTTAGCTGGAAATTTTACTGACATAAAACCATTGCAATTCCACGTTATAGTTAGTTGGACTCACTCTAACTTGCGCGTGTAATGCACTGCTGATGACGTCACATATTACATCACTCATGACATCACTGATGACACCATCCTTGTGACAGAGTGAGAGACCTCCTTTCAATGTAACCCTTGAAACACATATTCAAAAATAGAAACTAAAATTTTCAAAAAAGTGGAGATACCCATACCAGTTACAACAACCAATTCAGTAATTCCACCATTTATATACACATCCACTAATTCACCAACAGTTCTATATAGTCACTCATACATATACTCACTCATCATATGTAGTGATACACCTATACATCCTGTAACACACCAACAGTCATCCAAAAGTTACTCACACACATAATCACACATGCAAATAAACTATTGATCATCCATTTATTTGCATATACAGCTATACACACACTACCACCTTACTTCTAAGGAAACTTACACATACTTACTCTCTTAAACAATCACTTATAGAAACACATACATATTTAAACAAGAACTCTTTCAATCTCTCACTCTCACATATACTCACTTATATACATCAATACTCACATATACTAGATTAAAACATATGTAGTTACTGATAAAGACACTAGTGAGACAGTCATTCACTCACTAACACATACATATACACACTCATCCACCCATACAGTCCTGCACATATGCTGTCTTCAAAACACGTACAAACAGTGAGTCAGTCATTGATGCATCTATGTGCTAAGTGAAACACTGATACAAACATTTAAATATTTAAACAATACTCGCTAATATATGGATTCACTAAGATACACTTAATAAGCCAGTTAACCAATCAATTTTTTTTTAAAAACATCCATTAAGACACATATTTAAACATTTATTCTTCCATCGACTTTGACATATACATATATAAAACATATTTATTTTTCAGAAAGGCACACATTCACTGGATGGTGTCATCAGTGATGTCATGAGTGATGTCACTGACCATGTCATGAGTGATGTAATATGTGACGTCATCAGCAGTGCATTACATGCGCAAGTTATAGTGAGTCCAACTAACTATAACGTGGAATTTCAATGGTTTTATGTCAGTAAAATTTCCAGCTAACTATAACTGGTGTGAAACCTATGGTTTTTTCAGTGAATATATATATATATATATATATATATATATATATATATATATATATATATATATATATATATATATATATTACCTACTGGCGGTCGCCAGTAGGTATATATAGTTAGGATTTTTTCTCTATGGGACTTTTGAAAATTCTATGTCTAATAACTTTGGCGTTTGTGGACAGAATCGGCTGAACTTTTCAGGAAAATGGCACATTTAGTTTCTGAGCAGCCCCTGAAAATTTGCGGGGGTTTCGTCAAGGGGGGGCCGAGAAAAAAGGGGGGTCCCAAAACGCGTTTTTCCCATGTTAATTTCCATAGGGCGTTTGACCTCACTTTTAGCTCGAACGGCTGAATGGATTTCCACGAAACTTGGCAAAATTGTAGGGACTGTTAGCCCGATGTGCCTTTGCTGGGTCTCAATATATGTGCTCCAGTGGATTTTGAGAAATTAACGTTTTAAAAAACAGATATATCTGTGACAGCGTCCTGGATAGCGCTCCAGATCGCGTACTTTTCGCGTAACGGAGCTTTGCGAAGCGAAGCTGATCGGCTCTCCGGTGTCTGTCAACATTCTAAACAGTCCGGAGCGGCCGCCATCTTGTCTCTCGGTAGGATCGAGAGACAAGAGGAGGAGAAAAACGAAGGGGGAATTTAATGAAAGGGGGCAAGGTAGACCCCTCTTGACCCCCTAGGAATGATGTTGGGGTTATTAAAGGGTCCCGTGGGGAAAATAAAAAAAATTTGATTTTTCACGGTAGAAGCGCTTCCCGGTTCGCGAACCGGGCCGCAAACTGGTAGCGAAACGGGAATTCGCCATTTTGTGTTTCGGTTTAATTAAATTACAGGGTATAAGGGGGTACGGGAGACGTATCCTGACCCCTTATGTTTTCTGAGGGTGGTTGAGGAGGCTCATATATGTTGATACATGTCTTCCAGCGGCTGTGCGTGAGCGTTTTTTTTTTTGCTGCGTGACGTCTGTTTACGTTCGATTCGAAGGAAATCAGGAACTGTTGACCGCCATTTTGTCTCTGCGAGTAAATATTTTGTTAAAAATAATTGTTATAAATTAATCCTTATTGATAAATATTGTCTGCGCCATCTTGCCTTTTTTGCAATGCCACACTTTTGTTGAGCACGGCAGCCATTTTAGATGCCTTGACCAGACCCACTCTCTGCACGCCGCCGATCCTCAGCATGGCTCCCCACCCTCGCAAGCATCTCCCCCACGCACTGGTCACCCCCGCTCTCTCTCTCATGCATGGGCCATAAACCTCCCCCCATCTGCGCTGTTCTTCTCTGAGAATCACACCCTGTGCCCGCCCGACACCACCCTTTCACCCTATTCACTACCGCACCCTCTGACACTCCTCTTCCTCTGTGTCCGATTGTCCAGGCCGGTCCCAGGCTATCACCTAGCCCTGCAGACTTAGTTTATGGCCCCAGCTGTAAAGAATCACCCCTGTTCAAAGGAGTTACAGTAGATCAAGGCCCCCAACCGATGAGATCCGTCACACCACACGCGTTCCTACTATCTGAAAACCATCCTGTATTGTGATTGAAGAGGGGATTCTCACTGTGAGGGTGTGTGGGACCGAGCCTGAAGCGGAAGATTCCAGGGATGCCTCTTTGTACATCAAAGTTTTTACAATTATGTGTCACATTAAAAATATATAGCATTCTAACAAAGTAGTAGGATTATAAAACTTTAATAACTTATAAATATATACAACCAACAAAAACAGTAAACACATTTAAACATTTTTTTGAAAAAAGAAGCAGCAATGGTCAGTAGCTGTGTTTTGTGCGAATAGTCCCAAGGCAGCACAACGTGCTGAGTTCTGGACGGCACCCAGGTGCCGCACTGGTTTTTGGTATCCTACAATGCTGCTCCGAAAAACGGTGTGGGGCGCCCCGGAGGGAGGCCTCGTCAGTAGCGGTCTGTTGTGCGAATAGTCCCAAGGCAGCAGAACGCGCTGAGATGTGGATGGCACCCAGGTGATGTCCAGTAAGTTGCCGCACTGGTTTTGGTATCCTACAATGCTGCTCCGAAAAACGGCGTGGGGCGCCCCGGGTGGGGGGGGGGGTAGGCGGTGTGAACGGGCCTCCCCAGGTGGAAGCTCGTCTGCTGTAGTGGGGCGCCCCTTTACTGTTTCAGTTGCCATTCTGCCCGCTTTTGGTACACTGTGCCACAATCCGCCATTCAGCTGAGTTGCTCCCGCTCTTGCGATGCAGCGATAGGCGGCTGCCACAGGACTCTCAAAATGGCGGCAGGCTCTTTCCTTTTTGGGCCTGGTCCACTAAAATGGCCCTGGGACACCTTGGAACTCGGACGCTTGTCTGCTAGGTCTTGGACCCCATTCTCGAAAGCGTCCCCTCAGCCTTGAAGATTCTACAAAAGTCTTGGGGGCCCCCGACTCCTGCAGACTTCCGGTGGGGAGCGGCTGCCATGATTGCTTGCGGAATGGCCACGACGGAGCCACGAGATGGTGGTGCTCTCATGCTGACGCCAGCTTCAGTCTGAAACATCCAGAAACAAGGTGGGGCTTTCATTGTTTGGGAAAAAAAATGTTTTAATCCAATGAAAAGTGTTATTTTTAGGTCATATGATCAAGCCTTCCATCATTAGGAAACCAAAAGTAAAATGAACCAATGAAAAGTTTTATAAACAAGTCACATGACCTGTTATGCGGCATAGGGCTATGAAAAGCGTAGAAAATCCGTTGGCACGTGAGGCGGCGTGAGTAGCGGACCGATGTGCGAATAGGCCGAAGGCAGCACAACGCGCCGAGATCCGGATGGCACCGAGGTGGTGTCCAGCAAGTTGCCGCACTGGTGTGGCCATCCTACAATGCTGCGCCGAAAGTCGGCGTGGGGTGCCCCGTTGGCCTGTGAGGTCGCGTCAGTCAGTGGGGGCTGTTTGAGGATCTGACTGCATTGGAAAGCAATGTGATGCTGTGCGTCGCCCCCAAGATGGAGGCTCCTCGGCTGCAGTGGGGCGCCCCTTGGTGTTTCACTCGCTATCCAGCTGAGTTGCGTCCGCACTTGCGGCTACAGTAGGCCGAAGGCAGCACAACGCGCCGAGATCCGGATGGCACCGAGGTGGTGTCCAGCAAGTTGCCGCACTGGTGTGGCCATCCTACAATGCTGCGCCGAAAGTCGGTGTGGGGTGCCCGAAGGGGGGGGGGAGGCTGCGCAAACGAGCCTCTCCCGCCTCTCCAGGTGGAGGCACTTCATCTGCAGTGGGGCGCCGAGATCCGGATGGCACCGAGGTGGTGTTCAGCAAGTTGCCGCACTGGTGTGGCCACCCTACAATGCTGCGCCAAAAGTCAGCGTGGGGTGCCCGAAAGGGGGGGGGAGGCGGCGCAAACGAGCCTCTCCCGCCTCTCCAGGTGGAGGCACTTCATCTGCAGTGGGGCGCCGTCTAGCTGAGTTTCGCCCGCTCTTGCTGCTACAGCGACAGGCGGCTGCAACAGGACTCTCAAAATGGCGGCCTGTTCTTTGGATTTGGGCCTGGTCCACTAAAATGGCTCTGGGACACCTTGGAACTCGGACGCTCGATTTTTTTTCCTTTTCTCCACATGTAAAAAAGGTAAATGCCCGGGACGTTACCTGCCTCATCTGCCACGATGTACTCTCCAGAGGAACCGAAAAAAAATATAGTTATTTTAATTATACCATGCATCGTCATATGGAGAGGTGGCACCCGATTAATTATAGTGCTGCCCAAATTCGAGATTTGGTGGAGAACCCCCGACCTGCCAGTACATCCACCAATGAAGTGGCAGTGATAGCATCAGAGGCAAGGGAAACGGTTCTAAATCTTCAGAAGAACTTTGGACAAATGAAAATGACATGTTTAGGTTGCGGCAAATTAATTTCATGTGGAGAGAGGAGTGTTAGTCTAATCAATAGAGCTTATGAACATCATCATAGTCGATGGTTGGTGGAGACATTTTGACTATGTCCTGGACCTGCCCGGCCTCGCCCAAAATGGCGCCGGTATAAATGGGACTCGTAACTCCTTGTTGTGTACTGGTTGCATAACCTTGATATCACGAGAAAAGTATGCAGTTTTGAAGCACATGGCGGGCGGGGACGAGAATTGATTGAATATTTCGACATCCCTATTGATATTAAGTTCTGATGTGTTATTGATTACTGTACTATTGAAAGTTCGAATTAACGTCATCCATGGTACTTGCCCGCAAATGTATATCGAGATAATTTTATTGTAACTGGCCCTGTCGTATTTTAATTATAAAATGTATGTCCACCGATTTCGCAACTGTTAGACACCTTAGTTCTTGCAACCTAATGGCCCGCCCGTTACGTTCCTCTACAGTGTAAATGTCTCCTCATCATATACGATTACAGTTTGCTCCGTGGCCGGCCCACGTGGTTATAGGCCCGTATTTGTATACTGACATTTTCACAATAAAGGTTTTTAAAACAAAACATGGTAGTAGTATTTACATTGGTAAAGTTTTTAATTTTAGTCACTGTTTTCGAATCAGTAAAAGGCAAGTGAAATAAAGCAGTCCAATTACATGACGGATAAAAGGTATAATACGCAGGAACGCAGTAAAGATAAATGGTCAAGGGCTGTTGTGTTTTCTACTCCTGCAACATAAAGTGATCGATAAGAATCTGATATTCAGGCGTATCGGCGACTAAGACAGCAGGCCGAGCCTGTTTTGCTCAACGGCTCCGTCATGGGACGAAGAAACGCCCTTTTTCTCGAAAAAGGAATATATTTTACTTGCAGGACAGTTGTAAATTTTCCGGGAAAGTACATTAGCCTGGAACATTATAACATATATGTTTAAGAAAAAATAATGTTCGAAAGCAATAAAAAGCGTAATTTTTAGGTCATATGACCAAGCCTTTCATCATTAGAATAACAAAAGTAAAATGAACCAATGAAAAGTTTTATTAACAAGTCACATGACCTGTTATGCTTACGTTACACGCTGCGCGCCGCGCCCCGGATCGTTTCCGGGAAGCTGCGCTTCGTGCACCGGAGCACTTCCGGGTGAGCTAACGCGGCGTGTCATATAACGCATTACGCGACAACGTAGGTCCAGATTATAGTCAAAATGTCTCCACCAACCAGCGGACGGAACACAACCCCTTTCAGCAGTCTAAAAAGTTCTGTTAAATGACAACAGAAGGGACAGGCAACAAGAACCATCAGTCAAAGAGGGGAGGGCAAGTTCTTCTCTACCGGGTCACGTTGGGGCGCTACCGGAACTGATCGAATTGGTAGTCTACAGTGTTTCTGGATGTTTCAGACTGAAGCTGGCGTCAGCATGAGAGCACCACCATCTCGTAGCTCAGTCGTGGCCATTCCACGAGCAATCATGGCAGCCGCTCCCCACCAGAAGTCTGCGGGAGTCGGGGGCCCCCAAGACTTTTGTAGAATCTTCAAGGCTGAGGGGACGCTTTCGAGAATGGGGCCCAAGCCCTAGCAGACAAGCTTCCGAGTTCCAAGGTGTCCCAGGGCCATTTTAGTGGACCACGCCCAAATCTGAAGAGCCGGCCGCCATTTTGAGAGTCCTGTGGCAGCCGCCTATCGCTGCATCGCAAGAGCGGGAGCAACTCAACTACATGGTGAGCGAGACGCTGTAGTCGCAAGAGCGGGCGGTAAACAGGTAGATGGCAGAAGAGGCACAGTGTAGCAAAAGCGGGCAGAATGGCAACTGAAACGGTAAAGGGGCGCCCCACTACAGCGTGCCTTCAGGTCAAACGGATTGTGGGACAAGGTCCAGAATGGAAGAGTCATCAAAAGGCAAAAAGTTCCGCCGGACCTCGGGAGCCGGCCGCCTATGTCGGGAGCGATCTTAGGCCACACCAGGGCAACACGACTTGCGGAGGGGGCAGGAGCCAAGCGCCCCCTCCCAGTCCGCGCCACCACACCGTATGTTGAAAATCTGAAGCCATCGTTCTACAAACTCTCAACCAGCCTTGGATGGAAAAATCTTGAAGAATGTACAAACTGAAAACCAGTTTTTGTCTGCATAGCATCAGCAGCAACGCTTGCTATCAGAGTGCATGAGTTTCATGCTCGATCGATTGAGCTAGCCGGATCAGGCAACAAAAAGTATAAAATAGTTATGTAAATAGTTATTTAATAAAATGTTTTACCCTGTTACTTTGCTGGTGTGTTGTATATATTTATAATATTTGCATAGAGTTTATCGTTATTTTGGGCGGGGTGGGTGGCGGAGCCGAGCTGTCTTGCAGCCATCATGGTGTGGAGCTCAGTTCATTTCACTAGTTTCGTATTTCTCATGAAGGGTTGTTCCTAATGTTTCTATTTTAGCGAGGTCAAAAAGAGATCCCATTAGTGGCCTACTGATTTTGCTCGATTACTTTTGTTTTTTTACACGATTTTTCACTATCTGCAAAGACTAAACAGAGTATTGCGACTCTGTGCTTGTTTGTAAATAGAGAATGAACCAAAGAGAATCAATTCTAAAACAGTAAATGCTTGGATAACAAACAATCAAATGGAGAGACAAGCAGGCACGATGGATTACAACGGGGGCAAAGGCCTGCGTTAACTACCCTTCACTATCTGCGAAGAGAGAGTACTACTAAGAAAAAAAAAGGGGGGGGGCAGCGTTCAAAGCACATCAGCGTGCATAAACACGAAAATGTTTTTACCTATCACGTACTTGACATTTGACAGCTTTTGATATTTGCTATTAAAAAACCATTGAAATTCACTGAAAAAAAGATAGGTTATAGACCATATATAGTTAGGTGTTAGCATTTAAAAAAACCTTTAAAAAATCACTGAAAAAACCATTGGTTATAGACCATATATAGTTAGGGATTAGCATTTACAAAATCATAATTTACTCGCACAAAACCATAGAAATTCGCATATATAGTTAGTTGCAATAACTATATATCGCGCACCCGCAATCCACTGCTGATGATGTCACATATTACATCATTCATGACATGGTCAGTGACATCACTGATGACATCACTGATGACATCATCCAGTGACTGTATGTTTCTGTAAAGTTAAAATATGTCTTACATATTGAAGAATGAGTGGATGTATAAGTGGCTGGATGAAGGATTTAGTAGGTGCATGACTGACTGTATGAGAGAGTGATTAAATGTGTCTCACTGAGTGCATTGGTTAGTGACTAAACTGTCTGAATGTGTGCATCAGTATGTCTGTTGTTGTGTAAGATGCTGCATGTGTTAATCAGTACCTATATGAGTAACTATATGGGTTATTGATTGGTTGCCCAAGTATTTGTATGGGAGAACGAGTGTGTGTGTGGGGGTGTCTGGGAGGTGTGTGACAGTGCATAGATGTGTTAGCAGTTGATTCACTAGATGTATGGGTTCAAAACTGCATGTGGAAACAGCTGTCTGGGTGGTTGACTGTGTGCATGAGTGTATTGGTGAGTGAATGGATATCTCAGTGCTACATGTCAAAGTAAGTACATATGTAAAACACAGTACACGTGAGAATTCACATATATAAATTACTGTGTATAAGAGCCAATGAATGTGTGAGTGGCTGCATGGATCATTGAAAACTTGTATCAGTGATTGTATATGAGAGTAAATATGTGTTAGAATATGTTTGAATAAGTAAGGTGTGTATAACTGTATAGTTGAGGAAATGGAGGTGTGATTGATTCAGTGCATGACTGACTAGGTGTGTGAGTAACTCCATGGATGAGTGACAGTCCGTGAGTGTCTGTTTACTCTGAGTGTATCTAAGGATATATTTGAGTCTGAAGAGGTTAATCGTATTATCACATGATTGATGTCATCAGTGATGTTTTCTGTGATGTCATTTGAGATATTAGTGATGACATTTGAGATGTCAGTGATGTCATCAGTGATGTCATTTGAGATGTCATCAGTGATGTCATCAGTGATGTCACTGACCATGTCATGAATGATGTAATATGTGACATCATCAGCAGTGGATTGCGGGTGCGCGATATATAGTTATTGCAACTAACTATATATGCGAATTTCTATGGTTTTGTGCGAGTAAATTATGGTTTTGTAAATGCTAATCCCTAACTATATATGGTCTATAACCAATGGTTTTTTCAGTGAATTTTCAAGGTTTTGTAAATGCTAATTCCTAACTATATATGGTCTATAACCTATGGTTTTTTCAGTGAATATATATATACATATACATATATATATATATATATATATATATATATATCTATATCAGCAATATTCCTTCCCGTGGATAAAGGAGGTTAGGCACTCAATGCTTATATAGGGACCCCTGAGGGTAAAAAAAGAGCATTCTTTTCACATTTTCAGCAGGATCCGTGCGCTTTATTTTGAATTGACCAGGGTCAGGTACTGGGGTATTCTAATAAAGGAGGGGGGGCATATGCTCCCCCAGTGCTCATTGATGTCACGGGGTTACCGCTTCCCCAGGGCTTTGTGATAAAAAAATGTGGGGTAGTCCAATATGACCCTGTTGAAGGGAGGTCGCTCCTCACGCCGCGTAGCTCCACCTGACTGCACTGTGTCCAGGACCCAGCTGCCGTAGAGTTCGAGGTCCACCTCCACCCGCAGGCTACCACCTGCACCTCATTCATGGTGGCCAGTGGTAGGCCTTAGGGTTGTCTTTCTGCCCGCGTTGTTCCGCTCTGTTTATCGTGCCTTGTATTATTTTACTTGTCTAGCCTTGCCTGTGCTTGTTTTCTGTATTCTCTGCTCATTTTAACTGTTACCTGTGCTTGTTTTTTGTAATCTTTGCTCGTTTTGACTTTGCCTGTGCTTGTTATTTGTATTCTTTGTTCGTTTTGACTTTGCCTGTGCTTGTTTTGCCCCCGCTCCCTCACCGGTCCTGCTTCCCGCCGCTGCGTCCCCTGTGGACCCAACCCCCGCTCCCAGTCGTCCATCCCCCCCTCACAGCTGCTCCTCCCTCGGACCTCCCCTTCTTATGGCAGCCGTTGTGTGGCAGTGAGAGCGACCCTTGGCCCTTTTGATGGGAGGTCGCTCCCCACGCCGCGTAGCTCCACCTGACTGCGCTGTGTCCAGGACCCAGCTGCTGCTGAGTTCGAGGCCCACCTCCACCCACAGGCCACCACCTGCGCCTCATCCCTGGTGGCCAGTTGTAGGCCTTAGGTTTGTCTTTCTGCCCGAGTTATTGCGCTCTATGTATCGTGCCTTCTAACTACTGCATTGTATTCTTTTACTTGTCTAGCCTTGCCTGTGCTTGTTTTTTTATTCTCTGCTCGTTTAGACTTTGCGTGTGCTTGTTTTGCCCCCTGCTCCCTCGCTGGACCCGCTTCCTGCCGCTGCGTCCCCTGTGGGCCGCTCCCCTTCGTCTGTTCCCCCCTCACAGCTGCTCCTCCTTCCCACCTCCCCTTCTTATGGTGGCCACTGCGCGGCTGCACCACTGGAGCCCCAAAGGCGCGCCTAAGACAAACCCGTCTGCCCCGTCCGTGCCTGGACCACGCCCAGTGCCAGAACCCCTGGTCCCCTCGGATACAACAACACCCGACAGAGCTACGATGCCAGCACCCTCCATGCACTCAACACCTTCCAAGAACACACCTGCTACGGGCCCACCCCGAAGCACACCCAAGAACCCTTCACCTGCCGGAGCTGCAGCTTCACCAGCATCCGGCCAGTCAAAACACCAACAACCCAACCACCTCAACTGCATCTTCCTCAACAACCGCTCAGCTTGCAAACACGCCGTCGAACTCTGGGACCTTCTTGACTCCACCACCCCGGACATCGACTTCCTGTCAGAGACCTGGCTGAACCCCGCCTCAGCACCTGACATCGCCATAGCCATCCTGGAAGGCTTCAAGATCACCCACAGAGACCATAGGTGGAATCGCACTCGTCCACAGGAACACTCTCAGAGTCTCGACCAACTCCAACGACACCCTCAGCACCCCCGAACACATGCACTTACAGATCCACACCGACCCCAACACCACCCTCAGTGGAACCATCATCTACAGACCCCCGCACCCCTACCACAGTTCAGCGACTCCATTGCCGACTTCATCAGCACGCACGCCCTTACCTACACAGACTACATCCTCCTAGGAGACCTGGACTTCCACTCCGAGAACAACAACAACGGCAACTCCACCACCCTGTTCGACAACCTCGCCAACCGAACCCCACTGGACTGACCTTCACTGTATCTGCTTCACCTTCAGGAAGCCCACCACGCACCACTGCACTCAACAAATGCCTCGACGCTGCTGGAGAAAAGTCACCGTAGACCAGCTAACCACCACCCTCACCCAGAACCCACCTGTGGTTTCCACCGATCCAGACACCACCGCCCGCAACCTCAGACAATGGATCGACAACTGTGCCAATACCCTCGCCCAGCTCAAGTCACCTTCTAACAGCCACACCAGCAAGAAAGCCACCTGGTTCACCGAAGACCTCCAGGCCTCCAAATGAACATGCCGATAATTGGTGAAAAACTGGCTCCGCGAACGATCACCGGACAGCTACACAGCCAACAAGAATGCCACCCACAGACACCATCAACTCATCAGAGCACCCAAGAGGGCCTTCTTCAAGGACCGCCTAGATAACAACGCAAACTACAGCAAAGAGCTCTTCAACATTGTAAAGGAACTCTCTAACCCCAGCTCCAACACCAACGACATCCCGCATTCGCAAGACCTGTGCGACTCACTGGCCACCTTCTTCCACCGCAAGATTGCTGACATCTATGACAGCTTCAGCACCACGACCACCCTGACAACCACCACCCCCACAACCACCACCGGCACCAACCGCCTGCTCTCCTGGACCAGCGTCACGATGAGGACACCAGCAAGATCATGAACACCATCCACTCCAGTTCACCATAGACCCATGCCCTCATCACATCTTCAACAAAGCCAACACAGCCATCGCACCCCATCACCAGAGAGTAATCAACATCTCCTTCAAGACAGCAACCTTCGCAGAGAGCTGGAAGCACGCAGAGATCAACGCCTTACTCAAGAAACCCAAGGAGGACCCCAAGGACCTCAAGAACTTCCGACCCATCTCCCTGCCTCCATTCCCGGTGATGGTCACCGAGAAAATCGTGAACAGACAACTGATCCACTACCTTGAGGAGAACAACATCCTACACCGATCGCACTCCAGTTTACGCAGCAACCACAGCACCAAAACTGCCCTCATCACCGCCACCGATAACATCAGGACCCTACTTGACAATGGAGAAACAGCGGCCCTCATCCTCCTGGGCCTGTCAGCCGCCTTCGACACAGTCTGCCACAACACACTAAGAACACACTTACACGACACCGGATTCCAAGAGAATGGCCTGAACTGTACCACATCCTTCCTCTCCGGTAGAACTCAGAGCGTCCGCCTCCCCCTATTCTGCTCTAAGGCCACCGAGATCATCTACGGCGTACCCCAGGGATCATCCCTCAGCTCGACGCTGTTCAAAATCTACATGGCACCCCCACCCACAGCGCCCGACAGCACGACTTCAGCATCATCGCCGACAACACCCAGCTGATCATCTCCCTCACTAAAGACCCTCACACCACCAAAACCAACCTCCACAAAGGAATGAAGGACGTCGCCGAATGGATGAAGAACAGCCGACTGAAGCTGAACGAAGACAAGATGGAGGTCCTCATCCTCGGCCCCACCCCTTCAGCCTGGGAAGACTCCTGGTGGCCGACAACACTGAGAACAGCACTGACACCCACCGACCACGCATGCAACCTAGGGGTCATCCTCGCACCACCCTCTCCATGACTAAGCAGGTCAACGCCGTCTCCTCATCCTGCTTCAACACTTTTGAATGCTCTGCTGGATCATCAAGTGGATCCCCACCGAAATGATAAAAACAGTCACCCAGGCCCTCGTCTCCAGCAGGCTGGACTACGGAAATGCCCTCTCCGCCAAGCTCCTGAGACGGCTGCAACACATCCAGAAAACCTCAGCACGCCTGATCCTCGACATCCCCCGCTGCAGCCACATCACATCCCACCTGAGAGACCTGCACTGGCTCCCCGTCAACAAGAATGTAACCTTCAAGCTCCTCCTCCACGCGCACAAAGCTCTCCACAACACCGGCCCAGCAGATCTCGACAGATGACTCAGCTTCTACACCCCCCCGCCAGCTCAAGTCCGCCAGCCTCGCCCTCGCCACAGTCCCTCTCTTCCAAAGAACGACCGCCAGCGGCAGATCCTTCTCCCACCTCGCCGCCAAGACCTGGAACACCCTCCCCACCAACCTATGGCAGACCCAAGCCCTACTGCCTTCAGAAGACTCCTCAAAACCTGGCTCTTCGATCAGTAGCAGCACCGCCCCCCAGCGCCTTCAGACCCTTACGGGTATGTAGTGCGCTTTATAAATGTCTTGATTGATTGAATGATTGATATGGCCTCCCCCACTGCCCCAGGGACCACCACCTCCCTGGGGCCTATTTATTTAACAATAGGGGCCTCTTGTACCCCTCCAGCCCCGAGGACTTCCACCTCCCTGGGGCTTTACGTTTAAAGATTCTGGGTGACCACACGGACTCCCTGCAGCCCCTTTGTCCACCACCTCCATAGGGATTTAATTTTAAGTAATGTGGGGAGCTGCACAGACCCTCCGCAGCCCCTGGGACTGCCACCTTCTCTGGGATTTTTTTAAATGTAAAGTGGTGGGGCCTGCAGCCCCCCGCAGCCACAGGAACCATCACCTCCCTGGGTGAAACTGAAGAAGGAAGGGGCCACGTAGTCCCCCTCCTGGAGCCCCAAATGGCCTTGGTTACCACCACACCCTGGAGCTGACTCCTGCTATGTCTCGGTGTGCCCACCTCGGGACATAGCTGTGTGATATGGCTTGGCGGGAGCTTTACCACTCCCACCAAGCCATAGCAAACAGTGCTCAGCTTTGAGCAAGCAATAGCATTTTTCTCTTGCTTGCTCAAAGCGGAGCACAATCTCTTTGACACAGAGGGAGCTGCATGTTAGCAGCTCCCTCTGTGTCAAAGCAATGCCAGCTCCCCGCTCCCTCAGGAGGGGGGATCTGGCAGCTCTGTGTGGGCCTTCAGGCTTCCCTGCAGTCCCAGTGGAGAGTGGGTGCCCTGGAGGCACCCATTTTCAATGGGCAGGCCCCAGGGGATGGGTTCCCCAGGGCCAAATTTGGGCAGGGGGATACACATCCCTCTCCCCCATCTGGACATGGCTGAGCCCCAGAATATAGGGTCCCCAAGGCTGAAACCGGCCCTGGGACGGGGTCTGTGCAGCATCCCACCCCTAAAAGAAATGTAAGAAAAATAAAGGCTGGGTCCTGCAGGATGTGGTCCCCGGGCCAACATCAGCCGGGGAGGGGGGCTACATGGCACCCTTTCCATAATATTGCTAGGCTGGGCCCCATGGGATAAGGTTTCAGGGGCTGCAATCAGTCCCAGAAGGGGGGCCACGTGGCCTCATACCCTAAATTAAAATAAAATAAAAGGCCGGGCCCAAGTGAAGTGGTCCCCATAGCCAAATTTGGCCTGGAAGGGGGTGCTCAGCCCCCCTCCCCCATTTAATGCTTCATTCTGGGGGGTGCAGTTCCCAGGGTGAAATTGGCCCTGAGAAGGGGGCCATGCGCCCCCTTTCATAGTAAATACACATTCTTTTTTAAAAGGCCAGTAAGTCGCCAGAGGCCCCACCCTCTTTCACCACCACTCTGTAAATGCACTTCCTTGCACACTACCGGTTGTGAGATGAAGTCCCCTTAGGTCTGGAGTGTTCTTAGAGTCAATAAGCTCTCCTGTTACCTCCAGTAAGTCCCACACAGTGGGATTGCTGAGAGGTCTTTTGAGGCCACTCTACCTTTCTCCAACACTCTGAAAGTGCACTTCTCGTGGAATGTTGGTTTAGGGATGAAGCCTCCTTGGATGCTAATGGTCCTTGGAGGTCAACAAGCCCAACTGTTACCTTCAGTAAGTCCCACACAGCCTTATTGCTGGGAGGACTTCGGAGGGTATGACCCCTTTATTCAACACTCTGTAAACACACCTTCTGGTGCACTACTGGTGGAAGGATAAAGTCTCCTTGGCTCCAGAGGGTCCTTGGGGGCCAACAAACCCTCCTATTACCTGAAGTAAGTCTCACAATGTGGGATTGCTGAGAGGTCTTTGGAGGCCACGTCCCCTTTCTCTACCACTCTACAAACGCATCTCCTGGCACACTACTGGTGGAATGATGAAGTCCCTTTGGCTGCTGAGGGTTCTTGAGTTCCAACTACCCCTCCTGTTACTTCCAGTAAGTCCCACACATCCTGACTGTTGAGAGGTTGTCAGAGACTGCACCACCTTTCTCCACCACTATGCATACGTACCACCTGGTGCACTGCTGGTTGGGGGATTAAGTCAGCTTGGCTCCAGAGGGTCCCTGTGGGCCAACTACCTCTACTGTTATCTCCAGTCAATTAAACAGAGTGTGTTACATGATCCTATTACCTCCTGTAATTTCCACAGAGCATGATTGGTATGAGGAGTTCGGAGGCCACACTCCCTTTCTCCACCATTCTCCAAATGCACCTCCTGGTGCAATACTGGTTGGGAGATGAAATCTTTTTGGATGCTGAGGGACCTTGGGTGCCAAGAAGCCCTCCATTTTTACCTCCAGTAAGTCCCTTACAGCAAGATTACTGAGAGCTGGGTAAAGGCCCGCCCAGTTTCTCCACCATTCTGCAAGCGCAACTACCAGTTAAAAAGCCATAGGAGTTCAATTAAAAAACAACGGTTACATGGACATTATAGTTAGGAAATAGATTTTGAAAAACCTTAGAAATTCACTGAAATAAACCAGTGGTTAAAAGGACTTTATAATTAGGCTCAGGTTTCCCTCTTAAAGAAATTCAGCAGTTACGGGTAGCTGAGCTAACTATAACTGACACCCCGTAATGCACTTCTTTTGATCTCACATATTAAATCACGACATGGTCAGTGACATCACTGATGATATCACTGATGACATCTCAAATCACATCACTGATGGCATCACTGATGACATCATCCACAGAACCACTCAAACACCCACTCGCATTCTCATACAACCTCTCGTATGCCAACTCACATACCCATATAACCACTCACATTCCCTTTCACAGACCCATAGCAGTACTCAAATACCCACTCACTCCTTCACAGAGGCACTCATACACCAATTCACTCACTCGTACAACCACTCACATAACCTTTCACTTACCCATATAGCCACTCATTCAACCAGACACTCACCCATACAACCACTCACATAGCATCACACTCACCCATACATCTACTCTCACACCCACTTATTTTCCTACAAAGTCACTCACACACTCACACACCCACTCACTCACCCATACAGCCTTTCAATGTAGCCACTCACTCACCCATACAAATATTCACACACTCACACACCCACACAGCCACACACATACCTATTCACTCATCCATACAAGCGCTCACACATCTTCTCACTCACCCATACAGCCATTCACACAGACACTCACTCTCCAATACAGTCACTCACAACTCAACTACCTTAGTCAAACACCCACTGAAAGTCACTCACTCACTCATACAGTCCCTTACACACCCAGTCACTTACTCTATTGGCCATTAGGACACCTACCCACTCAATCACTCACTCACTCTCTCAGATAATCACTATACACCCACTTACCCAGCCATGGAGCCACTCAGACCACCACTCACTCACCCATAAAGCCACTGACACAGCCACTCACAAAGCATCTCACTCACCCACACAGCTACTCACACACCCACTTATACACCCATACAACTACTCACACACCCATACTGACAAGGATACATACAGTCAACCAGCTACTCACATACCCTTTGTTAGAAACAGTATCACTCAGTAGTAGTGCACCTGGTATAGAAATTGAACCTTTGTAGTGGATTATATATATGTTTAACAATCATAAATTCTTAAAAAATACTCACACTCATTGGATGTTGTCATCAGTGATGTAATTTGAGATGTCATCTTTGATATCATTGACCATTTCAGCAGTAATGTAATATGTGAGGCCATAAGCAGTTCATTGCGGGGGCGTAAGTTATAATTAACTCAGGTAACTATAACTGCGGAAGTTCACTAGTTTTGTATGAGGAAATCTGGCCTTAACTATATCGTCCCTGTAACCTTTAGATTTTCCAGAAAAAAATCTAAAAATAAATATATATATATACACACGAGCTGACACTGACGAAAGCTATCGCTGAAAAGCGTCGTAAAGAATTGCGCAATAAAACCCTAGACTGGATTCAACTAACAAGAGTGCTGGTACTTCTGTTTTTGTGACAGTGGAGCTTCATATAAATGTATATAATATATATATATATATATATATATATATATATATATATATATATATATATATATATATATATATATATATATATATATATATATATATATATATATATATATATATATATATATATATATATATATATATATATATATATATATATATATATATATATATATATATATATATATATATATATATATATATATACCTACTGGCGGTCACCAGTAGGTATATATAGTTAGGATTTTTTCTCTATGGGACTTTTGAAAATTCTATGTCTAATAACATTGGCGTTTGTGGACGGAATCGGCTGAACTTTTCAGGAAAATGACACATTTTGTTTCTGAGCAGCCCCTGAAAATTTGGGGGGGTTTCGTCAAGGGGGGCCGAGAAAAAAGGGGGGTCCCAAAACGCGTTTTTCCCATTCATTTTTCCATATGCCGTTTGGCCTCACGTTTAGCTCGAACGGCTGAATGGATTTGCACGAAACTTGGCAAAATTGTAGGGACTGTTAGCCCGATGTGCCTTTGCTGGGTCTCAATATATGTGCTCCAGTGGATTTTGAGAAATTAACGTTTTAAAAAACAGATATATCTGTGACAGCGTCCCGGGTAGCGGTCCGGTTCGCGTACTTTTCGCGTTACGGAACTTTGCGAAGCAAAGCTGATTGGCTCTCCGGTGTCTGTCAACATTCTAAACAGTCCGGAACGGCCGCCATCTTGTCTCTCGGTAGGATCGAGAGACAAGAGGAAGAGAAAAACGAAGGGGGAATTTAATGAAAGGGGGCAAGGTAGACCCCTCTTGACCCCCTAGGAATGATGTTGGGGTTATTAAAGGGTCCCGTGGGGCAAATAAAAAAAATCAGATTTTTCGTGGTAGAAGCACTTCCCGGTTCGCGAACCGGGTCGCGAAACAGGAATTTGCCATTTTGTGTTTCGTTTTAATTAAATTACAAGATGGAGGAAAAACAATGTGAGAAATGGGTATAAGGGGGTACAGGAGAAGTGTTGACCGCCATTTTGTCACTGCGAGTAAATATATTGTTAAAAATAATTGTTATAAATTAATCCGTATTGATAAACATTGTCTGCGCCATCTTGCCTTTTTTCCAATGCCAAATTTTTGTCGTGCACGGCAGGCATTTTAGATGCCTTGACCAGACCCACTCTCTGCACGCCGCCGATCCTTAGCATGGCTCCCCACCCTCGCAAGCATCTCCCCCACGCACTGGTCACCCCCGCTCTCTCTCTCATGCATGGGCCATAAACCTCCCCCCATCTGCACAGCTCTTCCCTGAGAATCACACCCTGTGCCCGCCCGACACCTCCCTTTCACCCTATTCACTACCGCACCCTCTGGGGGTACGGGAGACGTATCCTGACCCCCTATGTTTTCTGAGGGTGGCTGAGGATGCTCATATATGTTGAGACATGTCTTCCAGCGGCTGCGCGTGAGCGAATTTTTAATTTTTTGCTGCGTGACTTCTGTTAACGTTCAATTCGAAGGAAATCAGGAAGTGTTGACCGCCATTTTGTCACTGCGAGTAAATATATTGTTAAAAATAATTGTTATAAATTAATCCGTATTGATAAACATTGTCTGCGCCATCTTGCCTTTTTTCCAATGCCACACTTTTGTCGTGCACGGCAGCCATTTTAGATGCCTTGACCAGACCCACTCTCTGCACGCCGCCGATCCTCAGCATGACTCCCCACCCTCGCAAGCATCTCCCCCACGCACTGGTCACCCCCGTTCTCTCTCTCATGCATGGGCCATAAACCTCCCCCCATCTGCGCTGCTATTCCCTGAGAATCACACCCTGTGCCCGCCCGACACCTCCCTTTCACCCTATTCACTACCGTACCCTCTGACACTCCTCTTCCTCTGTGTCTGATTGTCCAGGCCGGTCCCAGGCTATCACTTAGCCCTGCGGATATAGTTTATGGCCCCAACTGTAAAGAATCACCCCTCTTCAAAGGAGTTACAGTAGATCAAGGCCCCCACCCCATGAGATCCGTCACACCACACGCGTTCCTACTATCTGATAACGATCCTGTATTGTGATTGGGGAGGGGATTCTCACTTTGAGGGTGTGTGGGTTCGAGCTTGAAGCGGAAGATTCCAGGGATGTCTTTTTGTACATTAAAGTCTTCACAATTATGTGTCACATTAAAAATATATAGCACTCCAACAAAGTAGTATGATTATAACATTTTAATAACTTATAAATATATACAACGCTCCAACAAAGTAAACACGTTAAAAAAAAACATTTGAAACAAAGCATCAATGGGCTGCTGTGAGTTAGCGTCAGTAGCGGTCCTTTGTGCGAATAGGCCGAAGGCAGCACACCGCGCCGAGATTCGGACGGCACCCAGGTGATGTCCAGTAAGTTGTCGCACTGGTCATGGCATCCTACAATGCCGAAAAACGGCGTGGGGCGCCCCGGGGGGGGGGGGAGGCGGAACGAACGGGCCTCCCCCGCCTCCCCAGCTGGAGGCTCCTTTGCTGCAGTGGGGCGCGCCTTTACCGTTTCAGTCGCCATTCTGCTGTTTACCGCCCGCTTTTGCTGCACTGTGCCTCATCCGCCATTCAGCTGAGTTGCGCCCACTCTTGCGGCTACAGCGTCTCGCCCACCATCCAGCTGAGTTGTGCCCGCTCTTGCAGCTACAGCGTCTCGCCCACCATATTCAGTTGAGTTGCGCCCGCTCTTGCGGCTACAGCGTCTCGCCCACCATCCAGCTGAATTGCGCCCACTCTTGCGGTGCAGCGATAGGCGGCTGCCACAGGACTCTTAAAATGGCGGCTGGCTCTTCGGATTTGGGCCTGGTCCACTAAAATGGCCCTGGGACACATTTGAACTCGGACATTTGCCTGCTAGGGCTTGGGCCTCATTCTCGAAAGCGTCCCATCAGCCTTGAAGATTCTACAAAAGTCATCGGGGCCCCCGACTCCCGCAGGCTTCCGCTGGGGAGCGGCTGCCATGATTGCTCGCGGAATGGCCACGACGGAGCCACGAGATGGTGATGCTCTCATGCTGACGCCAGCTTCAGTCTGAAACATCCAGAAACACTGTAGACTACCAATTCGATCAGTTCCGGTGGAGCCCCAACGTGACCCGGTAGAGAAGAACTTGCCCTCCCCTCTTTGACTGATGGTTCTTATAGCCTGTCCCTTCTGTTGTCATTTAACAGAACTTTTTGGACTGCTGAAAGGGGTTGTGTTCCGACCGCTGGTTGGTGGAGACATTTTGACTATATTCTGGACCTGCGTTGTCGCGTAATGCGTCATATGACGCGCCGCGTTAGCGCACCCGGAAGTGCTCCGGTGCGTGAGGCGCAGCTTCCCGGAAACGATCCAGAGCGCGGCGCGCAGCGCGTAACGTAAGCATAACAGGTCATGTGACTTGTTAATAAAACTTTTCATTGGTTCATTTTACTTTTGTTATTCTAATGATGAAAGGCTTGGTCATATGACCTAAAAATAACACTTTTCATTGCTTTCGAACATTTTTTTTTCCCAAATGATGAAAGGCCCACCTTTTTTTTTCTCACTCTGACTTGTAAAGCAAAGGACCCAGATGCATTTACAGTTTATCACTAACAATGTTCCAGGCTAATGTATTTTCCCGGAAAATTTACAACTGTCCTGCAAGTAAAATATTCCTATTTCGAGAAAAAGGGCGTTTCTTCGTCCCATGAGGGAGATGTTGAACAAAAGAGGCTCGGCCTGCTGTCTTAGTCGCTGATAGGCATGAATATCGGATTCTTATCGATCACTTTATGTTGCAGGAGTGGAAAACACAACAGCCCTTGACCATTTATGTTTACTGCGTTCCTGCATATTATACCTTTTAACCTTCATGTAATCGGGCAGCTTTATTTCACTTGCCTTTTACTGATTCGAAAACAGTGGCTATTATTCAAAACTTTAACAATCTAGGTACTACTACCATGTTTTGTTTTAAAAACCTTTATTGTGAAAATATCAGTATACAAATACGGGCCTATAACCACGTGGGCCGGCCACGTAGCAAACTGGAAACGTATATGATGAGGGCACATTTACACTGTAGAAGAACGTAACGGGCGACCCATTAGGTTGCAAGAACTAAGGTGTCTAACAGTTGCGGAATCGGTGGACGTACATTTTATAATTAAAGTACGACAGGGCCAGTTACAATAAAATTATCTAGATATACATTTGCGGGCAAGTACCATGGGTGACGTTAATTCGAACTTTCAATAGTACAGTAATCAATAACACATCAGAACTTAATATCAATAGGGATGTCCAAATGTTCAATCAGTACTCGTCCCCGCCCGCCATGTGCTTCAAAACTGCATACGTATCTCGTGATATCAATGTTGGGCAACCAGTACACAACAAGGAGTTTCGAGTCCCATTTACACCGGCGCCATTTTGGGCAAGGCCGGGCAGGTCCAGGATATAGTCAAAATGTCTCCACCAACCAGCGGTCGGACCAGAACCCCTTTCGGCAGTCCAAAAAGGTTCCGTTAAATGACAACAGAAGAGATAGGCAACAAGAACAATCAGTTAAAAGAGGGAACGCTTTCGTGAATGGGGCCCATGCCCTAGCAGGCAAGCGTCCGAGTTCCAAGGTGTCCCAGGGCCATTTTAGTGGACCAGGCCCAAATCCAAATAGCCGGCCGCCATTTTAAGAGTCCTGTGGCAGCCGCCTATCGCTGCACCGCAAGAGTGGCCGCAATTCAGCTGGATGGTGGGCGAGACGCTGTAGCCGCAAGAGCGGGCGCAATTCAGCTGGATGGCGGGTGAGGCACTGTACCGCAAGAGCGGGCGGAACTCAGCTGGATGGGGGGTGAGGCACTGTGCCGCAAGAGCGGGCGGAACTCAGCTGGAAGGCGAGTGAAACGCTAAGAGGCGCCCCACTGCAGATGAGGTGCCTCCACCTGGGGAGGAGGGGAGGAGGGAGAGGCCCGTTTGCGGCGCCTCCCCCCCCCCCCCCGGGCACCCCACGCCGTCTTTCGGCGCAGCATTGTAGGATGGCCACACCAGTGAAACTTGCTGGACACCACCTCGGTGCCATCCGGATCTCGGCGCGTTGTGCTGCCTTCGGCGTACTGTAGCAGCAAGAGTGACCGCAACTCAGCTGGACACGCCGTCTTTCGGCGCAGCATTGTAGGATGGCCACACCAGTGAAACTTGCTGGACACCACCTCGGTGCCATCCGGATCTCGGCGCGTTGTGCTGCCTTCGGCGTACTGTAGCAGCAAGAGTGACCGCAACTCAGCTGGACACGCCGTCTTTCGGCGCAGCATTGTAGGATGGCCACACCAGTGAAACTTGCTGGACACCACCTCGGTGCCATCCGGATCTCGGCGCGTTGTGCTGCCTTCGGCCTACTGTAGCAGCAAGTGCGGGCACAACTCAAGTGGACGGCGAGTGAAACGGTAAAAGGCGCCGCACTGCAGATGAGGTGCCTCCACCTGGGGAGGCGGGAGAGGCCAGTTCGCACCGCCTCCCCCCCCCCCCCGGGCACCCCACGCCGACTTTCGGCGCAGCATTGTAGGATGGCCACACCAGTGCAACCTGCTGGACACCACCTCGGTGCCATACGGATCTCGGCGCGTTGTGCTGCCTTCGGCCTATTCGCACATCGGTCCGCTACTGACGCCGCCTCACAGGCCAACGGATTTTGTAGGCTTTTTATAGCCCAAAGCCGCATAACAGGTCACGTGACTTGTTTATAAAACTTTTGATTGGTTCATTTTACTTTTGGTTTCCTAATGATGGAAGGCTTGATCATATGACCTAAAAATAACACTTTTCATTGGATTGAAACATTTTTTTTTCCCAAATGATGAAAGCCCCACCTTTTTTTTTCTCACTCGGCAATCCAAAAAGGTTCCGTTAGATAACAACAGAGGGGACAGGTAACAAGAACCATCAGTCAAAAGAGGGGAGGGCAAGTTTTTCCCTACCTGGTCACGTTGGGGCTCCACCGGAAGTCATCGAATTGGTAGTCTACAGTGTTTCTGGATGTTTCAGACTGAAGCTGGAGTCAGCATGAGAGCATCACCATCACATCCAGGACTTATGCCATTTGTGCAAGGCAGTGACATCGAAGCATCTCAGGGACCAAGTACCATACCATATCCAGAGTCCTTCCCACAACCTCTGCCTTCCTTCTTACCTAGTTATTGTTCTTTCACTCCCACTCCAGGCTTTTAGTCTGTGGATGGAAAACCATGAACCTACACTCACCTATGAAAATCTTACTATTGATGGTTTATTTTGAGCCCAAAATACAAAGGCTTGTTTGGATCGATTTTGCAGCAGGCTGCCATGTAAATAGTTATTTAATAAAACGTTTTACCCTGTTACTTTGCTGGTGTGTTGTATATATTTATAATATTTGCATAGTGTTTGTCGTTATTTTGGGTGGGGTGGGCGGCGAAGCCGAGCTGTCTTGCAGCTATCATGGTGTAGAGCTCAGTTCCTCTCACTAGTTTCGTATTTGTCATGAGGGGTTGTTCATAATGTTTCTATTTTAGCAAGGTCAAAAAGAGATCCCATTAGTGGCCTACTGATTTTGCTTGATTCCTTTTGTTTTTTTAACGATTTTTCACTATCTGCAAAGACTAAACAGGGTATTGCGACTCTATGCTTGTTTGTAAATAGTAACTATATGGGTTATTGATTGGTTGCCCAAGTATTTGTATGGGAGACTGAGTGTGTGTGTGGGTGGCTGGGAGGTGTGTGACTCTGTGCATAGATGTGTGAGTAGTTGATTCACTATATGTATGGGTTCAAAAGTGCATGTGGAAACAGCTGTATGTGCGGTTGACTGTCTGCATGAGTGTATTGGTGATTGAATGGATTTCTCAGTGCTACATGTCAAAGTAAGTACATATGTAAAACACAGTACATGTGAGAGTTGACATATATAAATAACTGTGCATAAGAGCCAGTGAATGTGTGAGTGGCTGTATGGATCATTGTGAACTTGTATCAGGGATTGTATAAGAGAGTAAATATGTGTTAGTATATGTTTGAATAAGTAAGGTGTGTATAACTGTATAGTTGAGGAAATGGAGGTGTGATTGATTCTTTGCATGACTGACTAGGTGTGTGAGTAACTCCATGGATAAGTGACAGTCTGTGAGTGTCTGTTTACACTGATTGTATCTAACGTTATATTAGAGTCTGAAGAGGTTCATCGTATTATCACATGAATGATGTCATCAGTGATGTGATAAGTAATGTCAAATGAGATGTCATCAGTGATGTCATTTGAGATGTCTTCAGTGATGTCATCAGTGATGTCATTTGAGATGTCATCAGTGATGTCATCAGTGATGTCATTTGAGATGTCATCAGTGATGTCATCAGTGATGTCACTGACCATGTCATGAATGATGTAATATGTGACATCATCAGCAGTGGATTGCGGGTGCGCGATATATAGTTAGTGCAACTAACTATATATGCGAATTTCAATGGTTTTGTGCGAGTAAATGAAGGTTTTGTAAATGCTAATCCCTAACTATATATGGTCTAAAACCTATGGTTTTTTCAGTGAATATATATATATATATATATATATATATATATATATATATATATATATATATATATATATATATATATATATATATATATATATATATATATATATATATATATATATATATATATATATATATATATAGATAGATAGATATTTCTCTCTCTATATGTATATATATAGCATTTTGTACACAGAAATTTCAAATGTATTTATGTACATTTTAAAATTGCCAAACTGTGATAATAATACACTGTATTGAGGTTTCATGAAATGCTGTTATATATGTATGCTTTTGCATGAGGAATTGTATCTAATGCAATGGGAAGAAAACACTCTAAGATGGCGCCCACTCTAATGTGAAAATCGGCTTAGATGTGCATTGGGTTTTGTCCTTTGTCTATGTCCATGTTTTATTAGACGTGTAATTAAAGTTTAAAAAAATAGCAGTTTGTATCGTGAACAAGGCTGCATGTGACAGCCGGAACGCGTGGATGCCATCACTCAAATAAAACTACCCCCCTGGATTATTTCCGGGAAAAAGGAAGTTGTGAATGAAATACGTAAAGACTCGGCGGGCATCTTGAGACCAGCACCCCTGGTGTTCAGGAAGCACAGCAGTGAAACCGCCAAGCAAAAAGAATAAGGGAAAAAGACAGGCATGCCCCCCACTTACCCACTGAAGCAGTCTACAGAAGAATGGATTAAAGTGCGAGGAACTGCTGGACCGGTTTCGGAGGACTTGTTTCATCGTCAAATTACTTGAGTGAATTCCGGTAAGGAAAGTGGGCAAGGTGTAAGTGGGAGTCGGGTGGAGTGCATGACAAATCTTTCCAGAAAGAATACAAAGGGAAAGTGAAAGAGTGTACCATGAGCCAGGGGAAATTTACCAATGATACAATTATGAGTGATAACAAATGTGTAGCAAGAGAGCTAGAAGCTCTTAAACTCTTTATTGAAACTGAAGCAGTACAAATTAATGAAAGAGGGGAAACATTACTGTCAACCAGCAATGAAATGGGGAAATTACTGTAAGATTATGAAAAACTTAAAAAACTGGAAATATCTTGTTGGTGGGAGGTTGCATAACTCAAGCAATAAATCCAGGTCGGTAGAGTCCCAAGGAGATTACGAGTGATGATAACACCGACGTATGAAAACCCACTTCTGGAGCTCTCACGAGAATGGGCTGAGAATCGTGCCAACAGCTCCATCAACATGGTAAAAATATGCTGAGATAGAAAGACAAGAGATAGTGATGAAGATCAAATAATTAATTGTCATATTAGACACAGATCTCAAAAGTAGATCGCAAAATCAGACTTGAGAAATACGAGAAAAGGATAAAAGACATAAAAGCGACCACATTTTTAGCGACCGTTTGGACTATGAGAGTGGGCACATCTATACATTCGCTAAAAGATTTGATCCGGAAAGGCGAAAGAAAGGATAAAGAGGAAATGCTTTCTGCTAAGATGCATGGTAGAGTGAAATAAGCTCTGACACAGGGTCAGAAGTAGAGCAGGAAGAGCACACCAAAAGAGGTGTACCCAGTACAAGATTTAATGTGACAGAAGAGCTCCATTTATTACAATTACACCAGAAATTGGATAGCCAAATAACAAGAGGTCGGGGGTAAAGAGAAGGATGAGGAGCACGAGGAAGAGGAAACACAGAAGACGAGGAGAGGGATACCGAAGGAGTTGGTGGCGGAGCAACAAACAGGTCAATGCGCTCCAATCGAAACAAGTATTCAAAAAAAGCTACTGACAATACAGTAATTCATTTAAGGAATACAGCATTAACTGAGGATGAAAAATCAGTGCTAGAATTGGGCCTCTCGTATTGCTGTAGCAATTAATTTAATTATGCAGAATGTAGAATGGGCCTATAGAGATGTGTTCGGAAATTGAAATTGTCCAATCTACATCTACAAGTCTGTCCTAAGTTTGTCTTAAGTCTGTCTTCAGTCTGTCTTAAGTCTGTCTTAAGTCTGTCTTAAGTCTGTCCTACTACTTTTGGTATTCACAGAAGGCATTTAGTGGTAGTAAAGTTAGGATTTTGTCTTAAGTTTGACTTAAGACAGACTTAACACAGACTTAAGACAGTCTTAAGACAGTCTTAAGACAAACTTAAGACAAACTTAGGACAGACTTAAGACAGACTTAAGACAGACTTAAGTCAAACTTAGGACAGACTTAAGACAGACTTAAGACAGACTTAAGACAAAATCCTAACTTCACTACTACTAAATGCCTTCTGTGAATGCCAAAAGTAGTAAGTTCAAGATTTTGTCTTAAGTTAGTTCTGTGAATCGGGCCCAAGCTTTCCATCTACTTCACATCGGCTGGAAGGGGGACGACGGAGGAGGGAACAACCATGGTGCTGACAGGAAAAGACCTTCTGTCCTCCCTACTAGACTTCAAACAAGAATTACGAGCTGAGGGCTGACATTAACGCAGACATGGAAGCCTCCTTCGAATTCTTCCGCACAGAGGTGCGCGAGAAGCTAGTGACCGTCCAAGCAGATATAGGTTCCATGGGCACTCGTACACTTGATCTGGAAGCACAACAACAGGAGGTGGTGGGAAGATTAAAACTTTGGAAGAAAGCACAGTCGACCTACACAAGCAATTCACTGCTCAAATGCGAAGATTCGGAAAACCGCTCTCACCGCTACAATATCAGAGTCTGGGGCCTGGAGGAGGATTGTGAGGGTCCAGACTTGGAGGCGTTCATGGTGGGCCTCTTCTCCTCTGCCCACGGAGAGGATGGCCCGGAGGTCCAGCCCTAGAGAGTTCATATAGTTGGACCACGCCTACCAGGGGAGAACCATCGATCACAGGATGTTCTGGCCAAGTTCAGTTCATTTAGGATTAAAGAATTAGTCCTACAAAAGACTAGGGCCTCCGACTCAATTACCTTCCAAATCACCACATGTACCCTGTACCAGAATGTGACCCAGGCCACTCTTCTGTGTTGTCAACAGTTCCGACCAATCACTGAACATTTAAGGGAAAAGAACGTCAAGTACCGATGGACTTACCCCTTTGGGATCGCCTTCCTGTGGCAAAACAAGCAGCAACACTGCGTGGATCTCTCGGAGGCAGCGGCCTTGCTGGGTTTAGAACTATCCAAAACCTCATCGGATCACGAGGGAGAAGGCCAACCGGATCATCGCAATGGCGGTGAATGGTGCTGAATGGGCAGGAAAAGCACGAAAGCTCCAGAATGAGGCCATTGTTTGAGAGTAACGAGATCCCTAACATCTGGCGTGGACGGGGTGACGACCATCCGAACACCCCTTTGACAGACGTTACGGCTGCCTTGAGAAGGCAGTTCTCACTCACCTCTGTCCTGTGCTCACAAGAGGGTCAGGATGGGAGTTTTGGGGATCTGGATGGAGTGGATGACTTGCATCATCGGCATAAAGATGGGATATGGGGGCCTGGACATCACCTGAGTCTTTTCTCCTGAGGTCTGACATGGACAACACGTGAGCTAAATGTCATTGTGTAGCCAGGTTGGGGAGTGACTTACAAGCACACGGGGGTGGGCGGTATCGGGAGGAAGGGTTGTAGATGCTGGGGCATGTTCACTACTGCAGGCTGGAGTAGTTCCCTAGGGTCTTTACCGAGTTTATTCACTGCACAGTGTTAAATGTCTCAGGTCACGAATACCCAGTTTTGGGGGGGAAATGTTTCACTACTCATTGTATGCTTTGATTTTCCTATATGACAGGGGCGGGGGGTTGGGAATGGGTAATGCTTCTAGAGTGTATCTTATTTTTGTGATTCCCCTCTAGGAGGGGGACCCCACCCTCTCATTTTAGATGTTTGTTGTGGGTTTTAATTTCGGTTAGATATCATGGTGCCATTATTTCTATTAGTTTTGGGTGGGGACGGGGAGGAGGGGAGTCCAGTGGGTTGAGTCGCTGGGAGCCACCATTTCTAAGGCAACAATCTTCCTCACATGCTCATGGCAGTTAGAGTGCTTTCCTGGAATGCTAGGGGCTGAATTCTCCCAAAAAGCGCCAGCGATTCTGGAAGTACATGATTTAGGACAATGTTCAAATATTAGCTCTTCAAGAAAAATGCCTCAAAAAATCTGAAGATCAGAGGCTGCGCCATAAGGCTTATCCCCACATATTCAGTTCCTCAAATTCTATGAAACAAAATGGGGTGGCACTGGTGTTTCATGCAGGGGTTCATTTTCAAGCTCAAGACACTAAAACGGACAAAAGCGGGAGGTTCATCATGTTTAGGGGGGATCTTCGAGGTCGTCCATGTACATTTGCAGCACTCTATGCACCTAACAGGGGTCAACAGGATTTCATCCTCTCCTTCCTCATGACTTTAGAAAATGTTGCCCATGGGACATTCTGCTTTTGGGGGACTTCAACTTAGTCTGGTATTTGGATAGGGACACATCACAGTCACACAGGGCTCCAGCCGGGGCATTTGGTAAGGCGCTGCGCTCACAACTTAAGCGCTTGGGATTGGTGGATGTCTGGAGGGATGCTAATCCCACAGAGAGGGATTATTCGTTCTTCTTGCACTCCCATAGATCATATTCCTGTATTGATTACATTTTTCTGAATCAATCCCTGCTACCATCTGTTTTACAATCAGTTTCATCCAATCTGCATATCGGATAATGCCCCCTTAGAGATGACGATCACTTGGCCAAACCCACGCTCTAAACACGCCTGTAGGTACTTTTCCATTTTTTAATGCCGGGACAGACTCCTCAGAGACGAACTTAGGCAGTCTATTAAAGGGTACTTCGAAACGAACAATCCTGAGGACACCTCTCACCCTACTACTTGGGATGCACTCAAGGCTGTAATATGGGGCAAGTGCATTGAACTGCCCACTACTTTATGTTCTCAGCAAAGCGCGGAGTGTCCCTAACTGGAAAGTGAACTTAAGTCCACAGAAAAGATACATAAGTCCCAACCTTCAGCTCGGACTCTTCGGAAGGTTACAGCCCTGAAGGGGAAATTACAGGCCATCTATACTAATAGAGCTGAAAAATCTATCTTACGGTTACACGCCAGGGGATACGAGAGTGGAAATAAGGTGAGCACCTTATTGACACGCCAACTACAGGCTAAACAAGAGCGAGGGTACATCAAACACATAGTAGATGAAAATGGCATTTCTCACAGATCAGAGGAGGGTGAGGCTAAAGCTCTTGAAGACTTTTACAGAGCCCTGTATACCCGGGAGTCCTTGGGGATGCATGTTCCCACGGGCTACTTGGACTCACTAGACCTTCCTCAGGTAGGGGTGCACACCAAAGAAAGAATTTACACAACCTATCTCCACCGAAGAAGTGCAAAAGGCAATTGAGTCCCTCAAACTCCAGAAAGCTCCCAGTCCGGATGGATTCTCAGACTATTTCTATCGCACTTTCACACCGGAGCTTGTCCACTTCATGACTACACTACGTAAATACATCGCTACTTCGCACAAGGTTTCTCCTTCCATGGACAAAGCAATAGTGGCAGTATTTCGTAAACCTGGCAAGGATCCAGCACACTGCTCCTCCTATCACCCAATCACGCTGCTGAACCTCGATGCCAACATTTACTCCAAAATCCTGGCTACACGTTTCGAAAAAATTCTATCCGCTCTCCTAGATCAGGACCAATCCGGTTTTATTAAGGGGAGGCAAACTTATGATAACTTAAGGCGCATCATTTATATAATTGAAAAGGCCCACAAGAAGAATATTCCCACAGCACTTCTCTCGCTAGACACGGAGAAAGCTTTTGACCACATGGAATGGTCCGTCTTATTTAAAGTGCTTCAGCGGTTTGGCTTCAGCGAAACCTTCATAGGGATGATTTGCGCTAACTATCACTCTCCTAGCTCTCTTTCCTTGTCAAAGGAGTGCCGTCCGCCCCCTTTCCCCTGACTCCTGGGACAAGACTGGGGTGTCCCTTATCTCTCCTTCTCTTTGCCTTGAGCATTGAACCTCTTGCACACAGGATCAGGGGTAATGAGGAGATCCAAGGGATGCATTTTGGCACAGATGACCACAAGATTGAGTTGTTCACTGAAGATGTACTCCTCCTGGTGACGGATCTCCAGGCTTCGCTCCCGGCCATCCAGTCAGAGCTGAAATCATTCGAAGGGGTAGCAGTCTTTAATGTTAACCTGACAAAGTCCTTCCTATTAAACCTAACAATATCCAAAGACGAATGGCAGAGGATCGAAGGGATGTCACCTTTTCGTTGCACCTCTCAGGAAATTACCTATTTGGGAGTTAACCTTACCCCACTGGTGTGGCACTTGTATCAGGCTAATTTTTCTCCCCTCATGCGTCAACTAAAGAGCGATTTAGGCACTTGGAACGCAGCTTACATCAACTGGCTAGGCAGACTTAATGCCATCAAGATGAATGTTCTCCCCGTCTACTCTATCTTTTTCAGGGGCTTTCTATTTCAGTTGAAAGAGGACTATTTCAGGAACTGCGAATCATGCTGACCAAATTTATCTAGCAGGGGTAGAGGGCTAGACTTCCATATAAATTGCTTATTAGACCTTGCAAGGAGGGCGGCCTAATGCAACTGGACTTTCAATCCTACTATAGAGCAGCACAAATACAAGTGATCACGGAGTGGTCAATGAGGGTGCAGAGCGGGAATATCGTCGTAAAAATATCGACTAACCTTAATATCGCCGCAGAAATATCTACAAGAAGAAATATCGATGTCAAAAATATAGTTTGACCAGAATATCGACAGACAGGTAAGTAATATCGATAACATTAATATAGTTGTAATAAATATCGTTTACAAAAACATAGTTTACAAAAATATCGTTTTTTAAATAATTATAAGTAATTTAGTGTTTTTAATGAGTATTGGTTGTCAAAGTAGTATTTTTTGTAGCATTTTATTAGTTAATAATGTATTTTATGTTGAATTTAGTGTTAATAGTTCCATAGTGGGTTGCGGGTTTATAGGGGAGTAGGGTGGGAAATAATTTAAATATAATAAAATAATTGATTAATTCATGTGTTAATTGAATATAAATAGTGTAATAAATAATAGTTAATTAATTTGAATTAGTTCATTGATTAATAATTATGTAAATTAATTATGTTAATTTTTTAATTAATTTTAGGTGTGTGTACTGGAGTTTTTAATTGAAAATGCAGTTAAGTAATTACATTTTAATTGAATAATTATTTAATTAATGATTAATTAAATAAAAATAAAGATTTGTTAATTTTTAAACAAGTAAATACATTTAGTAATTTTTACCCCTACACTATCCAACACTTTCCCTACTGTTGCACCCTCTGGAGTGGGAAAAGTAATTTTTACCCCTACGCTATCCAACGCTTTCCCTACTGTTGCACCCTCTGGAGTGGGAAAAGTAATTTTTACCCCTACGCTATCCAACGCTTTCCCTACTGTTGCACCCTCTGGAGTGGGAATAGTAATTTTTACCCCTACGCTATCCAACGCTTTCCCTACTGTTGCACCCTCTGGAGTGGGAAAAGTAATTTTTACCCCTACGCTATCCAACGCTTTCCCTACTGTTGCACCCTCTGGAGTGGGAATAGTAATTTTTACCCCTACGCTATCCAACGCTTTCCCTACTGTTGCACCCTCTGGAGTGGGAATAGTAATTTTACCCCTACGCTATCCAACGCTTTCCCTACTGTTGCACCCTCTGGAGTGGGAATAGTAATTTTTACCCCTACGCTATCCAACGCTTTCCCTACAGTTGCACCCTCTGGAGTGGGAATAGTAATTTTTACCCCTACGCTATCCAATGCTTTCCCTACTGTTGCACCCTCTAGAGTGGGAATAGTAATTGTTACCCCTACGCTATCCAACGCTTTCCCTACTGTTGCACCCTCTGGAGTGGGAATAGTAATTTTTACCCCTACGCTATCCAACGCTTTCTCTACTGTTGCACCCTCTGGAGTGGGAATAGTAATTTTTACCCCTACGCTATCCAACGCTTTCCCTACTGTTGCACCCTCTGGAGTGGGAATAGTAATTTTTACCCCTACGCTATCCAACGCTTTCCCTACTGTTGCACCCTCTGGAATGGGAATAGTAATTTTTACCCCTACGCTACCCAACGCTTTCCCTACTGTTGCACCCTTTGGAGTGGGAATAGTAATTTTTACCCCTACGCTATCCAACGCTTTCCCTACTGTTTCACCCTCTGGAGTGAGAATAGTAATTTTTACCCCTATGCTATCCAACGCTTTCCCTACTGTTGCACCCTCTGGAGTGGGAATAGTAATTTTTACCCCTACGCTATCCAACGCTTTCCCTACTGTTGCACCCTCTGGAGTGGGAATAGTGATTTTTACCCCTACGCTATCCAACGCTTTCCCTACTGTTGCACCCTCTGGAGTGGGAATAGTAATTTTTACCCCTTCGCTATCAAATGTTTTAACTAATAATATATTTTATATTTTAATTATATGTATGTATTATTGTTGTTATATAAAGTAATGTGTTAAATATATGTATATGTACACATTTATTAAGTTTATAATGAAAAAGTGTAGTTAATTTGTTTTAAATAGTCAAAAAATAAAAGTAATGTAATGTATTTTGTTAATAGTACTTATATTTATTTAATTATTTAATGTAATTTTAATTAATTTAAAAAGTCGATATTTTTACATTTATATTTATTACAACAATATTTTTGAGTAGATATTTATGTACTTACCTGTTTAGGTATAGGGTGTCGATATTTTTGTAAACGATATTTTTACAACTATATTTTTGTCAACTATAATTTTGTAATCGATATTTCAACACCCTACCGTCAATGAGGGTCTCAGAGAACCATTGGCTTCACATAGATAGACAGATATCTGGGCGCACTATATAGGATCTCCTCCTGAAACCAAAACGAGATAGGCCACTCAATGCCTATATTAGCACTCTTACCTCCACCACACTCAAGGTTTGGGACGCTCTCCCTTCTAGACTCCAGCTCATGACTTTACCATCCCCTCACACACCTATACACTTTTAAAAGCTGTGTTTCCCCCTGCTTTACAGGACGATCCCTTTGAGGCTTGGTGGGAGGAGGGCTGCCTTATGATTGATTTCACACTTGTTTTATAAGGGAGAACTCCTCACCTTTCAGGAATGCAAGACACAGTTCGCACTAACTTATAAAGAAAAATACCACTACTTGCAGCTGAAACACTGGGTGCAGCAGCCCCTGGTATGGCAGGCTGCTACCAGGGAGATGCTCCCTCTTGAGAAGTTCACACAGTCGGGGTCCTCATTTAAGGGATGTATCTTCTTCCTGTATGCTCTTATCCAAGTGTTGAGCCCTAGTACATCACCGCACTTCAAACATCTTTGGAACAATTTGATGGATGCCCCTTGGGAAGACAAGCATTTGGAACACTTGGGTAGGGATATAGAGAAATTCAATTGGTCCATGTATCTCAGGGAGGCACACTACAAAATTATGTACGACTGGTACCTGTACCCTCAGAAATTACACATGATTTTTCCAGGAAGCTCTGATAGGTGCTGGAGGGGGGGGGAGGGTTTGGGTGACTTCAGGCATATTTTGTGGGATTGCCCTGTCATCAAACCCTTTTGGATGGAGATCCTTTCCCAAATAAAACTTATCTTAGGATATCCCATTCCCAACACTATGGAAAGGGTCTTGCTGGGGGTCCGGGATTCACTCTTGAAAAGACAGACACAGAGTGACAAATCTGTACTGTGGCTATGCTTGGGGGCCGCAAAAATGGCAGTAGCCACGGCTTGGAAGATGCAAGAGGCCTCATCCCTATCCCAGTGGCATGCAAGATTATGGCGGCCTTTGGCTCTGGAGCGAATGACTGATATCTTTGAGGACACCAGGAAAGGTTTCGATTACATTTGGTCCCCATTGATCAGATACCTATCTGAGGGCTCCCTTTGGAATACATGTTAAAATATTGATATTTAAAATATCGATGAAAAAAATATCGATGTGAAAATATCGATCACAATAATATCGACTCCCTATACTTAAAAAGGTAAGTACAATATTATTGACTCAAAAATATTGATGTAAAAAATATAGATGTAAAAAATATCGACTTTAAAAAATAACGTAACCTAAATTAAATTAATTAAATAATATTATTATTATTAACAAATTAAATTAATTTGAATATATATTTTAACTAAGTATAACAAATAAACTAAATTTAATTAATATAAACACAAAAAAGTGTACATATACATATATTTACTGAAATACATTTTATTAACTATTTTCTTCATTTAATTTCTAAACTTGATTAATTATAGAAAAATAAAAACATATATAAATCATTTAAAATATATATACAAATATTTAATATATTCTATATTTAATTAACACACTAAACTATAAAAAAAATAGATGCATTTAATAACCAAATAAAAACATTAATAGTTAAAGCGTTAGATAGCGGGAGGGTAAAGATTACTATTCCCACTCCAGTGAGTGCAACAGTAGGGAAAGCGCTGGATAGCGTAGGGGTAAAATTTACTATTCCCACTCCAGTGAGTGCAACAGTAGAGAAAGCGCTGGATAGCGGAGGGGTAAAATGTACTATTCCTACTCCAGTGAGTGCAATAGTAGGGAAAGCGCGGGATCCCAAAACAATAAAACATAAAAATATCAACATTTTTATTAAATTTAATTTCTGATTTCAACATAATTGTTATATAAATATAAATATATTATTATTAACAAAGATAAGAAAAATAGTTAGCACTATAAAATCCACAACAAATACCTACAATTAATTACAGTTACATTTAATATTTACTAACTAATTAATTAAAATACATTTTTTTATTATGTATTAATTAATAAATGAACAATTAATTACCAGCTTTCACACCATTTACAAATTTAAACACCACAACACACCTAAAATTGATTACACAATTAAAATTAATAATTACTAAATAATTCATAGAAATTAATTTTAAACTATTTAATAATTAATCAATAAAAAATTAATTACTTACCACCCTTCACACCATTTACATATATAAACCCCACAACACACACTTAAAATAAGTTATTCAATTAACATAATTAATTAATAATTGACTAATTGAAATTAAGTAACAACTAATTATTTAACTATAATTAATTAATAAATTAACACATTAATTAAACAATTTATTTTACATAATTAAATCACTTCCCACCCTATTCCCCTATAAACCCACAACCCGCCACGGAACTAATAATGCAAAATTACTCTTAAAATAAATTGAGTAATTTAGTAAGTCTTGTTCTCTCCAGATTTCCAGTCTATCATAAAATTGATCCTTTACTGATCCATCAGGAACCAGAAAAAGGAAAGAACAAAAGGGAAATCCCAAATCCCATAGGTTTATAACAACTTTTAATACCAAATATAATGAAGTTTGAGCGATCTTGAAAAAAGCAGTGGTTCTTACTTAAAGAGGACCCAGTATTAGGTCCAGAAAGTAAAAAAAAAAAACAGCGATAACCTATAGGAAGTCAAAATCCCTTAGGGTCCATCTAGTAAATAGTGAATACCGGGAAATAACAAAGAAACAGACATGGTTATCAACTAAGGATGGTTTTAAAAAGTGTTTTAAATCTGGAGCCTGTCAGCATGGGGAGAACATTGTGGATTTTAAAACCCCTTTTAATAAAACCTTGAAAGTGAGAGGCCATCAAACAGGCAAATTGAATTTTGTAGTGTATATGTTGCAGTGTCCCTGCAAAAAGGTTTAAATCTGGAGTACCACTTTAACAGTACATCAAAGGATCTTGCAACATAGACAAGCAATTATAAACGTTGATAGAAACTACCCTATCGCTAGACGCTTCGAAAAGGAACATCAAAGTTACCCCAATCAAATAAGATACAGTTGTATAGTTGAAGTGACGAGAAAGAGAAGGGGGAAATAAGGAGAAGTAGCTTCAAAAACTAGAGACACATTTCATACTGGAATTAGACAATAGGGAGTCGATTGGGCTCAATATTGACGAAGATTTGTTTACGTGCCTATGAAAGACAATTTATGTGAAGTTTAGCTGCACATTCAGAAGAACTGTTTTGATAAAACTATTTATATTTAAGTTTGAGGAGAAAGGTAATGAATACATGCAGTTTTCTATTTAGCACTTTAAATTTGTAAAGCACTAGCACTTTGTTTTTGTTTACCTCCATCTTGTCTTTATGGAACAAGAAAGAATAAAAATGGAAAGTATATGAATTTTAATATACATAAGAAGCAGGTTTTAATGAAAAAATCTCGTATTTAATTGAGGTAAAATTGTTACTTTATAAAAAGAAGAAAAAAAAGTATAAAAATTATACACTAGCACTTTAGTAATGAGTACTGTAGCACGTAGCACTTTAACTAAACTGTATTCACAAATTAATTGAAATGTATCAAAGTACATAGTAGGTAAACTTGGTGTGAATATTAATTAATTAATTAATTAACATTTTGGAAACAGAAATTTCTAATGTATTTATGTATGTTTTAAAATTGCAAAACAGTGATACTAATACACTGTATTGAGGTGTAATGAAAAGCTGTTATTAATTTGTGCACCTGCATGAGGAATTGTATGTAACAAAATGGGGAGAAAACACTCTAAGATGGCACCCACTCTAATGTGAAAAATCGTCTTAGATGTGCATTGGGTTTTGTTCTTTGCAGCAGGAACCTCTCTCGAAGAGAAAGGAAGAGTCCACACGGGGAATCTGGTTTGGAGCCTTTATTGGAGCAACAGGTAAGCATAATGCATTTCGGCTGGTAGGGCCTTCCTCAAATGCTGCTGCTGTGAAGAAACACTTTCTCACCCTCATTTAAATTACTCTTGCTGTCCTCTCATTGGTGAGAACAACTCCATCCCCAATCATGTGGTCACACACCACAAACAGCGCTGTAGGCACTACAAGTCCCAGGATGCTCTAACTGTTGGGACGGTGTTGTGTGGGGAAAAGAAAGGCTGAATCCTTGTCGACAGGCATCTTGCAAGGCAAAGAGCTGTGTACCAAACTACCCTCCTTGAGGCTCCTTGGGTCCCCGCATACACACCAACCCCAAAGGAGCAGGTTCTGCCGGGCCGTGAGGTGACTGTAATAAATCAAACCTCCATGTGCAGTCACAAACCACTACTGGCAGCGGCCCATGCAAAACACGCACTCTGAGGTGGGCTGGTACCGGTCCAATACCTCCGACAACAAGAAACTGCAGGAGCAGGAACCAGAATGGCTGCCAGCCAACTTGAAAGAGCGGGACCTCTTGACGCGCCTCTGGCAGATGCAGAAAATGCAGCAGGAACCTCCTTTGAAGAGAAAGAAAGAGGCCACATGGGGAATCCGGTTTGGAGCATTAATTGGAGCAACAGGTAAGCATAATGCATCTCGGCCGGGAGGGCCTTCCTCAGATGTCACTGCTGTGAAGAAACACTTTCTCACCCTCATTTAAATTACTCTTGCTGTCCTCTCATTGGTGAGAACAACTCCATCCCCAATCATGTGGTCACCCACCACAAACAGCGCTGTAGGCACTACAAGTCCTACGATGCTCTACTGTTGGGAGGGTGTTGTGTGTGAAAAAGAAAGGCTGAATCCTTGTCGACAGGCGTCTTGCAAGGTGAAGAGCTGTGTACCAAACTACCCTTTTTGAAGGTCCTTGCGACCCTGCATATGCTCCAACCCGAAGGAGCAAGTTCTGCCGGGCCGTGAGGTGACTGTAATAAATCAAACCTCCATGTGCAGTCTCAAACCACCACTGGTGGTAGCCAATGCAAAACACGCACTCCGAGGTAGGCTGGCACCGGTCCAATACCTCGGACAACAAGAAACTGCAGGAGCAAGAACCAGAATGGCTGCAAGCCAACTTAAAAGAGCGGGCCTCTTGACGCACCTCTGGCAGATGCGGAAAATGCAGAAGGAACCTCCCTTGAAGAGAAAGGAAGAGGCCACACGGGGAATCTGGTTTGGAGCCTTTATTGGAGCAACAGGTAAGCGTAATGCATTTTGGCCAGTAGGGCCTTCCTCAGATGACGCTGGTGTGAAGGAACACAGTCTCACCTTCATTTAAATTACTCTTGCAGTCCTCTCATTGGTGAGAACAACTCCATCCCCAATCATGTGGTCACACACCACAAACAGTGCTGTCGACACTACAAGTCCCAGGGTGCATCCCTGTTGGGACGGTGTTGTATGGGGAAAAAAAGGCTAAATCCTTGTCAACAGGCGTCTTGCAAGGTGAAGAGCTGTGTACCAAACTACCCTCCTTGAAGCTCCTTGCGTCCCCGCGTACGATCCAACCCCGAAGGAGCAGGTTCTGCCGGGCCGTGAGGTGACTGTAATAAATCAAACCTTCATGTGCAGTTACAAACCACCACTGGTGGCAGCCCATGCAAAACACAATTGTATAACTGACTTATTAAGTGTATCTTGGTGAATACATGTATTAACGAGTAATGTTTAAATATTTAAATATCTGTATCAGTGTCTCACTTAGTGTATAAGTGGCTACATGGGTTGGTGACTAACTACATGAGTGTGTATATGGGTTATTAGTTTGCTTTTTGAGTATCAGTATGAGTGTCTGTATGGTTCGGTGGGGGATATTACTTAGCGTATAGATGCATGAATGAGTGACTCACTGTTTGTATGTGTTTTGAAGACAGCATGTGTGCAGGACTGTATGGGTGGATGAGTGTGTGTATGGGTGTGTTAGTGAGTGAATGACTGTCCCAATAGTGTCTTTCCAAGTAACTACATATGTTGATGTATATAAGTGAGTATATGTGAGAGTGATAATTTAAAAGAGTTCCTGTATAAATAAGTATGTTTTTTTAAGTGATTCTTTTAAGAGAGTACATATGTGTACGTTTCTGAAGAAGTAAGTGTAGTGATGTGTGTGTATATCTGTATATGCAAGTTAATGGATGTTTGATAGTTTATTTGCATGTGTGAGTATGTGTGTGAGTAATTCTATGGATGAGTATCGATGTGTAACAGGATGTATAGGTGTATGAGTATATATGATGAGTGAGTACATGTATGAGTGACTATATAGAACTGTTGGTGAATGAGTAGATGTGTATGTAGATGTTGGAATTACTGAATAGGTTGTTGTAACTGGTATTTGTATCTCAATTTTTTTGAAAATGTTAGTTTCTATTTTTGAATGTGTGTATCAAAGGTAATATTAGGGTGAGAGAAGGTCTGCCACTCTTTCACAAGGATGATGTCATCAGTGAGGGAATATCTTGATCTTCTCTAAGAATTTGTGCAAACACTTCTATATACAAATTAAACAAGAGGGGGGAGAGCGGGCAGCCCTGCCTGGTACCTCTAGTAATTGTAAAGGGGTCAGTTAAGGTCCCATTTACCAACAACCTGGCCCGTGGGTTCCTATAAAGAAGATCAACAACCCGACAAAAGAGCTCTCCCAACCCAAATTTCTTCATTACCGCTGCCAGATAGGGCCAATTGACCCTATCAAAGGCCTTGGTGGCGTCCAGGGTGAGGGTAGCCAGTGGGAGCTCGAAGGTGGTGGCAATAGCTATTGCTCCCGCCAAGTCATGGGTGTGATCTGCCAGCTGGCGTCGTTTCATGAACCCTTTCTGATCCCGATGAATTATCGAACCGATTTAGCCATCAAGTCTAGATGCTATGATAGACGTAAAGATCTTATAGTCGTTATTTAGGAGCGAAATCAGGCGATAAGAGCCACATTCCATCGGATCTTTACCAGGCTTGGGGATCAGAACGATTGTTGCATCACTCCATAATTCGTGGGGAAACTCACCTCTCAAAAGATGCTATTAAAGAGGGCCGTCATTGATGCGACTATGACTAAACTTAGCACCCGATACAGTTCTCCGGGTAGGCCATCAGGACCTGCCGCTTTACCTTGCTTTATATGACCAATGGCCTCCCCCACCTCCTCTTCTGATATTTCTTTCTCCAAATGTCCCCTCTGTGCTGTTGATAAAGTTGGTAAGGGAACCTTATTTAGCCACTCCTCCCTGGCCCCTGGATCGTTTCTGATTTCCTCCTTATAGATAGTTTTAAAAAATTTGGGGAAAGCTTCCCCTATCTCCTTGTTCGAGGTTCTAGAAGCCATATCTCTTTCTAATTTGATTTCTCTGATATGCTTCTTAGTCTGGTCTGATTTTATTTTCCAGGCCCGGATCTTCCCTGCAGCTTCCCCAAATTCGAAATTTGAGATCTTACTCGCTTCCCATCTTTTGGCCACCCTTTCCTGTATTTCATTCTCCAGCTGATTTCTCTGCTCAACATGCTTTCCTAGATCTTCTGCTGAGGCCATGGCAGGACCAGACTTTTGCTGAGAAGCTCTTGCTCAAGATTCTTGATTGACTCCATGTACACTCCGTCTGTGTGTGGCTCTATTTGTTATACGCCCCCTAAAATACGCTTTCAGGGTGTCCCATACTATTGCTATGGATGCGGATCCCAAATTTACCTCCAAAAAGGACTTCACCTGCTCTAACAGGAACCCTTTCTCTTCATCCTCTAGTAAGATCATACGGTCAAAAGACCAAGAGGGAGCTACCATCTGTTTATCTTTTTTTAAACTAAACATGATAGCTGAATGATCGGACAGGTGTGGGGGAAGATAGTCCAGCTCCCTCAACGAGTCCTTCAAGGAGTAACTAAAGAAAGCATAGTCAATCCTTGACTTATGCTTATATTTAAAATTTGGTAAGAGACCCCCAGCCTATTTCCGGACCTTTCCCTCCAAACATCAGCAAGCCCCAGCAAATCCATTATAGCCACCAAGGCTTGCCTTGATTTAGATGGCGTATGGGCTCTTGATTTAGGCGACTTATCCAATTTAGGATTAAGGACTATATTAAAGTCCCTATCCCATATAATAGGGTCCTGGGAGTCAATCAGATGGTTATAAATTGCTTTTGGATAAGATGGATCATATTGGTTAGGTCCATAGTAACCCACTATAATATATATCACCTCCTTTAATAAGGTTTTTACTATGAGCCATCTCCCACCATGATCCTCTTTGTAATCAAGAATTTGAGCATTAGCTTGTTTTTTGAAAATCATCAGGATCCCTCTTATATTTGCATTTTGGTCAATACAGATAACCTTATCGACCCACCTCTGATTCTTCAGCATATCGTGAACCTCTAATTTAAGTAGATGAGACTCCTGAATGACAATGACCTGCGCGGGAGAGTCTCTCAGGTACTGTAAAATCCTATACCTTCTGCTCCTTACACGCAGGCCATTAACATTCCAGGATAAAAACACTAAGGAGGTCCTGCCTTGAAAGCCCCACATTTCAAAAGACACCCGCTGCCTAAGATCCTTCTGGTAGTACGGACGAAAGCAATCCATCACTAAGTTCCCAATTACGAGGACTGACTCCTGTGGAATGTTATCATTTTTACCCCCTCCCCCCTGTACCCCCCTAGAAAACCCTACCTTACTCTCAATGGCCCGAGGAATGGCCATCTTTGCGTCTTCCCTCTACCCCTTCCATCTCACCCCTCTTTATATAATACTTTCCCGAGTGCCAACTAACCACTTCAGTCAACGGTGGAAAAATTACCATATAAAGCCATTAATAAAAACTCTGGTGCTCTTAGTTATTTTTATATATATATATATATATATATATATATATATATATATATATATATATATATATATATATATATATATATATATTTTTATTTTTTTTCTCTTTTCTTTTTCCCCTTTTGCCCATTTTCTTTTTCCCCTTCTATGCTTTATTTAACTGTGTTCTCCTACGCACTCTTTGATTCCCGTTTATTCACCCAAAACAAACATTTAAAATTTTTTTTAAGTTTGTTAGATTATTGTTCGCAGAAACAGGAGAGGAGTTACCAGTTTACTATCATGAGCAGGGGTCGATACCATAGTTTGACTTTGCGTATCTAACCATCTTCCAACTTCCCAAGTAACTCATCTGCCTCGAGGGGTGAACGGATATTGTACATTTTATTATTGTACATAACCCTCAAAAAAGCAGGGAACCTCATCTGGACCGTGGCCACAGCCGCCCTAAACTTCTCCATTCTCTGCCCCAGCTCCCACTGATGGTCTAAGGTAGTTTTTAGAGAGTTCTGATCTGACTTCAAAGGAAAAGTCTGTAGCCTTAAGTGATTTAAACTTCAACGCCAAGTTCAAAAATGTTTCCTTCAAAGTGTACTTAAGAAGGTTCACGAGTATCTTCCTGGGTTTGGTTCTACCTGGATTGAGGTGGAAGGGGTCTCTATGTACCCTCTGAATGTCATTGACCAATAGCTCTGTTGCCTCATCTAAGTTTAGGGAATCTTTCAATAACGTGGCCACAAAGATTCTAATATCTCCCCCCTCTTTCCCCTCCGGGACTTTCAGAAGCCGAAGATTGTTCCTCCTTGAATAATTCTTCAAAGATTCGACCCTCTCTTTCAAAACATACCCTTCCTTACGGGGAGTTTGAATCTTGGTTGCAGCTACTTCCAAATTGGCTTTTAATTCCCCCACTGAACCCTCCAACTCCTCCATTCTCTCGAACAATCCATCTACCTTCTTCTCAAGGGTTTTGCACGCACATCTAATATCATTCTGATTCGCCTTTGACACCGCAAAATCACTTCTTATTTCTTCCTTCTTAGCTGTCAAAAGAGCTTCAAGAGAACCAGTGGCCCCTTGCTTGCCCCTGGGCTCTCCTGGCACCCCCTTGCTGATCGTAGGCCCCACTGTATCCTCCGGTGGGCCACCGTTGTCTGCTGTAACCGTGAGGCTGATAGGCTCCATATCCTGGGCAGAGTTAGGCAGACTTGTAAGAGGGGGGAAAGTACAGGAGAGGAGATGGAGAGAGGCACTGAATTCACCCTGTTTGCGTCCACCAGACCACCAAGAGGATCCAGGATTATTCCAATACTTGCAGCAGCACTTTAAAGTAAGAGCGAAGGGATGGGGTAGTACGAGCTGCCCTGTCTTGTAAAAAGTTTGCCTTTGCCCCTTTTCTTTTTATTAGACACTTTGCACCAGGCTTCATCCCCTTAGTTATACGCATCAGAACCAGGGTCGGTCTCAACCTCGAATCCCCCCTCTAGGTTTAACTCCTGGGCTGACTCGCTTTTACCACGCTCTCCACTTGGGGTCCTGGGTTGGGCACCACCTTTCGTGTCCTTTCCCTGCCCTTTGCCTTTACCCTTTGATGCCAACCTTCTCGGAGTGCCTTGAGTCAACTTGGGGGTCGTGCCCCTCCCCTGCACCTCCACCTTCCCCTTTTCCTTTCCCTTACTTCCACCTTCCACCACTACCACAGGATTATCCACTGGGGCTCCTTCCCCTTCACACCACACAGTTACAGATTGCCCGTCTTTGGATGTTGAACAGGGTTCCAGGGCCTTCTCCCCTCCGCTCCTTCTGTGGTCGTCCGCCCTCCATGGAACCCGCGAGCAACTGCCCTGCGGCCTCGCCGCAGCTCCATGGCTGCTAACTTCCACCTAGGAAGAAAAGCGGCGGGCAGAGCCTCGGGCCGTGACCGGCTCCACACACATTGGCTTCTCTGCGTTTTCTCAGCCGCCGAAGTCGGTGTTATGAAGACGCCAGCTCTGGGACCATAAAATCGCCACGCACTAAGACTCCGAGTCTCCTGGGATGATCAGACCTCTTCCATCCGTCCTTCCAAAACCGATTACCGACCCAGAGCTTATGGGGTGGATGCGGGTGAGAGAGACGCACGGACCACACTAGCCTGCGGCTGCCATGTTTTCCATTCACCCAAGATATTCCCTCATTTGTTTTAGGGGGTGGGAGAAACAGGTGGCCCTTTTTGCAGACGACATCCTTATCTATACGTATGACCAGGATAGATCATTCCCTATAGTAATTAAGAGGGCAGAGGAATTCGGGTTGATTTTGGGCTACGAAATCAATGCCACTAAAACGGAAATCATGATGTGGAACATCCCTAATTCTCACCTAACCACGACCTCTTCTATGAGATACTTGGGAATACGGATTACCTAAGACATCGGGAATATTGTTCAGACTGATTTAGATCGAGTCTCCAAGGAGTGTCGGAAGCTTTTAAAATCTTGGGCCTTTCTTCCACTGTCTTTACTTGGAAGAACTAATCTGGTCAAGATGTCTATTTTGCCAAAGTTTATTTTTAGTACCATCCCCTTGATATTTGACCCTAAAAAGCTGGATAAATTCCAGGGGGAGATTAATTATTTTGTCTGGAATTACAAGGTATTTAGGCTGGCCTGGAAGAAGTTGATGAGAAGGAGGGAGAAGGGAGGGCTTGCGCTGCCAGATTTGTTGTATTATGCATGAGCATTTCAGCTGACATACTCCTGGATGCTATTGAAAACACCTTCGGGATCATCTATGGGAGTAATGTACAAGGCCATGTTAGTAGGGGCAAAACTCCTCCCTGATGGATTTCTATTTAAATATGGGGACCAGAAATTCTATAAAAAAGTAAGATTAAAGACTTTACAGTCAGCTGCAATTTCTTGGTTGCAGATAAGGAAGAAGATAGGGCTCTCCTATTTTTCTAACTTTGCCCCATTGTGGGATTCCCCGGGGCAGCCACTATGTTTGCAGGATAGTCTTGCAACTCCCTTAAAAGAGGCTAGGATCACTAGATGGGGGGGAGATATTGGTTGAAGGGAAGTTACTAGAGTGGGAATGGTTATGGGACAGGGTGGGCCCAACCTTATCTAGATTTAAATATATTCAGCTAGATAGTTGGGGCCGAGCCATGGCTAGGAGGGGAGTCCAGCTGGCGATGCCCAGTAATCTAGAACAACAGTTGGTGGAAAGGTTAGAAGGTGGTAAAGGGGTTGCCACTTGGTACTGGAATAAGGTTGAGGAGGTAGAAGGCGAATTTACTCTGCCAGATGAGCTTTGGGGAGAGGAAATAGATACGCAATGTGAGGACTTATGGGTAAGATCCTTTACTCTACTGTATAAGTCAGTCAAACCAGATTGGCTGAGACGCAACCATTTGTTCACAGTCCATCGTGCCTACCTCTCCCCTCTTAGGCTCTCAAAATTCCAACCAGGAAAGAAGTGCAACAAATGCAACCTTTTGGAAGCATCGGACATAAATATGTTTAAGGATTGTCCCGCTATTACACTCTTTTGGGAGGAAGTAAAAGCCTCGTTGGAATCTATGCTGAATATAACATTGACCATTTCCCTCCATCTAATAATTTTTGGGTTAGAGGAAAGGGTAATTGGCCAAGCCAAAACTTTCCTCTTTTATGCAGTCTTGCTAGCAAGACGTCAAATATGCAAATCTTGGGTAGAGGCTACTGCACCAACACACGCAGGTTGGCTAACATCATTATATGAAACTTCTAAGGTTGACTTGGCTAGAACATGTAGTAAAATAAATCTTTCTTTTTGGGACCTATTGGTCAAATGGAGATAGGAGTTTCGGGTTTTTTTTTCCCGGGTCCTATGATTATGCCTACTATACTCCATGGACCTTGGGTCGGTGGCTTCTTCGCTAACAAATTTTTTGGTCCCTCAGGTGGAAATACCTTGTTGGAGTAATAATGAGTTTGCTTGTTCTCCTCCCTTTTCCAGCTTCATAGGTTGTCTGCCGCTATTAAGATAATCGTATCTGGGTAAGTGAGGACTTAAGAGTACGGTTTACCTCACAGGGCATGACACGCATTGTGGTTGGCACCTAGTTATGGATGGAGGATATGGCAAATGAGGACAAAAAAAAAGGATGATGTCATCAGTGATGTCATCAGTGATGTCATTTGAGTTGTCCTCAGTGATGTCATGAGTGATGTCAGTGACCATGTCAGGAGTGATGTAATATGTGACGTCATCAGCAATGCATTGTGGGCGTGCGAGTTATAGTTAGCTGAACTAACTATGACGGGGGAATTTCAATGGTTTTGTATGAGTGAAATGTCCAGCTAACTATAACATGGTGAAACCTATGGTTTTTTCAGTGAATTTCTAAGGTTTTTTAAATGCTAATTCCTAACTATAATGTGGCTGAAACCTATGGTTTTTTCAGTGAATTTCTAAGGTTTTTTAAATGCTAATTCATAACTTAACGTGGCTGAAACCTATGGTTTTTTCAGTGAATTTCAAAGGTTTTGTAAATGATAATTTTTAAATGTATTAATTGTTATTTTTTATACTGATTTACTACATTGTTTTAAACTATTTATTTTTAGACATTTTGTTTTTTAAATTACATTACATATTTTTAATATAAATTTTAAAAAAATGTTTTTAAAAATATTGAAATTGTAATATTTATTTTTTACATTTTATATTTTTTTAATTGATATATATTTTATATAGCAGGCAATGATATCCTTTGGAAGGAAATTCAAGTTGGTAAGTATGGTTAAAATTACTTTTCAGGAACAGTAGTGACCTGAAAGATGCAGCACTGAGGTCTCTCCTGATAACAAGTGAGTAAATCGGAATTCGTAGTTTGGCTGATTTTAGAGGAATTTTTTTAAGTTCCAAGACTTCATACTTGGAAGAATTTCTAAGTGAAACCAGTCAATGTTAGCCTATGGAAGGAAATTCAAGTTACTGTAACTACAATTAGAATTACTTTTCAGGATCAGTAGTGGGCTGAAAGATGCAGCGCTGATGTCTCTCCTGATAACAGGTGATTAAATCAGAATTCGTAGTTGGGCTGATTTTAGAGGAATTTTTTAAAGTTCCAAAACTCCACAGTTGGAAGAATTTCCAAGTGAAACCAGTCAATGTTAGCCTATTGAAGGAAATTCAAGTTACTGTAACTACAGTTAGAATTACTTTTCAGGATCAGTAGTGGGCTGAAAGATGCAGCACTGAGGTCTCTCCTGATAACAGGTGAGTAAATCGGAATTCGTAGTTCGGCTGATTTTTGAGGAATTTTTTAAACTTCCAAAACTCCACACTTAAAAAAATTCGGAAGTGAAACCAGTCAATGTTAGCCTACGGAAGGAAATTCAAGTTACTGTAAGTATGGTTAGAATTACTTTTCAGGATTAGTAGTGGGCTGAAAGATGCAGCACTGAGGTCTCTCCTGATAACAGGTGAGTAAATCGGAATTCGTAGTTCGGCTGATTTTAGAGGAATATTTCGCTCCATAGTGAAGGAAGGGGGCGGGGCCTTAGGTGACATGTGTGCAAACACGCCCTGTGGCACGTTTTTGGTTGGGGAAATAATTCCTCTTCAATCCTGAGGTCCCATGTGAGCCAACTAGCCCACCAGGTACCTCCAGTATGCGCCAGGGAGCTGCATTGCAGAGAGGTGTTCAGAGGGCACGCCCCCTTTTTACAACACTCTGCAACATAGCTCCGTGGGGATTACTGGAGGTACCTGTTGGACTAGTTGGCCCCTAGAGGAACTCTGGATTGAATAGGAATAAATTCCCCAACTTAAAACACGCCACAGGGCATGTTTGCACACTATCACCTCAAGCCCCGCCCCCTACCTTCACCACTGTGTAAACAAGCCTGTAGCGCGTTCTAAGTAGGGGAATTAAGTCCCTTGCATACTGGGGGCCCATGGGGGCCAACTATCCCACCAGGAACCTCCAGTATGCGCCAGGGGGCTGCGTTGCAGAGAGGTGTAAAGAGGCCATGCCCCTTTTTACACCTCTCTGCAACGCAGCCCCCTGGCACAATTGCAGAGGGGAAATTAATTCCCCTTGCATACTGGAGGTCCCTTGGGGCCAACTAGCCGACCAGGCACCTCCAGTATGCGGCAGGCGGCTGCGTTGCAAAGAGGTGTTCTGAGGCCACGCCCCTTTTTACACCTCTCTGCAATGCAGCTCCCTGGCGCATATTGGAGGTTCCTGGTGGGCTAGTTGGCCCCCAGGGACCCCCAGTATGTAAGGGGAATTAGTTCCCCCTCTGCAAACGCACCAGGGGGCGCGTTTGCAGAGAGATGCAGGGAGGGGGCGTGGCCTCCTCCCGAATCCAGTTTTTTTTTTCTTTGCTTTTAAGAATGGCAGATGGTGACAGGTCTGTTCTAACGAGGGCTACCTCCTTTATAAAATAACATTACTTCTTTGCAAAGCTCTGGCATACTTTTTAAACGGAAACTCATTGTAGCGCTAGCTCCTTCTCTCTAGCATTTGCAGAGGCACACTCACCTCGGTCCACCGCAGGGCTCCTGCACTGATTGTTGTGCAGGGTGTTGTGCGCTGCACTTCCGCCAAATCGCTCGCAGCTGGCGAGGCTTGGTAGAGGCGGTCTCGGACAGTAACATGACCTAGACCCTCCCTCTACTTGATGCCTGCCATTTCCAACGTGCAGCGGATGGTGACAGGTCTGTGCTACTGAGGGCCTCCTCCTTTTTAAAATAACATTACTTCTTTGCAAAGCTCTGGCATACTTTTTAAATGGGTAATCATTGTAGCGCTAGTTCCTTCTCTCTCGCATTTGCAGAGGTGCACTCACCTCTGTCCACTGCAGGGCTCCTGCCCGGATTGTTGTGGAGAGTGTTGTGCGCTGCACTTCCCCCAAATCGCTCGCAGCTGGAGGGGCCCGGTAGAGGCAGGCTTGGACGGTCACATAACCTAGAGCGTCCCTCTACTTAATGCAAATGTCATTCCGGACGCGCAGTCCACACGCTTCGCCCCCAAACCAAGCAAGGCTGTTCCTGGCTCCCAATTGACCGGACTAACACCCCACCATGTCCCAACTGCAAATTTTCGATTAACATCCCTCAACCTTGTATTCCCCCCCCCCCCCCCCCTCCCCGGGTCAATGGCAAACCACTTATTATCAACCCAGCTCACAAAAAACTTCACCTTCCTTAGTCTCAACTGCCGATCATTACCTAAGCATAAAAGTGATATCTTTGACCTTCTGTCAGATGAAAAAACTGACGCCTTATTCCTCACAGAGACTTGGCTCCATGAAACCGCGGGTCCTGACGTTGCTGCAGCCTTACCTTCCAACTACGCTGTTGTCAGGATGGACAGAGACATCAAAATAGGGGGTGGTATAGCAATTATTTTTAAAAAACACCTACAATATAAGTGTGATCCTCTAAACTTCCCTAACTGTGAAGCTGCCCTTTTTCAACTCTCTCTTAATCCTAATTTCACTCTCTCAGGCGCCTTAGTCTATCGTCCGACTGGACCCCCCAGTTCCTGGGCCTTATCCTTTTCCAATCTTATCACCCCTTTCCTCACACACTCCTAAAACTTCTCAATCATTGGCGACCTAAATCTCCACCTTGACGACCCCATAACTCTACGTGCAGCAACTTTGTATCTGATCTAGCTGCCAAGAGATTGGAAAAAACTTGATATAAACGCCCTTAACCAGATCCTTTGCTTCAATCCACCCTCAACACAGTCCAGTATTGAAACACTATTGAGAGAGGTTGACAACTGTCTGGCTGGTGCCATAAACATCTGCCTCCGCCTCATGCAGAAACAGTGCAAGAACCTTCGTAGTCTGGCTCCCTGGTTCAGTGATACCTTAAAAACTGAGAACTCCAAATGCAAGCGCATTGAACGGATATGGAGGAAAGACTATGCCCTGACTCCAAAGTGCCCTATAAGATGACAAAAAAATCCTACCACAATCTATGTGCTACAGCGCAGGTCAACGTTGTCTCTAAAACTATTTCGGATGCGACAAACTGTTCCAAAACACTCTTCGGTCTGGTCAAAGAGCTGGCTGGCTCCGAGACCACGGCAAAATCACCGCCCCTGAACAACAACCAGTGCGAAGAGCTCGCACAGTTCTTCACGAAAATAATTGAGACTATCTACCTGGACATTGCCAAGTCACACTCTGATCGGACACCACAACCACAGACCCACAACTCCCCCACCACTACCTGCCTATCTAAAACTGGCTATCCTCACACTTGCCCCCACACAGACTCCTGGCCACTTCTTAATCTGGACTCCCTGAAAAACATTCTAGGAAAATTAAAATCAGGCTCGCCCAAGGACCCTCTCCCCATCCCTATACCTAAACAACTCGACAACCCCAGTTTATCCCTGATATTAAACAACCTCAACACCTCCTTGCTTGAATCCACAGTCCCAACTCTCTGGAAACACCTCCTGAAAAAGCCTTCAGCTGATCCTAGCGATTTGTCCAACTATTGCCCAATCCTTCTACTGACAGCCTTCGCCAAAATTCTTGAGAGACACATTCACTTACACCTCTCCCTGTATATTGAATTCAACCAAATTCTTCATCCCTCTCAGTCTAGCTTTAGAACTGGTTTCTCCACCGAAACCACATTACTGGGAGTAGCAGAGAACCTGCACCAACATCTTGATAGAGGAGACACGGCGGTGCTCATACTACTCGACCTCAGCGCAGCGTTCGATACCATCTCTCACACCATACTCATCAATACACTAAATTCTTTGGGTATTCATGGCACAGCACTGAACTGGATCTCCTCATTCCTTACCCATCGCACGTTTCAAATTTTCTCCACCACATCCAATTCTAACTTTCACTCCTCACCATACGGGGTACCCCAGGGCTCAGTGCTCAGTCCTTTGCTTTTTAACTTGTACATAAGGCCTCTAGCTTATATTGCGGAACAAGCCAGCCTAACCCTATTCACTTATGCAGATGACTTTCAGATCACCTTCTCCCTTTCTAACAGTGATCCCGGCTCCACCTCCCTTCTTCAAGCAGGTTTAGGGAATATAGCCACTTGGATGAGTGACAATCTCCTAAAACTAAATAGCGGGAAGACTGAGGTCTTGATTCTCGGGAGAAAAAAAGAACTATGGACCCCGACTCACTGGCCTGCTGAGATGGGTCCTCTCCCGCGGCCCTCTAGACATGTCCGGAATTTGGAAATCACGATTGCTGATGCCTTGACCATACACCAACAGGTAGTCATGGCCTCTGCAGTCTGTTTCACTATCTTGCGGTGGCTCAGGAAAATCATCTGAATGCTGCCTAGTGATACCCAAAAATCTGTAGTCCATGCCCTAATAAGATCCCGGCTAGACTACGGCAATGTCATTTACTTGGGCCCTAACAAGGCAGTGACGAGACGACTGCAACTAGTTCAAAACTCTGCCACAAGACTATTATGCAAGATTCCCAAAACAGCCCACATCTCCGGACACCTTCGCTACCTAAATTGGCTCAGGGTAGAGAGTCGTATCAAATTCAAAACCCTGAGCTACATGTTTAAAATCAAAACAGGCCCTGCCCCACAATACCTACAATCGCTTGTCCATCCCTACACTCCCTCTCGGCTCCTCCGATCTACTTCTCCCGGTAACTTCACTGTACCCAGAATTAGACTCGCCAGGATGGGTGGCAGTTCTTTCTCTTACCTCAGTCCAGCACTGTGGAATTCTCTCCCCCCTGACGTCCGTGAAGAAACCATTTATAAAACGTTTCCGCAGAGCCTTAAAGACCTGGCTATTCAACCAATAATTTTGTCTTTCTGTAGTACAGAGGTTACCAGCCCCCTGATCATCCACCACCAGGAAACCCTATGTGGGTAGCTGTCGCGCTCTACAAGCTCAATAAATAAATAAGAAGGGGGGGCTGTGTATTTTATTTTTTAGATCGGGAAGGGGGCCGCGTGGCCCCCCTCCCACGGCCATGCTCTGCCCCGGGGACCCTATCCCCCGGGGCATGGGCCTTTTTTTATTTTCTTTTTTTTTTAATTAGGAGGGGGGCTGCTTTGCCCCCCTCCTGTGGCCACAATTGGCCCCGGGGACCCCATCCCCCGGGGCCGGTCATTTTTTAACCTCTTCGCCGCTAATGACAAGGGTAACTCGTCATGGACTTTCCATTGATTTCAATGGAAAGTGAATGAGTGCAGGAAGAATGCCTTAGCAGTAAAGGGGTTAAAAATGTATTTATTTTTTGGGAGGGGGGCCACGTGGCTCCCCTCCCGGGCCACTTGTAGCCCCGGGGACCCCATCCCCCGGACTGGCCCACTCCATTGGGGACCATGGGGGAGTCCCCAAACCCCCACGGTCCCTGTCGGCTCCCCGCATCCTGCGGAAGCCGGCATTGCTTTTCTGCATGGGGAGCAGCTAACATGCTGCTCCCCATGCAGAAAAGCAATATAGTTTGGTTTTTGAAAGAGAGAGCAGGTTTCCTGCTCTCTCATTTAAAAACCCGCCCTACCATAGCAAACAGCCGTGTCCCGGGGGTAGGCACCCCGGAACACTGCAGGAGCCGGCCCTGGGGGGTGGCGGTCCCCAGGGCCATCAAGGGCTCCAGGAGGGGGGCCGCATGGCCGCCCTCTCACCTGTTCAAAGCCCCGGGGAGGTGGCAGTCCCCGGGGCTGTGGGGGGGTCGTGAGCCCCCCACATACTTCAAAATAAAGCCCCAGGGGGTGGGGGTCCCCGGGGCTCAGGAGGCCTTAGAGGCCCCCCATCATGAATATCTAAGCCCCGGGGGTGGCGGTCCCCGGGGCTGCGGGGGGGCCGAGTGCCCCCGCTATCATACTTACTTTGCTTAGTGGTGGCGGTCCCTGGGGCAGTGTGGGGGGGATTGGGCCCCCCATACTTTTTTTCATAAAGCCCCTGGGATTTGGTCCCCCAGGGGCTAATTTGAAAAAAATCGGACCGGGTTTTTTTTTCACGGAGTACGTGTACCTACGCATATCTTGCGATTTAAAAATAAATACATTTGTGGGGGCCTTGGGGGTCCTTGTGGGACCCCCTGAGCAGGCCTAGGGGGTCAGGGGGTTTCTACCCTCATCCCTTTCCGTGTTTTTCACGTTTTTTTTGCTGCTTTCTTGTGCCTCGGTTCTACCGAGGCACAAGATGGCTGCCAACACTTCCTGGTTTGGAGTGTTGACAGCCAATTAGCATAAAGCTCGTGCACGGGAAGGTACGCGTACTGTACGGGTACGGTTCTTCGTCTATAGATATATCTATGATTTTACTTTTGATTTTCTCAGGAACTTCTGAACGGATTTACACATTTAACAAAAAGCATAATCTGCGAACCGAACTCTACCTTTTTGCCAAATTTGGTGTAATTCCGTTCAGCAGTTTGGGCTGTAGCTCGTCTTAAAGGTCATATGGAAAATTGCATGGGGAAAACACGTTTTGGGACCCCCTTTGTTCTCAGCCACCGCTTGATGAATCACCCCCAAACTTTCAGGGAAGGAGCGAAGTGGAGCAGGCCATTTTCTTGAAGAATTTTGCGAAGATTCATCGACCGGCGGCAAAGTTATTCCAAATAGAATGTTGCAGATTTCCCAAGGAAACTAGGTCCTAACTATAACTACCTACTGGTGACCACCAGTAGGTAATAGATATATATATATAGATATAGATATATAGATATATATTCAATGAACAATCCAAAGGTTAAAGCTTAGCTATAGTCAGGACAAATTATTTCCCCTATGCAAACCAAGGTTAAATTACACAAACTTTAAAAACTCTTCAGTTATAGTTATAACTTTCATTTACAATGTGTCCACCACCTTCAAATCTTTATAAGTAGCTGACCTTGTTACACACTCTTTTCAACTCGCTAACCAGACAACACTAGCTGTAAGTCGCCACTCTGCCATGCACTGATGCACGGTGAGAAATAATATAATTTGTGAAGTTTTAAGTGCTCTTATGAATGTTATGAATTTACATGCTATATGTGATACAGTATGCAAGGCTATAAACAGTGCATGGAAAAGGCATGAGTTATAGTTAACGTAGTGTAGTGAATGAGATGACAAGACTATGTTTGTGCTGCGTAAATTATAAATAGAAGCTATAATTATAACTTTCCAGTTTTTTATGTTTGTATAATTTAAGTTGGGATTGTATAGAAAGAATACACTGAAGGAGAGTGTTGTAGAGTGGAGTATTGCACAGTGTAATTGAGTGGAGTCGAGTGGAATTGTGTGACGTAGCATACAGTGGAGTAAAGTGTTATACAGTGGAGTGGCGAGGGGTGTCATATCATGGAGTATCGTAGAGAGGAGAGGTGTGTTGTACAGTGGAGTGGAGCTGAATGCTATACAGTGGAGTGCTGTTGACTAGAGTGTCATGAAATGGAGTATAGTGGCATAGAATGGAGTTCAGTGGAGTAGAGTGTTGTATAGTTCAGTGTTGGCGGGTATAGTGTTGTGCAGTAGAGTGGGAGAGGGTCTCTTACAGTGTAGGGTTGCACAGTGGAGTATCATTATTGTGAGAACAATGCGCAATGTAGTGTGGTGAGTTATAGTTAGTGTTGTCTGGTTAGCGAGCTGAAAAGAGTGTGTAAGGTCCACTACAAATAATAATTTAATGGTGATGGATACATTGCAAACGTAAGTTATAATTACAACTATAGAATTGTTAAAGTTTGTGTAGTTTCAACTTGGTATGTGTAGGGAAATACAATTTAATTTTCTAACTATAACTAAGCTGTAACCCTTGTCTTTTCCATTTGATTTCAAAATGTTCACTAAAAAGATTTTTCAAATCCTAGAGTAAAGTGTCGCAAGTAGAGAGTTGTTATATGAGTGTAAGACAGTACAGTGGAGGAGAGTGTTACAAAGTCTATTGTCATACGTTGCAGTACTGTAGATTGTAATTGAGTGGAGTAGAGTAGAGTGTAGTAGCATATTGTAAAGTGTAGTAAAGTGTTATATAGTGTAGTTCATGATGTCTTGTATAGTGAAGTTAAACATCGTAGACTGGAGCACTGCATTGTTCAATGGAATGGCATGTCAAACAGCAGGGTGTCATAGACTGTCATAGAGTGTTGTAGAGTGTTTTAGAGTGGAGTATAGTGAAGTAGAGTGTCATAGAGTGGAGTATCATCAAGTGGAGTGCTATAGAGTACATTAGAGCAGAGTGTTGTAAAGTGGAGTGCATTGTTATTTAGTGGAGTTCCGTATTGTAGAGAGAAGTTGAGTGGCATGTCGTCAAATGTCATACAGTGTAGAACAGTGGGATAGAGTGGATTGGCATAGAGTGAAGTAGAGTGTCGGACAGTGCAGCGGCGTAGAGCGGTGTATAGTTCAGGCCAGGGCATTGAGGGAGTCCGAGGAATTCCTCTCTTTGGGAATACTAACTAGAACTGCAGAATGGCAATCAGATTTAATTTAATTTCTTTCTTTTCATCTATTGTATTTGTTATGTATTTGTTTATTAGTTTTCATAATCATGTGACCATAAATGTGTCTTTTAGTTATTCTTGTAGTAATTCTGAACCTTTACATAAACAGTCTTGTGTATTTTTTGGGCTTCCTTGCTACTTTTAGTAGGATTGCGCTACATCTGAAGCCAAAGTGAATGAAAACAAATAATTGTTGTTATTAAAATTAGGCTTATTCTTTTTTAATGGCCAATTATCATGCCCTCCATATAGTAATTTATGTAGCTCACTGCTAGGTTACTTTTCCATTGATTTTGATTGACTTGATGGGCACAGTTCTATTTTGTGAGCCAGAAAGCATGCAATGGACACCTATGTAGATTAAGGTGTATTACACTTGTTATGTATTTGTTTATAGGTTTCCATTAACGTATCACCATAAATGGATAGTTCAGTCATTCATGTAATAAATCTGAAACTTTGTACATGTAGCTTACGCAATTTTTTGGGCTTCCTTGCTTCTTTCAGTAATGTTGTGCAACATATGAAGTCTCAAAGCAAATAAAATGCAATCATTGGTATTGTTGTAAGAATTGGGATTATTTTTTTTCCCTAGTAGCCAGTTATCATGTTCTCCAAATAGTAATTAATGTGGATCACTGCTAGGTACATTTTTCATTTTGTTGCACAGGGGTGCATAAGAAAGATGTTTTTTGTTTGGCTTATTGTGCTAATTTTATTTTATGAGCCAGAGAGAATGCACTGTATAGATTAAGATGTATTAAGTTAGTATTTCAGTTGTTTATGTAGTAAAAGTGAAACTTTACATATATAGTCTAGTTTTTGTTTTTGGGGCTTCCTTGCCACTTTTAGTAGTATTGTGGCACAACATACCACTAAGTTGAAACACCTTATATCTTAAAAAAGACTTGCTCTATTTACCTGTGCTACCCCCACATAATCATCTGAGCCCCCTATTGTCTAGTTCTGTCAAATTTCATGAAAAACAATCTGACGGTTTTCGAGCTACGAAAAATACAAAAGTCTATTGAAAATGCATTGGATTTCAACCCCATTTTGGGACACCCTTTTTGGTTTGCACCCCCTTGACCACATAATATGAAACTTTCAGTCCTCCCAAAATGAAACAGAAGCAGCAGGGTTGTACCCTTTCGCCAAACAAAAGCCAAGTTATTAATAGATAAAAATATGAAAAGTACCTTCTCTGGACACCCCACCTATGAGTTGAATGAGTGCTATCCTTGCCCAAAGGGTTTGAAAACAGAATTCCACAAAGTCCGAGATTTCCCATGTGATTGACCTTATGTTTCGTTGGCAGTAGTAGGTGGACCATTAACTCTCAACAAAGCAATAAAAGACCTCAGTGCATGGTTCAATTAAGATTGGCTTTTGGACAACATGTCTCATCAGTAACCAAAAACAATAATGTTCACAAGAAACGTGAGAGAAGTACCCTAATGTTACCACAGCTGCCTCACAGGCAAAACTGCCTAGAGACTTGGTGCAGTTAAGACTGGACTTCTGTAATGTTGCTTACATCCCATCCTCTTGGAAAGAGATATTGAAAGTCCAAGGACTGTAAAATGAATCAGTCAGACCCAGTTTCAAGCAGAGGAAATCATTCTATATTACATCAGTCTTCAAAGAACGGATTACATTTTTGACGGACAGCCCACTGTTCCACCATGGGGATGTAGTCAATTACTGAATCCCAATGGAAGATGGTCCACCTGTCAAATTTATAAATGACTGCCAAGCAGGCGGTCATTTTTGGAAGGAACAACCGTCATTGCGGTTCCTATCAATACATATCACTGTTTGGTGCAGTCCATAAAAAAGTAATGCTTCTCTCACCAAGGGAGTCAGATGGGGAGTATTATTTTTTTTGTACTGTCCTTAGGAGCCAGGTTTTGCGTGGATGTGACGGACAGCAAACAAAATGACTACATGTCTACCCATCCTAATCGGGTGGGCAGACATCTAGCCATTTCTCTGACAGCTCTTACTCCATCGGGGAGGTTTGTCTATGGCAGTGACGGAGTATCACTGCCATAGGCAAACCTAAGTTCCCCTCACTATTAAATCGGACTAGTGGACCATTATGTTGGCGGTGTGTATAATCTGTCACTGTTGCGTCGGAGTATACATACAGTCAACATATAAATCAGAACCCTAAAATGAGATCCAGCAATGCAAAGCTACTAATAGGAGCTCAAACTACGGTGCTTTATCTGGACTCAAGTTAAACATTTCCAGTTGCAAAAGGACTTACTCAGCCACCCAAGATATTCAAGATACGTACTATTTTTGCAAAAAAGCATGAAACATGGGAATGTTCTGGGATGTGGGACTTCATTTTTGAGTTGCACATTGGATGAGTGATTTGCTTAGCATTCTGTGGTTTATGGCAGGTACCAGACTTTCAAGAAAAACAGCACATATAGGATTATATATTGGCACATATTGGTAACAGAGAATTTTCGGGACGTTTTTTACCAAGGGGTTCTGAGTGATACCAAATAGACAACTAGAGCAAATTTGAGTTGTCTGTGATATCACTCATAACCGCAACATGAAAACAATTCCCTATATCCACTTTTTACCTATCTATAATTTTATGTTATGTATGGCATAAAAATAATCTGCCTCTGCTTTCAACTGCTAAGCCACGGCAGAGAAATAATGGGAGAGCTACACATAATATGGCCTCTTTCTTAGTCCAAAAAACAAAACAAAAGAGCATGGCCTCTTGTCTCCTACCTCCACCATTCTCTATGCCATCCCTTCCTTCTCTTCTAGAACCTGCGCTTGCTGCTATCAAGCACTACTTTGAGAAGCTCTTGAGAGCTCTGCCATAGCAGCCTGGAATTCCTTCATGACATAGCAACAGTGGGTAACAGCTTTTGTTAACAACTGTTGCTACAGCATAGCAGTGAATTACTGGATTTGCAATCCAGTCATTCACGCTAGTGGCTCTCTATGAGGACAATTCATTGCATATAGAATTATAATTAGGCAACATTGAATTACAGAGATGTTTTTCACAAAGAGGTTCTGAGTGACATCATAGACTTGAACCTAGTAAATTGCTATTGACGCATTTATAACTTTGTTATGCATGCACTCCAAAATCATATGCCCTTTCTTTCAACTGAACTTATGATCAGTGGAGTGATAGGGGAGCCATAAAAAGCATTGTCTCTTCTCTCGGTTCCATATTTAAAGAAAAATCTGATTTACAGTCAACCACCCCACCACTCTCGGTGCCTTCCCTTCCCTTTCCCTCAGGAGCTGCACTGCCTGCATTCCAGCGCTGCTCTGACAGGATCTCACAGAGCCCTCCCAGAGCAGTCTGGAATTCCTTTATGACTTAGCAATAGTGAGTTATGTGATGTGAAGCCCATCATTGCTTTGTCACAGTAGTGATTTATCAGGTTTAGAATCTGACATTCATGCTAGTGGCTCTCAGTAAGAACCATACATAACTTACAGAATTAGAGTTCAACAGTGAAGTATTTTCGCTGAGGGGGTTCTGAGTGAGATCAAATAGACAACGAAAACAAAGATTGAGTTGTCTATGATTGCACTCAGAATCCAGAGGGGAGGAACATCTGAGAAATTCACGTTTTACCCATCGATAATGTGTTATACATGGCATCCAAAATCATCTGCACCTGCTTTTAAATACTATGCAGGGGCAGAGGCATAATGGGAAATGATACAGAAGATGCCACTCTGTGTCCAAAATGTACAAAAAAAAATACTTGGCTTTCTGACACCCACCCACCACTCTCTATGCCCTCTCCTTCAAAAGCCTTGCTCCATGGTTTCCAGCACTGCTCTGTCAGGGTCTTAGAGAGCCAAGCCAGAGCAGGCTGGAATTCCTTTATGACACAGTAACAGTGGGCAGCAGCTTTTGTTAACAGTTGTTGCTACAACCAGCCATGGTCCATGCAGGTAAGAACAGTGGGGCCAGCAGGTGTGTGTTTGGGGGGGGGGGGATTTCGACAGGCAATGAGGAGGGAACATGTATTATTTATTTAATTTCCCCTCGTTGTCTGTTGAAATACCCCCCACACGCCCCACCAATCTCATCTGCACAGGCCGCGGCTGGCTATGACATGTAAGTGATGCTGCTTTTGAATTAAGTTATTCATGCTAGTGGCTTTCTACCAGAGCCATAAATAACATATAGAATTGTAGATGGGTAACAGTAAATTATGAGGATGTTTTTCACTGAGGGGATCTAAGTGACATCAGCTAGACAATGATGAGAGTGAAACCCACAGACACTAAAAAAAAAGAAAAATTAGGTTTCATAAAAGCTGTCAAAATGCTTCAGTTTAGAAACGTACTTTTCTCGTTCTACTATCAAGCTCTCTTTCATTGTTTGTAGTTTAATTAGTTTTCCATTTTTTGCAGTCTAACTAAATAATTTTTTATACACTTTCCCCTGTTTTCTAGAGACAGTTATGTTTGCAGTGTGCATCCTATAAATAAATAGAATAAAGCACAACTACTAGATTCTCATCTGTGTGACACTATGTATAACGATACGGCAAGTAAAGCACTACCCACGTAAGATCTACAGATGATAGAAACATGTTTGGACCATTTTGTTCATGTTCTCTTTTAGGAAAAACAATAATGACCTCTACGTTTTTCACTGTTCTAGAAAGGGGGACAGGGTCTCATTTTGAAGGGTGAAACAAAGGGGGAAGAGCGACCGAACCATGATGCAGCAGATGAGAATGGTTCTTTTTCATTGAGTTTCATCCACAGTTTGATTTTCTTTTGGACCTGAGGGGGTGTCATGTAATCAGTGACTGTGTTGTTTTCTGCTGATTCTTCATGCTGTGTTGGCTGAGAGGTTAAAGGATTATCTCCGCCCCATTCTTTGAAGTGATAGCCCACCTCCATTGGTTGACCTAAACCAGCTTAGTTATGGACAGCTATATGTTGAAACTGTTCCTTTGCACTGTTTTAAATCTTTGACCGTATCAGACAATAATACATTTTGGGTCTGATTACGCCTCAATTTTAGATTTCACATCACTGTTTGCACTGCACTTTCCCATACACTCTATAATATACTTGCTCACATCTGTTTTGATATTTGAAAACATCCTTGGGCTCCTCCATCATTAGGGTGGAGTTGAAGCCCTACAAAAGGAGACCCAGATGATGAAGCATGTCACCTGGAATGGTGAGTGATGGGAATCCATACAATTTTTGTAAATGTCTTGTATATTTCACTAGAGTCTTGGTTTAAGAGTATTTGCGATAATATTAACCCTTTCGATGCTGATGACGAGCTCAGCTCGTCATGTAAAGCGGGAGAATGAAAAACGCCACACAGCGCAAAAATCGCCGCAGCAGCGATGCGGTTAACTAGACTTCGGGATATTTTTTGTGTTTTTGACCTAAACCAGCACCAAATCAGCACCAAAGGACAATGGATTTGGGGGACTCCATTTCCCTGCTTGCCCTATGGTACGCACACCAGAGACACCATTCATGCACCAGGAGGTGCATTTCAGGCAGCTGGTGCGCCGGTTCAGACTGCAACCAGTATCAAGCCAGCACCAAAGGACAGCGGAGTACGAGGGACTCCATTTCCATGCTTGCCCTGCAGGACGCACAGTAATAAAGCCATCGACATAGCAGGAGGCGCATTTCAGGTGGCCAGTTCTCCCGCAGTGCGGTCGTGCCTGGGCCAAGGGCGGACCCATCTTAGCCCGTCTGAGACCGGAGGAGGCCGGGCTGGGCCCGCCCTCTTTATTGTCAGGACTTTTCTGCGCTATCTGAAAATGGGTAAGTGTCCCTGGAAGAGAGTCATCCTGTATTTTTCATCTATCTAGGCCATCTGGACATAACTATCGATATACGCCAGAGAGGCTTGTTGACCGCTCCTTTAGTGTTTCTAATTAGTTAAATCCCATGAGGTCTTTTCCCCTCAGGAATCTGACATTACTGGTATAAGAGATTTTGGGCCATATGTATGAAGCTCAAATGGGTTCACAAACGTGGAAATTCTGCGAATTTCGGCGTTTGCAACCTCATTTTCGCGAAATGGTATGTATGTAGCAAAATTTAGTGCAAAATAAGGAATCGCAAAATTTGCGATTCCTTATTTTGCGATTGCATTTAAGGAATAGCAAATTTTGCAATTCCTTAAATGCAATGTAAGAAACATTAAAAAAAATGCAAATTGGCCTTAAGGAATCGTAAATTGCAACAAACTTCAAGTTGGTGGTAATTTGCGAATTCCTTGAAAAATTTACTTTTTTGCATTTTTCAAAGTGCAATGTGAAGCACATACATGCCCTTATGGCATGTATGTGCGCCACATGTGTACCCATGCTATTTTCAGGGGTGCAACAGTATGTCCTTTGGACACCCCTGCACCCTTGAAATTATTCTCAATTTGCGATTCTCAAATTGTGAATCGCAAATTGAGACTACCTTCCCATTCGTTCCTATGGGCCTCCTGGCCCATAGTAATAAATAGGAAATGATTCCTTAATTGCGATTCGCAATTTGCGAATCGCAATTAAGGAATTTTAAGAAATCGCCCCAAAAAATTTGATTTTCTACATACATACCAATTTGCAAATCTCAAATAGCGATTTCTAAAAAATCGCTATTTGAGATTCGCAAATCTCGATATTGATACATTTGGCCCTAGATGCCATTTTCATTGTTGTGCCTCTAGAGCTTTCTACTTAAAGGATAATTGAAAGTATTGTTGCTGTATACCTTCTTGTGAAATAAGTAATTGGGTAGAGGTTTTTCTGAGTGGGAATGGTCAAAAGAAAACAAATTGAAACTCCACAGGGGAACCCAAGGCCGAAAACATCTAATGCCATAACAATTTATCTAACTAATGCAGTAGGGCTGATTGAAAAGGAAATAAGCAATGTGGAGGAAAGGCTAGCGGTCCCCAAACAGATTGTGAGCAGAGTTTCACACAAAGGAGTGACTCAAGTTGAGGAGGCAGCTTGTTCTGATGCCCTTAGAAAAGGGAAACCTGGGAAGAAATACCCTCAACATGAGGAACAACCATGTGTCTCTAATAAATCCTTAGAGTTATTAGAATTATCCGCCTCACAAGATATAAGCCCACCACCGACCAAAAAAAGTAAACAATCAGGGAGCACGACTATGGTATCCCCCGTAAACCATAAAATAGGTGATAGCACCCCCGGGAGAAGAACAACATCTAAAAAGCAAAAAGGGGCCAGAGTAAAAGCATTAAATAACCTAGGTAGCCTAGAGTGTCTCGTAAATAAATTGAACGCTAATCACTCCCATACTATCTGGGCTCCCCCTTTTGTTGCTGAGATCCCCTCCCTGAATGTGGGTGTCCCTCAGGGCTCTATATTGAGCCCCACACTATTTAATCTGTATATGACCCCACTTGCCCCTCTTGCTGGATGAACGCCTCCTCCGCGCCTGACATCGCCATCGCCATCCCAGACGGCTACAAGATCATCCGAAGGGACCGCATCAACCACACCGGAGGAGGCATCGCCATCGTCCACAGGAACACCATCCACATCACGACCAACACCGATGACACCCTCACAACCGCCGAGCACCTGCACTTCCAAGTCCACATCAACCCCAAGACCACCCTCAGAGGCACCCTCATCTACATACCCCCTGGACAACGCACACTATTCAGCGAAGACATCGCCGACTTCATCAGCCCACACACCCTCTGCTCCGCTGACTACATCCTCCTAGGGGACCTCAACTTCCACCTGGAGAACAACAACGACCGCAACACCACCACCCTGCTGGACAACCTCGCCAACCTGGGACTCAAGCAACTGGTGACCACCCCCACTCACTGCGCCGGACACACACTCGACCCCGTCTTCTCATCCAGCAAGGACATCGCCTTCAGCCACGCCACCGGACTCCACTGGACGGACCACAGCTACGTCCACTTGAGCTTCGCAAGGACCACGATCCACCACCATCAGCAACAGGCTGCACGCAGGAACTGGAACAAGATCACAGCCGACCAGCTCGCGTCCTCCCTGAGCATGAACCCTCCCACCAGCACAACGAACCCTAGCCAAGCGGCCACCAACCTCACAAAGTGGATCAGCGACTGCGCAGACAAGCTCGCCCCCCTGAGGACCCCGCCCAGCAGACCCGGCAGCAAGAAAGCCCCATGGTTCACCGACGAACTCAAGAGTTCCAAGAAGAACTGCAGAGCCCTCGAGAGAATCTGGCGCAGAGACCCAACACCGGACAACATGACTGCCCTCAAGCTCGCCACCCGGAAACACCACCAACTCATCCGCGCCACCAAGAAAACTGCATTCAAGGAACGACTGGACAACAACGCACACAACAGCAAAGAACTCTTCAACATCGTCAAAGAGCTCTCCAACCCCAACGCCGGAAACAACAACATTACCCCTCCGCAAGACCTCTGCAACTCCCTCGCCTCCTACTTCCACAACAAGATCGCGGACATACACAACAGCTTCAGCACTCAACCGATGAACACCACGACCGAACCACCGCCCCCCACCACCACCCTCCGTGCCTGGACTCAGATCAGCACCGAAGACACCGTCCGCACGATGAACTCCATCCACTCCGGATCTCCGACCGACCCCTGCCCTCACCACGTCTTCAACAAGGCCGACGCTATCATCGCACCCCACCTGCGGGACATCATCAACACCTCCTTCGACACCGCTACCTTCCCGGAGAGCTGGAAGCACGCCGAACTCAGCGCTCTACTCAAGAAGCCATCGGCTGACCCCACCGACCTCAAGAACTACCGCCCCATCTCGCTGCTCCCGTTTCCTGCAAAAGTCATCGAGAAGACCGTCAACAAGCAGCTGGCCGCCTTCCTCGAGACGAACGGATCCCTCGACCCCTCGCAGTCTGGCTTCCGGGCCAACCACAGCACCGAGACCGCCCTGATCGCAGTCACCGATGACATCCGAGCGCTGCTCGACAACGGAGAAACAGCGGCCCTCATCCTCCTAGACCTCTCTGCGGCCTTCGACACTGTCTGCCATCGTACCCTAGTACAAACCCTCAGCAACGTCGAAGTCCAGGAGAAGGCACTGGAGTGGATTATCTCCTTCCTCGCCGGAAGAACACAGAGAGTCCGCCTCCCCCCGTTCAGATCTGAAGCCACCGAAGTCATCTGCGGCGTCCCTCAAGGCTCCTCGCTCAGTCCAACCCTCTTCAACATCTACATGAGCCCCCTCGCAGACATCGCACGCCAGCACAACCTCAACATCATCTCCTACGCCGACGACACCCAGCTGATCCTCTCCCTTACCAACGACCCCGCCACCGCCAGAGCCAACATTCACGAGGGGATGAAAGAGGTAGCCGAATGGATGAAGAACAGCCGCCTGAAACTGAACTCAGATAAGACGGAAGTCCTCATCCTGTGATCCTCACCCGCCGCTTGGGACGACTCCTGGTGGCCCCCAGCCCTAGGCAGCGCACCCAAACCAACAGACCACGCACGCAACCTGGGCTTCATCCTGGACTCCTCCCTCTCCATGACCAGACAAGTCAACGCTGTCTCCTAGTCGTGCTTCAACATCCTGCGCATGCTACGTAAGATCTTCCGGTGGATCCCCACCGAGACCAGGAAGACGGTCACCCAGGCCCTCGTCACCAGCCATCTGGACTACGGCAACACCCTCTACACCGGAACCACCGCCGAACTCCAGAAGAGACTCCAGCGGATACAGAACGCCTCAGCACGACTCATCCTGGACATCCCCCGTCGCAGCCACATCTCCGGACACCTGAGAGATCTGCATTGGCTCCCGATCAACAAGAGAATCACCTTCCGTCTCCTCACCCACGCACACAAAGCCCTACACAGCCAAGGCCCAGGATACCTCAACAGCCGCCTCAACTTCTACGCTCCCAAACGCCAGCTTCGATCGACCGGCCATGCCCTCGCCACCGTCCCCTGCATCCGAAGAGCCACCACAGGGGGAGGGTCCTTCTCCTACCTCGCCGCCAAGACCTGGAACTCCCTCCCCACCCACCTCCGCCTGACCCAGGACCACCTCGCCTTCAGGAAGCAACTCAAGACCTGGTTGTTCGAGCAGTAGCAGATCCCCCCCCGCGCCTTGAGACCCTCTGGGTAAGTAGTGCGCTATATAAATACGATGATTGATTGATTGATTGATTGCTGAGGAATCTGGGGCTAAAATAGTGGCCTACGCTGATGACACCCAGCTGCTGTTCACTTGCGAGAAGGGCGCAGATTTCAATGATACTCTCATCAACTCCTGTCTTTCAAAAGTTTTCTCCTGGTTTATTCGTATTCATTTAAAATGCAACTCCGAGAAATCTGAGATAATTTGTTTGGGGTAACAGCCTTGTGAAGCTTGGCACACTTGGTGGCCACAGGACATGTCCCGCCTGTGTCTACTGTCCCCACCGTGAAAAACTTAGGAGTCAAGTTGGATGCATCCCTTTCTATGAAAGCTCAGGTTCAGACCATGGCTGGGACATGCTTTGGACTATTGAGAATGCTGCGGAATTTCCATCCCTTGCTTTCCATCCCTTATAGGAAAACTGTGGTCCAGGTCTTGGTTGTGTACAGGCTGGATTATGTGAACTCCTGGTATCTCGGCCTTCCGGATTATCTCCTGAGCCGACTACAAGTGATCCAGAATGCAGCTGCAAGGGCAATTTTCTTGATTGGGCCCATAACCCATACCTCGCAGCTTTTATCCTCACTGCACTGGCTTTCGGTGCGGAAAAGAATACACTTCAAGGCCCTGGTTCTGGTTTTTAAGGGTTTTAACGAATTCAGAGCTCCCTATCTTGGGGACAGATTTCAACCTTATCTTCCACAATGCACTCTGAGATCTTCTTCTCAACTGCTGATTACTGTCCCTAAGGCTCATTTCTCCCGACTAGGGGGCAGATCTTTTCATGTTGTGGCCTCTAGGTTGTGGAATAGCCTACCATTTGCTATCCGACAGAGCCATGATCTCCTTATTTTCAGGAAAAATCTGAAAACGTGGCTTTTCCATCAGTGAAGTTAGGTGTTGCAACTGCGTAGGGTTTGATGTTATGTGGTTTTGCGTTCTGTTCTAGCGCCGGGACACTCCGGGGAGTAGCCGTGCGCTATAAAATAACATAACATTGGAGAAAGTAGAGCAGAGAGTCATAGGTGAGCTTGCTGATATTAAAGATAGACTAAAGGCATTAGAAGGCGCCCCAACGTATACAGGGAGGGCACCAGCAGAGGAAATTGCTATGGGAATATGGCATCTGACGGCCATTTATTGGATAAGCAGGGTATTAAGGAAATGCCACTTCCTAAATCTAACCAATCCCTTGTACCTCTAGCATATAGTATAGAGCCCACACTAAATAAGACAGTTATGAATTGGCATCAAAGCCCAAAAACAACTAGAGCAAGGAGTCATACACCAGAGAGATTAAATCTTCCCCCAGATCATAATCTTCCCCATATATCATAATCTTAAAAAGAGCACCCAAATTAGCCCCCAAGCTAAATAATCCTGGCCAGAACTAAGAAACAAAGTGGTACATTGGATGGCTGGTTTTAACTTAAACACCAATCTCCTCTCTGAAGAAATTATAATGGTGAGACGTATGAACTGGGTGGAACCTACAGTAAAAAAGGGTACTGGGGATTGCATAGTCATCAACTTATGACACCCAGAGATGGTAAGCTTTATGCTCAGCAAGATCCAATCTAGATAACAGTACATGACAAATTGGGATGAACAAGTGGCCGCTGTCCCGTTAGGTTTTTTCTATAAACCCCTTATTCCGTCAATCCATTCACTGATAGAAGATCAAATTTGGCAAATACACCTAGCATGAGACCTTCAGTATCTTGTTTCAACTGCTATGCACCACTGCCTATGCATCATAGCCTCCGAAATAACAACACAAATAAAGATCAGGTCATGGAATAATGCCAGGATAAAAAGAAGATAAAAGACAAAAAATGTATAGAAAATATTAAACCACTTCAATTACTATGCTTCCAGGAGACCTGGTATACTCAAGAGTCATATATTGACAGCTTTGCTACCATCTCAACCCCAGCTATAATATCAGCCTCCGGACGAGCAAAGGGGGGCTTGGCAATATTTATCTCAACAACAGCGCCAAAAGAACTTGGAAACCTGTATAATGGCTCTCCTTATTTTCAAATAGTTTTATTGATAATAGGGAACAACCAACCCTTTATTGTGGTGGATTTTTATAATAATATTTTAATGCTACCCGCTATAAAAATGTGAACGAGTTGGAGAGAGCCCTGGCTACGTTTATAAAGGGGTTAAACTCCTCATACGCAAGCATTTGGATCTGGGATTTTTACACCCATAAGCGCAGTCTCTCTGGAACAAATGCCTGTGGATTTTCAGATATTACAGGGAACAATTTACAACACTTCCCATATAGGAGAGTAGGGTCTGCCTGCTATGGTTACCCCCACTTTTTGCTGTGATTCTCTGGTTTTTCCACTTTAGTGTGGCTGTGGCCCTGCTAATCAGGCCCACAGCCCAGCTGTTCTCTCTCTAAATTGATACCATGACCTTGAGGTACATACCAGATTGGTTACTAGGTCACCCTTGTGAGCCCCTGTATAGTGTACCATAGGTACCCAGGGCATAGGTGCACCCTAGGCCTACCAGGGGCTGCAGCATGTATTGTGCCACCCCTGGTTTGCCTTCCAAACTAACACCACAGGTATGTTTACACAGCCTGGGTAAGGTGGGGTAATCACCCCTTACTTAGATATAGTATACCTATATCTATATATACATACAGACACAAATACACCTATAGGTCACTCCTATGGCAGGCCTTAATAATCCTGGAGGCAGAGTGCTTGGTTTTATGTGAGAGGGTGCCCTAGCAGGAGCTGAGCCCATCTGCAGCTTTCGGAACCATCTTGTTATAGCTGTTCTATGATATAGCCATACCATATACTCTTAAGTGCATTATAATCCTCGCGGTTAATGCTAACTTTGGTTTGGCTTTATCAAAACATGATGTGTAAGGTGTCAAACACTTTGGAATACTACCCCCTGCCAGTCCTGGTGGCGGGGTAGCATTCCACCCTTCTAGAGGGAGAAGACATGTAGTTACTGGTTTACCCAGTTAAAGTTAAACAGAGCCTCTGTATCACAAAATGAATGCTGCTGCCACAGACACGAGTCTGACCTCCTGTTGCTGGATGAAACTCCGGCAGGGGAGGCCTGAACAATAGGTTTCCTGTCCAGGGAGGTGCCAACCCCTCCCCAGACAGGCTTTAGTGTATTGGGGCAGGGAGGGCTGCATTCAGTGAATGCCTTCCAGACACTGCCCAGGGCACACAAGGTGCTCCATGCATTTACATGTTCAAATCGGTTGCTGGGGCACTCTGCCCCAGCTCTGGCACGGAACTGGACAAAGGGAAAGGGGTGTAACCATCCCCTTCCCAGGTCCACCCATAGGAGGGACCTTAAGGGCAGTCCAGTCCCTAAACTTAGTATAAGTATAGGAGCCCAGCCATTAGGACTTTAGATTACCCTGGACGAAACTCTGAAACATAAATCCTAGACCTTCGTCATTCCATTTCGACTGGAAGACGGAAGACATCTCCCTTGTGGTCAAGGAGTGACCACCCTGTTCAAACAGGCACCAACAGCAACTTTGCCAGTCTGCATTTTCAAGGCACCCGCACGATCCCGAGAAATCTGTGACACAGGACATGGACTTCCAGACATCTCTGACCCCCAACCTTCGTTCACAGCAAAGCTGAGACCCGTGGTGGACACGAGAGATGTGGGACTGGAACTACTGGACATCCTGCATTTTGCAAGCCGCACTCACTTTACGAGGTAACTCAAAGTCGTCCATTGGTATGCTTGAAGCCCCAGACCCGAGCATCATTTGCACTGAAGCTCAGAGGCCCCCACTCCACGAGTGACCCATGGGCCCTGCTTTTTCATTTCAGCTTGATGCGTCTTTGTGCTTCCTAGTCCGTTGGCTAGTGAGCCCCCCGAAGACTTTCCTTTACATCTAACTTGCTTTACTGGCTGCTCCATGCTTGCTACAACTTCCCTACAAAGGAGAAGTTCCTCAGATCTTGCTGGTCTGCTTCAAAGCCAATCTCAACATCCTGTGTGGGTTGTGTTTGCCAAGGCTTGTTGGGTCCAGTTCGGATACCGACACCGCAGCCAACTAGATCTTTTGTGGGACAGCTCAAATCCAGCTTCTGGTTGTCGTCGACACCTCCTGGTCCTCGTGGCTGAAGAGACAAACTTCACATCTTCACCTGAAATCACCTAACATCTGGTGGCATCTTCCTGTGGCCGCCCTGGTCACTGGCAAGTGACCCAGACTCTGTCCCTTCTGTTTCAGGTTCTACAGATCTTGGATACACCCAGACACTTTTCCTCTGGTCGCCTGCAGCACTACTTTGCAGCTCTTCATTGAAAACAAAGACGAAACCCGACACGAAAAGACACCTATGTACCCGGCTTCCCTGGGTGAGGTAACACGAGTACTCTGGTGCTCCCGTGGGTCTTGACTCTCAAAGTGTCCTAGTTTAAAAGGGTTCCATCGTAGTCCATCCGGAAGTGTCCTTAAATTGTATATTTGTAACTTCTACGTTTCCCATAGAAAGTCAATGGTAACCCACGCCTGTGTTTAGACACTGCACGCGTCTCCCTTGGGCCTCCTACTTCCTAACCTTTGGTTGTTTAGTGTAGCCCCAGTGATTCCACAGGCCCCAGTCCTGCTTTCTAATTCTCTCGTGGTTCTTATACCACTATTTTAGTATATGGTTTGTGAGGCCCCTAGGGCATAACGTATACTGTGCAACTTATCGTATAGTAATTGAGTAACTTGTATTGTACTTTTACCTCTGACCTCATAAAGAGTGCAGAGGGGTTGTGTTTAGAATAAATACATATATATTTGATATATACCTTGTGTGGTGTCCTGTCATTTGGTACTCAAGGGATTATAATTGGTAAAACAACTTGCTTAATACGCTCTCTAAAGTCTTAGACTGATGACTGCTGGTCCATGCTACTGCTATGATAGCTTTCTATAAGGTTGACTTTACAACCACCATCAATAGGGGTCGATTAGACTGGTGCAAGGTGCCCACTAGAACTAGTGGACATCATATGCCAGGCTAACTTCTCACATCCCACATTATTGCTATGGGGAAGCGCTAAATGAAGTCCTTTGTAAGTATAGCCTGGAGATATTAGTATCAAGAGGAGTAGATGGAGCAACCACTTTTCCACCCTTCCAAGGCAGTGGAGAACCACCATGCATTGAGCATATGATATTGTCTACCTCTGGCCTTACTTACTGGCCTGCCAACCAGCGAATTTACCAGATTTAGTGACCATGCTTCCCTGACCCTGTCCTTATGTGTCACCACAACTGGGCCTGTGGATAAGTTAATGCTGCCAAATGTAGTGGCAGCCATAAAAAATACCATCACTATTAAATGGACAGGTATCAATGAAGACCACATGTTACATAAGGTTATAAATGATAACATGAAAAGTTTTTCTATCTGTACTGATATCAATTCCCTGCCCGAAATAATTACTATGAGAATTACCACGGCAATATCTAGCAACTTAAGAAAGGAAATCACAATGAAAAAGAGACAGGTAAAAGACCACGATTGTACACAGGCAAAACAAGATTTAAATAAGGCCTTACACAAAATACCTAGAGACAGGAATGAAACAAAGCGACTCAGACTACTATATAAGCAGGCTATAAAAAATAGGAAGAGGGAGGTACAAGAGGAGCCTGGTCGAAACTGAATCAAGCCGCAGACACTAGGGATTCCAACCTCTTCTGGAAAGTAATAAATTCACCTATGTGGAAAGACAATCAAGACCCCATCGTTGAAACAGTCCTTGCCCCAAAAGACTGACTTACCCATTTTAGCTGAATTTTTAATGCATCCATTAATAACAGAACATCCCCTCTCAAATTAGATTGGAGGAGGTAGCTATAGCACTAAATAAGATGAAACAGGGTAAGGCTCCTGGACCCGCTGGGGGTCCAGTTGATGCATTCAAAAAATATACACAGTTATGGGTCCCAATTTTATGGAGGTCTGCAATGCAGCTGCCAAAGGTTGCGTCCCCAAGACCTAGACAGACAGTTTTATCGTCCCAATTTTCAGAAGGGAGAGTCGAGGTGACGCAAGATGCTACCGCCCCATATCCCTTCTAGACTCATCTGTTAAGATCATGGGGCGTATAGTTCTGGAAAGACTGGAGAACTGGGTAAATGATAACAGCATCTTGACCAACACCCAATATGGCTTTAGACAGGAGATAGGGACGGTAAAGCAGTGCATAAACCTACACTTGATTAAATAAATACACCATGGCAAAGGAAGAGCACATCTACCTATGATTTGCCATTTGCTTTTGACTGTTTGAATCACGGCAAACTATGGGAAGCTATGATGGAGATGGGTGCCCCTGACGAAATTATATCATTCCTATTCCAATTATACTCGACAGTAAGGCATTTAAGAGGAGGCGAAGGCACACCAAATTTTAAGGTATTCGGGGGAATACGACAGAGTTGTGTCATTGCACCACTTCTATTTTCATTATACATAAATGGAATTGATAAAACCCTCCAGAACTTAAATACAGATGCCCCAAAAATAGGTGTGAGACCAACCCCGCTGCTCCTGTATGCAGACGTGCAGTCCTAATATCGAGAACTGCAAATGGACTACAAGATCTGATTGAAGCTTTTGATTCATACATGGAGCAGAGAGATTTAAAATGAAACCTCTCCAAAACATTTGTGATGACATGTGGCAAAGGTAGAACCAAGAAAAAGTCCCATTATGTAAGGGACCATAAGATAACTGAAGTTAAGAACTGTTTCTATTTGGGTGTGTTTGGGTGTTTTATTTACTTTTAACTGTAATTTGACCTCTCATCAAGACCAGACCAGATTAAAACTTATTAGAACCAGAGAGACGATTTTTAGATTCTGTAATAAGATAGGCAGCAAACCTATCCGCGATATGCTTAAAATGTATGGCAGTAAAAGCCTACCTATCACTACTTATGACTCTCTAGTGTGGGGCAATGCCAATCTCAATGCATTGCAATCCTGTGAAAACTACTTTCTCTGTCGTACATTGGCCGTACCAAGATCTACGTCAACATTTCTCCTTGGAGTAGCTGAGCGCTATAGAAGAAATAAATTAACATAACATAACATAACATAACATAAAGAACTGGATTATCATATGTCACCGACCAAATTCAAGTAAGAGCGCCATGCTCTTGGCATAAAATCTGGTTTAAGGAGGGACCAAAGTTCACCAGGGACATTATTAAGGATTGTTTAGCTTTGGAACCTACAAACAAGATTCCCTGGTTAGCATACATGGACAGCCTATTAAAGAATATCGACAGAGACCTATCAGTAAAAAATCCTACAGCCATGCAACAATTTGGTAAACATTATGTTAAAAAGCTGTATATAGAGAAAGTAAGCCAAGCAAGAGCCAGGAGAGAGGTAGAAAAAATTAGCGTATCAAGATATGTTGCTAATATTGAGCCAACTGGCCTCCCAAATTATTTGGTAAAAGTTACAAACACTCAAGATAGAGACTATCTGACAAGAATGGGTCTGAGTACAGTCCATGAGCTAGTGGCTTTCCCATGTGAGGGAAAAGCTAACCGGACCACAATGCACTTTATGTTGTTTTGCAAGTTTTATCAAGATATTAGAAAAACATTTTTGGGCCCAATTTTTATCGCACAGAAATAATTTTTCTATAAAATGCAATGAAATTCATATGTACCCTTGAGAATGAATTAGTCTGTAGTGATGTTGTTGGTTTCATAAACCGGGCCATACAAAGAAGGAAATCCCTAATACTTTTAGACCAACTGGTCTATGAAACCGAATGAAGGATGGACCTGGGCCAAAAAGTAATATTAATACCTGGGATAACTAAATGTTGTGTACTGATGTTGATTTTAATGTTATTATATGAATTTTTTAAATACAATATCACTGATCATATTATATTTTATCATATTGAAAATACATTTTAAACTGTTTGTACTTTTTATGAATCCAACAAAAAAAATATTTGAATAAAGTTTTATGATGATGATTTTCTATTGACATTTAAAATTGCGAGGCAAAGCCTGGTGACACTGGTTCTTGGAGGATGATCTGTTTGTCATCACAACAAATATAGCCTGCCATTCCCAATGAACCTATCATTGAGACTATGAGGGTCCAGGAGCTGCAATAAGGAGTGGTAAGGTTGAGCAGACCACTGGGTCAGTCTCTTGGTGACTGATTGAGTGGAAAGATCCAATCACAGCCAGTGATGCGCTCAGGATCTCCATGCCATTCAATTTGATATGCAAAATTGTTTACTTTTTTGAATGTCACTGATGGGTTGAGGAGTATTTAAACTCCCTATCGGTGTCACTTATTTTTTTTTAGATCAGCACAAATGCAATCTGTCTCTGAGTCAGTCCCTCTCGCTGGATGGAGATGATGAAATTTGATTAAATGCGTAGCATAATTGTAGTGAAAGAATACTACTCCAGTAAGTTTTCTTGGATGGTCATGTTGCAAATCAGTCTTCGTTTGGACTGGTTAAAGTCCTGTGAGGCTAGTCTGATTAGTGACTTTTTAAAATTATCTGGAACTTTCCATTGAACTAGGGAGTTCTTGGAGAGACATAGTAATGTCTATGACATGAATATGAGGGTCAGAAGGTCCTAGAATAAAACTGGTGGGCATAGGACTATTCAAGATCAGTCAGCTTGCTGATGATTTTATTAACTTGGGTAGAATGGGATGTGGGACGTGGAGGAAGTTGAATAGGTGCTGAATGTTTGCTGTACTTGTGGACGCAAGAGTGATGTTTTGGGAGAGCGAGCTGGCGGGAATGTGGGCAATGGAACTCTTTGGTTTTAATATTGAAATGGTTGGTCACTTTGTTGCAGAACTTAATAGTTTAGGCAGCATTGTGGGTCAGTGGCTTTAGATTGTCGAACTTGAAATAACCTTGAAGAGCTATTTTGTGGTAAGTTGTGAAGGATACTCTGTGATGTGTTCTTTCATTTCAATGTGTGTGGCTGCTATGGAGTGTCTGACCTTTCATGAATAGGCAATCTCTTTTGTGTGGAACTCAGGGAGATTCACCTCCACCCGAGACAATGTTTGGTTCTTTTAATGGCCTGTTTATGATCTTGGCGGATGGGATATTCCATCACAAACATGACGGTAATCCTGCCTGCCATATTACAAGTTCCATAGGATATAATGGGATTTTACTTTTTCGGACAGGATATCCATCACATTGGTGATGGAGTAACCCTGCCTGCCAAGGACCTAAGTTTGGTGAAGCATGTAGAAAACCACTTGCAGATATTCAGCATGTGGGAGCACTCCAGTTTCTTTCATGGTACCGTAGGGTCAAAGGCACATGTTTACCAGTCACAAATTAATTAGGATATATTAGGTGGAGATTCACAATTGAAAGGTTAAAGCCTAGAGTTGCTGAGTGTGACAGCGAGTGCAGAGATTGTTGTTTCTTTAATTACCTGTATTTTATCCAAACATATCAATGTGTTTGTTTATCTGGTAAGTAGGAGAGATTGAGATTATGAATGGAATAAATAAGTGAGCCGCCCAATGTAGTGGTGTGGATGAGCAATACATTCTTGTGTAGAATCCTGCAGGCGCCTTGTTAGTGTTTAATTTGTAAAAAAAGAAATAAGTGCCAGGTCTCACGTCAGGAGGCCACTGCAGCTTGTACCAGACATTGGCCCTGCCATACTGCCAATGATAGTAATAGCACATCTACTAACCGTCGCACTCGTACAGTATGTAAAAATGCAGACTGTTTCAGGCTCCCAAAGCTATAAGAATGACTTGGACTGAGGTAATAGTAATTTTTAATGTACATTGAATTAATAATTAACTGTTATTGTGATCATCTCTAAATTAGCCAGATAGTGTCACCTTGTAGCAGACTGTCCCAAGCACCAGTGGTGACAATTAAGTGCTGGTGCGCAACACTGGAAACCACCGGTTCAAAGTTCTGGCCCTTGTGAATATGTTACCCTTTATGTTTGGTTGCTTTATGGTGAACTAATTTACATGACTGAAGTATTTAATTTTGTTATTTGTCCCATTCACCAGTTAGTCATGTTTCTGACTGAATAGAATGTCTTTGTTTCCTCGAAGAAGTAGATAATACTATTTATACAGTGTTTGGATACCAAAAAGATATTCAGCAGCATACAGATTGGGGTTTAGTTTTTGGGATGAAGTGTATTGGGATGTGATGTTGATCAGAAGGGTGCAGAATTGTGTGACTTGTCATTATAGGGTAGGGGAGGGGGAGTCCAGAGCTGTGTCAGAGGTGAACGTATGATTTATATGGTGGTAATAGCACCTTGGGAATCCTGGGGCAGGGGGACTTGGCTGGTGTGTTAATATTTCCCAGCCTTTATGCAGGTTAGGAAGCTGTGTGAGTCTTGGATATTCCCCAGGTAGTGTGTGTTTGAGGTTAATAGATCAAAAAATATACGGAGATGCACACTCTTTCTAAGTGTTTTCTTCACACAATGTAAAAAATTATCTAAATTTTCATTGGCGTGCTGCAGAAGTAACACGGTTGTCTGCCCCGTGTCCTCACTTTAACCTCCCTAACTTGAGACCATGAGTCTCAAACCTCTACGCACTTTTGCCTAGGGTTATACCTCGTGAATTTCATACAATATTCATAAATGTTCACTTTTAGTTCATTTCATACTGTGTTTTTTATTCTTATAAGATTTAACTCAATTTCTTCATGAAAAATAAAATAACATTAATCAAACATTTGATTTTCACTCATTAACAAAAAAATTATTTTCCAAAGTATTCTTCTTTTCCATATCCAGATGCTCTCAGATGCTCAATGCATTTCGGGTCATGCTTGACCCTTCATCAGGAGCTATTGATTTCTACAGAACAATGCAATACATTTTGTTAATGAGTGAAAATCAAATGTTTGATTAATGTTATGTTATTTTTCATGAAGAAATTGAGTTAAATTTTATAAGAATAAAAAGCAAAGTATGAAATGAACTAAAAGTGAACATTTATGAATATTGTATGAAATTCACGAGGTATAACCCTAGGCAAAAGTGCGTAGAGGTTTGAGACTCATGGTCTCAAGTTAGGGAGGTTAAAGTGAGGACACGGGGCAGACAACCGTGTTACTTCTGCAGCACGCCAATGAAAATTGAGAGAATTTTTTACATTGTGTGAAGAAAACACTTAGAAAGAGTGTGCATCTCCGTATATTTTTTGATCTTCTGTCCTTTGTCTCAAAGGAGATAGCACCCAAACATGGCCTTTGATGCCATTACAAGCATGACCGATAACAGAGCAAACACACTTGCATATACTTCAGAACAAGCAACGGACATATATGCTTTAATACACGAAGTAAAAACATCGAACGTACAAGGCAATACAGTAATACAGCAGCTGAAGCAGCTGGAGTTTCTAGTTAAAAGAGAGCTGAGTCAAAAACTGCATGCCAGCACACTAATACAGTACCATAGAGCAAAACGAATACCACGCGGCTTGGGAATGCCTATAAAACCAATGCTGTATCGATTTCATCTGAACAAGGATTTTATGGAGAAATGGTATTCCATTTTAAACAAGTGTTCATTAGATTTAATACTATTATTGGTGGAGGAACTGGCAAGAGTTATCCAGGAATTGGCTATTGAAATTGATGAAATCAAACAAAATTTAGAAGAGAGGATGGATAAAAAAGACTGGGATAATGAGTTGGAACAACTTAATTCACGTTTAGACAAATATACCAAAGAACTCCAGGAAGGAAAACTCCGAAAATATAAAAGAGATACTTTGGACTATAAACTAAATGAGGTCTACACGTGGGCGGAGGTTTATGCCCAAAGACGCACTTACCCCAAAAAGAAACAGCCACAACATCTGACGAGAGCAGTGTATCCGAGTCAGAAATCAGTACAACCAGACCACCAGTTCAAACATTATCAAGTGAAAAAACAACAGTCACAAAGGAAGGATCCAATAAAGGAGGAGAAGGAGCATCAGGCTCCAAGGATTTTCCACAGGCCACGGATGTCAGTCAAACACCAAGTACAACAAAAATTGCCGAAAAACAAGGAGAAGCAAGCGTAAAGGGAAGATTGAGGAGCAACAGGTAAATTTGGTAGTGAATATCTCAGAGAGAAATCTCACCAAGGATCAAATTGACATTCTCAACCGAGGATTAAGTTTTGTGCCAACATATGATACCAACATTCTGGAGACTGAAGTAGCATTTTATAAGTTTATGAGGATTCTTCGTCTTAAACATTTCTTCAACAATGTAGTGCCAGCCCAGCCAGAAAGAGCACAATCTGAATACTTAGAATTTAAACCAAAGTCCAAATTTCAAGCTCCCACTTCTCATAAAGTGTTAGATGCTTTTGAAAATGTTGTCCTGCAAGACCTCCAAAAAACAAACTTACAAAAGTCTTCAAAGAAAAACCTGTCATTCCAGGATAGACGGACACTTTTAACCCTTCAAAATGACTCTCACTTGATGATACAAAAAGCGGACAAAGGAGGGGCCATAGTAGTAATGGAAGCTTCTTTTTACATTAACAAAGTTAATGAGCACGTTTTGGATGAAACCACTTATTTACGTTTAGAGGAAGATCCAATCATGGAGTTAAAAAGGACACTACAAGAAATTTTGGCTAAAGCCTCTGAAACCGAATGCATCACCGCTTCTACCCGTCAAATTCTCACCACTGAATTTCCTAGACAACCGAAGCTGTATATGCTTCCTAAGATTCACAAGGACTTGCATAATCCCCCAATGAGGCCAATAGTCACTGGATGCGGAACTATATTTGAACCGCTTGGCCAATATATCGACACGTTTTTGCAACCTTTTGTGCAGAGATGGTCGTCATATGTTAAGGACACCACAGACTTTCTCAATAAAATCAATGAAATGGAGTACACTGAGAACATGTTATTGTGCACAGTAGATGTTAAGTCACTGTACACATCTATACCTCACCAAGCAGGCATTGAAGCAGTAGAGTGGGCACTATTGCAACAACCAGACATTAAGGCAGACAAAGTATTTATTTTGGAAATTTTACATTTTTGCCTTTATCATAGTTATTTTTTTTGGGACAACCAGATTTTCCTTCAACAGAAGGGTACTTCTATGGGCTTTTCCGGGGCCCCGGCATACGCCAATACCTTTATGGCGAAATTTGAATTTGACCATATTTTCAATGATCAAGAATGGAATATCTCGATGAAACTATTTTGTAGATTCATTGACAATATTTTCATTATTTGGACAGGATCAAGACAGAATCTTGAGATGAAACTTGCGCAACTCAATAGGTATGATGAGAACATTCAATTCACCCATAATATAAGCGATTCAGAAATATCATTTTTGGATGTACAAATCAACCTAGAAGATCAACACATTGTGACGACTGTATATCGGAAGGAGACCGATGTCAATAATGCTCTACAATACCAAAGTTTTCATCCTCCAAGTCTGAAGAAGAATCTCCCTTTCTCGCAATTTATGAGGCTTAAAAGGATTTGTTCAAAATCAAATGATTTTGAAGAACAAATTAAAATTCAAACCAGGAAGTATCAAGAACGAGGTTATCCCCAAGAGATCACTGCACAAGCCAACATACGGATCCAGGATATGGATCGTCAAAATTTGTTGAAACAAACCCCAAAGAAAGCAAAGGAGAGACATGTTTTTGTGTCTAAATTCAGCACAAGCACACAGAAGATCAAGAACATTATCAATCGACACTGGGTGCTCTTGGAAAATGAACCAGACTTCCAAGGATTGTTCAACAGGAAACCGTTATTTGCATTTACTCGGTCGAAAAATCTTAAGGAGATTTTAAAAACTTCATCCAAATATCATGAACAAAAGTCATACAGAGGCATGAGGAAATGTGCAAACTGTGTACATTGCAACAATGTTATAATGGGGGCAAGCTTGCATCATCCCCTGTCTGGGAAAGATATCAAACTATTTCACAATTCAGACTGTAATTCTTCAAACATAATTTACTACATTAAATGTCCCTGCGGTAAATTATACGAAGGCAAAACTGAGAGGAAACTTAAAGTTCGAATCTCTGACCACAAAAGCCTGATCAGAAACAAAAATATGAAAAGCAGCTTAGCTGCACATTGGATTCAGGAAAGACACAGCATAACACAATTACAATTTTCAGTGTTGGAAAAAGTTGTGTATCACGAAGGTATGGATCGGACTCGATCCATCCTTCAAAGAGAAACATTCTGGATAAAAAAATTGGGAACTCAAGAACCTAAAGGGCTTAATGAACGCATAGATTATTCATGTTTTTTGTAATTCAGAGCCCTATGCTACTGTAGAAATGTGTACATGCTTGAGAATATTTTTATTAGAATTTTCAACAATGTCTTGTAATGTATTAATGTTGAACCCACATCGTTATGACATGCATTCATGAGCCTACTCGTAATCTATATACACACACTGGTGTTTTGATGTCACTATTTTTCGATTTGATTAGTTTACAGATACTGAAAGGAGGGTCTTTTTCACTCGTCCAAGATGGCGCCCGCTTTGGGTTTTATTCGGTTTTTTTACAGCGTGGATATTATCATTGGGATCACAGAGCACTTGATGAGGGAGGACACTGTAACGTGCAAATGTAGTTGGCAGTAGTCTTGCAGCGTTGTAGTAGAATATGGGCAATATTTAGATTTTTGATTCTATCCGTGACGGAAGCCGGTTGTAGTCCGTTTTTTATTTTGCTGGTACTTTACAGACGCGAGGTTTATGTCCACAGCGTGTAGTTTGGAAGATTGTTACATCGAGATTACCGGGACGAGACACAGCTAATAGAAGACTTTTCAGCATTGAAGGTATGCAGATTGATTAGAGAGTAAAGCAGTCAGTGACACTAGATGTTTTCCGTGTTAGGTACTCACTTCAGCTTTTGGTTTACATTAGAATTCACTAAAGTTTTTGCGAACGCTGAGAGACATTGGCAATGAGAGAGAATCCATCAGTAAAGTCCACGAGCAGAGTCAGGGGAAAGAGTGGAGGCAGCACCAAATATGAAGCAAGACAGGACCACGTTGTATCAAAAATTATATTTTCCTTTATTTTTTCATTTTTAGGACAGCCAACGCGTTTCGCTCCCCAACCATGGGAGCTTCGTCAGGGCAAAGATGTTGGTAGATCCTGATGCGACGCAATACAGTAGCAATACAGTAGCAAGAGTTTCCAATATCAAGGTTCCTATATCAGGACAAAGATGCGGACAACGTTACGGGCTTTGAGGTGAATCTCATCAGTAGTCAGGAAGGTAATGTTTCAAATGTATGTGTCCAGTATCAAATTCCTATATCAGGACAAAGATGAAGACATACGTCACGGGCTTTAAGATGAATCACATTGGTAGCCAAGAAGGTAGTATTTCAATTGTATGATAGTATTGTCGTCTTTTATGAGAAGTGAAGAACGTGTGTGCAGACCTTGGTAAGCTGCTAACACAAGTGCTCCAACCTTCGTAATGCAACAGCGGCCCGTGGCGGATTTGGTAGAAGGTTCTTAGAGGAAACTCTTGCTACTGTATTGCTACTGTATTGCGTCGCATCAGGATCTACCAACATCTTTGCCCTGACGAAGCTCCCATGGTTGGGGAGCGAAACGCGTTGGCTGTCCTAAAAATGAAAAAATAAAGGAAAATATAATTTTTGATACAACGTGGTCCTGTCTTGCTTCATATTTGGTGCTGCCTCCACTCTTTTCCCAAAGTCTTCGTCTGGATTTCCAGTGGGACCAAACCACAGCAGGTCCTGGAGGTTGTCAGCACAACAAAAACTGAACACTTTGAGGGACGTTGGAAAATAGAGGTGCTGGTTGCTTGATCCGCTGTGGAACACTCTTTTTTGGATTTCCACGAGCAGAGTCATATCGGTAAGAGGCTGTCCCTTGTCTTTTGTTAGAGGTACTTGAGAGTGGTTATTCAGAATTTAGTCAGTGATTTATGTTCGTTTTTTCTTCATATGGTATCAAATTTCTTGGGAACAAATCCATGTAAGCAAAAGCTTGGTTTTCTCAGAGCACATGGGTGTGGTGGCAGTTTTTTCACAACCTTAGATCGGTCACAACTAAGGACGAGTCATGAATGTTTTTACAAGAAGGTTCAAATTATGATATTTTTGCTGTTAAGTACAATTGTTCTGGTATTCTCCAGTTTGAACAGGCTACTGATGATTGTATTGCATTGTTTAGCAGAAATCAATAGCTCCTGATGAAGGGTCAAGCATGACCCGAAATGCATTGAGCATCTGAGAGCATCTGGATATGGAAAAGAAGAATACTTTGGAAAATAATTGTTTTGTTAATGAGTGAAAATCAAATGTTTGATTAATGTTATGTTATTTTTCATGAAGAAATTTAGTTAAATCTTATAAGAATAAAAAGCACAGTATGAAGTAAACATTTATGAATATTGTATGAAATTCACGAGGTATAACCCTAGGCAAAAGTGCGTAGAGGTTTGAGGTTAATAGATGGGCACGTGAGATGTGAGAGATATCTTCTCAGTGGAGATGAATGACAGTATTTGCAGATCATGGACGTTTGTGGTTTGTCTACTTCAGCAAGTTTTTCTGTGGAGGGTTGTTAAAGAAGGTAGGATGCTGATTTTGACTCCCTGAAAAATTATTTTGTGGGAACTTGAAAAAACACAAAGTAGTTATGTCTGATCTAGGATCATTTCATTTTATATTGTTGCTCTTGACCTCGGCAATCAAGGAGGCATGTTGTGCTTAAAAGGAGAGGGAGGGAGGGAGGGAGAGGCATATCATTGTTTCTTAAATTCTGTTGTAGCAAAGGTGGTGAGTGGCAGACACAGGGGGAAGAGTGAGGACAGGGGAGTGCATAGGAACTGTTTCCAGCAGAGCAGTGTTCCATGTGCCCTCTTCATTGCTACATCAGGTCTGTAGAGGCACACTGAACAAGCTGATGAGAAAGGTGCATATTTTTCCTTTGCAATAACCTTTAACACAATTCAAGTTCAAGTTTCAAGTTTAATGTTTATTGCTTGATTAATTAACACAATTTTTTGTCTGCCCAAGCACATACACCAATGCAATGGATTTGACGTAAACAGTACCCTTGTGGTCAAACCAAAACATCACATAATTTGAATTGTTTGCCAACTTGAGTTATAATTACAGGTACAGATGTTCCTATTTGCCTATGCCTAGACTTCAGAGAGACCCACTGATTAATAGAGAAAGTATGATATCATACCGTATCTAAGTTCACTGCACCCAAACAAGTCCAATACTGCCCCCCTATAAATTGAAATAAATTATAAATAAAACAATAAGATTAAAATAGTAATTACACACAACTAATGAAAACAATAGTGTATGAATTAAAAACTGAGGGTATATTCACAAGAAGGTGTGATAACTACTGCAAGAGTAGCGTAACGCAACTTTCAACATCGCAGTCCACCGCGGGGAAATAACCCCATGTAAACGTGGAATTCACAACGCGGCGGTAGCATGCGATAGTCTGCCAAAACCACGGACAATGTCCGCGATACAACCACCGCGATGGAGACAAAAACACAAACCACAACACCAAAAAAACGGCGATGGGACCAAGGGCGATGAGAAAACCTGCGATGAGCACCGCCAGGCCTGCAACACACACCTGGCAGGTGGGAAAAATCACTCCTCTTCCGCAGTACTTGTCTTCCATGGATGGACTCTGGCTAGCCCTACACGGGCCCATATAGTGTGGTGTATTCGGCAGTGCCCTGTGCCGCTCCAGCTGCCGAAAAGCAATGGATGTGCAATAAACTTCCAGTCACACACTGCTGTGTCATGTCTGTCCTCAATCATGTATGTGTGTGTGGATGAATGTAGGGACAGTGATTTCCCTTACATCAATAATGCTGTGGGATGGCAGTCAGAGGGGGCAGCATGGCAATTTGTGTCAGGGGTCCCGTGGACACCACAACAGAGACACACGTAGCAGCCACTTCCTAGTCCGGACATGGACTGAACCACGCCCAGTGCCCACAAGTCATTTTCTCATACCCTGCCCTGTTGCGGGGTACGGCAGCCCTGACCACTCCGCTCACACTCCCAGCGGGGCCTTGTTGCTACCTGTTGCAGGCCTACTCCCTGGTGCTGTGCAGGTCACTAGTCTAGTTGTCAGATTGTCACAGCCACTCCCTGAGGGCAGGTTTGCACACACACCACACCCACACGGCACAGGCATCACAGGTCATGTGACCACACAAATATAAGGGGACGTCGACGCCACATACCCCTCTGCCAGTGGTGACTGGATGGTGGACCCAAGGCCTTGCAGCCTGCACGGGCCTACCACCACGTGGCACTGACTGGGGGTGAACAGGGTTTGTGGCAGTCGCTGCGTTGCAACCTGCACAGGCTTACCACCATGTGGCGCTGACTGGGGTTGGACAGGGTTTGTGGCACATGATGCATTGCGGCCGGCACAGGCACCCTGCCATGGGACGCTGACTGGGGTTCGACAGGGTTTGTGGCACACGCTGCATTGCGGCCGTCACAGGCACCCCACCACGGGATGGTGACTTAGGGTGCACTGACTCCTTGGCACCTTGGGCTGCTGAGCGGGTGTGCAGCCTGCAATGATGGCCCATCCTGGTGGTCCGGACTGCCCAGGATTTGTGTGCCTTGCTGAACCTCAGTGTAGGCTACACCAGCTTCCTGCGCTGGCCTACCGTGGACTTGCTTCGGGGGTCACAGAGGTAGTGGCACCCATTGGGCTGAGTGGCTGTGCAGGCTGCGATGTTGCCGGGTGCCCTGGTACATACCATGCCATGGTGTAACATGGTCCCAGCACCACCTGGTGTCCAGCACAGCGTGGATGCATTGTGCGGAGGGTGCCATGTCTGTGGGCCCCGGCCTTGTGGCTTGCAACGGCACATGATGGAACCTGCAGTCAACACGCCGGTGGCGGAAGGTGAGCAGTGAGGCCCATGTGTGCATGGGTAGACATGCTCCGATGGGCGGCGGGAGGGGTTGGGATGGCTCTGCCTGGGTGTGCATAGGTGGGCTGGCGATGCTGTCTTGTGCAAGTGTGTATACTGTGCCAGTCATGTCTCTGGACTCTGTTTCAGATGACGGCGCTGTGTCAGATGTGGGACCTGGTGTGCTGCTCTACATACCGGCAAGTGATAGGAGACACACCGGTGGCAGCAGGTGAGCAGTGTGGCCTGGGTGTGCAGGGTCGGCTCTCTCTCCCTCCCCCTCCCATCTTCTCTTTCTCCCTCCCCTCTCTTCTTCTCTCTCTCTCCCCCTCTCTTCTCTCTCTCTCTCTCACCCTATCTTCTTCTCTCTCTCTTCCCCTCTCTTCTTCTCTCTCTCTCTCTCTCCGCCTCTCTTCTCTCTCTCTCTCTCTCTCTCTCTCTCTCTCCCCTCCCTTCTTCTCTCTCTCCCCCTCTCTTCTTCTCTCTCTCTCCCCCTCTCTTCTTCTCTCTCTCTCCCCCTCTTCTTCTCTCCCCCTCTCTTCTTCTCTCTCTCTCTCCCCTTCTCTTCTCTCTCTCCCCCTCTTCTTCTCTCCCCCTCTCTTCTTCTCTCTCTCCCCCTCTTTTCTTCTCCCCCTATGCCCCTCTCTTCTTCTCTCTCTCTCTCTCTCCCCCTCTCGTCTTCTCTCTCTCTCACCCCCTCTCTTATTCTCTCTCTCTCTCTCTCGCTCTCTCTGTGTCCTTTGATATGCGCAGGTCACTCCTTCTCATCATGTTTTTGTCTTGTAGGCTGTGACCTACAGAATGTGTCGACGGGAGCCACCATGTGTCTTAATGTGATTTCTATGTTGTTTCCAAAAAGTTTAGTTGTTTGCTTCAATAGTGAATGTGTGATGGTCATTTCTGTGCCGACACATGCATGTCACCAGTTGTGATTGTGCGACATCAGGCGGATTATTTGGTACATGTTTAGGTGTAGCTGGAGTAACATGTCTTTGCCTGGGGGGCCTGGGGGAGGTCCTGGGTGTGGTGTCGGTGGGTGTTGTGGCCCTCTTGGGTGTCTGGTGGGCATAATCAGTAGCTCCATGGCATCTGTTGTTCTTCTGGTGTGGCTCTGGGCTGGGCTCCGTATTGTGGTGCAGGCTGCAGTCCGACTTTACACCAGGTCAGAGCAGTTGTATAATTCCTGCTGCTAACAGGCCTTATTGCATGTTTTGTGTTCTTATCGACGATCTGTCTGGTGGTTGTGAATGTTGAGGTGTAGTGTTGTCGCGGGTTTTGTCCCAGGAATGCCAACTCTGCATCTCATTATCAATATTTGCGGGGGGGTCCTCTGTGGTGATGTTTTTTGCGGCTGCTATCGCGGGAAAACTGGTGCTGTAGGCTGTTAGCACCAGGTTGTGAATGGGGGGGTAAATTTATCTCAACTTTGGCTGCGTAAATGTGCCGTCAATTCAGCGATAGCTCCTTGTGAATATGCCCATATATTCTTACTTCTATAGTCTGTCATCTACAGAATCCAGGTCTAAGGAAGAAAATTGAGATACTCACAAATTGCCAGGTATTCATATGAGAAACTCGTGTAAAATGTTTAAAAGAGTTGCATTCTCGCGCATGCCAATGCTGTACTTCGTCATGCAACTTTAGTTCCAGCCTTTCACACAACTCCAGTCCCTTTAAAGAAGACCATGTGAATGATAAGCTTGTTGTCAATGACGCTGGAAGGCTGCCTACTCTATACATTTTAGGCAGCATTGCTGCAACAAGTATAGCATAGCACCAGGGGCCATATTATCAAGCCTGGACGATATATTTATCGCCGCTTTATCGGCAGGAAACTGCCGCTAAAGTGGCGATAATGGGCTTGATAATAGGCTGTATGGAATTCCAATCAAAGCTCATGTTAGATGTCCTTCACATCTAACATGGGTTTCAATTGGAATTCCATAGAGCCTATATCAAGCCCATTATCGCCACTTTAGCGGTAGTTTCCTGCCGATAAAGCAGCGATAATTTTATCGCCCAGGCTTGATAATATGGCCCAAGTTTAGCAAATGGCTCTTTGAATAATTGCAACTGGACTGGTAGAGGTATTGTACCGATTCTTTGAGCTGAAACAGCACTAGAAAGTGCACTTTATATTGGATTTTCAAAAAATCTGGCTGTCATAATTGAGTCAGGAGTTTATTTCCTTTCAATTCCCCGCGTTTCTATGATTTATTTATTAACCCTTTACATGCTGCCGTCGGCCATTGGCTAACGGCAGCACTACCTCCCCAGTGCTGCCATCTGCCAATGGCCGACGCGGCCCCGCCCGCGCACGAAAATGCCCGCACCGAGGTGGAATTACCACCGCGGTTAACGGGTTAAACTACATCACATAATAGGGGGCAGACTACAAGATTTGAAGGAGATGCAACCCCTACCCCATGTAGTACAGACTTACACCTGCTAATTACTCCATTTCCACTCACAAATTAAATGTGCTGAAAGCAAGTGGAATGTACAGTTGGGGGAAACATGCGAGAATGAACCCGGTTATGCAACAAACAGGGTAAATACTGCCATTCCAGTTCAGATATTGGATTCTCCCCTATAGTAGGGAATTCTAAATTGGCCCTTATGTGTCACAGTCAAATATAAATCACAGGGGTTCACTTCATACTACACTATTTATTGGTGTGCTTGTCTTTCTTCTTGTTTTTCACTTAATCAATCAATCAGTCAAAATGTCTTTATTGAGCCAGAGCCCTACAAACAAGACATCAACTTGAAAGATTCAAAAACATTACAGCTAAAACATAAACTCAGTCCAATAGAAAAGAAAGCCCATAGGCAGTTCATAATTCATGTTTATCACAAAATATTTTTAAAAGTTCATATAATTTCATAACAATGAAACGCAGCAACCTAAGAATTAACATTTCAGCACAGGCATTCAATGGGAGAAAGTGCTCCAGTGCAATTTAGGGTGCATATATATTACAATTTTTTTTTTAAAATCATATAGGGGCACATGCATCAACCTATTTAGGAAGTGCAAACGGTGCGAATCGGTAAATTCGGCCGTTTGCACTTCCTAAATACGTTTTTGGGATGCATCAAACTATTTTTCAGAATTCGCATTTTTTTGCATTTCTCAAAAATGCGAATGCATTTAAGGAATCGCATTTGTGCGATTCCTTAAATGCAATGCATCAATTTTTAAAAAAATGCGAAATTGGAAGTGCAAATTAACATGAGGTTGACCCTCGTGGTAATTTGCGAAAATGTTTAAAAATGCAAAAAAATTCATTTTTTACACTGTCATGTTACAGACACACATGTCCTTAGGACATGTGTGTGTGAAACATGCACTTTCAAATGCATTTCAGGGGTGCAGAGGGGGATCTTTGGACCCCCCCCCCTGCACCCTTGGAATGCATCAACAAATTGCGAATTTGGAAATGCCTTCCCATTGACTCCTATGGGCCTTTTGGCTCATAGGAATCAATGGGAATTGCGAAAATGCACTTAGGAATTCGCTACTTATTTGGAATTCGGTAAAAATTGCGATTTTTTCCGAATCCCAAATGAAAAGCCAAAAAAATGATGCATACCATTTTGCAATTCCTAATTTGCGATACGGTATTTTTCGCAAATTAGGAAATGCAAATTGTATGAATGATGCATGTGCCCCATAATTTCCTAATATTAAAAGTCACTTATGAAATGTAAAATCGCATAGAAAATGCACAAATACAAACCGATCTTTATAATGTCTCAAATTGACCGTCGCTGAATAGGAACTAAAAAAGAAAGTCTCGGAGCTGAATATAAAGTGGAAAACAGTATAAAGGGCCATATGTATCAAGATACCAATTAGCGATTCTGTAATAGCGATTTTTAAGAAATCGCTATTTCAGAATCGCTAATTGGTATGTATCAAGAAAATCGCAATTTGTTAGCGATTTATTAATATTCCTTAATTGCGAATTTGCAAATTGCGAATTCGCAATTAAGGGATACTTTCCCATTCATTTCTATGGGCCTCCTGGCCCATAAGAAGGAATGGGAATTTATTCTGAATTTGCGGTTCGCAATTTGCGAATCGCAAATTGCGAATAATTTCAAGGGTGCAGGGCTGTCCAAAGGACACCCTGCTGCACCCCTGAAATAAGTATGGGTGAACATGTGGTGCACATACATGCCCTAAGGGCATGTATGTGCGTCACATGGCACTTTGAAAAATGCTGAAATGTGCATTTTTCAAGGAAATCGCAACTTACCACCAACTAGAAGTTGGTGGTAATTTGCGATTTCTTAAGGGCATTTTGGAATTTTTTATTGCTTAATACATTGCATTTAAGGAATGGCAAAATTTGCGATTGCACAAATGCAATCGCAAAATAAGGAATCACAAATTTTGCAATTCCGTATTTTGCACCCAAATTCTTTCATACATACCATTTTGCGAAAATGAGTTTGCTAACTCCGAAATTCTGCGAATTCCGGCGTTTGCGAACCCATTTGGCCTTTATACATATGGCCCAAAGTGACAACAAGTGATTCGCAAAGAAACATTATTATAACAGCACAGCAATGGGGTAAATCCTGTTGTCAGGCTCCTGACAGGGGAAAGGCAAATGAAAAATGCAATATACAAAACATAAGGACTATAGGACCATGGCAAAGAGTAGGATTCGTGATCCATCCTAAATAGGGCGCTTCGTGCAATGGTCCAAGTAGCGTTTCTTGACCTGTTCGTTATATTCTGGCCCAAATATAAGTGGATTATTATATAATTATTGAAGGCCTATATATAGACTTCAAAGATTCCCTCAGGTTTAAAAGACAGGGTATCTGTCTGCCCTGTCAAGTGGCAGATGTCGGTTCTGAGAAGGCCAGCCTCAGGGGTTCCCCAAACTTTAATCCACAACAATAATGGAGCAAGCCCAATCAGATGCTCCAGATACAGCAACCTGTGCACTTTATGGCATATAATATATGGCATACGTTTTTCAGTGCCCTGAGGAACTCCCATTAATCTACGGGTAAAACGGTTTTCAGCTTGTGGAATTTACATTTGGGGGAATATGCGTTAATAAACTTGGTTATGTAATATACCCAGGAAACATCCTTTACAACGCAACTTTTACCACGCAGTGCCTTTTCCACGCAACTTTTACAACGCAAACCATTACAACGCATTGCACTGGGGGGGCGCTCTAGGATAGGGAATAAGTTTAATTTACTATCCAACACCTTCCCTAGTGTCCACGGGGAAAGGAGTTGGAATAGTAAATTAAACTATTCACTATCCAGCACCCCAAAGCACTATGCGTTGTAAAGGTTTTCGTTGTTAAAACCGCGTTGTAAAGGCATGCGTGGTAAAAGCATGCGTTGTAATGTCATACATCCAAAATACCCACATGTTAACCTTATTCCGCCCTTGAAAAGTCATAATTGCCTGATTAAGTCTGGTGAAAACAGGGTGGAAACTGCCATTCCAGACCAGATATTGGATTCTCCCCCATACTAGGCAACGCTAAATCGGCCCTTATGTGTCACAGTCAAATATAAATCGCTGGGCTTAACGTCATACTACACTAATTATCGGTATGCTTGCCTTTCTCCTTGTTTTGCACTAATTTCTCAGCGTATTTATAATTCAAATTCCCTTTGAACGAATGTAGCACATCTGTTATTTAATTTATCACATCATATACATTAACCATTTTTTTCGGAACTCATTACTGCAAACTTTTTGAGATTCTCTGAAAAGACTTCTGCATAAGTAATACAATATTTTTTAAATTATGTTTGTCATTCACTCCGTAGTCCTACTTACCATACTCATACATTTTCTGTGACTCACTCCCCTGGATTGCAGTTTAACAGTCTTGTCTCAGACTTTATGGTCAGCATTATAGCTTTATGAATTACTTAAAGCATCTGTCAGAGAAAATAAACACTGTCTTATAACATTCGATGCACCCATTAACAAGCAGAAATTGAAAGCTAGACGAGTGAGCACAAGAAACCTCTCTGGTGTGCTCCTATTTAGCACTCATTCTTATACTCCTCCATAACTTCGTGTACACTAAATAGCAAGAAGCAACACACGTGTTCATGTCACATTCAATTACGTCCCTATCATGTGTCCCCATTTCTGTATCTGTATGTGTTGGCTCATCAGACAGTGCTAATTAGGCCACTTCAAATGGATCATAATTGATCATGGCACATTTACAGGTTTATTTTTTCACACACAAAAACTGAAAAATAAATTAATGACCTGCAATTTTTGACAATCACGGTCAATTAAATTGTCAGCTTGACAATTGACACACATAATTTAGATTCAGAATTGAGAACAAGCTTCTCATTGCACAACTGTTAAAAAAACCAGCACAGACATGGTTCTATTTTTATTTAATCTTTTCTGTTGAAAAAGTGCATGAGCACAATACCGTTTTGGTGAATGTAAATTTAGTAAAATACCTGCATAGGAAGATCTCAGGGGCCAATATATTGGTACGGGGTCAAAGTGACCCATATTTTAGAGTGGAACCTAATATCGATATTTAATGCCTTTGTGTAGAAGCACCACCATCATAGGGTCTCTTGTCAGATTTGATCAAAATCAGACACCAAGATATTTATTGACTGCAATAATTCTGATGATATCTGAGTTTTGGGGAAATAACATGAGTATTTTAGTGCATAGCATGCAAAAATGTGCATGTCCCAGTAAATACCAGGGAGGCTTATTTACAAGCCCCTTGCGTCACATTTGGTCATTTTTAACATGGTAAAAATGACGCAAAAGTGGCGCAAGGGGCTTGTAAATAAGCCCCCAGGTCTTTTGCCCCTATTAAATTCTGGTAGGTTTGATCCCGCTGATCTTTAATCGTAGGGTGTGAACTTTATCACACCTGGCAATTACCTGGTGTGATAAATGTCACGCCACTTGTAACTGTAATCCCTTTGCAAACAGGCCCTTATTACAATGGCAGTTGGTCGGTCGTACTGTCGACTCCCATCACAGCTGGCAGGAGACCGCCTGATAAGCAGTCGGCGGTCCCACCACTCAATTACAATATCTCTGTTCACAATTACATGTGGTGCCTGGAGCACAGAGTATAGATGTGTGGGGGTGCACTACTAGTGGCCCACAGGAGACCGGGGCCCTGTTCGGGGGCCCCAAAGTCCCTTTCTAGCTGTCTTTTCTTGGAGGTCGGACCACCATGAAAAAGCAGTCAGAAAGTGACATTGTAATCCCTACAGAGGTGCCTGAAAAGGCACTGTCCCCATGGTAGGGATATGATTCCAACCGCTGCACCAATGGATTCTTGGATCCTGTCAGAGGAAGCGATCGCTCCCCCGACCTCTGCAGTCCGACCACCTGCATTGAAATGTGGAGGTCGGACCTATGGCCTGTTGGTCTGGTGGTCTGCCACTAATGGCCTGTTGGAGGCGGTCTGCCTGACATTGTAATCAGGTCTAGAGTTCGCAATTTAATGGGCCACTTGTAATCAGAACCCTATTCACCTCAATGCCTATATGTCAAGAATCGTAAGGAGTGTTTCACAGATGCCTGCAACGTGCATTTTAAGAAGGAGCATTCAATATGGCTGGCTTTATAACGTCTGGAGAAGACTAAAGCCAAAAGTAAATCAGCATTCACAGTGCTTGTCTTGGATTATAATTGGACCTCCCACTATAACAATAACATTTAGTTTATAAACAAATATCGCCCTGGATTTGCAAGGTCTTTGCATCGAGTTTGTGTTAATTTAACACAAACCTCACGCAAAGTGTTGTGTTGATATTCACAAGCCAATGCAAATCACAGTATGCGTTGGTATTGCAAAGTGAATTATTAGTAGTGATAAATATGCATCTGCCACTGGAAATAAGCCCAGTAACACAGTCTAGGGCTCAGAATAAGTCTCTAAAATTATTCTCATACTCAACCCTTGGTATCATGGCTGCGAGCATGCAGGCATAACTTCAGAAACAGTTACGTAAAGCATTTAAAAACACCAATTCAGCAAATAATTAAGACAAAACACACAATAAAAATCCAAGATCAATTTATAAATATATAACATATTTGTATCTTTAAAATGACATCAACATTAAAACAATCCACTGTAGGGAACCAGAGATATGATTTTTTAAATATTAAACACTTTCTAGTGCTGAGAAACCAATAGAGCTACTTCTTGACGTATGGGCATCTCTGACTAGGTCAAAGTCAAAGTTTGAGGCCGACCGCGATGGAGCCCTGGTCGGATACACTAAGCGGGAGGCCCCCGTCAAGATTTTACCTTCCACGTAGAAACTTTTTCTGGAGGATTTCTCACCAGTTGATGTGCAGCGTTCTCCAGCAGGACTGATTCGGTGAGGGTTTGCCGGATTGCCTTTCTGTGAGAGTCCAGGAATCTTCTGGAGCTTTTTTCACAAAAGTTCACTAAACTTTCCAACATTTCTGGAACTTCTTCTTTAAGCTCCTCTTGAGGGTCCAAAGTGTCCAAAATACAATCCAAGGGTCTTAAATCTCCAAGATGGTCCTTAAAAGGTTGGGACCAAACTTTCCACTGCACCTGGACAACACCCTTAAAAGTCCACTGGATACGCTTCAGGCAGAGGACTCTTGGTGGAGTTGATGCAGGTGAGCTCTGTTAACCTGCAGCTTGCAGGGAGCCCACTCTTTATTGCTTTTGAAACAAGGTACACCCAAAGGGCTGCATTTCAAGATAATGCAGCAGAAACAGTCAGTCAGAATGCAGGGCTGATAGTGCAAATCATGTTTCCAGATTGGCGTCCACTTTTTATTCCTTTTGAAGCAAGGTACCCCCAAAGTGCTGTAGTTCCAGATAATGCAGCAGATGCAGTCTTTACAGAGTGCTAGGCCTGCTGGTTCAAATCAAGTTTCCATCTTGGCAATCCTTTTTCTCTCAGTTTCAAACAGCAGAGATGGGAGGCTCTGCCCCTCTCAGATACATATTCCAAGTTCTCTGGGTCAAGCAGGAGAGCACCCCTATCCATGGAGGTGCAGGGCAACGCCCGTGAGTAAGACTATATCCTCTAAAGTGTGGCACTATAGTCTCCCAGAGAGCACCATTTCTCCAAAATTCAATATGGCTGATTTTTCAGCAGAGAGACAAGAGCTGTCTAAGTCAACCTGTAGTAGGGTTCATCTCCATATTGCCCCTCCCCCTTACATCTGCTCATCTCTTCCTTTTTTATCCTGCCATCTGTCTGGGTTCAAAGATTAGGTGTGTCAATGAAACTGGCTTCTCCTGCCTGTCTCCTCCTTCTATTGATGATTATTGTTTACAAACCCTCCCCCTGCCCTGGCCTTCCTATGTAGCAGAACCCTGCCCTCCCAGAATGGCTCTCTAACCCCAGGGGCTACTTATCACCTCATCAAAGGAGTCTGGCTAATCCACTTAACTCTGACCAATCAGAACAGACCACTGGAAGGCTGAATTTTGACTTACAGACAAGAAAGTCTTATAACTTCTTGTCTGTACATTTTAGGATAAATTCGACAATAGCATATTGTTGGTTTATCAAAATCATTCTAGGAATTCCTTGAATTATATCTTGATGACGTCCTTGACATTAGTTATTATTTAATAACTTCTTGCTGTATAAACTGAGGCTGGGGATCTGCAATGGGGTAAATGAACTGGGTAATTTCTCTAACACCAGGGCCTATAAAACATCTTTTAGAAGGACCCTGCCTATACCCATAGGATCCCTACCCCTGGGATAACTAGAGGAGACTTTAGGGAATCTGAATATGTAAACATATTGCAGATCCTCACTCCACAGTGCTCTTAGTACATAAGTCGTTTTTGGTAAGCACATTACCACGATGTGGGAAGTGAAATGTGCAATTTAACTAAACCCATGGCATATAAAAACTTATTTTATAGGGGTCATCCCTATAAATACCTGACCCCACCACTGGGACGCCCAGGGGGGACACTGGGTGTACCTAATAAGCCAAAACATTGTAGTATATTAATTTGTAAGTGCCCCAAACACCGAAGTTGAGTTTAGGCACAATTTGCATTTTAAAAGCAGTCCTGCAACCCAGGGCTGCTTTTAAACTCACCTCAGGCCTTAGCAGTGCACACAAGCAAGTGCAGAAAGGGCGGCTCGCCTCTAAACTTCCATGCCCTATTATATACTAAGGACTTAAAGGTTTTGACCCCCCTGCCCTACCATGTACTAGGTCCTTATAGGGAACACCATGCCAATCATAAAGGTACCCTAACCCATAGTGTACCCTAATGTATGTAGGTGTTACTGTTTTCACTGTATTCTCTTTTGTCTATTCAGCGTAGCAATGGCCCTGGGCCTAGTTAGGCAGAGCCCAGGGACATTCAGAGTCAGTCACCACCAGTCATCAACACACTAGGAGCTATAGGGGGATAAAGAGGACAGGCCGCCCCCCACTCAACGCGTTACAAACCAACAATGGGCCTGTCCACTCAGAACTACACCCAAATCTGCGATTCCAACACTTGAGGGGTCTCATAAATTTTTATAACTCCCTCATAAACTTATTTAAGTAACGGTGTTGTGGTGTATCTCAATTAAAATAATCTACCATCATAGACCCACCCATGCACAGGCAAAAAGGTGTGGAGCAGAGAGAAAGCACATCATGGTAACAACACCAATGGGACCGCTGTCTGGTACTCGTCAGCAAGTTCACTTATCATCATCGGTTACCTTCTCTCTGAAGAAAAGAAATGTGTGTGTTATTGTCAACAAAATCACAACCCCATGAAATCAACAAAAGATAGAACAACCTAAATGTGAGTGTGCTATCTATGCATGCTACTAGAGTGCATGCCTCTTGGACCCCGTGAGAATATAAACAAATAATCCTCACCGTTAAAAATTGGTAAAGCTTGAAGTAATTTTTATTCAGTGCTGTAAGCTTTCCAAATTAAAAATGGTTCCCATAAAACCATGATCAATCATCATGAGCCAACATGTTTCGTTGCCAAGAAACAATTCGGGCAACTTCGTTAGGGTTACTGGGGTTCCAAATTAATGCTTCATGGAAGGTTCACATCAAAACCTATGATGGTATAAAATAAAAGAGAGAAAACGCCATCTGTAAAAACCACTTCCCAGCAGTGATATACTCAGTCTTCACTTTAGATACATAAAAACTCCCGTACCATTTGGTTGCGACTATGCTGCATACCTGCAACTATCATCAGGAAGAATCACGCATCAGCTGATCGCGTTCCCCCTCTGTGACTGCCAACAAGTCCTATCACCTGCAAGGATTAGTGAGACAGTCACATCTCAATGAACTTGCAATGTCCCATTTTGCCAACATACAGTACTCTACATTCTCTTTCCGAATCACGTGTCTTCCTAAATGGACAGACTATGACACAAATATGGCTATTATTATCGTAATGCAATCTACAGTGTGACGCCATTATCTGCCTCCCCGCGTTATCACAACCTTTAGACTTCTTCTGGGTTGAGCTTGAAAATAAATAGTTACAGCTGTCGGTTTCCATTGTGACTACAATGAAGCTGGCACGGGAGCCCCCGCGCTGACAACAGCAAGTAATAGCCAACTTTTATCGCCACCATACACACGTACTCAAGTAAATACCGCTTCACGGCCCAAATCAAGTGAGTGACGAGATTCACACGGGTCCTACCCAACGCGGTGGCCATCTTAGAATGGGTTAACAGCCCCTCGTAGACTCCGTATAGATTCTTACAGAAGCAAAATAAAACGGCAGAAAGCTTTAGATCGCAATTCCAATACCAGCAACTTAAGTGAGATTCATCACTCCAGTCCTCATCAGCTAAGTGGAAAAACCTGGAAAGCACATCAGCATTTGCATGGGCAGGCCAAGGTCTGTGTTCCAATGTAAAGTCCATTCCATGTAGGGAAATGGACCACCTTAACAGCTTGGGATTCTCTCCTCTCATTTGCACGAACCATCTGAGAGGCCTGTGGTCAGTTTGAACATGAAAGTGAGTCCCAAACACATATGGGCCCAGCATTTTCAGGGACCACACCACAGCATAAGCCTCTCTCTCAATGGAACTCCACCTCCACTCTTTGTGAAGAAGTCGCCTGCTAATAAAGGCTACTGGCTGATCAATGCCCTCTTCATTTAGCTGTGACTACACTGCCCTTATCCCTTGCTCTGAAGCATCTGTCTGGATCACAAATTATTTTGTGCAGTCAGGGGCCAGCAGCACTACTACTGAACAAATAGCACCTTTCAGAGTGTCAAAAGCCTTCTGACACTCTGGAGTCCAATCCACCTTTTTGGGCCTCCTCTCAGAAGTCAGTTCTGTTTGGGGCCCCACAATGGTCCAATCATTTTAAACAAACCTTCTACAGTACACAGTCAGTCCAAGGAATGCCCTGACCTGAGTCTGGGTAACAGGAGCTGTCCAATCCAAAATAGTTTGGATCTTGGTCTGGAGAGGCTGTGCATGGCCTCCACATACCAGGTAAGCCACATATCTTTGCCTTATTTGGTACGTACTTGCCTTAACAGTCAGACCTACCTGCTGCATGGCCTGAAGCACTTCCCTCAGGTGGCTTAAGTGTTCCCCCCAGGTAGATCTGTATACAAACATATCATCCAGATACGCTGCACTGAACTGCTCTAACCCAGACATGACCCTGTTCACCAATCTTTGGATGGTGGAGGGTCCATTCTTTAAGCCAAAGGGCATTACCTTGAACTGATATTATCCCTCTGGTGTGGGGAATGTTGACCTCTCCTTTGCTCCATCTGTGAGGGCAATTTGCCAGTAACCTGAAGTCAAATCAAAAGTACTCATTTACTTAGCAGCCCCCAACATGTCCATGAGCTCATCAGTTCTAGATATAGGTTGAACATCAGTCTTTGTGACTGCATTCAGTCCAATGTAGACCTTAAGTCCAATGTAGACCTTAAGTCTTTTGGTCCCTCCTGGGAATTAAGTTGGCCGCCAGCAACACTGGACTGGCCCATATACTTTCAGATGGCTTAATTACCACCAACACCAGCATCTGAGCTACCTCAGCCTTAATGCTAGCTTGACATGGCCAGACAACATGTACAGTTTATTTTTGACAGGTAGGCTGCCACCAGTTTCAATGTGGTTCACGCAACAATTAGTAATACCTGGGGTCAAAGAGAACAGAGCAGCAAACTACTCCAGCACATGCTTGCAGTTTCTATGCTGCTGGTCGGTCAATTTTGAAAAGATGGCCACTTCCTCCACTGACCAACTTTGCACATTATCGGAAAGGAGGTCAGGCGCTGGTTCAGTTTCCTCCTCCACTCCCTCATCCGTTAGTAGAAACATGGTCATATATGCCCTGTCATGGGGTTTCAATCTGTTCACATGCAGGACCCTATGAGGATTCTTGGGCGTACTAAAGTCATCCTGTAGATAACCTCACCCTCCTTTTCTAAGATTGGATAGGGCCCACTCCATTTGTCATGGAGGGCCCTAGGAGCCAAAGGCTCCTACACCCACACCAACTGTCCTGGAGTATACTCAGGCATATTAGTCTTCTGATCATACCAGTGCTTCATGAGCTCCTGGGTAGCCTCCAGTTTTATGCTTGCCTTGTAAAGGCACTTTGCCATTCTGGATCTTAGGCCTAGATATAATCACGCACACTGTCCTGTGCTTCTTTGAGAGGCTTCTCCAAAGACTCTCTCAGCAGGCACAATAGACCCTCACAGAGTGTACAAACAACAACTCAATGGGACTGAACCAAACCCCTTTCTGTGGAACCTCCTGTAGGCATACAGTAGGCTTGGGAGGATAACATCCCATCTCTTTCTGAGTTTCTCAGACAATCCATTGATCATGCCCTTCGGGGTCTTGCTAAATCTCTCCATAAGACCTTTTGTCTGTGGGTGATAGGGGGTGGTGAACATGAAGTTTACACCACTCTCATCCTACAATGCAGTCAGTTAGTTGGACAGAATGTTTGTGCCCCTATCTGACACCACCTCTTTCGGAAAACCCACTTTGATGAACACACCAAAGAGTGCTCTAGCCACTGCAGGAGGTTTTATAGTTTTGAGAGGAATTACTTCAGGGTACCTAGTGGCACAGTCCACTACTACCAAGAAGTATCTATTCCCTGAAACAGTAGGTGGGTCCACAGGACTAACAATGTTCATCCCGACCCTTTTGAAAGGAACCCCAACCACTGTCAATGGTATTAGGGAAGCCTTTGGCTTGTCCCCTGCCTTGCCCCTGGCCTGACAGGTGACACAGGATCTGCAAAACTCCATTACATTTTCAGACTTATGGGGCCAGTAGAAATGGTTCACCAATGGGTTACATGTCTTGATCTGCCCCAAATGTCCTGCCACAGGTATATCATGACCCAAGGTCAGGATGAACTCTCTATACTTCTGGGGCACCACCAACCCCCTGGTGTGCCCCTCTGACCTCAGTGTGAAGCAGTCCACCTTCCCAGTAGATTCTGTAAAACCCACTGGCACCCCCTCCTCTTGGCTGGGACAGTCTCTCTGTCCTTTATTGAACTCCTCTCTGGGGGTTCCACCTGCTCCTGTCAGTTCTGCCAAATCTGACACCTCTGGCAGGGATGGAGTCCCTCCATCAGAGCCCCCATTCTCGCCATCAGGGTTAGATTCTCCTGCACCTCTGGAGTTCTCTGGGCTGGCACACCAGACCCAGTACCATTGACCTTGGAAGCTTGGCCCTTTGTTTCAGGGTCCAAGTGTCCAGCCTTTCCCTTCTGGATAGAGTGTGACCGAGTAACAGCACATACCCACTCAGGGAGCTCCAATATTTTCATATGGAGACCTCTATCCACCTCTGACCACTCAGATGCTTTGAGATCATTGCTCAGTAAAGACTGGATTGGGAGCACAGGGGACACAGCTACCTTCATAGAGCCAGTCACACCTCTCCATTCCAAATCTACTAGAGCATATGATGGAGTTTAGTAGTGCTGTCTGCATATGTCACCTGGTGAAACCCACCAGGTAGCAACCTCTCCTAAGGCACCAGCTTGTCCAGGAGCATAGCTACACTGGCCCCTGTGCAGCTGATAGAATCTATCCACCTTAGCCCCATTAACATTAGGCCACTGCCTGCATTTATCCATGTTTGGAGGTAAGACAGCAAGGGTTGCAATATTCACCCCATCAAGGGACACTAAGGTTGCTTCTACCACCTGCCTCCCCTTCCCTGGGGCACCACCCTCCCCTCCCACACTTATACTGGCAATCCTTCGGGAAGGTCCCTTAGTGGGGGTTTCTTAGTGCAGACGGTACCTGCCTTTTTGTGCCCTGGCTGGTTACAGTCAAAGCACCCACCTACCTTTCAGGGAATCAAAAAACCTACCATTCTTTCCCTGATACCCCCTCTTTATGAATTTGGGTTGGCTGGGGCCCCCCTCCTTGTTCAGGATTTTGTGGGTCTTTGGAGGACTCCTTCTGTTTTTGACCTTCTGTTGCCTGGGCATTCTCCTGGGGAGGGACCTGTCCTCCTTTCTTCTGGTCACCCCCCTGGTGCTGTGAGGAACCCCACTCACCAGTTGCCTTGACTAAGGCTCTAGGACTAGATAGCTTTGAGTCCACTAGGTACCAGTGTAACTTCTCTTCAGCCCAATGAGTCAAAATGTGTTTTCTTAAAAACAAATCATACAATCCCTCATATTTGCCAACATTGATACCAACAATCGAGCCATCCAGTGCCTTCTGTAAGATGTTCAAAAAGTCTTCCCATGACTTTGTGCTCACTTTCTGAGTGTCTCTGAACTTCACCATGTACTGCTCTACGCTTAAACCATGTTTCTCAACTAAGCATGCCTTCATCTGCTGGTATGATTCTACATTCTCTGCCCTCAGGGTCAGGAGCCTATCCCTCCCAGCTACTGAATTCAGGCTGCTAGCAACTTATCAATGTCATCCACCTCTGTGTACTTGGGTACTATACCCTTTGGAAATTTGTGCTCAAATCGGCCATCCCTACACATCTCAAACTCTTCATCATTTTCATTGCCACCATTTCTTTTTATTGCCTCCTTCCTCTCCCACTTCTTCTCAGCCAATTCCAGTTCACTCTGCTCCAAAGGTATCAAAGCTCATTGGGCCTCAAGCTGTCTCTCTGCAGGGGACAGTGGTGGCTCCTGAATAGGGGACACTTTCCCCTCCCTCCATCTGGAATCATATGGCTAACACTGGAGAAAATGGAGGAGGCATCATCCTCAACCCCCTTCTGGGTGAATTTGGGGGGTACACCCTAAACCCCCCCTTGAATCTCCTCTGCTATCCTAGCCCAGGCCATAAGGGACTTAAGCAACCCTGCCTTCCTAATCTTGGAAGCAAGCAGCCCCCTAACCCTACACAGTACCCTGAGGTCAGTCATCCTGAACTTGGACAGTTTAGTCAGATCTAGCTCCGTGGTTCCCTAGTTTTGGGTCACAACAACTATCAACACAAACTTTAAACTATTTTGGAAAAATCAAAACAATACATTAAAAACAGGTTAGTCCAAATTCCAAAAATCAAACTCAAAAGTTTTGTTCTATGGTAATTTATAGGATTTTTTAAATCTTAATTCACCTTACTGAAATGTGTACTTTTTAAACACAAGTCCTCACCGATGAACACCAAATGTTGGAAAGTGGGTTATTAATAGTGGCAAATATGCACCTGCCACTGGCAATAAGCCCACTAACACAGTCTGTGGCTCAGAATAGGTCTCAGAAAATGATTCTCATGTTCAACCCTTGGTAGCTTGTCTGCAAGCAGGCAGGCTTAACTTCAAAGACAGGTATGTAAAGCATTTAAAAATACCAATTTAGTAAATAATTTAGATACAACACACAATAAAGGTCCAACACCAATTTACAGATATAAGAAATATTTTTATCTTTAAAATGACACCAAAATGAAAATAATCCACTGTAGGGAACCAAAGATGGGAATTTTCTAAAGCTGAGAAACCAATAGTGCCACTTCTGGATATTTGGCCGCGCCTGACTGGGACAAAGTCAAAGTTTGAGGCTAACCGCGATGGACCCCTGGTCAGATACACTATGCGGGAGACCATGGTCAAGATTTTACTTCCACTCCTTCACTGTTCTGGAGGATTTCTCACCAGATGCCATGCATCCTCCTCCAGCAAGCTTGATTCAGTGAGGATTCTCTGGATTGCCTTTCTGTGAGAGTCCGGTCACCCTCTGAAGCTTAGTCACAAAAGTTCAACAAACTTTCCCAAACTTCTGGAACTTCTTCCTGTAGTTCCTCTTGAGGATCCAACGTGTCCACACCACAATCAAAGGATATGGAATCTCCAAGATGGGCCTTGAAAGATTGGGACCACAATTCCCACAATGCACCTGGACAACACACTTAACCCCTTCCGTGCGCGTGGAATTTCCGCTCTGTTCGGGCGTTACCATTAGTGGGCGGGGATTCGGACGGCCAGGGGCCATCCTGCGCACACACCCACCGAGACGGGTTATGGCTCCCGGCCATCACGAGCATGGAAGAGGTTAAATGTCCACTGGATACACTTCAGACAAGGGACTCTTGGTGAAGTTGATGCAGGTGAGCTCTTTTAACCTATAGCTTACAAGGTGTCTACTCTTTATTGCTCTTGAAATGAGGTACGTCCAAAGGGCTGTATTTCCATATAATGCAGCAGGTGCAGTCAGTCAGAATGCAGGGCCTGGTGGTGCAAATCAAGTTTCCAGCTTGGCATCCAATCTTTATTACTCTGGAAGCAAGGTACATCCAAAGTACTGTAGTTTCAGATAATACAACAGGTGCAGTCTTTTCAGATTGCAGGACCTGATGGTGCAAATCAAGTTTCCAGTTTGGAAATCCTTCTTTTTCTCTCAGTTTCAAGCAGTAGAGCTGGGAGGCTCTGCGCTAAGCCCGTGCATAAAACTCCACTCTGTTCGCAGAGTTTGCGGATTTCAGCAATTCCACCTTCCACGGAGAATGCAGAGTTATTGTTAAACTCTGCACTCAGCAGGGGAGCAGAGTTTTTATTTATCCACGTTCTTGAATTGTAATTTCCCATTTGTGGGGGCGACTTGACAGGTGCTCGCGATTGCTCACAAGATTTTTAAGACTGTTTGCGGGAGCCACAATATTTGCTAGCCAACCGCATGCTCTGCAAGATTTTGCAGTCACCAACACATCATTCGAGCGTGCCAGAGACCTCCTGCAGATGTTTTCTGCGGTAAACGATCCAGAACAAGCAGGATCTACCGTGGCTGCAATCAGGGGAGGATTCTCTCCTCAAGAAGCATCAAAATCTTCCTGAACTGACAATGTGGATTTAGAAACCTCCTCGAATTGACATTTGGCTGTGTTGTTTCGTGCAAGGACTTTTTTTTTGTTTTGTACATGTTTTTTTAAATCTGGAAGGAAGTGCCCCAGAATCTCCAACTTCCTGTTCAGGTCCAGCAGGCTCCTCCCAGTGCTTGGTCACTTTTCATTTGGATTTGGAGCTGGAAGGATCACTCTTTGTGTCTGCTGCATAATCCATTGGATTTAAGGACTTTTATATTTAAAAAGTTAAAAAACTGGTGTTGTTTGTTTGATTGGGGCAATGCACCTGGATTTATTATTTGTACTGTTAATGGATTTTAAAAATGTATTGTGTGGGCTGTTGTATCAGTAGGGACCTAGTGATGTAACTGTGTAGATTTTTACTCGGGTATGTCCAATGTTCAACAGGTCCACCTCTTGATAGCCTCAAGTCCATGTGTGAAAGGGAGCACTTCAGTAGAAGCCTTGAATATAAACCCAGTGACGGAAGGGTATGCTTCAGCGGAAGTCTCCGATGGTTCTGAGTCAGAGATCTATGAGACAGGAGTATCAATCTCCAGCGAATCCAGCAAATCCAGTGAAGACAGTGATCCGGGCGAGGATCCCAGACAGGAGGAACAGGCTAAAAAAGTACCTTCTCCAACAGATATTGGATCTAAAAATGCCCTAATATATGACAATACACCAACAAAAAAAATGGGGAAAAAAAGAAGTAAACATAAAAGACACTCAAAAATAATTCATGACGAAACAACAGATCCTGGGAGCAACCCGGAACATACAATAGTGAGAACTAAACTCTCACGTAAAAGCCCTCATCGCAAACCAAACGTCGAATCTGAAAGAAATAAGAATATCTCTGACATCCCGGATGACGATGAGCAGATGAAGCATAGAGAGCCCACACTAAGTGAAGTCCTCGAATCAATAAAAACTTTTCATCATGATGTAAAGAAAGATAGCCAAAGAAACCATGTCGCTATTCAAAAATTGAAAGGTGCTATCCATAAAGTTGGCAGTACATGCTTGGAAATCTCTGACAGAATGTGCTCGGTAGAAGTTCGTGCGGAAAACCTGGAATCAGACGTCGGCAAACTACAACTTCAAGCAAAGGAGCATGAGGGAATAATTAAGGACTTAATGATAAAGGTTGAAGACCAAGAAAATAGAGCAAGGAGGAATAATCTTCAATTTCTTGGTATTCCCGAGGGCTCGGAAGGGAGTGATCCAAGAAGCTTCATGACTAATCTACTAAAATCTTCTTTTCCGGAACTCAACTCCTGGGAAATGGATAGAGAAGTATGCCGAGCACACCGCTTTCCTCTTACATTACCAAAACGGTCAGAGAAATCTCCACAATATCCCAGAGCATTTTTAGTCAACTTTGGAAACTTTCTGGTACGTGACACTATATATGACCTGGCCAGGCCAACGGCTCAAAGAGAATATAGGGGTTTTAAGTTCTTTGCAAGACCAGATTTCGTGCATGCAACAGTAGAAAGACGATGGCGAATGCAACAACTTTTTGCCCCTTTTGAAAAGCTAGGAGCAACGGTCTATCTGCAAAATCCGGCGCGGCTAAAAATAATCTACAAAGGTTCAACGAGGAGCTTCACAAGTGAAATCCAGGCGGAGGCCTATCTTAAGGAGGTTGAAGCAAGAACAAAACAAAATAACGGCAACTAAATAGAAGAGGGAATCTAGTGCCGACAAACTATTATTATTTGATATATGGTTGACATTTTCTAGGATCGAATAGTATCAGGCCAGGGGCAAGCCCAGGCGCACAGATCGCACGGCCACCAACAGCTGGGTGAGTCTAAACCCAGGTTGCCTCAAAGGGTGGCAGGAGGGGGGGTAAGAGGATGGGGCAGGGAGGGGGGAAAAGGGGGTTGGGTGGCAGCTGTGGGGGGAGAAACCAAAAAATTGAAGAGAGTTTGTACTGGTAAAGTGATTTTGAATGTAAGAGTACATTTGAAACTAAGGATACGTTCCCATCATGTATATTGTGTATGTATTAGCTATTTGGACAGGTTGATGGACTGGCAATATTCAAAAATTAGATATGTCTAAGCTAAGGATTGGATCACTCAATATAGGAGGATTAAATGATTGGAAAAAGAGGGGGAAGTTTGAACAATATCTAAATATGATGACCCTAGATATAATATGTCTACAAGAGACCCACTTACCCTGGAGGAAAAAACACTGGTTAAACTTTAAAGGCTATGAATTGCTGTCATGCACATCCCAGACTTCCATGAAAAGAGGTGTGGCCATAATTGGCAAAGTGGGGTTAGGGGGGTCCAAAAGGTGTAAGGCGGATTCACTAGGCAGATGGGCCATTTGTGAAATGAATTTAGGTATCACTATCTGCTCGGTATATGGATCTAACACAGACAAGTCAGAAGTCTTTAGTCACATTGAAAATGAACTAACTGACTGGCATACCCCCAAAGTATTATGTGGGGATTTTAATATCTCTGCTAATTTTTCGGATGGTAGCCCATACATAGGTAGGAAGCCAAGGGTGTTTAGAGCAATAACATCAATGATGCAGTCACATGGCTTAGACTATGTCTGGGGAAATTTATTGACTGGAGACCCAGGGTTTACTTATTTTTCATATCCCTTTAACAAATACTCGAAATTGGATTATTTCATGATCTCGACCACCCTGCTGAAGAGTGTCAAAATAAACAAGCATCCCAAAATCATGTCAGATCACAATCCCCTAATCCTAAATATGGTCATCAATAAACCATATAAGGTTCCTAGGCCTTGGACATTTGATAAAAAACTATTGGCAGGCATGGATTATATTACTCATATGAAAACATGGTCCCAGGCCTTTTTTGATGCTAATAGGTATAGTGCATCAAGGGGAGGGGTCTGGGATAGCTTCAAGGCAGGATTAAGGGGAGAGACCGTAAGCTATACTACTAAGGTATGGAAAAAGATTAACATTGAAAGGGAAGCATTGATGGGAAAGCTGAGTGAGGCAGAGACACAACACAGACAAGATATAATTGTAGGTGCTCAATCTGTCGAGAGTCTACATAGAGTAAACTCCCTAAAAGCAGTGATCCAGAAACAACTAGCAATAAAGGCGGCAGCAAATTATCAGGCACAGAGATCACGCCTTTACAAAACTGGTGAGCAAGCAGGTAGAGCACTTGCCTTACGAATTAGACCGGTGGCAAGTAAGAACAGAGGGGCATATTACCAACAACTAGTGATAATTTTTGTCTCTAACTTGTTTAGAGACAAAAATTATCGCCGCACATCGGCGATTTTTATCGCAGATAAACCTTGCTATTAACAAGGTTTATCGCAAATGCGATAAAAAACGGCCGAAATGCATGAATATCGCTGAAAAGTCAGCGATATTCATGCATTATCGAGCAAATGCTCTTAGCCATGTTATCCACCTCCCATTGGATAACATGGCTAAGAACTGCTCAGGGCAGGTGTTAGCTTTTGGAGATATTCCCGCTTTGCGCGAATATCTCCAAAAGTTGATAATAGGAGATAGCGATGCTAGCGACTGTTTTCAGTCTCTAACATCTTGGCACGCCCACTTTGCATCTCATTAGTGATAAATATCACTGACATGCAAAGTGGGGCCCAAGATGGTCGCTATCTCCTACTAGCTGTCGCTAACTGGTGTTAGCGACAGCTTGGTAATAGGGAGATAATTTTATCTCCGCTTTCTTGGCTTTTAAAGCCAAAAAAGCGGAGATAAACCCCCTTGATAATATGCCCCTAAGTGACACAAATTGAATATCAGGGCCAAATATACGATAAATCCGGTGAAATTTTGGAGGCGTTTAGGAAATTCTATCAAGAATTATATCAGGAGGAAGCAGGTGCAGAGGCCCCAAATATAAGCTGGCTAGACATGGGTAGTAAGTTAAAATCTGTCCACATCTAACCTCTGGAACAAGATATCACAATGTCTGAGGTATTGGAAGCTCTGCAGGATCTGGCAAGTGGAAAGGCTGCGGGCCCTGATGCTATACCGGTAGAGCTATACAAAAGCCTAAGGGAGGAAACAACACCAATACTTTTAGATCTATTCAAAGGCGTCATGAACACCGGAATAATACCCGAGTCCTGGCAAGAAACTAATATATCGATCTTTCACAAAAAAGGAAAACCAAAGACCAACCCTGGCTCCTACAGACCAATATCTTTGATTAACAGTGATAACAAGCTATATGCAAAAATCATGGCCACTCGCATGGGAAGGATCATTGCGTCCTTGGTTTCCCCCTGGCAGCATGGGTTTATCCCAGGAAGGGGAACCACAGACGATATTAGGAGAGCTATCACCTTATTTGACATCGGTGCTGCCAGGGGGGAGGAGGTCGCAATGATCCTCCTCGATGCGGAGAAGGCATTTGATCGCTTCAGATGGAGTTTTCTATGGAAGGTTCTAGAGGCAAGGGGATTTGGTCCTAGATTCTGTCAAGCCATTCAGGCTATGTATTCATCACCTACGGCAAGAATCCAATTAATGGGGGAAAGATCAGACAGGATCAACATAACAACGGGTACGAGACAGGGTTGCCCATGCTCTCCAATCTTGTTCGCGCTCTATATAGACCCCTTAATCACACAATTAATGAACAGTGCGGTTATTAAACCAGTAATATCAAATGGGTTTCAGACTAAACTTCTCGCATATGTGGATGACTTAGCAGTTATCACAAAAGACCCAGAGTTAGCTATGAGGGAGGTTGTTAATATAACCGGTCAGTTTGGAGATGTGTCGGGTTATCGATTAAATGTGGACAAAACACAAGTATAATGCTCTGGAAAAAAAGCCAAGTTGGATGTTAGATACGTAGAATCTGTAGTTTACTTGGGAATAATAATAAATGCAGAACCAGGTAAAATAATTGACGATAATTACACACCGCTTATTCATTCGATGGAAACAGAACTAAAAAGAATGGACTCATTACAGCTGACATTGATTGGGAGGGCTAACATCATAAAAATGACAATGTTTCCCAAGGTTCTTTATAAATTAAGATCAATCCCATTTAAAATTGACGAGAAGATTATTAGGAAGATTGAGGCTATATTCATGAAATTCTTGTGGCAATATGGCAAAATAGGGCAATCAAATAGATATATGTCATTACCACAAGATAGAGGAGGGTTGGGATTGCCAGATATTAAGAGCTATCATTTCGCATGTCTCCTCACAGACATGGCAATCCTACTCCATCTGGGGGGCCCAACCTTCAGGCAGGCGGTGATACCATCAATTTTTCAGCTATTGGTGGGAAGTGAAGTCATAGGGCTCTTATTAAGGAGAACTCAGAGGAGTTATTACAAGGAAATTAGATATAAGACGCTTGAAGATGTATGGTATATATGGAAAACTGTTAAAAAAATCCTAGATATACCCACTATCCATCACAGCACACCGCTCTGGAACTCAACACTCTTTCCAAACCTTAGTAGGGATGGAGCGTGGCGTCATTGGGAGAGTCAGGGCATTGTGGAGTTGGGGCAAATAATGATTAGAGATCATTGCAGAACACTCGAAGAACTTACGCAACACTATTCATTACAAGGTTATCAAGAGTTTAAATACCTACAGATTGTCAATAGAATTAAATCAATTAGGCCACGTATCACTTTGCTAGGGAGATATGAATTAATTGAGTATCTGAAGTCGGGGGGGCCATAGAATTAGGGATATATATAAAATATTTAATGATGCATCGATGGATGATATGGGTAAAATGGAAACCGCCTGGTCCAAAAAATTGGGGGATCCCGAAGTTGATCTTGATAAGGCACTAGCTATGGATAAGAGGTTTCTGCGCTCTTCGAATCTCAGGGCCCAACACTACAAAACGCTATTCAATCTATACTATACACTGGAAAAATTATTCTCTTGGGGGAAAGCGGCAGATAGCAACTGCCCCAGATGTGGAAATGGCCCAGCTGATCTTATACACATGTTCTATGGTTGTGAAAAACTAAAAAGCATTACAACTGAAATAGTGCGCTTTCTAGAGGGGCTACTTGACGTCAAAATGAATCTATCCCCAACCCTGATAATAATTGGATGTGATGTGAAATTAAATATGCGTACTGAGGCCAAAGCTTTAGTTTTTATCTCTGTAGCAGTCCTTAGGATCCTAATTAGTGCAGCCTGGAAGGATACAGAAGCTCCTACTTTTCAAATGTGGATGTGCAGAATGTTGGGTATACATAACATTGAGGAAGCACTATATGATTTAAAGGGAGCTAAGATAAGGGATATGGGTATGCGACTTTGGGCCCCAGTAGCTGCTTGGAGGACAGCAAAAGTGCAAATGAATGATTTATTGGTATTGTAGTTATTTAACCTGTGTATTGTTTATTGTTTATTATTCTTTCTATTCTTTTATTGATGGTATAATTCTACGAATCTATCTATGTATCTATGTATGCATTTATGAATATGTATTTACTGGTATGAACTCTCAATAAATATATTAAAAAAAATAATAAATGATAGCCTCAATTCTGCTTGCCGTGATAGCCCAGAATTTTAAGGTGATCAAGCAAGGGAAGGAAAGAGTGGGAGCAGCTGGGAAGGAGGCCTGAAATATAAATAACCCACTATCATTCAGTGTAGTTGTTTCCAACTGTGCAAAATAGATCATGTACAATTGAATGTACCTGTAAACAATAAGAAAGCCCTTGTGTTAACACTTGAAACTGAGTCCATCTTCTTTCAGATAAACATTTGCACATTGTTTATCTAACACCGCTCACTCATCACTAACAAGTGACTTATAACCTCCAACAACCACCCCAAGCACAGTTATAGGCAAAAATACAATCCCAACCAAAGGCCCTGCAAACATTATGGGACGATATTCTAGAGTGCAGTGAATATTGCTTGGGGTGGTCCTAGGAGGATGGGACCACCACAAAATCGTTCAGCATGATATGTTCTTTGTGTTGAAGGCATCTGCTTGCCCTCCCCTAGATTACCGGTGACTCCAAAATCCTCACCTCTCTCATTGCCTGGTATTTTTCAAAGTTCACTTTTGTGCATTTGTTATGTGCTTTTTAGCTTGCAAAGATAAAGTTGCTTTATCAAAGGGTTGTGGGTGGAGCAGTAGCTAACTCCACTATGTAACAGAGTCGGAATTATTGCATGAATTCTGTGTTTTCAATGAAATGCGTAGTTACCAAATTTCCGCTACCGGAGCGAAGTTCATTGTCCATGATTACTTATAACTTGGAAGGGGTACATCTTTTGACTGAAACAAAAAACGGCAGTATATATAATACATATATATTCTTGTCTCAAGACTACTCTCTCTTCATATCTTCTATTGATAGTGTTTAGGAATATATACGTGTACCCACCCAACACTTAGACATGCCTTGCATCACAGGAAGTGAACTTTAAATCTGATCGGACTCACAAAGATCCCTGTTCTAAAACGGCAAAGAAAAGGAAGGTTAACGTCGTCGCTTGACTAATCTGCCCGCTTTGATGTCAGGGGCCAGTTAAATACTTCCTGGTTAAAACTCTGACCCACAAAGATGTTCATCCTCTGGGATCGAGGTGAACAGTGGAATCATGGGAATTGTAATCTTCATTCCCATGCATTCAACCCTTCACCTGCACTCCATGGTTCACACAGTTGAAGAAACACGAAAACTACCCTGGAAAATTCGCACAGCAGCTCTGCTGTCATTCTCTCCTTTTCCAGCACATTAATCATGCTGTTGTTATGAGTCTCAGCTGTTTGTGTAACAGTACATCCCTACCCCCAAAGGGAGCCTCCTGGGTCCGGGTTTCTCTGGAAATCTATTGTGAAAAGATTAAAGAAGGTGTGGAGGATGTAGGTTGGAGGCAGGCTCCCATGAGTTCTCCTCCACACCAAATTCTTTCCACGAAACAAGATACCATAACCTGGTACCGTCTCTTGGAATCCAAAATCTCTTCAACCTCATACTCAGGCTCCCCATCCACCCAAACAGGCTCTGGGGTTTTCTGTACTTTTATGCTCGAGGGCTTGATGAGTGACAAATGGAAAACTGGATGGATATGGAGAGCGTTAGGCAAGGCTAGTCTTACAGTGACAGGGTTTATGCAGCGTGTGATTCGGTATAGGCCTATGAATTTTGGGTTAAAAATGTTGTATTGTCTAAATCGAAAACTTTTTGTGGATAGCCGAACCATATTCCCGACATTGTATTCAGGATTCGCACAACAATGTTTATCTGCATCTTTTTATACCTTACCTTGGCCTGACATAAGTTTTCTTGTACCTGCCTTAATGTTTGTTGTATATGGACAATTTGTTTTCTTACTTCAGGTATCTTAGTCTCTGTGGAATGCTTCACAAACACTAAGAAACATGGATGGAAACCATAGATGCTGTAGAATGGGGCAATACCAGTGGAACTATGTTTTACACTGTTATATGGTGTTTCAGCTACCCATAACAACTCCATCAATGAGTCTTTGTTTCTGTGTTCTTTTCTACATAGCAGCGCAGATATTGTTTGAGCGTTTGGTTGAGTCTTTCAGTTTGTCCATCGGTCTGAGGATGGAAACTAGTCGAGATTGCTGATCTCATATGTAATGATGCACACCAGGTTTTCCAAAATTGAGCAGTGAACTGCGTTCCTCTTTATGATAGTATACTACGATCCTTGGCAGTCCACGAAGTCTGACTGTGCATTAACAATAGTTGTGCCAATTGTCCTGCCGTAGGAATTTGTGCACATGCTATAAAGTGCCCCAGTTTGGTAAGACTATTGACCACCACCAGTATAGTGGTGGATACCTGATCCCTAGGCAAACCAACTATAAAATCCAAAGATGTTGTTTCCCTTGGTTCCCCTGGGGTAGGTTTCTATGGTCTGTTTTGGCCTGTGCACATATGGTGCATTCTAATACCCTCTGTTTTACGTCCTTTCTGACCTCTGGCACCAAAACTGTCTTAATACTCTATCAATGTTTTTTTTTATCCTGTTATGACCAGTAGTTGAGATGTTATGGCACCACTTCAGTACCTGACTGACTGACTGACTGACTGACTGTACTTATAAAGCGCACTACTGACGAGGCATCTTGGCGCTGTGTTAGAGTAAAAAACTCGGACATGAATGCATCCTACTAGTGTTGGGGAAAGAAACAGATTTTAATGTCTTTCCTAAATGCAAGTCTGTTGGATAAACTTCTAAGATGTAGTGAAAGTGTATTCCAGAGTTTGGACGCCAGGAATGAAAAACACTTTCCTCCACAGCGTACTCTTTTTATCTTTGGGATTTGTACAAGGCCAAGGGAAGAAGACCTTAAAGTCCGAGTAGGGACATAGGGTGAGAAGAGAGCTTGCACATCTTCAGCACCCTCTCCAAACAAAGCTTTATGAACTAGACAGAGTGACTTGAATTCTATTTGTCTACGTACAGGGAGCCAGTGAAGGTTTCTTATGGCTTTTGATGTTGGTTGGTGTCTAGGCAGCCCAAGCAGTACTCTGGCAGCTGCACTTTGAATAGCCTGAAGCTTATCTAGTTGAGCAACACCTATTCCTAGGTAAAGGGTGTTGCAGTAATCAATTCTAGACAGAATGGAAGAGACAACCACTGTTTTCCTTAGGGCAAAGGGAATATATGGGAGAATCTTTCTCAATCTTCTTAGAGTAAAGAAGCATGCGGACGTGACCTGATTGATCTGTGGAGCCCAGGTCAGGTTTTTATCAACCATTACTCCCAAATTCCTGGCTTTAGAAACTGCTACTGAAGGTGGTTCAGCAGTACTAGGCCACCATAGCTGGTTCCAGATTTGGTCTTTTGAGCCAAATTCCAAGACTTCTGTTTTCGCTGCATTTAGCTTTAGAAAATTCACATTCATCCAACTCATCAGGGATGAAATGCAATTACAGAAATCCGTTGCCCGCGTATCTTCACTCTCAGCTACAGATACTATAAGCTGCGTATCGTCAGCATAATATACCAACTTAAAGCCGTGGCTCTTTACAAGCCTGGCCAGAGGGCTACATAGATATTAAATAATGTTGGCGATAGGGCCGATACCTGCGGGACTCCACCCGGCAGGGTGAATTCCTCTGATCTAAGGCCTTTCCAACAGATCATTTGTTTCCTGTCTGACAGAAAGGATGATAGGAGAGAAAGTGCTGTACATTGACACCAGCTTGGTGCAGCCTTTGATTGAGCACAGTGTGGTTTACCGTATCAAAGGCTGCTGTTAAATCGAGCAGGACCAGTATAGCCCTTCTCCCTTCATCTGTTACCTTACGTATTTCTTCTGTTGCCAGGATTAGAGCAGTCTCCATAGAATGTTTTGAACGGAAACCATGTTGAGTAGTATCTAACAAATTGTTTACCTCCAGGAATGACATTAGTTCTATGTTTATTGCTTTTTCCAATACTTTTGCTGCAAAAGGCAGACAGGAGATAGGTCTATAATTCATCTCAACCTGTGGATCCAGTTTAGGCTTTTCAAAAGTGGGCGTATGCATGCTTTTTTCCATGCCTTGTGGAAGACTCCATCAGACAGAATTTTAATAATTAGTGGAGATAAGGCAGTGCTGATAACTTCTGATGCCATATGCAATATGTATGGCGGACAGGGATCCAAGGGGGAGCCAGATTTAATACTTAGTACCAATTCCTCTACCCTTTTTTCTGTTATTGGGGAGAAGGATAGCAAGCTTTCGTGTTCCTCCCTAGATTGAGGCTGAGCTACATTTATTTCTCCTATAATATTTATTGATTCTTCTACGCAATCATACCCTGCTTGCACCTTATTTTGGAAAAAAGTGACTATTTTATCTACAAATTTTTGTTCCGGGGTAAACATTACGTCACGTGGGCATCTCAACAGGGCACTGACCATTTGAAATAATTCTTTTGATGAATTTTCAGCTTCTTGGATTTTAATTGTGTAGTAGGTTGCCTTTGCCTGTATAATTGCGGCCTTATATTCTTCCAGGGCTGCACAATTTTCTTTCTTATGGTCAGTGTTATATTGGGATCTCTAGAGTTGTTCCTTTTGTCTGCATTTCATCTTTATACGTTTTAAATTGCGTGAGTACCATGGAGATGAAACCTTTATAACTATAGATTTCTTGATCACTTCAGGTGCCACTTTATTTACTGCTGTGCTTAACCAGTTATAGAAATCAGAAATGGTTTGATTTAGATCATTGGATATTTCTGGTCTTTTTGTGAGTGCTGATACAAACTGTGATTCATTTACTGACTTCCATATTCTGTATTTATTATCTAGAGAGCGAGAGATACGTCTTCTTGTAGATATTGTTGGTAATATGTCAAAGTAAACAGCAGAACGATCAGTCCATGGTAACATGCAGAGTTTCCTAATTGATATGCCAGAGTTGTTGGTACATATCCCATCCAACGTGTGTCCTGCTATATGGGTAGGTTTGTTAATGATCTGGGTAAAATCAAGGCTAGCTAACTTATCTAACAGACATCCCTTTGTTGTTCTTATAAGGGGATTAACAATTGACTATCATATATCGGTATCCCTTTTCGTAATTTCCACTGCAGATGTTCCCTCAGCCATCTCTTCCAATTAGCAGAATGCGCTGCTTTTGCTACCTCTGTTAAGAAGCGATCTGTCAGTGTGACACAAAGAACGTGAGAAGGATTCAGTGTGGATTGGGCTCAGGCCTCACTGATAACCATATTTGTTTCTTGTCTTGTAAGGGCATCCGTCTTATGCTTTTCTGTAATTGATCGATAAGTCACTACGAAATGGAACTCAGCAAAAAACAACATCCAATGTAGTTGTCGAGGGGATACATACCTTGCAGCCCACACAAACTGGAGATTCTGGTGGTCTGTGTACACAGTGATTACATGTTTGGATCCCAGTAAATAATGCTGCCAGGCACTGAAGGCGTCTTTAATGGTTAGCAGCTCTTTTTCAGCTCTAGTATAATGAGACGCGGCTTCATTTAACTTTCGGGACATAACTGCCACAGAATGTATTTGTCCGGTGGTCTCATTCCTCTGAGACAGAATAGCCCCCACTACTACCTCAGAAGCATTGTCTTCCACAATATAGGGAATGTCAGGGTTAGGTTGTGTTAGGATAGGTGCTGAGGTGAATGCCTTGTTAAGCCAGTTGAAAGCCTCTTCTGACCAGATAAAAGCGACCTTTTTTCTTAAGAGTTTGGTTATGGGTGCTACCATGTTGGAAAACTGGTTAATAAACCTTCTATAAAAGTTGGAAAAACCTAGGAAACATTGAGCATCTCTCACAGTCCTTGGTGTAGGCCAATCTCGTACAGCAAGGACTTTTGGTTTGGCCATTGCTTGCCTTGTGGAGGACAACATAACACCCAAGAACTCTACCTCTGTGAGATGAAACTTGCATTTGCTAAGTTTACAATATAGTCTGTTTTCATGTAACACTTGCAGTACTGATTTTACATGTTGTTCATGAAGGCTACCAGCGGAGAAATAAATAAAAATATCATCAATGTACACTACTGCGTACACATCTAAAAGATTCCTGAGTACGTCATTCAAAAAATACCAGAATGCTGCTGGAGCATTACATAATCCAAAGGGCATCATGGCTTACTCAAAGAGCCATAGAGTGAACGAAATGTGGTCTTCCACTTATCTCCCTTCCTCATTCACACCAGGTGGTAGAAACCTTTCAAATCCAACTTAGTAAATATCACAGCCTTTTTAACCTGATCCAAAAGAACCAGAATCAAAGGTAAGGGTTAACGGTTCTTCACTGTGATATTATTGAGTGCTCTAAAATCTATGCAAGCCATTTTTTAACCATTAGCTTTTGTATTGAAAACAAAGGAGATGAAGCGAGGGACTTGGATGGGCAAATACATCCATTGGCTAGATATTTATCAAGGTACTGTTTTAGGTGTTCACTTTCTGGCTCTGTGAGAGCATATAACCTCCTACAGGGAACCACTGCCCCTGGTATCAAATCGATTTGACAGTCGTAAGCCTGTGTGGGGGTAAAATATCAGCCTGTACTTTGTTGAATACGTCCTGAAAAGAGTGATTGATTGGGGGCAGTACTATGTCTTTCTCTGCTGCGGTTGCTATTGAGTGTACCTGAGCTAAAGCTACCACAAGATGCATATTAGACCCCAAACATTGCTCCTTGCAAAATAATGAGTCCAATGAGACAGAATCTTTTTCCCAGTTGATGACCGGATTATGCAATCTCAACCATGGCAATCCTAGTATCACTTCATACTGTGGTGCTTTTAAAATATAAAAACATGTGGTTTCTGTATGTAGCTTTTTGCTTAAACCAAGAGTTCTTCGGTGTGAAATTTAATTGAAGCAGAAGTGATTTCCCTCCTATCTACTGTCAAAACTCTCTCAGGATGTTCTTTTCATAGCAATGCCACTTGGAGCCTCAGGGCTCTGGTTTCGTCCATGAAAAGCCCCGTAGCTCCTGGGTCAATCATGGCTTGAACCTTTTTCCACCCACAGTGTGTTTTTATTTAAATGGTTAAGAAGAAGTGTTGGGTCGAAAGTCTTGTCTGCCTCATTTATTGGAGGGATATCGATAAAGCTCAAGGTCCTCCCCACTCCAACACTTGAGCTATCTAATTTTCCATCTTTTTATCTGGAGAAGCCGTTAGAGACTTAATCCCCCCAGTGCAACTCTTGGGTTTAACTAAACCGTCTTTCACACAATGCCCTTTCTTTCCGCAGTACATGCATAAGACGTTTTTACGTCGTTGTTCCCTTTCTTCTGACGTTAAGGATGCCCTACAGCACCTATATCCATAGGTTCTGCAGCATTACTTGCTCCTAATTCTCCAGCATTCTCATTTCTCTCATACATAGTTGGCATTCTTTTGTACCTTCTCCTATCTCCTTAACATTTGTTTATTCTATAGTCCAAACTTAACGTTAAGTTGATCAACTCTGTATAACTGGCTGGTTGTGGATCTATCTGAGCCAACATGTCTTTGAGGTCATCTCTTAATCCCTGATAAAATAGGGCAGCTCTTTTCCTTTTTGGCCATTGAGTTTCTGATGCTAGTCTCTGAAAGGAATTGAGATATAGTACTAAATCTTTAGACCCTTGTTTTAATTCCAGAAGTTCTCTATCTGCCGCAAAGGAAGAAGCTCTGAGGTCAAACACCTTTTCAAATTCTGTTCAGAATACCTCCCAATCGTAAAGAAAAGGGTCATCTTTCCTTACTAATAGCACCGCCCATTGTGCTGCATCCCCACCCAAATATGATATCATAAACCCCACACTTGCATGACTGGTAGGAATTGCTTTAGGTCTGAATGAGAAGTGCAATAATATCTGTGTTAGAAACACCTGTACTTTAGAGACATCACCACAGAAGCATTCAGGAGCAGCCAACGGAATGGGCGTGGATACTTTCACCATAAATGGAGAGGTTTGGGCTTGGACCCCACTCTCTGTCCCTGAGAAACCCCCAGAGGTTCTCCCTGTGTGTATGTCAAATAGGTGTCTCTGCATTCGGTGAAGTCTACCCTGTACAATCACTGTTTCAGCTCTAGAAGCAGCTACCTCCTGTTGAACCACCACCAGAGCAGTAAGCACATTTTCTAGAGTGGCCATCCGACCACCGAACCGACCAAGAGGAACTCTGGGGCATATTAGCAAGAAGTTTCGATATTTATCGCAAAACGTGCTTAGTACGTTTATTCTTATGGCTGCCTATCGCTGGATATTTTAGCGGAAAAAAACATGCTATTAGCAACGTTTATCTCCACTGTGATAAAATATCCAGCGATAGCAGTGAAATGCCCGAATATCTCTCAAAATCCAGCGATATTAACACCATGGTGGGCTTAGCCTGAGAATCTACCTCCGATTTAGGATACAGGTAAGTCAGGTGTTCAGCAGGTGTTAAATACTAGCGATAATCGCGCTTAGCGCAACTTTTTTTATCGCTTCGCCTGCGTTGGTAATAGGGGTAAGTAGTGTTAGCAACTGTTTTCAGTTGCTTGTAGTTAGGAACACCTACCTAGCATGTCATTAGTGATAAGCATCGCTGGCATGCAAGGCGATAGGAAAACCGGCTATCGCCAGAAAGCTGTTGCTAATGCCTGTTAGCGTAAGCTTGCTGATAGGGCAATACAAAAATCGCCGCTTTAGCAGCAAAAAGTGCTGTTAAAGCGGCGATGAAGCCCTTGCTAATATGCCCCTATATGACTTGGACAGATTATTCTGTAATGGTGTAGAAACGTCCTCGGGGTCAGTCTGAAGTTCAACAAGTCCACCTCTTGATAGCCTCAGTTCTGCTTGATGTAATAGCCCAGAATTTTAAGGTGATCAAGCGAGGGAAGAAAAGGGAGGGAACAGCAGGAAAGGAGAACTGAAATATAGATAATGCACTATCATTCAGTATAGTCTTTTCTGACTTTGCAAAATAGATCATGAACAATTTAATGTGCCTGTAAACAATAAGAAAGCCCTTGTGTTAACACTTGAACTTGAGTCCAACTTCTTTCAGATAAACATTTGCACATTTTTTATGTAACACAGCTCACTCATCACTAACAAGTGACTTATAACTTGGAAGGGGTACCTCTTTTGATTGAAACTAAAAACTGCAGTATATTTAATACATATATAGTCATATCTCAAGGTTCCTCTCTCCTCCTATCTTCCATGGATATCGTCTAGGAATATATTTGTGGACCCACCTAACACTTAAACATGCCTTGCATCACAGGGAGTGAACCTTAAATCTTATAGGACTCACGTTGATCCCTGTTCAAAAATGGCAAGGACAATGAAGGTTAACCAGATAGAATGCTACCGCCTCTTAGTCATTAAAGCCATGTTTGTAGATATCATAAGATGATTGGTATTCCGTCATAACCCTGAGAATAGATTTGAATTGCCAAGTAAATGTGGCCTGCAAAATGCATAATCACAGAAATGTCTCAGAACTATTTACTTTAAGAACACCAAGGTAATAACCAATGTTCCACTGAAAGTGAAATACCAGAACTAGATGAGGAAATCCTTTCCCCTCAAGCGAGGCAAATATTCAGACAACCAAGTAACGGGTAACCGCGCAATAGCGCGTGATCCAATTACTCCAAGAACAGGCAAAGACTCCTTGTACATCGAATGTCTCCAAGCGCCCGCGTAGATAGTGGCTATCACCATGCAGGTACCAGAACCGCACTCCAGACACCCACACAGTGCAAGAGAACACTGAGTGAGATTCCAACCATTATTCAGGACGGCAAACACACAAGCGAATTGGAAATTGGTGCCAGCACCCTTACGGTACTGAGGAAGGATCTTAATGAACTTCTGCAGCACCTCCACGAACTGCGTAGCTTGAATAATCTGCCCACCTTGACGTCAGGGGCCATAAAATACTTTGTGGTTAAAACTCTGACCCAGGAAGAAGTTCCTCTTCCCATAATCGAGGTGAACGGTGGAATCATGGGAATTGAAGTCTTCATTTCCATGCATTCAACTCTTCACCTGCACTTCATGCTTCGCGCAGTTGAGGAAACAGCGAAACCACCCTGGTGAGTTTGCACGGTGGCTCTGCTGTCATTGTCTCCTTTTCCAGCACGTTAGTCACGCTGATGTTATGCGTCTCAGTTGTGCGTGTAACAAGTGATCACTGAATGCTTTGCATTTTATTTTTCTTCTTTTGTAAAGGAATAATGTTTCACAGTTTACTACATTTTCTCCATGTTTTAATACATTTGCAATATTGATTGAATTCACTATGTGGCCTAGTCTGACAATTGGCCTTCCAGGTAGCAGGCACAGTGCTAGTCATTGGTGCATGAAGCAACTGTTTCTGTGGTGTTTACAGTATTTAGGCCATGGATGGATTTGAACTGCAATACAACATATATTATTTTTTTCGGGAAAACACAAAATCGGACTAGGTGGGGTAAGGGTAATGCCTTTGAAGGATGTGTGTTGTTGTAAACATTTTTTTAGCCCAATAATTTTCATGTATTTGCATTGCTGAATTATTATGTTTTCTCTGTCTTATCAAGCTTTCTTTATCTCGCCAGTGTGTGTATTTGTTTGTTTGCCATAGGCCGCCATTTGCCTTTGTTCCACATGCCATGTGGTCACTGGCCAGGGGCCATTTTGTATAGTCAGTGGACGGTCCCTAGGCCTGCATTTGCTGCTTGTTTTACAGGCTTCCTGCCTCTTGTTGTTGTGACCTGTGAGTGACCATGTGGTTAGCAGCCATCTTGTGTAGGCAGCCAGTGTACTTTTGCCATAGGCCTGCATTCATTCATTGTTCCAGGCTCTAGCTTATTGTTGTGACCATGTGGATGGTGGCCATTTTGTGTAGGCTGCCAGTGTGCGTTTTCTATAGGCCTGCATGCGTTCTTTGTTCCAGGCCTCCAGCTTCTCGTTGAGACTATGTGGCTGGCGGACATTTTGTGTATCCAGCCAGTGTGTTTTTGCCATAGGCCTGCATTCATTCATAGTTCTAGGCTCTAGCTTCTTGTTGTGACCATGTGACTGGTGGCGATTTTGTGTAGGCAGCAAGTGTGATTTTGCCATCGTCCTGCATGTGTTCTTTGTTCTAGACCTCCAGCTTCTAGTTGTGACCATGTGGTTTGCAGTCATTTTGTGTAGGCAGCCAATGTGCTTTACCCATAGGTCTGCATGCCTTCATTGTTCTAGGTAATTGAATTAGTTAGCGCACTACCTGTGTTTAGGATGAGTTTAAACAGTTCAATGTGCTCCTTGGGTGTGTACTCCGGTCTTGTACACTTAAGTATCAGTAAAAAATGCTCCCTGCGATAGGGGATGTTCCCTTGGGCACAACTGGGCCCCGTGAGGGGTTGTAGATGCTGTATTCTTGGTACAAACAACAATTCTCTGCTGGATGTTTACTTATTCATAATTTATTATTCTTTGTTAGAACCGGCTGTCTCTAGTTGGCAGAGGTATACACTTCTGACAAATAGGGACACTCCTTTTCTAGTCAGGGCAAGGGGATCACACCCTTCGATAACCCCTGCTCACCCCCTTGGTAGCTTGGCAGAGCAGAACAGGCTTATCTCAGAGGCTGTGTGTTAAGCAATTATGACCACATACAGTAATACAGTGAATACACTACAAATGGACACGACACAGTAGTATTATAAAAATAAGTATTTTTATATAAGGCTTAGCACAAGACCAAAATAACGGCAAAACTGTACACAATCGGAATAAATACGTTCGGGAAGGAAAAAGGATAGTTCAAAGGTAGTTTCTTCTTTAGCACAAAAGTCTTTAGTATCAAGCAATTCTTCTTCTTGGAAACACAGTTCTTAGCAACAGAGTAACTCACACGGGAGCTACACAACGCTGGGGCAAAGGTAATCCACAGGTTCGGCGTCGACCGCGAGGAGCGCTGCGTCGGGCCTGGAGTCACACGGACCCCCAACAACACAGTACCTTAGGAAAATGAAGCACACGATGATCAGCGGCGTCGAGCAATCCGGCGTCGCGTCTTCGGTGTCGATCAGGCCTCAGCAGGCGTTGTCGATGATGCAGTTGCACAGAGTGAGCAGCGCTCACGGCGTCGAAGGGCACACGGTTGATGCGATCAGCAGCGGGGCAGACACGAGGTCCTCTGGAGTTAGAGCCGTACTCCTACTCACTGGCGTTGCTGCTGGCGTCGGTTGGGCCCAGCGTCCGGTCGTCGTGATGCTGTTCTTTTCAGAGGTGCTGGACTCAAACTTCCAGCGGATAGCACTTTGTAGCAGGTGAAGTCCTTTAGCCCTGTGACTTCGGCAGGAGACTGGCACTCTTCCAGTCCTTGGAGATTTTCTTAGCAAGCGTGAGAGTACACACACAGTTCCTCTCTCCTGGTTCCTTGGCAAAAATAAAGAAGCACTGCAGGATTCCCCCAACAACAGCACACTGGCAGAAGGGGTAAGCAGTCCTTTAGATCAGCAGGCTTCTTGTCCTTGGTTACAGGGTTCCTTGTCAGAAGTGATCTGATTTCCTAGTTCAGGGGTCCTCCTCTTATACCCCTTTTCGTCTTTGATCCCTTTGTCTATGCCGGGGGTTTCCCAACATCCTGGGTCTGTGGTGGGTGGAGCTAGGCAGTAGCACCTGGCCTATTCATTGAGCCGGGCCGGGTCCTCAGACGCCCCGCAGGAGGTGGAGCCAGCATTGACACTGGCAGGAGCAGAGCTATCGCCCTCCTGGCAGGAGGTGGGGCCAGGATCGTCCATGGCAGGTACAGAGCCATCCGTCGCTCGGCAGGAGGTGGAGCCAGCATTGTATCAGGCAAGGCAGGCTATCAACAACTACTCTCCCCCTACTCTCAACGTAATGTCCCACTCATCCCACACTGACTCATCCAGACCTCTTGGAGCCACCCAGCTCCTGTCACACACACGCAAGACCAGCAGAGACCAGATATGGTTAGACAAGAAAATAGACACTTTCTAAAAGTGCTATTTTCGAACCCAGAGTCCAAAAACCATCCACACCAACGGATGCGTAATTAAACCCCGAGTTCAGGGATACCAAACTCGACATTGCACCATGCTCCCCGAGCCAGCTAGGATTATAGCGTTAATAATCCCGGCGGCCCATTCTATCCAACGGAGAGCAGGCTACCTCGCAATAGTGAAGCCCTAAGATGGCGGCACTTCACTATCAGGACATGCCAACTTGGTCAGGCTTGTCCTACCTTACACTTACAATGCACCCTGCCCACGGGCCTACCATAGGGGTGACTAACATGAAGCTAAGGGAAGGTTGGAGGGGCTGGCAGGTAGGTATACCTGCGCAGCCGACGTGACAGTGCAGGACTGCACGTGGGTCTCGCAATGACCGACCCGTAGACATTCTTTTACAAGGCCGCTCCTGTGGGTGGCACAACACGTGCTGCAAGCCCACGAGCGGCATTTGTATTTACAAGCCCCGGCACTCCTGGTGCACTAGACGAGGGACTGACAGTAAACCAAATAAGCCAAACATGGATACAATAGATACATCATTTTAACATAGGGAGCACTTGCGCTATGGCACTGATCAGCAGTGACACGGCGCCCAAAGCATATACCAGCAAAACAGCGTAACACAGTAGAGGCAAACAGAAAAAATGGAGGAGAGACTCGAGCCAATGATGTCAGGTCTAACACGTGTCCCCTCCAGCTGAAATGTGGGGAGAACTACCCTTAACCTAGGGAGTCCTCATCACTAAGGCGGAAAAATCTGGACAGACCATCAGCATTGGCGTGATCTGTACCAGGGCGGTGTTCCACCGTAAAGTCCATCCCCTGTAGAGCAATGGACCACCTCAACAGTTTTGGATTCTCACCCCTCATTTGCATTAACCATCTGAGGGGCCTGTGGTCTGTCTGAACCCGGAAGTGAGTCCCAAACAGGTAGGGTCTTAGCTTCTTCAGCGCCCAGACCACAGCAAATGCTTCTCTCTCTATCGCACTCCACCTCGTTTCCCTGGGAAGTAACCTCCTACTGATGAAGGCTACAGGCAAGTCTCGGCCCTCTTCATTCACCTGAGCTAGAACAGCCCCCACGCCATGCTCTGAAGCGTCCGTCTGAACAATGAATTCTTTCGAAAAGTCGGGTGCTTGGAGTATAGGTGCTGTGCACATTGCAGTTTTCAGGGTGTCAAAGGCCGTTTGACAGGCATCAGTCCAGATCACGTTTCGTGGCTGCTTCCTGGAAGTCAGCGAAGTCAAGGGGTGCACAATGTTACCGTAATCCTTGACAAACCTCCTGTAATAACCTGTGAGTCCTAAGAAGGCTCTCACCTGTGTTTGGGTTTTGGGCGGTGCCCAAGCCAGGATGGTATCAATCTTGGGTTGCAGGGGGGCAACCTTGCCGCTCCCTACTTGGTGCCCCAAGTACACCACCGAACCCTGCCCAATCTGGCACTTACTGGCCTTGATTGTGAGGCCTGCTCCGCGCAGGGCCAACAACACTTCCTGGAGGTGGCGCAAGTGTTCCTGCCAGCTGGCGCTGAACACTGCGATGTCGTCCAGGTAGGCGGCGCTGAATTCCTCCAGTCCAGCCAAGACCTGGTTGACCAACCTCTGGAAGGTGGCGGGGGCATTCTTCATCCCAAAGGGCATCACCCGGAACTGGTATAGCCCATCTGGTGTGGAGAATGCTGACCTCTCTTTTGCCCCATCAGTCAAGGCGATCTGCCAGTACCCAGACGTTAAGTCAAACGTACTGAGGTACCGGGCAGCCCCCAACCGATCGATGAGCTCATCAGCTCTGGGGATGGGGTGCGCGTCAGTCTTCGTGACCGAATTGAGTCCTCGGTAATCCACGCAGAACCGGAGTTCTGGTGAAGCACCAGGCGCTGCAGCCTTCGGGACCAAGACCACTGGGCTGGCCCAAGGACTGCTAGAGGACTCAATCACCCCCAATGCGAACATTTTGGAGACCTCCTCCTTAATGTACGCTCGGACCTTGTCAGTCACCCTGTAAGCCTTGTGCTTCACAGGAGGGCTGTCTCCGGTGTCAACGTCATGGACACACCAATGCGTGACACCCGGAACCAAGGAAAACAGATCCGGGAATTGTCCCAACAGTTGGCGACAATCCTGTTTCTGCTCAAGGGTCAGTGTGTCAGAGAGGACCACACCATCCACTGACCCATCTTGCTCCTTAGCATACAGGAGGTCAGGAAGAGGCTCACTCTCCTCCTCCGTTCCATCATCTGTCGCTAAGAGCATGCCCACTTCGGACCTTTCTAAGTGGGGCTTCAAACGGTTGACATGCAGGACCCGCAAGGGGTTCCTGGGAGATTTCGAGTCCACCAAGTAGGTGACATCGCTCTTCTTCTCCACAACCTTAAACGGTCCAGTCCACCTGTCCTTGAGCGCACAAGGTTCCACAGGGGACATGACCCACACTTCCTGACCAGGCTGAAGCTCTACCAGAGTGGCATTCCGGTCGTACCATCGCTTCATCTCCTCCTGGCTGGCCTCCAGATTTGCCTGAGCAAGTTCTCTGAAGCGCCGAGTCTGGTTCCGAAAGGCCAGCATGTAGCTGTATACATCCTGGGGAGGTTTCCTGGGAGATTGCTCCCAGCCTTCCTTGACCAGACTCAAAGGTCCTCTTACCGGGTGACCGTATAAGAGCTCAAAGGGACTGAACCCTAGAGCCTTCTGCGGCACCTCACGGTAAGCAAACAATAGGCATGGCAAGAGGACGTCCCATTTCCGCCTCATTGGTTCTTCAAGACCCATAATCATGCCTTTCAGGGTCCGGTTGAATCTCTCAACCAGCCCGTTTCCTTGAGGGTGGTAGGGAGTGGTGAACTTGTAGGTTACCCCACACTCCTTCCACAGAGACTTCATATAGTTCGAAATGAAGTTGGTGCCACGGTCGGACACCACCTCTCTGGGGAACCCCATCCGGGAGAAAACACCCATCAGTGCCCGTCCCACCACGGGGGCCGTCACTGTCCTGAGAGGGATGGCTTCCGGGTACCTTGTGGCATGGTCCACCAAGACCAGGATGAACCTGTTGCCCAGGGCTGTCTTGGGGTCCAGGGGCCCAACAATGTCAATACCCACCCGGTCAAAGGGGGTGCTGACCACCGGAAAAGGTTGGAGGGGAGCCTTCTGCTTCCTTCCGCTTTTCCCACTTGCCTGGCAAGTGCGACAAGTCTTGCAATGGATGTCTACATCCCTACGCATCTGAGGCCAATAAAAATGGGTGACAAGCCTGTCATAGGTCTTGTCCTGCCCCAGATGTCCAGCTAACGGTACGTCATGAGCCAAACCCAGTAGGAAGGCTCTGAAGCGCTGGGGTACCACCAGCACACGGGCTGACCCAGGCTCAGCAGCCTTAGGCTCGCTATACAGGAGGTCGTTCTCCCAGTACACAAAATGTGACCCTGACTGATCACCTGAGGATTGGGCTGAGGCCTGCTGCCTCATGCCCACAAGAGAAGGGCACTCTTTCTGTTCCGCACAGAATTCCTCCCTGGAGGGACCACCATCCTGCTGCCAGTGGGTCAGCTCGGGCAGATCTCCCAGTTCGGCAATTTGTTCCCCGGTGGGCTCCAGGGCATCCCCCTCAGGGTCTACCTCCTTCTGGACCACGGGAACAACGGGGGCCGGTTTCCCGCGCCTCCTGCCTCTTCTCTTCACAGCTGGGTCCTGGGCCGTACTTTCAGGCTCCGGGACCCCATCAACACCCTTACTCGCTGTCATGGATCGAGTGGTTGCACACACCCACTCTGGCACACCCAACATTTTCAAGTGCGCCGCTCTCTCCACCTTAGCCCAAGGGGAGTCTTCCAAATCATTGCCCAGGAGACAGTCGACAGGCATGGCGGGCCTTACAGCAACTTGAAGAGTACCTGAAACTCCCCCCCATTCAAAGGAAACCTGAGCCACCTCACACTCTTTCTGGGAGTTATCGGCAGCTATCACGGGGTAGAATGCGTGGGGAACCACCTGCTCTCTGGACACCAAGTGACACTTGACAGCTGTCACACTCGCTCCGGTGTCTCTGAGAGCTTCCACTCTATGGCCATTAATGGTCACCCACTGCCTATATTTACTAGTGTTACTAGGCAGAGGGGGTGGAGGGACCATTTGCATGTCTCCTAGCGAGACCAGGGACATTTCTGCGGGACCCCTCCCACCATGGACAACCATCTCCTCCCCTCCCAAGGCTACACTTGCCAACTGACGAGGGGGTGCACGCGGCGGTGCATTCGAATCCTTCTTGGGACACTGGGGGTCATAAAACCGGTGTCCCACCTGCCCACAACCGTAGCAGGTTAGGGGGCCCCTATGAACAGGTTTACCCGTCGGGGCCCCTGACTTCTTCTCAGGGGGAGGCTGGGAACCCTTCCCTTGGTTCCCTTGGGGATTACTTTGGGGCCCTTTCTGAGACTCCTTCTGTTTACCCTTGTCCCCCCCACTCTTCTGCTGGGGACCCTGCCCACCTTTGGCTGAGTCTCCCACTGGACCCTTGTGGACCCTGGTACTGACCCAGCGGTCCGCCTCCTCAGCAAGTTTTCTAGGGTTAGATATCTTGCTATCAATCAGGTGCTGGCGCAGCTCTGGAAAACAGTTATTAGACAAGTGCTCCCACGCAAACAAATCATAGAGAGCTTCATAACTTTCCACTTTGCTGCCCTTTACCCAACCATCCATGGCTCTGCAAAAATAAGACACATATTCAACCCACGTCGTACCAGGCAACTTCTTACATTCTCTAAAAGCTTGTCTGTACTGCTCGGGGGTTAAACCATATCGCAACATTAAAGCATCTTTCATATGAGCATACGACATCCTATCCGCAACAGGCATGTCTAACAGGGTATCTCTTCCCTCATTCACAAAGCGACCCCACAACCCCGCTCCCCAATTCTTCTCAGGGACCTGGTGGGCCAACAATGCTAACTCATACGCTTTAAACCATTGACCAATATCTTCATTCTTATTGTAATCTTTGATCACATCTTTCGGGAAGTAAAACTTACTTTCTGCAGGCTCGGATGGAATGCTGCCACCAGAGGGATTCAACTCTAACTTTTTAGCTTGGATATCCAGTTCCCTCAACCTGGCTTCACGCTCCAAAGCTAACTTCTCTCGTTCAAACTCCAACTTTTTGATCTCTAAATCAGCTTCCCTTCTACCTCTTGCATTTTCTAACTCCAACTGCCCATTTATCTTTAGCCTTGCCATCTCCATGTTGTAAGCTCGCTCTTTCGCCCTTTCTTCTCTTTCTTCAGGGGAAAGACCTTTGGAGGAAACACTGCTTCCGGGAGAGGGCACAGGTCCATTCACTGGCACCTCCTCATCCCCTTCCTCTGTGGGTACCACCACCACATCAGAGGGATTTCTGGATTCCCACCAGGCCTGTAATGCTTTATAAAAATCATCCTTTCTCGAGAGGCCGGTGGTAGGAACTTCAAACTGGTTGCAAAAGTGTTTCAGCTCATCTTTCTTGTATCTTTTTAGCTTACTCCTCTCGAACTCTTCAACAACAACGATAGCAGGGGCAGTGACTCCGTTGTCACTCATGGTTAAACTGGCAGTGTTCAGAAAATCAAGTTTCAGGAAAGCGGAGAACAAAAATAGGATCCTTCCGAATCAGATTGTGACTGCGTTATGGTCTGCTTTCACTACGTAGCGCACACTAATCACTGTACATGGGTCATAAATGCAAGGTCCAAATCCTCACCGCTGCATCCAATGTTAGAACCGGCTGTCTCTAGTTGGCAGAGGTATACACTTCTGACAAATAGGGACACTCCTTTTCTAGTCAGGGCAAGGGGATCACACCCTTCGATAACCCCTGCTCACCCCCTTGGTAGCTTGGCAGAGCAGAACAGGCTTATCTCAGAGGCTGTGTGTTAAGCAATTATGACCACATACTGTAATACAGTGAATACACTACAAATGGACACGACACAGTAGTATTATAAAAATAAGTATTTTTATATAAGGCTTAGCACAAGACCAAAATAACGGCAAAACTGTACACAATCGGAATAAATACGTTCGGGAAGGAAAAAGGATAGTTCAAAGGTAGTTTCTTCTTTAGCACAAAAGTCTTTAGTATCAAGCAATTCTTCTTCTTGGAAACACAGTTCTTAGCAACAGAGTAACTCACACGGGAGCTACACAACGCTGGGGCAAAGGTAATCCACAGGTTCGGCGTCGACCGCGAGGAGCGCTGCGTCGGGCCTGGAGTCACACGGACCCCCAACAACACAGTACCTTAGGAAAATGAAGCACACGATGATCAGCGGCGTCGAGCAATCCGGCGTCGCGTCTTCGGTGTCGATCAGGCCTCAGCAGGCGTTGTCGATGATGCAGTTGCACAGAGTGAGCAGCGCTCACGGCGTCGAAGGGCACACGGTTGATGCGATCAGCAGCGGGGCAGACACGAGGTCCTCTGGAGTTAGAGCCGTACTCCTACTCACTGGCGTTGCTGCTGGCGTCGGTTGGGCCCAGCGTCCGGTCGTCGTGATGCTGTTCTTTTCAGAGGTGCTGGACTCAAACTTCCAGCGGATAGCACTTTGTAGCAGGTGAAGTCCTTTAGCCCTGTGACTTCGGCAGGAGACTGGCACTCTTCCAGTCCTTGGAGATTTTCTTAGCAAGCGTGAGAGTACACACACAGTTCCTCTCTCCTGGTTCCTTGGCAAAAATAAAGAAGCACTGCAGGATTCCCCCAACAACAGCACACTGGCAGAAGGGGTAAGCAGTCCTTTAGATCAGCAGGCTTCTTGTCCTTGGTTACAGGGTTCCTTGTCAGAAGTGATCTGATTTCCTAGTTCAGGGGTCCTCCTCTTATACCCCTTTTCGTCTTTGATCCCTTTGTCTATGCCGGGGGTTTCCCAACATCCTGGGTCTGTGGTGGGTGGAGCTAGGCAGTAGCACCTGGCCTATTCATTGAGCCGGGCCGGGTCCTCAGACGCCCCGCAGGAGGTGGAGCCAGCATTGACACTGGCAGGAGCAGAGCTATCGCCCTCCTGGCAGGAGGTGGGGCCAGGATCGTCCATGGCAGGTACAGAGCCATCCGTCGCTCGGCAGGAGGTGGAGCCAGCATTGTATCAGGCAAGGCAGGCTATCAACAACTACTCTCCCCCTACTCTCAACGTAATGTCCCACTCATCCCACACTGACTCATCCAGACCTCTTGGAGCCACCCAGCTCCTGTCACACACACGCAAGACCAGCAGAGACCAGATATGGTTAGACAAGAAAATAGACACTTTCTAAAAGTGCTATTTTCGAACCCAGAGTCCAAAAACCATCCACACCAACGGATGCGTAATTAAACCCCGAGTTCAGGGATACCAAACTCGACATTGCACCATGCTCCCCGAGCCAGCTAGGATTATAGCGTTAATAATCCCGGCGGCCCATTCTATCCAACGGAGAGCAGGCTACCTCGCAATAGTGAAGCCCTAAGATGGCGGCACTTCACTATCAGGACATGCCAACTTGGTCAGGCTTGTCCTACCTTACACTTACAATGCACCCTGCCCACGGGCCTACCATAGGGGTGACTAACATGAAGCTAAGGGAAGGTTGGAGGGGCTGGCAGGTAGGTATACCTGCGCAGCCGACGTGACAGTGCAGGACTGCACGTGGGTCTCGCAATGACCGACCCGTAGACATTCTTTTACAAGGCCGCTCCTGTGGGTGGCACAACACGTGCTGCAAGCCCACGAGCGGCATTTGTATTTACAAGCCCCGGCACTCCTGGTGCACTAGACGAGGGACTGACAGTAAACCAAATAAGCCAAACATGGATACAATAGATACATCATTTTAACATAGGGAGCACTTGCGCTATGGCACTGATCAGCAGTGACACGGCGCCCAAAGCATATACCAGCAAAACATCGTAACACAGTACAGGCAAACAGAAAAAATGGAGGAGAGACTCGAGCCAATGATGTCAGGTCTAACATTCTTCATATGAATTCTTTGCATAAATGTTTTTTTACAAAATATTACTTTCGAGTTCTTAGTTCATACTCCTCATGCTCCAATGCATTTCAGGTAGAACACTCTTCATCAGGGAACAAAACTCTGTAAATTAATGTAAATGAGACTTAATACGTGAGGGGACTTCGTATTACTCAATCACGGGTTAGTGTTCTGGGTTAGCGTGGTTTAAACACTGTCATTGCTAGCTTCCGGTTGTGTTTAAACAAACGTAAAAATCATGTGGAAGTGGTTGTTCTTAAGAAAATCGCCAATATTCCAAAGATCATATGCCAGAAGGCAGACAAAGGCAGACAAAGGAGGAGCCATTGTGGTCCTGAATACCACGCATTATGAAAGTGGAGTCGATAAACATGTTTCAGATTAAACAATCTACATAAAATTGGAAACTAATCCGACAGAAACATTTGCAAATCTGATTAAATCAATCATCGATAAAGGATATGAGAATGGCACTATCAATGATAAAACCGAAACATTTTTGATACAAGAAAATCCGAATGGCCCCATCATATACATGGTCCCTAAAATACATTAGGATATTCAAACTCCACCCTTTTGGCCAATAGTGTGATGAAAATGAAAACTTAAGTGAAAAGACACAAAGGATTTTTAAAATAAATTACAACAAGTCACAATAGGGAAAGATGAACCCATCCTTTTATGCACCATGGATGTAAAAACCTTATATACTTCAATACCGCACCAATCAGGTATCGATGCAATTGAACACACATTGTTACAAACCAATATAAACCCGGACATGTACATTTTTCTGAAGGAACTATTGTATTGTACCCTATTCCAAAGTTACTTTAAATGGAAGAACCAGTGGTTTCTTCAACATTCAGAAGCTTCTATGGGCAAATCAGCTGTCCCGGCGTATGGAAATTTGTTCATGGAGAGATTCGAAGAAGAACACATCCTCACCAAATATCCCTGGATATACACAGTAAACTTATTCTCACAGACATTGACAACATTTTCCTATTATGGAGTGGACCAAAAACAGAGCTCACAGAGGCACTTCAAAATCTCAATCAGGTTGATGAAAGAATCTAGTTTACATCAGAAATACAAGGGCAACGAATTATATTTCTAGACGTAGAAATCAGAAGAACAGACACTGTATTTGAAACAGATATCTACAAAAAACCCACAGATAGCAAAAACCCTTTGCACAATCATTGTTTCCAACAAATAGTTTAAAACAACACCTTCAATATTCCCAAATGCTGAGGGCAAAAGGAATAGTGTAACAACCTAACGTATTCACCGAACGGATAAATGAAATGGAACAAAGGTTCGCTAATCAAGGGTAACCGAAGAAAGTATTGGAACAAGCCAAACTTTGCAGCGTTCAGAAAACCCGGAGTGAACTACTCACTAATCAGACCGGAAAGAAAACACATGCATGGTTGTAGTTTCTAGGTATTCTACAATGAACAACGCTTTTCGACGGATCATAAAACATCACTGGTCTATTTTAGCACAAGAACATGGGTTTAACAACCTATTCAATGAATTACAGATGTTTGCGTATCAAAGAAGTAACAATTTAGGAGAAATACTTAAACATCATATAGAAAAGGAGCGAACCGCACACAAGGGCACGGTACCATGCCGCAATTGTAATAATTGCAATATTGCCATCAAAGGACACACTATTACACACCCGCAGAAAGGCAATAGAATCAAATTACGAGTGACAGCGACATGCAACACCATGAATGTTGTCTATTTACTAAAAGGCCTTTGTGGCCAAGCATATGTTGGCAAGACTGAGCGTAAGATAAAAACAAGACTCAATGAACACAAATCCAACATATGCAAAAAAAAAAACGAAATCCACAGTAGCCAGTCATTTTCTTGAAAATAAGCACAGTATCAGTCAACTCAAATTTTTAATTTTGGAAGTCATTACTTAAGAGGAGGGGCGAGAAAACAACAAAATACCTCTTACAAAGAGAAAACTTTTGGATTAAACGACATGAAACGATTTGGAATGAATGAGAGAATGGAATACACTTGTTACCTATAGAAGTCTCTGGCAGATCTACGTTAGCATTGCCGCAATAGAATTTGTATGTACCAACGGTCGATTCTCGACTGAATCCAGTATGGCGCACTTATTTGTGGCATGACAGTAGGGCGTCACATAGAGTACACCACTCAGAAAGTAGTTGATAAACATTGATACCCCGTTCCAAGATGGCGACAGCCGCCGTATAGATAGTAACTTCGTCTCTCACCAATGCCTACAACCTGCACGCTACACTTAGCTAACCAACACGAGGAACGTATCACCTTCAAACCAATGGAGCACGCTATGCGCGAATACTCCCGTAAGTTATTGGTTTCACTGGGGTTCTCCTACTGGATGTTTAGTCCACCTACGGCACGCTTAGACTTGTTACATGGGACACTGTATAGTCGTTTTTTAATTCAAGTACCCGCATATCGATGAGCATTAAGAAGATAGCACCGGAAACGCTCACTTTTTGTTAAGACCCGTGTCACCTCATATTGACAGCATGCAACATGGGTCTCTTTTGCCCATACAAATGTGGTCTGATCTTAAGCAGCATGTAGCCGTGAATTAACTTCACTCCCACATGATTTTCACGTTTTTGTTTGAACGCAACTGGCAGTTTGCAATGACACTGTTTAAACCGCGAATTAACTCCACTTCCACATGATTTTTACATTTTGTTAGAACACAACCAGTAGCTAGCAATGATAGAGTTTAAACCACGCTAACCCATAACACTAACCCGTGCTTGAGTCATACTGAGTCCCCTCATTAATTCTCATTTACATGAATTTTTACAGAGTTTTGTTCCCTAATGAAGGGTGTTCTACACGAAACGCATTGGAGCATGAGGAGTATGAACTAAGAACTCGAAAGTAAGATTTTGGGAAAAACCATTTATAGAAAGAATTCATATGAAGAATATTAAAATATGAATAAGTAAACATCAACAGGAGAATTGTTGTTCATACCAAGAATACAGCATCTACAACCCCTCACGGGGCCCAGTTGTGCCCAAGTGGGCATCCCCTATCGCAGGGAAAGCTTGTTACTTGTTTGTTCTAGGCTCTCACCTCTTGTTGTGACATAGTGGCTGGCGGCCATGTTGGGTGGCCAGCTAGTGTGCTTTCCCTGTAGGCCTGCCTGCGTTCTTTGTTGCTGGCCTCCAGCTTCTTGTTGTGACTGTCCATGTCGCTCACTGACATTTTGTGTAGGCAGCCAATGGGCTTTGCTATAGGCCTAGGCCTGCTTGCGTTCTTTGTTCTAGGCCTTCAGCCTCTTGTTGTGACCATGTGGCTGGCAGGCATTTTGTGTACGCACAAGGTAGCCAGTGTGCTTTGCTTTCCCTATAGGCCTGCATGTCTTTTCTTTGTTCTCAATGAATGCCTTCCAGCTCAGTGTTTTTCTTGATCACAACGTGTCACTGGCTGGCAGCCATTTTGTGCATCCAACTAAAATCGGCCCTTTGACATAGGTTGCATGAATAGTTGAGCAATGAGATAGCAGTTCAATAATAACTTATTATTATATCTTTAAGGATAACTTCACTTACGTTTAATTTAAAAATTTTCTTTTTCTATTTTTTAAATTAATTGGTAAATTATATTTGCTATTGTTTCAATTTTATGTAACTTTTTTGTATAATTTAAAAAAAAGTTTTTTTGCTCATACCATTTTTCACTACAGCTGCCATCAACCCAATGGCAACTATAGGTGCACAACAGCATTCATTGTCTGGGAATTATTCCTCCATTGTCATTTGTCAGCTGCTCCTTCCTGAGTGCCACATCACACATGAGTGATGTCACATGGTGCACTTAAACAAACAGTTTCATCTGTATGTTGTTGTTATTTCTGCTCTCTGTTATTCTTCCTGAGTCGCCAGTCAGTCACCATGAAAGTTTGTGTTGGTGTGGTTTTCTGTTTTACAAATATATATACACTGTATTGTTAGTTAAGGGAGGAACCGCAGTGACCACACTAAATAATGTTGTTTTTGTTTGTACTACTAATTGAACAGCCACAATGGCACGTTTCACTGATGTCCTTCTTGCTTCTTTTCTTTTAGGAGCACGACAAGACAACAAGAAACAACACATCACCCACAGTACTGCCTGAAAGAAGTCCTGTGCACGGCCTGACATTTTGAGGCACCCACACATCAGACATCTCTTCAACTCGTGAAGCTAAATGCCACTGCTAACTGACAGCTTCAAGATGGCCCCAAAGAAAGGTGCTAAAACTTTTACCAAGGAAGTGGCCAGTGAGAAGAAGAAGAAGCTTATCACCACCACTGGTATGTCACCCCAGATGTTTTTTGGAAAACAAAAAACTGTGCCTGCCATACCGGCTTCTGGGGAGCAAGCTGGGAGCAGCACCCCCAAATCAGTGGGCCCAGCCCAATCTAGGTCCAAGCCCATGATTGTCACAGAGGCAACAAGCCTAATCAAGGCAACACGATGAACATTGATGTTGACATTGACTTATCTCTATCGCAGAGTATTACCCAATCTTTGCAGGAACCTCAATTAAGTGGACAACAACAACAGCCACAACCGCCAATAGTAGTTCCTCCCGAAGTAAGAGCAGTTCAAGAGATTGATCTTCATGCTGAGGAAATAGATCGATCTGCTCCAGAAGATCCATTGTCTTCAAGATCTCCAGCTAGAAAAAGGAGGGTTAGCGGAGCATTATCTTCTTCTTCAAGCCCCCTTCTGATGATCTAGGCTCCACTCGGATCCCACCTCAGTCTGAGAGAGAGACACACTATGAGGCAACTCAGATGAGGCTAGGGAAAAGGAAGGTTCCAGAAAGCCTTAGAGTTATGGAGACATATGTAAAAGATGAGGATGATGACATGCCAGTTATCATGGATGTTAGCCCAGTCTTAGTGGAGACCAACCTTACCCCATCCCAACTTCCTGGGGAGGGATGTGGTAGTGGCACCACAGATCCAACTACTGCCATCTGCCATATTTGCAAAGTCCTGGCAGTGACCTACATCCTCAACTACCTGAGCAGAAGTAAGTACTGCAGAGAGTCAAATTTTAAAACACCCACCTACTGCCATTTCATCCAGCATAGGCAGTGGCACCAGTGTCAGAAAGTTGAGCTCCCCAGTTTGGGACTTCTTTTTGGTTAGCCAGAAGAAGGCGAACATTGCCATATGCTGGAATTGCAAGTGTTAGTCGGGGTAAGCCTGGTACAAACTATGGTACTGGAGCCAAACAACCCATTTGAGAAAGCACCATACAATCTGTTTGAAGGCGCATCTTAGTGGCCAAAAAAATACAAGTGTTGTTGGTGAAGGGGGTGAAAGCCGGCTGAGCAGGAAATTCAAACCCAATCCAATCACAGTGGAAGGTGAAGAAGAAGAAGACATCTTCATAACACAAAGTGGCCCTCTCCTCAACAGTGCAGTAGTATTGCCAATATCAGCAACACCGCAATGGCACAAGACTCAGGTCAGGACAGTGACTGCCCACTGAAAAGCACATTAAGCCTATCGCCGCCTGCTCTCAAGAACTCACCTGTATCAGTGGCAGCAAAAAAGAAAGAAATATCGGCTACTCTTCCTGCCATGTTTAGGCCAGAGGAGCAGTATGAACGCAACCCCCCCCAACGGCACATTTGTCGAACGCGAAGCTAGCTAAAATGTTAGCCCTGGACCTCCATTCTTTTTCTTTTGTTGAAGGGGTGGGTTTTCTTGAATTTGTGGCAGCCATCTACCCATAATGGCAGGTTTGCAGCCAGTCCTATTTTGCTAGAGTTGCTGTTCCAGCACTAGATAACAATGTGCTTAAATTGCTTGGACAAGCTTTGCAGCAGAGTGCTGTCCGTAATATCCATCTGACAACAGACATGTAGACAAGTTGCCAAGCGACTGATTGCTTGTGCATCACTGCACACTGGATCTCTTTTGTGGGGGCTAGAGAAAAAATATCTGCAGGTGTTGACAGTGCTGAGATTTTTAATGCTGCTTGGAAGCATGCAACAGTAGTGATACACAATTGAGAAATCCCATACAGCTGCAAACATTTTGGAAGACTTTAACAACAAGGTCTTTTAACGGCTAAGACCATAGGGCTTATGATTGGATTTGTTGCCACTGACAATGGCAGTAATAAAGTTAAGGCCATGGTCTCTGGTGGTTATTTCAGGGTCCTGTGTTTTACACAGCATCAGCATCATTGTGCAGGACTTTTTCCAAAAAGAAGACCAAGCAAACAACTTACTGCCCACCGGCAGAAGAATCTGCACTCATTTCAGGCATTCATCAAAGCCCGGAAATAGCTGAAGGTCATTCAGCGTGATAATAGAATGTCTGTTAAAGCCCTTATACAGAAGATGTCAATATGTTGGAACTCCACTTACTACATGCTTGAACGCCTGTTTGAGCAGTATAGGCCTATTAATGACTATGTCATGCAAAGAGATGATGCAACTGTGAAAGGCGTGATCTTTGAGATGGACCAATGGGGCCTAATCAAATGCCTGACAGAGATGCTGCTTCCTTTTGAGGTGTTCACATTGGAAGTCAGCAAAGAGGACAGTACCATGAGCCAAGCTATCCCGTTATTGCACATGCTGCAGAAACAGCTAAAGGAGGTGTCTTCAATGTACAAAGGTGTAGAGGAAAAAAAAGATGTGTATGACTTGGGGGAGAGCTTAATCCGCCACTTGTCTGCTAATGCAAGGGTGCAAAGAGACAAACAGGTACATGCATCAATATTGCTTTTTGCGATTCCTTAATTGCGAAAAATGAGGAATCGCAATTAAGGAATTGCAAAATGCATCAAGAAATCGCTGAATAAATTGCGTTTTCTTAATATTCCTTAATTGCGACTCGCAAATTGCGAGTCGCAATTAAGGAATACCTCCCCATTCATTCCTATGGGCCTAGAGGCCCATAGGAATGAATGGGAAGACATTCTCAATTTGCGATTAGCAATTAGCGAATCGCAAATTGAGAATGCGATTTCAAGGGTGCAGGGATGTCCAAAGGACACCGTGTTGCACCCCTGAAATCAATCTGTGCACATATGTTGTGCACACACATGTCCTTAGGGCATGTGTGTGCACAACATGAAACTTTGATAATTGCACAAAAGTGCATTCTTCAAAGTTTTCAAAAATTACCATGAGGTTCAACCTCATGGTAATTTGCTCCCCCTAATTGCGAAAACGCAATTTTTTTAAGTTTCATGCATTGCATTTAAGGAATCTCGAAATGCGATTCCTTAAATGCAATCGCAATTTGAGAATTCGCAAATATTTGCGAATTCTCAAATTTCGAGGGTCTTCACCCTTCATGCATTCCAAAAGCAGATTTTGCGATCGCAAACGGCCGATTTTGTGATTCGCACCGTTTGCGATCGCAAAATCCTTTGATGCATGTACCTGATTGTGTCCTCCAAACATTACATATGTGCCACAATTCTTGATCCACGGTACAAACTTTTACTGTCCACTTTCATTCCTTTTTCGGACGGGTATGTTAGAAAATACAAAACATGGATAGCTGAGCAAGGCAGTGAGCTAGAAAATGAACAGTAGGGAATTAGAGGCCTACTGCTCCAGGGTACAAGTCTTGTGGGACAGCTTTCAAGCTCAGAGCCTGAGGGCAGTGCTGTTGGCTCACAGCAGCCAAAACCAACAACAAGAACACCATCAACAACAATAAGACCAGGAGCATCAGTCCCTAAATCTGCAATTGAGTGGTTTCTACTGGAAGGGCTTAAGTCCAGTGCAGAGGTAGAGGCAAAAGAGGTTGAGTAAAGTGGAGCACCATCAATGAACATTGAGTGAATGGTCCAGGCCTATCTGGGTGATGCAACATAGGTCTACCTGGATCAAAACCCATTGGCATACTGGTATGGGAAGAGGTGCCAATGGCAAGTGCTCAGCAGTCTGGAAATAAACTATCTGGCTTGCCCTGTAGCCAATGTCTCTGCTGAGAGTGTTCTCACAGTGATTTAAGACCAGTCTCTTGCCCCAAAATGTGGAGAGATTAACCATGATCAAAATGAATCAGCACGTTATACCACACCATACCTGAAGTACCACAGGAGGAAGATGATGGAGACTCAGATCATGGAACTAGTGTGGCAAACCACCAGAGTTTGATGATGAGCTGTACTTCCCTGACTACTAGGTTTTCTTTCTTTCTTTGACGCCCCCCAAAAAATGTATAGCTAGTGAACCTGTATCATTATTTACTGTATTGTTACTGTATTGTTTGTGTGTGTCTGATTGACCAATTCATCCCTATCATCTTACTCTTGGACACATCATATTGCTGGATTGGAGTTGCAACTGTGTGCAGTGAAAGCCATTTCCCCAAGCCAGACATTAGATGGGAAATACAAACAAATGTGTGCCTGTCGCCAACCCTGGACTGTGCCTATCTATCCTTTCCTACTCTAGAGGGAATGCCCCACATGTGACATTATCATAGTTCTATTTACACTGGCAATTCTCTGCTTCATGAACAAATGGCGGATCTGCATTCTGCAATGTACCACCAATCGATCACGGTTAGCACTCCAGAACAACAGGTAAAGGTTGGCATGCATTACATGCTGAATGATTGTTGTTTGTTGTGATATGTCATCATCATATGTGTTGAGATTAAGAAGAGATGATTCATGTGGTGGCAGGCAGTGTGAGACTGTGTGTTACTCTTAATGTGTTAGTGATGATTGAGATTCACAATGTTCGTGGCCTACCAATGGCTAATCAATATTTTTCCCTTGAAGGTTATTTTTTTTCCTTCTCCTTTGAGAGATAGGATAGCGAACTTCCTACACAAGGTCCACTTTACACATCCACACTGCTTTATTTTATTGTTTTATGCTTTATAATCCTCAAAGACTCAGACCCGACCAGTTCCTTAGAAACTAACCCTTTTGGATGATGATGACTTTGAAGAGCCCTAAATATAAACAACACCAGCCCTACACAAGTCTTTGTAGTCAGTGGTGATGGTGAGTGATGTGACTGACAATCAATCAATCAATCAGGGGTTTATAAGGCATGCTACTCACCCGGGAGGGTCTCAAGGTGCTGGGGTGGGTGCAGCTCTGGATCAGTCGAAGAGCCGGGTCTTGAGGCCCTTCCTGAAGGTGTGCAGAGTGGGGGAGCGCCTGATGTTGACTGGGAGCTCGTACCAGGTCTTTGCTGCAATGTAGGAGAAGGCTCTTCTGCCTGCTCTTGTTCTGCAGATGTGTGGGGTCTCTGCCAGGGCGAGGTCGGCGGAGTGGAGGTTCCTTTTGGGTACGTGGAAGGAGACTCCTTCATTGAGGGATTTGGGTCCGATGTTGTGGATGGATTTGTAGGCGTGGGTGAGTAGATTTAAGGTTGCTGTCTTCTCGATGGGGATCCAGTGGAGGCCTTGTAGGTGCTGGGTCATGTGCTTGTGTCGTAGGGTTCCGAGAACGAGTCTGGATGTGGTGTTCTGTATGGTTTAGAGCTTGTATAGCAGGGTTTGCTGATTCTGACGTAGGGGGTTTTGCAGTTGTTGTAAGCAAACCTCAGCTAGGCCTACTTAGTGCAAGGGGTTCCCCCTTCTCTGCACAGAGTCCTCAAACCATAGGAAGAAGTTGGCATTGAAACTGTAAAACTGGAAAATACAAAAGCAAAGTTTATTAAACCTTTAAAGGTGGTACTACAGTGCACACAACACCCTTCAGTATTGTATTTATATATTTTATTTATTTTTAGCATTTATTGAGCGCGAACAATTGCCCGCAGGCGTCTCGGCACTGTACTGTATTACCCTCCTATATGAGCTTGGAAATGTTTTCAGAGGTTGAATAACCAAGTTTTCAATTTCTTCCTAAAGGACATTAGGTTTGGACTTGATCTTATTGTTTGTGGAAGAGTATTCCATAATCTTGGGGCGGCAACTAGGAAACGTCTGTCTCCCCAGTTGACCAGCCTAGTCCGTGGTACTACCAAGTCATTCTGTCCTGCTGATCGTAGCATTCGAGTGGGAGTGTATGGGACAAGATGGTCGCACAGGAATTGAGGCGCTTGATGGTGTAGTGCCTTGTAGACGATACATAACGTCTTAAATTTTATTCGATTCCTGACAGGTAGCCAGTGAAGACTCCTCAATGATTCTGCTATAGGCTTGAATTTAGGAATGTTAAGGAGAATTCTGGCTGCTGCATTTTGGATTGTTTGCATTTTCTTAATTATCCTAACTTGGGCGTTTGCAAACAATCCATTGCAGTAGTCCAGTGCTGATAGGACCAAGGCGCTAATCAGTGTCTTTCCCACATTTGTAGGGAGAAAAGGAAGGATCTTCCTCACCAGACGTAACTTGTAAAAAGCCGTGGAGGCCGTCTGATTGGCGTGAGCCATGAAATTTAGATTGTCGTCAAAGATGACACCCAAATTTCTCACTTTCGTGACTGGTTTGGGTGCGGCGCTAAAAGATGATGGCCACCAAGTTGGGGACCAGCTAGGGCTGAGGTGGCCAAAAGTGACCACCTCGGTTTTGTCGGAATTTAATTTCAAACAGTTTGCTGACATCCATTTTCCAATGGCCAGCATACCTGTCTTGAAATTTTCCGCCACTGCTTCCCCATCATTTCTGACTGCCAGTATCAGCTGTGTATCATCTGCATATGAGGTAAGGTTCATCCCGTGCACTTTGATGGTGTTGGCAAGGTCCGACACATATATATTAAATAGTGTCGGACTCAGGGATGAACCTTGAGGTACCCCACATGGCAGCGATAGCTCAGCGGATTCAAACTGGCCCAGTATAACTGCCTGGGTTCTCTCTGCTAGAAAGGACGCTAGCAGATCTTTTGCCAGGCCTTGCACGCCCATCTTTTCGACACGGTTGACCAGGATCTTATGGTCAACCGTGTCGAAAGCAGCCGATAAATCTAAGAGCACCAATAGTGCTGTGCCACCTTGGTCTCTGATTAATCGGATGTCATCCGCTGCTTTGTATCGAGTAGCACACCAAACCTAAGCACATGGCCCCTTTTATGCACAATGAGGGGGCTCAAAAGAAGGCCGGTACAGAAGACAAGAGCAGTTTCATGACCACACAAGGACATATTGGAAGGCACAATCGATAGATGGGCGGAGTTAACAGTCTTCGGTAACTGGTAAACACATTCCTATCTGGAACCAATTAGTAACGGTCATTGACCCTACTCCACATGTCTGGACATGCTGGAAGTGGGGATTACTAAATATAACCTGTTGCCAGGCAGACTTCAGGCGCAGTTAACAAAAAGGTAGGACAAAGCACATGACAAGCACATGGCAATGTATGGCATACAAAATGTAGGGATGGGCGGATTTTGCGGATTCGCAATCCGCGAATTTGCGGATTTTGCGGATTTTTTTTTGTGTTTGTGCGCGTTTTTGCAAGTTCGCGAGGGTTTCGTACAATTTCGCAAATTGCGAACTTACTTGTCGGGTCGCCAGTTTTGCGAACTTGTTGTTTCTACGTGCCCAGCCTGTTTGCAAGCCTTTCTTCATCACTGCCACCCTCTGTCACCACTGGCACTCTCTTTGTTCACCCATGCCACCCTCTGGCTCACCCATGTCACCCTCTGTGTCATCACAGCATCCTCTGTCAACACTGGCACTCTGGTTCACCCATGCCACCATCTGGCTGGCACACCCATGCCACCCTTGGTGTCATCACAGCACCCTCTGGTTGACCAGTGAGTGTACATTATTTTGGCAAAGCAAAGCACACCTGCTAAGTGCTTTAAGTTTTGCAAAATTAAATTACAACAACACCTGCCCTGCCCCAACTGACATTAATGAAGGCTGGCACCTGCTTGTCTGCTCCCTTTACTTTGTGTTGCAATTTAAAAAATTTTTAACAGGATCTTTGTTGGCAATTGCATACTTGTAACTATTCTGTGACTTAAGTTTTGCAAAATTAAATTACAACAACACCTGCCCTGCCCCAACTGACATTAATGAAGGCTGGCACCTGTTTGTCTGCTCCCTTTACTTTGTGTTGCAATGTAAATTTTTTTTAACAGGATCTTTGTTGGCAATGGCATACTTGTAACAATTCTGAGACTGTCAGAGCAGGGTCACACAATAGTTGCAAGTAGGCAACCGAATTCTGGAGGGCCCCTTCAGGAAGCACTACAGGGAATGGTTACAAATGATGAGGTTGAACTTTTGCACCTGCTCATTGCTTTTGCTTTAGCAAAAATCGTTTTTCAGTAATTTCGCGCTATTCGCGAGGCGCGGCGTCGTGTGAAATCGACCGTGGAAGCAGCGAACTACCCCAAGGTCGAGTATGGGCGCCGCCATTTTGTTCGCGTGACGTATTTCCGTTTCCGCCCGCTATGTGTAATCTCGCGGAATGAGCACCTTGCGAATACAAGTTCGCACGAGTTCGCGAGAGAAATCGCGTGCGAACTTACTTACGCGCATGTGATCGGGCCGCCATCTTGTTTTTCATTCATTCCTATGTGTCTGGGCATGGTGTTTCTATCCTCTCTATATCTCTGCCATCCTTTGCTTGTTTTAATATTTTTTGAATCTGTTTTAATATTTTTTGAATCTATTTAAATTATTATCTATCCCTCTAGTTTTCTAGCTATATATTTTTTGTGTTTTAGGCTACTTTTGTTCACTTTTCAACTACTTTTTTAAACTTTTATTTTCTTCTTCCCTAGTCTTATTCTTTTTCATTTTTTCTCCTTGTTGCTACCACCTGCCCAGACCATGGTGAAGCCAGCTGTCAAGCTGCCCAAGACGGGCCCCGCAGCCCGTGCCCGGCTCCTGTGTGGCCATTTGAGGGCAGAAATGGTGGTGCCCAGGGACATCTTCAGCCCTGAGGAGGTGGGCGCACTGGTCTACTATGTACAGCGCCGCCTCCCCAGGACCATCGCGGCAGGCGGCAGGATCGCTGCTGGCTACAACAACCGCCAGGAGCGACGGAAGCGGTGGGAGCAGGTGTGCCGGGCCCTGTTTGACATCTCGGGGGTCCAGCGCACCTACAACCAGGTAACCCACCGCTGGACGGATATCCTGGACAGGGAGCGCGACCTGCTCGACCTGCTGGGAGTGGAGGTCCCCGGGCTTGGTGAGTAGTAGTAGAAATTTTTTCATCACTCACTACTCTGTTTTTTCTCCTGCTCTGTGTGTTATATTGCAAATGTTTGTTTTAACTTTTTTACAAAGAGCAATAATGCTGTCGATTACATTGATAGTAGAGGTAAATTAATATTTCAAAATCTTCTGTGCATTTCAGGTGCACCTTCTCTGTGGCGGTGCCACTGCTTATTTGTTTTCTATTTTGTGTTCATTTAATTGGGCTGAGTAATGTATGAGTGTACTTTACAGAACTGCGTAATGCTAGACACAAAGGGGCAGATTTACAAGCCCCTTGGGCCACGTTTACGCTGCCTTACCTTTCGCAACAGCGACGTAAACGTGGCGCATCCCTGCGAGTCATGTACAACGTGATGCATCTAGGGAGATGCGCCACGTTAAGGCCTGGGCCTGTGCCACAATGGGTGCGTTCCCAGGCAGGGGGGGGGGGGGGCGGTCAGGCAGCTGTGTGCCTCGCAAAAGTGCCTGCATGAAATCTACAAGATTTAACGCAGGCACTGCCGCGACGCTGCTACGTCAATTCTTTATGCCTGCTTGCTTGAAGCAGGCGTAAGGACTGATGATGTATGTTGAGTATTGGGCAGCCCTGAGCATTGCTAGAGTTGCATCGCGCCTGCGACGCGACTCTAGAGATGCGCCCCTCTTTCGTCACGAGATGCGTCACGCATCTGCCTACCCTTGCGCCAGGGAGTGCCGCATTGTAATTGCGGCGCATCTGCCGTGACGCAAGGTTAGTTTTGCGTTACGCATTTGTTCTGGCGCACCTCTGGAGGTGTGCAGCCCAGAACTCGTAAGTATGCCCCTAAGTGTCAGATTTGCAATTACCTGCACATCCCTGCAAAGTGTGCGCCACGCCAGCACCACCCATGGTGCGCCGTATTTACAATGCGGCACACCATGGTCCCAAAACGGCACCGAAGCGTTACGCATCGGTGCCGTAAAGGCAGCTCATTGATGGAGTTGCGTCGCAACGATGGCGCAGCTCCATCAATACTGCGTGAAGCCGTACGTCTGCTTCATGCAGGTGCAGGGTTTGAGTGACGCATCATTGTCCTAAATGACTGATTGAAATTTTATACATTCCCCATAGCCACTTTTAGCATGCGTTCCTGCGCAGGAACGCCCTCCCTTGCGCTGGAACGCTCCCTTATGGCGCAGGGCTTTAGAATGGGATGCATCTCCCATATGCGTCACGTTGTTAATATACGCCACAACATGGCACCTCTCTTGTTGTGGCGCTGCATCACAAAAGTGACGCAAGAACCGAGCAAAAGAGCTGCAAGGGGCTTGTAAATCTGCCCCTAGAGTAGAGGCTCAGGTGCAGTCCTTCCTTTGTAGCCCTCTTTTTGGCTGAAATAGTTGGTTCTTGTTCTTTCTAAATGTTTGATTTGGTTGACAAGGACATCGACAAGCAGCAATCATCAATGTTTTCTGTTCTTTCTTTCATGTTGTACGTCAGGTCCCCCCAGGGGCAAGCGGACGGAAGTGGAACAGGAGGATGCTGTGGCTCCTAAGGAGGATGCAGGCCAGGGCGGCGAGTGCTCCTTTGCTGGCCCTAGTAAGTTTTCATTTAAATATAGAGGACCTATTTTAATTTTTTTGAAATAGTGTTTAGATAGGAGCACAATCCATATTACTGCTGTTGCAGGGACAATTCTCCACAAACCGAACTATGGACACTAAACACCAGAGTAATAATATTTCAGAGTGGCGTGTTTGGCGCACTGTATAAACCTGGTAGTGTCAGAGGAACGGACTCCTCCTTGCAAAAATTGCAAAACCTTTCGCTCAGTCACGGTAGTCTGGAGGACCAAAAACCACAGAGTCTATTCAAGTTTGAAAGCTTTATTAAAAGTAAACACATATATTAAAATTAAGTTAGCTGGAAATGGGAAAGTGCTTGGTGCTGAGTTGATGAGTAATGGAACACATTTCTTGTGGTCGAGCCGAGCTTTCACCTGGTTTGAAGTTGATATTGCTCTTGTCCTAAGAACTAGAAGTCCAGCTTCTGTCTGTTCAGAGAAAAATGTTGTGTGTTAAAATTCAGCAAACATTCATCAATTGTGACAAAAAAGTGCAGCAAGACAACAGCCTTCCCTGGAAGGAGGGACATTTTTAATTTAGAGTATACAGTCAATTACTTTTTCTGTTGTTTTCACATTTCTTCATTCCTAGACCAAATACTAGTGAGTGGTGTAATATAACATTCTTAAATCTACTTTGTAGGTGGAACATCTGGTGGCGGGGCCAGCTCGGATGTGGTGGCGGTGGTCGACTCCGAGGACAACTCTGGGGAGGAGGCGGCGCAAGTGGCCGAAGCAGATACTGTGAGGAAGCAGACAGTGGTGTTGGCGGGTAGAGGTAAGCTAAAAATGCCAGAAAAAAACAATTCTAAATCAGGAGGATGTGGTTATAGAGCATGGCTCCCCACAAACTTTCTCTCGGGGCCAAATTGACAGTGTGGTTTGTGGCCAAGGGCCGCACCGATGGGGGCAGGGTCAGTGGGGGAGGGGGGTGGATCTACAGCAACAAAACAAACTATGACCACTGAGCCACCAGACCTGGCATACACACATCTTTCTCTCTCTCTCTGTCTCTCTCCCTCCCTCTCTCTCTGTCTCCCTCCCTCTCTCTCTGTCTCCCTCCCTCTCTCTCTGTCTCCCTCCCTCTCTCTGTTTCCCTCTCTCTCTCTGTCTCCCTCTTTCTGTCTCCCTGTGTCTCCCTCTACCTCGCTGTCTCTCTCTCTCTGTCTCCCTCCCTCTCCCTCCCTCTGTCACCCTCTGGCTCCCTCCCTCTCTCTCTCCTTCTGTCTCCCTCTCCGTCTTCCTCTCTGTCTGTCCCTGTCTCTGCCCCTATCTGTCAGTCTATCCCTGTAGCTGTCTGTCCCTGTTTCCCTCCATCTGTCTCTGTCTGTGTCTCTCTGTCTGTCTCTGTCTCCCTCCCTCCCTCTCTCTCTGTCTCCCTCCCTCTCTGCCCGTCTCCCTCTCTTGCTCTCTCTTCCCCTATCTCTCTCTCCCTCTGTCTCACTCACTCTGTCCGTCTCCCTCTCTCTCTGTCTCCCTCCGTCTCCGTCTCTCCGTCTCCCTCTGTCTCCGTCTCTCTGTCTCCCTCTCTGTCTCCCTCCCTCTGTCACCCTCAGTCTCAATCCCTCTCTCTCTCTCCCTCTGTCTCCCTCTCCATCTCCCTCTCTATCTCTCTGTCCCTGTCTCTGCCTATATCTGTCTGTCGGTCCCAGCCTTTTGTAATTACCATATTGTCACTGGGCCAGCACTGGATGGACCTGTGATCCAGGGGGGGCAAGCGCCCCCCCTTGCCCCTCCCTGCGGACGCCCATGATACTGGCCTCAATAGTTTTGTACTGCGCTGGCTAGTTGCTAGTTGTACTGTGACACAACTTTCTGCTGAATCATTTTGTTTTAATCATATTCTTAAAGAGCATTGGTTACAGATTATGTCTTTCTTTCTTCATATAGTTGGTCGTACAAAAACATCCAAACCATCCCGGAGTATGCAGGCTCTACTGGCCCGGCAACGGAGGCTGGATGCCACTGTTGCCGAATATCGGCGGCTGGAGGAACTGGAGTGGGAGGACACGCAGTCCAGTACATCTTCTAGGACACCGGCATCCTTCTCCGCGCCCCCACGTTCTGCCGGTCAGCACAGTGCTCCGACGGTACGGAGCCGGGCTGGCAGACGCCACCGCCGAGCAGCAAAGGCTGCCCCTCACGGTACTGTCAAGGCTCGCTTGCGCCGTGCAACCCGAAGAGTGTCCGACCTGGAGGCGGAGGTCCGGAAGTTGAAGGGAAATCAAAGTTTGTTGGAGGGCCTCCACTTAGACCACGCCATCCTCCGGGAGCAGTACGATGCCCTGGCTCTAAGGCATGATGCCCTGGAGGCCAAAGTCCACAGCATGCATCCCTAGAGTGTCCCTTGCCCCTTTTTTATAGACTTTTGGGGGGTGGGAATTGGGAGTTGGGGTTTTTGGGGACTTTTGAATGACTATTTATTTGTTGGGGTTAGGGAGGGTCTTGCGGGAGATTATTTTGTTAGGGATATAAAAATATACTTTTTCAAACTTTATCTGAGCATACCTGTTTTTTACTACTTTTGAGCCTGGTGGGTGGTGGTTTTGCAGTAAGTTCGTTTTACTGAACACTGTCATCGTGTAATTGGCCAAATGTTTTCCAAAGTAAATGCCTGTTACAGAGTAAGTTAATTCAAGAGTCCTAGGAGTTTACTAGTACCACTATCACTCTCTCGCCACTCCTAATACTCCATTATACTACCTGCCACCCAAACGCTTATCTTACCTGTAATTTGTGTTTGAGGGCTGGCTCCACCTGGAATTCACAGTGTCCTAAAGCGTTCTGCAGCAGGGCCCCAACTGGAGATTCCCGGCGTGGATTTGCTGCAAAACAAAAGCAATCAACATTAGAAATATGGCAGCGGTGCTCACAGACCCCAAAACCCACACCCAAAAACCTAGAAGCCCCATAGACAGCAACCCTATGACAGGCAAGCGAGCAATAACGCCTAAACGACGTTCACGTGTAATTGGCCAAATGTTTTCCAAAGTAAATGCCTGTTACAGAGTAAGTTAATTCAAGAGTCCTAGAACTTTACTAGTACCACTGTCACTCTCTCGCCACTCCTAATACTCCATTATACTACCTCCCACCCAAACGCTTATCTTACCTATAATTTGTGTTTGAGGGCTGGCTCCACCTGGAATTCACAGTGTCCTAAAGCGTCCTACAGCAGGGCCCCGACTGGAGTTTCCCGGCGTGGATTTGCTGCAAAACAAAAGCAATCAACATTAGAAATGTGGCAGCGGTGCTCGCAGACCCCAAAACCCACACCCAAAAACCTAGAAGCCCCACAGACAGCAACCCTATGACAGGCAAGCGAGCAATAACGCCTAAACGACGTTCACGTGTAATTGGCCAAATGTTTTCCAAAGTAAATGCCTGTTACAGAGTAAGTTAATTCAAGAGTCCTAGGAGTTTACTAGTACCACTGTCACTCTCTCGCCACTCCCGTAAACCCAGGCGCAAACAAGTTTGACACCCCCAAACAGCCAAAAAGCAAATCCGGGAAAAAAGCCACACTTAGCAAAATGCATTTAAATGAGGACTCACTACTTCCAGTCCCTCTTTAGGTGACTTGTCAACGTAAGTTTCTTCATTGTGCGGAATCCAGGCATCAGCATTACGGGAAATGGATAGGGTGAGTCTGGAGGAGGAGGATAGACGACCAGGACTGAGTTCTTGTCAACTTCTGAACCTGAGGAATGCTGCGGCATCAAAATCAAGACAGTTCTGCTGATGGGCTTTTTGTTGTGATTGGGTGATTACAGTTTTGTTGTGAATGTGATCAAGCACTTGCTAAACAAAGAAAGACAGACACACAGGAATAAAAGTGAATAAGGACGAAAAATAAAGTTAGTGATTCATTGACTCATTTTCAGAACTCGCTGTCAGGGAAGCGAAACTCGTCCTCAAACTCTGCAAATTGAGTCGGTAGTACTTCTGGTAACTGAGGAAAACTTCCCTCAGGTAGGTCAGTGTCCTCTTCTTCCTGCGTGCATTCTTGTACTTTGAAATCTGGTGGTATGAAGTGCTGGTTCATCTTTATCATGGTGAGCCGCTCCACATTTGCGGGCAAGAGGCGGGACCTTTTGGAAGTCACAATGCCACCTGCAGAACTAAAAACACGTTCTGAAGACACGCTTGCAAGTGGGCAAGACAAGTAATTGATAGCCAGGTTGGTGAGCTCTCGCCATATGTTTCTTTTCCCATGCCAATACGCCAATGGGTCCTCAGTAATATTGACCGCTGTTGAGTCATCCAGATAGGCCTGCACCATTGAAACAATGTTCTCCCGGATTCCTGTACTTTGCACTTCTGTGTCCTTTCTGGGACAAGGAAACCCTAGCTGACTTAGCCAATCCTCTTCAGACATATCGCCTGGGCCTGGTGCAGATGATACGGTAGCTGGTGTGGTTAACGGCTCAGAGGAAAAGTCATTCACTTCTGCCACAGGCACAGATGCAGGAGTGCTTTTTTGGGACGCCTGATGGCCTGCTGATTCACTAGTAGTACTGTCTTCTCCTACAGTTTCCTTCCGCTCTCTTTCAAAACGAATGGCTGACTGAGCTAGCCAACCTTTGTACTCTGTAACATCCGATGTTTCAAAAGGAATTAATACTTTGCCAAACAATGGCTTTTTGTAACATGGATCCAGAATAGTAGCACAAATGTAGTGCAGTTGTTTCTTGATATTTACAAGCCGTTCATTGCTAACTAGGCGTTGTAATAATCTCTGCGCCAACTCATATGCTTCATTCGTTCCAGCATCCTTTAATTTTGAAGACACCGCCTTGACTTGGTGCTCGAGCTTCAGCAACAATGGGATAGCTTTTCCCAAATTACAGTCCTCCCTGCTGACTTCACGCGTGAAGACCTCAAAAGGACGAAGCATGTCTGTCAGGCTTTTAACTAGCTGCCATTGCTCCACCGCTAGCATCATTTCTGTCATAGCACCACCCAGGTTGTAGACATACTCATTGACTACTGGAAACAGGTCATGCAGACGCTCAAGCATGTATAAGGTTGAGTTCCAACGTGTTGCCACCTCCTGGATAAGTGCTTTCACTGGCATTCTACGTTCATGTTGCTTGCGCCTCAGCTCCTTCCGGGCCTTAAAAGAATGGTTTAAATGTGTGTATATTCTTCTGCAGGTGGTCAGTATTTTGTCGACTGCAAGTTAATTTTTCAAGAACTTTTGCACGACCAGGTTTATACAGTGCGCCAAACACGCCACTCTGAAATAGTCACCGTCCTCCATGGCCTTAACTACATTGCTGCCATTATCAGTGGCAACATAACCAACCTTGCATTTTCTTGGGGGCAGCCATTGCGAGACCTTTTTGTTAAAGTAATCCAAAATGTTATCTGCAGTATGACTTTTCTCCAAGCCAAACATGGCTAATGTTGCATGTTTACGAGCACCCTTAAAAATCTCGACCAAGTCACCACCTGCATTTATCTGTTTTGCAACCCCAGAAAAAGAGACCCAGTGTGCAGTGTTGCACATATAATCATTGGCTGCGCAACTGGTCCACATGTCTGTTGTCAGGTGTATAGTGTGAACAGCACTCTTCTGCAAAGCTTCCCCAATCAACTCAAGCACCTCTTTATGTAGTGCTGGAACAGCAACCCTGGGAAAATAGAACCGGCTAGGAACCTTCCATTTAGGGGCCAGTGTTGCCACGAGTTCAAGAAAACCCACACCTTCGACAAATGAAAAAGGGAGAAGGCCCACCGCTAGCATTTTAGCCAGCTTAGTGTTATACAGGCGCACAATTGGGTGGTTGCGTTGAAATGGCGCATCTGAGGAGAACATGGCTGTAATGGTGCGCTGGACAAATTTACTGGATGATGCTGATGACTTCTTCGACCCAGTTCTGCTCAGTGTTGACATTTTCCACATTGGTGTGTCTCCCAGACTCTCAGTGTGCCTCCTATGTGTTGCGGAGGGCGTTTGGTGCTGCCAGGGGTACTGGGTGCAACCGGACAATTGTCTGACGCTTCTACCTCCCCGTCATCTTCAGATGAAACATCTAGTACAGGTTTATTTTGGCCACTTGCCCTTTGGGATTGCTTTCCCTCGATGTTTGCTAGGTGCGCAAACCATTCGACAGCGTGCCTTCTTTTAAGATGACCTATCTGGCCTCCGGTACCATAGTTGGTACCAGTCTTACCACGGCTAACTCTAGTCTTACAAATGGAACAAATGCTAAGTAATCATGCTTTGCAGGGACACTAAAAAAGTTCCAAACTGGGGACTGGAAACTTCTGGTTTTGCCGCACGAGGTGATACTGCCAATGCCAGATGAAGCAGTGGTGGATGAGCCTTGCAGACATCTACTGGGTTGTGCAATTATTGCAGCAACCCTACTTGAGGGAGTCGAGCTGGATGGAGGTCCCCTCTGGGGAGAAAATATGGGAGCTGTAGGTTTTGTTGAACTTGTTGTACTACTTGACTGCGTTGATGGTGCTACCAGTGCCACGTCGCCAGGGTCACGCTCAGCATGACGTCGGGATAGGGTATAAATGTCTGTCTGCTGCATGGCCGGTGTGGCTGGAATGGCGTGTGTGATGACTAGGTCATTGCTGTCATCCTGTTCATGAACATCAGAATGCACCACTTCATCAAGTACGACGTTCGAATCCATAAGTATGAGCTTTCCGGGGCCCTTCCTTTTAACATTTGATACCTTTCTCAGCTCATGGTGTGCCTCCCTCTCAGACGTCGGAGATAGTTGCCAATCTGGATCCAGTTCATCTGATGGAGCGGGGCTTGAAGAGGAACTTCTACACACCCTTCTTGATCTTTTCCTTCCTGGGGAGCTGGGAGAAAATGAATCATCAGGAGGAGTGGCTTCGTCTTCCTGACATGATACCCCGGCTCCAAAGTCAATTTCCTCCTGTGCCCCTACTTCTGGAAGAACAACCATTGTGGGCACTTGCACCGCTCCATGCGCCCCTACATGAGCCTCTTCACTGACCTCTACTTGCAACTCTCCATGGACCTCTCCTTCTCGGCCCTCTCCTTCTCGGCCTTCTCCTTCTCGGCCTTCTCCTTCTCGGCCTACTCCTTCTCGGCCTTCTCCTTCTCGTCCTTCTCCTTCTCGGCCAGCTCCTTCTTGGACAGCTCCTTCACGGACAGCTCCTTCTCCGCCAGCTCCTTCTCGGACAGCTGCTTCTCGGACAGCTCCTTCTCGGACAGCTCCTTCTCGGACAGCTCCTTGCGCATGTACTTGTGCTTGTACTAGTAGCCCATGCAGTTGTTGTTGCGGCTTTGGTTGTTGAATAGTACTTGTGAGATGAGTTACAACCTGTGTTGATTGTGTGCTGCTACTTTCTTGCGATGAGCCAACATCACTGGTCGTTGGTGATTGAACCACTAAACAGGCTACCTGTGCAGCACTCATGGTGGACTTTTGTTTTTTCCACAAAAATGTAGTGGTCGAGGCACCAGTCTTCTTGGTAAGTGGTGCCACTTGCTTCTTCTTCTCCTTAGTAGAGACATCTTTCTTGCAAGAGGAGCTACAGGCACCTCTTTTCGGAGCCATCTTTTTCAGATGTCGGAACAGCAGGCCGCAGCAGGACTTCTTCCTGGCACTGATGCTCAACGATGATGCGGAGTTCTTGACTTTGTGCACCTAAAAGCAAACGAAGACAGAGGAACATCAGTTAAATATATGTTGCATATGTAGCCCTTCAATTAATAGTTTGCAAGTAGGCATTTATGAATACACACGTGCACGCCACAATATGGAAATATCAAAAATAAGAATTGCAAAATTTTTGGGAAACAGGAATTTAACATTGATCCAAGAGAGCCCACAGAGAGGGTTGTAGTTTCATGTACCACTGACTCCCCCTGGGCACAATGGGTGAAAGCAAGGTAAAATGGGTGCAGGCCTATGTCACAAAGCTCACTGCCTGCCTTCAAAATGGCCGCTTGACCCCCATCCACATGGCCAGGACCATGCCTCAAAATGGCCCCCACCAACATAGCCAGCCCCCAACCCCTACTCCAAAAAGTCAAAAAACACAACACAAATCACCACAATCCAATGCCATCCATCAAGTTTCAGAAGGTTCATGCTGCCTGCTGGTGGTTTTCTGGTGCAGAATTGCAATTTTTGCAATTTTGCGAGTGCGAGATTGTTGCTTCACGACGCGAACGTGGCAAAAGACCCCGAAAATCCACGAACAGACCGATTCTGGGCCCCCTGGGCATAATGAATGAAATCAGAGCACACTGGGTGCAGGCCTATGTCACAAAGCTCACTGCCTGGCTTCAAAATGGCCGCTTGACCCCCATCCACATGGCCAGGACCATGCCTCAAAATGGCCCCCACCAACATAGCCAGCCCCCAACCCCTACTCCAAAAAGTCAAAAAACACAACACAAATCACCACAATCCAATGCCATCCATCAAGTTTCAGAAGGTTTATGCTGCCTGCTGGTGGTTTTCTGGTGCAGAATTGCAATTTTTGCAATTTCGCGAGTGCGAGATTGTTGCTTCACAACGCTAACGTGGCGAAAGACCCGCAAAATCCGCGAACAGACCGATTCTGGGCCCTCTGGGCATAATGAATGAAATCAGAGCACACTGGGTGCAGGCCTATGTCACAAAGCTCACTGCCTGGCTTCAAAATGGCTGCTTGACCCCCATCCACATGGCCAGGACCATGCCTCAAAATGGCCCCCACCAACATAGCCAGGCCCCAACCCCTACTCCAAAAAGTCAAAAAACACAACACAAATCACCACAATCCAATGCCATCCATCAAGTTTCAGAAGGTTTATGCTGCCTGCTGGTGGTTTTCTGGTGCAGAATTGCAATTTTTGCAATTTCGCGAGTGCGAGATTGTTGCTTCACGACGCGAACGTGGCGAAAGACCCGCAAAATCCGCAAACAGACCGATTCTGGGCCCCCTGGGCATAATGAATGAAATCAGAGCACACTGGGTGCAGGCCTATGTCACAAAGCTCACTGCCTGGCTTCAAAATGGCCGCTTGACCCCCATCCACATGGCCAGGACCTTGCCTCAAAATGGCCCCCACCAACATAGCCAGCCCCCAACCCCTACTCCAAAAAGTCAAAAAACACAACACAAATCACCACAATCCAATGCCATCCATCAAGTTTCAGAAGGTTTATGCTGCCTGCGGGTGGTTTTCTGGTGCAGAATTGCAATTTTTGCAATTTCGCGAGTGTGAGATTGTTGTTTCACGACGCGAACGTGGTGAAAGACCCGCAAAATACGCGAACAAACCGATTCTGGGCCCCCTGGGCATAACGAATGAAATCAGAGCACACTGGGTGCAGGCCTATGGCACAAAGCACACAACCTGGCTTCAAAATGGCCGCTTGACCCCCATCCAAATGGCCAGAACCTGCAGGACCATGCCTCAAAATGGCCCCCCACCAACATAGCCAGCCCCCAACACCACCCCAAAAAGTCGAAAAACACACACAAAAATCACCACAAACAAACAACATCAACTTATCAACTTACTTGTGAAATCAAATTTCGAATCCAAAAGTAATCCAAAAGGCCTCAAATCCAAATATCCAGCAGCATCCACAAAAAGTAATCCTTCCCAGTCAAGATCGAAATCAAAGTGGCCAGGAAATGGACTAAGCAATGGGAGGAGCTTGCTGGACAGGAACAGGAAGTTGGAGACTGGGGCACTTCCTTCACCCCACCCCAATGGGAGGAGCTTGCTGGACAGGAACAGGAAGTTGCAGACTGGGGCACTTCCTTCACCCCACCCCAATGGGAGGAGCTTGCTGGACAGGAACAGGATGATGGAGACTGGGCCACTTCCTTCACCCCTCCCCAATTGTATTTTTTGTAATTTCGCGAGTGCGAGATTGTTGCTGCCCGCGCCGCGGGCCGCGAGCAGTGCGAACACAAGCAAACAATCCGCAGCGCGCGGATTTGCGGATTTTGTGGGAAATCTGCGAATCTCGCGGATTGCGGATTTACCGAAAATCTGGAAAATCCGCGAGCAGAACGGATTTTACGCCCATGCCTAACAAAATGGCCGTTGCAAATACAAAGCGGAGTCGGCACATTTGATACGATAATGATCAAACAAAGCATGTCTTCTGCTAATGCTTAACCTAATCGCCGTTGATTTAGAACACGGTAGTCCAGTCTGCTGGTTATGAGTGTGTATGTGACAGTCTTTCTACATTCGGGGGGGATCCACTTGAAAGTCTTCCGGAGGATGCGAAGGGAGTTGAAACAGGTGGAGGCAACGGAGTTGATCTGGCTGGTCAAGGTGAGGTAGGATTATGCCGAGGTTCTGGGCTTGGTCTGTCAGGGTGTGTGGGTGTCCGAGGGCAGGGGGCCACCAGGAGCTGTCCCACGCTGTGGGGGAGGGTTCAAGGAAGAGGACCTCTGTCTTCTCTGAGCTCACTTTTAGGCTGCTGCTACTCATCCAGTATGCCACATCTTTCATTATTTCTTGGAAGCTGAGTCTGGTGTTGTCAGAGTTCTTCGTGAGAGAGATGATGAGCTGGGTGTCCTCGGCGTAGGATGCTATGCAGGGCCCATGCTGTCTGACGATGGCGGCGAGGGGGGCCATGTAGATGTTGAGGAGCATGGGGCTGAGCGAGGATCCTTGGGGTACTCCGCAGTTGATCTCAGCAGGTCGGAGAAGAAGGGAGGGAGTCTGATCTTTTGGGTTCTGCTGGAGAGAAAGGATCAGGTCCAATCGAGGGTGTTAACCTGTATACCAACATCGTGGGGTCTGGCTGCAAGAGTCCGGTGGGAGACCACGTTGAAGGCAGTGGAGAGGTCTAGAAGAATGAAGGCAGCAGTGTGGCCCTGGTCAAGTAGCATGCGGATGTCATCGGTGACAGCAAGGAGGGCGGTCTTGGTGCTGTGGTTGCTGCGAAATGCAGACTGGAAGGGGTCGAGGATGGTCTTCTCTTCGATGAAGGTGGTCAGCTGGGTGTTGATGAATATCTCAGTGACTTGGCTGCAAGGAGAGAGATGGGCTGATAGTTTTTCAGGTCCATGGGGTCGGCCAAGGACTTCTTGACGAGGGGCTTGACCTCTGCCCGCTTCCAGTCATCAGGGAAGATGCCAGAATTGATGGAGGCGTTGATGGTCTGGCCTAGCTCGGGTGCTATGGCGGCGGTGGCTCTGTGATAAATGTGCAGTGGGAAGGGGTCTGTGGGGGCCCCTGAGTGGGTGTTCTTGATGGTTGTGGTGGTGTCTTCAGTGGTGGCAGGTTTTCAGGTGGAGATGGTCGCCTGGTTGCCGGTGGTGGGGAGGAGAGCTGTGTCCGGAGTCTGTTCGCTGAAGTTGTCATAGAGGGCCTTGATTTTCAGGTGGGAGAAGGAGCTGAGCGTGTTGCAGAGGTCCTGAGAAGGTGTGATGTCTGTGGCTTTGCTGGGGGGTTTGGTAAACTTCTGAATGATGTTGAAGAGTTCTTTTACGTTGCTTTCATTGGTGTGACTTTTGTTCTTGATAAAGGTCCGCTTGGTGGCTCTTATGCGCTGGTGGTATTCGTTCATGGAGTTTCTGTAGTTGTTCTAGTCTTCAGTGGTTTTCCTATTCCGCCAGAGTTTCTAGATGCATCTGCAGGAGTGCCTGGCTTCTTTGAGGTCAGTGGTTAACCAGGCGGCCTTCGGAGAGCGTTGTTTGGTGGGGTGGCAGAGGGTAGAGAGCTTGTCAGCGCAGCTGGAGATCCAGCGGTGTAGTTCTTCGGCTGCAGCATTGGCGTTGGTCGTGGCGAAGGGGGGTCTCAGAGGAGGGTGTATTGAGGAGTTCCTCTGTGATTATACTCCAGTTCATCCGTGGCGGGTGCGGGTTTGGGTGCGGTGGTGGTGGTGAAGGTGAAGTGAGCGCAGTGGTGGTCTGGCCAGAGGGGATGCATGGTGTGGCAGAAATGGATGTTTGTCTCTCCTGCGAAGACTGACAGTGGTGCGTTGATTTTTTACTTGATTTGGAAAATGCAATGTTGCAGGGTGTGTCTGTGTGCTCAGTGATGTCTGGCTCAAATTTGAAGCTAATTGGTGGTTCAGTGGGGGGACTGTTGTTAAAGGTAATTACCGGAAACAGACATTTAGCTATGCTACCTCTGAGACTTTTTGTTGCACTCTCTATGCACTCCTTATGCAGTTTAATTTTTCTCTTTGATTCCTAAATATAATTTATGTTTTTCAATCTACAGGCCCTTTACTCTGCGCCATACTGGGAAAACATTATAACATATTCACACTTACCTTACTGAACCATATCCACCAGGCACCCAAGATTGATGGACAATTTGGCAATACAGTATCATTTGTTCTCTTTTGTTATAATGGATGTTTCCCCTGGGCAGTTTGGTGGTCTTTCCTCAGGATCTTGTCTCCGTCTGGGATGGTGGTTGCTAGGTGGTGTGCGGAGCTAGTGTTGGTCCAGGTCTCTGTGAGGAAGGCAACATCGGGCGTTTGTGTGTTGAGGAGGTCCCAGATTTCTATGATGTGTCTGTCATCATTAGAACTGTGTATGTTGCTTACTTGACTCCTACATATATTTTAATTTTATTTGCTATCCTTCAAAGCTCAGTACAACAGAACATAATGTAACTTGCGTCTCTCTATGGTGCAGACAGATCATTTAATTTGGTTTACCTGTACTAGTACTCATCATCATGCATGCATTTCCTTTTCCTCCCATAACAGATTTATGATGGTCAGCTACCAAGATGAATGTTGTCCTTGTGTAGTGTTTGTCTTTGTTAAACCTTTCCCTCAAATCCCCCTTCCCATCCATTCATCGAACCCTTAACTGTCTTACTCCGGGCTGTGTGATTTATTGAGATATGACTAAATTAGATTTACACCAGCACTAAAGGTTACGCTTGTCAATCAATCAATCAAGCAGGGGTTTTGTAGAGTGCACTATTCACCCGCGAGGGTCTCAAGGTGCTGAGGGGGAGAGTGAGCAGCTCTGTTAGGGTCATCTGAAGAGCCAGGTCTTGAGGTCCCTTCTGAATTTGTGCAGTGTCGGGCTCCGTCAGAGGTGAAGGGGAAGTTGGTTGCAGGTCTTGGCTGCGAGGTAGGCGAAGGATCTTCCACCATCTCTGGTCCTGTAGAAACGAGAGACGGAGTCGGCTGAACAGAGGTTACTCCTGGGGGCGTGGAAAGAGATTTTGTTGTTGAGGTATTGGGGTCCTGTGTTGTGGATAGCTTTTGAGGCACGTGTGAGCAGCTTGAAGGTTATTATTTTTTCAATGGTGAGCCATTGGAGGTAGTGGAGGAGTTGCGTGATGTGGTTGTGTGTTGGGATATCGAGGATAAGTCTGACTGCGGCGTTCTGGTTGTTCTGGAGTTTGCGGAAGAGGTTATTGTTGATTCCGGCATAGAGGGAGTTGCTGTAGTACAGTATGCTGGTGATGAGTGCGTGGGTGACAGTTTGCCTGGAGTTGGATGGGATCCACTTGAAAGTCTTGCGAAATATGCAGAGGGTGTTGAAGCATGTGGAGGATACGGCGTTGATCTGGTGGTTCATGGTGAGTGAAGAGTTGAGTGTGATGCCGAGGTTGCATGCGTGGTCCGTTGGGGTGGGTGGGTGTTTGAGGGCAGGGGGCCACCAGGTGTTCCCCAATGCAGAGGGTGTGGAGCCAGTTGTGCCTTATGATGTCGGGTTCCTTGGTGAAGGAGAAGATGAGTTGAGTGTCATCAGCGTAGGAGACGATGTTGAGACCGTGGTTTCTGATGATGGTTGCGAGGGGTGCCATGAAGACGTTGAAGAGTATGGGGCTGAGGGAGGATTCTTGGGGTACTCCGCCACTGATCTCTGTTGGCTCTGAGAGGAAGGCAGGAGTCTAACTCTGATAGGAAAGAACCTACCCAGACTACGTACTTTACTTGGATGCCTGTGCCGTGGAGTCTGGTGGCTAGTGTGCGGTGGGAGACGGTGTTGAAGGCTGCTATGTGGCCCTTGTCGAAGATGGCACGGATGTTGTTGGTGGCAGCGAGGAGGGTGGTCATGTGCTGTGGTTGCAGCAGAATCCGGATTGAGATGTATTTAGGATACTGTGGGTTTGTATGAAGCGTGCTAGCTGGGTGGTTTTCGATGACTTTGGCGGCAAAAGGAAGCAGTGAGATGGGCCTGAAATTCTTGAGGTCCAACATGTCTGCGGAGGGCTTCTTTAGGAGGGGGTTGTCTTTGGCATGCTTCCAGTTGTCTGAGAATGTAGCTGGGAAAAACAGCAAATTCAACAACCGCCGAACAATGCATTGCCTTTGCAACGAGGGCGGAATAACGAATGCGCCTGAACCATGTTACATTACCAACGCAATTCATTAAAACAAGATGCATTAGGTCAAGTGAAGTTGGACTTTAAAGTCTAACGCTTTCCCTACTGTTACGGTGACTAGAGTTGGAAAGTATATTATACTATTCCAAAGTTCAGCACCCCCAAGGCAAGTCGTTGTAATGAATTACATAATAAATGGAATGCGTGGTTCAGACATATTCTTTGTTCCACCCGCTTTGTTAAGGAACGCTTAAAAAATGAATGCCAGATTGTGTCATAAAACCCTGTAGTGTATCGAGGGAGCAGTTGAGAGTTCAGCATAGCTCGTTGCGATGACAGTGGCTGCCTTGTGGAAGATGTGCAGCGGGCATAGGTCAGAAGGTGCTTCGGATCTGATGCTCTTCATTGTCTTTAAGGTGTCTTCTGTGGTGAGAGGGGTCCAGGGGAGAAGGGTCAGTCAGAGGGAGATTTTGTGGACGATGGTGAGGCCTTATTCTGGGCAGTGAATGTATGATGTTACAACACATGCAATTACAACGTATGCTCTTACAACGCAGTCTTTACTTCGCAACTACCATTACATCGCATGATTTTACAATGTATGCCATTACAAAGCATTTTTTAAAACTACCATTACAATGCATTCCATTACATACCATTACAATGCATAATACTTTTAGGGAAACAGTAGGGTAAGTGTTGGATAGTGTAGGGGTAGAAATTACTATTCCCCGTCCATTGAGTGCAACAGTAGGGTAAGTGTTGGATAGTGAAGGGGTGAAAAATTACTAAGTGTTGGATAGTGTAGGGTTGAAATTACTATTCCCACTCCAGTGAGTGCAACAGTAGGGAAAGTGTTGGATAGTTCAGGTGGTAAAAATTACTATACCCATGCACCCTAAAACCCATACCCACCTTAATACTAAAAAAATCTCCATTACTTACCTTATAATGCTCTGTAATGGCATGCATTGTAAGTGCATGCAGTGTAATGGCATGCGATGTAAAGGCAGTTGCGTTCTAACAGTTGCGTTGTAAAGGTAGGTCATTGTAATGACTGCGTTGTAATGGATGTTTCCCTGGGCAGTTTGGGTGGTCTTTCCTCAGGATCTTGTCTCCGTCGGGGATGGTGGTTGCTAGGTGGTGTGCGGAGCTCGAGTTGGTTCAGGTCTGTATGAGGAAGGCAACATTGGGCGTGTGTGTGTTGAGGAGGTCCCAGATTTCTATGATGTGTCTGTGCAGGGGGCATACATTGAGGAGGATGAAGTCCAGTGGTTTGTGTGCACTGGCGTCCGGTGGGCTGGAGGATACTGCTGGGGTCCGGATGTAGGTGAAGGTGTTGTGGCAGTGTCAGCAGGAGATCGGGCCTTGAGTGTTGCTCGGCGATGAGAGCTGGCAGTTGTTGCATCCGGGGTTGAGTGCATGGAGAGTGCTGGAGTCATAGCGACGGGGGGACTGGCAATCAGGGTCCCTGGCGTAGGTTGCAGTCGGTCACAATGGGCACAGATGAGCTTGGCTTTGGCACGCCAGCGGAACACCCTCTGCGCCCGTCCACTGAATTGCCATGCAGTGGCTGCCATTGAGTAGGGGTCGGGGGGAGGGTGGTCAGCTGGGAGGCGGTGGCAGGAAAGACAAGCTGAGGGGGAGGCCGTGGGGGTAGCAGCGGCAGGGAGTGCTGGTAGAGGGAGCAGAGCGAGCAAGAGGAAAATAGGGAGAAGAGTGAAAGAGATAGGCAAAAAATAGAGGTACAAGAGAAAAATGCAGAGGAGAAAAGAGGCAAACATGAGAAAAGGCAGACATGAAAATGACACAGAACCGGGGGAATAGCAGAAGAGTAGAGTACTCTTCCACTACCCCCGCTGACATCCACATGTGAGTAGGGCTCATGCTGTGGAGGACCTTGCACGAGGTTGCCCCTCCCTCACGAATGAGCGAGTTTTGTGGACGTCTTGATTTGGATCATCTCTACATCCTCTTCTAGGTGTTCTCCAGAAGGTAGACAACTATTGCTTATATTTTCACTTCCACACAGGACTACGATACAAGTCCACATTACAGGGGACGCAACATATCATTCTACGCTTTTTTGACTGTTCCTTTGAGAGTAAATGAGGATCTCCTGATCCTAAAAAAAATGCAGTTGATACTATTTATTGTACGATTGAGGGCATGAAACATGTCGCCCATCTCCACCCTACACACAACACTTTGAGCTGCAGCAGGTATAATTTTCCTCACCAGCTACAACTTTCACAGTTGGTTGTTTTTATTGGCAGCAGAGGAATCCAGTGAATAAAATTGGTTTTGGATCCCCCTATCTATTTTTAAATCACACTTTTTTCCCACTTCTACTCACTACACATATGCCCCTACACCACTCTAAAGTTTCACAGCAGCAGCCACAGAAGATCTCCGGCAAAGAGCACCCTGTGGGGCCTGTTGGGCATTGCAGCACCGGCTCAAAGAGGAGCCCCTATGATGAAGCATGTGTTACAGCTTTACACTTTGGGGTGTGTGAGGCCCTTGCTGGAGCTATTCCACTTTTAGTTACTATTCTATACCGGGGACACCTTCTTTCTCAATCCCCCCTTCCCCTTTCCCCAGCCCCTTCCAAGTCCATTTTAGGAACTGCATACTTGTGTTCATGTCATGCTCTTTCACTAGACCACCAGGGATGAGGCACAGGCAGGAACCTGAGGGTGTAGGAGGGCCTTGAACACCTATCTGGAGGGCTCAAGCTGACGCTAAGGGGAGCGCCTTAACAGTGGAGCTGCACGGGGAGAGCAGTGAATTTGACCAGGCTCAAGTCAACTTCATTTTGTAATTTTTACTAGCTCACCATTCTGATTATTTATTTTACTTTACCATTTTTATCATATTTTCTTGTTTGGCAGTCTTCTTCTTGTGTACTACTAATCATACTCTAGTCTCCCTCTGGTGACTGTCTCAATTTTTTTGCAAAGCTTGAATATAAAACAGCATTAACTCAGCTTTTATTTAAGTTTAATTAATTCCATGTGATGAATATTCCTCATCCTTCAGTTTGAGTTCGGCTACGAAGGAGTGGAACCTCGCTTTTGGATCTGGTGCTTTCAGTAGTATTCGACTAGTCTGCTAGCATGCTGCTACTGTCTACTACCGCCACCATGGCATCTTGGGAAAGCATGCAGCCATCGCTTTGCCTTATCACAGGTAAGAGAAGAACTGTGGGTGATTCATTTTTGAGCTGCAATAATCTATATACTATAGAAATTCACACCCCCTCCGAGTCCTTAGGGGTTAATAGTTGCAGACTGCAGAGCCTAGGATGAGAGAGTAGTAGGACAAGCGAGGGTACTTCATACAATCTGTTGGTGTGTTACACTATCGGGATATTTTTAAAACTGGCTGCGGGCCTGCTGCAAAGGAAACAGTGCAAGTAAATGAGTAACCCCTAAAAAAGATTTCAATCATGTTATACTATAAAAAAATGTGTTTCCCTAACAAATATTAACTAGAAAACACACAGTACCCGATCCACCCCAACCAATGTTCAAAGTAAAGACAGTCCAAATAATTGTCCATAAATCAAATGTTAAAAAATAAATATGCACAAAAATATATATTTCCCAACTACCAGATCCTTTCCCCCAGCAAGTCTCACCCACCATAAAAATGATAAAAAGGGGCTCAAGAGGCCTAGTAGTGGGCTAGGAGCTTCTTCCCAACCTGCTGAAATACTCCTCTATCCTGGCTTCCAAGTGCGCCATCCTCTGGAGCATGCAGCGCTGAAAGGCTCTATAGAGTCTATAGGAGGTAACAGCAGTGGTTAAATGGCAGCAGGCATCTTCCTGACCACAGCGCTGTACTTCAGGAGACACTGGGGCCTTACTGGGGCCTGGGGCATTGGAAAGAGCAGCTGGTGCTCCCTCCTCCTCCAGGACCACCAGCCGCTGGTATTCGGCCCGGATATATGATGTTACAACGCGGACTTTTACTCCGCATACCGTTACAACGCGGTTTTTACAACGCGGATCATGTAACAACGCATGTATTTACAACGCATTTTTTTACAACGCAGGTACCTTTACAACGCAGACCATTACAACGTAAGTATTGGTAAGTATATATTAATAAGAATAATATAATAGTAACTTAATTTTAAAAGTATAATTTAATGTAATTTTAAATAATTTAATTTCCGTTAATTAATTTAAATTTAAATTAATATTACTTTATTTTTACCATGTACCCCTGTACCCCAAAAACTCAAAACTGACCCTCAACCCCAAAAATAATGCAAAGTAATTTAATTTAATTTATTTACTATTAAATAATTTAAATTAAAATTAAATTTAATTTATTTTTACCCTGTACCCCAAAAACTAAAAACTGACCCTGAACCCTAAAAATACCCCTTTACCCAAAAACTAAAAACTGACCCTGAACCCTAAAAATACCCCTTTACCCAAAAACTAAAAACTGACCCTGAACCCTAAAAATACCCCTTTACCCAAAAACTGAAAACTGACCCTGAACCCTAAAAATACCCCTTTACCCAAAAACTAGAAACTGACCCTGAACCCTAAAAATACCCCTTTACCCAAAAACTAAAAACTGACCCTGAACCCTAAAAAAACCCCTTTACCCAAAAACTAAAAACTGACCCTGAACCCTAAAAATACCCCTTTACCCAAAAACTAAAAACTGACCCTGAACCCTAAAAATACCCCTTTACCCAAAAACTGAAAACTGACCCTGAACCCTAAAAATACCCCTTTACCCAAAAACTGAAAACTGACCCTGAACCCTAAAAATACCCCTTTACCCAAAAACTAAAAACTGACCCTGAACCCTAAAAATATCCCTTTACCCAAAAACTAAAAACTGACCCTGAACCCTAAAAATACCCCTTTACCCAAAAACTGAAAACTGACCCTGAACCCTAAAAATACCCCTTTACCCTAAAACCCAAAACTGACCCTAACCCCTAAAAATACCCCTTTACCCTAAAACCCAAAACTGACCCTAACCCCAAAAACTAAAAACTGACCCTGAACCCTAAAAATACCCCTTTACCCAAAAACTGAAAACTGACCCTGAACCCTAAAAATACCCCTTTACCCTAAAACCCAAAACTGACCCTAACCCCTAAAAATACCCCTTTACCCTAAAACCCAAAACTGACCCTAACCCCTAAAAATACCCCTTAACCCCAAACATATAACATTTAAAATATAACTATATACTTACCAATACTTACGTTGTAATGGTATGCGTTGTAAAGGTACCTGCGTTGTAAAAAAATGCGTTGTAAAAACATGAGTTGTAACAGTATCCGCGTTGTAATGGATGCGTTGTAACAGTAGTGCGTTGTAAAAAATGCGTTGTAACAAGTGCACACCATTCGGCCCTGGTAGCTTCCTTTGCCAGTTCCTGGCTACTACATCCTGCCTGTTGGGTTGTGATGGATTGGCTGGAGTAGCTATATTTAGAAAGAAAAAAGACAAATTGTAACCAATACTCTTAGCAAACCAGTAACACATAAAAATATATAGTGGCACAGACTGTAGCACTAGCAGTACATAACTTTTGGTGGTATTGTTCTCGATTCCTCAGGCCATTTGATTTTGATGTGAATAGAGTTTCAACCAGGCATTAAGCACTATGGAGTATACAAGTACTCTTCTTCTGTCTCTTGTACAGCTATATTAATGTAGGCATGCCAGCTCAGGTTGCGCCTTAGACAGACATACTCGTGTTACGTACTTTGCTACTGTCTGCAGTGGGGCATCTGTACTACATAATTATCTCATTTCCTATCATGGCCATGGTCTGTTAAATCAAATGTTCAATTTCACTTTCACCCAGACTACAACAAGGCAGGTGAATAGTTACTAATATATGAATGATATACAGCAGGACGTGAGGTACTACTATTGTAACTATGCAGCCGATAGGTCACCCATGACAAAATGCCATTGGTAGGGAGTGGGCCTAGGAAGGAGGAAATTGATGATGATGGGTGGGTAGGGGTACATAACATATGTTGTGCTTGAAAACTGCCTTGAGTCAATTGAGTAGTCTGAAATAAACCTTGCTCAAACCTTTAAATCAAAAATCTTTATTAAAAAACAGTTCCTTGTTTACTCTTCTTCTCAGGGATTTTATCATTTATTATTGATTTTTCTTCTACCATTATTTTTCTTCTTCACCGTTTGCTTTGCTGCTGAGTCACTGTGTAGGTTTTACATCCTCTTCATCCAGTCTTCACCTATGAATACCATCCATCCATCCATCCATCCATCCAAAAATGGCTATCATTCTCAACAAACCTTTCACCAACATACATTTGTAATTTTAACCACCCATGCAGCCCTGCTTTGACCCATCAAACCGCCAGGAGGATTCCTTTCACCCATATGCTTTCTCCACCCAGGCAGGCATCCTTTCTTTAACTTTTTACCCATCTTCCAACCACCCATACATCCTATCAGCCACCTATATGTATCCTTTCATCCATGCATCCTTCTCTGCCAGTCATATTACATGTCATCCGTCCTTCCTACTTCTATTCTTCTTTCCCTTTTCCATCAACCCATCAAGGTCTGACTCTTTTTCATGAAACTTTCTATGCTGAATTGAAGACAGAAGAGGGCATTAGTTACTCAACTCCTGCTCTGTATGCCAATGCTAAGTGAAGAAGGGTGTCTTCAACTGTTAATAATTACAATTTATACAGAAGTGATTTTAATATGCTTATTTGAAGAATTACTGCACTGTTCTATGTAAAGGGAGATTCATATTTTAGCACAAATCCATCGTGGATGAGCTGTGTTTCATGATGGCCCCAAACTCTGCTTCTTTTTCTAGATTTGATATGGTAGCTGAGGTTATTCAGTGATAAGAGAAACTACATCAAATAAAATAGTTGATGAGGCCCAACACATTTACGCTACAACAGTTTTTCTGGCAGCGTGCAGGATGGTTTACTGTCCTAATAAATGGTATATAAGAGGATATTTAATAATGGCACTACTGATTTGCCCGAACCTCAAGCTCAGTGGTCCTTTGACCGAATGCCAGTTCTGAAGATGACAAGACGTAGTATCTTGCCGTGAGTATCAGTAGGGTTGTGAAAATATAGTTGCTTTAATGTGGTACTAATGAGAATTGCTAGAATTTTTTTAGCGTTTTATGTAGAATAGAGTTGTTGTATTGAGGTTGTTATCAGGTTTGAAGTGGCCTGCTGTGATATCAGATCCCTAAGGCACAGTTTTTTGCTCGGGAGAGAGAGAGAGAGAGGGGAAACATGGCGGCAGGCTGACGCCGGTCGTGAGAGCCCTCTGAACTAAGAGAGCGTATGGGAAATATTTAAGGCAGATTCAGCCTAATTAAAATTATTTAACTGGCATACGGACCCCAAATAAGTTAGATAATCATACTAAAGTCGGAATACATGGGTCACAACGCTGAGGCATTGCGAGGAGGAATCTGGCGGTGTGCAGTGGACCTCTGGAAGAGGACGCAAGCGGCGTCAGTGTTGGCAGGATTCTGGGCAGTAAGAGGCAGAATCAGAACAGGACGGTTGCCGGAAAAGCTGGAGAAGAGTGAGGTTCCGTGACAATTGTAAGTGGTGTTTTCGACTCGCACGAATATGGTCGAGTCTGGTATCTATGAACCGCAAATGACGAGTTTAGTAAGTTTGCGCAGTTTCGCTGTGCTAACTTAAACCGTTCGTTTGTTACGTGGGTTTTTCATCTGTACCCACGGGTTCCATCTTAGATACGGCATCCATTTTGTCTCTTGCCCTCAAGTAGCCAGCGAACGGACGTTGTCCGCTTCGCGACCCTGGGACTCCCAATATAATTGCGGAAGACACATGTCCTTTGTAAGTGTCTTTATGATGAGGGGGATGATACTGTAAGGCAGATGGCCCCGCTCGAGGCTCATCTCGCCGTGCCGGTTTAATGTCTCAGCCGTGCATCTCATTAGGCACGTCCCTTTGATGCCTGTAGCTCGTGTTTCCCGATACCTCCCCTTTTACACCCTTTTCCAATCTCCCCACTGTTTCCATCTTCCTCTGCACCTGTCTTTGTTCCTTTTTCGATCTGTTTTACTGCTGATTGGAATGTACTAAATGGTGGGAAGATGGGTTTTTACAGTTGGGAACCGCCAAATGTTTGCGCACTTATGTTCCGGACCTTATGAGTATCAAAGTGACCAAAGCGACCCCTCTGGGGGATGATTGTGGGAACCAGGTTGTAAACTTTTGTGTGCTATGCAAACCTATGGGAGAATTCTGTATAAAAGGAGCGATCCACTGAACCAATTTGAAGCAGTCTCCCCGAACTACACTCGTTGTACTTCCGTGATTTCTGTGTTTCCCTGCAGCAAATAAACCTTGAATCTTTGACGCCAAAGGAAGTGTCCCGTGTCTCTGTCATTCGTACGCCGGAGCAGGTTACCCACGAAGGTTTCAGGTGTTGTCCCCTAGCACCGCTGGGTCTTAAAGAACCCAGTCCTTCAGTTGGCGCCCAACGTTGGGCTGCATCAGTGGTACCGGTCCAAGCCCGACGATCATGAGGAACTTCGTGTGAAATCTCCGAGGGAAGGTGCACTCCGCTTCATCGATCCTGTTGTCGAAACAAGTGGCCCGAAGACTTTTCCCGCGAAGATTCCCGCCTCCTGACGGCTGCGACGGACTGCTGCCCTGACTGTAGACCTGTTTTGGCACCTGGCGTAGACCTTGGTAGAGCGAGACGACGAAGTTCCACCAGTGTGGATGCCAGGTAATCCTGGGGCAAACCCCCCGATCTTGCCGTTCTTTCAGAGGGTATGGATACATCTCCCATGGAAACGCTCTGAAGTGCTACAGGTGAAGCAATCTCTGCCTGACCCTCGCAAAAATCCTGCTGGGTATTATAAAGAATTATCGCAGCTCGTAGATGCTACGGTAATGAATCTTGCTGATATTGACATGCTGTTTGGCAATGTTGTACCGCAACCGGTATGGGCTAAGATTCGGCAGGAAAATCACGCAAACGAATTAGGAGGTGATTGGGCTGCCATTACAGCAGCGGATGGTCGACAAATTGGTGGTGCTAAACCCGAGCAGTTGATTGCTGCTCTTCCTCAAAGAATAATTACGCTAATGAAAACTCTAATGCCAGCTATGAGGGTGAATTGGGACAAATTGTCAGCTTGTAGACAGAAGAAGGACGAGAGTGTCTCCGACTTCTTTACGAGGTTCGAGGAGGCATTCATCGACCATAGTGGCCAGGATATGAGCACTGAGGGTGGTCAACGGTTGTTTGTGGATAAATTTGTTTCGAACTTATTGCCCGATTTGAGCAATAAATTGAAAAATTCAGAAAGTGCGTGGGCTGTTTCTACTTCGGCTCAAATATTGGCTACAGCACAGTATTATGAGAATAGAGAGAAAGAAGAGAACGACCGTGCTGATAAAAAGACGAAAGAACTCAAAACTAAAGTGTTGTTACAGCAGGCCTATCCTCCGCGTTCGAATCAGAATGCTTCGCAGCAAAATAGATCGCAGCCACAATCGAATCGGCCACAATCTCGTAATGACTCCTCTTCCCAAAGATCTTCGTTAGGGTACAACCAATGTGCCTATTGTAGACAGGAGGGTCATATTAAATTCAATTGTCCTGTTCTAAACGATCGTAATAGCGGTAATTCGTCTAGAGGAGGTCGTGGTGGTTCACAGCAGACATCACGCGGTAGGGGTCGTGGTGCTCAGAATGACCGTTCAGATAATTCATCACATTCCGATAATTGTTTTGATCAACGTGGATCGTCGCAAGGACGATCTGCGCAGTACAATGTAGACGATTATTACGTCGATCAGGGAACTGACGACAATAATTACTAGGACAGCCATAGACAAGGAGAGGGAGTGGTATCAGTTCCGGTCGATCAGAGAGGGCCTTACGTCGCAGTTGCTACATCGGGCGTCGTTGAGCCTTTTCTGTTGGACACTGGTGCAGCGAAAAGTTCCATAAAGCATTCAAAACTCCCTGGCGCACCTTTGTCTGGCTTAACAAATGTTTCCGTTGGATTCTCTGGCGCCCCCGTTAGCAATCCAGTTTCGCGCCCTTTGCCCCTTACAATTGGGCCTCGTGAGCTGCAAGCTCCGTTGATTTTGACTACTGGTTGTGGTGAAAATCTTTTGGGCCTGGATTTGCTTAAACGTTTGTATGCAACTCTGTATTGTTCCCCTGCGGGTGTAAAGCTTACTTTAGGAGAGAGGGTTGTCTCTCCTATGTACTTGTCTCTCGATAAGCTTCCACCGGAATTGAGTTCTCTTCCTGCATCTTTGTGGGCAACGGGTCCCAATGACGTGGGCCTGCTTGACATCTCCCCTTATGTTGTTCAGTTGAAATCTAATGTGCGGTTGCCACGTATTCCCCAGTATCGTATCTCTCTTGATGGTGAACGAGCGTTGTTAGCGATCATCTATGATTTGATCGAGAAAGACGTAATTGAAGAAACACGGGGAAACGTGTGCAACAGCCCTGTGCTGCCCATTCTTAAGCGTACTGATCCTTCGAAACCGCCTGTTTATCGTTTTGTTATCGATTTACGGGAGGTGAATAAAATTGTGATTCCTCAGTTCCCCGTTGTGCCTGACATCACGGCACTACTGACTCTGATTCCAGCTTCTGCATCTTGGTTTTCGGTGATTGATTTGAAGAATGCGTTCTTCAGCATTCCCATTGCAGAAGAGAGCAGAGACCTTTTCGGTTTCTCTCTTGGTGGACGCAGCTTCCGGTTCAAACGCGCTCCTCAGGGCTACTGTGAGAGTCCATCGATTTACAGTCAAGCCTTGAAGGGTCAACTGGATGCGTTTTCATTGCCGGCTGGTGCGGCCTTAATCCAATATGTCGACGACTTATTGGTAGCTGCAGATACTCAGGACATTTGCAAAATTGCTACGGTATCGTTGCTGCAACATCTCTGCGAGTTAAATCACAAGGTGTCACCTTCTAAACTCCAATATTGTTGTCAAGAAGTAACCTATCTAGGTCACTTATTGTCAAAGGAGGGAAGGCGGTTGACCCCAGAGAGAATTGCAGCAATTGCGCGAATGGCTGTGCCAACAACTCAAAGAGATGTGCGTGCCTTTCTAGGTATCACGTCGTACTGCAGGCAATGGATTCCAAATTTTTCATTGCTAGCGAAACCATTGGTAGCTCTCACGTGCAAGGATGTTTCAACTCCTTTACCATGGACGGAAGAATGTCAGAGAAGTTTTTCTGAACTACGTGATTCATTGTGTTCGGCTCCTGTGTTAGGTACTCCTGACTACAGTAAGCCGTTTACATTATATGTTCACAAGAGGGAAGGTTGTGCGTTGAGTGTCTTAACGCAACCTTTTGGTGGTAAGCAACGTCCATGTGCATATTTTTCCTCGACCTTGGACCCGGTATTTAGAGCATTGCCGAGTTGTTTGAGAGCAACAGCGGCAGCTGCGGTGTCCATCCGACAATCAGCAGGACTGGTCATGGATAATATGCTTACGGTGATGGTTCCGCATGCAGTCGACACTCTTTTAAATCGTACAAAAACTCAGCACTTGACGAGTGCAAGGTTGTCTGGGTACGAGCTGACGTTGCTGGCAAGCCACATTCAGATAAAACGTTGCAATGTTCTGAATCCGGCGACTTTGTTACCAATTAGCTCAGAGTCAGATGAAATAAGAGAACACGACTGTTATTTGAGGACAGAAGAGGAAACAAAAGGTCGAGTGGACCTTAAAAACACTTCTTTGGAAGACCCAGATGGAACGCTGTATGTGGAGGGTTCATGTTTTAAATTACCGACTGGCGATGTGACTACTGCATATGCTGTTGTAACGTTGAATACTGTTGTTGAGGCTGCAAGATTAAATCAGAATTCTGCCCAGGCTGCAGAACTGATTGCTCTTACTAGAGCGTGTGTGTTAGCGAAAGGGAAACGTGTGAATGTGTTTACCGACAGCCAATATGCTTTTGGCGTCGCTCATAGCTTTAGACGGTTGTGGAGAGAGAGAGGTTTTCTGACATCGCATGGTACGAAGATTCAGCATGGTCAGCTTGTGAATGATCTTTTGGATGCACTTACGTTGCCTAAGCAGGTAGCGATTGTTAAATGTAGTGCGCATCGTAAGGTGACGGATGATGTTGGTCGTGGTAATGCGTTTGCGGATGAGACTGCTAAGGAGACTGCCCGGAATCTTAGCACTCGAATGTATGTGACGAGTTCGGTTAGGTGGCCTACAGAATCGAGTATGTGTGAAGACACTATCGAGAGTGTGAAAGCAATTCAGAATGAGGCCACCCAGACTGAAAAGACGAAGTGGAAAGAAAGTACGGGAAAGTTGGATGCGAATGGTTGTTGGGTTGATTTGTCGGAACATAAGAGATGGATGTTGCCGGATGCATATGTGCTAGCTGTTGTGACAATGGCGCATGGGTTAGCACATATTAGCGTGAAAGGTATTTGCAAGTTGCTGTCTCCTGTGTGGAAGAATGATGGTATCACGAAATGTGCTGAACGATTGGTTAAGAATTGTATGGTATGTATGTTGTACAATCCTGGTAAGGGAACCCCAACTCCTCCTGGTAGTTTTGCTCCCCCTTCATGTCCCTTTGAGGTGATCCAATTAGACTTCATCCATATGGAGCGATGCAATAACCTGAAATACGTTTTAGTTGTGGTTTGCGCGTTCTCCCGATGGATCGAAGCCTACCCTCTTAAGGACAACACTGCTTTGTCAACTGCGAAAATCCTACTGAAGGAATACTTTCCTCGGTATGGAATGCCTCGGATTGTATGGTCGGATAACAGAAGTGAGTTCGTGGGGAGTGTGATGAAGAGTGTGTGTAACGGCCTTGGAATTAATCAAAAATTCCATAGCGCCAATCATCCCCAGTCAGCTGGTTTGGTTGAAGGGTACAATGGCACCCTTAAACTGAAGCTAGCAAAGATTCAGGCTACGACTGGTCTCTCGTGGCCTGACGCTTTACCCTTAGCATTACTGTCAACAAGGGCAACCGTACACTCCCGAGTAGGGCTCAGCCCCTATGAAATAGTGTTCGGTCGTCCTGCAAATGTTTGGGGGGTCCCTAGACCGGGTGTGTTCTGTGATCTTGAGTATCCAATGTTGATCGATTATCTCCATGACTTGACTGCTAAACTGAGGTTAATTCACCAACAGGTTTACGAAGCATTGCCGACGCAGACGGAGGGTCCAGGCCACCAGCTCCAGCCCGGAGACTGGGTGGTGACGCGAAATTTCTCGCGCAAGAAGAATTTGGAGCCCAGATTCACTGGACCCTTCCAGGTCCTCCTTGCCACGAGAACTGCTGTTCGTCTAGAGGGTCGGAAAAACTGGGTGCATGCCACCCATACCAAAAAAGTCCCTATTCCGTTGCCGGCAGACTCGTGGGTGAGGAGAGGCATTGCATCAACTGAAACCGAAGGATTGCCGGCGTTTGTACCTTTCAGCGACGCACAACCTGTCGGAGAATCCTCAGTGCAGCAGAAAGACACTGTTGAACATTTGTCATCAAAAGACTCAAGACCAGAACATTCAACTGATCAACAGAACGCTGTCTCTTCAACGGATCCTTTGTTTGACGAGCAGACACGTCCTGGGAAAACCCGATACTTTTTGCGATCCAGCACTAAAGACTAATAAAACATCCTGTTTTGTCCCTTGACAATTGCATTATCCCGTTTTCCACGATCAGTTTGAACACTCGTATCATTGTAATTATTCTTGTATATATACATTGAGTTTTGTTCCTCATATTTTTGCTTCCACAGCTGAGAGACACTTTGCATACACATAATTGTGAATAAAGGCCGTAGGGCCGCGCGTGTACTTCCTTCTGGTTAGTAGGTCTTGACGCTAGGTTAAAGACCGTCGGTTCCTGGGAACTCCTAGGGATTGACTACTGCTACACAGAACGAAGTGCGTCAAGAAACGTTGCGGACGGTCGTAGGGAATGGCATTTTCGAAGCTGATGGACTTGGAAGAAGCTCAGGCGCAAAGGTTCAAGTTGCAACAACTTAGTCGTACCAAATGTTTTATGTTCCAAATATTCGTATTGCTTTTGACTTTTTCTGCATTATTGGCGGGTGGGGTGTATTACATGATGTCTTGTTTCTTATCTCCTGCCATGCCTACCCCTAATCCTAAACCTACTACTGTCGCATCTCCCCATTCTTTTCACTTCTTACCCGAACACAAACAGGCTAGACGTGCAGAATTCCGCAACAATTCCTTTATTCAGCTCCTTCACCAGCATCAGTTAGTGGTTAACACTACTAATTGTTGGGTGTGTGGGTTGATGCCACACACCACGGATAAGGGAATTCCATATCTGGTGTTACCGTATAGTTCCCAAGGGTCTGCTCGAGCATTTCAAACAATGTTTCGAAGCGCATTAGATTCTCAACCCAATCGAGAGCCACGTTCTCCCTACCTTGGCCCTGGCTCGTACTATAAGCCTTTGTCCATAGCGATAGAAGACTTAGATAGAGATATCTATGAGCCGTCGCTCATTCCAGTGGAAGAGGTACAAGCCTATAGGGTCCTGAGTAAGGTCGAGTACAGTGCGCTCACGAGTGATAAACAGCTTAAAAGCTCGCCTCCGATATGGGTCGTACCCCACATTGGTAATTTTTGTCTAATGGGTCGTGGCCGAAGATCGAAAGCTCGACTTGGAGAGAGTGCTTGCACTGAAAATTACATGCTGCCGATGATCTCGTCCCCTGTGTTTCTGGCTGCCAAGGGTACCTACTTTGTCTGTCATGATCGTGCGTATGCATAGTTGCCCTCTGACTTCATGGGCTCATGTTTTATCGCAAACTTGTTGCCTCCGACGTTCACTGTAGATGCAGATTATCACAAGACTAGAGTTGTGAGAGGCGTAATTAGCGAAGAGGATACTGCCGGTCAAGAGGCAGGAGACTTTTTCAAGGGTTTCCTCCCGTTTTGGGGACCTATGGTTAATAGTAGGAACCTGAGACAGTTGACTCGAGTGGTAGAATCGACAGCTAATATTACTGCCAGTGCCCTTGGTAATATCACCACAGAACTTCAGGCGGATAGATTTATGACTTTACAAAACCGTATGGTTTTAGACGTGATCTTAGCAGATCGAGGTGGGGTATGTAAGGTGATCCATTCGAGCTGCTGTATTTTCATTCCTGATAACGCTCCGACTGTCTATCAAGCCATCTCGAAGTTGCATAAAATCTCTGAATCCATACACGTGGATGTAGGGGATTGGACGCTACTTGGGTGGTTTTGGGGCCTGATGTCGACCTGGGGTTGGAAGATTCTGATGATCATCGAAGTCGTTGTGGCGTTCCTGTTCACGTGTTGCCTTTTTGTGCAGTGCGGTCCTGCCTTATGTGGCCTCTGCGCTACAACGTGTATGAGACAGCCGCCTGTTGCCAATGGAACTCGGTTGGACAGAGCTATGCTACAGCAACATCTAGATGGTCTGATGAATATCGAGTATGATTCCGACTAGTGCTTGCCTACATGAGGGCAAAAGGAGCGTCTGAGGTTCCGTGACAATTGTAAGTGGTGTTTTCGACTCGCACGAATATGGTCGAGTCTGGTATCTACGAACCGCAAATGACGAGTTTAGTAAGTGTGCGCAGTTTCGCTGTGCTAACTTAAACCGTTCGTTTGTTACGTGGGTTTTTCATCTGTACCCACGGGTTCCATCTTAGATACGGCATCCATTTTGTCTCTTGCCCTCAAGTAGCCAGCGAACGGACGTTGTCCGCTTCGCGACCCTGGGACTCCCAAGATATTTGCGGAAGACACATGTCCTTTGTAAGTGTCTTTATGATGAGGGGGATGATACTGTAAGGCAGATGGCCCCGCTCGAGGCTCATCTCGCCGTGCCGGTTTATTGTCACAGCCGTGCATCTCATTAGGCACGTCCCTTTGATGCCTGTAGCTCGTGTTTCCCGATACCTCCCCTTTTACACCCTTTTCCAATCTCCCCACTGTTTCCATCTTCCTCTGCACCTGTCTTTGTTCCTTTTTCGATCTGTTTTACTGCTGATTGGAATGTACTAAATGGTGGGAAGATGGGTTTTTACAGTTGGGAACCGCCAAATGTTTCCGCACTTATGTTCCGGACCTTATGAGTATCAAAGTGACCAAAGCGACCCCTCTGGGGGATGATTGTGGGAACCAGGTTGTAAACTTTTGTGTGCTATGCAAACCTATGGGAGAATTCTGTATAAAAGGAGCGATCCACTGAACCAATTTGAAGCAGTCTCCCCGAACTACACTCGTTGTACTTCCGTGATTTCTGTGTTTCCCTGCAGCAAATAAACCTTGAATCTTTGACGCCAAAGGAAGTGTCCCGTGTCTCTGTCATTCGTACGCCGGAGCAGGTTACCCACGAAGGTTTCAGGTGTTGTCCCCTGGCACCGCTGGGTCTTAAAGAACCCAGTCCTTCAAGAGATGCGACGCGCTCTATTACAAGGAGGAGCAGGACTCTGGCAGGAAATTGCAATCTGAGGCCCCTCGAGAGGGGGTGAGGAGCTAGAGCCTGATGAGAAAGCAACAACAAACAGAGGTTTAGGGGTCTCTGTGTCTGTCGATGGAACGAGATCCCCGCCGAAGGTAAGGCATTTGGGTAATGAGAGGCAGAAGGCGGGAGGTTAGAGTGCATCAGTAAAAACAGAAGGAACTACCAGCTTGCAGAGAGGGTTGAATACATTTAATAATGGGGGTAGTGCTACTTAAAATCCCTCTATGAGTAAGGAGGTGCAGTTTAGCAGTTTAGCCAAACTCAGAGCAGATATCAGTTACGGTCTCTCCCTGAGGCTAGAGGTAGAGGTGGGAGAGTTAGTACTGTTAAAGAATAGGCTGCAAGGGAGGTGGTCCCAGTCTCACCCCCCAAAAAGGAGGTAAAATTTGTGGTGAAGTTAAAACGTTGTGGTGCCAAGGAGACACAAGCCTCTACAAACCCCCGTCCCTCATCTATTTTAGAATAAATGAGCAGGTTGCTGCACTTCATGGTGGAGGGTAAAAGGTCTCTGCGCCGAAGTCAGTCCCCCTACAGTTGGAAAATTGATTTTCTCTCTGGCAGGTATACAAGGTGCGCATGATAGTGATGCACAGATTGAAAACCTGAGCGTGGAGATAAACAATACCCTCTCACCCTCCTCTGGGATAAGTCCACCTCAAGGTAATGGTAACGCCTCTGTAGAGAACTCAGACATCTTGCACGCCGCAGGGGGAGCGGAGAGCCAGGTGGAAATGATGTGTCTAAGCCTGAGGCAGGATATATGTATGACATTTGAGATTTCTGAGACCAACCTGAAGGGGATCCATGATAAATGCAGGATTTTGGAAGGAAAATTGGATGACATTGCACAGCAAACTGGCGTTTTGTAGGGAGAGGGGAAGGTTCTAGCAGAGGCTATGGCAGAGAACACAAAGGACTTAGAGAAACTAAAAATACAGAATAGAGCCTTGCAGGAAGATGTGGAGATATAGGTCAGGTGCAATAACCTGAGAGTCCCTAAAGTACCAGAGGGATCAGAGTCAGAAAATATTAAGGCTTTCGTGTTTAAATTGCTGAGAGAAGGAGTTCTGAAAGACAGACCGGATATCGAGCTAGAGAAGAAGATTCAGACAGTCCACAGGGACCCGTTTAAGCTAAACCCGGCTAAGAAGGTGCACAGGAAAATCATGATAAACTTCCTCACATATGCAGTGAAGGAGTTAGTGTTGGGGCGTGCTCTGAAGGAGGGCTCTCTAAAGTACGACGATTTTAGCTACCAAATAGTATCTGACCTCAGAAAAAGAATGGCTCAGAGGCAATGTGAGCTGGGAACTAGAATAAATTAACTGTGGCGTAAGGGAGCCTAGGTTCAAATGAAGTTCCGGCTATGTTAAAAATAATGTGGCGAAATTAAATGCATAACATCAGCAATCCAAAGGAAGTCGATACCTTCTTGATGGTGGGATGAGGCCCATAAGTAATGGGGGAGCTATTATTAAAGATATAGATACATTTCATATGAAGTAATATGAAAAAATAGGCTGTTCAATTTATTGTCACTCTTTGGGATGGAGGGGTCACGAAGGGTGGATTGTATCACCCAGGGAAAAGAAAGGGGGTGTCCCGAGGGGGTGGGGAGCACTGGGTGTGGGGAGCAGAGGGAAAAAAGAAAAAAATGTAGTCCTCGTGATGTTACTCTCTGAAAGGGAGAAGGGAAAGAAATGTTGTAAAAAAAAGAGCGAATCAAATACGGATAGGCTGAAAGTGATTCATTTTTTAACATGGAATGTTTATTGGGTTGAGAAGCAGGAGAAAAATGTCCCGGGTAACAGAAATTTTAAAAGATAGCGAGGCAAAAATAATACTCTTGCAAAAGACCTATTTGTAAAAACAGCAATGTAGACAGTGGTTTAGTAAGTTAGGATGGGTCCAGGAGGTACTCTGTTAAGATCAGAGGGGAAGTACTAGAGGAGTGGCCCTGAGCATAAGAGCTAATGTTGGAATAAGGGTAGTCACATATGAGTCTTATTTCTCTGGGAGATGGTTAGTGGCCACCATATTGATTCAGGACAAGCCTCTTGTCTGTGCAGTTTATTACAGACCAAATGAGGATAACCCGGAGGCTTGATTATAACTTGTAACCTGCCTACTAGAGACAACAGCATCAATAATAGTGGGAGGAGATTTTAAGTTAGTTCTAAATAAGGAACTAGACCGTACATCACAAGTAAACTGGTCGATTTTTTGGTGGATATTACCCATTTTTTGGTGGATATTTAGCGCAGTAGGATGAGAGAAGTTGGAGACTTTACTTTTTATAGTAAGAAGTATAGACATCACTCCCGTATAGACTATTTTCTTTTAGACCAGGAGTTATATACAGATGTAGAGGTGGTAAATCATATCCCCACAAATCTATCAGATCACTCTGCAGTGGCTATGACCCTGAGGTTTCATCAGAAGGAGGGACAGAGAAGGTGGACACTGGACAGGACTGTTTTATTGGATGAGGATGTAGCACATGATTTGGGGGAAAACACAGCTGAGTATTTTCTGTTTAATATTGGCTCAGCAAAAGACCAGATAGTTTGGGATGCTTTCAAAGCCTATTTAAGGGGGGTATTAAGGCCTATAGTGGGGGGGGAAGGAAGGCTGTGAATCAGGAAGAAAAGAGGAAAATCAGCAAGAATAAGGAAAAAGAAGGGGAGCTTCAGAACGCTTCGATAGAAGGTCCAAGTAGTGTGCAAGTACTTGCTAAAGAACTGAAGAGGTTGCAGGCTGAGTTCTAGGCACAGCTAGATAAAAAAATCACTCGATAGATGGAGAGCGAGTAAGCTTCAACAATTTGCCTATGGAGAGAAGTGCAGTTCGCTGCTGGCCTGTAAGGCAAAAGCTGATAGGGCCAGAAACACAATAAGAAACCTAATCAGTAGAGGGTCAGGAGAAGTTTTTTATGCTAATACAGATATATGTGAAGAAGCCCGAAGTTTCATGAGTGATCTTTATAGAAAGGATATATCACCAGGTCAAGAGGGTATAGAGGATTGGTTAAAAATAACAACACTTCCACAATTAACAATGGAACAGAAGAAAGTTTTGGAAGTGGAAATTACAGAAGAAGAAGTTAAGATGCAGTGTAGAAAAATGACATGGGGAAAGGCAGCTGGACCGGTTGGTCTGCCAATTGATGTATACATGTGCATTATAGATAAAGTGGCGTCAGTTCTAAAAATTCTATTCAATAGATTGTATATGGAGGGCAAAATTCCACCTAGTTCCTGGTCAGAGGCCACAGTTACGTTAATTTTAAAATCTAACAAGGACCCACAGAAGATAGAATCATATAGACCCATATCTCTACTGAATATAGATTATAAGATGTTCTCAGGTATCATAGCTTCACGAGTTGCCATGGTCATAAAAGGGTTTTTTCATTCTGATCAAAGAGGTTCTATACAAGCGAGGCAGCTTGTTGAACTAACATTCCAGATGATGGGGATTATAGATATGGGGGAGTCCCGCAATGCCCCATTAACAATAGTAGCAATAGACACAGCTTGATAAAAATGAGTATCCTCCCGAAATTTACTTTTATTTTTAATTCCATCCCGTTAGTCTTCGATACCAAACAGCTTGCAAAATGTCAGCAAAATGTAAATTAATTTGTCTGGGGGTACAAATCCAGCAGATTAGCTTGGAAAAAATTGAGAAGGAGAAGAGAAAAAGGGGGGCTCGCATTGCCAGATTTGGAATATTATGCTTGGGCATTTCATCTTACCCACTCTAGGATGTTACTTAAGATCCCTTGGGAAAATGCAAATGGGCTTATGTACAAGGCAATGCAAATGGGTTCGGATCTTCCAGTGAATGGATTTCTCTTTAAGTTCGGCCACCAGAAGTTCTTTAAAAAAATTAGATTAAAGTCACTATTGGGTACTTTAAAAGAATGGTCTCAAATAAAGTCTAAGATCGGGATAGGATACCTATCCAAATATGCCCCGATTTGGGATTTACCGGGACTAGCATCGCAAGAAGCCAACACAGTAAAAAGAGTCTTGCTGGATGCAGGTATCACACAGTGGGGCGATCTCCTGGTGGAAAGATCAATCATAGATTGGGAAATTTTTAACTTCAAGGTAACATCATCATTCTCTTGGTTAGTGTACTTGCAATTAAGTAGCTGGCTTCGGATCCAAACTAAGAAGAAAGCAATGATGGGAGGGGAGAGTCTGTTAGAAAATATCCTAGTCGAAAGACCTCCCGGGAAAAAGGAAGTAGCACTCTTTTACTGGCATATCATAGAGGATGGAGAGAGGGATCTCAACCTCCCGGAAAAACTCTGGGGTCCGGAGGGAGAACCACATATGGAGGACATATGGGAGGAATCTTTTACCCTGCTCTATAAAATTATCAAGCCAGCATGGCTGAGGCGTAACCACTTTTTTACACTTCATAGAGCGTATTATTCCCCTAAAAGCCTGTCGAAATTTCAACCCGGGAAGTGTTGTTGCAAATGTTCTTTTCTAGCTGCCTCAGATCTTCACATGTTCTGTGAGTGCCCGAGCATTGCTACCTTCTGGAACGAAGTCAGAACACTTGAATCTATTCTTGGTTCATCTATCCCGTGCTCATGGTTTTTAATTATCTTTGGAATAAACGACAATATCAAGGGATTAGAGAGAGAATTTCTGTTTTACGCCATTTAATTGGCAAGAAGAGAAATCTGCAAAAACTGGGTCAACATAAACCCCCCAACACATGCAGAGTGGCTGTCTTCATTATATGCAATGTCAAAGCAGGATCTATCTAGATCATGTAGTCCTCGATCTTTTGAGATTTTGGGACCTCTTGATCAATTGGAGAAGGGACAAATAGTCAACCCGGGTTTTTTTTTTTTTCTTTCCCCGGGTCCGATGATTAGGCCTAAAATCTCTCTGTCCAAAGGGAGGCACTGTACAGCTATTGGACAACTGGCTGTACTGGTCTGAAGGGAGAATGTTCGTCCAAGCTCTGCTGGTGACATGGGGACGGACTCTCTGAGTACTTGGAGCTTACTATTGGGCTTCTTGGTGTTATAGGGGGGTCTGGCCTCTTGTCTGTGTGGATAGGAGCACAGTTGGATCGACTCAATGGCTAATGAGGACAAAAAAAAAAAACAATAGTAGCAATAGACACAGCAAAAACATTTGTTCAAGTGAACTAGGCATATTTGTGGGAGACCTTGGGAGACCTTAAATAGAACGCCAGGGCCAAAGTGTTGGTCAATGGTGAATTATCGAATTGGCTCAGTATTACAAGAGGTACAAGGCAACGGTGCCCCCTGTCCCCACCTATATTTAACTTGTATGTAGAGCCTTTTGCCAATTTGATTAGGGCAGACCCTATAATCTCCCCCTTTATATCTTGTGGGTTTGAAGCAAAACTGGCTCTATATGCAGATGACTTGATTCTCTATATTACTAACTCGCAAGAAGTAATCCCTAACCTAATGAGGAAGGCGGAGAGCTTCGGTTTAATCTCGGGTTATAAGATCAATGTGAAAAAAACTGAGATAATTGAGTAGAATCAGAGGCTGAATAGTCAGGGGGCCAAAAATCAAATGCGCTATCTGGGGGTACTTTTTACTCAAAAGTTAGAGACATCCAGAGAAAGAACTGGAATAAAGTCAGTCAGGAAATAACAAGCCTAGTGTTAAGATGGGCAAACCTACCATTAAACACAAGGAGGTGATTGACAGAGTGCTGAAACTTTTCAGACACTCACCCCCAGTCACAGATCTGGGTTCAATCCATCATCATTCTTTAGTTCACTTTGCCACCTCAGTTCAGACCCAGCTATATGCAATCAGTCTTGACCCTGTGCCTCATGGGTACAGTCCAGCCCGAACTGCCAAGCCAGGTCTTCCCTGAACCAGAAACAAGCATCCTGGGACTGGTTTCTGGGTAACACCCTTCATCAGCCAGGCTAGCTTGAATCCAGTGGCAAAGTGAGCAAGGGACCCACGTCTGGGCATACCCTGCCAACTTAGGACGAACAAAGCAAGCACAAGGAGATGATGGACGGAGTGCTGACGCTTTTCAGACACTCACCTCCAGTCACAGATCTGGGTTGAATCCATCATCATTCATTACCTCACTTTGCCACCTCAGTTCAGACCCAGCTATATGCAAATCTGTCTTGACCCTGTGCCTCATGGGTACAGTCCAGCCCGAACAGCCAAGCCAGGTCTTCCCTGGATCGGAAACAAGCATCCTGGGACCGGTTTCTGGGTAACACTCTTCATCAGCCAGGCTGGCTTGAATCCAGTGGCAAAGTGAGCAAGGGGCCCACGTCTGGGAATACCCTGCCAACCTACCATTAAACATCTATGGCTGGGTAAACCTTATCAAAATTATTATCCTCCCCAAAATCACTTTCCATTTAAATCCCATCCCTTTAACTTTCCGGTAGGAGGATATTGCCAAGCTACAGGGGAAAACAGGCCGCTTCATCTGGGCAGCAAAGGGTCCAAGAATAGCTTGGAAAAAGCTGAGAAGGAGGTTAGAGGCTTGAGGATTGGCATTACTGGACTTACTGGCTTATTGCTACGCTTTTCATTAAAAAATATCCAGATGTTGGCAAACAAGACCGATAGGTCACCAATAGGCTTATTGTTTGAAGCTATGCTAGGGGATGTCTGCCAAGGCCAGCGCCATTTTCTGTTTACATATGGAGATCCGAAGTTTTAAAAAAAATTGAGGCTGAAGATCTTAAAGTCTGCTTTAAAAACCTGGTTCTCCATAAGGAAAAAGCTGAAAATTCCATACTATTCATCGCAGGCACCGATTTGGGAATCCCCGGGTACCCCTGAATGTTTAAGGGAACAATTAAGTCAGCCCTTTAAAGCAGGCGGCATATATTACAGGGCAGACCTTGGGAAGGACTCTAGTCTAGAGAGTTGGGAAGTACTTAGTAACATTACCATGGAAAGATTCACTAGGTTTAAGTACTATCAGTTATGCACCTGGTGGACGACCCAAGACTGGACACAGGAGGTGGAGGATTCAAAGCTAGACCAGGTGATGAGAACGGACAAGTGGAAAAAGGAAATATCCTTTTGGTACTGGGCCTTTCTGGAAACAGATGATCACATAGAAACCAAAATCACAAACGTATGGGGTAGTGAGTTTAGTGATGAAGATATAAAGAAACTGTGATTTGACTCTTTTGGTATGTTACGAACAGTGGTTAAACCTGCATTGCTTAAGCAAAATCATCTGTTTACTGTTTATAGAGCAAATTGGTCTCCATTGAATTTGTCAAAAGTTACAGGTAACACCTATAATTGCCCAAGATGTATGCGTGCAGTGGCAGATGTCTCACACTTGTTTATGGAGTGTCCGAAGATCAAATCCTATTGGACTGCAGCTTGTACCTTCTTGGGAGAAACACTTGGTGAACAGATTAAGGTAAGCCCGTTGGTAGTATTCTTTGGGCTTCCTCAAGAAGGATATCGGATCAATGCCCCTGCTCAAAGTTTATATTCTATATGATAGTGCTGACGAGACGTGAGATCTGTAGGCTATGGAAATCTGAAAGCCCTCCATCTTTTACTGAGAGCTTAAAGAATGTCATCTATACAAGTGAATCCAATATGGCTTGTGACCCAAGAAGTAGAGATAAGATCTTGACTCTACTGGTAGACTGGAGGGAGAAGACAGGTGGGTCCAATGATTAAGCCAAATATGCTGTCCGTCCTGGCCTCTCCAGTAAATCTGCTATGGCTCCGGTACGAACAGGAGATGGAAGTGGAAACAGTATTGGTCTTGTGGGGTGTCTCTCTTCTTTTTTCTCTCATTCGAGGGTCTCCACAGTTGGGCATTGAGAGATATGAGGAGCCCCAACAAGGGAGTTGACAAAATGAGGACACAAAAAAAATGTCTGAAGTGGCCTAAGATACTAGGATATACATCTAAGGGTGGTCTCAGTGGGGCATACACTGAGTAAATCTGTCTGCTGTTTCAAGGGTGCTGTGCATGATACGTCACTTGCAGTACCACCAGAGAAGGAAACTTTGTGAGAGTGTGAAGATTAAAAATAGTTGGGGGTTTTCTCATGTGCACGGAGATTAATCATAAGGATGTTCCAGGTGAAATTGCGCTGGTTGAGATTTTGCTTAGATTGGCTAATAAATTCTGGTTGTATGGAGACCTATAATTTCTCTTAATGAAGCAGACAAGAATTTATTTGTGTTTAGTTAGTTGTTTAAGATCGGAATTGAAAAAGTTGAACTTTGAAGGAGGGGCTGTTGGTGCAAGGAGTTGTTTTTACACCATAGAGTGTCGCGCTGTGATAGGTTGGTGTAGAGCTTCTCTGATATTGGTGGAGAGTGTCAGAGAGAGTCGCACAGTGACAGGGAGCTAGAACGATAATAAGCAAGTGTACTTCTTTGGAAATGCGAGTGAAATAATTGTAAAGGCCAATAAAATATTTTGTTCGGAATCATGAACATTTTAAAGAGCTTAAAAACACTGATACATGGAGATGTGCCCATATCCAGTAGAGATTGAGTACCAATAGACCTTTACAGGTCACATCCTGTTTTATACATCCGTTTTTTTCAAGCTTAATTATTTTTTCCCCCTCTTTTTTCTTTTTTTGTGTTGTTTACCTTTAAAGTGACAGGTGCCTAAAGTGCAAGGTTCAGCGTGGACATAAACAAAATACTGTTGTTGTTGCTCATTGGATTTTTTCATGCCATTATTATCAATTCATTTAAACAATACTGGTATAAATACCTAAAAATAATGAAACATGGTTATTTACATTTGATAGTGAAAAATCCTTGTTTCATCCAGGTTTAAATACCCTTTCATCACAGATGTAATCATTGAAACAATGAGTATCACAAGTCGCTAGTGCATCTACAGTACATGAATATAAAACCAAAATGATTTAAATCTTAGTTTTGCCAAACATTCCATATTAAAAAAACCTGTGCTAATGCTATGAATAACAGTGTATAAAAACAATAAAATCCCTTCTAAAAGAATGTATAAAAAATGTGTGTAAAAAAAGTTGTTCTTAATATTTTGTCTAAGGGGGTTAAGTTGCAGCATATTAATCTAGTCTTCAACATGGTCTACCTAATGGCTAATCTTCGATTTATATATATAGGTACTGGGGTATTTTGGGAAATGGGTAAATGTGTGTTTACTGAGTCACTGTGAAACATAGTGTGGTTAATTCAGATTTTTGGAAAATCGGTAATGTGGTTTGTCTTCAACAGTGGTTGGGGGCTTACACAATCAATACTCCAAACTCACTAACACTGAGTTTTTCCAAGAGAGTGAAATCTGACAACGGTCCTGGAGTATTGGTGCTCTCTGGAGGGTGTACTATGCATCAGCACCTATATGTACACTATATTTTCCACAAGTCCACTGAACTCTCAAGTTTTTGGAAATGGGAGCAATCATTGTGAACTCATTGGGTATGTGTTTCCTAATAATTCATAGTATCCATGCTAGGCAACCAATGCCCCTTTGTAGCTGCAACCAGGACCTTGGCATCAGATGCCACAGAAGCCTTGGAGTTGATTTGTTCTTTCTTAAAAGTGAATTTGAAAACTAGGATTGGACAAAGAGAAGTATTCTATGAATTTAGGTCCTGTTTTATGTGAATTTTAAATGCAAAAAAACAGATTTTAAGATATATTTCAGAAGTATTGAAGTATATTTGTGTTGCACATTTTCAAATCTTACCTATGAGAGGAAATGGACAGGATCCTTTTTCACCTTCAAAGACTATAGGTCATATTTAGAGTTTTGTCGACAGGATACTCTGACACAAATCGGGCACATATCCTGTCAGGCTTTACAAATGCATTATGGTGTATGGTATTTGTAATATGGCGAACAAGATATGCGCCATGTTTGTGAAAGAGTACCCTGTCCACCAAACTCTAAATAAGTCCCTATATTATATTTACAAATCACATTTTATAGTTAAGGTAGTGACTGGAATTTAGGTAAGTGGTTTCAGTGTGAATGAAATGTTTCTGATAAATCTTTGATATGTCACGGGGCCTATATTCAGCATGATAAAAGGCAGTTATCTTGACAGCAAAGACAGTGAACAATATGTCAAAAGCTTAAATGACACTAACTATACTGGTAAATATTTGTGCCATATTTTCAGGAATAGTGTTCCACTAAACATCTTTTTTTTTTTTTTTTTTTGTCCTCATACATGCCACCAGTTGGTAAATACTCTGATTAAGCGCTCTTCAAGCCACTGACACAAACCTTCCTTTCCAGCCCCCGTGTTTGTGGATAGCCATTGAAGATTGCACAGAGGTAGGGTTGTTACCCGTCCAACTTCCTCTCGAGATGATACTTGCTGCATTGGAAGGACAGGACCACAAAACCTCTGGCATAATCATCGGACTATTAGTTTACTTTTCACTCCAGGCTTTCAAAGCTGACCACAAATTAGCAGACTTTTCACCCCCACACAAAGTATCAAGTTTACTCACCACCATGATGTTTTTAAGACAATCTGCAAACGTCGGAGGGAGTACCGACTTCCACACTTTGCAGATCTCTCTTCTAGCGATCACTATTACATAAAAAATAAACTGTGATAAATTACTATCGACAACATAATCAAGCGGGAGACCAAAAAAAACCAGTCTAGGAGTACATGAAATTGATAGTGAAAGTACCTCCTCCAGGAACTTACACACTTGTCCCCAGAAGTTACATATATTAGGGCATTCAAAGAACATATGAATGTCATTTGCATCTTGAGACTTGCATCTGGGACAACAATATTGGACTGCAGACAACTTGGAAAGTTTCGCTGGAGTCCAATACACTCTATACAGTGTATATAAATGATTTCTTCTTAAATTAGAAGGTTTAATTATTTTTTGAGACATAGAGAAAGAATCTATCCACAGTTTTACTAAATTATCTGGAAACTGGACCGTAGAAAGATCCCATAATTTGGTGATCTCTGATTCCAGATTATCTTTATTATCTAATAACATTTTATACCATTGTGCCGTTTCCCCTTTCCTTCCTCTATAGCTGTTGATTAACTCCAACAGAGGATTTTCATCCTCTGTATCCCAGTTTTGGCTTCCCCACCAAGCCGAAAGTTGGTAAAACTTGAATCTCGTGAGAGTGCCACCGGTTAAACCAACCAAGAATTCCCATTTTAAAACTTTCGATGCATCACAAAAATCCCCCCATTTGGAGAGACCAGCTCTCTTTAGAGGGAGAGCTAACTGGTCCATCAAACTGTCAGGGGTACCAGGGGAGTCCCAAATCGGGGCATATTGGTGATAGTAATGAATACGTAGAAACTTACAGATCTGTAACCAATAATACAAAGCAGCCTTCAAAAGCTTCAATCTAACCTTTTTAAAAAAAATTTGATCTCCGAACTTAAACAGGAAAAAGTCTGCTTCATAAGGGAGGTCTTGCAGCATAGCCTGAAAGAGTAAACTGTTGGAAGTGAAGTCCAATTTGTTGGCTAAGAGCCTAAAGTTTTTGAGCTGGAAGGCATAGCAGTAGAGTAATAAATCTGGGAGAGCTAGACCGCCTAGTTTTAATCCTCTCCTTAACTTCTTCCAAGCTATCCTTGGAGATTTTGTCGACCAAATAAAAGATCCTATCCTACCTTGCAAATTGAGGATTACTTTTTTATTAAATACTAAAGGAATAGAATTAAACAAAAACGTTACCTTAGGTAAGATGATCATTTTAACTAAGTTAACTCTACCGTAAATGTTTAAAGGTAGGGAGTTCCACTTAAATAAAAGTTTTTTAATCTCCTTTATCACAACTTCCCAGCTAGTCTTGGGGATTTCTTCTAATTTATGAGTCAATTGAATACCCAGATATCTCATCTTAAACTTTGCTTCTGGGATAGGGACTGGATTATTCCAACACATAACGTCAGTTTTGTCCCTATTAATACTGTAACCTGAAAAAAAAAAAAAATCCTCAGCAAGTTTAAATAGTCTTGGAATTGCTTCTGTTGGGTTTGAAGTATAAAGGAGAAGGTCATCTGTATATAATGCTGTCCTCATTGATAATTCTCCTATGTTAAATGAGGTAATTATTGGATCTTGTCTTAAGGAACAAACAAAAGGCTCAATATATACATCAAACAATAATGGAGACAAAGGACATCCTTGCCTTGTTCCTCTGCAAAGGTTCAACCAATCTGACAAACCCCCGTTTACTAAAATCCTAGCTCTCGGGCCCCTGTATAAAGTTTCGACACCATTGATATAAGTCTCAGGGAAGCCGAATTTCTTCATCTCTTTGCATAGGTAGAGCCAGTTCACTTGATCAAAGGCTTTGGCTGCATCTATTGCAACAATAGCGAGTGACTTCTTCTTCTCAATTGCGTAGTCTATAGCACCAATTACTTGGAATGTAAGTTCGTTCAATTGTCGACCAGGAATAAATCCCCTCTGGTCAGGATGAATAATAGTTTTTATAACATTAGCCAGTCTACTTGCTAAAATTCCAGAGTACATTTTTAGATCAGAGTTCAAGAGTGAAATGGGTTGGTACGACTCTATTTTTTCTGGATCTTTATTCGGTTTTGCAATTAGTGAAATAGTAGCATCTAACCAAGAAGACGGAATTTGTTCTCCCTGAATAAAAATGTTATTAAATAATTTCTGAAGTGGAACTAGAATTTCTTCGATGTTATCCTTATAAATCTCTACTGGGAGTCCATCAGGACCTGCAGCTTTATTTCTTGCCATCTTCTTCAGATGGGATCTGATCTCTCCTTCAGATATTTCCTTTGCCAAAAAAGCTATTTCTATATTGCTCAGCTGTGGTAAGTTTCTCAAAATAGACAGGTTTTCTAGTTTATCAGCTGGCCGATTCATTTTTTCAAGATAAAGTTCTTCATAAAAAGATCTAGCTTCCTTCTTAAACGCATCTGTTTCCGAAAATTGCCTGAGCAGCGAGAAGTGTAATCGTCCCGAAGTTCAAAGCGCTAGGATGCCCTCTGGGTGACAGGCTTGCGCTCTACAAGTACACAAATAAATAAATAAATTAATTAATTAATCTCTCCGTCCTCTGACAAAACTGCACCGGTCCCACGTTGTTTCAGGGATTTGATATTATTTCTGATTCTCTCCGTCCTAACTTTCCAAGCTAACAGAGATCCACATTTCTCACCATATTCAAAGTTACGTAATTTACTTACTTCCCATTTATCTTTGAGTATTTTTTCGGTTCTTAATCTGAAATTTGTTTGTAAATCCAATAATTCCTTTTCCAATCTTGGTATATTAATTCGATCATTAGAAATGGCAGAAAGGAGCTGCTGTTCTTTTATTTTAATCGAACTAAGATCCTTAATATCCATTTCTTTATTTAGCTTTCTATTAAGAGTCATTTGAGAGCCATATATTCCTCTTAAAAAAGATTTAAGTGCATCCCATACAATATGATCCGGAGCTGATTCATAATTGAACTAAAAAAACTCTGATAGATTTTCCTTGATTTTAATATTAAACTCTTCATTTAGCAAAATGGTCCTGTCTAGGGTCCACCTATATTCTGAAAAATTCTTTTGAAATTTAATGTTTAACTCAACCGCTGAGTGATCAGACAACCCAATCGGAATATAAGAAATAGAATGAGTATTTGTTAATAACGATCTATGAAGCAAGAAAAAATCTATTCTAGAGAACTGATGATATTTTTTACTATAGAAAGAATATTCTCTCTGGGTGCCATGTTTAACTCTCCACACATCACACAACATATACTCTTTCATAATATTTTTCAAAATTAAGAGGGATTTTTTGGGACAATTATATTTAGCTTTCGAGGTGCGATCTACTTCAGGATCTAATAGCAAATTAAAGTCACCTCCTAGCACGATAGGGATTGTATATTGGAGCATGAAATTTTCTAGTTTCTGTAAAAAACAAGCATTATCCTCATTTGGACCATAGTAAACCCCACATAAAAACTTAACTGCACTTATTGAGACTATTGCGGCCAACCACCTTCCTGACTGATCTGCAGCCCAATCATGCGTAACAATTCCTTTATTAGCGCAAATAATAATTGCCACACCTCTCGTGGTGCCAGATTGTTTTGAGCACAAAATATCCTGAACCCACTTGTTCTTAATAAAAAATTTCCTACATTCATCAGCTTCCAAGTGGGTTTCTTGTAGAAGGATTAAAGAAGCTCCAGTATTTTTCAAAAATTGAGAAACATTTAGTTGTTTCTTACGGCTCCCTAAACCATTCAGGTTCCAGGAAAGGATTTTAGTATAACTAGATTGAGACATCATTAAATCTTACTCTACTTCCATTTGTGGCCGACAAAAAGGATAGTAACCTAAAATAGCAATTAAATTCAAAAGAAGAATAAACTTTTATGGCGCATGAGGACTTTTTTATCTTATTTTCCCCCCTACCCCTAGGAACCCACCCCTCTCCCCCCCCCCGAGGAACCCTACCCTCCTGATTGGCGAAATTACGCCCTAGGAGGCCCTGGACCCTGATGCCCGCCCCACCTATGGAAGAATACAGGTCTCTAGTTCCCCGTCTGCATATATATTTGTTTATTTATTTATTTATTAAAAAAAAAATTCACTTTTTTAACTGAAACATACCTCACCGCACCCCTTTTTTTTCCCCCTTCCCCACTTAAGCACCCCATAACACCCCGCGGCACACTTTTTTTTTTTTTATATTTGCCATTCTTTCTCTCTCCTCTCCTCTTTCCCTCTCCTTTCTTAGTTAGAATTGGACTAAATGGTACAATGATAAAATCCAATACAGATTATTCTGTCTGCTCCTTCATCCTGGCTAACACTGCATCAACTTCCTCAGGGAAATGGCACGTGTACATTTTATTATTCCACATTATTTTAAGGAGCGCTGGAAATTTCATCTGCACTTGTGCCCCCATGGAACGTAGTTCTGGCATTCTGGAACCAAGCTCCCATTGTCTTTGGGCAGTCTTACTACCTATATCAGATCTGATATGATAGGGATTAGCTCGAAAATGTAGAGAGGTACGAGACAGACATCTAGTAAGGATCAGCTCTTTTACACTATAGGTTTGGAAATATACCAAAATCTTCCTGGGCGCCTTTCGGTCAGGATGCAACCTGAATGGATCTCTGTGGACCCGCTGAATCTATGCTTCCAGGTTAATGTCTGGACGATCCTTGAGAATGTCCTCACGGAACAGTCTACAAACACATCACTTTAAATCCTCAACCTCAGCCCCTTCCGGAATTTTTAAAATCCTCAGATTATTACGTCGAGTCTGGGTTTCCAACCTTTCCAGGTCCATTGTCAGGGTACGATTCTGAGCTTTTAAGGCAACTATATCTTTAGAATTAACTTTTGAAGACTCCGTAAGAGATGACATTTTTCCCTCTAAGGCACTAGTTCTAACACTAATGCCCTCAATTTTAGCCTCCAAAAGGTCAAATCTATTGTGTAACCCCCTCTGGTTTTTTTCAGAGATTTCGAATCGGCCTAACAAATCTTCTCGCAAGGAATGTAATAGGGAGCCCAAATTTTCCTCTGTTGTTCCACTTCCTCCACAAGCCCCAGCTTCCTCATTTAAGAAAGAAGGTAAACCATTACTTTCCAGACTCGGTATTGGCACTGCGAAAGAAGATTGGGGTTCCGTAGATTTGGTCACTTGTTCACCATTCAGCAGGATTTCGCCAACTTGTTTACTGTTATGGCTAGAGGGAGATTGTACAGCTACCCCAGCTACCCCCGATACCTCTATAAAGGTGGCTGAATCTAAAGCCGCATATTTATTGCTCAGAGGGAAAGTAACTAGGAGAGGGGAGTCTGTTATCATATTTGAGTTGTCAGATATGTTTCTTACAAGATTCTCTGATCTATGTAGGTCCTTATTTATTTCTCCTTCCTCTGTGTTTATTTCTATATTGTTCACTTTAGAGGACACTGCTTGCTCCATAATTTTAAAATAGCTCTTGAGTGAAGGGGTCCCTCTGAGTGTTTGAGTTTGTTTTGTTCCTTTATCTTTCCCTCTTCTTGCACCCGCCTTCCTACTTTGCTTATAGGGTGAGATAGGTACCGGCCCGCTGCTTCCACCTTCACCTTAAACCAAGTCAATAGTGTTAAGAACACCTTTCTTCTTGAGCTCTTGTTTAGAGCGTAGCTGATAACGATTTTTAACTACACTTCTTTTTCCACTGTTGATAACAGCCTCTTTAGGGACTAGATCTGGAGAGCAGGCGAGTGCGGACCCCCCGACTGCTATTTCACCACTAATAATACCCTCTAGACTGGGGGTAGCATGCTGTATCTCAGGTAAATCATTAACTGCCTCCATACAAACAACAAAGTCGCCGCTGATAGAGGACGCTGAGAAAGGATCTTGGTAAGTAAATGCAGCTGCCCGATACCAAAAGGCTGCTCTCGAGCGCATCCATATGTTATAACAGCTTACCCGCAGCCCAACGTTTTTCGCAGCTCGTGTGGTGATATTACGGTGACCTGTTTGCCCCAGCTTCAAAAGCTCGCTGTCAGCTTTACTCGTAATCCGATGCAGCCGCCCGGTGCTCGGCTCCTCGGCGTACCACCGCTCGCGCTCTCGCATCACCACCAATGCGCCGCGTGGGTCCTAGTGCCTCCGGCTTCTGCGCTCCGCGTACTGCAGGCTCATAAACCAAAACAAAGGAGAAAATACGGGGACTCGTGAAAAAGGCATAAAAACGGCTATCAAGCATAACTCTCCATCTCACCGGTTAGTAAGCTGCGGTAATCCGTATTCGTATTCCGTATTCCGTGTTCGTGCGGAGTAGAGACCTAATTGAAGCTCATCTTAGGGCGTTGGGATCCACTAAACATCTTGGGCCAAATGTACTAATATTGTGCACTGGGTTTGCATAACAAACTAGTACACCATTTTTTTTAGTCATTTACTTTCCAGTGAAAAACGTTTTGTGCTGAAAGGTAGTCTAAAAGTAGCTCAAACCAGCCAGCACTGCTTTCCATTAATTATTGTCAATGTGGCATTCCATGGGTGGTACATGGGCATCTCCATGCAACCACCTATGGTTTTTATGCAAAACCCTATCTACCAAAAATTTGAGACAGGGGTTTGCATCAAAAACGAATGCCATTTGAAATCAATCATTAAAAGGAGACATGTTTTCAATGCTCCTTTCCTTGCAATGGTCCCGCACCATCTTCACGCTTCCCAGAATGTCCCTGGCCAAAACTAGCCCCCGAAGATTGGAGACATGAACTCAAACTCACCATCCCCACATTCGAATCAGACCCATTGTTAGCAGACAAGCAATTTTCAACTTGGATAGAAAACTCACTGGATCAAGTACTGCCAAGAAAAATCTTACCCAAAAAAACGGAACCTTCAAATCCCCTTGGTTCACCCCAGAACTCTGCGACATGAAAAAACAATGCAAAAAACTAGAACAAATATGGGGGAAGGACTGGGCCAATAATTAAAAAGTCTAATACAGAGCAGCCACCAGGTCCTTCAAAGCTACCCTTAAAACAACCCAGGTGGCTTTCTTCAAAGAAAAAATTCAAGCTTCCGTCAACTCCTCTAGAGAAACATTCCGTATTGTTAAAAAACTTCTAAAAGTCCAAGACCCACCATTCGTCACTGACCCCTCTGGCCGCAGATGGAACGAACTGACAGAATTTTTCACCACCAAAATTCAAAACATCCTAAAAACCCTCCCAATCACCGACTACCTACTAGAACACCACTACCCAGTTCCCTCAAATAATGTCCCCACCTTGATTTTTTCTCCCCCCTCACTGTGGAGATGCCCCCCCAATTTAAAATCAATTAAAAGTGGCTCCCCCCTTGACCCCGCTCCTTTCAATATCCTGAAGCTAGTGACACCCACCATCACCTCCCCCATCTCCAATTTAATTAACGTCTCCCTAGAACAGGGTACTGTTCCCCCCAACTGGAAAAGAGCAACAGTAAGAGCACTGCTAAATAAACCTCATATGGATCCCCTAGAGATGGGCAATACCGGCCCATCTCCTTACTACCTGGAATCAGCAAATGGCGGAGAAATGTGTTAACCAACAGCTCTCCGCCTTACTTGAATCCAATGGACTCCTACACTGCTTGCAGACAAGCTTTCGGCCAGGGCATTGACACCTCCCTGATGGCAGTTGTAGAAGAGGCGAGAATGATCCTGGACTCAGGTGGATCTGCAGCAGTGATCCTCCTGGACTTAAGTGCAGCTTTTGATACAGTGGATCACCGTATCCTTGCCACCGTCTCAGTAGAATAGGAGTTACAGGGGCGGCCCTATCCTGGCTCAAATCATTTTTAGAAAATAGAACCTTTCAGATCTCCGAAGGCCACATTCGATCCAGAGCTATTCCACTCCAATGCGGGGTGCCCCAGGGCTCATCGTTAAGCCCTACACTTTTCAATGTGTATATGTCCCCACTGGAGGAAATTGTAGCCCCTTTCGGCATCAATCTGGTCATGTACGCAGACGACACCCAACTTGTTGTCTCACTAAACCAGACGGACCGCTCCCCGGAAAATCTATGCTCCTGTCTCAAAGAAATCTCCAGTTGGATGAGCAAATCTCTCCTCAAACTAAACGGAGGCAAGTCAGAGATCCTAGTGCTAGGCAATCAATCTAAATTCTCCCCCAACCCCATGTGGCCAACTTGCATGGGGCCAGCTCCCTCCCCAAAAAAGAAATAAAAAGCCTGGGTGTCTGGCTCGACCAGGACCTCACTTTCCAAACTCAAGCTAAGAAAACCGCGGGAATTTGCTTTGGTCTTCCAAGCACCACATGAAAAATCCTCCCCCTATTACCCCCCATTCCAGAAAACTCCTCATTCAGGATCTCATCCTTTCCAGACTGGATTACGGGAATGCCCTCTATCTGGGCGCCCCGTAAACAGTCATAAAGAAACTCCAACTCATCCAGAACTCGGCAGCTTGACTGCTAACAGGCCCAAAAAATCGATGCTCTGCCAAACCTGCCCTAAGCTCCCTACATTGGCTCCCAATCCAAGAGAGAATTAATTTCAAATCCCTCTGCATAACACATAAAATTCTCTAGGATAAGGGCCCTCCAATTCTAAGAGCCCTTATCAAACCATACAAAGCCAACAGAAAGCTACGATCTGACCAACTCTTCCTGGCAAACATCCCCAGAATCAAGAAGGCGCGGTCAGGAGGACGCCTCTTTTTTTACAATGCCTCCAAGCTCTGGAACTCCCTCCCCCTCAACATTCGCAGGGAAACCAACCTTTTAAAATTCCGTAAGCTCTTGGCTTTTCCCCTAGGTCACATCCGTTCCCTAGCTAATTCCAAGAGCTCAGCGCTGGGACGCCCCCGGGTAGCGCGCGCTTTACAAATCCACTTCCAAATCCAATTCCACTGTGTTACACACATACAAAGTAGGAAGCATTTTAAAAGTTATCTAGGCATAGTATTTTGTACTGAAAGAGAACCTTTCCAGTACAAAACATGCTAGACTCACGCACGCATCCTTGCTCTATGGAACAAAGGTGTGTTTATGGTGCTTGGCAGCAAAATTCTGAGCTATGCTAGCAGGACGGCAAGAGAGCGATATATGTTTGTAGATATGGCTGTTTCCTGCTCTCTCCCTGTCACGGAATGCAGTGCAACATTTTTTAATGCATTGGGTGACAGTTTGGTAAAACTGACCCATCATGCGACTTATCACTTGATATAGACTCATTGCTATATCAAGTGATAAGTGGTCCACTATGACAAGCTGGTACTTAGAGATATTCATAGCATCTTTAGATGCCCACTACTTAGATGTTAGTGGTGGCCACAGAGCACTGGGTCAGAAGGGCAATATTCAGTGGTTCTGTTTTTCCTCTTATCCCATTCCTCTTTCCTGGGGCTACATTTAGCCCACATATTGTCATTATGTGTTGTTAGCTTTGGAAAGGATAAGTGTCTAAACTCATCTCCCCAGTTGGTTTGGAATGACAAGGTTAGTGCTTTCTAACACAATGTGCATTTATGTTATATTTTAAGGGAATGGGCACAATCAATAATATGCTGCTATGTTTTGTACTGATAAGTTCTAGAATTAGTGTAGTGTGTGCTAAATGACAACATTTAGGATGTAGCTTTGATGTAGTTGAATCTTGAGAAAATTATAGCATGAGTTCTTATTGGGTGCTTCCTGGGGATATGGGGGGATATGAAATTTCCCCAGAATGTGTCTTTTGTGGAATATGCAAATTCAACAACAGTTATAGGTTCATATTGGACACTCTGAATCAGACTAACAATGTTGGTTACTGAGAGGCAGTGATACTGATGTAGAGAGTCAATACCTGACCAGCACTGATTGACAAGACCAGACTTCTAATAGAAAGACAATCTGTTTCCGCTGGGTACTATAATTGATCATTTCAGCTTCAGTGAGCAGCTGCCACTCATGATTAGCAATTATAGAAATTATTTGACTACCACAGTAAAAGTCTCCTTCATGGTTTGCTCTTCTCCCGATTCATTTTTTGTCAATGTGTTAGGCCAAATGGGTTTGAAATGGATCACTTAGTACAGTAAATTCCAGAAATTAGAGCAATGCCAAATCCTCAAGCTGAGGTTATCTTTCATCACTGTGTAATTTTGTGAGCATTGTTCCGACTATTGGAAAATAACAGGGGTTGCCATACAGTCCTCATGGCTTACTACCAAGAAGAAAGTGGTGGCAATTGTTAACCCTGCCTCCCCTGATCTATGAACTAAGACTTACCATGCTATGAGACACAGATCGTATACTGAGACTGTGACAATAAGATGAACGGGGGTTGGAGAATATTTAGTGTGCTAGTAGGTAAACTTTGGAATAAGCCTTCTTTTCACCTTAAAATTGAAAGTAATATACCCGATTTTAGGAAACCGGTAAACACCTGGCTGTTTGACTGAGAAGTGTAGGACCTTCTATCTTACTTATTACCACATTAGATTACCATAGTTCCAAGAGATCATGGTTAATCCTAAACCTTTTCTAAATAATCAATAGGTTATGCTGGTCAGTGGTAAAGAGGTGCTAAGTATACCATTGCAATCATGATGGCTGTCAACTCTTGGCAGCACACTGGAAGGCTGTATGCAAAGCTGTTAGAGACATAATTGGAGTTGAAATTGAACCACAAAATCTTCTTGTCTCATTTGTAGGCTCACTGGGCTAAGAACAAAGAACTGTTTGGGTACATATGCTAATCTTCTTTCTGTTCCTTTTGGTAAGATTTAAGATCTGTATCAAGTAAGTCTATAAACCCTTTCCTACATACAGCCAACAGTTTGCACATGTTTGTGATGCATTGCATTGGGTATACACAGTTGATTTGTTTGTCAATAGTGAATGTTCACTTTATCTAACTACAATTGCTGTTCTTAGGACAGTATTAGCTTTGGGATCTGGCATTTAGGATGCAGCAGTAACAAACACCAGTGGCACAGATTTAGGGTCTCAATAATGGGTTTGGTGAAAAATATGGGGCACAGAAAAGGCAACTCCATTTGGTATGAGCGGTGTGTTTCAGAAAAGGGTCTACATCCACAGTGGAAATGAAATCTAACTACATTTTGGTGAACATTTTTCCAGGTACAATAGTGCTACTGCAATGATCGCATGCATTCTGAGATGGTGCTAAAAATAATTGTGAAGTTAGTAACTGAACTCTTCTGATTGGGCTTTATGGATGCTTTATGAATTATGTATGGCATATTTAGGCTGCTTGTGAATTATAGTAACTATAGGACTACTGTTAGAAATAAGGAAGGTATTTTGAGGTTGTTGAGTAGTATTGTTAGCAAGGGAATAACTATCAACAGGTTTCCTGAATCTCTAAATGATCTTTTACAGTACAAACACCCAAAGGCAAAGTTGAAAATTGGCATAGTGTTTGATTTAGTGGCTAAAGAATTTCCTTGAAACAAAAACTGAACATTGGGAGCCTTCTAAATGTAACAACAAATACATGATAGGACTGAGAAAATGCTTTGCTTTGAGAAATCAAATGAAAGCTGACTGTCAAGTGAATATATACACATTCCGTTTTAAGGTCTTGAGTGAAGTTAAAAAGGAAATTGTGACTGTACTTGTAGAAGTGTATCCCTTACAAATGCACTTAATTTATAAAATAAAAATACCTATGGGGAAAATGAGAACTACTGTCAGAGGTTTGAGGAAGCCCTTCATGCTTCTTTCGGGAGATAATTTGTGCACTGCTTGCTGTAGTTAAAGGTGGCATAATTGATTAAGACAATTCATTGTATTATGGAAAAATAGGGATCTTCATCCAAATTCTACTGTGTTGCAAAAGTCTATGTTCACATATGCTATAAACTATTAGAAAAGATCCCACATTTCTTCCCTCTTGAGAAACCTTCTTTGGTTTTCACTTATTGATTACCCTTGATCACAAAGTTTTTTTTACGGTACAGGGCATATAACAGATGCTTATCTTCTCACTAGACAACTAAGCTCTTCAGGCAAAAATCTTTTACGACTGCAGAGAACTCTACACATAAAAAGACAGGACATACCTATATTTTTATGTACGAAGTCTCCACCATGAATAAAATTACTATTAGTAAAATTAAACTTGTGGTTGGTGAATACCAAAAAAATAGCAAACCCACACAAAAGTGTAAGTTTACCTTTGTGTATCAGGCCCAAAGTATATACAATTATTTCCATCTGCTTTGACAAGTGACGAAATGTGGTCATTACAAGATGGGTAGCTTGTTGATTGAGTACCTCATTGCCAAAGTATATTATACACATAAGCTTGGTAGATGCGGAAAAGCACTTTCCAAGCATATATATCAAGTTTGCTTAGGTAATTTGTGTTTCTTTTTGTTTTGCAAAAGTGATCTCATGAATAAAGAATCCCCCAAGTATGAGGAATTGTTCGTTCACTTTAATAGAATTAGGGGCATGTTCTTGATTTTTTCTGAGCTGGCCATCTTTCTAAAGGTGGCAAACAAGCCCAAACTCATATATTTGGTAGTAGTTACAAGCCTGTTGCTTGTCGGTCTCCACCTCGAAAATCACATATATGCACCTGTCAAAAGTAGGGGTTTGTGCTGAAAAAAGGTTTAGTAATTAATATGCAGAACACTATTAACACAAAAAAATGTACTTGAGATAAAGATATTATGTTGAGAAGATTTCGCTTATTCTAATGTTGGTCAATGTAGGCCTCTATTTCAAAGTATTCAGTAAAGCTTGAGGCCATTTTCATTATGCAGACATGTTTTTCTCTCACCTGGTACACATGTGTTTCATGAACAAGTAACTTTGTAAACAATGTTTTGAGAGGAAATGTTATGTTCGCATGTACAGATTGATGTTTCTTTTTTTTGTTGGGCTGCAACATGCTGTTCCATTGAGAGTGAATTAATATTTAGCCTCACCTATTGGGACCACAGTGTGAATCTTCAGTATGAGAGCTTGGCATTGTGTATTAAGTAACAACGTTAGTATCAATAACTGGGGAGGTCGAATTGCACCAGGGATGAGAAAGACTACATTAACACCTTCCATGCTCAGGACGGCTCCCGGCCGTCTTAGTCACAGTAGACGTGTGCTCATGACAACTGGGAGCCGTCCGAACGTTGCCGCTCCATCATGAGAACCCGCCCACCGTGATTTATGGCGGCTGGGAGCCGTCCCGAGCCCCACACCAAGCCCTGCCCCCGCTCGCACCACTGCAGAACTTGCCGCGCGGCGAAGGGGTTAAATGAATCTGTGGGATAACATAGAGAATGTGAGCTTAGAAACTTAATTGATCTCTTTCTAAAGTGAATGGTTCAATGTGTCTGCCTATTGCGCAATTGTACTGAATGTATGACTTCCATTGCACAACATATAATAAAAGAAGGCTCTTCTTGGCGGTGATGGGCTCATTCCTTTCTTGACTTTTAGAAGGCAGAACCATGCTGTTTTGACTTCTGATTTACAATTTTGTTTTATTCATTTGAGCTTAATTATATCTGGTTATACCTAATTATTTCTTTCATTTTGATTTGTTCTCCATTCTATTTCTTGATCTATACACCTATTGACTGACTTCTAACCACTTATTTTCACTTCTGTAATAATTTTAAACCTATCATGGTTTTATTATACATTTTCCCATTTTCATTGTATTGCCTAATGTGTCTACAGTTTGCATTATAATTTTTTGACTAGATCCTGCTACAAAATCCTTGAATGATAAACACCATTCCCAGTCAGTCAGAAGAACCTTAATCCAACATAATGAAAGAAAGCACCATCAGTTTTGGTAGCAGAATATGGTTAGCAGCAGCACCTAGATGGTCTCGATGCTACAGTTAACTAGGATGAGAACCTAATTTTGCCATGATTTAGTCTCTATTTCCAAATTCTTATGATCCTGTTTACATTTGTGGCAATGTTACAGTGTTCCTGTACATGGTCCTTAAATTTAGCAGAGGTAAGTATAAATAATGTGATGCATTGTGATAGAGTGTGTCAATGAGTCTAATATCATAAGCTGAACAGTGCTTAGTAAGATTTGTAGTTTGAGTTTTCAGTATCATGAAAAATGCAGGGGTGTTGTAATCGATCTGTCAACATGGCTTTGATTTGTGGAATAGCAGGAGTTTTAGTTATTGCGATTTTGTTGATTTTGTCTTATTATTAAATTGAATTATTAGTGTTTACTAACTGTGTTTGCGTCAATTGTGTTTTCACTATTCATGCATCATTTATGTGCATTAATATGTTGGTGAGTTATTTTGTTTTGTTTTGAAGGCTTACAGTTTCGTTATCTGATTTCATCAAAATCCAAGATCTTGTGCTAGAAACTTGTTAAATTGACAAGTGTGTTGGGAGGTGCCAAAATCATCATAACAGGATTGTACTAACGGTATAGTTGGGAATGCGTCTTAATCCAGATTAGTAATATTTTATTCTTTGTGCAAAGGAGGACAATGCACTGTTTAAGAGAAGGTTACCACTGGCCAAGGATCTGCTTTCCCTATTTGTGTTCCTTCTTTCAAAGAGACTACTTTTCCCTTTTCCTTATTTAACATAGAGCAGCCAGGAATTTGTTGTCCTTTAGTTGTTTTTAAGTGTGATGAACTTCTACATTCCCTACACTGCGAGTTGCATGGTGATTGCTTGGTTGTTGTGGGGTTGTGCACAGGCACCCACTGTGATTGTTTATTGTTTGAACTAGATATGTTGCAATTAGTTGATTGTGATGTGAGCCGTGCAGTAATTGGTTTAGTATGTATTAGTTAATTGAATATATTTACATTGATTACAATAGGTGTGGCACTTTAAAAAAAAGCTGATCTTGAAAATGTAGAAAGTAAATAATAAAAAAAAGAGAATGCAATTATCTTTTACAGTGTTACAAAAGAGTAAAAGTAGTCTAACCCCTTCTAGTCTGGCACAGCATAGACCACATCTACAATTGTCATTAGTCTACTGATAAAAGTGTGAGATTGTGTGGTAAAACAATTGTAAAGAATTGCCTCTTTGATCGATCTAATGTTATCTTCTTTGAAAGGGGCCAGTAAATAAAAATTTCCTAAAGGTAACAGTTTGGGGCTGAGGCAGATAATGTGACTGAGATATTATAATTGTAAACACACAAATTATATCTCCTCCTGACTTTGATCCTGGAGCCCCCTGCTCCCTCAAATCCAAATAATGGTATAACAAATCACCTGAATCTTAGATATTCCCTTTTTAGCAGAAAATAGATATTTTTCATAATTAATTTTTTACATGGTTTGCCCTAATGACTCCTTCCATGTTGTGGGTGACATTGTGGTCAGTGTTTCTAATGGAGGTAAACTATACTTCTTAATTGTCTTGTTAAAGACTAATACCTATATTTCCAAGTTTTCATGAGAGTTCATTTTTAGATCTTTATAGATTAAATGTTTTAATGATATCGAATTTGCTGGAGCACAGTCACAGGAATTGTTTATTGTTGCTGTAGTGTACTATGAAAACAATGATTTGATATTCAGTTCCAACCTTAATTTACATAGTGGAGTATTTGTATGGAGGTTTAATAATTGTTTAACATTTTGCATATAAATAGTTTCTAGTATCACTATGTTTTTTTACATGAGAAGCATAAAGTACTGTCATGTGGCCCATAGGGACATTGTCGTTTTCACTAATTTAGCATGAGCACATTGCAGCTTGCCTGCAGCTTTACGCAAGTTACTACATGTCTTTATTTTTTCAATAATTTCAATGACCTCTTTCACACGAGAACTCATCACTGTGTTCTGCATGTTCCTGGGATTTTGACTAAACATTATGTACAAGGTCGAACAACAATGCCCCTTGTTGTTTTATTCTGGCCAGGCATTAACCCTTACACAAAACATACCTATGTAGCTGTTGTTTGGACAAAGTACTTTGGTTTTTAGTGGGATACAAGAATCGGTAACACACACTTGGAGAGGAACCTTTCCAGGGAGACGAGTGAGACAGCACCAATGAAGTAGATCTACCTCTAGGCTACGTTATGGGGTCCGCTGACAAAGCCCAGAGATCTTCTATTATATAATAATACTTCTTCTTAGCAAGGGGAGAGAGGTTAAGCACTAGAGTCTTTTCTCCATTGTCTTTCTATGATGACATCTTCCTTCATGATATATGGACTAGCTGCTATGCTGACTGTATTTGTACTGTGCATTTTCCTGTTTGTTGTGGCATGTATACTTTCATGTTAGGGCACTTTAGTTAAAATAAATATTTTAAACTGTTTCGTGCCTATGTCAGATCTTATTGTGCACAAGTACAAGAGTACAAGCGAAAGGGTGTGTCTTGTACCCCGATTCCTGAGAGATCTGGGAGTGTTGTGTTCTGGGGTGTCAAATCATTTGCTTCTCTGTGAGTGAGTAGGACAGCAAGTGAAACACTATAGCTAGTTGTCCTGGGCTCTTGGGTACTAAGGTGGTAGGATGATCCACCAAGGTCCTATAATCCTGCGCAAAGTTCTGTGTTTGTGCAGAATCCCTGCAACAAAACCAATGGTGTTAACTTCATGCTTAATGCTTTTAATGATGCACCGATTGCTTTTCCTTAATGGAATCTGGCAAATCTCTTGACTGATGTTGCTATTAAGCCCAATTTTGCGATTTTAATTCTCAATTCCATCGTATTGATTTATTCCTCATTAAAGTCATGTGATCATTGTTTAAAATGTTAATGAAGATAAATTGAGCATTATCAAAATGGATCGATATATTTTGTGGATCTACTTCCTTTGAATGATGTTGAGATTTATACATTTGTTGAAAGTTGTGCAATGTACAAGAGAATGATCAATCAGTCTTTGCTAATTTGGTCCCTTAAATGTTGTTTTTGGTGGTCGATAGTTTGCATGTCTACCATTGAGTGTCCGATAACCTGAAAAAAATAAGAGTTTAAAGGTATACTTGCCACTAGTATTGTGGTTTGCTTGCTTTCCATGTAAAGTTGAGATAGTTGTATATTATATGTTACAGCCGTACAATATTCATTAAAGGATTGAAGAAAAAGTTTCGGATTAAAACCATCAGTTATAATGATGAAGTTATGAGCATTTTTTTACATGGTGTATAGGTGTACTAATGTTGAATAGTAGTCCTTAATATTCTTAATTAGGTGCACTAGAAAATAGATGTTTATTATGAGGAGTTTAATGTCATTGTGTATATCTATTGAAACTATTAATGTACAGCTTGATTTTGATTCAATGGAGACACTCTTAGTATTGACTTTGCTGTTGATTAAAGTAAATAATCCTGCACCCCAAATATATTACTTTGCAAATTTTTCATGAGCTGTAAAGTTGGATAAAGAAAAAAAAAAGTATATTTTCCCGGATTCTTGGATGCAACTTGCATGAACTCATCAAAGAAGTTGAGTAATTTTAGTCCACCACTCTGTATCTGTCGCTCAATGCCTTCAATGCTCCATGAACCGATTAAAAACTCTGAATGCTGATTTCCAATATTTTGAATCATACTAGGAATAATGATTGAAGTTTGAGTTTAATAAAGATAATTGTGCAGGTGCATTCAGCATGGACATACTTTGATCACCTGACAGACATTTGTTGGTCAGAATGCTCAAGTTTGAATGTTCGATACAAAATTCATGCCCTTTACATTTAGGAATTCTTCTTAATGGTAATTTTAGATTATCTCCCTACAAATGTTTATGGTTTAGTAGATTTGGATATTTTGGTTTTTAAACTTGCACTGATGTGATGCCACAGCCAGATCTTCTTTTCATGCCACATTTTTGGGACTATGGATTGTGTTGTCAATGTTGTTTAGGTCAGTTCTCCGTTACTGTTTTAATTTTGAAAGAACTATACATTTTGTAAATCCGAGGAGTTTGTTTCTTTAAGTTCTAGGAAGGATCTAAATAGTTTTAAAATATTTTGGCTATTTAGCTTGTCAAATAGTTCTTCCGAAATTTACACTGGCTGTTAATCTATTTTAAATTATTTGTTTGTTATTAGATAAATATTAAGGAATCTGCATTTTGGGTTTAGTAGTTAATGTGAATGCAATTGTTTCCTTAAGGCTTTTATGTCTAGGTTCTATTGCCCCATGAGTTAGTATTTAAAATCAACAACTTGTTGTTTGATCCTTCTGACCTAGTTGTGCAAATGCTAGTGTTCTGTTTTAAAATCTGTGGTTCATTTAAATCTGGTAAAGAAGAAGTAGTGGATGTTAGAGCAGTGAGTGTTTTGGAGTAGGGTTTGACTTTCTATGAGTATCATTAGAGACAATTGGAATTTAGATTTTTAAGGACTCGGTTACTGCATTCTCGGCTGTTTCATTTAAGATGGCATACTTTTCCTGATTCCCACAGTCCCGGCTAATTACTGCTTGGAATTTCACATCTTCCGTGTTGGTAGTTGTATTCATCCTGAATATTTTCAGTTTCTTGAATCATTGCTTACTTATGTAAAAGATAAATCTGTCTATCTGTTCATTATTTCTTAGCAGTCCTTCATTGATTTGATTAATTTCAGTTACCTCAATTTGACTTGTTTTATTTTTAATTTGTTCCTTAATTATTAATACTGTGCATATTAGTTCTTGAACATAGACACAGGTAAGGGTACAGAAATAACAATAATGAAATCAAAACATGCATGGACAACAGAAAACAAATATCAGACATAAAAAATATCCTGGTAATCAATGTATAGCTCATCTTCATTAAATCAAGCAAGGAGACTGATTCAGAACTCAAGACAGAATAATTAACAATAACTAAAGATAATTTCATTATTGTTATTTCTATACCCTTTCCTCCATGTTATTGAAACACACAGTTAATTATCTATTTTGCTACACCCGGTTTTGCAAATTGATTTTCTTATTGGTTCTTATGAATTGTTATGAGCTATTCCAATGGGTGTTATTAGATGTTACCATACCCATGATATAATTACTCTGAACTATATTTCTTGAATTAATCCTTTGTAGAGATATTTTCCTTTCTTTCTTTCTAAAAGTGTCAATACTAAAATAGTAATGTTAAATCCAACTTTACTGGTAAAGCAGATTTTTCATTGCGATTCCAATGGTATGAAACATGACACAACTACTCCTTTATAATAAGGAATTACAGTTTGGTTGTTTATCAAGGTATTCCCAATGTTAACCTATGAGAGAAGCTGGCCGGCCTCACAGTAGTGAAAAACAAATTTGGGTGCTTATCACTACCACGACATCCAAAACTTAAAAGTGCATGTCCTACCTTTTAATTACTAAGCACCCTGCCCTACCGGCTACCTAGGGCCTACCTTAGGGATGACCTAGGTACAATAAATGGGGAGTTGAGGCTTAGCAAAAGGTTTGAAATGCCAAATCTAAGTGTCAGCAAACTGCATGCACAGACGCTGCAGCAGGCCTGAGACAGGTTTGAAAGGTTACTTGTGTGGGTGGCACAATCAGTGCAGCAGGCCCACTAGTAGAATTTAATGTACAGGCCTTAACTTACAAGTAAATTAAATATGCCAATTGTGTATACACCAACGTTATCATGTTTAGGGGAAAAACACATTCACTTTAGCATTGGTCAGCAGTGGTAAAAGGTTCAGAGTCCTAAGCCCAACAAAAAGAAACAGCAAAAGTGGGGATAAACTGGCACAACCTTGGGGGAAGTTGACCCTAAAGATGACAGGTCTAACATGTGTCCCCCCCCCCCAGCTGAAATTGGGGAGATATTCCCAAGGGATCTAGGGAGATCTCATCACTAAGATGGGAAGTCCTAGATGGACCATCCGTATTGACGTGGTCTAACCCTGGTCTGTGCTTCACCCTGAAGTCACTACCCGGCAGGTAAATGGACCACCTCAACACTTTTGGATTCTCACCCGTCATTTGCATGAGCCACCTGAGTGGCCTGTGGTCAGTCTGAATCAGGAAGTGAGTACCAAATAAGTATGGTCTCACTTTCTTCTTTGTCCAAACCACAGCACAAGTGTCTCTTTCTATAGCACTCAACCTTTGCTCCCTGAGGAGTAACTTCCTGGAGAGAAAGGCTACAGATTGATCTAGGCGCTCTTCATTAAGCTGTGATAGTACTGCCCTTGGGCCATATTCTCATGCATCTGTCTGAATGAAAAACTCCTTGAAGAAGTCAGTGGCCATGAGCACAGGGGCTGTGCGCATGGACTGCCTAAGGGAGTCAAATGCTTTTTGGCATGAATCTTTCCAAATCACATTTCTGGGCTGCTTCTAAGAAGTCAGCTCTGTCAAGGGGGAAACAATGGTGCCATACACCTTACCAAAATTCAGCAAGTACCCATGGAGGCCCAATATTTCTCTGACCTCAGTCTGTGTTTTGGGGCTTTTCCAGGCCATGATAGTTTCTATCTTGGCCTTGTGGTGATGTACCTTACCCCTAACCACCAGGTGTCCCAAGTACACCATAGGCCCCTGCCTTATCTGGCACTTACTGACCTTGATAGTCAGGCCTGCCTGTTGCAGAGCCTGAAGCACTTTCTGGAGGTGAAAAAAGTGGTCCTTCTGCTACTGAAGACCGCTAGACAGCACTAAAGGCCTCCATACCAGCAAGGGCCTGGTTCCCTAACTTCTGGAAGGAAGGTGGCAGGGGCATTCTTGAGTCCGAAAGGCATCACCCTAAACTGATAATGGCCTTCTGGCGTGGAGAAGGCTGACCTTTCCTTTACTCAATCAATCAATCAATCAATCAATCAAGATTTATAAAATGCAGCTAATCACCCAAGAGGGTTTTCAGGCGCTGCGGTCCAGGTTGCTAGGTGGCATTAGTTGAAATGCTAGGTCTTGAGACCCCTTCTGAAATCCTGAAGAGATGGTGAAGTCCAGAGATGGAGAGGGGGGGGGGGGTTGTTCCAGTACTTCACGGCAAGGTAGGAGAAGAAAAATGTTTTTGCATCCAGTCAGTGACGCTGGTCATGTACATGTTGAAGTTGGCCCTCAAGGCTGAGCTGGGTGTAGTCTACGTAGGAGATGATGTTCAGTCCATGGGCTCTGACGATGTTGGCCAGGGGGGCTCTTGTAGACATTGAACAGAGTAGATATGAGGCATGAACTTGAGAGATGCTGCAGATGATGTTCTTGAGCTCCTAGGTGAATGGTGGAAGACAGATTCTCTGTGTTCTTCCGGTAAGGAAGGATGAGATCCATTTGAGGACCTCCTCTTGGACTCTGATCTGATGACGCCTCTTGATCAGGTTGTGGTGGGACAGAGTGTCGAAGACAGCTGAGAGATTAAGGAGGATCAGGGCAACCGCTTCTCCCCGGTCTCAGAGGGTGCTGATGTCATTAGTGGCTGAGATCAGGGCACTTTCGGTGCTGTTCTTCATGCAGAATCTGGATTGATATGCATCCAGAAGATTGTTGCTCTCGGGGTATTCCATGAGTTGGTGGTTGATGGCCTTTTTGAGGACTTGCGCAAAAACAACAGTTGATGGACAGAATGCAAAACAATGTCATACATTCACCCCAGTACAGAGATCTGGGCCAAAATCCATCGGTTTTTTGCTCACCATGCCATTCCAGTTTAAACCTAGCCATATGCAAATCAGTCTTGACCTTGTGCCCCATGGGAACAGTCAAGCCCGAACTGCCAAGCCATGTCCTTCCTGGACTGGAAACAAGCATTCTAGGACCAGTTTCAGGCATTCAGCCCTCATCAGCCAGGTTAGCTTGATTCCAGTGGCTTGGGGAACACAGGACTTACGTCTGAGCATACCTGTCCCATTCGGGGTGACAAATTCAAAAACAAAAGTTGATGAACAGAATGCAGAACAGTGTCATACATTCACCCCAGTACAGAGATCTGGGCCTAAATCCATCGTTTTTTGTTCACCATGCCATTCCAGTTTGAACCTAGTCATATGCAAATCAGTTTTGACCATGTGCCCCATGGGAACAGTCCAGCCCAAACTGCCAAGCCAGGTTCTCCCTGGACTGGAAACAAGCATTCTAGGAGCAGTTTCAGGTTTTCAGCCTTCATCAGCCAGGTTAGCTTGATTCCAGTGGCATGGAGAACACAGGACTCACGTCTGAGCATACCTGTCCCATTCGGGGTGACAAATTCAAAAACAAAAGTTGATGAATAGAATGCAGAACAGTGTCATACATTCACCCCAGTACAGAGATCTGGGCCTAAATCCATCGTTTTTTGTTCACCATGCCATTCCAGTTTGAACCTAGCCATATGCAAATCAGTTTTGACCCTGTGCCCCATGGGAACAGTCCAGCCCAAACTGCCAAGCCAGGTCCTCCCTGGACTCAAAACAAGCATCCTAGGACCTGTTTCGGGCTTTCAGCCATCATCAGCCAGGATAGCTTGATTCCAGTGGCATGGAGAGCACATGACCCACGTCTGAGCATACCTGTCCAACTCGGGGTGACAAATGCAAAAACAACAGTCGGTTTTTGAGGACTTTGGCAGGAAAAGGGAGCAGGGAGATTGGTTGGTGGTTTTCGAGCTTGTTGGCGTCAGCGGACAGCTTCTTAATGCAGGGTTTGACTTCAGTGTATTTCTACTCATCTAGGAAGGTGGCAGAGGTAATAGATGTGTTGAAGATGGCTGTGAGCATTGTGCTGATGGTCCTGTTGCTGAGGTTGAACATGTGGTGGAGACAGGGGTCAGTGGGTGTTCCTGAGTAGATGGAGTGCATGATGTCAATGATGCTCTGTGTGGTGAGCGGGTCCCAATTCCTGATGTGGTGGTCCGAGACTGTGACTGTGGGAGCAGGGAGGCTGAGGATGTTGGTGTCAATGGGTTGGGGTTCAAAGTTTTTGTAGATGGTGGAGCTCTTGTGGTGGAAGAAGTCTACCAGGGTGTAGAAGAGTTCTAGGGAGGGGGGTAATGATGTTTTCAATAGCTGGGGGAGTTGTAAAGCTACTCGACAATGCTGAGGAGCTCTTAACTGTGGTTGGCACTGGCTTTGATGCAGTCCTCTAGGGTGTTCCTTCCCGTCTCTTTTGGGAGTCAGTGGTGGTGGAGTGATGTCTTGAAGGTGCTCCAGTCAGTGAGCTCCTTCTGTTAGGGCGATCTGCCAGTACCTTGATGTAAGATCAAAGGTACTTATGCACTGGGCAGTCCCTAACCTGTCAATAAGCTCATCAGCCCAGGAGATAGGATGAGCATTTGTCTGTGTGACTGAATTTAGCCCCCTATACTGAACACAAAACCTAAGTTCAGGTGTGGTGCCCAGTGCCCACCACCCTGCTTGACAACCTCGCCAACCTCGGACTCAAGCAGCTGGTGACCACCCCCACCCACCTCGCCGGACACACACTCGACGCTGTCTTCTCATCCAGCAAAGACATCGTCTTCAGCCACGCCACCGAACTCCACTGGACGGACCACAGCTGCGTCCACTTCAGCTTCAGAAGATCCACGATCCACCACCACCAGCAACAGGTTGCTCGAAGAAACTGGAACAAGATCACAGCAGACCAGCTCGCCGCCTCCCTGAGCCAGCACCCTCTCGCCAGCTCAGCGAACCCCAGCCAGGCTGCCGACAACCTCACGAAGTGGATCAGCAACTGCGCAGACGACCTCGCCCCACTGAGGACCCCGCCTAGCAGACCCGGCAGCAAGAAGGCCCCATGGTTCACCGACGAACTCAAGAGCTCCAAGAAGAACTGCCGAGCCCTCGAGAAAGCCTGGAGAAGGGAGCCAACACCGGACAACATGACCACCCTCAAGCTCGCCACCCGGAGCACCATCAACTGATCCGCACCACCAAGAAAACAGCATTCAAGGACCGGCTGGACAACAACGCACACAACTGCAAGGAACTCTTCAACATCGTGAAAGAGCTCTCCAACCCCAATGCCGGAAACAACGACATCACCCCGTCGCAAGACCTCTGCAACTCCCTCGCCTCCTACTTCCACAACAAGATCGCTGACATATACAACAGCTTCAGCCCACAAACAACGCTCCCAATGACCGCACCAACGCCCCCCACCACCACCCTCAGCGCCTGGACCCAGATCAGCACGGAAGACACCATCTGCACGATGAACTCTATCCACTCCGGATCTCCGACCGACCCCTGCCCCCACCACGTCTTCAACAAGGCCGACGCTGTCATCGCACCCCACCTGCGGGACATCATCAACACCTCTTTCGACACCGCCACCTTCCCTGAGAGCTGGAAGCACGCCGAACTCAGCGCTCTACTAAAGAAGCCAACAGCGGATCCCACCGAACTCGAGAATTACCGCCCCATCTCGCTCCTCCCGTTCCCAGCCAAAGTCATCGAGAAGACCGTCAACAAGCAACTGGCCGCCTTCCTCAAGACTAATGGATCCCTCGACCCCTCACAGTCTGGCTTCCGAGCCAACCACAGCACCGAGACCGCCCTCATCGCTGCCACCGATGACATCCGAGCCCTGCTGGACAACGGTGAAACAGCGGCCCTCATCCTCCTAGACCTCTCCGCGGCGTTCGACACTGTTTGCCACCGCACCCTAGTGCAGCGCCTCAGCAACATCGGAATCCAGGAGAAGGCCCTGGAGTGGATCATCTCCTTCCTCGCTGGAAGGACACAGAGAGTCCGCCTACCACCGTTCAGATCTGCAGCCACGGAAGTCATCTGCGGCGTTCCTCAGGGCTCCTCGCTCAGCCCCACCCTCTTCAACGTCTACATGAGCCCCCTTGCGGCCATCGCACGCCAACACAACCTCAACATCATCTCCTACGCCGACGACACCCAGCTGATCCTCTCTTTGACAAACGACCCCGCCGCCGCCAGAACCAACCTCCACGAAGGGATGAAAGACGTAGCCGAGTGGATGACGACCAGCCGCCTGAAACTGAACTCAGACAAGACGGAAGTCCTCATCCTGGGCTCCTCGCCCTCCGCCTGGGACGACTCCTGGTGGCCCCCCGCCCTGGGCACCACACCCAAACCGACAGACCACGCATGCAACCTGGGCTTCATCCTGGACTCCTCCCTCTCCATGACCAGACAAGTCAACGCCGTCTCCGCGTCCTGTTTCAACATCCTGCGCATGTTACGGAAGATCTTCCGGTGGATCCCCACCGAGACCAGGAAGACGGTCACCCAGGCCCTCGTCACCAGCCGACTGGACTACGGCAACGCCCTCTACGCCGGAACCACCGCCAAGCTCCAGAAGAGACTCCAGTGGATCCAGAACGCCTCAGCCAGACTCATCCTCGACATCCCCCGACGCAGCCACATCTCCGGACATCTGAGAGACCTGCACTGGCTCCCCGTCAACAAGAGAATCACCTTCCGTCTCCTCACCCACGCACACAAAGCCCTACACAACCAAGGTCCGAGCTACATCAACAACCGCCTCAACGTCTACGCTCCCAAACGCCCCCTCTGATCGACCAACCACGCCCTCGCCGCCGTCCCCCGCATCCGAAGAGCAACAACAGGAGGAAGGTCCTTCTCCTACCTGGCCGCCAAGACCTGGAACACCCTCCCAACCGACCTCCGCCTGACCCAAGACCACCTCTCCTTCAGGAAGAAACTCAAGACCTGGCTGTTCGAGCAGTAGCGGAGCCCCACCCCAAGCGCCTTGAGACCCTCCGGGTAAATAGTGCGCTCTATAAATGCCTTGATTGATTGATTGATTGATTTGGTACCAGGACGATAGGACTTAACCTGGGACTACTGGAAGGTTGTATCACTTCCATCTCCAGCATTTTGGAAACATCTTCCTTAATACTGACAACTTGTAGGATTTGTTCTTGACAAGAAGGTTGTCACCTGTGTCCCTATCACAGGTACACGGGTGGGTAGTATCAGGGATGAGAGAAAACAGAGAGGCGTACTACCTCAACAATTGGTGACAGTCCCTCTGCTGTTCAAGAGTCAGACAGGAGAAAGGAATATTCCCACCACAGACTCATCGTTGTCCTTAGAGTCTAAGAGGTCAAGGAGAGGTTCTCTCTCCTCTTCCTCTTCTCCATCTGTCATCAACAGCATGGTGAGCTCAGATGTCTAAAACGGGAATAGAGGCAATTGACATGGTGCACCCTGTGGGGGTGCCTAGGGGTTTTAAGGGGCCCAGTTTAATTGAGGGCCCTGGAATCCAAAGGCTCCATAACCCACATTTTTCTGCCTAGGTTGCATGTCCACAGTGGTGGAATTTGGATCATTTTTTTTATAAATATATCCTTTATTGATTTCACAGGATGAAAGAAAATATGATTTGCACATTATACATTTTCTCACATCTCGGGGATGTGTGCGATGGTCTCGGGTTGAATCACATAGTATATTGTTACATCACATTTCATACTATAGCAGGATTATAACACTATCATTTCTGTCGTTGCAGCATTGGGAAAGGTGAAAATAAAGAAAAGAAGAAACAAGCACTGGTGTTGCCAATAGGTCTCGCAGTAGGAAAGTTTGAGCTATTGGTTTTCTAAATGACATTTTTTTTTTGTTTTGTGATTTACAATGCCCATACTTTTAACTTTTCGCATTAGGAAAGTTTGAGCGATTGGTTTAATTTATGTGTTGGTTTTGAAAATAGCAAAATTAATAGCTTTGTCAGTTACAATGTCAATAGTTTTAACTTTCGCAAATGTGACACCTATAGCATTTGTAATGCAATGTGTGTTGTATTTACGTGACTTAGATGTATTAATATTACTTGCCAGGCTTAGGAGATTACAAACAGCAACACTTTAGACAAGGTACAGATTGTAGTTCAACATATTTTTCAGTGCACCAAGCCACAAACTTACAGGTGTATACAGTTTTTGTCAAAGTACACCTGGCTGCCAAGATGACCTTATGTACTTTGGGAGGGAGATCTAACACTCAAATTCCCCTGCAATCCTCACAAATAAAGGAGGAGGTTGCGCAGGCTTGGTGTTGGACCCGGCCCTGCTGCTGTGACGAGATCCTCTCAAAGGGGTAGCCACCGGAGGACTCATGGTTGTGTGTGTGTGGTTGTGTGTGTGTGTGTGTGTATGTGTGGTTGTGTGTGTGGTTGTGTGTGTGTGTGGTTGTGTGTGGTTGTGTGTGGGCATGTGTGTGGTTTGTGTGTGGTTGTGTGGTTGTATGTGTGGTTGTGTACTTGGACACACTGCCAAGGTTTTCAGAGCCAGCGAGGAGTTCCTGCAGCTTGGGCATCACTACTTGCTTGGTAGAAATGTTTGGAAGTTGACCAAATTGTGAAATTTTGGGCAGGAAGTGAGGTTTTGATTTCCTTCTTTGAAACACGATGAAAGATTACAGTAAGTGGTGTTGTTACCCCTCTAGCCACACAGTAGGTATGTGCCCAGATTTTGGCAATCAGTGGGAAGCTGAAGTCATGCTCAGGAGTTTGCAATGCACTTGTGTTCTATTAAGTAGGGTTAAATGTGTGCCTGCCTGCCTGGCGCTGAAGCCAGGGCATTGCGTAGTGGCACAAAGAGTGCCAAATGATGGTGTTTATGATCGTGGGTTTGCCCAAGGGATCAGACTTGACGTGGAAGTCACTTGGCAGAGGTTTATTCAATGCTGAACCTTCTCCGAGATGCATGCGATGCGAGGGTCTTTGGTGAGTTTGTGTGGGTATTCACTGATTTACTCCCCCCTAGGTGGAAAGTATGCGCATACCGGGACCTGTAGTTTTCCTTATTTTGAGTATAAATATGACCTCTGCAGTCTCCGTGTTCAAACTGTTATCGGTTCTATACGAGATGCTTAGCTGAAGGCGAGTTTGCCTGCAAAAGAAAGACAGTACGGTGCATTCTAGGACTCAGAGTTTTCTCTTTTCCCATTTATAAGTATGAATCAGACAATACCTGTGTGCAGAATGTTGGTGGTTGTAAGACACGTATGTTTCAATGTAAACCCCTGCTTATCACAGTTTCTGAATTCAACTACACGGGTGCATCGGTGGACTGGAGATGGCGCTCCACTGGTATGGAGCCATCAGGTATTGGTGTGAATAGGTGACCCGATGGCTTCATATCAGCAGACTCTCGTCTCCAGTATAGCGTTCTCGTCCAACAACAAACTGCACCATGGGAATTGTCCCCCCTTCTCCACTCCAGGAGCGCCACTGTTACCGGACCTAGCTGAGGACAGAAGCTTGAAACACAAAGGCAGCCGCGGCAACGGTTCCTTTCACCGAGTAGGCTAGGGATTCCCTCCATGGAGGAAGACCTCTGCCCTGCTGGCTTTCAGGAGGGCGGTCCCACTGAAGCCATGGGGGGTGAATGGGGGCAGGAAGACCCCTATAGAAGTCAATGGAGTGGAACAACTGCTTGGAGAGGTATTGAAGTTTGCAGGTGGGTTGAGGCTGCTGGCTTGGGGTGGCGGTAAAAAAAAACAGGTCAAGCTGCATGTAAACTGGTGCGCGTCTAAAGCGCTCCAAAGCCTTTGGGTCGAATTTGCGCTATATAAATGTGCGCATGCTGGGCTGAGATTTGCTGAATCCTGGTAAAAGTGCTCTTTGTTCATGCATGCTTGTAGACTTTTAGATCGGAGCCTATACTGAAGTGGCAGAGTAAAGACCGATAAAGCTGGCTGTTTGTAACATTTGTAAATCACTAAATATGTTTAACAAACAGAAAGCCCTTAGTGACAACAATTTGAATACTTTTAGAAGGCTATCAGACATACAATTGTGGATTAATTAGGCAGTGCATTGCATGCTGCATATAATTGATCTGCCCTCGGTCCATGAAAAACATGCAGAGGAAACAAGAGCGGCAGGGAAACTGAAAGTACGGCCGGCCACCGGTCAGCCATGAATAATTAGGGGAGGAGAAGCCGCACAGCACATGCTGGGAGAAGCCCTTTGATGTGCTGTGCGGCCGTGAAAAAATGCAATTAGGAGGGAGGGAGAGAGGCTGATGCGCGTGCTTGTTTGGTCACGTGATTCACGTGAACTCAAAGAAAACCGCACAAACGAAACCCTTGGTTTCACGAGTATTTTGAGCGCTTGAATTCACGCTCCGCTCAATGCGGTCGCGAGACCTAAAAAGGGGGGGTGCGGTGGGGTTGCTAAACTTGGAGGTGTGTAATGTGTGTTGCGGTGGATGCGTGTCACTTTGTTGGGAGCTCGGAGGTGTCATCTCAGGCCACCTATGGTTGCTCTACTAGTTTGGGGAGGGTGGTGTGTCGTCAGCGGGAGGTGCATGGTGTGAGTGTGGTGGGGGGGAGGGTCCCACCTTGCCAGCGGGTGGGAGCGTCGTCAGCAGGATCAACAGCGGCGCTGTCTGGTGCTTCGTGGTCACTCTCGTGATCTCTTCTGGGGAGGTGTCGTCTGTGGGAGCTCCTGGCGTCTGGTATTCCCTATGGAAGTCGGTTAGTGTTTCGTCCCAGAGTGTCGCAATGGGGAACTGTCTCAGTCCTGCCGTCTCCTCATTGTGAAGGGATATGCTCTCTGCTCTTGCCCAGTTGTCTAGGGAGGTGCGCCAGTGTTCTGTCAGGGGCGGTTCAGAGCGCTTCCAGTGTTTGGTGATCAGCCTCTTGGCCGTAATGAGGCCTAGGTCCAAAAAACGGGAGGGGACTTTATTCTGTTTGGTTCTCAGGTAGAGGCCCAAGAGGCATGCCTCCCATGTGTGCGGTATCGGCATGGCCGTGCTCCGTTCGAGCAATGCCAACACCGATCACCAGTATGTTTGGATCTGTGGACACTGCCATAGCATGTGTAGCAGGTCCGCTCCCTCTAGCGTGCATCTCAGGCAACCTGCCGCTGCTCCCGGGAAGAACTGGTTAATTTTAGCTGGTGAGAGATATGCTCTGTGTAATATGTAGAATTGGATCAGTTTGAAGCGTGCGTTGCGGGGAATGTTTCTGGGGCTCGCCAGTACCACCGCCCATTCCTTGTCCATCCAGGCTTTCCCTCTGTCAACTGCCCACTTGTCTCGCAATGGTTGTAAGGTATGCTGTGTGTGTGTCAATAGCGCTTGGGTCAACCAGTGCACCACGTGTGTGCCATTTCCCATTACATGAAGACATTGTAGTAGCTGGTGTGTGGGAAGTTCCTCAGTGATGTTTCCCCACTGTTGCGTGAATGTTTTTATTATGGAAGCGTGTTGTAAGAACTGTCCCGCCAGTAGTCCCGTGTCGCTGGCAAGTGTCGCAAAAGGTATCAGGGCGCCATCAGCATATAAGTCTGCCATGGTGTCTACTCCCGAGCGTGTCCAGTGTTCCAGTGCCGCTTCTGTGACCACGTTCGTGATCTTGGGGGTGCCTAGGAGTGGGAGCGCCGGGGCATATGGTTTGATAGTGAAAAGTCTAGAAAATATCCCTGGAAAAGGTGATTCGCTCACTCAAACTCACTATTCTGGGTAATGTTTATAATCACTGGTCACAAACTAATTTATACCGTTCACAGACTTTTTATTTAAAAACATATACTTAAAGAATTCATTACATATGTCATTTCATAATACATATAAAATCAAAAACATATCACTTTGTGCAAGAAATAAAAACAATGTTAAAAAGTATTCGATAGTAAGCACAGGTAAAGCAGAGAAAAAGAATACACATTCTAAAGTGTCAACATAATCCTATCAAAGTTAATCAACACATTTATCTAAGGCAAAACATATTTCCTATGGTCAAAAACAAAACCCCTAAGCAACAAAGACACCTATTTCTGTTACGGATTTTGAGATTCAAATGCCCTGTCAATGTTTCAAATATATATCCAGTATTGCAATATGCCTGATATCAAGGATTTCCCGGGCTTGAATTCTAAAAAACAAGAAATGCGTCGACGCGTTTCGCTGTATCACCCTTGGATATTGGCACACCTTCCTCAGGACAGTTCGAAATCTTTTGGGGTTGAAGGCATGTATCCTTCCTGTGTATGAAAAAGGATTAATCAACACATGGAAGTTGTTATGTTTCAATGTAGAGGTCATTTCCTTATCTAGAAACAGAGTACAATTCCTGAAAATAGGATTCTATGTATGTATTTTAGACACATCTCTGTTTAACATTAAGGACATATGTTCATTCAACATTATACTCCATTTTATGATGTCGCCCGAATGGTGACAAAGTTGCCTAATGAGATAATTTGTGGCTACTTTATTACAACCTCCGTTATAACCTAGTTGATGGCCAGTTCTCTATGTATGCATTCAGTCCCACCATTCACTCTGGGTATACTGACCTTAAAAATAAGGCTCTTATTCTTTATTAATAGATAGATTATAGTCGTTTCCACATGATACTGGATATTAGACTTGATCTCTCGTACAGAGTAAAATCTGATGGCAAAATACACAAAAAAAATTTGTGTTATCAGTCTCAGAGTTTTCAATATAGCTCTGTATATACATGAGTCTCCATTCACATTCATGACTCAAAACATGTAGAATATTTATTACCGTAGGGGGTATTCACTTGCCGTTATGTCTCGTTGGATTGTTTCCTGGCATTGATGGCTCGGGATATGGCCCTCTGAACGCTCGGACTTGGGACTGTTGTCTTAACTGATTCTATGGATGAGGCCCCTATAGGTGGTAATACCAATATGTATATTGTAGTAGGGATATGACATTTTATTATTAATTCCCTGTATTCTGGCATTTAGGCATGTACATACCTCCAAATGTAAGGGGTATCCTCTTCCCCGTGGTACGCGTTCCTTTGTTAGACTCCCATTCCTCTCAAGATGGCGGTTAATGGGTATGCAGTGGCGCTAATTGGTCTACATGGGAAGTAAATTACAGTTTGTAACCCATTATTTTTATTACCTTTGGTTTATTCTTAGAATTGCTTGTATGTTGTGCGATGTTTTAGAGACATACGCCCAATTGAACGAGTTTAGCTTAAACGAATTTGTGTTAGGCATTTTTTACTCTATATTGTTAACTGTTAAACTGTTCAACGGATATTCGATTTTATCAAGAAACCGGAATTAGCGATGCTTCCCTTTTGCATCTTATTTCTGCATCTCATTTTAGTTAGTTTAAACGGAACTAATTTCTAACTCATGCTGCTCTTGTGTATGCTGCTAATGCGGGGGTCCTTGCTATCTTGTCGAGAATTTGAAACATTAAAGATAACCCCCATTTTTATACCGTTAAGTTACCATTAAGTTTCTCCTTTCCGGGCTAGATGTCAGCTTTACATTTAACTCGGGCTCTACTTAGTACACAGCTATAAAGCATCAAGCTATTTAAGAACCGGCTTTACCTTAGCTTTTTTTCTGTTTGCGAGCGGCTTTATGTCAGCTTTACATTTAACACGGGCTCTACTTAGTACATAGCTATATATCATCGGGCTATTTAAAAAACGGCTATTTTAGAGAAACAATCCCTCCCGCTTACCTTAGCCTTTTTTCCTGTTTGCGAGCGGCCACGGGTACATCCAAGTCTCTGCTTCTTCTCTGCTAATGAGAAGCCGTTACATTTCCGTATATATACAATCTCTCACCCTTCCCGCTTATCGTTATCAGCTGGGATTGTGTAGTCCTAGGACGCGCATGCGTACATGCACCATTATCCTGGTAAACACAGGCGCCATTATTTAATGGTGAGGTTTATGTATTACGAAATCGGGTATTTAAAGGGAAAAAGCATAATTTAGCAACATGTCTATATTATCATGTAGTTTTCTTATTATACACTGAATCCGCATTCTAAATAGTATTTGTTGTCGTTTGTTTAAGGCTTCTGAGTAACGTATCTGGCATGCAATTGGAGATTAATATTTATTTTATACAGTCTCTAAGGGAAGAAAAGTTTTTATATACCTAATGGGTATACCATTTATGATTATGATAAGGCTACCAGGTCGTATCAGAAAACGCTGTGTTTCATTACATGGTTAACATAATAGTACGCTATTTTAGTTTGGAATATGCGTTTTATGTATTTTTATTATGGATTTCCCACAGGGTTTGGGCTAAAGACCCTTTGCGCTTTATCGATCCTATCCCCATAAATGTATTGGGACCATATTATTAACCCAAGGGGATCTTTTTAGATTTATTAGATTTATTAGATTGGTCTTCCTACCTCAATTGTACTGTTGTGCCGCATGATGATTTCTAGGGAGCATATTGTTCTTATTTCCTCCTTTCCTATTTATTATGGTACGTATACATGTCCCATCTAGATGTAAAAAATCCTATTGTGGGATTTAAAGGCAATATAGTGTTACATGTTATCACAAGGTGGGTTATATAGCCGTACGGGGATTAAGCACTAACAGTATAGCCCTCTTTTTGTGTGCTTCCTAGATCAGAATATCCCAGTCTTCTCTGGTGTTAAACCCTTTTTTTATGGTGTCAAATTTCATGATATACCACTGTTCTTGATGTTTACGTTTTTTTGTACTGTTGCCTAATCTCGTTTGTTCTTTAATTTTCTCCAGTACTATCCATTTTATCTCTGTCTCATTGTGGTTCTTTTCTTTCCAGTGGTTTACAAGGGGGCATTTTCTTTGTTTAATCTGATGGCTGATTTATGTTCTCCTATGCGGATCCTCAGCTCTCTGCCTGTTTCGCCTATGTAGCCCTGGCCGCATGGGCATAGAATTAGGTATATCAAATTTTTACTTCTGCAGTTATTTAATGTATTTATCTTGTGGGTGACTCCATTTAGACATATTTCCTTTGTCACTAAGCAGGAGTCACATACACTACACGAGCCACATTTGTGGTTTCCTATTGCTTTCGTGCCTGTTAGGGTTTTTTGTCCTCCTATTGTATCCTCTCTGTAGGTGTGTACCAGAGTGGAGCGCAGATTTTTTTTTTTTCTAAAGGCATATAATGGCCTTGGAAGTTTAGTTTCCATTCCTTCATTTGAGATTTTCCAATTGTGATTGATTATATTTTTTATTTGGATTGCAATTCCTGAGAATTGACTAACCATGACAATTTTGTCCAACTTTCTATCTTTCTCTTTTTTGTCTAATAAACTTTCTCTGTTATAGTATCTCGCTCTTTTTAGTGAATGATTAACCAGTTTCTTTGGATATCCCCTATCCATGAACTTTTGTTTGGTCACTTCAGCATGTTTGTAGAAGTCCTCTAGGGAGGTACAATTCCTCCTAAGTCGGAGAAACTCTCCGAAGGGGATGTTGTCTTTCTGACTTTTTGGGTGGTAGCTGTTATAATGTAAGACCGTATTACGGTCCGTTTTCTTTTTATACAGTTCTACCGCCAACTGGTTGTTGTCTACCTTGATGCTAATGTCTAAAAAATCTACTTTACTATTACTATATGATGCTGTGAACTTTAGGTTTTCATCTCCTAAATTGAGCCAACATAAAAACTCTTTTAAAACTTGTTCAGGTCCTGACCAAATGAAAAAAATGTTGTCTATAAATCTTACCCAATTTTTTATATTCTCATAGAAAGGGCTTATTTCGTTGTATATGTGCCTATCTTCAAAGATACTCACATAAATGCATGCCAGGCTCGGTGCGCAAGTAGCGCCCATGCTGGTACCTTTACGTTGGATGTAAAGATCTTTTTTGGAGAGAAAGATATTATTCAGTAGTACCATCGATACACATTGGACTATAAAGTCCTTGTCAGCTCCTACTATTTCATTCTGTTCAAGAAAAAATAAAAATCTGCGCTCCACTCTGGTAAACACCTAGAGAGAGGATACAATAGGAGGACAAAAAACCCTGACAGGCACGAAAGCAATAGGAAACCACAAATGTGGCTCGTGTAGTGTATGTGACTCCTGCTTAGTGACAAAGGAAATATGTCTAAATGGAGTCACCCACAAGATATGCGAGAAAAACAAGGACCCCCTGGGTACCAATCTGGATTCCTAGGGCAGGGTAAACACCTATGTGAGTAAAAACGCCTAGGACATCAGCATAAATAAGTGACCAAATTAATTTAAGCCAGCAGGTGTGAAGAATAAACAAAAACTAAAATAGTATACAATATATAAATTTAATAAGTATTGATTAAAAATCATATAGACAGGCAAACTATATGACGGGACTAAAAATACAATTCATTAAAACTCAACAAGAATGTCATACTACACTGCAATTCCTCAAAATCATACATATAGTGCAAAAACAGTACATTTATATACTTAAATGACATAAAAAATACAATAATAAAGCAACTCGACGCGCGTTTCGGCAGAAAACCGCCTTCTTCAGGAGTCTCTGCTGGTAATCTAGAGAAGCAATTATAAAGAAAAAAGATATATGTCACACAAGACTAGATATTTTTCACATATTTTACATACTTATTTAACAGATTCTAAAAACTGCTAGCTTCACTACAGTCTTCCAACAACTGAGTATACATTCTGCATCGCGACTACGTCTAAACTCACACCTTCTAGAATTAAACATTATACAATTTTGGTCACCTCATGTCAATTGATTGACAGATATTCACAGAAATACATTGTGCAGCACTTATCCGTATTAACATGTTGTTATTGACATATATATATTTTTACATTATAGAAAACTTCGTAAATACATATAGCCAGAGCCACTTGATTAAATGCTAATGCCTGATCAGAGATAGAACCTTTGTAAGGATTTGTTGGATGGAAAGAGGGAATACTTTGAACACATAATGGTAAAAAGACCCGTAACGAGATGTGAGGTGAATATTTAACCTGATAGCATATATTGCTTACTGTGGTGTATCTACTCTAGTGGCTTTATTCAACTAGAGAGGTTTCGGACTGATGGCTTTATTACATTGATGATAGATCAAATTGGTGACTCGCCCATATATGTTTCCTAATGGGAGCCAAGTATTACCTTATATTGTACAGGTCCTATTTTTCACTTGATTTTCAATCTTGAACCTCAAACGGTTAGTTCTGAGGTGCGGGCGATGATCAATGGGTTATTTGATATTATCCCGGTACTCTGAGGATACAAACAAGGCAACGACATAGGGTAAGATGTACATTTAGCTGTCTAAATAACTTAAAGTTATTGACTTACTGAATATGAATCATTGTATAGAGGAGGGAATAACAGAGAAAATAAAAGGGGAATTACCTCTAAAAATCAAAAAAGAAAGCTTCGTGAATGACCGTGGATACTGATGCTGCCAGGTAAGACACTTGATTTGTAGCTGTAAATTCGAAAAGAAGGGACTGTAATTGGTAATCATAGAGAATAGTGACCAGACTAAAGAAGGCGACTGGTATCCACTGATCTTTGCTTTATGGTGGTAAAAGTATATACCTACCTCTCGATTTTGCAAGGAAGATCTTATAGGGGGGTTCTGAAAACGTAATTGGTACAGCTCGGTGTTTCCGAAAATGGCAGAACCCGAAGGCCTGCAAAGATATGAGAATGGTTTCTAGGGTGATAGAATAACCAGAATTGTCAATTCTTAAAAGATTGCAGATGTTATAAAAAACGACTTTCTGTTTAGGCAAGTAAACAGTAACTGGGGGTTAATGGTGTCCGCTAGTTGTGCAAAAAGAGAGCACATACCTTTCAATTTATAACAAGAGGCAGATGTTACATAAGGCGACTTTCTGTTTTAGGCAAGTAAACAGTGGCTAGGGGCTCGTGGTGTCCACAAGTAGTGGAAAAAAGTGAACACATACCTTTCGTGTTTCTAAAGAAATTATTTTAAGGGTTCTTGATCATGGCAGGCAATATCCGGCGTACGGCCGGAAGGGGTTAACAGCTCCCCTCTCCCAGCTCTCCCGCCATCCTCCCATGAGCCCCACAGTTCCCATCAAGCATTTGTTCTCTACAATATTTATCATAGTTGCATCCAGTCCATTACACCCCTTCATCAAAATAGAGGGGGGGGGGGTAAGGAACATGGCTAATGGAACAATGAGCCATTGAACTTGTTGAACAGTTAGAATACCAAAAGGTCGGAGGCCGAACGTGCTCCCGTCCATACTCTCAAGGAGAGCAACAAATTCTAATTCTAAGGGGGTTGCTGTGCGATGTGTACTATAACAATAGTATTTAAGTCAACAAAGTCATTCAGTGAAGGCCTTCCGCCTTCCCGGGGGGTATGTGTTAGTCCAGACCACTCTTGCAATACAGGGAACCATTCGTACAAGTATTAACCACCATACTTTACGTGTCTCTGCTGGTCGGCTGCCGGGTAGGTCGTCTTTGGACTCGTGTGCCGACTGCACGCAAGTTACCGTGTTGTCCCTATGTCGAGCACACACTGAAGAGGGTTCTGGTGTGTGCCCTGTCCTTAGATCGTGGGCAGGGTCGGGTTTGCTGCCTGTTGTCGTGAGTTTCTCTGGCGTCTGTAGCGCCGCAGCTCAATCAGCCGGTCTCTCTGTAGCCATTACGGCACTCCTCAGTGAGTGTCTCCGGGGTGTAGCATCCCGTGGTGTAATCAGCTGATGTAGTCCGCTGTCTGAGGCGTGACGTCCGGCCCGTCCTCCGAGGCCTGGGAGTCTGGGATTCCATAGACTGCTTCGTCGTCGCAGGGGAGGTCTTGTGGACTGCCACCTGCTGCTTCGCTCTGCACAGGGGAGCCGGTGAGTTCCATCACCAGGCGGAGGACGTCCTGCTTCTCTTGCTGCGTAGCATCCGCCGGGGGGGGTGGGTGTCCTCGCCGCTCCTCGCATACTGGTCTGTGATTTCTGGCGGGGTCTGTGTCTCCTCCGGTTGCCTCCAGATTAGTGCCGATTAGCGGGGCCCGCGGCTGTTCTGGGGGCAGTATCTGTGCCACTGTCTAGCCACGCCTCCACTTCGTTGGGGTCGGTGAAGAAGTGCGTTCGTTTGCCAGCTACTACTCTCAATTTTGCGGGAAACAGCAGAGAATATTGCATACCCAGCCGTCTCAGGCGCTTCTTCACCGCCAGGAAGGAGTGTCTTTGTCTCTGCACTTGCACCGTGTAGTCCGGAAAGAACATTACCGACGTGTTCTCGATCCGTACCTCCTGGAGTTTGCGTGCTTCACGTAGGATGGAGTCTCTGTCTCTGTAGTTCAGTATGCGAAGCAGCATGAGCCTCGGGTTGGAGCCCGTTGTCAAAGGCCTTGTGGGAACTCTGTGTGCATGTTCTACTACGAAGTGTGGCGAGAGTGACCCCTCCGGCAGTATGTCTTTCAGCCACCTTTCCATATGTTCCTCCGGGTTCCTTCCTTCCCATTTCTCTGGAACCCCAACCAGTCGCACGTTGTTCCTTCGTGCCCTACCTTCCGCATCCTCAGCTCTGTCCTCTAGAAATTCCACCCTGTTGAGCAGGTCCTGTATTTGCTTGCTTGATTGTCCGACTTGGGGCTGAAGTTCCTTCACGTCGCTTTCCAGGGACGTGGTGCAGTCTGCCATTATTTTGTGGTCCACTCTTAGATACGTGAGGTCACTGACCACACTATCTATTTTGGTGGAGGTGTGAGTGAGCTGAATGGACTCCTCCAGTCTTTCCATAGCTGCCAGCATAGTGTCTAGTTTGGCCGTTGTCTGGTCCGGGTCGGCGTTCTTACCGGATTTGTCAATTTTGTCCTTAGAGCTTGCGCTTCCGGCCCCGGTTCGCGTCCTGGGTCCGTTAGACACCAGTGCCCTGGCTCGTGTTCTGTCTCTGTATCGAGACCTGTAGCGGCCACCGGAGGATAGGGCAGGGCTTGGGCCCGCAGCGCAGGGGAAGCCGGGCCGGCCTCCCGATGCTGACGTTCTGTAGGCGGTCTGTTGTTTGCTCTCCTACCCCTACAGCGGCGATCGGTGGTATTCAATGGTGGCTAGTCATTGGCTCCAACACTTGCACGCCTTGTGGCCCCAAAGTCCTCACCCCAGGCGGTGTTCGCATGTGTCACTTAGCTTCGCAAGTTGCCACTCGCTCTTCCGGTGGTTCCGTGCCTCGTGGTGTTGCCAGCTGCTCGGGCTCCACTCACCTTGCGTCTCCTTTGCTGTCCCGCATGCTCAGCCCCCGGTCGTGGGCATTTCTGTGCCCTCGCCGCGTGTCGGCGGTGGGCGGGTGGCCTATCTCCGACTGTGTCCACCGGGTCCGCTGGTGCCTGCCTTTAATCTGCGCCCTGTGTCCAGGCCACCCCCGGCACCCGGCCCGCTTCCGCCTACCCTCGTCTGTCCCGTGTCGCGGACTCCGAGGCCTCCGTTGTCGGGGATCCGATCTCGGGCGCCGGTCCTGGCCTCCGGTCCCAACGGGTTTTTCTTCCGTCCCCTGCCCTCCGGGTCCGCTCCAATGTTCACGGCACACAGGTCTCAGCGCCCACAAATGGCCAGGGTAAGGTCACAGTTATTCTGTTTGCGGGACTGCACACCCCGCCGGCGCCGGCCGCAGGCCACACTGTCGGGCCTACTGTTTCCGCCAGAGCCCCGAGGTTTGGTGTCACCGATCGCCACCAAAATCAGATAGGCAGTAGATCTTGGTGCCTCGTTGCTGCGCCTGTGATTGCCGGTCGGCTGCAGTGGGTAATTGTTCAGATAATTGCACCGGGAAGGGGAGCTCGGGGCTCTACCCGAAGGCGTCCATTCCAGTTGCGTGCGTAGCCACGCCCCCCGTGGTGGAATTTGGATCATACCATTGTTTCATTACATCCTGACTGGTTCTAAGTTGCCTGAACCTTACTTCCACAATTTTGTTTCTGAAAGCCAGTATATAGCTAACTACATCCTGGAGAAGCCTCCTGGGAGCTTGCTTCCACCCCTCTTTCACCAAACTCACAGGTCCTCTGACAAGGTACGCATACAGTAGCTCAAAGGGGCTAAAGCACACTCCCTTCTGAGGCACCTCCCTGCCTGTAGAAAACAACAGTTCTAGCTAGAGGTTGTCCCACTTACTCATCAGGGCAGGCTTTAATAATGGCTTTTGGGGTCTTGTTGAATCTCTCAACAAGAAACTTTTGTTTGTGGGTGGTAAGGGTGGAGAACCTGTAGGTAACCCCACACTCTGGCCACATTGACTGCATATAAGCAGACATGAACGTGGTGCCCCTGTCAGACACTCCTTCCTTGGGGAAACCAACTCAGGGTAAGATCCCCATCAGGATCTCAGCCACTGCGGGTGCAGTTGTGGTCTTTAGAGGGATTGCCTTTAGGTACTTAGAGGCATGATCCACCAGAACCAGGACAAACCTGTTGCCTGAAGCAGACCGGGTATCCATAGGCCCAACAATGTCAATGCTCACCCACTTAAAGGGTGTGCAAATAACAGGCACATGATTAAGAGGGGGCTTTCAGCCTCTGCCAAGTCTTTTCACTAGCAAGTCAGATTACACAAGTCCTACAGAGTGCATCGGAGGGAGTCTTGATCTTAGGCCAATAAAAGTGGGAGGCAAGCCTTGCTAAGGTCTTGCCCCAGGTGTCTTGCAAATCAATCAATCAATCAATCAATCAATCAGGGATTTCTAGACTGCTGCAACTCACCTGTGAGGGTATCAAGGCACTGAGGGGTGGGCTGCTGATCTGTCTGAGTGTGGAGGTTCAGTTGAAGAGACCGGTCTTGATGCTTCCCTGAACTGTGTCAATGACGCCGATTGCCTGCGGTGGAGGGCCAGGGTGTTCCAGGTCTTAGCGTCAAGATATGAGAAGGATCTTCCTCCAGTTCTCGTCTTGTGGACCCATGGGAGGGAGGTCAGGGTGAGTTGGGCAGAGCAGAGTTGTGGGAGTGTGGAGTTCAAGGCATTGGTTCAGATATTCTGGTCCTGTGTCAGGGAGAGCTTTGTAGGCATGTGTGAGGAGCTTGAAGGTGATTCTCTTGTTGATAGGGAGCCAGTGGAGTTGTTGGAGGTGTTGTGTAATGTGGTTGCTATGGGGGATATCAAGGCATTTTGAACATTCTGTATTTTTCTGAGCTGTTTCTGGGTGATGCTGGCATAGAGTGCTTTGCCGTAGTCCAGTCTACTGTTGAGGAATGCATGGATGACCATCTTTCTGGATTCTGTGGGGAGCAATCTGAAATTCTTTCAAAGTAGGCAGAGCTTGTGGAAACAGGATGACGATGCTGCGTGGATTTTGCAGTTCATTGAGAGCCAGGGGAATTTAGTGAGCCACCTCTAGTAGGAAGGCCCTTATCATTGGGGGACCACTAGGTCCCTTGTAGTTCCTTGCTCAGGAGCCTTAGGCTAACTGTTAAGGAGGTTGCCCTCCCATTAAATGTGATGACTACCATAGGCATCACCTGCTGCTTGGGCTTCAGCCTGTTGCCTCTTGCCCGCAAGGGTTGAGAACTCCATCTGTGCCCTAAAGAACTTTCCCTTGGTAGGCCACATTCCACAAGCCATCCTGCAAGCTCAGGCAGGTCAGTGAACTCCGGGGAGGCCACCACTGGTGTCTCATCCATCTCACTGGGAGTACATTCAGGGACTGGTTTACCATGCCCTCTGCCCTTCTTATCAGCTGGCTGGGCCATTATTTCAGGCTCCAGCCCTTTTTGACTCCCATCCTGGGCAGCCATGAACCTCATGGTTGCACAGATCCATTCAGGTAACCCCAACATCTCCACATGACCCTTGAGCTCTACTTCCTTTCAAGTGATTGTCTCAAGGTCATTACTCAGTAAACAGACAAAGGGCATAGCAGGGCTCACAGAAAGCTTCAGAAGACCTAAACCCCCAATGCCCCACTCAAATGGAGCAAGGGCCACAGAATTGTGGCCCTCTCTGTTGTCAGCCACCATAAACTGGTGGAATGATGTGGAATGAGCTGCACTGTGCACACCAGCTGACTCTTTACCATAGTCATTCTGGCACCGGTATCCTTCAGAGCGTCAACACCTTGCCCATTGATGGTGGCCCATTACCTATACTTTATTCCATTAGAAGGCACATGGATCTTAGGGTACATCTAACTGGTACCCTGGGACACTAGGATAACCCTACTATCTGCCCTTAAATAGAACAAACTCCTTCCCCGGCACTACAGTTACCACCCCTGGAACCTTTCCTCCAGTGGGAGGTCGTGCTTTTTTTGGACACTTGGGATCCTCCATAATCAAAGCACATATAGCTCTTGGCAGTTTTGGGCTACTGAATTTTGTCAGGGTAGTTTGTCTTCTGGTAGCCAGATTGGGAATGAGAACCAGACCCTTTCCGCTGTGTGTTGTTTTAGGGGCCTGAAAAGAACTCCTTATTTTGATCTCCCCCTCTTTCTTCCATTGGGAACCCTGAGCACCCTTTGGGAACCTCTCAGATACCTTCTTGGACACTCTAGTGCTCACCCAGATGCCTGCCTCCTCAGCAAGCTTTCTGAGTTCAGAAAACTTACTATCAACGTGGTGTTGGTGCAGCTCTGTAAAACAAACATCATGGATGTGCTCCTTCATAATCAAGTTGTACAGCCCTGCATAATCTTCTACTTTGCTGCCCCCTCACCCAGCCTTTCAGTGCCTTGCTAGCATAGTCTAAGCAGTCCACCCAGCATTGTGATGCTATCTTGTGAGTGGCCCTGAACCTCTGCCGGTATTTCTCAGGTGTCAGCCCAAATTTGTTGACTAGTATGGTCTTCATTGCAGTGGTCCCTCACCTCTAGTGTGGGAAGTTTGTTCCTCCCCACTGTGGGAATATACCTCCATAAACTGCAACCCCAGGGCTCCTCTGGAACCTTGAGCACTCTTTGAACCACTTCATAGGCTGCAAACCATTTGTCTATGTCACCCCCCTCAACATAACTGGGCACCAAATCCTTGGGTATCTGGAATCTTACTTCAGTAGTAGACACTGCAGGTATGCTACCACCATTACTGCTACTGGACCCCACTTTTTATGGCACTTAAGTTCAGCTCTCCGAGTCTGAGCTCATTGGCCATGTTTCTCTTCTCTATGGCCAACCTCTTCTCCACCAAAGCATCTTTCCTCTCAGCTAGAGACTGTTCTTTCTCAAGTTGGAGAAGTTTCTGCTCTTGCTCTAATTTAGCAAGCTTCAGCTTGAGCTTTCTCTCCTGCATCCTGTCGGCCAGTTCCTCCAGGGACAGGTTCCACGATGAGGTGCTGCTCCCTGCTCTGGGAACCATTACTGCTTCAGGCAAGTTGGTGACTGCTCCACATGTAGTTCCAAATCCACAACAAGTCCCAGGAGCCGCTCCTCATCCTCTTCCTCTGGGACCTCAGTCCCTGCATTCTTGGCCACTGCCCAGGCTCTCAAAACGTTCTGCTGATCCCCCTTCCACATGAAACCTCTCATAGATACATGAACCCCCTTGCAAAAATCCTTAAGCTGGGCCACAGTCCAGGATTATAACTTTGGCTGCTCACAATCAATGACTTCAGGTGGAGATGAAGGTGCTGGTTCTCAAGAGAGAGACATGGCTTTAGCAAATAATAAGAAAGACAATTTAGGGATAATTGAAAGTGGTTCAAAATGGTCTTTAGCATAGAGTTATAGTAAACAATAAGTTACTATATGGTACACAACTTCTACCCTCATCACTGCTCACCAATGTAAAATGGGGTCTCTAGTTGGCAGAGGTATGCACCCTGCCCAAGTAGGGGCAACTACTCTTGTCAAGTAGGTACACATTAAAAGATAACATGTGTTCACCCTCTGGTAGCTTGGCACAGAGCAGTCAGGCTTATCTAAAGAGGCGATGTGTAAAGTATTTGTGCAACACACAAAGTAACACAATGAAAACACCACAAAAAAATACTCCACAAGGGTTAGAAACATAGATAATATTTAATGAGTTAAACAAGACCAAAGCAAAAATAATACAATAAGTACAACCGGAGTTAATAATTGTTAAAGATAAAATAAAAATATAGTGCTTAGAGTCATAAAGCGCCAACCAGGGAAATCTGGTTGCGCTAGACCGGGGGGAATCTAAAGTTCAGGCTGTCTGCAATATAGAGCAGGCTGGCTACGGGACTCATGCAGGTCCAGCTGAAAAAAGACCTTGGATGGAGGAAGTATCGTTGTCGAAGTCCCGATGTGAGTAGCAGAGGGGGTGATGCATTCTTGTCATTCGTGTGGATGGATGCGATGCATCAGTTCTAATCCATGCAGTCAGAGAGACTTCATTGATAAACCCCTTCGCGATGAAGAAGATGAGCAGCATCAGCGTTGAAGGGGATGCGTCTGCTCTGATCGTAAAGCCATCCATGCGAGGATTCTCCTGGATTAGCACTAAAAAATCACTTCCAAGGGTGCAGGACTGGGTTGGCACCACTTGGCAAGGCAGGACTCACAGATGGCAAAGTCCAGGTGCAATTGCAGAATTGTATGAATTCTTTGATGGCCCTGAGACTTCAGGATAGGGAACAAGCCAGCAAGGTCTTGGAGTCATTCTGGGTTCAAGTGAGCTGGGTCCAGTAATTTTTCGCATCAGGGCAGCAATTAGCAGGCAACAGGGAGCACAGCAGAGCAGAATAGCAGTTCTTCCAAAGCAGCAGTCCAGCACAGTGGAGTTTTTCACAGTTCCAGTAGAGTACTGTCTTGGTGGGGTCAGAGACCCAGTACGTATACCCAGTTGTGCCTCTGAAATGGGAGTGACCTCAAAGAAGGGTCTTTGAAGTGCACAAAGATCCTTCCTTCCCAGCCCTGGCTCCAGGCTATCAGTAAGGGGCAATTAACCCTTTGTGTGATGACAGGATGCAACCTATCAGATGCAAGTGTCAGTTCCTCCCTCCCTTCCTGCCCAGGAAGGGCCATCAGAATGCAGATGAGTGCTCAGACACACCTAATGTTTCTGTGTGTGTGGCTGTCCAGAGGTAATGCACAAAGTGAAGCTATTACCCACCTCAGACCTGTATTGGAGGAAGGCTGCAGGCACGCAATGCAGTAGGAGCAAAGAAATACCTACTTTTTAAAAGTAGTAACACACAACAATGTCTCAACGAGAATCAATGAGGAGACATCATTTAAATAATATAATGCATAAATTAAATAATGGCAAATAGTCCCAAAAAACACAGATACATGCAATTATATTATCAACAAAGAAATGCAGATAAAAATGCAGAATCAGACATGCTTTTTAAGTTACTTGAATTGTGGGGAATATACAATAAAAATTCAAATTATTTGAGGTACCAATTGCGTACCACTTTTTTAACATGGTAAATCATAATAATTCACTAATATCAGTCCTTGTACATATCGGTCTTTGAGGTGGTCTTTGAGGTGCTCTTTCTTCTTTGTTTCTTCTTCTTTTTCTTTCCTTATTCTCTTGTATACAAATTGATTGCCTAGACTGCGACTTTGCCAAATCTTCTTTTAATGGGTACACTCAGTACTAACATCTGTATGCCTTTTTCTCATGAATATTTCTTGTTATATAATGACTGGATTATATGGAATCAGGATATATCATGACATTGCCATGCCAGCACTAATTGCGAACATGCTGCGAGCCTGAATTGCAAAGATGCTGCCCACACAGATAACTGTCGAAATAACATCATTCACATGTGATATTTAGAACGTTGATTATATATTGCAAATATTATTCCCTGTATCATGGATATTAGTGAATTATTATGATTAACCATGTTGAAAAAGCAGTAATGTTACCTCAATTTGTGTAAATTTTTCTTGGATTTTCCCCTATCTTTCTCTTGCCTTATCTCCTGTACTTTACCCACTAACTGTTTTTATCACCTAACCCATTCAGTGTACCATGGCTTTTAAATTGATTTATGGGTATCTACTGTGCACTTCACTCCTGCTATAATATGAATCTGTTTTTGTCACTTTACGACCAATATTCGTCTATTGTCAAAACCGGCCTTGAAAAAGCCCTCTGCAAATTTGCCATCAGGCGAAACCTGTGTTGTCTGTCCTTTTTTTCGTATGATCTCACTATTGGAACAAAATATAAAAAAACAACACACTCAGTCAAGAAATGAATATGATTCTTGGAAATTATTCCTCTCACAACATCCTATAAGAAGGCACAGACCGCCACCCACAATTCAAGTTATGGTATTCACAATGGCTATTGGGTGCAGCCATTTGTGAGGTGCGTGGCATCGTCAATATTGGGCCCTGGCTACTGTAGCGTAAAACCTAGACTCATCCACCTATCTCAGTAACCTGCAGCAAGTTGTCTAGGTTCTCTTCATGCTATGTTGCCCATCATATTTGGACATTAATTATATTAATTACCTGAAGTTCCTTACCTATGGCCAAATGCAGAGATCAGAGAGCGCACTGTAACCGTCGAAGAGAGGACATTTTTTCCACATCGGGAACTCTTGCTCAGCCCACCAAATTGAATTCCCAATCTGCAAAATCTACTTTCCAAGCCTTGGAAAAGCACTTAAAAAGGAAACAACTAAATTGTGGGAAGCTGGCAGTCTTAAAAAGTATTTAGAAGTGGATAGAATACCAATAGGACTTTGGATTCTAATACTTCAACCCGCTGAGACTACAAAACCAGAACAAATTTGCAAAAGGGGAAGAGAACTTGAGGGAAGCCTCCAAAATTATGATACGTCAATTGATTGATATTGCAGAAGAAGAACACAACAAACACAAAACAGAAGTGGATGATCTGACAAAGAAAATAGTAGAATCAAACTGGGGGGATGTCTGTACTAAAAACTACTAGATACTTAAGAGAATTATAGATGAATATGAGGAGGATTTGATCCAACGTAAAAACAGGAAATTTCGGCAAGACCAAATAGATTACCAACTCGGGAGAGTCTATACATTTGCGAAACGCTATGACAACATCCAAAAGGAACGACAACCTGACAGACTAGACAAGCACAGGATACGATCACTAGCTCAGAAGCTGAATCACCAGGGGCTGAAACCATAGCCACAGCAATCAAAGTCAGTGTAAATGTTTTGGAGGAGGTCCTAAGTCAACCTTTAGGGTTCCCGAACAAATCCATCCAGGATACCAGAACCCCATTAGAAAACACCCCAGGTACATAACGTCAAAACCAACCAGAGGAGTAATAACCAAAGAAAGGAGAAGACCGGAAACGGATCAAAAGAACCAGACAACCTAATGGTCAACATCTCTGTTCAACTAAATACTACATCACAGGACGGGATACTCGACAAGGGCCTATTGTGTTGCTCAACGAGATTTTGGGATCTCACCAAAACCATGATAGACATCTTCAAATTCACATGCAAATTAAAGTTGACTGCATTCTTTCACAACAAACCACATGTCCGAGAGGAAAGAAGAATACCAATAACAAGCCCCCTAACAGTCCAGGACTTGGAGAACATACACCTATTAACCACATTAGCAGATGATGTGGAGGATCAACCCTTGTCCCCCCTGGCACTGGAATGGGAACTGGGCATTGATACTACATATTCTGCTACAAATGAGGTCAGTTCCAAATCAATGTTTTGCCCTCAATTTCCCCCTGGTAACACCATTGACCTATTCCAGACAGACGTTTCAAAATACTTAACCTTAGAAAATCAGAATACCAAAAAAGAAAATGCTTCCTACCAAAACATCTGAAAGATCACAAAATGAAAGCCTTGAAAGAGTTAAGGAACCTTCCTGAAATAGTGATCAAGGAAGCTGATAAAGGGATTTTATGGCATGACACAGAGGCCAACATTATGCAATAAATCCTTTATTGCTACCACTCAGCAGCAAAAACAAAAACATGTTCTTAGAATAAAGAATACAGAACCTCTAAGAACATTACAATAATAGCAAAACTCCTCTACATCATCTGTTCTTCCTTCTTTTATTGCTGCTGCTCAAAGAGATAAGTATTACTACGAATAGATTTAATAGAAAAAGACAATTTAAGGTAGACAGACTTGGGAAATGTTATTGATATTTATATAACTTTTTATTGAAATTGATAGAAGGTATAGACATAATGTAATTGAATTTTCGGTATTTATGTTCATGTTTCTGTTTTGGGAAATTATAAATTTAAAACAAAATGTATTATTTAGAGAAGATTTAGTTGTAAAATATCATTAAAAAGGGTTTGTGAAGCGGAAGAAACTCTTCGGGAGTTAAGGTAAGTAACTATTTTTGTACGATGTGATATTTGTTGGCGTATTTGGGAAGGATTCCTGTAGTGCTGTTAAATGTGACCTTTACGGTCGTGTTATCGTAGGAAAACGAAGGGTTTATAAGAAGTTTTTGAAAGTTGAAAGTGTTTTTCTAAAATACTACCTTTTGAGTGCGCTGTTTGCACAAGCGATTTAAAAAAGATTAAATCATCACGAGCTCAGGTCGTGAGCCTACCTTTGTGACGCACTAAGTTGTTCTTCATCTCCTCAGGGCGCGTACCGAATGCAGCAGTTCTCGCGTTTAGTTGATTACGCGCATGTAGGATTTGAGATTTATGGCATTATGGAGTTGCCGTACAGACATTTGGTTGCCTAGCATCGACGTTTAGTTTCTCGGAATGGTAATTTTTCTGTCAGTTTCGTGAGGAGGCTAAGGAACGTTGAAGTGGTTTTGCGATCGGACTGAGATTGATTTATTTAAAGTTATGGAAGTGGTTTTTGGTGTGGTTTTAAGCAAAAGGTAAAAAAATAGGAAGTTTGAATAGACGTAGGTTGGATAGGAATAATATTAATAAGAATAATATTTATAATTTATCAAACAGTTTTGAATATGTACTTTAGAGTGTGTAAAATATTAGATATTTATAATGGAGCAAGGAGAAGGATCTCTGGAGGAGAAACTAAACAAAGCAGTAGAGAAAATAACAACAGAAGTGTCACTGAGAATGGAAAGAAAATTGGAACTTATAGCTGCTTCTAGGACTAGTAGGCCAGAGGAGGAAAGGTTTTGGTCAGCTCCTGAAAATGATAATGCGCATTCTAGTAATAAGAAGGCTTCAAGGAAAAGGAAACATGTTTCTTCCAGTGTTCAACAAGGGAAGAAGAGAAGATCTACTGTGGTAGAGCATGTTTGCTGTTCAGACAGGCAAGTAGTAGATGCCTCAGGCATCAAAAGGGGGCACGTAAGAGGCCCAAGTGATGAAGCAAATAAGGGGATGCGCAGACATAAATATATGGTATGTGAGGATTCCTCTGGGAGTCCAGTGGTAGCACTGAGTTGTAGTTATGAATTTCAATCTGAGGACAAAGTACTCATTACAAGTACAAAAAAGGATGAAAATACAGGATCATAGAGTAAAAATAATAAAGATCCTTTGGGTGTTGATATGTTTGACCCATTACTTATAAAACATCCTTTTTCATTGGAGTGGGGTCCATCTGATCATGTTGCTCAGTATTTGGAATACTGGAGCAGAAGGGAAATTCCAAAGGAAGTACGTGTTAGACTCAGATCTGAGTGCCCTCGACCTACTGTTGGGAATAAGGTGTTGATGACACCAGAACTTGACTCAAAGATGATTGAATTTAATGCAAAAGGGGGTTCTGACCCTAGGAAAGGAATAGATCGAGGGTTGAAGTCCTGCCAGGACAGATTATTAAATGTTGTCGGACCAGTTTCAAAAATATTTGAGATGGCATAGGAGGCCTATGTTGGTATGCACAATATTGATGTGCTGGAACTACGTGAGTGGGTTAAAAGGGTGGTCTGCTTATTAGGCAATGCAAATACAGCTCTGTCAATTGAGCGAAGAAAGAGTTTGTTACTTAAAAGTGACCCGAAATTGGTAGATCTAGCGGCTAAAGAAGAAGGACCTTTGGCTAAGGGTCTTCTTTTTGGTGATGAATTTATCAAAGATTTATTAAGGTATGTTGGTACGTTTAGCAGCCTACAAAAGTCTCAAAGAGAGATATAAAAGGTGTTTAGTGAGTGTGTTTTTGGTTCGGCCGGGAGAACGCGGAGTCAGTTCCCCGACCGAGGACAAGGAATCACAAGAGGCTCCTTTTCACATGGCTTCAGAAACAGAGGCTACCAGAATCAACAGTATTTTCACGGAGGTGGATTTTTTCCGCAACAACAACGTGCAAGGGGAAGATACAATGGAGGAGAAAGACAAGGCAGAGGCACGAGTGGTAAATCAAGACCTTTCTGTTATCCACTTAAAATTGGGCGACAGACTTGCCCAATTTTCTCCGGTTTGGAGGTCAGTAACAAATGATCCATGGGTGTTGGAAACAGTTCAAGGTTTCAAGATAGAGTTTATAGCAAACCCAGCTCAAAGAATTTTACCAAAACGTATGGTTTTTCAAAAAGAACAAATGAAGATGATAGATTTAGAGGTACAAGGTTTAATAAGGAAAGGTGCAATAGAAAAAGAGACAGAGTTTGTGGAAGGATTTATAAGCAATATCTTTCTAGTGGAGAAAAAGGACAAAGGGGGCATGCGTCCAGTAATAAATGTACGTCAGTTGAACGATTGGGTGGTTTATCACCATTTCCCAATGGAGGGGATACATCTGTTGAAAGATGTGTTATTGAAAGGAGGCTGGATGACAAGCTTGGATTTGAAGGATGCTTATCGTACAATACCAATATGGAGAGAGCATCAGAGATGTTTGTGGTTTGTGTGGAAAGACCAGATATGGAAATTTGTGTGTCTACCTTTCGGCCTGTCATTCACTCCGTGGTGTTTCACGAAGGCAGTACGGCCGGTGGCGGCATTTCTGAGAGAGAGGGGTGTTCATTTGATCATATATTTGGACGATATTTTGATTATGGATCAGGACAGGAATACTCTTCTTTCTCATACAAAGTTAGAAATAGAGGCGCTAGAGTCTCTGGGTTTTGTAGTGAACAGGATGAAAACTCAATGTGTACCCAGTCAACAAACATAGTTTTTGGTTTTGTGGTGGACACAGTGGAAGCTGTTCTGAAACTTCCAAGGGAAAAACCAAAGAGAATTCCGAAAGAATTGAAAAATTTATTGAAAATAAACAGCATCTCTTTAAGAATGTTGGCTTGCATAGTTGGACTTCTGTCTTCTACAATTTAGGTAATTTTCCCAGGTTCTTTACATTACAGGGCATTACAGAGGTTAAATGCTTTGCATTTAAGGAATGGTTTAATGTATTCAGGGAGTGTATGTCTTTCGCAAGAAGCAAGACAGGAGTTGATTTGGTGGCTGAGGAATATGGAAGCCTGGAATGTGCGAGCAATTTTTGTAGAGAATGCGGTTCTAATTGTGGAATCAAATGCAAGCATGGAAGGTTGGTGTGCAAGATGCAAATTGCTAAGTACTGGAGGTCGATGGACAAGTCAGTAAAGAAAACTACATATAAATTGTTTAGAATTACTAGCAGGATCTTTTGCAATAAAATGTTTTGGGGAACAGACTGCAAGATTTTGGTCATTTTAAGGATGGACAATGTTTCCGCAGTAACGTATGTCAACAGGATGGGAGGTCCACGATCGAAAGGTCTAGCAGATTTGGAGAGAGTCTTTTGGGAGTATTGTTTGGAGAGGAATATTTATGTTCAAGCAGAACATATCCCAGGGAATCCCAATTCAGTAGCAGATAGATATTCGAGGAACTTTTACGACTCCAGCGATTAGATGTTAGCCAGGTTGGTTTTTGCGAGGTTGAACCAGTTTTGAGGACCATTTCGGATAGATCTTTTTGATAACAGAATAAACACACAACTAGAGACGTTTTACAGTTGGCATCCAGATCCAGAGGCGATGGGGATAGATGCTTTTCTGCAGGATCGGAGAGGTCTACGTCCATATGCTTTTCCTCCTTTTTTAATGATAAGCAGAGTAACAGGGATGATTGGGAAATGGGAAGAAACGGTGGTGATGATCACACCGTTTTGGAGCTCACAAGCTTGGTACCCTATGTTGTTGGAGATGAGTGTGGATTTGCCAATACTTGTGCCAATGTTTCAAGGAATCTTGTGGGACCCTCAAGGGGAGGTTCACAGTCTGGTGGAATCAGTTTAACTACAACTATTGGCTTGGAGACTTTCAGGAGAGTCTGGAGTAAGCCAGGACGTTCAGTTGAGGCTTTGAAGCTCATTGAGGAATGATGGGCACATGGAACAAGGAAAGTTTATGTCAGCTTGGAATAAGTGGGATGGTTGGTGTGTGGAAAGGAATATGGATCCCGTATCAGCAGATGTAGTTCATGTTTTGAATTATCTAACTGATTTGTATAAAAGGGGTTTGGCTTATAGGTCAGTGAATTTACATATGTCTGCAATTTCTGCAGGTCATATTTTGGTGAAAGGAATTACAGTTAGTCAGGGCTTTATGGTAAAGAGGTTATTAAGGAGCATCAGGTTGGCAAAACCCCCTGGTTCAAGGTATACTTCTCGTTTAATTGAGTCATGGGATGACAATAGGCTTTTGAACCAAGAGGATTTATCTTATAAACTTACAATGTTGTGGTGCCTTCTTTCTTTTAGAAGAGTTTCAGATGTACGTGCTTTAGAAATTACAAGCAGATTTTTACTCCTGAGGGTATTTGTTTTTATATAAAACAAAGAACGAAAACAAATTCTACTTCTGTTTTTTATCCGTTCCTGTTGGAAAAGGAAAAGCTTTGTGTGGTGCAATGTGTGAAGGAATATGAATGTAGAACAAGGCCTTTAAAACCTGTTGGGGTAGATCGATTACTCATTTCTTTCAGGTACCCACATAAAGCAGTTTCGTCACTTACTTTGGCTAGATGGGTGAAAAGTTTAATGGAAAAACCAGGTATAGATATATACCTAGGGAATCTTATCTCAGCGAGGAGATCGAAAGGGAAAGGACCCTTGCCCCTTTCCAGCACCGGAGCATTTCTTTGGATTAACTGTTTGCCGGACCCGCTTCGCGGATCCCGCTTCCCTAGTGACTGACTGTCTGGGACTGAGGAGGAACAAACGGGGCTGCGAGCGAAGAGCAGGGACTCCGGTGTCCAGGAGCCCCTGCGTGGTCAACAGCCATCACCTGACCCGCTCTTCCCGGAAGCGCCGCCCACACAGTGCGGGACTGTGGTAAATCAGCCCTCCTCCCTCCCACAGGTGGGAATCTTATCTCAGCGAGAAGATCGAGAGGGAAAGGACCCTTGCCCCTTTCCAGCACCGGAGCATTTCTTTGGATTAACTGTTTGCCGGACCCGCTTCGCGGGTCCCGCTTCACTAGTGACTGACTGTCTGGGTCTGAGGAGGAGCAAACGGGGCTGCGAGCGAAGAGCAGGGACTCCAATGTCCAGGAGCCCCTGCGTGGTCAACAGCCATCACCTGACCCGCTCTCCCCAGAAGCGCCACCCACACAGTGCGGGACTGTGTTAAATCAGCCCTCCTCCCTCCCACAGGTGGGAATCTTATCTCAGCGAGGAGATCGAGAGGGAAAGGACCCTTGCCGCTTTCCAGCACCGGAGCATTTCTTTGGATTAACTGTTTGCCGGACCCGCTTCGTGGGTCCCGCTTCACTAGTGACTGACTGTTTGGGACTGAGGAGGAACAAACGGGGCTGCGAGCGAAGAGCAGGGACTCCAGTGTCCAGGAGCCCCTGCGTGGTCAACAGCCATCACCTGACCCGCTCTCCCCGGAAGCGCCACCAACACAGTGCGGGACTGTGTTAAATCAGCCCTCCTCCCTCCCACAGGTGGGAATCTTATCTCAGCGAGGAGATCGAGAGGGAAAGGACCCTTGCCCCTTTCCAGCACCGGAGCATTTCTTTGGATTAACTGTTTGCCGGACCCACTTCGCGGGTCCCGCTTCACTAGTGACTGACTGTCTGGGACTGAGGAGGAACAAACGGGGCTGCGAGCGAAGAGCAGGGACTCCAGTGTCCAGGAGCCCCTGCGTGGTCAACAGCCGTCACCTAACCCGCTCTCCCCGGAAGCGCCGCCCACACAGCCCTGGCACAAAAACAGATTGCTGCCCGCTCACGCGGGACGCACGCGGGCGGGCGCCGGGCTAAGCCCGGGCAAAGGGCGGGCCCTCTGAGGCCCTCGTAGGCCAGTGTAGGCTGGGCTGGGCCTAGTCTCTTACGCCTATTTTACACTGGAACTGTGGTCCACGACACAGGCGACGGATATGGCATCGTCGGTTGGAGAGGGTTGTACTGGGAAGGTGGTGGGAGCTAGAAATGGGACTCTGGATAATTTTTTCTCAAGGGCCCTGGGTGATGGTGATAAGGAAACTTCCGTGGCTGAGCGTAGGGCAGAACGTCGGCGCTCTATTGAGAATATGAAAAATAGGCCTCTTATTGATATCACTCCTAATCTTGTCACCCAGGAGGGTGGCTCATTAAACATTAGCGAGGATCCAATATCACAGGATGGCGTCCTGCTTTTACTGCAGGATCGTACTCCCACTCCATGTGTGCCCCCCAACCAGGTTGTAAGTGCCTCCCCCCTCCTTAGTCCCAGCTGTTCTGCTGTGGATTTAATAACCCAGATCCCCACTGCAGTTAAACCAAGGAAGACGAAGTCGAAACAAATAGTTGTGGTAGAGATGCATGGTCCACCTCCAAGCAAGAAAAGAAGGAAATTGAGGGGTGGGCAGGGTAAAGCCAAAATCCCCCATTCTGACTTTGGGAAAGTTTCAAAGCCCCCTGCCAGCTCTGATATGACAACTGTGGAGGTACCAGAATCTCATCCAACTTTGTCAATACCCCTAGCAGTGGCTCCCTCTGTCATGGGTACTAACATCAAAGCCCATGACAACACTTCTGGGGACCCACCACTGAATGCAGTACCCCCCGTTACTTCACTAGGGAATCTGGAATTCTTACTTAGGTCCTTGCTCCTGCCCATTAGTGAGAGCATAAAGAAAGTGGAGATTAGGCTTACCATCTTGGAGACGGCTATAAGTAGTATGGTTACCTTAGCCAAGGCCCAGGCGACTGGGGTCGCTCCATCAGCAATCTCCGCTAAGCTACCCTCTAACAAAGTTTTAATAGCTTCAACCCAGCCCCCCAAACCTAAGTCACAGCTCCTTGGCAGGGCTGACCTCGAACATCAAAGACCGCCTCTCCTCAAGCCTCAAAACATCCCAGCATCAGGTCCAGTGGGTGATTCACAGAAAGGACCGATAAGGGCTCCCACAGGAAATATGCGGGAGAAACAGGGAAGCGCCAGACACACCAGCGCTTCAGTGACCAAAAGGCCACAAGTGGAGATACCTCCACAAGCGGTGCCTTTTGTGGTCGTCTTAACTGGGGTTCCGCCATTATTAGACAACAAGAGAGAGGGCTATGCTCAATTGAAAAACAAAATAATGCATTGGCTGCGTACTTACAGACCCATTTCACATAACATCGACGGGGAGATAGTGCACGTCAGGCGGCACAATTGGTTGGGTAACAGACGCAAAGATATTGAGGGTGACCTGGTGGTGGTCAATTTTAGTGGATTATATATTAAACTGGCCCACTGGAAGCGGGGATAATTGTATCACCCCACGGGTTCTGACATATTTTTATCCTAGATCTGTGGTGCTCCCCCCTTCTTTTACAAATGGGCTGTACCCTCCCCATCCTAACCCCCTGCCCTTATATAGCAATAGGTATGCCCCTTATGGCCAGTATCCTGTCCAGGCGGCTGACCCCTTGGGCTGGATTACGGCACCCCAGAGAAACAACAGAAATACCAATAGTAGAATGGAGCACTTGAGGCCCTTCACCCCTCTGGAGATAGGCAACAGGTTCTCATTGCTATCAGGTATGGAAGACTGTGACTGATGTTCACAGACGAGGGGGGAGAGGGGTGGCCGTCTAAGTAGTGTTATCCCAAAGGTCACAGAGCTTGAGGAATTAAGGGTGGCAAGAGGCAACAACAATAGACAGGGATGTGGTAGTAATCTATCATCTAAGCCATCTACCTATGTGGATGCCTTTCCCATGCCTAAAGAGGGGGAAAGGAGCGGGAGTAAGGGAGTCCCTGGATTGCCTCCAATAGATCATAGGGACATTCACTTGTTATCCTGGAACGTGGCAGGGTTAAAAAGGAAGATGGCGCTTCCGGAATGGCATATATTCATCGAGAAGTTCGATGTCTGCCTATTCCAGGAAACTTGGAGCCTGTTTCCACTACACAAATCAGGATATACCACATATTTCTCCTCCGCAGTGAGTAGCGGGAAGGGTAAACCAGCGGGAGGACTACTGGCTTGGAACAAAATTGATCTAAATTGGGATGTTGCCATTCATGACTCTGCGTGTAGGGATGTCCTAGACCTCTCTTGTAGGGGATACGCTGAGGGGAGTAGGCTTGAATTATTTCATGTTTACGCTAGAGGGGCACCGGGGGACACATCCTCAGTAACATTAATGAGTTTAGACACAGCATTAGCGAAGTGTCCCCATTCTGCAAAAATTATAGTGGGCGGGGATTTTAACTGTACTTTTGAACCACTTAGCGGGGACGATCCCTTGGGCATTGAGGGGGAAGATTCTAGATGGTCTATCCCAGCCTTGTCGTTACCCCCTATTCGAAAATGGTCAGCAAGGGCAATTCAAATTAACGCCCTAACCAGGGAACACAACTTAAGAGCACTCAACGGTAGGACTAATTCAGACAGGGAGGGTGCAATGACATTCAATAGGCTCAATGGCCCATCTAGAATCGATTATATCTTACTGGCTGTCAGACTCTGGAAAGACCTAATAGATATGGAGGTGGTGGCTACACAGGATAGTGACCACAACCCCCTTTGCACCAAGTTTAGGTGGGCAACAAAAAGGGTGTGGGGCTGAGTGCTCCGTTGAGGTTAACCAAAGAGGTTGTCCCCTACAATAGTAACCGTAGGTTGAAATGGGACAAGGCCCAATTAAAGAAAGATCAACTGGGGAGTATAAAATCCCTTGTGGTAGATCTGACCTTGGACTTGGCAGCATGGGAGCAGGGACTGGGAAACGCACCGGAGTTACCCATTGCCTTAGATATAGCCTACAAGAACACAATAGAGCAGGTGAGCCAATACTTCTCATCCAAAGGGAAAAGCTGTAGAGCTAATAATATACCTCCCATTTCTACTAATCCCTGGTACACAGCCCAGTGCAAGGGAAAAAGGAAAGAGCTAACAGCTGCCCTGCTTAAAAAAGATCCCTCACTAGTTAGAGTGGCTAGGAAGGATTATTTGAGGGTAGTGGCACTGGCCAAACGAGAGTGGGAGGAACAATATTGGCAGGACCTAAACGGTGCTGTCTGCATGAGGAACTCAAGGCAATTCTGGGACCTAATTAACAAAGCTAGGCAACAGAGCACACAGCCACTTGCCACCCATATAACAAGTCAGCAATGGGTTGACCACTTTTCTGCAGTATATGGTGGAACTGAAGTCATCCCTTCTTTAACTGTAGCCATGGGTAGAGATGGGGGACATACAAGGGAGCTCGAGGAACCATTTCTGCCCTTGGAAGTACTAGGTGCTATTAGACATCTGACCCCGAAGAAGGCGGCTGGCCCAGATGGGATACCGGGGGACCTTCTGATAAAGGAGCCAAAGGCTTGGGCTGAATTAATTGTCCTAATAATGAATTACATCGCATGGGGTCACCCCATGCCAGACTCTTGGAAGGGCACTGAGGTGGTCACAGTGTTTAAAAAAGGGGCTAGAGAGGACCCTGCCAATTACAGACCCATCAGTCTGATAGATGTGATTCAGAAAGTGGTTGGCAGGTCATAATTTCAAGGGCTGGAGCCTGGATGGAAAAGGAACAAATCCTCTCCCACCTTCAGGCAGGATTCCGTCAGAAGGTGGGGACGATGGACCAGGTCTTTCACTTTTTTGGGATCTATTGGAAGTCAGTTACCATCAAAAGGGGCAGCCTTTATATGGCTTTTATAGATCTCAGGATGGCTTTTGACCTGGTCCCTCGAGCAAGGCTGTGGGAGACGTTGGAGAAGATGGGCTTCCCCGGGTCCCTTTTGAGTTTCATCGTAAGGCTCCACGAGGGGAATTACGCGAGGATCAGATGGGGCACCCAGGGCCAGCTGACAGATAGGGTGCCCGTGAGGAGGGGAGTGCGCCAGGGATGTGTTATGGCACCGACCCTCTTCTCCCTGTTTGTGAATGGAGTGGTGGATCATCTGAGAGAGGAAGAGGTGGACGCACCATCCCTGGCGGGGGAACGAATCCCCACTCTACTCTTCGCGGACGACACCTTACTGATCTCCAAATCCCCGGGGGGACTTCAAAGGCTTTTAAATCATTTCAGCACCTTCTGTTCAGATAGAGGACTCACCATCAACACCTCGAAAACTAAGCTCATGGCCCTCTCACCCTCCAAAAGATTTAGAAATAATTTCACACTTAATGGGGCACCCTTGGAGTTGGTAGAATCATTCGACTATTTGGGGGTACGGGTAAATAGTCGGATGAATTGGAAGGACCACTTGGCTAAAATGTTACTCAGCCATAAAAGAGTGTCAGGGGTGACTCTAAGAGAGCATCGGGAGTCAACGAGTAAACCCGTGGCTCCGGTTATGGCAATTTATGAGGGCCAGATACTCCCGGCTGCACTGTACGGCTCTGAGCTGTGGGGGTTTGAAAACGTTTCAGAGCTAGGAGCAGCGTAAAACAAGTTTTTGAGGGACTTGGTGGCTCTTCCCGTTTCTACCTCGCTAATTCCCCTGCGGCTAGATCTGGGCAGGCGATCCTTTAAAGATCTAGTGCGGCTGCGCCCCTTACTGTTTTGGGTGCGGCTGCGAAGGACCGGGGAGCTCGCTAACTATGCTGCTGTGCTGGACGAACTAATTTTGCTAGACACCGGTAACAAGATCAGGTGGCTATGCAATGTGAGGCAGCTGGTGGTGCAATTGGGCCTAAGGTATGTGTGGGAGAGTCAAATGCCACCCCCCAAACCAGTGATCAAGAAGTTATACTGGGATTGGGTGCAGGCAGAGGCAACATGCAGTGGGGTAGGGGGCTTACTTACAGAGCGGTTCCTGAAGTTTAAATGGACCAGGAAGCTGGAACCCTTCCTCGACCTCATAACCAAGCCTCTGGACAGAGCCCTTTATTTAAAGCTCAGGTATGGGACCCTTCCGGTGCACGAGTTTACCTCAGGGTGGTCTAATGCTGATGGCCCTCCGCGCCCATGCCCCGGGTGCGCGGCCCCGAAGGAGTCTGTGGCGCATTTATTGTTTGCCTGCCCCGCTTATAAAGTTGCTAGGAAGGTATGGTTGAAACCAGTATGTATGGGGCTGGGTTTGAGGTGCCATAGAATGGCTTTACGAGTCCTCACTACTGACTCGACTTTCTCAGTCATGGTATGCGGGGTGGCCAAATTTCTGAGAAGTGCATGGCTATCTCGTATTAGGAGGATGAAGCAGCAAACCCCGCCCCTGCCAAACAGATAGTCGGCACCCATTGGCCGTATGTTATGCTGAGTTTAGTATAGCTTTTGAAGTCATCCCATCAATTAGATAACAGTGTATTGATGAGAATGTTTGGACCGGGCCCCATATTAAACACCCAATGTACTGTAAAATATGTTTTATATTAACTGGGAATTTTATTGTGCTAGGTTTTATCCAATGTTCTTATTCCCTTTCTTTTAACTGAAAGTAATGTATAATTATTGAAAATGTATTCTTTTATGGTGAAAATTTTTACCGAATAAAGATTTATACTACTAAAAGGTATAGATATAAGTATGTTCGGTGCACACTCAGTGAGAGGTGCAGCTGCATCATACAGCACGTATTTTTGGAGGTAGTCTGCAAGATATTTTAAAATGTGCAGATTGGTCAACAGATTCTGTTTTTAGAAGATTTTATTTTAAACCTATTGAGAGTGCAGTTCAATGTCTTGTTGATATGCTTTGAACTTGCATAATGTTGGCTTCCGTGTCATGCCATAACATGTAGATTTTCCAGAGCCTTGGTGGGCTGAAAATCTGGATTTTATTAAGGACATGGAGGCTAATATTAACCCTCCCTTGTTTTGTTACCCAACCCTGATGTTTTGTCTTGTTATTTATGCGAGTCAAAAAGAAGCTGATTGGGATTGGTCGAATATGGACATATCTCATCTCAACGTTTGGCAAAGAAAGAAGAATTCATTTTGTTTGGATTATTTTTGTGATTATAGACTGAAAATACGAAATATGTTTTAAGTTTTACTCTTTTAGCAGGCAATGTCAGAAGGAGGAACAGATGAGGTATAGGACTTTTGCTATTATTGGAATGTTCTTAGAGGTTCTGTATTCTTTATTCTAAGAACATATTTTTTTCTTGCTACTGAGTGGTAGCAATAAATGATTTATTGCATAATATTAGCCTCTGTGTCCTTAATAAAATCCAGATTTTCAGCCCACCAAGGCTGTGGAAAATCCTACATTGACATGGTTTACTACATGCTGATGACTATATTGCAGAGGCACATAGACAGCTCAGTGACACAACTTGTTACATGGAATTAGTCTCCAATCCCACACAAAGAATCCTCCAAGGTTTAAAAAAGAAACTTGATGTGTGGTATGCCAATAATTTACTAACTCTGGAGGAACGTCACAATCTATATATTGAACATCCCACCATGTCAACCCCCTACCTTCTGCCTAAAATGCATAAAAATGACAACCAAACCACCAGGGAGACCAATCATTGCAGGCATTACCTCCATCTGCTGTTTTGAAAATAGGGGACCCCTACCTATTGTTAAGTTTGCTAACTGTAGGGACTAATCAAATAGGTAAGTAAAGGACTTAATTAGCAAACAATAAAATATTTACTGCCCTAAGGTGAATCATATATCGTTTACATTTAACAAATGATGTTCAAATAAAGCACATGATAAGTACAATATGAATCTCAATTATGATTTATTTTTGATATCTTTTTTAGAAAAATATTCTTGTATCCATTATTTTTTTTCCCTTTTTCTTAAATTATTTCATAAAACGTTTTTTTCAAAATCCATAAATTTTACATAGACAATAAAGAATACACAAAGACATATACATAACGTAATTTTGGTCGATGTTTTTACAGATGTAGGCAATATGTTGTTAAACAACGCGCGTTTCGGCCTGTCGCCTTCATCGAGTGCCCGTCCTACATATACACTACATACATTTTCAAAACAACAATTACACAAAGATCTGTAAAAGAGCAAAAAAACAGAAAAACATATATAAGTCATTTGATAGCCATAGTTTAAAGCAATAGTTGCTTAATCTCAATACATGTAAACGTAAATAACAAGGGTCAGTTCAAATTCATGATTATTAAACTATTACAGCTTTCAACTTTTCTTTCTTATCAGTAATTGCATGATGCATCGTTTTAAATAGCAGAAACAGTCTAAAGAAAGGTCATTACATCAAGCATTTGTTATATTCACTTCATTTTGTATTTCAGAATGTATTTCTATTATTTTACATGATTTTTTGTGAACAGTTATAAATAGGTATCCCTTTCTCATTAGATTCCCTTTTCTTTTCAGTTGTCATCATCAACATCATCTTTTTATATATATATATATATATATATTGTCTCAAAAGTGACCTGGCTAATGGATTATGGTATTCTTATTTTCTTCCTTCTCACAGTTTATTATATCTGATACTTAATGTGGTGACAGCCTAGCTGACTATGAGGTTAGCATTGAGTTTAATGCATGGAAAACTCCTATTAAAGATAGATAAAGGAAGATAATAGAAGTTCAAAGAGGGCTGGAAAACACATAGATATACAGTTTAGTGTTAACAATGCATCTTATCCTTCTAACAAGTAGACGTTAGTCAGTTGAACAAAGAGTCAATGTTGATAAATATCGTCACTTACTTTTAAAAGATCTCCATCTGCTCCAAGCTGGGTGACTACATTGACCACTAACTTCAACCCGTTATGAAGGATCTCCGCTCATATATATGGGATACATAGGACATCTTACTTGAATCCCATGGAACAATGACTGCATACTTACCACTATTGATGAGGTAGGTCTTTATACATCGATTTGTCATGATGACGGAATCGTTGAAGTAAAAAAAACACTGGCCACTAAACCTGTCCATTATATGGAGTACAATCAGATGATCCTGGAAATGCTGTACTTTTGCCTCACCCTCAATGTATTCACATTTAGCTAGAAGTACTACTTACAACTACAGGGGAGTGCCATGAGAGCCAAATTTACCTCACGGTAACATGCATATTCATGGGCTGAGTGGAAAATCATTGTCTGTGGGATGAGAAGTTTTCTGAATATACCCCTCATATACTATACTGGGGGTGGTATATAGATAATATTCTGTGCATCTGGAAGGGCCCAGATGCAACACTCAAAGAGTTTCTACAAAACATCAACGAGAACAGATGGAACATCCAGAAACCCAACAATATTTCTCGCACAGAAATTGACTTCTTGGACATCACTATCTACAAAGAGGATAATAGACTACAAACAAAGGGCCAGATGTAGGTGGCCCATTACTGGTCGATAAACCTGAAATTTGGTAAATTGCAGGCTTACCGACCAGTATTGGGCCATTTATTTACCGATTCAGTATTTACCGAATCAGTAAATGGCATGTAGGAAGCACTTTAAAGAGTGCTCATGTGCTTTAAGGATTCGTTATTTACCACCAACTATTAGTTGGTTGTAAATACCAAATACCTTTGAAAATGCAAATCTGTGCATGTTCATCTGTGTCAATGTGACACCCTGCCACCCTTGAATGTTTCCCTATTTTACCAAATCGGTATTTACCGATTCGGTAATTCACATTCATTCCTATGGGCCTCCAGGCCAAATCACTTTTGCCAAATACCGCATTCCGCATTTACTGCCTTGATAAAACAAATTAAATAACCGTGATGTACGTAGTCGTTCATCATTGCCGCCTCCTTGACAAGCATTCCAACGGGCATTATTATTGACACACAGCCCGGACCGATTGTCACCCATGCCACTTTTTTGGCTTTCCTAATAAGTTATAAATAACCAAGATGCACGTAGTCTTTCATTTATTGCTGCTTCCTTGCCATGTTTGATTAATTTCCAAACACTGTTTTGCTATGCCGCATTTTTGACTTCCCACTTCAAGTTTAAATTACTGTGATGCATGCAGTCTTTTATCCTTGCTGCTCACTTACTAAGCATGACTAATTTCAATATACTGTTTTGCCTTTAGGATTTAGGACCACTAACAGGATACTCTGGTAAGCACTATGCCTCATTTTATAGTACTCCCCCACCTTTACCTTTATTGCTTGATCTCTGTTTCCTAGTATTTTGGTTTTTATAGGTCTTACTTAACCAAGTTAATATAACATTTGTAGCTCATATTATTTGGTCCTTCCTTGTACATACTGGTATTTGAGGTGCTCTTTCTTCTTTGTTTGTTTCTTCTTTTTTTTCTTTCCTTATTCTCTCGTATACAAATTGATTGCTGAAACTGCAACATTGCCAAACCTTCCTTTAATGGGTATGTTCAGTACTAATATCTTATTAGTACTGAACGTATATAATGACTGGATTATATGGAATCAGGATATATCATGACATTGCCTATGTGAGCATAAATCGTGAATATGCTGCCCACACTGATAATTGTCAAAATAACGTCATTCACATGATACTTAAAACGTTGATTATACATTGCAAATACGATTTCCTGTATCACTGATATTAGTGAATTATTACGATTAGTCATGTTAAAAAAGAGGTACACAAATGGTACCTCAAATAATTTACATTTTTATTGTATTTTCCGCTTTCTATCTCTTGCATTATCTCCTGTATTTTACCCACAATATGTTTTTATCATCTAACTCATTCGGTGTACCATGGCTTTTAAATTAATTTATGTGTATCTACTGTGCACTTCACTCCTGCTACAATCCAAATCTGTTTCTGTCATTCTATGGCCAATTGTTGTCTATTGTCAAAACCAGCCTTAAAAATGCCCTCAGCAAATTTGCCATCGGGCGAAACACGTTTCAGGTATCCTTTTTTCGCATGATCTCACTATTGGAAAAAAATATTAAAAAAACAACACACTCTCTCAAGAAATGAATATGAGTCTTGGAAACTATTCTTCTCACAACATTCTATAAGTAGGCACAGACCTCCACCCACAATTCAAGTTACTGTATTCACAATGGCTCTTGGGTGCAGCCATTTGTGAGGTGCGTGTCATCGTCAATATTGGGCCCTGACCACTGTAACCTAAAACCTACCAATCTTAGTAACATGCTTTTTAAGTCATGTATTACGTGTAAAGGTGAACACTTGGTGCAACCATCCCATTACAGACTTCCATACCCTTGCAGATGTGAGCCACCAAATGTTGCCCTTGCCATTGGATTCTCAAGCCCTGCCAGAATCCACCCATGTAAGTGCACCCCCAGTTTTACTCTGTATCTAATGGCTTTCTAATTGACAACAGTGGCTAATGCTACTCCTCCTCATTTTGTCTTCTATAAATCTATAGACACCTTTGTCAACTACCAGGTACTTTTTATTACTCCCTCAAATGCTCCATGTAACTGCTTCACTCTGTATTTCAATCTTTATATCCTCTGTCATGTTTTCACCCTTTAGGCAGCTTTCATCCAACGTTGTATTGTTTTTCTTCTGATGATGACCTCCAGTCATGAAGGTCGAAATGCCTTCAACTTGCAGGAGCTAAATTTGGACTGTGAAGTATGACATGATTTTACAAAACATCTTCATAAATGTATTGAATCATGCAAAACTTCATTATGCTGCATGCTGTAGCATTCCTTATCTTTATTTTCACTTGTTTCACTTGCACCATTTAATATGTTTTCACAAGCACAAAGTGTTTACCTTTACACTTAAAAAGCATGTTCTATTCTGCATTTTGATCTGAGAAATCCAATCTGCATTTCGTTGCTAATAATATAATTGCATTTAACTGTGTTCCTCAGACTATTTGTAATTATTAAATTTTTGCATTATAATTGAGTTATTCTTTAAATCCTATCCTTTCATTAATTTCCATTGAGACATTGTTGCAAGTTGCTAGAATTACCAAGGTATCGACTGGGACTATGGGTGTATCCTGTGGTTTTTTATATATGTTAAATCCATGTTTACTAGTAAAGAGGATTTTTCAATGTCATTCCAATTATATAAAACAGGACACAGTTACTCCTTTCTAATCAGGAATTATTGTTTAAAGTGTATTAAGGGATTCCCAATGTTAACTCATGAAAGGAGTAGGCCTCCCATTAGTGAAAAACAAATATGGGTGTTTGTCACTAACGCAGGGCGAAGTACTACGCTACCCTCGCGAAGTTTGCGCTACTTCGCGAATTGCACGTATCACAGTACAAACAGAGTAGCGGTCATTTTTGGCTTGCTCGCAGTCCTCAACGCCAAGTTGGCGACCGCGAGCGAGCAAAATGACATTCCAGCAAGACTTTTTCCTCGTTCGAAATCAACAACATCAAGTTGCCGAACGTGGAAAATAAACCTCCCGGCGAGAATTTCAACGCGGGGAGTTCAGGTTTCTCATTGCGAGTGGTTGTGTATGCTCACGACCGCTCGCGATGAGAAACTACCAGTCCACGTTGAGAAAGCTGCTGCTCGATTAGAAATCTACGCGAGCGGCAGAAAACGACCGTTTGCACTGTGCAAGATGCGGTTTGCACTGATTGCACAGTGCGGACAAGCATCCGGCACTGTGCAATCAGTGCGAACAGCATTTTGCACAGTGCACTACGCAGTTTGCGTAGCTATGCGTAGCTCCCGTAGTGCGAAATGCACTTTGAGTGGCTATGCGTAGATTTACTAAGTGAACTACACCCAGGGTTATTTTTACTACCAGGACATGCAAAACCTAAAAGTGCATGTCCTACCTTTAACTTACACAGCACCCTGCCCTAGGGGCTACCAATAGCCTACCTTAGGGGTGATTATGTGTAATAAAAGAGCATTTCAAGGCTTAGCTAAGGGTTTGAACGCCAAGTCGAAATGGTAGTAAACTGCACACACAGGCCCTGCAGTGGCAGGCCTAAGACAGTTTTGCAAGGTTACTTGTCAGGGTGGCACAATCAGTGCTGCAGGGCCATTAGTAGCAATTATTTTACAGGCCATGGGTATATGGTTTATCACTTAACATGGGCTTAAAAGTAGATTAAATATGCGAATTGTGTATACACCAATGTTATCATGTTTAGGGGAGAAGCACATGCACTTTAGCAATGGTCAGCAGTGGTAAAGTGCTCATAGTTCTAAGGCCAAAAAAATTATATTTCAAAAAGAGGAGGGAAGCACGCAAAACCTCTGTTGTCAGAGAGTGGCCAGCTATATGTCAGCACTGTGTCAGGGAGGTGAAGCTCGCTGCAGCGCATCATTTCATCTCCTCAGCAGTCAGCAACAGGTCAGCAATCAGGGTAGGTAGCTTTACAATCATTGTAATTATTTGATTATGTCATTATGTGCTGCAATAGGGTTGAATGGTTGCTGATTTGAGATTGATGGATTTTCATGTTGTTTATAACATGTTCGATAGAGCAAGTTTCAGTAAAGAGAAATGGGAAATTTGTTTAAGAAACATTCTGTTGCCAATTATAAGGGAGAGAAAACACTGACTGGCGAAGCACCTGCCTTTGACATGGTGTGTAATTAAGGTTTACACACTTGTTTATGGATTAAAGATTGGCTCTGGATCTCTTCTAATGAGATGTAATTTCCGCTGAATGGTACATATTAAGTGAGAAAAATGTAGAATTGGAGACGAGTGATGCACAAAATGAGACTCTAACCCAGACCTGCCTCAAGTAAATGCATGGGAACATGTTGAATTTGAGAAAGAATGTGATGGAGCGAGTTTCAGGAATAATTTTATTCTGACTCGTGAAGTCATATTTCCATAATATATCACATATATTAATGTGTTTGTGCATGGTTTTCACTAATCAACCTAGATTAAAAGTGAGTTAAGACACGCAGGACTAATATTACCTGCTTTATGTTGCTTTTTCAAGTTTGTTTTAAAAATAATCTATTAACCTTGTCTAATGTCCTTGTCAACATTAATGCGGCTGTTTAATTAATGGCATGAGCTTATTTACATGTGCTTCTGTCTATGTCGTGTCTTTTTATTTTTTGCACAGGTTTGTGGAAAATCCTGCTGGCCTAAAAGGAGAATGGTAGATATTCTCGCTGCATAAGTGTGCTTCCTGCTAGATAACATAAACTAATGGGTTAACTTTAGCTATGGTGGGTGGGAAACAGAATGGGTCTCAATTCTCTAATTAATTACTGTCTTGTGTTTGTTTAAATATTAGTTAACCGAGTGGGCCTTCAATGAAAGATGGCTGGCTGGCAGTGCTGCTAAGGACGTGACGTGACTTGACCAGAGTAAAGCTTTTACTCTCGAGCTAAAAGAATGTTTCCTGCCAAATCAAAAAAGAATAATGTGCAGGACAATTGACGTTGAGTCTTCATGTTTCTTCGAGTGCACCAAGGACACTGAGCCTGCTTTGCTTGCCAAGTTCAGGAAGTCAAAAGTCTTATTACCCAGCTTATTGTTGCAAACCTGAGGAAGTTGAGATGATGGATTTTATGAACAATAGGGGCTTATGATGTGCCCCGGACTAGGTCACGAACAAGTGACACGTTGGTGGACTGACATGGCTCAGCCAATGGTGAAGCTGAATTTCTGGTGTCTTTTAGAAATGTAGATACTTAGTTAGTTAGAAAAGGTATAAAAACTGACCACTTGTCAGGAGCCCGCGCCTGCACTTCCTGATTCCCATGAGACGATGACATGCTGATGAACAATTCTTTCATGTAAGCGTTACCAGGGCTTTGACTTTGCATTTTCCCCTTTAGGTTGTTAGTTAGGGAAATAGATATAGGGTTTGAAAAATGATTGAATAATATTCATGCTTCTGATTATTTTGAAATTGCCATGATCAATGTGCTTTTATTAATAAACTGCTAAAGTTAATGCTAATAAAAAGGTTTCTTATTAAAATGCTTTTTCTTGGAAAATAAAAGATTTAAAATGTCAAGCTGGCCTTGATTATTTTAGACGTTACCATCAGCTAATCTATCGACCTGGGTGGCTTAATTAAATGTTTCCATTATTTTACCATGGTTATAATGATGATAAACTGCAGTTGTATATAAAGTGTATATAAAATTAGATAGGATTGATTAATTAGGCCACATGATTCAGTTGCCAAATATCTGTCTCGGTTTCTTATGGGCCTTGTGAGTGTTTAAAAATAATGGTGAGTATTGTGGTGTTGGGTGGTGTAGTTGAGACAGAATTTCTTTAGTGGCGCTGGATCGATTTCTCTGGTAGCAGAGTTACGGTTACTATGGTAACGTACATGCTACATGGTAGTTACATAGGATACATGTCTAAAACATGTTAAGTTTGTTCACTTGTTAAATGTTGTTGAAAGGTCTTTTCCAGCAGTGTGAAAATTCCTAGTTGTTCTGGCCAGTGCAGAGTAAAGTAGTGTGACAGGTGAAGTTACACAGTGCATTTGTTCTGTTTCAAAATAGTGGTATTGATATATCACTAGTGTTGCGGACGTACAACACAAGTTTAGGGACCATAGGTGTGTTTAGTTAAATGCATAGTGAGGATTGTCTATGAAATTGTTGCTTTGAGTACAGGGACTTGGAGCCCGTTTTAAAACTCTCTGTGAAAAGAGTAATAGATCTATCTGAGCTTGAGTGAAGGGTAAGGAAGCGTCGTCTATTCTTACTGGCAATTCAGGATTTCTTTGGTTGGTTAAAGTCCTGCCAAGATTTCATGTATGTATGATTAGGTTTTCCGTTTGAATGCGTAAATGATTTTGTGAAAATAGCGCTGTCTATTTCATGCGAAAGATTTTCTGAATGACTGTAAAAACTATCGCTTTTCTTAGCGAAACAGACAAATGGTTTGTTTTTCTGTAGTTACTAATTGAAATTCATTGAAAAGTATTGTTTAAAATGGTGCTGTGAAAATATTTTGTGAAGGAGGGGTAAGTTTACGGAGTGATACGCACAGCTTCGCTGCAGCGGCAGTGCACGTCACTAGGTTCGCACTGTGATTGGTTAGCATACGTCACAGCAAGTGCACTGATTGGCTCATGTGACAGTGACGAGCTGATAACTGATTGGTCCATTCTGAATACAGTATTTCTGTTGGTTGAGCAAGGTAGTGACGTGGCTTAACCTTTGGCTTGTTGGTGTCTTTCGCGCACGGATTGGCTAGAGTAGCTGAACATCAAGAAAATATTTACGATCTTTTTGAAATAAGAGATTTTGCTTAAAAACATGAGTTATTGGTACGGAAAAGAGGAAACAAAGCCTTCATGGTTTCAGAAAATAAAAAATTTATTTAATCCCGACAAGAAAATTGAAACGCGTGGTGGAAAATTACTTCATAAGTACAAAACACCTGCAGCATATATGGAAGGTGAATTTGGTTATCATACTGTCATTTGGTTTGAAAATTGGATGCAATATACAAAAAATGATGGCGTATTAGCGTGGCCGGAAGATGGATCATTTAATATGAAGGTTTTGAGAAACCTGAGAGAAAAAATGATGGCTCTTATGCCAAAGCCTAGACCTACACAATTTGAAGCTTTAGTTGAATGGGAGGTTGAAATGATGGAACTTGAGCGAGAAACCAGAGGTTTAGCTAGAGGTCCAAAAATAAATGTAAATAGAGAGACACATGAAGATAAAGTGAGACGCTGGAGAAAAGCAGACATGTATGATGGTCTGTACCCAGTGAGAATAATGACTACTGAAACACCAGGTCAAAAGTGTACCCAAAAGAAAAATAATCTTGATGAAGAATTAGATGATGCAATTTTAGAAGAAATGTATTCTACTAAACGCAAAAAGCCACCTTATCAAGCAGATTCACAATCTACCCCAAGAGTTTCTTCAGGAACTTCTCCAAGTGCACTTCCTAGGGAAGCTGATGAAGGTTCGCCCAGATTTTTAAAATTACCTGAAAGAGTAGGGTCAAGAAATAATTCTAGTACGGCAAGAGAAAACAGAAATTATCCTCAAATTCCAGAACAGAGAAATGATTTCCCGAGAAACCCAGAAAGGCTAGCTGATATACCAGAAATTTCGAATTATAATAAAGCAAAAGAAGATTTAATCCAACAATTAACTAAAAGCATGGAAGTAGTGACAGTACCAGTAACAAATGGTCCTGTTGTACCAGTTTTTGATCAGAGAGAAAATAGACACTCAGCTCTGACTGTTCCATTAAATGCAGAAATTCAGAAATTGCTGAAAAATTTTATTCGGAGTTAACAGAAATTCACAGAGAAAAATCAATGGTGCCAAATGTAACTTTTAATCAAAGTTTATCAGGTTGTCAAAACCATCTGTTGCAGATTCTGATCCTGGTTCTTCAGAAAAGAGCTTGAATAAAATAGACATAACGCAAAATGCACTGTCTCCGCAAGCTCCTGAATTTAAAAAGCTTGATGTTGCAAAATTAAAATCTGATTTGGAGCAATTAATAATTGGCACAATTGGTACTGACAATTTAAAATTGTATCAGGATGATGAACTGCTTTTTATCTGAAAGAGTATTCAATGGAAAATGAAAAACAGGTATGATCAGCTGGAAGAAAAGCTGCTGAATTAGAAATTGATTTAAGCAAACAGAAACATTTGCAAAAACATTACAGAGTGGATTTTTCTGAAAAGGACATTGCCAACCTGAATACTTCAGGAAGAGTAACCCATATTAAAGAATTAATAATTTTCCTGAAAATATTAGGTGAATTAGGTAAGTGGAGAATAAATTGGTCAAAGAATAAAGAGCAAGACAAAAGAGACAGAGGAGAAACAGTTTCCGAATTTCCTATGAGGGAAATAGCGGGTGGAGGGTATGTGCATGTCCCTTGGACAAGACAGGACATTCTGTTATTCACAAATGATTTTCCTCGGCTGAGAGAAAAGCCTGTGGAATGGTATCGTCAGGTAGACCAATTTATCAAAGTGTCAAAAGTTCTGTGGATTGATCTGGATGGATTCTTTGACATTGTTGTCCATCAGATCTTTGGACAGAATGTAAAATTTCTGTGAGTTGGCCTAAAGAAGAACCTGCTTGAGACACAATTACAGGTGCCCCATCTAAAGATGTCATGGAATTATATAATAAAGTAATTTATTGGCTGAAAGACAAGATCCCCCCGAAAGAAGTAGATTGGGTTAAAATTGACAGAACAAACCAAGAGCCAAAAGAGTCAGTACATTCATTTTATGAAAGGTTACTGTTGGTTTTTAAACAATACAGTGGCTATGAAAAATTAAGTGAAAAGAACATGAGCCACTTTATTTACAGGTTTGTTTATGGCCTGAGACCTGAAATATGTGAGATGATTAGAAATGGAATTGTGGGTTGGCAATCACTTTCAGTTGATGACATCTTGGGAAAAGCAAAATATTGCAGTGACGAGATTGATGCGAAGCCAAAAAAGCTCAAGGAAAAGGCAATGTGGGCACAGGTGAAGGTAGCTGAACAGCAGCAGATAGCCTTAGAAAATGAAAATGTTCAACAGAATCAAGGCAAATTTAGAAACGATTTCAACAAACCAAAATTTAATGTGAATATTGAAGAGCTAAAACAAAAGCTCCCATGTTTTAATTGTGATGAGATTGGAGACTGGAAGCGAGAGTGTAAAAATCCGCCCAGAAATTTGAAAAATACATCATTGAATCCACAGATGCAGAGTGAGATAAATCAGCAGCAACAGCTACAGCAGCAGTTAAACTAATTAAATCAGCAGCGACAGCTACAGCGACAGGTAGTGAATCAGCAGAGCCAGATTCCACAAGCACCTTCTCCCAACTGTGTGAATGCTCAGAGGTACACCCCTGGAAACAGGTTCTGCGGAGGAGATCAGGTAAACAGATTGCCAAAAACGAATGTGTCAAATGTTTCTCAACAATTTTGGTTGAAAGATAATGAAGCAAGTGATTCCTCTGAAGATTACTCATGACGGTGCCTGAGAGAGGAAGAAGAGTGTGTGCTTGGACGCACTCTTGAGGTAGATCAGGCTGGTCCATTTGTAAATGGTAAAGTGAATGATGTAGATGTCACTTTTCTTGTGGACACAGGTGCTACCCATTCTACTGTTAGATCAGTGGAAATAGAAAATCTTCCTCTCTCTGGTGAGACCATCCAAGTAGTAGGTGTGGCAAATCAGCAAATTAAAATGAATTTAACTGAACCAATAAAAGTCGAGATTGGAAATTTCAAAGACAAACACAGATTTCTAGTCTGTGACAGTAGTCCTGTAAACCTGTTAGGAAGGGACATTTTGTGTAAGATCAATTGTAAAATATACTGCTCACCGGATGGTATTGAGCTTCAAACTTCAGAAGAAGATGGTCTTTACAAATTAACAATGTTGATGGTCGAAGAGGAAAGTAAATTATTTACTGCTTTTGACAAAAATAATTTGCCTGAAGAGCTCAAAAAGCCAGTCAATCCGAAAATTTGGGATCTAACCGGAGATGAAATGGGTCTAATGAAACATGTGGATCCAGTGAAAATTACTGTAAAACAAGGTGTAGATTTCCCAAACATTCCTCGGTATAAAATGAAAGCTAAAACCATTGAGGGAGTCATTCCTGTGATTGAGAAATTCATAAAACAAGGTGTTTTAAAAGAGATTGAGAGCAGCCCATGTAATTCACCGATTATGGGTATCAAAAAGCCAAATGGAACTTATAGAATTGTTCAGGACCTGAGAAAAATTAACCAGATTGTTGTTCCATGTTGTCCAGTTGTTCCGAACCATGCGGTAATTCTTTATCAGATTCCGCATGATGCACAATGGTATACGGTCATTGACCTTTGTAATGCCTTCTTTACAGTTCCACTGCATCCAGAGAGTCAACAAATTTTTGCGTTCAGGTTCCAGGATCGCATCTTAGCATGGTGTTGTATCCCACATGGGTATACTGAGAGTCCATCTTTCTTTAATCAGTTATTAAAGAAATCTCTGGAAGATTTAGATTTGCCTGGAAAATCAACACTGGTCCAGTACATTGACAACCTTCTGGTGGCTGCAAAAACACGAGAAAATTGTGTAAGTGACACCATTACTCTTTTGAATCGATTGGCAGATGAGGGCCATAAAGTGTCACCTGCAAAATTACAGTTTTGCAAACAAGAAGTAAAATATCTTGGTCACAGAATTGCAAAAGGAATCAGACAAGTGACAATTGAAAGGATTAAAATGATTCAAACAATACAACCTCCAACAACACAAAGACAGGTCAGAATGTTTCTGGGAATGGTTGGTTACTGTCGTCAATGGATTAATGGATTTTCGGTAATTGCGAAACCACTACAAAGACTGATAAAAGCAGACATAAAAGATCCAATTACACTGACAAAAACGGAGTTAGAAGCATCTGAACAGCTAAAACGAAGTCTGTGTGAAGCTCCAGCTTTAGGAATGCCAGACTATGACAATGAATTTGAGCTGTACTACAGTGAAAGGGAAGGTTGTGCATTGTCAGTTCTAATTCGGAGACATGGAAAACTGAGAAAGCCAATTGCTTATTTCTCAGCAGTTCTGGATCCTGTTGCAAAAGCATTGCCAGGTTGCTTAAAAGCAGTGGCTGCAACAAGTGTAAGCTTTGAGCAGAATGAAGGGATCATAATGGGATTTCCTGTAAAAGTGCATGTACCTCATTCAGTTGAAATTCTCCTTACCAGAAGCAAAACCCAGCATTTGACAAGTAACAGGCTGACCAAATATGAGAAAACAATTCTGGGATCAGATAATGTTTCAATTGCAAGATGTGTGAATTTCAACCCTTCCACATTATTGCCTGATGGTGTTGTCACTGAAGTAAAAAATGAAGCAGATATTGATCATGAATGCTTGGATGTTTTAGATTATTGCACCAAGCCCAGACAGAATCAGATTTTGTTTACTTTGTTGATGGATCCTGTCTAAGAACAGAGGAGGGCATTCTGAGAGCAGCATATTCAGTCTGCACAGTCTCAGATGTTGTTGAGAGTTCCCCTCTTGAAGGAATTCGTTCAGCTCAAGTGGCAGAATTAATTGCTTTAATTTGAGCATGTGAAAGAGCAAAAGGAAAAAAGATTACCATAGTGACTGATAGTATGGATATGGCGTAGTCCATGACTATGGCCAGCTCTGGTCTCAAAGAGGTTATTTAACTTCTGCGGAAACACCAAACAGAAATGCAAAATTGATCAAAAGATTGATTGATGGCATTCAGTTACCAGAAAAGATTGCTGTCGTGAAATGTGCAGCACATAAAAAGGGCGATGACTATATCACCAAAGGTAATGCTTAAGCAGATGAGATTGCAAAGTACTGCGCGAAAAACAATTATTCAATCTATCGGGAAAAAGACAACAGTCACATTCTGAACTCTCTCATGCTAATATTTGTAGTTGAAACATGGCAGGGAGTAAAAGATCTACAAAATGAGGCAGATGATGAAGAAAAAGATACATGGCTAAAAGCAGAATGCAGACAGCGAGAGGAAGATGACATTTGGGTTTACAAAGATGGCAGACCAGTAATGCAAAATTGCATGATTGCTGATATGTCACGGATGTACCATGGTCCAGGGCATTTGGGAAGAGATTCTATGATCAGGTTATTTAGAGAGACTTGGTTTAATCCAAAATTCAGGATTATTGCAGAATCAATTTGCTAGAGATGCTTGACCTGCCAACAAATGAATCCAAATAGAAAAACTGTTGTGAGCTTGGGAACCATAGGACGGGAGGGTGGTGCTTTTACCAGGTTGCAAATGGATTTCATTGACATGCCACCACACAATAAGCTTAGGTATGTACTTGTGATTGTTTGTCTGTTTTCAAGATGGGTGGAAGCATTCCCAACTCGTCACAATGACTGTGGCAAACTTGCTTTTGAGGGAGATCATACCTAGATATGGTTTTCCAGTCACTATTAAAAGTGACCGCGGAACGCATTTTGAAAACAGATTGTTGCAATTAATTTGTGAAGTCTTGAACATTAAGCAGAAATTACACTGTGCATACAGACCAGAAGCAGCAGGTGTTGTAGAACAGAATAATGGCACAATCAAAAACGGAATTTCCAAAATGTGTCTAGCTACAGGAATAAAGTGGACGGATGCCCTTCCACTTGTTCTGATGTCCTTGAGAAGTACTCCTGACAAAAAAACAGGCCTTAGTCCTCATGAAATTCTTATGGGCAGAGTTATGAGGCAAGCATTTGTTCCAGTTGGCAAACTATTGAGTATTAATGAAAGTGCAATTATCGAGTATTGCCAAAACCTTTCTAATGTAGTAACTTCTGTATTCCATCAGGAGGGAATAGATGTGATTTCAAAAGAAAAATAGCAAGCTCATGATTTGTTACCAGGAGACTGGGTCAGAACGAAAATTCACCGAAGAAGAAACTGTTTAGTATCCAGGTGGCAAAAAGAAAGACAAGTGATACTAGTCACAACAAATGCTGTCAAATGCAGAGGTCTAAAAAGGTGGGTTCATGCTAGTCACACCATTCGTGTACCACCTCCTGATAATCCTGACGAAGAAAGTGACACAACAACTGATTCAGACTCTGAAGGAGAACCTGAAGATCCAGATTCTGAAGATCGACCTTGTAGCAGACATCTGGAAGATTCAGATGCGAATCAGGCATTGAATGAAAAAGATCTGGAAATTGAGACTCTCGATCCAGAAAATTATTAAAATCTGCTAGAAAAGGAAGCAGAAAAAGAAGAATCTGAAGCAGAAAAAGAATCTGAGCAGAAAAATAATCAGATCCAGGAGAGTATTGAAAAGCAGATTGAAAGCTCTAAAAGCAGGAACAGGAATCCTGAAACTGGGAAGTTGAAAGTAATTCCTGAAGAAGAGGAAGAATTACCAAGTACCAGCTACAAAGATGATGTTCCTAACAGAGTGAAGCTGCTGAGTAAAGAAGTTGTTCCTAGATATAGATTTGAAGTCTCAGAAACTGATTCAGATGAGAGTCTGAAATAAGACAATTCAGAAAAAGAGCTTGGAAAGCTGAATGTAACGAATCTTTACCAAAGAAGAAAATCTTAAGAAAAGGAGATATTTGGCCAAAAGACAACCTGAAATTCAAATTAGTGAACAGATCAATGAAATATCAGGTGATTCTGAAAATAAAAACCAGACAGGAAAGAAAATAGAAGTAATTAGTGGTAAAGCAAAAAGAGTGATTAGGCCCAATCAAAAATACAAGTCCCCAGAGTGGACTTATATCATCATTCCACCAGTAGTGGGTGTTGGTAGTAGCAGTCAGGAGGATTTAGAAGAACCCAGTGACAATGATTAAAATGGTTTTCTTTCAAGTTGAGGTTTTATTCTTGGCATAAGGCTGAAGAAATTGTGTTAGGTGACACAAGGACGAAGAAATTGTGTTCGCTGGAAAAACACATTCATGTGACGCAAGGTCGAAGAAAAGCTGTTAGAGGGTTACTAAAAAAAAATTAAAAGGGGAGGTATTAGTTTAATTACTTACATTACTTACATTATTTACAATTTTAAATTTTTGTTTTTGATTTTTCAATTTTCATTTTTCTAAAATGCCTAGTTCTGACACTTCAAGATGTTCCACTCTAAGAAGATGTTGCAAAATGTCTTCTATTTGTGTGATTCTATTAATCTTGGTTTGGTTAATCTTAGCTGTCATTTTCCCTTTTGGAATCGACAAGGAGAAGTTCAAGGCAAACATGAAAAGTAGAGTAGAGACTAAACAGGATAAACACGTTGGCAAAACTAACAGAGTTATCGAGCACAAACCAGAGATCCATCAAGATAGATCTGTTGGAGATTTTTCTAGCAATTCCTTTTCCAGACTCTTGTCAGAATATGTAAGAGTCATGAATGTAAAAGACTGTTACGTTTGTGTGAAGCTTCCTGCTTCTGTTTCAGAGGGGGTCACTTATAACATGCTACCCCTTACTTATGGCATCACATGCAGTGTGATAGCTAGCTTGTTCTATCAAACAGGTTGTCTGGAGTACTTTTACTCAGTTTATGATGAAATCTTTGCTAACTTAAAGGTTGTAAATAGCTTAAATAAAGTCAGACCTGCTAAACAGATGAGGGAATTCTTTTTGGTTATTAATGAGTTAACCTATGAATGTGCCAACAGAAACAATTTACCATGCAAGATGAGAGCTGAAGAGAAAACTTTCCTAAACATGGTTGAGGAGAGAAGAGCGGTTTACAAAAGGAATGGGATGCTGAAACATGCTAAATCCAAGTTTTGGCAGCTTGAGGATGAGCAACTTAATGGTGTTAATACTAATGCTGCTATACACATAGATGAACCAGTTAGTGGTAAATTTTGCATTAGAAGAGATAATACACTGTATGATAATCTTTTTGTGGGTGCTAGTCAATGTGAGGATACATACCTTATCACAGGGGGATGGCGATTTAAAGGTGGTAAAGACCCAATTTTTCCTGGAATTTATTTTGTTTGTGGTAACAAGGCGCATTTTAGTCTCCCAGACCATTGGTACGTGCTATCTTGGATTCGTTTTTCCAAAGATTTTTCATGTTGACAGAAATGCAAAGGGTTCTTTTGAATTTGGTGAACACCTGAACAGGTACAAGAGGGAGAGTTTCTCAGAAATCATGGGAGACATTTTTAGTGCAATCATTCCTATGGTAGGAATAACCCTGAATGCAATCAAAATTAGAAAAGTTTCCACAATTGTAGACAGATTGTCAACGGACACTGCAAGTGGTTTCCAATTAGTCAACACGGAACTTGTTGCCACTAGGAGCATGGTTATGCAGAATCGTCTTGCTTTAGACATTCTGCTTGCAAAAGAGGGAGGAGTCTGTGGAATTTTACATGTCCAGCATTGCTGTACTTATATCCCAGACAAGAGTCAGAATATTGAAACGCTTATTAAAAACATTACAGAATTCCATTCGGAAATCGAACCCCTGGAAGATGAAAATTTTACTGAACGTTTGGGCAAAAGGATTGAAGCAATTAAAGATTGGTTTTCAGAAATTGGCAGTTCAATCATTGGCAAGGTACTCTTTCCTGTAATCATCATAGTTATGGTGATACTTATGTTGAAAATTAGTTGCATGATCCACAAGAGGAAGAAGCATGTGAGGGAAAAGAGTAGGATATACAAACATAGAAAGGAACAGGAGAAGGAGATAGAATTAGAAGAGTTTCGGAGAGCACAATATGAGAGTACCAGACAAACTGCTGAGACAGGGGTTTAGGGAAAACTAACACTGAGAGTGTTCAAATGTGACGTCTCTAAATTTGGTTTAAATTTTGCTAAATTTTGGGTGTTTGGTGATTTTAAAATCACCAGATGAGGGAGTTGATGGAACGAGTTTCAGGAATAATTTTATTCTGACTCGTGAAGTCATATTTCCATAATTAATAATTATATGTGTTTGTGCATGGTTTTCACTAATCAACCTAGATTAAAAGTGAGCTAAGACACGCGGGACTAATATTACCTGCTTTATTTTGCATTTGCAAGTTTTTTTAAAAAATAATCTATTATCTTGTCTAATGTCCTTGTCAACATTAATGCGGCTGTTTAATTAATGGCATGAGCTTATTTTACATGTGCTTCTGTCTATGCCGTGTCTTTTTATTTTTTGCACAGGTTAGTGGAAAATCCTGCTGGCCTAAAAGGAGAATGGTAGATATTCTCGCTGCATAAGTGTGCTTCCTGCTAGATAACATAAACTAATGGGTTAACTTTAGCTATGGTGGGTGGGAAACAGAATGGGTCTCAATTCTCTAATTAATTACTGTCTTGTGTTTGTTTAAATATTAGTTAACCGAGTGGGCCTTCAATGAAAGATGGCTGGCTGGCAGTGCTGCTAAGGACATGACGTGACTTGACCAGAGTAAAGCTTTTACTCTCGAGCTAAAAGAATGTTTCCTGCCAAAACAAAAAAAAATAATGTGCAGACAATTGACGTTGAGTCTTCATGTTTCTTCGAGTGCACCAAGGACACTGAGCCTGCTTTGCTTGCCAAGTTCAGGAAGTCAAAAGTCTTATTACCCAGCTTATTGTTGCAAACCTGAGGAGGTTAAGATGATGGATTTTATGAACAATAGGGGCTTATGATGTGCCCCGGACTTGGTCACGAACAAGTGACACGTTGGTGGACTGACATGGCTCAGCCAATGGTGAAGCTAAATTTCTGGTGTCTTTTAGAAATTTAGATACTTAGTTAGTTAGAAAAGGTATAAAAACTGACCCCTTGTCAGGAGCCCGCGCCCGCACTTCCTGATTCCCATGAGACGATGACATGCTGATGGACAATTCTTTCATGTAAGTGTTAACAGGGCTTTGACTTTGCATTTTCCCCTTTAGGTTGTTAGTTAGGGAAATAGACATAGGGTTTGAAAAATGATTTAATAATATTCATGCTTCTGATTATTTAATGCCATGATCAATGTGCCTTTATTAATAAACTGCTAAAGTTAATGCTAATAAAAAGGTTTCTTATTAAAATGCTTTTTCTTGGAAAATAAAAGATTTAAAATTTCAAGCTGGCCTTGATTATTTTAGACGTTACCATCAGTTAATCTATCGACCTGGGTGGCTTAATTAAATGTTTCCGTTATTTTACCATGGTTATAATGATGATAAACTGCAGTTGTATATAAAGTGTATATAAAATTAGATAGGATTGATTAATTAGGCCACATGATTCAGTTGCCAAATATCTGTCTCGGTTTCTTATGGACCTTGTGGGTGTTTAAAAATAATGGTGAGTATTGTGGTGTTGGGTGGTGTAGTTGAGACAGAATTTCTTTAGTGGCGCTGGATCAAATGCAAGCGGATTAAGACACAGATTTGACATACTGTTTGTAAATGGTTAGATGCGAATTGGAATACAGAGCAGTAGGTAAGTCATGAAGATATCTTTGAAGGTGTAGGCATCTTCCCTAGAATGGTAAGGGAGAAAGAGGCGGAGAAAACAGACAAGGAGGAGAGTCAAATTAAAGATGAGAAAAATGAGAGAGAATCTGGGTCTGATGATGATGATGAAGACATGTTTTAGATGAATTAGTCAATTCAAGAAAACCTCTATACCATAGTTCACCTCCAACTGTACGTTCACTACAACAGGAGCAGGAGCCAGGAGTACTAACAGCCTCAAGGCACCAACCGCTTTACAGGCCATTCACACTCCTTTCATACCTGAAACAAAGAGAAACAATCACACCACCAGGCACAAAAGGAACACATCACAACATTTACCCAAAAAAAACACAGAGCACCCTACCTGAAAAATATTTTTTTTAAAAAACACAGCAAACAAGTCCTCAAACACACACACTGGTTGGATTTAGCACGAGAGTGAGTGAAGGTTCAGCATATACAATTCTATTAGCAAGCAAATTCACAAATAATGAAATGCACTGCTAATAATTGAGAGAACGAGAAACTGAACCATTGACTCACAGCTCGTGAGCTGTAAAGCCACGACAAGGCACCAACCTCTTTTCAAGCCATTCACACACCTTTCATACATCTGACACAAACAAAACATTCACACCGCCAGCCGCAGGCCCTTCACATCAAAACACTCACACCAACAGATAGCGCCATTCAAGGGCCCATCACATTCACACGCCCACATTCCAGACACAGCAAATATGCAAATTGATGGACTGGGTGGAGTGGCACTCAGCTAGCACTGTGTGTAGTGACCATCAGAAAGTAAATACTCACACACCGCCAGCCAAGTGCAAGTCCACCAACACCACCAACCAAGCACCTGTCCACACACACCGCCAGCCAAGCACCTACCCTTGCACACAAACACCAAAGCACCATCCATTCACACCGCCAGCCGAGCACCAATCCTTGCACACAACCAGCAAAACACCATCCACTCACACTGCCAGACAAGCACCTAACCATGCACTCCGCCAGCCAAGCAAAAATCCACGCACCCCCCAAGCACAACTCCAATCCATGCACTATGCCAGCCAAGCACCAGTTCACGCACACCACCAGCCAAGCGCCATCCACTCACACCACCAGCCAAGCACCTAACCATGCACTTCGCCAGCCAAGCAAAAATCAACGCACCCCCCCCAACACAACTCCAATCCATGCACTATGCCAGCCAAGCACCAGAACACGCACACCACCAGCCAAGCGCCATCCACTCACACCACCAGCCAAGCACCTAACCATGCACTCCGCCAGCCAAGCAAGAATCCACTCACCCCCCAAGCACAACTCCAATCCATGCACTATGCCAGCCAAGCACCAGACTACGCACACCACCAGCCAAACGCCAGTCCACGCACACCGACAATCCAAGCACAATGCTGCACACACCACCATCGAAATTTAGACTTTTTTTAAGATATACCAGAAATCAAATGATGAAACCTACAAATCTGCTAACACAAATTCAAAAACTAAATGCTGTGCACTAATGCACACCTTGAAGCAGACTAAAAAATATTACAGAAAACAGACCAGACAGTACACTTACAAGATCAATGAAACTCCCAAAACTTCTTTTGTGTGTGGTACGATTTAAAACAAGCTGGCACACACAATCCAGGTTTTGAAGGACAGCCAGGGCAGTACAAACGAGACTCCCACCGCACTTCTCTTCGCCAACAGACTCTACATCTTTTAGTGGGATTGTCTTTTGCAGTTGTGGGAGGAATGTATTCTGGAAAGTGGCGATCTTTCAGTCTAGCCACTTCCTCCACCACTCCAAACTTGGGACACTTGCCTGTTCCACTAGTACAAGGCTGCCTATTATAGTCTCCTGAAACTTAACAAAACGCATCTTTACCTCAGGACAAGATTTCTGAAACACAACGAAAGCATTAAAGGATGCCAAGTGGAAAAGATGAATAGCCAACTTCTTGTACCAAATGTAAGACTTTCGAAGAGCAGCATAAGGTCCCAACCTCTGATCTACTCTGTCAACACCACCCATGTACTTATTGTACTGTAAAATGCACACAGGTTTACGCACTTCAGCACCCTCACCCCGAACAGGCAGAGCTTCAGTGCTTTCATCATGGATTGTAGTCAGCATGTACACATCTCTCCTGTCTGGAAACTTCACAGCTAGAAGATTCCCACATCGCAATGCAGTAGACTGTCCCCGCACAAGCCTTTTGCAAACAAGTTCTATTGGGAAACCTTTCCGGTTACTGCGCATCGTGCCACAAGCAACAGTGCCCACTTTGGCCAATTCCTTGAACAAACGCACACTAGTGTAGAAGTTATCTACATATAAATGGTGGCCTTTGTTAAACAATTGTCTACCTAGTTCCCACACAATTTTCTCAGTCACTCCAAAAGTGGACGGACAAGCAGAAGTGTTAATGCTGGAATCCTTACCGGTGTACACCCTGAAATTATAAACATATCCAGTCTCACTGTCACAAAGCATGTACAGTTTGATTCCATAGCGTGCCCTCTTACTAGGAATATACTGCCTAAAAACCAAGCGGCCCTTGAACAATACCAAAGACTCATCCACAGCTATTTGTTTTCCAGGAGCAAAGATCTCAGAAAAACGATCAACAAAGTGATCAAGGACAGGCCGAATCTTAAAAAGACGGTCACAATCAGGGTGATCGCGTGGCAACGCTAAATCATTATCAACAAAATGCAACATGCGAAGAAGAAGCATATACCGATCACGAGTCATAACTGCTGGAAATATAGATGTTGCCATCAAGGGACTAGTGGACCAATAAGAAGACATTGATGGCTTCCTTAGCAAGCCCGTCAAATAAATGAATCCCAAAAACTTCTTCATCTCTTCAACATATGTGGGAGACCAATGGGTAGCTCTAGAATGGGGCTTAAGGCTGGCACTGTGGTCCCTCAAATACTGCTCTGCATACAAATTAGTTTGCTCCACAATCTCTTGCAAAAACTCATCGTCAAAAAACAACTGAAAAAATTGAATTGGCAGAAAATTGTCAGTATTCACTCTACACCCTGGAACACCAGTGAAGTCTGGCAATTCCGGCTGTACCATGCCAGGGGCAACCCAGACGTCATCACTAACATCGGAAGAAGAAGCCACCCTAGCCTGCAGCCCAGATGCCTCTTGCTGCACTACATCAACGGGAACACTTGCATCCCCAGCTGCCTCTTGCATCTCAACATCAACAGAAGAACTCGCCTCCCCGGTGCCACTTGCTGCTCAACAACAACAGAAAGACTAGCAGCACCAGATGCCTCATGCTGCTCTACAACAGGAAGACTAGCAGCACCAGATAACCCTTGGCGAACCACAGCAATGTGAAGCCTTTTGGGCACACCCTTTACCACACTTGCCTCTTCTCGACGAGAAAAACAGGGAAACCTTGAGGACCTAGGCTGCCGCTCAGATGGCTCTTGCCTCTCTACCGGCACATCAATGTCCCTCTCTACCACAGGCACTTCATATGCACTAGAAGAATCATCATCCGATGATGATGATACCATGCGAAGAGAAAACTCACTGCCTGAATCTTCTGCAAATTCCTCATGCTCCGAATCGGAGTCAGTGTCTGGACCATGCTCAGAGGAAGTCTCAAAAAGCAAACTAACAACGTGCTGAGCAGTCATTCTGCGAGCAGCCATTATCCTTACTATGCAAGAAGACTACACACACAAGTGAACAACAAGCTACACTGTGCAAAGTACGAAGTAAACAAGGTAGAGTCTTCACACAAAGAACAATACACTTTAAAGACAATTCAAATCTAACCAAATATAAGAACACTCACCAGCACCTACTCTGCTGAAACACAGCAAAAAGAAAGGAAATCCCACTAGAAAGAAAAAAAGTATACATTAGACAAAGTACACATCAAGCAGCAATACAAAAAAAAGTTAACAATCAAGAACCACAAAGCCACACAAACAGCAATAACTAGACTTTTCAAAAAAACACATTCATCTAGGGAAAGTAGTACAAAAAACATTTACTTACCAAGCACATGCAACTACACAAGCTGCAAAACCAGCAGTAACTGAACCACAACCTACACCAATACAAACAGCAAAAGCCTGGATCAAAAACAAAGAGGAAATAAGAAAATTAATACTACATTACACAAACAACATAACAAATGAACAAACAACACACAAATGTACCCACAAAATGACATCCACACAGAAGGGTCAATAACAAGGGCAAAACGGACACAAGTACGGGTTGATTTGCCCACCGAGGGGCCAGAAAATCTAAGTTAAAAGTCCAACCCACCAGGAAGCGACCCTTGCAAAAGGGGTCACTTCCAACAATCTAAAATAAAATCCCTGGTGCTAGTGGGGGCATTTCCACCACACAATCGCAATACTGTGCGCAACCGTGAGGCTGGAAAGAGACATCAGGAGAGAGGAATATCACTTGCCTCTCCCCTGATGCCTCTTTGCGGCCCCACACCCCCACGACTCTCAAAAATAAATTAACACCTCCAGGCGCAGGAAGCAAATGGCTTCCCGACCGCCTGGGAATGCCTGAAGATGTTGACGCGTGCTGTGCGCGCTGACGTCATCAGGGATTCTCATGGGGAGGGGGGCAACAGAATTACTGTGGATAACTGTGATGCTGGACAGAGGCACTTGCATCCTTCACTTTCACAAGCTAAATCCAAAAACAGTTCCTATCACCAGGAGCTTCTTTCACCCCATCTGCTGCTCTCATCAGTCTGTGACCATTTATACACATAAGAGGCATGTGAACACGCACAGAAGACCCCCGTTTGGCCCCGCCCACCAACTAGCGGAGTGCACCATCTTTCCTAAATTTACCCACTATGATGGACAGCTCACTCAAGGAACCTGTGCACACATCGGTGCGATGGCATAGTAACACACACGGTCACTGGAGACAAAGCAAGCGCTTGAGTTGCAGCACAAATTCAGGAAAAACAATCATCAGCCCAAAAACATTTGTGACCTTCCCACTATGATGGACAGCTCACACAAGGGACCCCTGCGCACATCTGTGTGATTGCATAGTAAAGCACACTTGGACACTGCAGACAAAGATGGCGCTTGAGTTGCAGCACAAATTCAGGAAAACAATCATCAGCCCAAAAACATTTGTGAGCTTCCCACTACGATGGACAGCTCACACAAGGGATCCCTGCGCACATCTGTGTGATTGCATAGTAAAGCACACTTGGACACTGCAGACAAAGATGGCGCTGGAGTTGCAGCACAAATTCAGGAAAACAATCATCAGCCCAAAAACATTTGTGAGCTTCCCACTACGATGGACAGCTCACTCAAGGGACCCCTGCGCACATCGGTGCAATGGCATAATAACACACACAAAGGTCACTAGTGACAAAGCAGGTGATCGAGTTGCAGCACAAAATCAGAAACACATTCATCAGCCCAAAAACATTTTTGACCTTTCCACTATGATGGACAGATCACACAAGGGACCCCTGCGCACATCTGTGCAATTGCATGGTAACGCACACATGGTCACTGGAGACAAAGATGGCGCTCGAGTTGCAGCACAAACTCAGGAAAACAATCATCAGCCCAAAAACATTTGTAAACTTCCCACTATGATGGACAGCACACTCAAGGGACCCCTTCGCACATTGCAGCGATGGCATAGTAACACACACATGGTCACTGGAGGCAAAGCATGTGTTCGAATTGCAGCACAAACACAAATAAACATTCATGAGCCCAAAAACACTAGTGAGCTTTGCCTACGCAGGACAGGTGTGTTTTTTAGCCACTTCAGAAACACACATCAGTATAAGTAATGAAGGACAGAGGCACTTGCATCCTTCATTACAATGAGCACTATCATTTTACTTTATAAATGACCCCATCAGCATTTTTGTACAAAAAAATCCTTTCATCAACATTGCAGCCAAGAGAAGACTTCATAGATAATGTTCCCCCAACAAGGGGAGCGACCCTTCCCCAAGGGGCCGCTCCCCGAACAACGAAATTGATCAATAAACAAAAAAAAAAATCCCTAACATTCCTGCTGCACGATCGCACGATCGTGCAGCAGGAAACCTCTAAAGTGACATCGAGGGAAAGGAAAAGCCTTTCCTTTCCCTCGTTAGAAGTTTAAACGCAATTCCCCCCGCCCCAGCCACAAAACGAACCTGTTTCCAACACGACGCGCAGGAAGCAAATGGCTTCCCTGCGCGTCGGTAAACAAAAGGAACCTCCGGTGACGTCAGCGCGCCTCGCGCGCTGACGTCATTGATGACGCGGGCGGGGAGGGCGGGGGGAGGCAGGGGAAGGCTTCCCCCACCATCCCCGCAGAAACGAACACAATCGGGCAGACTCGGCAGGAGCGCTGGCGCTTCACCCGAGGGTGGGGTTCATGACGAGCTGGGCTCGTCATCAGCGTGCGAGGAGGCTACGCCATGACGAGCCCAGCTCGTCATCAGCCCCGAATGGGTTCAGGAACATTTTTTCTCCTCAAAATGGATTCAAAAAATCCTCCCACAAATAAAAGAAAGCAGCAGGTTTCCCCTCCTCCAACAAAATCTAAAGTGGTGGAATCCTCGGAACCTCTTTGGCTCTGATTTTGGAGGAAATTAAAGCCTTGCGTTTAAATACTGACTCCATTGCCTCAGAAGTTAAAAATGTTCGTAAAGATATGGCTTCTATGTCCATGAAGGTGTCAGATAATACCATTAAAATCCAAGATAATAAGAATAAGTTGGATGCTTTTACACCTTTAGTGGCCAGAATTATTCCAATGCATTCTCAGCTGCTGGACTTAGAGAATCGCAATAGGCAATACAATCTGCGCATCTTTAATTTACCTGAAGAAATTGAAGGGACCAATTGTCGGCTTTATCTTGAATCTCTGTTGCCTGGTCTCTTGAATATTAAGTTCGCAGAAAAATTTGAAATTGATAAGGCTCATAGAGTTCCGTCACATCGTAATCCTCGTCATTCAAAACCAAGGCAGATGATATTTAAGGTCCTTCGTCACCATCATCTGGTTCTTATTCGGAAAGCTGTTCGTGAAATACCATCATTGCTGGTGAATGGAGCCAAAATCTTCATCCATCAGGATTTTGCTAAAGAAACTGTGGCTATTCGTAAAGAGTTCTCTTCTCTTCGTCCACAACTGAGGAGCCTTGGCTTCAAATATGGACTATTTGATCCCTCTACAATGCGAGTCTGGAAAGACAATGTTTCTAAATCTTTTCAGCGCCCAGAAGATCTTCGTCTTTTCCTCGAACAGCAGGTTCCTCCATCAATGGATACGCAAGACCCTAATTCTTGACTGCATCTCGCTGAGTTCTTATTGCAGGTTTATAACTAAATTTCTTTATGAGCTCCAACGGTAACTGGCCATGCTTGAGGAACGTGTGTGCGTTTCCATGTCTTTATTTATGTTGTATGTTTGTGCTTTACTCTCTCTTTATTGTTTCTCCCTTTCCTATTTTTCGATCAGAGTTACTCTCTTAACCTGTCTTATCCCACCTTCTTCTTGTTCTCATTTCTTTCTTTTCCTTCTCTTCTATCCTAATGGCTAATGTTCACAATATTAAAATTGTTTCTCTTAATGTAAAAGGTTTAAGACATCCAGTAAAACGTTTAAAAATTTTGGATTATTTAGGTAATTCTAAGGCTGACATCTGTTTTGTCCAAGAGACACATGTTGATGATAAAGTCTTGAGTTATATGAACAAAAAGTGGGTGGACTCTATTGTTTCTTCAACTGCTGTAGGTAAAAAAGAATGGGGTCGCTATTTTCTTTGCCAAAAGGTTGCATTGTCAGGTCTTGCATAAGCTCTCAGATTCTGATGGCAGATATGTTATAGCTAAAGTTAAAATTCACGACTCGGTTTTCTTTTTGATTAATGTTTATGGTCCTACGTCAGAGGATCCTGTTTTCTGGTCCACTGTTACGTCTGAAGTTTTAAAGTTGGGAAACGCTCCATTGATTTTTGGGGGTGATTTCAATATTTTTGTGGATCCCTTGTTGGATAGACTGTCTACATCTCGATTTCGACCTTCCAAGACTTTTCATGCATTTAAGACTTGTCTTCAAACCACCAAGTTAGCTGACATTTGGCGATTACACCACCCAACTGGTAAAGAATTTTCTTTTTTCTCCAATCCTCATAATTCCCATTCCAGAATAGACTATTTTTTCCTTTCCCCTTCCCTTATTCAATTTGCAAATGACCCTACCATTGGTACCATAGATATTTCAGACCACGCTATGATTTCTTTTGTTTTGAATGTATCCTCTTCATTTACTAAACAGTCCAGATGGCGTATGAATTCCGACATTTTTCTTAATGATACTCATAAACCCAAAATACTTCAGGCTATTCAGGATTATTTCACTTTCAATCCAGAAGTGTCTACCTCTATCACCACTCGATGGGATGCATTTAAAGCCTATATTAGATGTACCACTATTTCTATCATGGCTCATGAAAATAAGAAGTTTAATTCACAGGTTAAATCCTTAGAGAAGCAAATAGCTCATTTTGAATGTTTATTTATTACATCTCATGATCCCCAATATAAGGTAAAATTACAAAAGCTGAGGTATGAATTCAATGCTATTCTCAGCACTAGAGCAGGGATACAACTCTCTAAATCCAATGCTAAATTTCGTTTTAACGCTAATAAGTCTTGTAGGCTTTTGGCTAATTATTTACGTATTAAACGTGACAAAACTCAGATCACTTCCATTAAATGCCCTCAAGGTAAAATTGCTTTTTCCCATAATGAGATTGCTAATGAATTTTTGAATTTTTATTCCACTTTTTATAATAAACCAGATTATTGTGATGATTCTTTAATTGAATCCTTTTTACAACATTCTGATTTACCTCACATTTCTCCCTCTGATAAAATTAAGTTAGATTTACCCATTACTAATGAAGAAATTCTCTCGGCCATTAAATCACTTCCAAAGAAAAAATCCCCTGGTCCTGATGGTATCCCTGCCGAATTTTATAAAGAGTTTCAAATTCATCTTTTACCTTTTTTGAACCAGATTTTTTCTCATTTTTCTTCATCAGGTACCATTTCAGGCTCTTTTTCTGAAGCCTTAATTGTTGTACTTCCCAAACCTGATAAAGACCCTACCCTTGTTGCTAATTATCGGCCCATTTCATTGATTAATCAAGACTGTAAACTAAATGCTAAAATTCTCGCTTCCAGGTTAGCCCCTATCCTTCACTCAATTATTCACCCTGACCAGTCTGGTTTTATGAAAAATCGATACTCTGCTAATAACACGAGAACGTTATTACATGTTATTGAGCAAAGTCCCACTATCCTTAGCCCTGCTGGTGTTATGGCATTAGATGCTGAAAAAGCTTTTGATAAAATCCATTGGCATTTTCTATTTAAAACTTTGTTATCTTTTAATTTTGGCCCCTCCTTTATTCGTATGATTTCTGCTTTATACTATGCTCCCACAGCTAGATTATTTATTAATGGCCAGATTACTAACCAATTTTTTCTTTTCAGAGGAACTCGTCAGGGTTGTCCCCTTTCCCCTCTTTTGTTTTTACTTGGTATAGAACCATTTCTTAATTATATTCGAAAATGTGATAACATTCAAGGAATTAATATCAATGATATTACTGTTAAAACTTTAGCTTATGCTGATGATGTGTTATTATTTATTAGTAATCCTGTTTCCTCTGTTCCTTTTTTGCTTGATATTATTTCTAAGTATTCTATTGTATCAGGTTATAAGTTAAATGTTACTAAAACTGAATTTTTTCCACTAAATATGTTATGTACTCCTGATATGCTACCCTCACCAGATATAGTTTGGCAAAAGAACAAATTGAAATACCTTGGCATATCATTTTCATCATCCCTTCATGCTACTTTAAAATTAAATTATGATTTTCTTATAGAATATATTAAACAAAAAACATCCAAATGGTCCTCCCTCCATCTTTCTTGGTGGGGAAGAATGGAATCTATTAAAATGGCTATTGCCCCTAGAATATTTTATTCTCTTGCAATGATCCCGACTCAATTTCCACTTAAATTTTATAAAGATGTTGACAAACTTTTATCGAAATTTTTATGGAATAATAAGCCTCCACTTATTGCTTATAAAAAATTAAAAATCCCCAAGTGTCATATTGGTTTCGCCCTACCTGATTTCCTTTTGTATCATAAAGCGTTTATCCTTAAACAGAGTTTGCTATGGTTTAATATATCTCCTATGCTTACTCCCCCTATCTGGTTTCATATTGAGACTTCCCTTGTTAACCTTTTCCTTTATTATCCCTGTTAACCATGTCTCCCGTATCTAAAATTGTACATTCTTCTTCCATAATTAAATCATCAAGATTAATTTTTAATGATTTAGATTCCAATTTTGAATCCCCCTTACTTTCTACAGTGCATTTGTCCTTATGGCATAGTGCCTTGCTAAAATTAAATAGGAATATTTCCTTTTGGTCTTCCTGGATTGCTAAAGGTATTTTTTATCTTGGAGATGTTTTCATGGATGATGAGTTTATTCCATTTATTCAACTCCAAACAAAATATAATCTGCCTTTATCGGATCTGTCAAAATATCAATATCTCTGTAATTCTATTTTAGATTCCTTCCCCAATGGCATCCCTTCAAAAATGACAAATGATTTTCTGCTTTATGTTAACACTGTTTCTTTATCCTCTAAAGCGGTGTCTGTATTCTATAAAAAACTCACCGTATCCTTAGGTTCCAATGTTGATACAATTTCTACTTTCTGGAATAATGAGTTATCTTTATCATTACCAAATGATTCCTGGTCATTAATATGGTCCCTTTCTGTTTTCCAGTATCTATTTATCAAACTAATGCTTATATTTTATTTAATTCCTTATGGACACCATTGCGTTTATTTAAAGCTCACTTATTACCATCTAATATATGCTGGCATTGCAATTTACATCCTGGTTCCTTACGTCATATGTTATTTGATTATCCGACTATTTTGCATTTCTGGTCTGAAGTATGGAACGTGATACAGAAAATTTTGCCTATTTCTGATTTACCCTCTTATAATTTAGTTATATGTAAATCTGTTGCTTTGAGTGTACCCCTTGATGGTATCGAAGCAAAATTATTTAATTTTCTAGTATCAGCTGCGTTAAAATCCATCACTTTTTGTTGGAAGGATGCTTCTTCTCTTTCACTCCATGCTTGGTGGTCCTGGATTATCTTTACAAGAAGAGGTGCACAATTGTCATTACAAGGTGTTCATCATAATTCTTCGACTTTTCAATCTTTCTGGTCTCCTATAGATTCATATGTACAGTTATAATTATTGTTGTTGCATTGCTCATGTAGTATTGGTAACTCTACTTATTTAAGTATTTATGCTATGAAATGTATATTTCCCTTTCCCTTCTCCCTTCCCCTCCCTTCCCCTCCTTTCCCCTTCTTCTGTTTTCCTTTGAATGACAAATTTTATTATTTTACAATGAGTTGTATTGATGACTGTATTTTTATGATTACTCTTTTTCGCCTCTTTGTATTTTAATGAATTTCTTCACTTTTGTGTATGTCTTTATGTACTTCTCCTTTCTTAAAATTCAATAAAATCTTACTGAACTAAAAAAAAAAAAAAAGGAGGACTTCAAAGCTACCACACTTCGTGAGCCTGCTGTGACCATTTGGGTAACAAGCCTTGAATGGAGCGTGTGGCAGGAACAAGGTAAGATGAGGTTTTTTGTGGGGATCAAATTATTTGGCGTAGTATTAGATGACTCGAGGAGGAGAGAAGGCAGCCCAGGAGGGTGTATGCCAGGGTTGACAGGCGCTCTCATGTGTTAGGGGTGCAGGTAGAGGAGAGCATGGCATTGGATGAGACTGGGTGGTTGCCAGACATGGGGGTGAGTATGAGTAGGCTCCATGTAGTTACCAGCAACTGAGCCTCTCCTCTTTTTTGCAGGGTAATTGGTAGAGTGGCACGACAGACTCAGGCAAGCTCCATGCAGCTCCAACACCCCTAGACGAAGAGAAGGCTTCACCAAGTATAGCCAGCTGGACGGCAGCAGGGGATGGCAAACGCACTGCCTCAAGAAGGTCCAGAATGGCTTCAGCAGTGCAACTGACTGGTGGGTAAAGCACTACCCCTGGCAGCAAACAACATGGGACACAGCATCCTGCAGCGGAGTTGGAGTTGGAGTTGGTGGGGCAGGTTACACAGATTGGAGCAAAGCACAGGTCTCAAACAAATGTTCTTGCCACAGAACAATTCCATAGTTGATGAGGTCGATGACACACCAGAGGATGCGATTTTAAAATATGATGAGGAGAGTTTGAAAGAAAGGTAATAGTTGGAAGATGATGCACTGGGGAACGAAGAAGCAAGATGGTGGCAACACAGAACAAGTGACAGAGGGGGATGTTCATCTATCTGTTGATGCTGTTTTACAGAGTGTAAGTGCTGGGCGCAGCAACACGGAGGCCATGGAGTGGCAGAAAGGAGGAGACAGGGGCGACGTGGCGGGCTCCAGAATGGGCATTGACCTTGGTGCCAGGTAAGTATTGCAGCAGTTAGCACATGGCTGCTGCAATGGTATGGGTTGGTGTGGATGCGGTGGAGACGCAGGACAGGGGCACTTTTGCGCAAAGTTTTTAAGTGGCAGACATGGGGGCAGCCACCAAAGAGCAGAGCACCTGTGGGGCAGACAACAAAAAGAATGGGCTCGGGACAATAAGCTGAGGGCCACGGAGGCAGTGGTTGGTCCTGAAAGCCTGGATGGGGTGGCACCAAAGTCACAGGCCACAGAAGATCTGGGGCAGAGGGAGGGGAGAAAATGAGAGAGAAAACAGAAGGGAAAGAGATCAAGGAGTTAAAGCTTAAGAAACTGCCCTACCTGGGGTTTCTAAAACTTTAGGAGCACACCTCATGCTAGCGACCAAAGACTCATTTGGAATGGAGTACGCAATACTATGGGCCCCTCAAAGTTTGGCAAGGCAATCTTTATGGCCAGTGGGTTACCTATTGTGTATATGTCCTTTCAAGGGTGGGATAGGAGCAACAGGTGAAGGACTGGGTGGGTAGACAGGTGCCTGCTGGGATGATTTTAACAAAAGAGTATGCGCTAGGGAGCATTGCGAGTTCCTGCATGTTTGTTCGAAATGGCAAACATCCCCTTGTTAACTGCTATGGGGTGGAAAGGCAATTCAGTAATGCCTTAGGGCAGTGGCAGCAGCAATAGGGGCCCACAGGTAGTCAGCAGTTTAGTCAAGCTTCCGGGTTTAGGGGTGGATGGGGACCACAAGGATCTGGGGGCAAAACCTTGTATGCTTATTAAGCTAAATCACCTGAATTTTTGACTGGCACTCTAAGATCAGAAAGAGGATGCTTGGTTGTTGAGGGAGTACCAGGGTCCGAGGGTGTGCAGGTGGGCAAGCAGTTTGAAGTCATTTAGTGCTTTCAAACACATGGTAAGACAAACTGCAGAAAGAGAGACAAGAAGGAAAGATGGCCTGCCCATTTGACGATTGGCACATAGCAAACGTAATTGTGTCACCCATCGGAGTGTGTCTAAAAAAATAAATAGTTCTGTTTAGACTGATTCAACACCTGTCAGAGGGCACTTCTGTTAATAAATTACGCCCAGAGGACCAGGCTTGAGTCACATATTCTTCAGTGGACATGGTGCTGTTCATAGTAGAGGAAGTAGGTAGAGGGACTCAAATGGCCAAGAGCGACATCAAATCTTCTTTCTGCTTGCTCCTGGGTCACCCGGACAACATTCAACTGATAGGCATTCAGTTCAAAGGCCAATGGTATGTGGACAAGTGCTCCAGATGGGGTGTTCTATATCATGCGCACTATTTGAAGGCTTCACTACCTTCCTCCAATAGGTTTTTTTTTGGTGCATGGGGCACACACACATTACACATTATCTTGATGACTTCTTTTTGTGGGGTACCCTGGTTCCATGGACTGCCAGAGGATGCTGGTAATTTTCTAGTAGCTAGCTCATAGGAGACCTAGGAGTGCCTTTAGTACCAGAGAAAACAGTCATACCAAGTACAGTGTTGTCATTTTTTGGGCACTGAAAATGACTCAGTAGCAATTAATGTCCGCTTGCCATTGGAGAAAATATTGATGATGCTATTGCTGTTGGCTGCCTTGTTAGCAAAGCACAAAATTACGGTTAAAGAGGTGAAAGTGCTGTTGGGGCATCTGAATTTTACCTGTAGGGTGGTGAGAGCAGGGAGGACATTTTGTATACAGGGTGGGATGTCATTGATAGGATTACTGTTGTCACATCACTACGTCAGATTATCAGCAGGGACAAAAAAGAATTTGAGAATGTGGTATTTCTTTTTGTAATCTTTCAACCGTCAGCTGTTGGTGGAAATGGCAGACTTTGAGTAGGATGCACAGATTTGCTTTAATGCTGTGCGAGGGATAGGCTTCTGGTTATACTGGCAAGGGAAAAGATGCATAGAAGAATGGCCCTCGCAATGGAATTGGGGGGGAGGAAAATGCCTTCTAAGAATCTTTTCGACTTGTAGTGGCAGTGGCTGTGGGTAAAACAGTGGGCACATAGAACGGTTTTATTCAACATTGACAACATGGCTGTGGTGCAGATAGTTAACTGGCAGTCACCAAGAACTGCCGAAGTGATGAAATTGCTTTGGGTTTTTGTGTTGAAGTATCTGAAGATTGACATTTTGTTTAGAGCGCAACATGTACCAGGTGTAGTCAATGACATTGCGGATACTTTGTCTTGTTCACAGTGGAAGAGACTCCCATTGTCTGGCAATTGTGGCAGCTAGAGTGGGGGCTAAAATGCCACAGGAGCTTTGGTCAGTAGGCGACAGAAGATACTTCAACTGTTTTTAGAGTCACTTACCTTGTTGACATGGAGGGCGTATAGTCCTGTTTGGGGGAGTTTTTTTTACATAGTGAGAAGAGACGGGATGCGTGGGTATGGTTAGTAGATACAGTCCAGTTCATTTTGAAATTGATTGATAAACATCTGTTCAGAGTCACAATTGCAGTTAAATTATTGGCAGTATTGAGTTCATGGAGCAGCTTTTTTGGGGGTTACACCCTATTGAGAGGGTTGCTGGGTACCAGGGTGCTAGAGGGTTGGTCAAGAGAGGGTGGGTGCATTGGGCCAAAGAGGAGGCCTCTCGTGTGGGGTTTATTTTGTGAGGTTCTCAGGAAACTGTCTGGGATATGCACAAGTAAGGATGAACAGGTTTTGTTCAAGGCACTGATTTCCAGGATGTTCTTTGGGGCTTTTTGGGTGTCTGAGCTTGGGGGACTCAGAGTGTCCTTTGGGAGGAAGTACGAGCATGTGAGGCAGGGCTACAAGTTTGATTGCATAAGGTAAAAATGGATCAGAGGAGTCAGGGTAGATCTTCCCTGCTGCACAGGCACCCACCCTGTGGCCAGCTTTTGCTCAGTGAAATGGTCCGCCTCCCTACGGGTAAGGTCTTCGGGAGATATAGGTCAGGTTTTTCACCATATTGATGGCAATCAACAATCATTACATTTGTAAACCGCGCTACCTACCTGTGAGGGTCTCAAGGAGCTGGTGGGGGGGGAACGGGGAGGGGAGGCTGCTACTGATCGAAAAGCCAGGTCTTGAGAAGTCTTCTGAAGGCCAGCGTGTCCTGGGTCTGTCGTAGGCTGGTAGGGAGAGTGTTACAGGTCTTGGCGGCGAGGTAGGAGAAGGATCTGCCGGCAGCGGTGGTTTTCCCGATGCGTGGAACTGTGGCGAGGGCAAGGTTGGCAGAGCTGAGTTTGCGGGTGGGGGTGTAGAAGCTGAGTCGGTCGTTGAGGTATGCTGGTCCGGCGTTGTGTATGGCTTTGTGTGCGTGGATGAGGAGTTTGAAGGTGATTCTGTTGTTGACGGGGAGCCAGTGCAGGCCTCTCAGGTGGGGTGTGATGTGGCTGTGTCGGGGGATGTTGAGGATGAGTTGTGCCAAGGTGTTCTGGATGCGTTGCAGCCGTCTCACCAGCTTGGTTGTTGTTCCTGTGTAGAGGGCGTTCCTGTAGTCCAGTCTGCTGGTGACGAGGGCCTGGGTGACTGTCTTCCTCGTGTCGGAGGGGATCCATTTGAAGATCCTACGGAGCATTCGGAGGGTGTTGAAGCAGGAAGCAGAGACGGCGTTGACCTGCTTGGTCATGGAGAAGGCGGAGTCAAGGATGACCCCCAGGTTGCGTGCGTGGTCGGTGGGTTCTGGGGCTGATCGCAGCAATGTTGGCCACCAGGAGTCGTCCCAGGCTGAGGGGGTGGGGCCGAGGATGAGGACCTCGGTCTTGTCTGAATTCCGCTTCAGCCTGCTGTCTTTCATCCATTCGGCGACGGCCCTCATTCCTCTGTGGAGGTTGGCTTTGGTGGTGTGGGGGTTTTGGGTGAGCGATATGATCAGCTGGGTGTCGTCGGCGTAGGAGATGATGTTGAGGCTGTGTTGTCATGCGACGTGGGCGAGAGGTGCCATGTAGATATTGAACAGTGTCGGGCTGAGGGATGATCCCTGTGGAACGCCACAGATGATCTCTGTGGTTTTGGAGCGGAAGGGTGGGAGGCGGACGCTCTGGGTTCTGCCGGAGAGGAAGGATGCTGTCCAGGCCAGGGCCTTCTCTTGCATTCCGGAGGCGTGCTGTTAGGGTGCGGTGGCAGACCGGGTCGAAGGCTGCTGATAGGCCCAGAAGGATGAGGGTGGCTGTTTCTCCTTTGTCCATGAGGATCCTGATGTCGTCGGTGGCGGCGATGAGTGCGGTCTCGGTGCTGTGGTTGTTGCGGAAGCCGGACTGGGATGAGTCCAGGATGTTGTTGTCTTCGAGGTAGCGGGTTAGCTGTCTGTTGACGATCTTCTCAGTGACTTTCGCTGGGAAAGGTAGCAGGGAGATCGGCCGGAAATTCTTGAGGTCGTTGGTGTCCGCCTTGGGTTTCTTCAGTAGGGCGTTGATCTTGGCGTGCTTCCTGCTTTTTGGGAAGGTTGCTGTCTCGAAGGAGATGTTGATTGTTTTCCTGAGATTTGGTGAGTTGATTTTGCTGGCTTTGTTGAAAACGTGGTGAGGGCATGGGTCAGATGGGGAACCGGAGTGGATGGAGTTCATGGTCTTGATGGTGTCTTCGTTGCTGACGTTGGACCAAGCGGTCAGGTGGCTGGTGCGGGCGGTGGTTGCAGGGGTGCTGATCTCGGCGGTGGGTGTGGGGGTGGCAGTGTTGAAGCTGTCGTGGATGTCGGTGATCTTGCGGTGAAAGAAGGTGGCCAGTGAGTTGCACTGGTCTTGTGATGGTGGAATGTCGTTGGCGTTGGAGCTGGGGTTGGAGAGTTCTTTCATGATGTTGAAGAGCTCTTTGCTGTTGTGTGCGTTGCTGTCTAGTCGGTCTTTGAAGGCGGTCCTCTTGGCGGTCCTGAGGAGTTGGTGGTGTCTGCGGGTGGCATTCTTGTGAGCTGTGTAGCTGTCTGGTGTTCGGTCGCTGAGCCAGTTCTTCTCCAGATTCCGACAGGTGCGCTTGGAGGTCCGGAGGTCTGCGGTGAACCAGGCGGCTTTCTTGTTGGTGTGATTGGTGGCGGAGGTCTTGAGTGGGGCGAGGGTGTCGGCGCATTTGCTGATCCACTGTTTGAGGTTGATGGCGGCAGTATCGGGGTCGGTGGGTGGTCCCAGGGCGAGGGTGGTGGTCAGTTGGTTCTCAGTGACTTTGCCCCAGCAGCGGCGTGGCATCTGTTGGGTGCGGAGGTGTGTGGTGGTTTTCTGAAGTTGAAGTGGACGCATCTGTGGTCTGTCCAGTGGAGTTCATGGTGTGGTTGGAGGAGACGTGAGGACTTGCGGAGAAGATGGGGTCCAGTGTGTGTCCAGCGGCGTGGGTGGGTGTCGTCACGAGTTGCTTGAGTCCGAGGTTGGCGAGGTTGGCGATCAGGGCGGTGGAGTTTGCGTCGTTGTTCTCGAGGTGGAAGTTCATGTCCCTGAGGAGGATGCAGTCCATGGAGGCGAGGGCGTGGGTGCTGATGATGTTGGCGATGGAGTCGCTGAACTGTGGTCGGGGTCCGGGTAGTCTGTAGACGAGTGTTCATCTGAGGGTGGTGTTGGGGTCGGTGTGGATCTGGAAGAGCATGTGCTTGGCAGTGGTGAGGGTGTTGTTGGTGTTGGTTGAGACTCTGAGAGTGTTCTTGTGGTTGATGGCAATTCCCCCTCCCACTCCGGTGGTGCGTTCTCTGCGGGAGATCTTGTAGCCTTCAGGGATGGCTATGGCGATGTCTGGAGCCGAGGTGGTGTTCAGGTCCGTGATGGCATTTCAGCTACTGGCTGTCTTGAGAAAAGGTCTGGCCCAGATGGGAATAGGTGCACACGATTTTGGGAAGTATTTGTTCTGCATCTGTATGGCAACAAAGTCAGGTAGGAGGGTCTGGAGTAGGATGGACATCATGGGCCTGGGCGGATGGGCATCCAACTATTTTCAGCACTATGTGTGGAAAGGGGAAGGGATTGTTAAAACCTTTTTTTGTTTTCACTTGTTATCATTGGTTTCCAGCTTTGGTTTTAGACCTATAGGTTGCCAAATCACCATTATGGATAGTAGGGCACTCGTTGGGTAAGTGGGCCGAAAGACAGGCAAGGCAAAACAGACAACGTGACAACTTGGGTCTTGACCCCAAAGGTGTCCATGTGCCCTGGCATGGCAGAGGGGGCATGCAATGGTGAGAATTGTAACCCTATTTGAATAGGTTAATGGTAGGATGGAAGTGCCCCGATGTTTTGTTGCTGCATTTAAAAGAGAGTGACCTAGTGGTGGAATAAGGAGTGTCTTTGATGAGAGCTATAAAGGATGATTTACAAGAGGTAGAAAGGCAGTGGTAGGGATGACTGTGTGGACAGAGTTCATACCTAGGAGAGTGTGGCGTGGGGCCAACAAGCCAATAGGTATAGAGAAGGTGAGGAGAAATATTAATAGAGAAATTAGGGCCTTCTTCAGGGAAAGCCCTAGCAATAGAATCGAACATGGATAATTGAAGTACGACGCTTTGGAATTTTTCAGCTGGGACGGAGTTCATCTTTAATACTATGGGAAGGAGCTCTATTTGTTGCAGGTGCAGGAGGTGCTGGCAAATGTTTTGAATGTACATTAGTGTCCGGTGGGGCAGGGTTAGGGGGGTAGAGCATGTTGGTCATGGCCTTTTTCTGGGTGGCTGTTGGCCAAGAAGTTGGCATGGGTTAGACAAGTTTATTGTTGTTAACAACAGCAATCCCAGGTGAAAGGGAATTTGTAGACTAGCTCACACCTGGAAGAGGCAGGAAATGTAAGGTTCATTAGAAAGTTAAATGAGCTAGAGGTTAATAGTTGCAGGAAAATGTATGGGAGGTTTAAGGTCTCAATTGTTGAAGATCAGCCAGGAGGAGGTAGAGACTTGCAGGTTTCAGTTTTGGGGGGGGGGGTGTCTTTTAGGGGTGGGAAGTAGTTTAACATAGGTAACATATTTGTATAGTGAGTTTTTAGCTTTGTAAAGCGAAAGGCCCAGGTTTTATATATGTGATGTGCACCTGTTTCAATAAAAGTGACAATTTTCACACAAATCCGTTGTCAGTGGTCTATGTTGCTCCCCTTATTCCCCAATGTATTATTATTGTACAAAAATTACATGACGTATCTAGATACTGACTGCCACAATGTATCAGTGGTGTCTGGTGTATATTCCTAATGCCCTGTCGCTCAAGTGGGCATATAGCGTGATATTGGAGGAGGATCAATAATACGGTTGCCCCAAATAATTACACAGCAGTGTATAACCACACAATAAAAATATGTGTTCATAGTGCTCAATAGCCCAAATGTACATTTTTCTTAAGAAGTGCGCTTAAAAGCGTGGCAGAGATATGTAAGTCCCAGTGGACACATAACTGTAGGAAAGGTGTAGTCTTGAAATCGACCCTACGGGGCAGATTACCAGTTTGGTGGTGATGGAGTGGACCGCCATGCCTGGAGCTTGCTCCTGCACCACCAAACCTGTGGTTGCACTGCCCACTAGATTAGAAGTTTCATCATGTCTGGCGGGCTGTTTCTGGCTATCCCATGCTGATGCCATTGAAAAAGGGCAAAAGTCCATGCTGTGCAGGAACTGGAGTGCATGCACCCAAAGGGGCGAATGTTGTGCCCCCCTGCATGGATCCCCTTGCACATGGGCAACAGGGGGCCGTGGAGGGCCCTCTTCGGTTTAGGACTGTGTTGTAACCTCTCCCTTCCCTTTACCCACCCCTCTCCCCTCTCCCTCCTTGGTACAGCCCACTCTGCCCTCGGGAGTGCGTGTTAGAATGTTGAAGTGTGAGAGTCTGCCGCCAAGCTGGGAGCACCTGTTACCTATGACAGAATAAAGTTGTACTTGGAAACCCTTAAATGTAGTGGCTCTTTACTACATTTCTTGGCGACGAGGACGAGGAGCTGAGCCAGGGTCAGTTGGGTGCTTTCCCCCCTGGAAAAGTTGATGCTTGTGCGGAATGTTGAATTTAAATGAAGTACTCACCAGTTGATATTGAAGATCACAGGACAACAGACAAACCGGTAACCCAGGCTGTATCATCGAGGTGTTCCCGTGGGGGGACGTGAAATTCTCGACTACGGAAAGAAAAGGAAGTCGGGTGTGAAGCCTCGGTGAAGGTGAGAGGGTGCCGTGTGGAGCAGAGGAACGTTCCTTCCTCAATTGAGGTCTGACATACGTCTGTGGATCTGGTAACCAGTTCTCCCTGGGAGCATTCCGCGGTGGAGGAAGCAGCATAGCGGGAACCAGCGTAAGAAGAGTCGGGACAGCTGGTTGTGAAGTGACGGTGAATGAATGGTCCGGCAGCGGAACACGGATTTCCCACAACAGTGAAATCTGACGCTGAAGTGGAGCAAGTGAGGAGGCTCGTCTGCTATTGGTGTGGAGCGGGACTGCTGGGGGCAGCGCTGTGCAGGCATAGTTTGCCTGCGATGTCTGAGGGGTCGAAAACGGATTCAGACTGTAGCAGTGCTCTCTGACCAAGCCGTCCCGGTGACTAAAGGGGGCAGGCTTCACCCAGACTGGTTACCGACGGGAGCCAAGGCTTAGCGGAGAGTCTTTTTATTCTCAAGAAGAAAAAAAAATGTCAGCGGAATAAATCTCCCCCTGTAAAAGTTTAGATACGGCATCGTGTGGTGTTTGCCGTTCACGGAGGGAGAGGCTGTACACAATTGGGAGAGAAAGGAACAGTGCTCTTGCGTTAAGGAACCGCAAGGTCGACTACAGGAAGTTCCTGTTCTGCAAGCGAGAAATAGACAGAGGACTCCGCAGCCCAGAGGTGAAGGCGCAAGGAATCAAGACTGGTCAGCACCTGAGGGATTCGTACCAGGCTAAGAGGTGAGCCGTGGAAGCTGTGGGAGCAGAAAGGGTGCAGAGCAAGGAAATAGTCGCATTTCTCTTTCTGTGAAGTAGATTTATCCGAGGCGGAGCGTGCGACGCACGAGACAAGGGTGAGTGACAGCAGTGGAAACACTGGGAGGAGTGTACAGTGGAACCCAGTGTGAAGTGATTATTGAAAGGAATTGGTGACAGCGTGTGATAGGTGTGAGGACACACCCGAGGCACAGGGGTGTAGCGAACCCTAATTCATGTGAGAGAAAGTTAACAGTGGCAGCCGATTGAGTCATTGAAGAAAGACCTCCTTGACACCGCTGGCGGTCCTGAAACTCGTAATATGCAATGGCGGTGCCGCAGCAGCACAGCCAGCATATTACTTAGCTCCTGACTGCAGCGCCACCACTAGAGAACGGCGATTCACCGGCGGCTGCGGTGGTGTGATGGCAGTCTGACTGCCCAACTTGTAATTGGGCTGTTGGACCTCCAGTGTGGGAGTGGCTGGACTGCAACTGCCGCACACAGCTAGTCTGGCGGTCCTCGGACTGCCAGACTCGTAATTAGATACGTATACAGTGGTCAGAGTCTATTGATTAACTGAAACATTAAATGTATCATACGAATATTAACATTAGTGAATTATCAAGATTCCATCCATGTAGACTCGTAATTAGGCCCTAAGTGTTTTGACCCCTATGGATAACCAAATCCTCACCATCCTGCCCGTGGGAGGAGTAGATTAAGTAATAAAAGTGTGCAGAGATATGTATCATATTAGTAGGAAACCGCAGAAGAGCCCAGATCATACAACAAAGTGTCTTTCAGACATGGTGCCGGATCCAGGTTAGCATCTGTGAGACTTAAATATGTAGGAAGAACTTGCTGCATATATAGTGTGATGTTTGGACGGTTGGCCTAGTCCTACCTTTGTGTTTCATGTGGCTCTGTATAGTTTTTCACACACATCACTAACCTTACAGTTATCAGTGTAAGGTTTAGGTTGTATTCAGTGTTTTTTTTTATGGAGTAAATATGCCCATGTGCTAACTTGGATCTAGCAGCGTGTGAGAGTTTTTCTCTTATGAATAGAGCAATGTCATCCTCTGTAATGCATGATCAAAAGGCCACAAACCCCAGTGAGACACCCACCTGTCACAGGCGATTCACAAATAAGAGTAAAGGGAAAAAAACCTTTGGAAGTCTTTACAAACTCCGCGGATAAACCTATCATGATATTGCGCAGGTGGCATTAATGCTTAATTCTCACTGCAGCAGATAGGGTGCTCACCGTTTAAGTCACTTTGCCTTTATTTACCATGAGTTAATCTATACATTAGGCAGTAGTTCGGGCTGTTTTTCATTTATCAGAGACAGCTCTCACTATTGAAAAGGTCAGAGACCCCTGAAGTAGCCAATATTTGGGAGCGGTTTTCACTAATGTCCTTTATTTGGGGCTGGGCGGTGGCAGAATGGAGAAACAAATCACCAGGTTGGCAACCACCATACCGAGAAACAGTAAATATAACTGTAAATATGGAACTATTATATCTTGGTCAGCAAAAGCTGGAGCAAATAACTCATGTTTGCAGTTTTCAAATTTCACGGGCAATATTGTTTGGAGTGGCTTCCCACATATTTTTGTTTTGTTCATTAGTCAGCAGAATGCAAAACTGATAGTAAACCCCTAAGATGATCGGGAATCGCACACTGGTCAACTTTACCTAGGACCATGCACCTAGGCTTATCCTATCAAAAGATCTATTGCTTGGTCAATAGGTATTCTACGAGTGGATGGTGCAGGGTGGTGAGCACTCCCCACTGGCAAATGAGATTCTCTTGAGGTCATGGAGTTCAACTTCCAGCATGGTAACTCAGCCTTTCAACATTTCGAGGTCAAACAAGTACTCTAAACTGGGTAACAATAACTTCTTCTTTTTAACAGCGCTATATTAAAAAAGAAGCTATGCCGTAACATTGCAGAAATAACTTGTATATCGGTAACATGAGTTTGTATTAATTCCAACCATACTACTCTAAGTGACATATCTTCATTATATAAATAATGCAACATTAACATATTTAACACTGATAATAAGCTTGCCCCAGTGGCCCATTTTCCATGATGTCTCGGCGATGCTTTTCATGGCCATTTAGCTTAACTAATGATTTCAAAATGAGCACCGGGCAGACGGGTCTCCCCTCGCCTTGCGAAGTGTCGAATGGTAATTTTCAAGATGGCTGTCTGACTTGCGTAAATGTGTACAGTTGACCTGTGCACATCCTGAGGCAAAATGTAGGCGGCAAGTGGCAGCATGAATCTGGATATCAATAAGCATTGTTGTCTTGCGTCATGAGATCCCATGCATCTATTCTCTCCCATGACTCTACATGACAGAAAGGACATACGACACGCGCAGATAATTAGGAAGCTTGCCCGGACGGAATGGATTAAGGGCGGGCGTAGAAAATGTATGAAAAAAATAAAAGCATTTATAAAATGTGATAGGCAGTTACTGATAATTCATAACATTTAGCCCCGCCTGTTTAGAGAATGTATTACGAATAAAATAGATAACGATTAGATTAAACGTATTTATCACTGCAGAAATATTTAATTTTTGGAGGCGAGCAGTATATTTATGTCTGGAAGTATTTAAGCACCCAGACCCGATTCACATAAGTAGGAATGGCAAAGTAAATATATGCTGTTTTATTATTAATTACTCTACGATTTGAATCAACATTCTAACTTTTCACAAAGAATTTCAAGAATATTCTGGGAACATCCCCGACAGTCATTATAAAACAATGCAGAACATCTGAGCGGGTAGAATGTCCACCAGATGGGAAAGTAGATAGATTCATGTGGTGCAAATACATATTTGTAAGTTCAACTTTCGTATCCTGTCTATTGAAACGCACTGATGGCACATTTTTTAAAATTATATCGGATCAAAGCCCTTCTGACAGATTCGGAGCGGTGTTGATCCCCCACAATTGTGTTGCTCCTGAACTACATCCGGTCAACAAATTTATAATGCAAACCACGAAGCGCATTAGGCTTTACAATGAAAACAGGACAAATAGTAAAATTAAACTATAAAAAGCTAATGTGTTAAAATCAGAACAAAAGGCAAAACAAATAGGTAGAAGTCAGTCAATAGTTGTTTAGATCAAGAAGTAGCATGAAGCTCAGGTCAAAATGCAAAAATAATTAGGGAAAACCAGATACAGTTCAGCACCAATGAATAAATCGTAGTTAAAAATTAGGGGCCTCATTTATGAAGTTTTGCTGTAGCGCAACACCACAGGCCTTTCTGCTGCGCTGCACTACGGCAAAAGGAAAGGGCAGGAATGGGCTGTATCTATCAGTTATGGCGAATTCCTGTCCTTTTCCCATGGGCTGGTGCCCAATGGGCTGCCATGCGCCAACGCAGGCACCTTTGCAGCAAGGTGCAAGGGTGCCTGTGTTGAGGGGATGATTATTTTTGTGCAGAAAGGGAAAACTTCCTGCACAAAAACAATCACAAGAGGCGTTTGCCTCATTCTATGTGTGCTGCAGAATGCAGCACACATAGAAAAAGGAAAAATTAGGAGAAATAAAGATATTTCTCCTAGTTGTGACTCCCAGGAGGCATAGGTTTTTGGCGCTGCCTCAGATTTACGATTTCTCGCAAATCTGGGGCAGTGTCAAAATGCCATGGATGTTGCTGGGAATGCCTTTTATTGAAAAAAAAATCCCTAGGCAACAGTTGGTCTATGAAATATATGAGACCTTTTTGTTAAAAAAACATGATGTTTAAAGACTCAGGGGCATATTCACAAGGAGCTTTCGCCAAATTAACAGCAGTTTATCTCAGCCAAAGTCGTGATAAATTTACCCCACTATTCACAAGCTGGTGCTAACAGCCCACAGCACCAGTTTTCCCTCAATAGCAGCTGCAAAAAACATCACCACAGAGGACCCCCGCAGCTATAGCTAATGAGATGCAGAGTAGGTGTTCCTGTGACAAAACCCCGACAACAACACACCTCAACATTCACAACAACCAGCCAGACCTGTGATAATAACACAAAACACACAATAAGGCGCGTTAGCAGCAGAAAATGTACACCTTCTCTGACCTGGTCTAAAGTCGGACCACAGCCTGCACTACAAAAGGGAGCACAGCCCACATCCACACCTGAAGACAAACAGATGCCATAGAGCAATTGAACATGCAACACAGACTCCCAAGAGGGCCACAGCACACACCGACACCACACCTAGGACCAACCTCCCTGGCACCCTCTTGACCAAAGACATGCCACATCAGCTACACCGAAACAAGTACGAAATAATCCGCCTGATATCGCACAATCTCAACTGGCGACAAGCATGTGTCATCACAGAAATGAGCATTACACATTCACTTTTCGAATCATACAATGAAACTTTTTTGAAATTAACACAGAAATCAAATGACGACAAATGGCGGCTCCCCTCGACACAATCCATAAGTCACAGCCTGCAAGACAAAAACATGATGAGAAGGGGTGTCCTGCGCACATCAAAGGACAGAGAGAGAGCGAAGGAGAGAGAGAGAAGAAGAGAGGGGGAGAGAGAGAGAGAAGAGAGAGGGTGAGAGAGAGAGAAGAAGAGAGGGGGAGAGAGAGAGAGAGAAAAGAGAGGGGGAGAGCGAAGAGGAGAGGGGGCGATAGAGAGAGAGAGACAACCCTGCGCACCCAGACCACACTGCTCACCTGCTGCCACCGGTGTGTCTTGACGGTACGTATAGCAGTACACCAGGTCACACATCTGAGACAGAGCCGTCATCTGAAACAGAGTCCAGAGACATGACTCGCACAGTACACACACTTGCACAAGATAACATCGCCGGCCTGCCCACCCATTCACATCCAGGCAGAGGCATCCCAGCCCCTCCCGCCGCCTGTCGGAGTCTGCCCTCTCATGCACTCATGGGCCTCACTGCTCACCTTCCGCCACCGGCTTGTAGACTGCAGGCCCCACCACGTGCCACTGCAAGCCACAAGCCCAGAGCCTGCAGACATGGCACCCTCCACACCATGCAACCACGCTGTGCAGGCCACCAGGTCTCGCGTTTGGTGCTGGGTCTTGATTACAACATGAGATGGGACATACTAGGACACCTGGCAACATTGCAGCCTGCACAGCCGTTCAGCCCAATGGGTGCCTCTGTGATCCCGGAAGTGAGGCCCACGTGGTGGCAGGCCCACGCAGCCTGCTGGCGCTGACTACACTGCGGTCCAGCAAGGCACACTAATCCTGAGCAGTCTGGACCATCGGGACTGGCCATCATCGCAGGCTGCACACCCTCTCAGCAGCTCAAGGTGCCAATGACTCAGTGCACCCTAAGCCACCATCCCGTGGCGGGGGGTGCCTGTGCCAGCCGCAATGCAGCGTGTGCCACAAACCCTGTTCAACCCCAATCAGCGTCCCGCGGTGGGGTGCCTGTAACGGCCGCAATGCAGCGTGTGCCACAAACCGTATTCAATCCCAGTCAGCACCACGTGGTGGTAGGCCCGTGCCGGCCTCAAGGCCTCCGGTCCGTCATCCAGTCACTACCGGCAGAGGGGTATGTGATGTCGTCGGCCCCTTACATTTGCAGGTCACATGGCCTGTGATGCCTGTGCCGGGTGCGTGTGGTGTGCTTGCAAACCTGCCCTCAGGGAGTGGCTGTGACAAGCTGACAGCTAGACCAGTGACCAGCACAACACCAGCGAGTATGTCTGTGACGGGTAGCAATGAGCCCCCCCCGGAGCGTGAGCAGAGTGGTCTGGCCTGCCGTACTCTGGAACAGCGCAGGGCTTGCAAAAATGACTTGTGTGCCCTGGGCGTGGTTCAGTCCATGTCCGGACAAGAAAGTGGCTGGTGCGTGTGTCCCTGTTGTGGTGTCCACTGGACCTGTGCACACATCGCTATGTGGCACCCTCTGACTGGCATCCCACAGGGTGAGCATCATTGACACAAGAGAAATCACTGTCCCTACATTCATCCACACACACATACATGAATGATGAAGGACATAACACAGCAGTGCGTCACTGGATGTTTATTGCACATCCAGTGCAGTTCCACAGCTGGAGTGGTACAGGGCACTGCCGAATAGACCCCACCATTAGGCCCATGGAGGGCCAGCCAGAGTACATCCGTGGAAGACAAGTACTGCGGAAGAGGAGGGGTGCAGTCCGCAGTCTATTCGCCGTGTCATTGGTCATCAAACAGGATGTGGCGGTCCATGACACTGTGCAAGGAGAGTACATCTGAGTGAATAAGGGGTCAGTGGAAGGGCATGAGGCCATATGTGGGACCAACCAGGAACCGGCCAGGTGGCAGAAATGAATGCTAATGAGCCCTTTTGATCACAATCTTATCCACATCCTCGTCCCCGGATGTGTGCCCTTCCCCACCTGGGGGTGTTGCTGTACTGCTGCGACACTGTGTGCCAATGACTCCTCAGGTGCCAGAGGAGGATTGTCGGCCGCACAGTGTGCCAATGACACCTAAGGTGCCGGAGGTGGATTGTGGGCCGCACTGTGTGCCAATGACACCTCAGGTGCCGGCGGTGGATTGTCAGCCGCACTGTGTGCCAATGACACCTCAGATGCCGGAGGTGGATTGTCGGTCACATTGTGTGGCACTGTAACATCAGGTGCTGGAGTGGTTAGGCCTGCTGCTCAGGGATGCATGGACACACCAAGGGGCGGAGAGGTGGATGGTGTGGGGGTAGCAGCATTCAACATTGCCACGCCTTGTGGCAGATATGTCATGATGAGAATCTGCAGGGCATGGTAGATCCCAGCTACATTCCGCTGATGTGCAGCGGTGGCTGCCATCCTTTCTGCTTCCATCTGCACCCTGTCCTCCATGAGCCTCCGAATCTGTGCCAGCTCACGGCTGGTATCACTGGAGCCACTCTGAGTGGACAGGTGTTTTTCTCTCGACATCATGACTCCAGCGATGTTAGTCAGGGCTTGTTGGAGACCATGAAGCAGGACTACACACCCAAGGATGGCGTCAAGTTTGGTTGCCATGCTGCTGAAGACCAAACGCACCTGCTCTGCGGTCTCCCTCTGGCCCTCCAGCACACGGCGCTGGAAGGCCATGTGCTGTTCTTGGCGATCTTGGGGCAGTGTCGGGGCTGTGAATGCCTCCTGCTGGGTGCTTTGGGTAGTGGGTGGGGTCTCATCAATGTAGCTGGCCTTCCCTGATCCTGGAGGTGAGTGGCGGATGAGGTCAATGATGTCTTGGATGGCTTAGGTGTCGATGCTGGTGTTGTCCTCCTCGTCATCAGTGAAGAGTGGCTGGGTCTGCTCTGCAGGAGGTGTTGACGGTGCCCCTGCGATGTGAAGGGAAGATGGTGTATTACAATGTGTCCACATGTATGTAGCCGCATGGTACATGTTGACATTCAGACAGCATGGCATTGTACATTGTGATCTTAGTCAGGAGCCAGAGTCATTGTGGGTGTGTACTGTGCTCTGCTTGATTGTGCATGTGTGCCCATGTACCCATCTCCACCCATCCCCCCAGAACCTGGTGGTCACTCACCCTGTTGCGGTTGTGTTGTGTCCCGTGGAGCAGTGTCCGATCCCCTGACTCCAGCCACAGTCTCCACACTGATGACTGTCGACACTAGCTCCTCCATGTCATCCAGCACGAGCTGTGGTGCTGGGCCCCCACCTCCAATCTGCGTTGCTGCTTTCTGGTTGGTGGAGAGTTTCTCCTTGGTCCGCCACCTGATGTCATTCCAGCGCCTCTTGACCTCGTCCATTGTCCTCTTGTGCTCCTTGACGACATTCACCTTTTCACGATGTCCCACCATATTACATTCTTGGTGCCCAATGACACGCTGGAGGTGACGAACAGTTGTTGATGGTGTTCCATCACCTCCATGACTATGATCCTGTTCGCTGGTGGACTGAACTTTGTCTTCCTCTTGTCCTTGCCTTTCCCTGTCCCCGAGGTCCCTGGCTAGTCAACCAGGGTGCTTGTGGGGTTGTGCTCCTCCTCTGCGCCTGCTTCGGCTGCCTCCATGGTGCTTGGGTGTTGGTCAGTTTGTGTTTGTGTTTTTTTCTACTTTTATGGTGATTTTTTCATATTTTTCTCGCCTGCTAGGTGTATGTAGCAGGCCTGGCACTGCTTCTCGCTGGTTTCCTCATCGCGCTTTGGCCCATTGCATGTCTTTTGGTATTGTGGTTTGTGTTTTTGTCTCCATCGAGGTGGTTGTATCATGGACATTGTCCGCTGTTTCGGCAGACTATTGCACGCTACCGCCTTGTTGTGAATTCCACGTTGACACAGGGTTATTTTCCCGCAATAGGCTGCGCTGTTTAAAGTTGCGGTAGTCATCACACGTTCTTGTGAATATACCCCTCAGTGTACAGCAATTATCAGTAAAAAATCATTTTGTTCATACATTATTGTTTAAAATGACCATTGTAGGTTCTGTGGGACTTCTTGGAAAAACATATATAAGACAATTACATTGAAACATAACCAACAATAATGGCAATGATGAATGCATACAATGAACAAAGCAATATATCTTATACATGTAGTCCATGTAGGAACATTTAAATTGTCAACCAGGAAGTAAACTAATTACTATTTTGTGAAAGTAAAAAGAAACAGATGAAAAATCAAAAATGCAATAAATGCAAAAGTACAATTGGGTGGCTTTTGATTTAGCGATGGAAGATCCATCACTATATCAAAAGCCACCCAATTGTACGTTTTGATTTATTGTATTTTGAATTTTTATCTGTATCTTGATTTTTTACTGATAATTGCTGTACACTGAACCTTTAAACATCATGTTTTTTAACATAAAGATCATATATTTCATAGACTAACTGTTGCCTAGGGATTATTTCTTCATAATTATATTTTCCTTCCCCTGGGAAACTGTATCAGTAGCAGGGGGTCATCGTATCTACATTATGCTGCTGGGATTGCCCCCAGCAACACACGTTGCATGCTCCTTTAACTCAGAAAACTGTGTTAAAGGGAACAATATTTACGAAGCAGCATTAAGCAAAAAAAGTGGCTTAGTGTTGCCTTGTATTTTTTTTAAACAGATTTTATTGCCATTTATCATTCAGCACAATACAATTGCAATATCCTCTCGGGCAGTAAACATTTACAATTTCTCCCGCAGGAATAGTCACAATGTGTTCAGGTGCTGCCCTTCCCAGCTTCCACTTATCCTTCGACTGACTATCACATTTGGCGATGGTTGCCACATTGGATTCTCAACACTATTAACAGTCTAACAGTACCCCCCACCCCCTACCCTGCTGCTGCCGACTTCTTGCCACTTCCACTCTCGCTACGGATATGGTCTGGGTCCCAGTCTTGTTCGCCACATCTTTGTGTCTTGCTCTGAGAGCACGCCATGTGAGTGGAAGTCAGGGTACCATGGCCCAGTTACGTCCCCCCCTCAACTCTGTCTTGATTCTGCTCCCCAGGGCCTCCTGCTGAGGTCCCGCCCGTGGCGAACTAGGTGTCGACTCTTGGTCCTCATTTTGCAGATCATCGACCAACACCCCCTAGGCCTGCGCCCGCTCCAATCTCCATATACCCCTTTTCGCATTTCGAAGCAAGATTCTATGCTCACAGCTTGTCCATTTCACTAACTCCCTTTTCCAGTTGCCGACCCCCGGGCCAGCCGGAGCCTTCCACTTGCTGGTAAGTTCAGGTTTCGCCAGGACGTATGCTAGATCCTGGAACCTGGCTGTGACCTTGGTTTTAGCGGAGTGGGGAAACAGATTGAACAGTATATGCCCAGGGGTGCATGGGATCTCCTTCTCTGTGACTCGCGCTGTCTCTCGAACCACCTCCTGCCAGTACTCCTCTATCTTCGGGCAACTCTACATCATATGAAGATAGCTAGCTCCTATCGCCTGACATCTGGGGCAGCACGCATCCTCCCGGACAAAATACCTGTTGATCCTGTCAGGGGTAATATACGCCCTATGCAGCGTATAAAAACGAATTAATTGGAATCGTGCATTGCCGGAGACCTTGGTGGCTTGGATTAATGTATTTTCCCAATCTTTCTCCGCTATGGGGCTCCCCGTGTCCACTTCCCATTTACATTTCAGACTCTCCAGCGACCCTGTGGAATCCCTTCTAATGGCTCTGTAGAGACACAAGACTGCCTTAATGACCGCACCTGCTAGGCTTATGTATTCACATGTAGAATGTGTGGCTGGTTCTAATGTCCCCCGTCCCCAATGTCTCCGCATGGCCCCGGTGACCCCCCCATACAGCAGAAAATGTCCCTGTGGGATATCCCAACTAGCTTGGAAGGCCTCAAATGTGAGCAGCTCCCCATCATCATATAAATCTCCCACCTTGGTGACCCCCGCATGTGCCTACTCCTCCAATCCCGTCAACTGACCTCCATGTGGGAGCGCCTCCAACAGCGCCACAGGCATCTCTGGGGAGTAAGGTCGCTTAGTTTTGGTTTTCTGAAGGGCCCAATGCTAGGGAGGTATGCCCTCTTTCCATTTCTTATATAAAAAATCACTGGCACCAGCGGGGCTTTCTGCTTCCCGTTTTTAGTTTTGTATAGGGTAGCATGACCAAGGGATATTCTCCCATTCCCACAGACAATCTCTGATGTCTTGTGTGCTTGTTACCCCCACTCAGAGATTATGGGTAAACTCCCAACCTGCCCTCCTGGGGGGGGGGTGTAGAAATACTGTAGTGGTCTAGTAGGAACTGTCCCCTTTCCAGCTGTACCTGTCCCAATTTGATCAGTGATTGTGGGCTGACTTATGCTCCAAGCACCAACCAAACTGAAAGCAGTATGCACCCAATGGTGTCTATTGCTTTTATCCTCATTTGTGTGATGTCAGCACTCTGTGAGGGTTGATCTTCGCACAAATGCAAAAAACTAATTCTAGACATGGTGGAAGCTCTTCTTGGCACCTGAAGTTCTTTCGTGAAAATAAATTCTGGTATGAGCACCTGGAGGTTTTTGAACCTATGTGACAGTAGTGCGGTGGATGTGAATAGGCAGTTAACTTAGCAACTTGATGTCTTGGAGGCAGGGTGGGAGCATTTGCGCTCACTGAACTAACTATATTTTTTATTGATTGGTGTTAAGTAGCAGTTGCCTCTAGGAATTATCTTGGTGCTTCGATTTCAACGAGGAGTGAAGAGAGTGATTTTACTTTACTCGGTTCCAAGGGTGAGAGTTGGTATTTCTTAGGTCTCAAAATTAAAGTTAAAGAAAGATGGATGAATAGAAAAGGGAACAAAGAACATAATTTTAAAAGGAAATATAGGTGAAAGGGTGAATTAGTGAAAGGAGGTGTGGGTGGGTGAAAAGATTGATTAAAGGGTGGATTGGTGAAACAATGAGTAAAAGGATGCATAGGTGTGTATATAGGATGAATTGGTGGGTGAGTGGATGACAAAATGAGTGTAAGGGTGGATGGGTGAAATGATGCATGGGTGGATGAAAGGATTGGTGAAAGGGTGAATGGTTGAAAGGATGTGTGAGTGGCTGAAAGGATTTGTGATGGATGAAAGGATGCATTGTTGGGTGAAAGGATGAACGAGTGAGTGGGTGAAAGAATGCATGGGTGAGTGAACGGATGGATGAGTGAAAGGAAGCATGGGTGGGTAAAAGGATGGGTAAATGCATGCATGAATGGGTGAACAGATGGGTGGAAGAAAGGGTGAGTGGTTGAAAGAATGTGTGGTTGGGTGAAAAGATGCCTGGGTGGGTGAAAAGATGCATGGGTGGGTGAATAGATGAAAAGATGCATGGGTGTGTGAAAGGGTGGATGGGTAGAAGGATGAGTTGGCAGTTGAAAGGATGGATTGGTGAAAGAACAGGTGAAAAGATGGATTGGTGGATGGATTGATGGAAGATGGATGGATGGCCATAGACTGAATGAGAGATGTAAGAACGAATGTTCGACAGAATGTAAAAGTGAAATGGTGGATATCAGCAGGTAGATGTAAGGTTGAAAGGATAAATGGATAGATGCTAGGATAGAATAGACAAGGTCATTCTTCTGGGGAGGGTCGGGCTCACTTGCTTGGTGTCATCAAATCTTTGGTTCAAAGTGAGGGGTATTTTAATTTATTGGCTACTCCCTTGCTTTTAAGAATATCTTTATTTGCTGTCTGCTTCTCCTGTATTTAGAAGGGTGTTAATGGAGGATTCACTCTGACTGGGATTGCTGTAGCTTTTTTAGGCATGCCTAAGAAAGATTCGCTCTCTGCCAAGGTAATGTCATGAACAAAAATAAATACACTAAGAAGGACTTTATTTCAATCCCCTTTATCTTTTGGTTCCTCCAGGTGAACACCCTTCAGCCACTAATTGTGAAAAGGCTCATTCACATTTTAATCAGCCCGGGCCTATTCCCTTTTTCGCATCATACTGCTGTTTCATTGGGTATTACTGGTATCATGTTGCTAGAAGTTCTTGTCAGACTAGTAGAGGAAATAAACTCGGATTAAATAAACCAAATTAATCCACTAGTCATTTGTTCAGGCAAAGTGATTGGCATTGACAGACATGTAGGAATTGACCTGTGTGTCTAGACATTGTTGCTCTTTTTGAGTTTTCCCAAATACGAACCCGGACGGGAGCTCTTCATTAGAGCTTTCAATTCAGGCAAAAGAAAACTGGGATGGAAGTTGGTCTGCCTACACATTGCGAAATACTTCATTTCATAGAATTTGTTGCAATAGTGTAAAGCAAAAGGAACTCAACACAGATAACCTTTTGAAAACAGAAAACAGAAGCTTTTCACAAACTTGTTTTGGACAATAATATATTCTTTCACTTAAGTGCATTGCCTTCATCATTTGAGAATGATTCTTTTATTGACAGAGGCTTGGCTATTTAATCCCAGTCTTAAAATTGCAGTCTCCAGGTCTCCTTTCTATCTCCATGTCTCCCAGACCACTCATCCCTTCAAAAAAGAAGAGTCAGAACTTGTATAGGAGTCCTGGGGCAATCAAGGTTTACTGGGTCCAGATCGGGTGACTGAGGATTGTTTACCAGTGGGGTCCCAGGGCTTAACTTGTCTGGTGGATCTGAAGCTGGAAATCAAGTACACCAGGCATTGGGGATGAACAGTCCATGGTTTACTCAGGGAAGTGGTGTGGGGTTAGGGACTGAGAACTGAAAAAACAGCAAAAAATCATCAATAAAGCACTGTCTGGTCACTATGTTAATTTACTGAAAAGAAAAACAATTTACTTGTGCACATACAGCTGCTAACTACTGAGCATAAAGCACAGCATGTATTTCCTACTCGTTTGGTATGGGTACCAATAGAACAAGTATTCACAATAGCCTCAGAGACAGTCTCTATTGGCCCTTTGCTTTTAAAAGGGGCGATTGCCATGATACTAGGGGCATATCGTACTGTTTGTTCCCTGTAGCCTACACCTATGCCATTAAGGATCAATGTCACTGTACCCTTTTTGTCTTAGAAAGTTCTGAAGGAAGTTTTCACTTGCTGACATCATGTCGGGGGAAGGCAATCACACCCAGTGATGGTCTCCTGCATGATCCTTTGTGTAGCAATGGCCCTTCCCCAGCCCAACAGATGTGTGCACCCCAGCACCAGTGAAGTGAGGCTGCAGCAGTGTCTCAGTTCTGGTGGTATTACGGCTTGGATGCTTGTTCAGACCCCATCTCAACCCCTCCCAACCCAAACCTGGTAGGTGCTCACCAAAGGTCGCAACAGTGATGTCCTTGTGCTCATGCAATGTGCTTGTGAGTGCTTTGTCATTGCTCAATCCATAACAGCTGATGATTTCCTTAACATATTTCTGCTACTTGGCATTAGATGCTTGTTCACAAACCTACCTCCCTCCGGTAATTTCCCTGTTTCCCTCTGATTTAGGATGCCAATATATCTGCCTGTGCTGAGGACACCTTACTCTGGTCGGATCTCACCCTTGGCACAACAGTGCAGATCTCCCTATTTTCGTGACAGTGGCAGTGATTCTTCCCACCTGCGCTCCTTCACAGACCCACTCTTTTGAAGGACACATTAATGGGTCCTCCTCGGCTGTTGCTCAGCTCTTTTCTTCCAAGAAACCACTTTAGTCAGACTTGCCAACTTCACAGGCTACTAGTCCTGAGCCTGGACATGTAGAGTTGGTGGTAGTCACCCCAACGCTGGCCCTCTTTGAATTCTTGTGGCCTCCACTAGAATGAGACTGTTGTACCAATGCATAATGTAAACTTACTAGAATAGAGCTTTAGGTATTGTTCCATGTTAGAACATATGAGGCATAAAACTGTAGATGGTGGAATGTTGTGCAAAGTCTCAAAAAGGGGGTGGGGTCGCACACCACTCACTCACCAGCGGGATCGCCCCTAAGGACTATGGTCAGTGTAGTTTTGTATTCCGCGATGTATCTTTCTTCGCCATCCCTGGACACGTGTTTCGGGGTATTTACCCCTCATCAGCAGGGAATAGGCCATCTTCTTATCTTCTGGGGTTGCCGGTGGCTGCCAAATATTGCCAGGTCTAGTACCACACGGGCGCGTGGGTGCGGGGTCCCAGGCTCGTCAGCCCGCTTAAATATTTCAAAAAGGGGGTGGGGTCGCACACCACTCACTCACCAGCGGGATCGCCCCTAAGGACTATGGTCAGTGTAGTTTTGTATTCCGCGATGTATCTTTCTTCGCCATCCCTGGACACGTGTTTCGGGGTATTTACCCCTCATCAGCAGGGAATAGGCCATCTTCTTATCTTCTGGGGTTGCCGGTGGCTGCCAAATATTGCCAGGTCTAGTACCACACGGGCGCGTGGGTGCGGGGTCCCAGGCTCCTCAGCCCGCTTAAATATTTCAAAAAGGGGGTGGGGTCGCACACCACTCACTCACCAGCGGGATCGCCCCTAAGGACTATGGTCAGTGTAGTTTTGTATTCCGCGATGTATCTTTCTTCGCCATCCCTGGACACGTGTTTCGGGGTATTTACCCCTCATCAGCAGGGAATAGGCCATCTTCTTATCTTCTGGGGTTGCCGGTGGCTGCCAAATATTGCCAGGTCTAGTACCACACGGGCGCGTGGGTGCGGGGTCCCAGGCTCGTCAGCCCGCTTAAATATTTCAAAAAGGGGGTGGGGTCGCACACCACTCACTCACCAGCGGGATCGCCCCTAAGGACTATGGTCAGTGTAGTTTTGTATTCCGCGATGTATCTTTCTTCGCCATCCCTGGACACGTGTTTCGGGGTATTTACCCCTCATCAGCAGGGAATAGGCCATCTTCTTATCTTCTGGGGTTGCCGGTGGCTGCCAAATATTGCCTGGTCTAGTACCACACGGGCGCGTGGGTGCGGGGTCCCAGGCTCGTCAGCCCGCTTAAATATTTCAAAAAGGGGGTGGGGTCGCACACCACTCACTCACCAGCGGGATCGCCCCTAAGGACTATGGTCAGTGTAGTTTTGTATTCCGCGATGTATCTTTCTTCGCCATCCCTGGACACGTGTTTCGGGATATTTACCCCTCATCAGCAGGGAATAGGCCATCTTCTTATCTTCTGGGGTTGCCGGTGGCTGCCAAATATTGCCAGGTCTAGTACCACACGGGCGCGTGGGTGCGGGGTTCCAGGCTCGTCAGCCCGCTTAAATATTTCAAAAAGGGGGTGGGGTCGCACACCACTCACTCACCAGCGGGATCGCCCCTAAGGACTATGGTCAGTGTAGTTTTGTATTCCGCGATGTATCTTTCTTCGCCATCCCTGGACACGTGTTTCGGGGTATTTACCCCTCATCAGCAGGGAATAGGCCATCTTCTTATCTTCTGGGGTTGCCGGTGGCTGCCAAATATTGCCAGGTCTAGTACCACACGGGCGCGTGGGTGCGGGGTCCCAGGCTCGTCAGCCCGCTTAAATATTTCAAAAAGGGGGTGGGGTCGCACACCACTCACTCACCAGCGGGATCGCCCCTAAGGACTATGGTCAGTGTAGTTTTGTATTCCGCGATGTATCTTTCTTCGCCATCCCTGGACACGTGTTTCGGGGTATTTACCCCACATCAGCAGGGAATAGGCCATCTTCTTATCTTCTGGGGTTGCCGGTGGCTGCCAAATATTGCCAGGTCTAGTACCACACGGGCGCGTGGGTGCGGGGTCCCAGGCTCGTCAGCCCGCTTAAATATTTCAAAAAGGGGGTGGGGTCGCACACCACTCACTCACCAGCGGGATCGCCCCTAAGGACTATGGTCAGTGTAGTTTTGTATTCCGCGATGTATCTTTCTTCGCCATCCCTGGACACGTGTTTCGGGGTATTTACCCCTCATCAGCAGGGAATAGGCCATCTTCTTATCTTCTGGGGTTGCCGGTGGCTGCCAAATATTGCCAGGTCTAGTACCACACGGGCGCGTGGGTGCGGGGTCCCAGGCTCGTCAGCCCGCTTAAATATTTCAAAAAGGGGGTGGGGTCGCACACCACTCACTCACCAGCGGGATCGCCCCTAAGGACTATGGTCAGTGTAGTTTTGTATTCCGCGATGTATCTTTCTTCGCCATCCCTGGACACGTGTTTCGTGGTATTTACCCCTCATCAGCAGGGAATAGGCCATCTTCTTATCTTCTGGGGTTGCCGGTGGCTGCCAAATATTGCCAGGTCTAGTACCACACGGGCGCGTGGGTGCGGGGTCCCAGGCTCACCAGCCCGCTTAAATATTTAAAAAAGGGGGTGGGGTCGCACACCACTCACTCACCAGCGGGATCGCCCCTAAGGACTATGGTCAGTGTAGTTTTGTATTCCGCGATGTATCTTTCTTCGCCATCCCTGGACACGTGTTTCGGGGTATTTACCCCTCATCAGCAGGGAATAGGCCATCTTCTTATCTTCTGGGGTTGCCGGTGGCTGCCAAATATTGCCAGGTCTAGTACCACACGGGCGCGTGGGTGCGGGGTCCCAGGCTCGTCAGCCCGCTTAAATATTTCAAAAAGGGGGTGGGGTCGCACACCACTCACTCACCAGCGGGATCGCCCCTAAGGACTATGGTCAGTGTAGTTTTGTATTCCGCGATGTATCTTTCTTCGCCATCCCTGGACACGTGTTTCGGGGTATTTACCCCTCATCAGCAGGGAATAGGCCATCTTCTTATCTTCTGGGGTTGCCGGTGGCTGCCAAATATTGCCAGGTCTAGTACCACACGGGCGCGTGGGTGCGGGGTCCCAGGCTCGTCAGCCCGCCTAAATATTTCAAAAAGGGGGTGGGGTCGCACACCACTCACTCACCAGCGGGATCGCCCCTAAGGACTATGGTCAGTGTAGTTTTGTATTCCGCGATGTATCTTTCTTCGCCATCCCTGGACACGTGTTTCGGGGTATTTACCCCTCATCAGCAGGGAATAGGCCATCTTCTTATCTTCTGGGGTTGCCGGTGGCTGCCAAATATTGCCAGGTCTAGTACCACACGGGCGCGTGGGTGCGGGGTCCCAGGCTCGTCAGCCCGCCTAAATATTTCAAAAAGGGGGTGGGGTCGCACACCACTCACTCACCAGCGGGATCGCCCCTAAGGACTATGGTCAGTGTAGTTTTGTATTCCGCGATGTATCTTTCTTCGCCATCCCTGGACACGTGTTTCGGGGTATTTACCCCTCATCAGCAGGGAATAGGCCATCTTCTTATCTTCTGGGGTTGCCGGTGGCTGCCAAATATTGCCAGGTCTAGTACCACACGGGCGCGTGGGTGCGGGGTCCCAGGCTCGTCAGCCCGCTTAAATATTTCAAAAAGGGGGTGGGGTCGCACACCACTCACTCACCAGCGGGATCGCCCCTAAGGACTATGGTCAGTGTAGTTTTGTATTCCGCGATGTATCTTTCTTCGCCATCCCTGGACTTGTGTTTCGGGGTATTTACCCCTCATCAGCAGGGAATAGGCCATCTTCTTATCTTCTGGGGTTGCCGGTGGCTGCCAAATATTGCCAGGTCTAGTACCACACGGGCGCGTGGGTGCGGGGTCCCAGGCTCGTCAGCCCGCTTAAATATTTCAAAAAGGGGGTGGGGTCGCACACCACTCACTGACCAGCGGGATCGCCCCTAAGGAATATGGTCAGTGTAGTTTTGTATTCCGCGATGTATCTTTCTTTGCCATCCCTGGACACGTGTTTCGGGGTATTTACCCCTCATCAGCAGGGATAGGCCATCTTCTTATCTTCTGGGGTTGCCGGTGGCTGCCAAATATTGCCAGGTCTAGTACCACACGGGCGCGTGGGTGCGGGGTCCCAGGCTCGTCAGCCCGCTTAAATATTTCAATAAGGGGGTGGGGTCGCACACCACTCACTCACCAGCGGGATCGCCCCTAAGGACTATGGTCAGTGTAGTTTTGTATTCCGCGATGTATCTTTCTTCGCCATCCCTGGACACGTGTTTCGGGGTATTTACCCCTCATCAGCAGGGAATAGGCCATCTTCTTATCTTCTGGGGTTGCCGGTGGCTGCCAAATATTGCCAGGTCTAGTACCACACGGGCGCGTGGGTGCGGGGTCCCAGGCTCGTCAGCCCGCTTAAATATTTCAAAAAGGGGGTGGGGTCGCACACCACTCACTCACCAGCGGGATCGCCCCTAAGGACTATGGTCAGTGTAGTTTTGTATTCCGCGATGTATCTTTCTTCGCCATCCCTGGACACGTGTTTCGGGGTATTTACCCCTCATCAGCAGGGAATAGGCCATCTTCTTATCTTCTGGGGTTGCCGGTGGCTACCAAATATTGCCAGGTCTAGTACCACACGGGCGCGTGGGTGCGGGGTCCCAGGCTCGTCAGCCCGCTTAAATATTTCAAAAAGGGGGTGGGGTCGCACACCACTCACTCACCAGCGGGATCGCCCCTAAGGACTATGGTCAGTGTAGTTTTGTATTCCGCGATGTATCTTTCTTCGCCATCCCTGGACACGTGTTTCGGGGTATTTACCCCTCATCAGCAGGGAATAGGCCATCTTCTTATCTTCTGGGGTTGCCGGTGGCTGCCAAATATTGCCAGGTCTAGTACCACACAGGCGCATGGGTGCGGGGTCCCAGGCTCGTCAGCCCGCTTAAATATTTCAAAAAGGGGGTGGGGTCGCACACCACTCACTCACCAGCGGGATCGCCCCTAAGGACTATGGTCAGTGTAGTTTTGTATTCCGCGATGTATCTTTCTTCGCCATCCCTGGACACGTGTTTCGGGGTATTTACAAAGTCTCACCTGGGTAACAATCCAAACTGTCCTGCTTTTGGAAAAAAAATGTCTTAAATGTTTAAGAATTGGACATTTTTCAATAGTGTGAAAAAGCACAAAACCCAATATATGGGTAAATTCTGTAGATGAATTTGATAAGGAATGGTGTGCTAACATAGTGCTTACTATTAAGACTAGTTCTACTTCTACAAGATTCAAGGGGGTCATTAGGCATAGTTCACATTGGAGGTATTGAGCTTAACATCATGGCAGACTCAGGTTTGCTTGTCACAATTCTGGCAGAAGAAATTTTTAATAAGTTATGGAAGAAGGTGTCATTATTTAAAACTGATATTAATCCCAATGCTTTTGGGGAATTTGAAATAGCCATGCTAGGTTATTTTGAAGATAAGCTTGAATTAAGGGGATGTTCTGTTAGGACAAAGATTTATGTTGCTTAGAATGGCAGGAATATTGTTGGATGGCAGGATTTGGGAAAATTGGGAATATTGCTTAAACTATGTACAGTGGATTCCCATTTTGAATGTTGAGGAGAAAAATGAAGTTCAATTGCACATTGATAGGATTTTGTGGATGCATGCCAAATTATTTCACTAAACAGGTTGCATCAACAGTTTTGAACATAGAATACAAATGAAAAGTGATGCTGATCTGGAGTTGATCTTAAAAACCATTGGATGAATTGTGCAGGAATTCTATAAATAAACCGACTGGCACTTCAGTATGGGTTTCTGCTATAGTGATCACAAAAACATAAACAAGAGACACTAGGCTCTGTGCTGGTTTGAGATCTTTAGATCTAAGACGGCTGTAATGCCAGAAACCGGTCCCCGGAATCTTGTTTCCTTCCCAGTGTAAGAATTGGCTTTTGTAGTTTGGTTTGCCCTGTTCCCATCATGCACTGGGACAGGAACAGACTAATTTGCATACAGCCAGGTTCTGAAACTGGGATGGTGCAGTGAGCTAAAAAACGGTGTTGGATCTAGCCCTGATCTCTTGACTGGGTGAGAGTATTCTGCTTAATTCAGAGACTCTGTCCCTCACCACCCCTTGTTGTAAATATTTTTGTCCACCCTAAGCATGGAAGGGTATACTTAGACATGAGTCCCTTGCTCATTGCACCATCAGGATTCAAGCAAGCCGGGCCGAAGACGGCTGTAATGCCAGAAACCGGTCCCCGGAAGCTTGTTTCCTTCCCAGTGTAAGAATTGGCTTTTGTAGTTTGGTTTGCCCTGTTCCCATCATTCACTGGGACAGGAACAGACTAATTTGCATACAGCCAGGTTCTGAAACTGGGATGGTGCAGTGAGCGAAAAAACGGTGTTGGATCTAGCCCTGATCTCTTGACTGGGTGAGAGTATTCTGCTTAATTCAGAGACTCTGTCCCTCACCACCCCTTGTTGTAAATACTTTTGTCCACCCTAAGCGTGGAAGGGTATACTCAGACATGAGTCCCTTGCTCATTGCACCATCAGGATTCAAGCAAGCCGGGCCGAAGATGGCTGTAATGCCAGAAACCGGTCCCCGGAAGCTTGTTTCCTTCCCAGTGTAAGAATTGGCTTTTGTGGTTTGGTTTGCCCTGTTCCCATCATGCACTGGGACAGAAACAGACTAATTTGCATACAGCCAGGTTCTGAAACTGGAATGGTGCAGTGAGCTAAAAAACGGTGTTGGATCTAGCCCTGATCTCTTGACTGGGTGAGAGTATTCTGCTTAATTCAGAGACTCTGTCCCTCACCACCCCTTGTTGTAAATATTTTTGTCCACCCTAAGCGTGGAAGGGTATACTCAGACATGAGTCCCTTGCTCATTGCACCATCAGGATTCAAGCAAGCCGGGCCGAAGACGGCTGTAATGCCAGAAACCGGTCCCCGGAAGCTTGTTTCCTTCCCAGTGTAAGAATTGGCTTTTGTAGTTTGGTTTGCCCTGTTCCCATCATGCACTGGGACAGGAACAGACTAATTTGCATACAGCCAGGTTCTGAAACTGGGATGGTGCAGTGAGCTAAAAAACGGTGTTGGATCTAGCCCTGATCTCTTGACTGGGTGAGAGTATTCTGCTTAATTCAGAGACTCTGTCCCTCACCACCCCTTGTTGTAAATAGGTTTGAGATCTTTAAACATAAATATTGTGGTTGATTGCCACTTCCGACCGAAGATCAATGAAATGTTGGCAGCCATTAGTGGATCATCCTTGTTTACCTAATTTATCTTAAGTCTGCCTATCATAAGATCATATTATCTGTTGACTCAAAGGCTCTCAAAACTTCTGTGACACACTTTGGAGTGTTCAGATACTTGCCGTTTGGCCTAGCAGCTGCCGCTAGTGTCTTAAAAAAATTAATGGTTATCTTATTTGGTCAGGTAGATGAAGTGTAAACATTTCCAGACAACATCATGATATATGCCAAAAGTGTTGAGGTACGCCATCAAATTTTAGATCATGTTTTGGATATATTAGAGTGTTAAAGAGTTACTGTTAGTAAAAATAAATGTAAATTTTTGCAAACCAAACTAGACTATCTAGGTCACACAGTAGATTCAGAAGAAATTTTAACAAAGAATGATATTGCAAAAGCCATTCGTGAAGCTCCTGTACTTGATAGCAGGGATGCATTAAGATAATTTCTTGGATTAAGCGAATATTATTCTCGCTTTGTACATGGTAAAGCATTTCTTGTAGAACCACTTAGGTCACAGTTACTTAAAAAAGTAACATTTGTCTGGGGTCAGGAACAGCAGGAAGCTTTTAGTAAAGTTAAAAGCATGACAATTAATGCATCTTCTTTAAAAATGTATGATTCTGAAGCAGATATTGTAGTAACTGTTGACACTAGGTCCAGGTGCCATTTCTACATAAATATCAAAAGAGAAGGAGCAAACTTTAGCATTTCCCTCTCGTACTATAAAGAAAGATGAAGTATACTATAGTACTCTAGAGAGAGGTTTTAGTGTGTGTATGGGCAGTGGAAAAGTGAAAAACGTAATTGTGCAGCAACAAATTTGAATTGGTAACTGATCAAATACCTTTAATATATATGACGATGGATCGGAATGAGGGAATTCTAAGGTGTCACCAATATTAGTCAAACTAATGTCTAAATTACAGGAAGATATTTCTTGAGGCTTAAACTTTAGGGCTGATTGTTTATCAAGGTTGCTAGTCTTTGAGGAAGGTGAATGTATCAACAGTGAAATGGAGGAGGAATGTGTTGTTGCTCTGATTGATGCCATTCAAGGGGCTAAAAGCATAATCACAGAAGATGAGTGGATAGGAGCAGTGAAGAAAGATGCAGTATTACAGACAGTCATGGGACATATAACCAAAGGTTGGCCAACTATTAGAAATCTTGACAGGGATATCAAAGAATTTTGTCAGGTCAGGAATTATTTGGCCATTGAGGGAGATTTGCTTAGGAGTAAGGATTTGTTTGTACCACCTTCAGGTCTAAAAAATAAACTAATCATTTTAGCCCATGTTCAACAGCCACAAAAATAATTACTGAGGAGATAATATTGGTGGTCGAGTATGTAATCTGAGATAGATTCCCATGTGGATAATTGTAATGAATGATTTAAATCAAACAAATATTGGAAATGTTTAAAACAAGAGATGCATATTGTGAACATTCCCAATAGGCCGTGCTCAAAATTTGCCATCGATTTTGCAGGGCCACATATTTCTCTGGACCTGGAAGAATAATAGTGTTGACCGATTACTACACTAAAAGGATACACTATGAATTTGTTGACAATATCTCTACTGAGATAGTGATTGATTTTATGGAAGCAATTTTCTCAAAAGAGGGGTATACAGATATTGTAATATCAGATCATAGAAAATAGTTAATCTCGCAAAAAAATTGTAATTTCTTGCAAAGAAAGTATTAAGCAACCGAAAACACCTTTGCATAGTCCAGCTTCAAATTGACTTGCTGAGAAAGCAAATAGATTTATTAAGGAAGGAATACAAGCTACTGTTGGGTCAAATCTATGTGTACAGAAATTCTTAAGAAGCACCATGCACAGTGTTAACTTACAATAACACTCCACATTCTGTAACAGGAAATACACCATTCAATTTGTTGATTGTTAGGTTAGGTTGCACTACACTTACATCAATATTTCACAGACAAAAAAACTTGGCAACGGATGTTATCAATGATGAGAAACTACATGTTTGAGAAAAAATTGTGGAAGAACAAAAAAAATAAGATATACTATGAACAAGTTAACAGAGGTCGAACCAAGAAAATTACTGTTGGTGATTGGGTCATTCAAAGAAAGTCCATCAAAACACAGAAAGGGGAAACAAAGTATGCAAGTCCTGTTTGTGTGTTGAAAGTATCCAGCAGTGCAGTTTTATTGGGGAACAGACATTGGTGGAATAAAGGTAGTATTGTTTTACTCAAACCTGGACAAAAAAGATTCTCAATGACAATACAGGAGAAAATGAAACTAATGGATAGAATTTCATGGGTGATTATGAATCTCCTAGACCATCAATCGGTATTGACAATGATCATGAATGTTGTGAGGACAGTATTGAGCAACAAAATGGAAGTTGTGATGACCATCAATCTGGCATAACTGACTCTGATATGCTTTGTTCAGATCACAGTGGAAGGAGAATTGCATTACTGGCAAGATTTACTAGCTATGTAATGTATTAATTTTATTTATTTTTAATAGTTCATATATTCAGATATAAAATGAGTATATTCAATATATATATGTTTCTCATATTAATTACATTTATTTATTCATTTTTTTTAAAGGATAGAAATGTTGTACCAATGCATAAGGTAAACTTAATACATAGAACATTAGGTATTGTTCCTTGTTAGAAGGTGTGAGGTGTAAAACTGTAGGTGGTGGAATGTTGTGGCACAGAGCTAAGAAGGTTGTCACTGCATCCACTTCCCACTGTTATGTTGGTCCTGTTATCATTTGGAATGAAGAAAGGATATTCTACTTTATTTTGTGTTTGGTGCGACTTCAAGACTACTACAGGACTCAGGTTTCTGGTGAATAAATCTTAGCACACAAACTAGAAATTTATGTCCCGTCTTAAGGCAGACTCAGTATATTCCAGTAGTTCATTTCTGTGACTCGGTTCTGGGTAGTTTTGCACAGTTGTATTTCAAAGGATACTGGTCTAGCCACGGTTTTGTCCAAAGTATGAGCATGATGTTGGTTTGAACCAAGGAGTCTAAAGAGTTGGAGTAACAAGAGCACAAAGGACTAGCATGCTGTTCCATTCAAACACCTGTGAAGTTTAGCATTTCCAGAGAACTATGGGCCTAGGAAAGACAAGGGGAAAGTCCCTAGCTTAAAAAGGGATACACTATTTCCACACCTAAACATTATTCACTCTGACTCACTACACTGCTTTCTGAAATGTCTGAAAATAGCCCTGCTGTTCCTATCTGCTGTCTCGGCTCTCTTCCATGCTACACCTTGGGAAACAATTGTATTTTGCATCCCACAAAATGGAAGTTATTGAAGACACCGCACCACTCTCTCTCCATGCCCGTCTTCTACACACAGACAAGCAGACAGCAACACACGTGCAATACCCATGCACACTAAGGGGCAGATTAGGATTGCGGATTTCCCGCATCCTCCGGGCCGGCGGAATCCACCGCCGGCCCGGAGGATGCGAGAAATCCGCAGCGGACTGAAAAAGACCCCCCGCCAGATTAGGATGGCTGGGGGATCGTTTTTCAGTCCGCAGATTTTCCGCTGCGGTCGCCTCCCGTCCGCGGCGGAAAAGCACTAACATGGGTGGCGGTGTCTATCAGACACCGCCAGACATATTAGGATGTCTGGAGGTACATGCCTTAACACGACTGCATTTCCGCCATGCAAAGGCATACGGATTTTTGTTTTGGGGCCCCCAGGGCTGAAGGGGGAGTGGGGGGTGCACATGGGGGGTACCTATGGTACCCCCCTGCATTTGCCTTCACAAAGCGGCAGGCACCACGCGGTGCCTGCCGCTTTGTGCATGCAAATGCACAACTTACATTTTTATCATTGCGGCAGGTGCTGCTTCAAGCAGCACCCGCCGCAATGATAAAAATACAGGATGTGACCGCCAGGGTGGCGGTCACATCCTAATTTGCACGGAGGGACCGCCGCTGCCCCTGCGGACGGTCCCTCCTACTCTATGGTGGCGGACGGACTCAGGTCCGTCCGCCATCATAATAGGCCCCATAGATCGGTGAAGGTTCCAGGGTACTGGTTGGCAATTTAAACTTCAGACGATGCCTGTAGGCAAGCTTTTTAGGAGGCGACACTTAAAAAGGCCTGCCTTGTATCACTACAACCAAACATTCCTATAGCTGTGAGGTGACTCTGGTAACACTGGCAAAATAAGGGGGCTCTAGTCTGCCTCTATGACCTTAGAACTTTCTCTGGGACTGTATTACAGGTTACAAAATACTTCAGTACACACTCGTCATGGTCACATGTGCGGGTTTAGGGGTCAAACCTGCTAACGCTTGAAACAGGGATGAGCAATCTCCTGCGTCATACAGGGGACCTCGCTCCACACCAACAATGTTGTCAAAGGATGAATGTCACATACTTTGAAATTTGTATGTGGGAAATCACCTATCAGCTTCTTTCACACACACAATACTTCAAAAATATTGTTGTTGTCCCTCTTTTAGTTTCCCACATCCCTGTGTCAGTCTTTCCTCACTAGGGCAGTGGATCTGTTTTCTTTTATGTGTCGGTTGGTGATTGCAAAATTCCATGGCTGCTCCAAAGAGGACATGGTGGCGCTCATGGTGGATGGGCAGTGGGAGTGTCTGCACCACACGCTACACTCCAGTACCATTGTCTGCATGCACACACTGGTAAACTGCCTGGAAAGTGTGGCTTCCATTGAAAAACTCTGATTACTGATAATGCTAATATTAGATCACAACCTCAGTACGACATTTTTTCAGACACAGATAAGACAACAGGAAATCCTTGCTGAATTCAAAGTAGAGATTTCAAAATATGCATTTAAGGTTTGCTCAGGAATAGAATATTTGAAGTGGTTACCAGGCAGTTGAACTGAACGATCATTAGGCCTATTTGCTATTGCCTGTCTTGAGTCTCTCCAAAGACGTTAGAGCACCCCATGGACGAGAAAAGAGGTATATGTTGAAGTTTTTGTAAACACCAATACCCTTATTACTAAAGGTTGAAAAGCAACCAGAGTCATCCTTAGTCTCCTCAAAGAGAATAAAACGAAGGACTCATTGCATTTGTTATATTCTCTTTCTACACTGAAACAACATTCAGAAATAAAGCAAATTCAAAAGTTCTTCTAAGAAATTGTTAATTTACCTCCTAGACTTGCTCACGCCTAAAAGCCCGTACAAGAGTAAAATATTCTACTGCAAATGATTAACCAAACTTTCAATTTGTTTGTTTACTTATTATTCTCAATTTAATTAAAAATCGAACTTAACTCCTCCTCTTATAAATGTTTCTCCTCATCTTCTTTGCTCTTCCACATTCAGAGTTGTATTTCAAACCAATTTAATTCTGGCTTAAAAGCCTGCAATCAATCTTTTGATTTGTCCTGCTCTCCTATCGGCCTTCTCAAAACTATGATACTCTTGTTGGTTACTTGAGCCAGAATGTCTTTATTAGGGTGTTTAGACCCAAGAAAAATATATGATTTTTGCCTACTAAAGTCAAAAATGTGCTACATCCATCCATCATCTCCCATGTGAAAAAACCCACAAATTCTTCCCTTCGATTTCTCATTGGATGTTTTCTACCTTAAGTGTTTTTCTCTTTCTTGCCTTCTGTCACCTCTAGGGAACTGAGCTGATTACTAAGTGGAAGATGAATTGCTTGAACTCCCACAAGGGTAAGCCATCTAGAGTTTAGAATGTAAAATCATGTTTCTGAAAAGAATCATGTGCTTACTACTGCTAGTTATTGGCTTTCTGGAATGCCTGAGAATAGCCCTACTCTCCACCTTGGGTACCACTTGTAATTGGTAATGTACAAAATGGAAGCCACTAAAGCCACAGCCCCAATCTCTCCTCATGCCCGTCTTCTACTCACAGACAGAACACTGAGCCAAGAGATGGTTTTAGACAAACCTTGTGGAATATTCTGCGCCTGTAGTTGTTTCTTGAAATTTTAATGAACCTTACTGGTTAAGAAAAGATTTTATATTGATGTCAGATGCTGCAGGAAGTATGATACAACCACATTTGTGAAAATAAATAATATTCATTTAAACAGATTGAATTACTGAATGCTGTAGATATAACCCCTGGGACAGTTTCAGATTATACAAGGGGGTCGAGTACTTGCAGTCATAAGGAACCATTGTATTTGATGTTATCACAGCATCTGCAATTGTGATAATATGTTTAGTAATATGGATTATGATGCACGATCTCACTAATCATTAGATAGATAGGCATGTCCGCTTTTATTCACAGATCTGAAATGTCTTCAGGAAACAAATACATTTTTAGTGACAAGCATTTGCAATGCAATAGGTCTTGCATTTACGAGAGTTTGAGCTATTGGCATTGTAAATGACAATGCCTTTTATTTTTGTGTTTTTCTTAAAACAGATAATTAAAAGGCATTGTCATTTACAAAGTCAATAGCTTGAACTCTCGCAAATGCGAGACCTATTGGATTCCAAATGTGTTAGGAGAGAGCGTGTCCTACCTTTTCCTGTCGGCAAGAGCAGGCAGGACAAAGCCCTTTGAGAAAATAGTGCTCGGAGGCTGTAATTAAAGCCAACAACACACGTAAAATGGAATGTCCTCATGGGAGGTTACAAAATGGAGAAAGGTGGCACTAAGGAGGGAATACTAAGCCTATTGACTAATGAAAACCCACAGTTTACAGTGGGCAATGACAGGAGCCAATGAAAAAAGTAGACGGACAGTGGGCGGAGCTTCACGTCCATACCTCGATCTAAAAATGACAGTGGATCTACTAAAACTAGAAAATTATGCAGTTGCATTAGATCCAAAAGAGGCAAGCAACGTAAACTACTTCTGAAAAGTCCCTATCATTATTATTCCTTAACTGATGAGCAACAAAATAACTTACATTTGAAAAAAATATGTATTTAAACAAAACCATTTAGAATTGATAAAGTAAAATAGGAAATGGAGTTTGAAGAATGGTTTATTCAACTTTTAATTTCCCCAAATGAACTGCCACTTCCTTTGTTAGAAAAAAGACTGAGTACTTACGGTAAAGATCTTTTATTTGGATAACATCCTGATTTTCTGGCAAGTCTTGGCAGAATGTAAGTATCGTATGAACATGCTTCTATTATTGGTTAGGCCTAGAGTACATTAAACATGAATGCACTATGTCAGGATTCCATTATCCACTTATATATATTACTAAACTAGTTTGCAGTGCCACAACCAGCATAATCCACTTAAGCACCCAACACTGTTGTCAATAAGGTGTCATTCTTAGCACTGGGGTAGTGCCAGCCTTTCACGTCAGCACAGCACCCTGTCAGAAAGAACCCATGTTTATGATATTCATTGCCCAGTAATGTTAGTTCACCACTTTCAATCAGTGAAATATTTCTTGAGGTTCAATAATGGTAATTCTGCGGGGAAGATTACATCCTAAACAAGTTCAACTTGTTTAAGATGATGACTTAGAAATGACATTTAAGTGCTTGAAAGAAGTTCTCTACTCAGCACCACTAATGCAGAAACGAGATTTCTCCCAAAAATGATACACACTGCAACAGATGCTTATAATAAAGGAATTGGGGTAGTAGCACGCAGAACCAAGAAAATGACCATGTCGATTGCATTACACTGTTTTCTAAAAAAAAAAAAAAATTATGAGGAAGCCATTCACAAATGCTTTTATGATATTGGAAGTAGTTCTGCAGGAGTTCTCCTCTACGTACTCTTATGTGCATTTGTGAAACGGAACTGAAACCCCCCATATCCATATCGCTATCAGTTAAAGTTCAGGGAGGGGTCTTTTCCGTTTGTAGAAATAATATGTGAAAAAACCCCGAATATTCCAAATTTATTCTCACTATAGATGTTTTGGGCCATGTCATACATACATGTAAGAGTATGAAAAAGAGTGCTCTAAGAGTGAGTACGTAAAAGAGTACTCTGGAGTACTCATTTACATACTGTCACATGTCATTGTGAATTTATACCCAATATTTATTGGAAGTGCTTGTTAGTTATAAAGGAGGTTCCCAGTAATGAAAGACAATTTTTATTTAGATGCTTACATTCAATTACAAAAGTGACCGGACACGTATGGTATGTGTCAACTTGATGGATGTGTTTCGGCAGGTTTCATTTTTGCATCACATTAAGGCGGTGTCAGGAGAACAGTACAGTAGATGGATTTTACTGAATGCAAAACACCTGGGAGGTGTAAGAAGGTAGAGTAGAGGGGTGGATGGATGACGGATAGATGGAAGGGATACCAGCAGGTAACGGGGATTTTCCAGCTGGCTTGGTTCCTTCTAACCCTACGAATGCATGGCCAGCTGTGATTTATAAAGCTTAGGCCTGAGCAGAGGTCCACACAGAGATGCCAGAAGGGAACGGCAACACGAGAAGTGTGGTCACTGGCCCGGCGGTCACATCCGAACTGTAGAAACAAAATGACGATCGCTTAGAAAATATTTCACTCGAGGGGCTGAAGCTGACAGCAACCTTGAGATTCCAAAGGTCATCTGAATTAAGCCACAACACAGAACCCAAAGTGACATTTAGCCTTGCATTTCAACGCTAGCCATAACTGTCTTCACACTTTGTGAAAACTGCATATTTTTTAATGCACTTTGAATTTAAATTCACCCTTTAATGCTTGATCCAACGCTGTCACAACTGAAATATAGAAGCCGCTCCATATCACAACAAAGCGGACCAGAAGCATTTTTATTTTTTATAGTTCAACGTGTTGTCACCAATATTTAAATAAAGAAAACATTTCACTTCCTCTTTAAGTTGCAGTCATGGTTTCTGTATACCTACAGTAAAATATTGGGGCATATTATCAAGCCTGGGCGATAAAATATTATTATTATTATTATTATGTCTTCACATCTAACATGGGCTTCGATTGGAATTCCATAGAGCATATTATCAAGCCCATTATCGCCGCTTTATCTGCAGTTGTCTGCCGATAAAGTGGCGATAATTTTATCGCCCAGGCTTGATAATATGCCCCCATTGTTCCATAAATAGAGGCCGTAGTGCTGTTCCACGAACACAGCGATTCTTTCTAGTGGGTCTCCCAGGCACATTGCAGAGCTACGGATCCTTCACAAACACTGCTTTCTGGGAATGCTAATGACATTCGTTCAGACGCTCGTGCCATTGACTGTGCAACTGCAGGTCTTGATGTCAGTGCACATGCACCTACCCCTTATCACATGGCACAGTCGTGGGATGCTTGCCCTTGACTAGAGGCACGCATTCTGTTTGGAAATTGCAGAAAGGATCTACTTAATCGAGCACAAAGCTACTTTACTGCACCTAGAAACAGCAGGTCTCCACCATCTGGCCAGTCCCAGGTGGTCAGTGCCTCCTGCATGGTAGAGTCCAAGGCACCAGTGGGCATTTAGTTGCCCCTATTTACCTTTATTCATGGGTCAAGTGTATGGACTGCTGTTCCTAAGTACAATTGCATATCTTATTTTGAACTTTGCCTCAAAGATCATCTTCAGGTCTGCCCCCTGAGTGCAACCGGAAGCTGGCATTCCCGTCCTGCACCGAGCACTGATAGGAGTTGCTAGTCTTTAGCTGCATTGATATTTCCTGTTTTTCCTGTATCCTCTTCAATATAATCTACCTTTGAACACAAGCTATTTCCCCTGATTTGTTGTAAAGTGCACCTGTTTCCCTTTAACAATGGGCACTGCTGGTGTTTAGCACCTGGTGGCGAATGGTGATATCTGCCTCAGGTATTTAGCACTAAAGCAGGTATAATAATTGCTGCCCTGTACCTGGGTTCATTGGTTACATGAAATATTAGCTTAAGATATCTGCAACAGACAGGGCCTTACATCTGCCCAAACACAGCTGTAAGCAACCATGCTGTCTCGTGAAGACCGTTGACAAGCAGAAGAGTCTACATTCAGAGTAACAGCTATAAACGCTTCCACCCACGTAATTTAGGCATTCTTACCATCAATAACTGCTACAAAAGTGTTGAACTTCAAAGTTTTTAGATTTACTATTCCCACTCCAGTCTGTGGAATAGAAGGGAAAGAGTTGGACTTTACAAGGGGTAAGATTTACTATTCCCACTCCAGTCTCTGCAACCCGAGGGAAGTGTTGGACTTTCGAGGGGCGAGATTTACTATTCCCTCTCCAGTCTGTGCAGCAGTAGGGAAAGCGTTGGACTTCAGGAGGGATTACATTAACTATTCCCACTCCAGTCTGTGCAACAGAAGGGACAGCGTTGCATTTTGGAGGGATAAGATTTACTATTCCCACTCTAGTCTGTGCAACAGTAAGGAAAATGTTGGACTTTGGAGGGATAAGATTTACTATTTCCACTCCAGTCTAACCAACAGTAGGGAAAGAACTTCACTTCAAACACATTACATATTTGAATAATCTGATTAATTTAGATAAAATATAAAATTCTTTAAATGAATAATACTAATTAACCCTCCAAAAAAAAAAAAATATATATATATATGTGTATATATATATATATATCAGCAAAAGGTTTCTCGGTAGGGTTTCACGAGGAACAAACAGACTCGCACTCCAGTGATCCGTGTATAAACAAGGTGTTTATTGGCGACGCGTTTCGACCAGGCGGTCTTTCTCGTTAGCCAAAGGCATACATTTGAAAACACCAATTTAAAGTGCACAATGGTAGAAAGTGTGGTAGGACCAAGGTCCGAGAGGACAGAATTACAATGGAGCTGGAAAACAGACTATACGGTTCCACTGTTTTCATCACACATGCTATTTAGCGTCATAGCTGCAAGTTCATTAAAAACATTTTTTATAATAGTTAACGCTTGGCTTTGTGCAGTCATGTAAATAAATGAAATTTCATAATGAAATAAATATGTACATTCGATGAGTTTGAACCAATGGAAAAAGGCAAATGAACCTTCCAGGCCAAGTGGCCTTGTGCATTCTGTCCAGGTAAACATTACATGTAATATGATGGCAATCTGGGCCAAGTGGCCTACTGACGTAAATCGTTCAATATGCAAACACAATTCATTCAGGTTGAATAGCTGTACATTTTGACAAAGCATAAAATGAACAAGAAAATGTATACAAAGATGCCAATATAGATATGCAATCTAGGAATAAAACAAATAATAATAATTTGATGGTCCTTAAAAAATCAACACTGGTGGAAGCCTGGAACCAATGTCGGAATTGTGAAATGAAGTGACCCCTATACTGAATATATCCAAAACTAAGGTTCAAAAATTAGGTGACAGGGCAATGTGGTGGGTGAAGGTGAAATGTGCAAAGAATGTGAAAATTAAAAGATCGCAAAAAAGAAAAACCAGAGTTCAATAAGATTCATAGAATTCCTAGGGTTTCAGATAACTACAATCTGGTTGATTTAGAAGCATGATTATGGTATTGGTGTGTCTCTGGGAATGGATCGTAGTCCGTAGTCCAGAGATGGTAATCAGTATTGAGTGTACTAGGCTATTCTGTGAAATTTCAATGTCCTATCTGTTGAGACAAAGAAGAGAGCCCTCTTCCAAGTTACAGTATGGTCATATAAATTGGCGATCACAACAGCAGAAATTCCAGGTTTAAGACAGGCATTTCAGAAACAGCAGGGTCATGTGCAGAGTACTTATCCAAAATGGACATGTAACTCCTCGTCCTCATTGAGGCCAAAGGGGTTCTTGGAATCGTGGTGAACGATGTAACGTGATTCAAGGATTCACAATTGTTTAACTCTGTCACCGCCTCTGGGATTTGGTGGTACTCTGTCAATGCCAAAAAATGAGAAACAATTAACATCATTGTTGTGATACCGCAACCAATGGCACGCAGTGGCATAGCTCATATCACCATTCTTGATTGCCCTCATATGTTCAAGGATGCGCTTTTTGATGGGAAAGATCGTACTCCCTACGTAAAACTTCCCACATGGGCATACAATGACATAGACACAGAAATCAGTATTGCAATTCATTAATTTACCAATGAGTTCAGTTTTCCCCGTCGGCACAGCGTATGACTTTACATTTTTGCTTGTCCCACACGCCTTGCACTTTCCACACTTGAAGAAGCCCTTTCTGTTCCTTCAGCCATGTTAGTTTCTTGGGGGTACCCAAATAGCTTCTGACTAACATATCTTTGAGAGAGCGTGCCTTACTGTAGGTGACTTGTGGTTGTGTGCTGACTGAGCTCCCTATCACAAGATCATTTTTCACAATGTGCCAGTGTTCCTTTAGGGTCTCACAGACTTTGTGTGCTTCCACATTGTATGTGGTTATCATCCTGACATTGTTAGTAGATCTGGTCTCTTTCGTTTTCTTAACAAGGAGTTCTGCTCTGTCTCTAGATGTAGCTTTTTCTGTGGCTGCTTTCAGTACCTTGTCACTGTACCCTCTGGCCCTGAATCTTTTGGTAATGGATGTATGTTCTCTCTCAAAGGCTGTCTGGGAACTGCAGTTACGCTTAGCTCTAAGCAACTCCCCGTACGGTATGCTGTTCTTAAGACTGACAGGATGATGGCTGCTAGCGTGTAAAACGCTGTTCCCAGATGTGGACTTCCTGTATAGGCTTGTGTGTAACTTCCCATCCATAACCTTGACTGTTATATCCAAAAATCCATTTCCCCCTGATCTTGCTTGTTGGTGAATCTGAGATTTATGTTATTCCTATTCAATGAGTAGAGGAACCTATCTAGGTCTTTTTTCGGGCCCCCCCAGATCATGAAGATGTCATCTATGTAACGGGTATAGAAGGCAATGTGGCGTGTGAGATTTTCATTCTCATCTGTCCAAAGCATTTGCTCCTCCCACCACCCCATTAGCATACACGCGTAACTAGGCGCAAAGCAACTTCCCATCGCAGTGCCCACCTCCTGTTTGAACCACCTGTCATCAAATAGAAAATAGTTGTTGAGCAGTCAAAATTACAACATTTCAAGTAACATCTCAATTTGTTTAAGAAGGAAAATGGATCTGTCCCTAAAGAAGTGGTTGCAGGCATTTATACCATCATGGTGTCTGATGCATGTGTAAAGGGAAACTACGTCTATAGTGACAAGCCAGAAATCCTCTTCCCATGTGATTCCCTCTATTTTATTGATGAAGTCTGTACTGTCTCTGCAGTAGGAGGGAAGGTTGAGAACATAAGGGAAAAGGAAAGTGTCCAAAAAGGTGGAGGTGTTTTCTAGGAGACTGCCATTGGCAGACACAATAGGTGTGCCGGGTGGATTGTTGCCATCTTTGTGCACCTTGGGCAACATGTAATAATAAGGGGCGACTGTGCGCTTGTTGTATTGAAATCTGTATTCTGCCTCGGCCAGTAGACCACCCTCCTTCCACACCTTTAACCTCTCACAATAGCTGGTTATGCTCGAGAAATATAGCTCTTTGTTGGACTTCCTGTAGTTCCCAGAAAGTCCCAACTGTTTGTTTGCCTCATCCTTGTACATGTTAATGTCCCAGAGGACCACATTACCCCCTTTGTCGGATGGCTTTATGATGAAGCTTGGATCTGCATTTAGCGTGCCCAAGGCCTCCCTTTGTTCAGGTGTCAGGTTGTGAGCATGCTTGTTAGTGCTGCCCTTCCACACATACATCAGGTCTCTGATTACAACTTCGTGGAAGGTGTCTAAACTGTCATGTGGTGTAATGGGGTTAAATGTCGACTTGGGTCTGAAGTTTGTGGTGTCACTACCTACAAGTGTCAACCCCATGCGTTCAAGCATTTCAGAATCATTCAGACCCTCAATATCCTCACCACATAATTCCATTGCACATGCCAGACTCTCCACATCCTGTATCGCTGGCACCTTTGATGCATGTGTGCTCCAACCTGCTTCATTTGCCCTTTGGTCTAAGGCACGCTTTTTCTTTTGCATAAACATTTTCATGAGTTTTAGTTTACGTGCAAAAAGGAAAACATCAATTCTGGTCCGACTGTAATCGAAATTGGCCATGGGGCAAAATGTCAAGCCCAATTCCAATACCGATCTCTCAGCCAAAGTCAAAGTATGGGAAGAAAGGTTCACAATTGTCAAATTGGGCTCACTCATCATTGTTGCTTGGTCTGTCATGTTGATCTCCCATGCGACATTGCTCCTCTTGTGTTTCCTTCCTCCCCTCCTCGTTGGCCTCCTCTTACGTTTGCGCCTCTTCCCCTCTCGTATCTCTGTTCCGGTGGTCTTGTCCTTAGTGTCATTCTCAACTGTAAAAAAAGATACTCTTCCAGGGGTCTGAAATTCCTGCTGCTGTTGTCCATTATTTCATCCGACTCCGAGTAATTCTCTGATCCAGACTCAGATATTGTCGTGTTGCATTGCTGTGTACTTGCGCCCGATTCTTTAAACTGTTTTATAGCTCCTTCATATTTTTTGCCAAAGGTCAGGATCCTCCCGCTGGCATAGTCCTGTTGATCACGTAGGAATTGGCTTTTTTTCATTTTCTTGATTTCATCCTCATATTTGTCAAGTCTCTTTTCCATATGTTCCAGTGCATTTTTGATTTCATCTTTGGCATCATGTTTATCAAGCGCTTCTTTCAGTTTTTCTATGTCCTTAATGACCTGTTCCAGTTCAATTGCTGCATATTTGGATAAAAGTCCCAGCATATTTTTGCAAGTACCGGCCATGAGCCCAGACCAGTCTTCTATGAGTTTGGGATGAGGATTTTGGTAGGTCGGTGTAATTAGGATGCGCAGCCCTCTTGGTACTCTGCCCACCTCGATATAATTGTCCAGGGATGTCACCTCCCACCAGCGGTTGATCTCTTTTTTACAGGAGTTTCTCATATTGAAATAGCATTTGTTTGAGGCTAGTGTCAGCTGGTGATGATGCCGTTTCACCCTCCCTGAGATTTACTGCTGTGTTCTCTGTTTCACAAAATAGGGATCTGGCCTCGTCTGCCCTCCCAGCTCGGCGGTTTTTGGTAGTTTGTTCACCAGTCGCTGCGGTTGCGGCTGCCACTGCCGCTGCCATTGCCGCCCCCTGTTGACCTCTTGTCATGCTTCCAAGAGAGTGGTTACTTCCAATATGCGTCTTTGAGTGAAATCACACGGAAAGAGACAGTCACTGCCGCGCTGTATCCTCAATCAATAGCGCGGTACCCCTGCCGATAATGTGAAGTTAACTGCAAAGTGAAGAGCCGGGCAAGCTAGTTACATGCCGGTTCGCGACCAGGCTTAGTAGCGTGCACCCTCCGAAGCGCCCCTCCCAGCCCCAAATTTACCAGCACTTTTCCCAGCCGCGGGCATCTCACAGCAATGTTCTCTTCTCGGCGGACGGAGCAGGACTTGGCAAAGGCGGGTTTGAGAGAAGGTTTCCGACGTGTCCGCTCCTGTCCAGGCGGGGTTGGTGCCAGTCCCGGGTGTCGGAACCCAGAAGTAAATCGGCGAAAGGTTTCTCGGTAGGTTTTAACTAGGATCAAACAGACTCACACTCCAGTGATCCGTGTATAAACAAGGTGTTTATTGGCGACGCGTTTCGACCAGGCAGTCTTTCTCGTTAGCCAAAGGCATACATTTGAAAACACCAATTTAAAGTGCACAATGGTAGAAAGTGTGGTAGGACCAAGGTCCGAGAGGACAGAATTACAATGGAGCTGGAAAACAGACTATACTGTTCCACTGTTTTCATCACACATGCTATGTAGCGCCATAGCTGCAAGTTCATAAAAAACATTTTTAATAATAGTTAACGCTTGGCTTTGTGCAGTCATGTAAATAAATGAAATTTCATAATGAAATAAATATGTACATTCGATGAGTTTGAACCAATGGAAAAAAGCAAATATATAACATATATATATATATATATATACGTTATAAAAAAAATGAAAGTTTATATGATTAGTAAACAATTTAATAATGATCAATTTAAAACAAATAATTTGTATTACTTAATCAACTTCCCACACTATACCATTCATGAGTTTTGCCGTAGGGCAGCATCACAGACCTTCCTGCTGCGCTACCCTAAGGCAAAAGAAATGGGCAGGAATATGCTGCATCTATCTATTTCAAACAAACCTGGGACAGTGGCAAAAAACCATTGATGTTGCTGGGATCGCTCCCAGCAACAACACCCATTGCATGCCCCTTTAACACAGAAAACTTTGTTAAAGAGGACAATATTTACAAGGCAGCATTAAGCCAAAAAAGTGGCTTAGTGCTGCATGGTAAATATGGAGCAGGCTCCTGCTCCACCAGAGAGTCACAAAAAGTGACGCTCCGGAGGCACAAGAGGTTTATAAATAAGACCCAGAATATAACTAAAATAAATAAGTGTAACAGAAATGTACATAATTGATAATCAATTAACTAATTAACAGTTTATAATTATTTCTTAATTAATTATTACTTAATTAACATCCCACCATATACCCCCACTAACCTAGCAGCCTGCAACTAAAATATAAGTACAATAAAGCAGTATTACATAATGTATATCAAATAAAATCAATTAAAGAATGAATAATAAAAATGAATTGAAAATTATTACTTAACTTCCCACCCTATACCCCATCAAACCCAGCAACCCACATTTAAAATATGACTAAACAAAAATAATATAAAAAAAGAAAAATGATGTGTTGTGTCATTAATAATCAATTACATTATTAATAATACATTCATAATTCATTGTTAATTCATTATGGCTCAACATCCCACCATATACCCCTACACACCTATCAACAATTACATTTAACATTATTGATCACTTAAAATTTCAAACTGTATTTGAAAATATTCTTAGCAATTATGCAAACAATAATAACACATAAAATTAATGTATGTACTAAAATGCATTAAGATAATAAAAAATTATAGTTTTACAACTATATTATTGAAAACGATATTGACAACAATGATATTCTGAATAATGATATTTCTTACCTGATGAAACCAATATTCTTGACAAAACTATTTCTGCATAACAATATTTTTGTATCACAATATTTTTTCCCAATATTTCTGTATCCTGATATTTGCAATTTGATATTTTCTCACAAGATCCTTTTAATGTTTTCACTCCAGTCAAACATCCACAGGTTCTACTTCTACATGAACTGTTCCCTCTGCCTATTGTGCTAAGACCTTAGTATGCCTTGATTGTGAGTGTGTCAAAAAAGCATTTGGTACTTTCTACACCTTGTAAATACTGACACCCTGGGTTAAAGTATTTCTGTGAATAGCTCCTATTCCGAGTTTTGGAGAGTAACACAAAGGATGCAGATTTGGTATTTTTCCCATGCTCTTCATTTTTATTGGGTGTTTTCCACAGGTAACCCACAAATAGATCTCAAAAGATTTGAAAACACTGGGGTGCGATAATCATCACACAACTAAACTAAGGGTCTGATTATGATGCTGGTCGGAGACGGTCCAACTTCCGCAGTCTCGTCGGAAGCGGTTGGTCTGACCTCGAGATTACGATGTATCACTCCTGTACTCAGACCGACCACTAATAGATGGCCGACTCCAACAGCACAGTCAGTGCACAGTCCAGTCAATGGGGATACATGCCACATATGGACTTACCTGAATTCTGGAGACCACAGGGTCCTAGTCTTCGGGTTCGACTGCCACAGTGTAGGGATGACCAGTAGAAAGGGATCCACCCTGGAGATGGTAAGAAGCTGATTTGGTTCAGTATGCACTATGCTGTCGGAGTTGGAGGTCTAATATTGATCGGTCAGAGTACAGGAGGCATGCATCGCAATCTGGCAGTCGGAACAACCGCATCCGATGAGACTGCCATGGTCAGATCGCCTCCGACAAGACCACGGAGGTGGGTCCAGCCAGCATCTAAATCAGGCCCTAAGTGTCCGAAGGGATCGGAATTCTCCTCCAGACTTGGAAACCTCCTTAATCTCCTCTTTTAGGACCTGATGTATGATCGTTTTTTGCAGTCACAAATGGGAAATCGGCCCATTTGAGACAGCAAAATGGGTCTGGCCGATGTAGAAACCCTATTTTGCGACTCGCTAACCTATTACCAACACGCAACATAGGTGTGCGACTCGCTATTAGAAAGGAGCGTGCCAAGGGTGTCCCTTCCTAATAGCGAGTCCCACTAGTATGTATCATTGTTTTGCAACTGCAATTATGGTTGCAATGCACTCACAGTTTACCACTTACTTCAAGTAGGTGGTAAACCACTCACAAACAGAAAGGGGTCAACAGGGGACCCCTACCGCTTTTTGACTGGCATTCAAAATATTTTTTAAGAGCAGACAGTGGTCTCAAGGACCACTGTCTAATCTTAACAAATGAAACATTAACGTTTCATTTTCTTTTTTTAAATGCATCCCGTCTTCCTTTAAGGTGTCATACATCTGGCCCCAAGTCATTTAGTACTTATTGTTCTCATATTTCACTTCCAATGCTAGGCTCTCATCTGCAAGTCAGCCCATCTTCTTGTTCTCCATCTTTTTCTCTAGAAATGAGAAGTGGCCTTCAGGTAGCAAAAGTCTGTGGAGACAAATATACAAAATGCTGTTAATTAGATTGGTGTGTTTGTTGTGCAATGTTTTGAAGGCGATGCCATGGCTAAATTGACTACATTTGCATCATTTGGAGCCAATTGTTTTAATTGAATATTCATAGTCTGTATTTTTACGTACAGATTTGATGGTCCTTTTACATAATTCCTATTAATAACATATTTTAACCCCTTCCACACTCATGACGAGCTGGGCTCGTCATGGTGTAGCCTCCTCGTACACTCATGACGAGCCCAGCTCGTCATAAAACAATGAAAAACAACAATTTGCAGCACAGAGGGGGAAAACGCATAGCAGCCATGGAGTTAACAAAGCATGGCCAGCAGCCAGCCGAGACAGCCGCATATTGAATGAGCTCCGGCACCCCGCTGTGTAGACCCCCACATATATGTTAATTTATCAGACTTCCACACTGATATGCCGTGAAAGATGACAAGTCGATGCCCTAGATGGATCTAACGATTCATCCATGCCTGGTGTTCTCCAATTGTTGAGGAGTAAGCAATGCGCTAGCCTGACTCTGATCCATTTTCAGTGAAGGATCAAGCAGAGCAAGGAGTGAATCAACACCAACTCACCGGCTGTGGTAAGTGGCTGCCAATGGATTGGCCAGATGAGAGACGTGAGGCCAAGTGCCCGACCAGGACGGGCAGAGGATAGATGACAAAGCTCCGTTCCTGGAGCAAAGAGAAACAGATGTGACTGCGAGCAAGCTGCCTCCTATTTAATCGAAGGTCTGCTACACCGCGGCGTGGGAGCTGCTGAGAGGTGATGACTTGCCGGCCCATGGATGGAGTTCTCACATTTTAGGATATTATGGCAGCAATACAAGAGGTGCGTTCAGCCTTAGAGAGTAAAATATATACGGTCACTTTGGAGATTACTTTGATGCATGCGGACCTCTGCAACCTGGGCGCACAAGTCAAGGTCACCAAACACACTATGGCCAAGCTCCAGATCACCACTAAAACCCTTCAGGTACAAGTAAAAGAACTATGCACTAAAATTACCACCCCAGAGGTGAGACTGGAATACTTTGAAGGACGTGCATCCAATAAAAATGTCAGGATCCTAGGGGTGCCAAGACGGGCGGAGGGCCCCGCAACGGACCTCTTTGCTGAAGACCTCATTGTGAATCAGCTGCAGCCACGTAGACTAACTACTTCTCGGTGGAGCGAGTGTCACAGGGACCGCCGCAACCTGGGCCACTTCTGCTTCCTATAGTGTCAAGGATCTTCAATTACAGAGACAGGGATGTCATACTACAGATATCTCAAATTCGAAAACTCCAGGATCACATTTTTGCCCGGATTTCACAATTAAAATTCCGAGGTTGCGAAGTTCCTTCCTTGAGGTCAAAAAGGCTCTATGTAAAAAAGAAGTAAAACATGCAATGCTGTTCCTTGCCAAGTTCCAAGTGGTAGTGGAAGGAAAGACTTGGTTTTTTGAGTCTCCTGAGGAGGCCTGGAGCTGGCTGGATGGGTGGCGATGGGCGAAGAATAAGTGGTTGCATACAAATCACCAGAAGAACAGCAAAGAGAGAAGACAACTGGGGCCACAAAACAATCTAGAGACAGAAGATGCCGAGGAACAAACGTCCGGAACTGTGATGCAGTAAGAGATCTCAATCCAGATCCAATGGGACTCGGAGATGTTTCAGGGACCTTTTACGCCTTGAGGACCTTGAAGTGGAGTAGCCAGAGCTCACAGACAGTAACTTATATCATGTCCACCTGGCTCTCAGATACTGGATTCACTGAGGGATTGAAGTGACTGGATGGGTGCTGCCTCTCTTCCCCTGGGTCACGTTGTCGAGTCTGCCAAGAGATGCTGAGGTCTTGCAATGGCCTAATTGAACTACTGCCGTTTAGTAAAGGCTTTAGATGCTTAAGTGGAGAGGGATGGCGGGCGGGCAACCCGGTTGGGTCACACTCCCCTGCAATGGGACATGAGGGATGGGATACACAGGCACTCTGCAATGTTGGGGGTTGGGCAGTTTCGAGTCCACAGTGCTGAGAGGCAGGGAGGGGGTAGAAGGGAATTTTACTTACGCTTTTTCCATGTGGTTTTATGTGTGTGTTGATGACAGTGACGTTGACTTATGGCAATTGTTTCAGGCCCTTAGACAGTGCATGGTAGGGCAGATTCCATTTGGACTCATGGGTATGAGTAGAGGATTCCCCTGATATTTCTAGGTGTTTCAAAATGAGACCAGGACCTCCCACCCCCCAGCAAAGCTGGACAACCAGCTGGGATGTCAATGTACTACATATACAAGACCTGATGACTACTGCTCGGGTTTCCTACAATTTTAAAATCCTTTCCTGGAATGGGAAGGGTTTAGGAGGCAAAATCAAAAGGGGAGTGGCTACAATACTCAAAATGCCATTCACCTGATATAGTCCTTCTCCAGGAAACTCATCTGCAGGGAACTGCCTTCTGTGCACTTAGTAGATGGGGTTAAAAGTTGGTGGCACATGCAGGGTATACTAGAGGTTCAAGAGGAGTGGGTATCCTACTGCTCAACTCCTTCCCATTTACTATACATAATATTATGCACAACTCTCCCAGGTGATTTGTGGCCCTATTGGGGCACAGTGAAGGCCATTTATTTTATATTAGTTCCCTCTACATTCTCCCAAGACTACACACTATTGCATTCATAGACCTGTGCTCTCTCATCCTCAGTTTGCCGCAGGGGCAGCTGCTCATTGGAGGTGACTTCAATGCAGCTTTCCGTGGAAAAATAGACCGCTGGCCGGTGCAATAGAGGGACCCCTCGAGAAAAGCCTAGCAGACTTTTTGTCCGCATGGGCCTTGTAGATGTGTTGTACCCAGAGTATACCTTTCCTTCTGGTGCGCATGGCAGTTTCTCGCATATTGATTATATGTTTGGATTGGGAGTGCAGTGGCCAACTTTCGGTGAGGTGCACCACCTCCGGAGTGGAATCTCAGATTATTCTCTTCTCTGGGCAATTGATGGCAGAAGACTCACATCCTGGGTCAATGCAATGCCACTCTATCCCTGGTTTCTTAAGGTGCTGCATATCCGAGCTGGAATATAAACAGCCACTGAGGCACTGAGGCAACAGTGGATTGGACCCAGATCCTTTGGGAGACCTGTAATGCAGTAATAAGGGGTCAAGGTGTCTCACTGTAGCGGGCCATAAAAAAAAAGAAAAGGAAGCAATTGGAGATGCTGGAGAGGGAGAAACAGACCTTGGAGGCAGAAAATATATTGGCGGACCAAATAGAAGTACAAAATTTCAAACAGAAAGAGTATAGAGATTATTTCTCGGAGGAGGCCAAGCGATCTTGCATCGCTTATACGAGGTGGGAGATAGAGCGGGTAAGCTCCTGGCATGGCAGGATAAAAAGGAAGCAGCTTCCAAGTGGGTATTTGATATCATCACGGAGGGAGGAGCACCAGTGAGAGACAAACAGGGTATAGCTGACGCATTTGTGGCATACTGTGCACTTCTTCGGCACAATTCACCATTGATGAAGCGCAGGACTTATTAACACCCTCAACATGCCCTCCTTGATGACAACTGACAGAGATAAATTGGAGGTGAACTTCACAGATAATGAAGTGGCTTAGGCTATTAGGTCATTAAAAGCTATAAGGCCATTAAATTCTGGGACAGCAATGGACCTAAATGGCCTCCCGATCGAACTGTATAAACAAACAGCATCCAAGACCACCCCCAATCAAGTGTATATATTTCAAAAGAGTCTCGAGATTGGGATGCTACTGGAGGATCAGAGAATTGCTCACATTGCAGTAATACACAAAACTGGAAAAAAGCAGGAGCATTGTACTTCTTATAGACTGATCTCCCTGCTGAATGCAGAGGTCAAGATTTTAGCAAAATTGTTGGCAACCCGATTAGTTCCAGTGCTGAATACACTGATCCATCCTCATCAATTAGGATTTATGCCTGGTGGGAATACCACACCTAACTTGAGATGCCTACACGGGGTCTTGAGGAGAATTTTGAATTTAAAACATTTGTAAAGCGCAGCGTTCACCCTACGGTTTCTTGGCGCTATAGAGATAGGTCCAGCAACTCGAGACAGTGGAAGCCTGACGCAGAGAAATAGCAGGGACAAGTTACAAGGAAAAGGCCTGTTTAAACAAAAAGGTCTTTAGATCTTTACAGAAGGAGGAGTAGTGTGAAGCAAATCGTAAGTGGTCGGAGAGGGAGTTCCAAAAGGTAGGAGCCAGAGTTGAAAAGTTGGCTCCTCCCCACTTTTTACGTTTGAAACGTGGGATTTGCAGGAGGGATTTAGAAGATGAACGGAGCTCTCTGACAGGAACATATTCGTTAATCAGAGAAGAAATGAACGCGGGGGCAGTACCCTGGCGAGCCTGGAAAACCATACAGCCGGTTTTAAAAAGGGAGCGTTCCTTGATAGGAAGCCAATGAAGCTCCTTAAGGAGGGGTGTTGAGTGGTGAAAACGCGGGAGACCGTACACCAATCGAGCCGCTTGGTTCTGAACCATCTGGAGCTTCCGCAGGCGGTATGCTGGGATGCCATTGTATAGGGCGTTGGCATAATCCAGCCGCGAAATCACCAGCGCGGACATGATCAGTTTGAGTGCCTGGGGGGAGAAAAAACGGGAAACAGTGCGAATGGTTCGGAGAGTGAGGAAGCAGGAAGAAACAACAGAACTGATTCTGTCTACCTGGTCGCTGTTGCTGTTCCTGATTGCTTCACAGGACTCAGCCTTTCAACCTCTACTGGAAGGCGGACTGCAAGTTTTTACGAGGGAGTGGAACCAGCAGGGCTGCGAGCACGTTGCTGGCGCAGGACTATCTGTCCCAGGAGCGCCAGCAACCACCCCCAATTGGGACCAGCTGGGGCGCTCTCCCTGCCGGCTCCTCCCTCGCTCCAGGCGCACTGAAAAACTCTTTGCCTCAACCTACCTGCGGATTCTGTCTACCTGGTCGCTGTTGCTGTTCCTGATTGCTTCACAGGACTCAGCCTTTCAACCTCTACTGGAAGGCGGACTGCAAGTTTTTACGAGGGAGTGGAACCAGCAGGGCTGCGAGCACGTTGCTGGCGCAGGACTACCTGTCCCAGGAGCGCCAGCAACCACCCCCAATTGGGACCAGCTGGGGCGCTCTCCCTGCCGGCTCCTCCCTCGCTCTAGGCGCACTGAAAAACTCTTTGCCTCAGCCTACCTGCGGATTCTGTCTACCTGGTAGCTGTTGCTGTTCCTGATTGCTTCACAGGACTCAGCCTTTCAACCTCTACTGGAAGGCGGACTGCAAGTTTTTACGAGGGAGTGGAACCAGCAGGGCTGCGAGCACGTTGCTGGCGCAGGACTACCTGTCCCAGGAGCGCCAGCAACCACCCCCAATTGGGACCAGCTGGGGCGCTCTCCCTGCCGGCTCCTCCCTTGCTCTAGGCGCACTGAAAAACTTTTTGCCTCAGCCTACCTGCGGATTCTGTCTACCTGGTCGCTGTTGCTGTTCCTGATTGCTTCACAGGACTCAGCCTTTCAACCTCTACTGGAAGGCGGACTGCAAGTTTTTACGAGGGAGTGGAACCAGCAGGGCTGCGAGCACGTTGCTGGCGCAGGACTACCTGTCCCAGGAGCGCCAGCAACCACCCCCAATTGGGACCACCTGGGGCGCTCTCCCTGCCGGCTCCTCCCTCGATCTAGGCGCACTGAAAAACTCTTTGCCTCAGCCTACCTGCGGATTCTGTCTACCTGGTCGCTGTTGCTGTTCCTGATTGCTTCACAGGACTCAGCCTTTCAACCTCTACTGGAAGGCGGACTGCAAGTTTTTATGAGGGAGTGGAACCAGCAGGGCTGCGAGCACGTTGCTGGCGCAGGACTACCTGTCCCAGGAGCGCCAGCAACCACCCCCAATTGGGACCAGCTGGGGCGCTCTCCCTGCCGGCTCCTCCCTCGCTCTAGGCGCACTGAAAAACTCTTTGCCTCAGCCTACCTGCGGATTCTGTCTACCTGGTCGCTGTTGCTGTTCCTGATTGCTTCACAGGACTAAGCCTTTAAACCTCTACTGGAAGGCGGACTGCAAGTTTTTACGAGGGAGTGGAACCAGCAGGGCTGCGAGCACGTTGCTGGCGCAGGACTACCTGTCCCAGGAGCGCCAGCAACCACCCCCAATTGGGACCAGCTGGGGCGCTCTCCCTGCCGGCTCCTCCCTCCTCCCCCTACAGTTCAGTTGGCTTATCTGTAATTGAAGAGCCCCGCTACGCGGGAGCGCGCGGGAGGGCGCCGGGAGAAGCCCGGGACAAGGGCAGGACCGACTGTGACCGACAGAGACAGATAGAGGCTGGGCTGGGCCACATCCCTTTAGTTTCCCATTTGTCCAGATTGTGGTAGTATCCAGTATCTCTTTTATTGTTGCTAATTCATTGGACTCTATCGTGATCCACAGTTGTCCACTCCCCTCTCTTACAAAATGACTACTAAGAAATTAAGATCCGGGCGAGTGGTAGTTGGTAGAGCTTGTACTAAAACAAAATCCAACCCTTTGCGAAATAGAAATGGCCCAGCTCTACAAGTAAAGAGTACATGCCAATTATATTCTTTATGGGATAAGGGTAAAGATAAAGTGGATCGAGAAGAGGTCCTTATCGAGGATACTATTATTAGCACTAAAGAACAGATCCAAGATCCCCATATTAATAGAAGAGATAGTGCTTTACTGGGTGTTACCGCCCCTCTTCATTCCGATGTTTTAATTCATAAGAACCAAGAACATGATACAGTTTTCATTCCTGAAGCCCAAAATACGGCAACAAAAGTGGTAGATCAAGGTTCCCCAGTAATAGCTATGGTTCATAACTCCTCCCTCGTTTTAAACAACGATCAAAAAAGGTGTCCTAGTTCGTCTACCCCACTGCATATCCCTCTAGAGGACTATACCCTCCCTGATCTTGAGCCCCAGAGAGTATTAATTCAGAATCTTATCTCTCAACAGGATACTATGGCCACTCCTGTGTTACATCTCTTTAGTAGCACACCCTCAAAAAATTCTGACTTTTCCACCCCTGAAATGAACTTTCTCGTTAGCCCTTCCCAAAATCAACTCTAAGATAATGAACGTCAAAATTTATATGTACGAGAAAATAATGTGGAAGCCCTCGGAAAAGCACCCATCCCAACAGACCACGCACGGAACCTTGGCGTCATCCTGGATTCTTCACTCTCAATGAACAGACAAGTCAGCGCCGTATCCTCTTCCTGCTTTAACATTCTTCGCATGCTCAGAAAAACATTTCGCTGGATCCCTTCCGAAACAAGGAAAACAGTCACCCACGCTCTAGTCACGAGCCGACTGGACTACGGAAACACCCTCTACGCAGGTACCACCGCTAAACTCCAGAAGAAACTACAACGTATCCAAAACGCCTCAGCCAGGCTCATATTAGACATCCCACGCAACGAACACATCTCTGGTCACCTTAAAGACCTCCACTGGCTACCCGTCAATAAGAGGATCACTTTCCGACTGCTTACCCACGCACACAAATCACTCTACGACATCGGACCAGATTGCCTCAACTCTCGACTGTCCTTCTACACCCCCTCCCGCCAACTTCGCTCTTCCAGCCAAGCCTTCGCCAATGTACCTCGCATCAACAAGACCACCATGGGAGGCAGATCCTTTTCATACCTGGCTGCCAAAACATGGAACTTACTCCCCGCCTACCTTCGCCTCACCCAGAATCACCTAGCGTTCAGAAAGCAGCTTAAAACGTGGATATTTGACAAATAATCCTCCTCCCCTTCCTAAAGCGCCTTGAAACCCTTTGGGTATGTAGTGCGCTATACAAATTTTATGACTTGACTTGACTTGACTTGACTAATGAAATAAAGGATAAAATAACTAGTGATCTATCTACCAAGTCCGCTCCCATGTATAAGATAAATACGGACTATATAGTTCCGATTCCATCTCTCACCCAAGGGAACGAGATCCCAATTAAAAACAATTGTGCTGTTCCTATTAGTCAAGAGATCAAGTTATCTCCATCCATGGAGTCTAATACCTTACCCCCCATTTTTCCCATTTTTTTCCCCCAAACTATTAAAGAAACACCAAATCAACCGGCTTTATCGGATAAAGTTTCTCTATTAGAAGAGAACAAATCCGAAATAATAGTATCAAAAAAACAACGATGTAAAAAAAGAAAACCAAATCGTAGATTTTACAAAAAGAGGCAACGGAAAATTGTTTTTGAAAATGATAAAGATTCTCCAGTGAATGATTCCAATCTTGTGGATTTGGATCCTAACTTATCTCATGAACAAGTGGTAAGTCCAAAGGTGATTTCCACAGTAGTACAACAAGAATTATTTTGCCATATAAATCAGCAATATCCTGATGCTCAGCGTACTTCTTTACATGATCAAAATTTAATACCCGCCCTTGATTTAATTCCAAGAGTGACTCTTAATCCCTTGGCTATCCCATTTTCACAAGTAGTTGCAACTGAAACCACATCTAACACAGGCACTAAGACAAGTGAAAATGTAGATACTCTCTTTCTTGATTTTATTCCCATCTTTGATCCAGATCTTATTTTAAATAGATCCGCTTTAGTTAAGTGTTTTCAGGAAATAGAGAGTTTAAAACTGATACAATCGGTAGACATAGATGTTGTAACACTAATAAATTCGAAAAATGGAAAGATAGCACGTGTAAAATTCTACTCTAAATTGGTACTAAATCACATTTTACAGTGGGTAGAAGAATTCCAAATAAGAGGAATCAATGTCGATCCTTTTATACCTGTCAAAATAGACGGCCAAAATTGCCAAAGGTTGTTAACTAATCAGGGTCCAAATGCATATCTCTCAGGCAGTCTCCCAGTTAAGACTGAAGAGTTGAAAATACGTATATTAAAAAATAAGCGGCAGGTGACAGTTAATAACCCGCTTCCGATAAAACAAGTTAGGGTAAAAGACGCAGATTTCGAGTGGAGTTGGCTACCCGCTATTCTCTCAGATAAATCTGGTCTTACATCTAGAATAAATTCAGATTTTTAGCGATAACCTAAAAATAATATCATGGAACATTGCTGGATTAACCCAGAGTTTGGAAAAGTTGTTATTTTTAAACTCTTTAGATGCAGATATCATCTGCTTACAGGAAACCTGGATGATAGGGACTTTGCCGGCTGTGAAAGACTATTATATGTTGGACAGTAATGCCACTCCTTCTGTAAGAGGTCGAGCGAAAGGTGGGTTAGCTTGTTTGTTATCAAACAAAGTTAAATGGAACTATACCCACTTTATTGATCCGAATAAACTATTTCAGGCGATCACCTTAACAAATCTTGTTAATGATGGCTCCAATAAATCAGTCATAATAATAAATGCTTATGTACCGCCTGACCTAAGTCACAATAGCGGAATTAGAAAGATCTGTTCCTTTATACTCAATTCACAGGAATCCAGTCCCCCCCCCCTATATTATTTTGGTGGGTGACTTAAATGGTAAAATATCCAACGGAGCATTAGAGTTATTTAGAAATAAAGTAAAGGAGGAAATGTTCCAGATACCTAAGGCTATATTCCCAAAGAATATAAAAACAAATAAAAGAGGGAAATTAATCCTGGAGAGTTTAATCGAGGCAGATTGTATCATAGTCAATGGAAGGTTTCCTTCAGATAGCCCTGCCCACCTAACACATAAATCAGGGAATGGTGGTTCAATTTTGGACTATGTAATAGTCGATAGTACTTTTTTTAGCTCTCTGAAGGATTTGGCAGTATTAGTTACAGATCTTAGTGATCATAATGTTTTAATGGTAAAATTAAACGTATCATCTTCTCAAAGAGATTGATGGAAGATTGGGGATTATCTTTTGAATTTCAATATTAAAAAAAGGAAGTGTCACTGGAACTCCGGGACTATTAAAAACCTGACCAATTTATTAGAACATACGGTAGATAACATAACCGTATGGGAAGGCAGAGAGCTACGTTGCTTTACGTCATTCCTGCAAACCTTAAAACTAAAAGCCCGAAAGCCTTTTTCTGTTAAGAAAACGCCCAAAATTCCCTTTGATCTTCGTAATCTAAATAGAGAAATAAACAAATTGGTCAGGGCCCAATATCTTTTCCCCACTTTAGACCGTAGACAAAAAATTTTACTTCTGAGGCGAAGAAGAAATAGGTTGAAGGTTAGACTAAAACGTGAGAAAGAAGATGCGCTTTGGTGTAAACTTCGTGAAGCAGTTAAGAGTGGCCAATCTAAGACCTTTTGGTCACTGATCGGGGAGGGATGTGGGGTAAGATCCAGACCTTCCCCTATATCAATAAATGAGCAAACCTGGGTAGATTTTGTTCAGAGTTTATACAGCAGTAATGGTGAGGAGTTTGACTCTAATAAATTGCAGGAAGACTTATTCCCTTACGATCCTCCTTCTGAATTAGAAATTGCCGATGCAATTAAAACTCTTCGCTCGTCTGGTGCACTAGGACCAGATGAAATACCAATTTCAGTTTTGAAAGCCCATAGTACCCTATGGGGAAAAATTTTATATCCAGTCTTTAAAGCTTGCTATACCAATGGCATCGTCCCATATTCTTGGAAAGGGAGTTTGTTAATCCCTATTTACAAAAAGGGCGTTAGGGATTTACCCCAAAATTATAGACAAATAGCACTCCTAGATGCCATAGGCAAGGTTTTCACCAAATGTTTATTGAACTCCATAAATGACTGGGTGACTATGTTCGCAATTCTCCCACTAGAGCAGACCGGTTTCAGAAAACAACACGGTACCCTGGATAATCTTACCGCTCTACAAATTTTGGTTGAAAAATACGTCACAGTCCGTAGAGGAGGTATTTATGGAGCTTTTATCGACTTCTCTACGGCCTTTGACAAAGTGGATAGAGTTTTGCTTTGGAGTAAGTTAACAAAGTTAGGGATGCCCCCCAGCTTACTGAAATTAGTTATCGCTCTTCACACAGACACCTGGTGCAGAGTTTTAATGGGTGGTGAGAGAGGACTTTCTAGGATAATACCTACAAATAATGGGCTTAAACAGGGCTGGCTATTGGCGCCCCTTTTATTCTCCTTATACATTGCTGATCTTCCCAAAGTCATATTATCCATTAGCAATGGTATTGCACCTTTATTAGGGGGATCACCCATCGCATGCTTAATGTATGCTGATGATATCTTAATTCTGGATCTCACCCCAAAGGGATTGAATCATCGTCTAAAAGCTTTGAACTCCTACTCAGAATCTCATTTTTTTAAAATTAATAGTTCAAAAAGCAAAATAATGTGCTTCTGTGGAAGGAGAAAACCTAAATACGATGATTATTACTGGTCCGTCGGGGGTGAAAGACTAGAAGTAGTTAAATCCTATCCCTTTCTCAGGAAGATAGTCACGAGCAATCTATCAGAAAAATCCCACATTGAGAACAGTAGTAGGAAAGCTCTTGCTCAAGGGAAGAGTCTCATTTCTTTATATAAAGCAACAGGTAGGAGGCACTTCTCTATATTGCTCGAGGTTTATCGGGCAAAAATTCCCGCATCCCTAATCTACGGATTGGAAATAGTGGATATGGATTGCTGGACATTTTTAGATTCTATTGAGGGAAGCATTTTACGTAATCTAGCCTCAGTAAATACTGCAAGTTCTACGTCTTCGTTAAGACAAGAATTTGGCCTGCGCAGTGCATGGTCTCAGGCAGTCGCGAGTGTGGCGCGTTGGGTTTTTAATATAGCTGAAGGAAAGCCAGGCACTCTGAGGTTCCAAATAAAGAATGAGTTACTGGGCACCTATAATGTCCATTCCTCCATCGTAAGGAACTTCAGACAGGCAATCATTCTATTACAGTTAGATGAACAAAGTTTTTTCTCATCATCAACTGCCCAATTAAAGTTATCCTTAAAGATCACGTCTTGGGAGTTGAGCTTTAGAGTAGATAGTAGGACTCGTAAAGACAAGCGAGGAATGTTTCCTTATGGCAACTTGTGTGAAATTAAAAAACTTCAGCCATACTTAGGTTGGAATCTTCCCCATGCAGTTAGGCGATTTATTCTTTTGTTAAGATATGATTTACTTCCATTGAACTGCCTTTTGTCAAAATGGCATGGCGGTATTGATATTTGTGATTTTTGTAAACTAAATTCCCAGGATTTATACCATGTTGTTTTTGTTTGTCCAGCCCTTATGGTATACAGGCGCAAATGGTTAAAACCTTTGTGTTTTCAGTTGGGAATTTTCACCGCGTATGATTTTATTGTAGCCATGTTTGATCCCCCAAATGAAATGTTTTGTTTTAAATTGTTTTCTTTCTTTAAATGTTTTTAACATTGTATTAATATTTACATCCATTTATGTAACTATAGCCGTTTTTCTTTTCTGATAAACTGTTATGTGGATCTCTTAAGAGTTCCGTCATCATAAATAAATAAACTTGAAACTTGAACAGAACTGATTTGTGAGTGTAAAGTGAGTTGGTTGTTCATTTTGACGCCCAGGGTTTTAACTGTGGAGGAAGGAGTGGGGGAAGGACCAAAAGAAGAGGGCCAGAAGAGAGAGTTCCAGGGACTGGAAGAACCACCTGTGAGAACCAACTCGGTTTTGTCCGGGTTCCGCTTGAGATGGTTGTGGTTCATCCAGTCCCTGATGAAAATCATAGTAGACTGGAAATTGGAGACAGAAAGGGGAGAAGAAGAGAGGTTGAAAATGAGCTGGAGGTCATCCGCATAATTATATACGGTGACCTCCAGCTGCTGAAGTGCAAAGATTAAAGAAAAGATGTAAAGATTGAATAGTAATGGAGAAAGAGAGGAACCCTGGGGAACACCACAGGTGACTTGAAGTGGAGTAGTCATGAAATCCCCCAGCCGGACCGCCTGGGTGCGGTCCCTCAGGAAGGAGAGCGATGTATGTTAAAGAGGATGCTGTAATGGTGTCATTAGATGCTTGAATGGCTTTCAGTATGATAGAATGGCCTTTTCTGTTCGCTGTCCTGGAGAAGCAAGGGTTAGGACCAACATTTTTAGCGTCTCTTATATACTGACCCTTTGACACAGGTGACGGTGAATGGAGGTAAAACAATGGTCTTTAGATTATGAAGGAGCACAAGCCAAGGTTGCCCCCTCCCCCTGCTGATTTTTGCCTTAGTTCTGGAGCCACTGGCTTTATGGATATGAGGAGACCCACTGATCAGCTGGTTAAAATTGTCCAAGGACTGGGAAGATAGATTCTACCTGTGTGCGGACGACATCCTCCTCTATTTGCCAAGCCCTTATCTCACACTACACAGGATAATCCCTATCTTTGTCCTGATTAAAAAATACTCTGGATATTCCATAAATTGGGATGAATTACTGATATACGTCCTTCATGGCCAGAACCCACAACTTCCAAGGTCATGTACAGCAAAGGCAGTGACAGAGGGATTTCAATACTTGGGTAAATATGTTATCAGGGACCCTATGATTTTCCATGAGTGTAATTTAGAACCCCTCCTGCGACAATTCCGGGAAGATGTACAGAACAGGAGGACACTGCTGCTGTTGGGGAAGGCTTTTATCTTTAAAATGACATTGCCCCTCTTTTTATATGATCTCCATAATACACCATACCTAGTCCCACCTACATATTTCCGAGCAGTAGACACGGTAGTACGAACGCTGCTCTGGGATCGGGGGACCCCAAGAATAGCTTTACGAAAACTGACGAGGGGCTGGTATGATGGGGTGATTGCACTCCTTGCACAACAATATTATTATTGGGATGCACAACTTACAGTTGTTAACCACTGGGTCCACCTTATACAGGATGAGCCAGCCTATAGGATGGACAGGCAAGATATGCTGCATGGGGGCCACCTCGGAGCCCTTTATGAAGCGAAGCAAGGTACACAGTTGGTTGCCCCAACCTCAGAGACCATAAAAATCTGGCATACAGCAACAGCATCACTGGGATGGTGGGATAAGATTACCCAGGCCACTCTGCTGTGCGACTCGGCAAAGCTGGGCTTTCTGGCAAAACACACCAGATTTTAAAAATGAGACTTTATAGGCCTCTCACATGTTGGGGACTTGTGGACAAATGGGAAGGCAAATTCCTTTGCTGATCTCCAAAGAAACCTTTCGCTTTCTCCAGATATGGCATGCATTGCAGAAGGCCATTCCGAAGAGGCCAGAATACTCCCTGCTGGAAGATAGATTATTAGGTGATTATATGCAGAGGAAAGTCATATCCCTATTTATCGGAAAATATTATACAACTCCCCTGACACTTTAGCGAGGGTACATGATAAGTGGGTGATAGAACTGGGGCAATTGACCGATGATGAGTGGTAGGAGATGCTGACATCCCTTAGAGAGGTGGCCATACGATCGTGCTTCAGACTAGTCCAGCTAGAAATTTTCATAGGACATACTACACATGTACATCATTGGTTACAATGAGCAGACAGTAATCACCACAATTTCCCACATGTTGTAAGACTAACCAGTGATTCAGAAATCCTGAAATGCAATAATATCCTATATGATGGCAGTGTGTGGAAAAAATATAGACGCCTCGCCTCAATGATGTCTATTGAATATCTGGGAGACAACAGACTTAAAGGCAGAGGAACGCTTATGGGTCATATTAGGCCTCATGGTGGGTAAGCATAAAATAGCAAGGGGGCAGAGGGGGGTTTCAGGGCCCTCAAGTTGACCTACATTGGTGGATGTAGGTTGTGAAAGGTGGTCTATGAGGGTAGTGGATGGCCACATAAATGGACGAAGATTTGAGGGTGCTGGAACGAGAGTAGGGGAACGCTCTGTGTACCTGTTAGTAGGATTCCTCAGTTGTAGTAGGACTAAGTGCGAATGTGGGAAAGTTCTGCCTCAAGAGTCTGAGTGCGGGGAGAGGAGTAAATTAAACAACAAAGGAGATGCAAATTTCCTGACACCTAAGATGCTGTGTCATCCAAGGCCAGAAGCCAAATGTAACAACCAACGCTGCCATGTGTTTTCTATTGCAATAATAGAAATTACAAGAAAAAAACAGAAGTTAAATTATTGAAATGGGTAAAGTAAATTCCTAATTATAATTAATTATATTAGTGGGTTAGCGGTCTTGACTGAAATGAAAACAAGGTGATCGATTTGCCTCAGTGATCTATTATTGGAGATGATGTGGATGGCCAGGCAGAGTTTTGATATTTATTAAATTCACTATGGGCCTTATTAAGAGTTTAGCAGTGACCGAGCGGACCATCACTCCAGCGGTCTGCTCCTGCACTACCTAAACCTTGTTTGCATCGATTACAATTTTCCTTGTGTCTGGCAGGCTGTTTTTGTTGGTCCCACAGCAGTGCCTCTGAAAATGGGCACCTCAATGGGAATGCCAAAAACAGTTCCTGCACGGCATGGACTGTTAAGTCCAGTGCGGGAACTGAGGTTTTGCAGACAGGGGGCACATGTTGTGCCACCCTGCATACATCCCATTGCACATGGCCTACAGGGGGCCTTGTAGGGCCTCTATTGTTTTAGGTCCGCCTACCTTTTCATGGAGGAATGACCCTATGGTACAGGTTTTTGAGAATGTGTAGCCCATCATTACAAAGAAGAACTTCAAATAAACAAATTATTGATACCTGCTGCCACAACAGAAAGCATTCATGGAAGGGTTTCTGGGAATCATACAGATGCCCAGTGACTCTAATCATATGCTCATAATGCGTGGATAATGCGTGGAGAAGTGTGGCTCAATGGTTAGAGCGGCAGACCCTGATGCAGATGTCTAGCCCGAGACCAGGGTTCAATTCCCCACCTCGGCGGGTCTTGGGCTCAAAAATTCCACGGACCTGATAATTCTCGCCTCTGTGCCTATTCCAATCATGGAGTCCCACTCTGCAACTCTGGGCAATAGCTTGCTTAAACACCACAACGGCCCCCACAACGCTAAGGATGCCTGGCCTCCACCTTGGGGGTGCCCTGGAGTGGACGCCTCACAGGGAAAGCCAGGATGGGTTCTACAGCGGCATTTGTACAAGCGCCTTGAGACCCTTGCGGGTGAGTAGTGCGCTATACAAGTATCAATTTTACATTTAGGGCCAATAACTTGTGGGTAATCGAGGTGGCAAATTACTTTTTTATCTCACTGATATTTATTAGGTTATGTGCAAAGGGGAGGAAAGTTATTATACACTGCAGATCATTTACTAGAAAGAGTCCTGATGAATGCTATCCCCTCTGCTAATACCATATCATAAGACTATTTAACAAAGCAATCAATGATGCCAGTATTACTCATACTTGATAAAGGTATGGAAAAGCCAATTAATTCTTCTATACTATCCGAGTTAGAACTGCAGAAAATCAGAAATATCAGTCCACTATAAATGAGCATTACAAAGTCAGTAGGTCTGGGCTATTTTAGGTGCATGTGCTCTTTAATGCAATTGCTTAAGTATTGTGTTGTTTTTGGCAGTAGTATTGGAGTGATCAAAGAGGCATTGGTGACAGCCTAAGTACTTTAGATAAATACACCCAAGTAGCAGATTGAGCCACAAGGCTAATAACTTGCCTGGTGAAACAAACGCAATGTTGGATTGAAATGGATCAAGTTGGTTTGATGAGGGTTGAAAAGCATCAAATTGGTACTTCAGGAAGTAGCTTTGTCATTACCTGAGAACAAATAAGGCAGCAGACCTGTTTGCCTACATACATCAGAATGCAAATAGAAAACAGATTGCAAATTACTCTAGGTTGTTTGGGATAATAAAATAAGTATGGAATTCAGCAGGCTTAGCTTATCTTGGAGGAGGCCATTCACTCCGAAACATCAGATGATTTTGTCTCCTGGTTTCAAATGGGTCCTTGTAATATTCCCGAGTAAGGCCCATGTAGCGAGGCAGTTTACTCCTCACACTGTTCTAGAAATAACATTCCAGGTATGAACTTTGGTACACATTCCAATGCACGATAATGTTGGATTAGTTTCTCTGAAACAAATTTTTTTTACACATCTAGCTTTGCACAACATTATCATGATGTCTTGAACATCATGTACTAGACCTCTTTATGCACTAGGTACAAAATTCGTCCTATCTTCATTTACGGGGCGACGGCGCTATCTGGATATCCATAACATCACTAATCAAATGCGCACATCGCGAAAGCTGCTTTTAATTATATACAATAGGCATCCCGATAGATTGGTAGAGGAGGCTCGTCTGCGGGCACTGAAAGTCTGTGCATGCTGAGAAACCACCACAAACCGGTCTGACCTTCCTTGAGCAGTGTTCAACTCGAAACCAAGACGGGATCCTTCGATCTCTCCATTTGGTACTGGGGCTGGATCGTCCCATGGGGGTATTCTTGGCTACACATACATACATACACACTATAGATACACTTAGTGTAGGGTCTGCATCATAGGAGGTACGTTAGATTACCACATTGCATATATGCATGCATATATTCATTGTTTCAGCACCATGGTAGACATGTATCTACTGTTTACTCTTTTGGTACTTGTAATTTCCTTTATTTGCTTCTGTCTACTAATCATTGCAGTACATGTATTTTATACAAGAATAACGTTGGTTCAATAAATATATTGAAAATTTCGCACTGTGTATTCTGTATACTTCTCTGAGAGAAAGTAAGTACGGTTGACTGGCCATCATGTCCTTCAGGGATATCCTGAACCAATCCAGCCATCAAATCCTTAGTTTATGTTTATGTTTATGTTTGCGGATTTCTAGAGCTCATGGCTGCTCGTGAGCATCCCAGCGCTAATGATAGATAAGAACAGGTGAGGGGAATTTAGGGAAACAGCCAGGTCTTCAGAAGCCTGCAAAAGGAAAGAAGATTGGTCTGGGACCGAATGTCCAGCGGGAGTGCGTTCCAGAGTCTGGAGGCATTATACAAAAAAAGGCGTCCTCCTGACCGGGCCCTCTTGATCCTGGGTATTGTAGTCAGATGAAGATGCGTGGATAGAAGGGTTCTGCAGGTTTTGTGTGGAATGATAAGATCTTTCAGAATAGATGGGGCTTTGCCATGCAAGATTTTATGGGTGATATACAGGGCCTTGAAATGTACCCTTTCGAGTATTGGCAACCAGTGCAGTGACCTGAGTGCCGGCTTCGCTGAGCAACGATTGTTAGTGCCCGTGAGAATCCGAGCAGCGGTATTTTGTACAACCTGCAATTGGGCTGTCACTTTCTTTGGAGCGCCAAGATAAAGCGCGTTTCCCTAGTCCAATCTGGACAACATGAGGCCCTGAATCAAAAGCTTCCTGGACTGTGTGGGCAGCAGCGGGAGTATTTTTCGCGCAGTGCAGAGGAGGCCAAAGCAGGCCCGACTGTTTTCCTAGCTTGAGTGTTAAGTGTAAGGCCTTAATCCAGCCAAATCCCAAGGCTTTTGATGTCAGACTTTGGGGTTGGGGGGGAGCCCATGCATGGAGGCCACAGCGTCTCAGGACGGAAATGTGACTGATTGCCCATAACCAGGATATCCGTCTTATCGCTGTTGAGCTTAAGATGGGACCTGTCCATCCAGCTGGCTATATCCCCCGGACAGGAGTGCAGGTCGATGGAAGGATGGTCCTGCAACCACAAGCTGGTTGTCATCGGCATAGGTCAGGAGCTTGATACCATAGGGGGGTGATAATTTTTTCAAGAGGGGTCATATACACATTGAAAAGTGTAGGGCTCAGGGATGAGCCCTGGGGAACGCCACAGTGAAGTGGGGTTGTATTGGAAATAAAGTTGCCCTCAGCCACCTGAAATGAGCGATTGTGCAGAAAAGATTTCAGCCATGATAAAGCAAGTCCTGAGATGCCCAAGTCCCTCAGCCGCTGTAGCAGCGTTAGATGATTGACGGTGTCGAAGGCAGCGCTCAGTTCCAGGAGGATCACTACCACTGATCCCCCCGAATCAATGATCTTCCTCGCCTCTTCAACCACCGCCATCATCGCGGTCTCCGTACCCTGGCCAGGTCGGAAACCCGTGTTTGAGGGTTTCTGTTGTCCAAACAATGCGCAGATCCTACAGATTAGTAGGAACTGCACAACACCCTCAATAATTCATGTCCTCTAGAATTCCATGCCTGAGGAAATATTGAGAAAATATGAATTGATTATTTATCATCCCCCTATAAAGCAACAGCCATGGTTATTGCTCCTTTAGAGGAATATACTAAATATTGTTATTTTGACTTGGGCCTGACTGAGGCAAATATAGCAAGAACAATAGTGCAGCTTAAATATTATAGCTCCTACAGCATATGGACTCCCAGTGCTATGGTAAAGAAGCCATTGGTTTGGATGGTAAGCTATATCATACTTTGTTTAAATTTCCCCCCATAATGGCCAGATGCCAGTTAATTGGTTGCTTTTTCCTAAGCTGGTTCACCTGCCTCAACTGCATACTGGTTGGTGATTTTAAATTAATTTGAGCATTGGGTTTCATCAAAAATCTACTTCCAGAGAAGCAGGAGCGATTCAGACCTAGATTAAGCACCTTACACCAGCTTTTACCTTTTTCTGTTGAGAACCGATGTTCATATGGTGGCCGCAGGCAAGCTGTATGCTTGTTATGTGGTCTTCATTGTGGCATTCGACAGTGTAGATTGGGATTGCTTCTGGTGCAAGCTTTCTTCAAAAGAGGTCCTGCAAGGGCTAAAATATTTTATCAAGCAACTACAAGGACCAAAGTACACAGCAGCGGCCAGTCATTAAGCAAGGAGGGGCCCTACACTTCACCTTTTTCAGACACATGAAAAGTGACTGGCTGAGCAAAGGTCAATCTGATAGACGCTCTTTGTGTGCAGGTCAGGCATCTAGGTGTGGTACATGTGCTCCAGGCCCTGGCTGCCTGGAGCACATGTGGGTGTGATGTCCTCTGCCCAGCAAAGTCTTTTGTGAGCCTGACTCTCATTACAAGGAGGATCGTCACTGATAGACTTGGACTTGGGCGCCTCAGATTTAAACCATGACATGCCGAAGACTAAGTGTCCATCAGTGGCGCTCATCACTGAGTGGGGCGGGGTCAGCAACTCCCACTGAATCCCATCCCACTCTGTGGCGAGGTAAGCAAGATCCTTCTGTCATTGGCTCACCTTTCACAAGGTCAGCCAATGAGAGGAGGTGGCAGGATCCCTTTTCTGTCCCTTCCTTAAGGACAGAGATTTTTCTCCTGCCACTTGAGACACTGCTAGCAAATAATTTTTTTGTAATGTTGGGTACATGGGTTCATGTGTGTATGCATGAGTGTCTGTGTGTTTGTGTGTGCATGCTTTGAACAGGTGTGTGTGTGTATGTGTGTGCCTGTGCTGTGTGTTATTATGTTGGTATAAGAATATGTCTGTGTGTATCCTTGACCACGCCATGCTACACATTAGGGCCGCAGATGCAAGTACAAATGGATAGTTATGGTCAATTGGCAGACAGGATTGTGATAGTCAAAGGATTAAGGTAGGGATGCATATTTGATCCCAGACCAAAATAATTGCCCAAACTTACTTTGTCAAGGGTAGGTATTCGCCCATCAGCCCATCAGTTAATGTACCTCTGCATAATGTGGCATTCATTTAGACTTGTAGGATTTAAACAAATTAGATGCCTAAGTAGGCATTCTATTGGAGCCGCTTCTCTATTTGTGGAACTTGTTGTGTCTGATAACATCGCTTATCAGCATGGTACCCCATTCACTGGTGGTCACACAGCATAGTGAAAGCTGCTTTGTCTCATTGTGTAGTCAACAGAATAGCTGAGTAATGTCCCAAAGTACATTTATACTTAGTACATCTGAGTTCACTACTTCATACATCGTCAATCTAAAAAATATCATATTTTGTAAAATGTTAGATGTGGATTAATGCCTCACATATTCACTGCTAAGTCTGTCGGATGATAGGTATTAGATAGTAAATACATCTTCATAATTGGTTATTGGCAAATGGAAATGCAATATACAAAGGGACGGCAGCTGATAGGAACATGACAAAGTAAGTTTGGACAACCTGCACTGTCTTTCTCTTGAATTACATTTTTCTATTCTTCACTTTTTTTCAATTTATCTTATATACTTACACTACTATGCTTTGATTACCCCAATCTACGGGTAGGTACTTCTTCTCTGCTTGTATGGAACTTAGGGCCAGATGTATCAAGGCTTTTGCGACTCGCAAAGGCCAAAATTCGCAGAATTTCGGCCTTTGCGACTCGTAAACGGCCTTTTTGCATTTTCTAGTATGTATGAAAAAATCGCAATTTAAGGAATCGCAATAATTTGCGATTCCTTATTTTGCCATAGCATTTAAGGAATCGCAAATTTTGCGATTCCTTAACTGATATGTAAGAAACATTTTGAAGTTGCGATTTTGTGTTTAGAAATCGCAAATTACCACCAACTTGTAGTTGGTGGTAATTTGCGATTTCTTTTAAAAATGCCCTATTTGGCATTTGTGAGGGTGGCATGTGACACACATACATGCCCATAGGGCATGTATGTGTGCCAAATGCACACACATGTAGATTTCAGGGGTGCAGCAGGGTGTCTTTGAGACACCCCTGCACCCTTGAAATAATTCTCAAATTGCGATTAGCAAATTGCGAATTCGCAATTTGAGAATTATTACACTATCATTCCTATGGGCCTCCTGGCCCTAGGAATGCATTGGAAATTATTCTTAAATTGCGAATTCGCAAATTGCGAATTAGCAAATAAAGAATAATAAGGAATCGCTAAAAAATAGCGATTTTGTACATACATACCGTTTTGCGAATTCTAAATAGCGATTCGCAAAAAATCGCTATTTATGATTCGCAAAACGGATTCTTGATACATCTGGCCCTTAATCTACACAGTAGGATATATTTTTTCCATCTGTCATATTGCAGTAACCATATGGAATGCCCTGTTATTTTAATATTGTTTGTTCTGTTACCAAACTGTGAAATGTGCTCTATAACTGTGTTACATAGTATTCCTTGTTTTCACATATGAGGAATTATATGGTATATGAAATATTACATGATATATGTCATATATCACAGTGAGTATACCTCCATTTCTGAAGAATTCTTCATTCTTTTTATGACAATATGTCAAACACCTTTACAGAATACACATTGTTAACGTCAGCAGGCCACTTACCCATTTAGGCTTTAGATTAATCCAAAACTTGTTGACCAATGTGTGTAAGAGTAATAGGAATAACTAAAAAAAAAATTGTTTTCATTTTGTCAGGGGCACTCAGAATAAAATTGAGTTGGTGACCTTCAGAGGTGACGAATTCAAGCTGAAGACTACAAAACCGTACAAGATAGCTCTCCTTTTTCTGCAACAGTTAATTAGTATAAACTCCTGTATTGCTGTGGTTATTTTATCTGCTGTGCTTTGGTTATTAGAAAAAAATATGGGGAGGCATGGCTCACGATGTGTTTTGGAAAAAGGCAATCTGTCGGCAGAGTGCACTGGAGGCTTTCCGAGTAGGTTGCTGTTTTCCGGAACAAATCGTGAACCATTATCATGTGAGGCCTCGACTTGGTGATTTTTCCTCTACATCGTGGACCTACTAGCTCTTTTTTGGTTGATTGCTGTTTTCTGAAACATATTGTGAAACATTATCAAGTGAGGCATCGATTTTGTGACTTTTCCTCTACATCGTAGGCTCTCTTTAGTCGATGTCCAGTTCGCTTTTCTACTAGAAATGCAGGAGTCTGGCCAATCTTATCTATGCCCTATGTGCTATCTCGAGAAAGGAAAAAAGAAGCTTTACCAAATCGTAAATGATACAAACGTTGTTTTTTGAGCTTTGAAAAAGTTGTCTCAAGACGAAACACGTGTCGGTTGTCTTTTGTTGTATCTACCTGTCAACAGTGGTGAAGATCTGCGATCACAATAAATTTCTTGTTTTTCTCACTATTGGTTTTGAGCTATTGCTACTAAACTGAATTCTGACTTTGGAGAGTCAGTTGTTAAACTTTATTGTGCTGTGCTCTGTCAATCAGTATATTACTTCCTGACCTGTATTTTCCACATTTGACTTTTTCTTAATGGCAGTTTGGCTTCTTCAAGAGCAAATGGTGTCACCTGGATTGTTGCAAATGCCATTTTTATTTTCATTGTGCTGAACACTTTCTCCTCTGTCCATCACCACCCCCTTTTGTACCGCTTTTGGCCGCCATAAGTGTGGCAGGGTATGCTCAGACGTGAGTCCCTTGCTCACTTTGCCACTGGATTCAAGCAAGCCGGGCTGAAGACGGCTGGAATGCCAGAAACCGGTCCCCGGAAGCTTGTTTCTGGTCCAGGGAAGACATGGCTTGGCAGTTCGGGCTGGACTGTTCCCATGAGGCACAGGGTCAGACTGATTTGCATATAGCCATGTCTGAACTGGGGTGGCAGAGTGGGCTAAAGAACAGTGATGGATCAAACCCAGATCTTTTGACTGGGTGTGAGTGTTTGATTGATTCAGATGCTCTGTCCATCACCACCCCCTTTTGTACCGCTTTTGGCCGCCATAAGTGTGGCAGGGTATGCTCAGACGTTAGTCCCTTGCTCACTTTGCCACTGGACTCAAGCAAGCCGGGCTGAAGACGGCTGGAATGCCAGAAACCGGTCCTCGGAAGCTTGTTTCCGGTCCAGGGAAGACATGGCTTGGCAGTTCGGGCTGGACTGTTCCCATGAGGCGCAGGGTCAGACTGATTTGCATATAGCCATGTCTGAACTGGGGTGGCAGAGTGGGCTAAAGAACGGTGATGGATCAAACCTAGATCTTTTGACTGGGTGTGAGTGTTTGATTGATTCAGATGCTCTGTCCATCACCACCCCCTTTTATACCGCTTTTGGCCACCATAAGTGTGGCAGGGTATGCTCAGACGTGAGTCCCTTGCTCACTTTGCCACTGGATTCAAGCAAGCCGGGCTGAAGACGGCTGGAATGCCAGAAACCGGTCCTCGGAAGCTTGTTTCCGGTCCAGGGAAGACATGGCTTGGCAGTTCGGGCTGGACTGTTCCCATGAGATATTCAAAGAAGGGGATTGGCCCAGCAGGTTTGGGGAAGGAAGGTAGGGCCGATTAATACTAAACAAAGAAGGTGTACCTTCACAACCACTTAGTTTGAAAAATTAATTAGAACGGAAAAAAACGCAAATCAATCCGTTATTCCTAGCCTTTGACTTTGGCTAATTAGTATTTAATTATTCAACACTTTTATAAAAAGAAGGACATGTAATCAACTCAACAGAGAATACATTATTGGTGATGCCCTACTAAGAATACACAAAGCGACTAAAGAAATCACAAATCAATTATACACATTTACAAAAAAGAATATACACAAAAATCACAAGTCTTAACAACAACATCAACAACTATAACATGTAGTGATCTAATCATCTACCTGGTGAAAACAGTTGGAATATGATGAAATCATTCTTGCATATTTACACAATTCATGAAAAAGGAAAATGCAACTGTTATAAGTACAATTACAAATTGATGCAAAGATTTCTATCATTCGAGATTCAAGCTATACTTAATATAGTGGCCGACGCGTTTCAAGTCTCGGTTTTTGGAATTACCGGACTCTCATCAGGGCTGGATGAGTCTTTCGGAAGAAAGCCAACTGGTCAGTGACCAGCGGGACTTTAGGCGTCTCCAGTTAAACGTTTATGCAGTGCTCACCTAGTGTAGGATCACACAGGGCATACCGTCTCCAATTCTCCGTGCTCTAAGGGACAACGTGGCAAATTTTTGGATCAACTGTGAGTGAATAATGCATTCATGTCACGAGTTAGGTGGGTGCGGGACAGCGTCGATATTAGGGTTCTTCCAATTGTGGTTAAATCTCAAAGATGAATGTCTCCTACTCAGTCAAAGCGAGGACCGACCTCCATGCTACCTTCTTCGTTCCTACTTGGTAACTACAGAGAGGAATCACGTGACGGAGCCGGGGGAGTCTCTTCATAGGAGGATGTCCACTAGGTACCATTTCTTCTCATAATCTTCAATATTCAATGTTAATTCACATAGAGTCGTGTAGAACATAAATGTATCTCGATTCAAAGGGGTCCTGGTGTAATCGGCGTCTAGCTAGACTGTTAATATTGAAGATTATGAGAAGAAATGGTACCTAGTGGACATCCTCCTATGAAGAGACTCCCCCGGCTCCGTCACGTGATTCCTCTCTGTAGTTACCAAGTAGGAACGAAGAAGGTAGCATGGAGGTCGGTCCTCGCTTTGACTGAGTAGGAGACATTCATCTTTGAGATTTAACCACAATTGGAAGAACCCTAATATCGGCGCTGTCCCGCACCCACCTAACTCGTGACATGAATGCATTATTCACTCACAGTTGATCCAAAAATTTGCCACGTTGTCCCTTAGAGCACGGAGAATTGGAGACGGTATGCCCTGTGTGATCCTACACTAGGTGAGCACTGCATAAACGTTTAACAGGAGACGCCTAAAGTCCCGCTGGTCACTGACCAGTTGGCTTTCTTCCGAAAGACTCATCCAGCCCTGATGAGAGTCCGGTAATTCCAAAAACCGAGACTTGAAACGCGTCGGCCACTATATTAAGTATAGCTTGAATCTCGAATGATAGAAATCTTTGCATCAATTTGTAATTGTACTTATAACAGTTGCATTTTCCTTTTTCATGAATTGTGTAAATATGCAAGAATGATTTCATCATATTCCAACTGTTTTCACCAGGTAGATGATTAGATCACTACATGTTATAGTTGTTGATGTTGTTGTTAAGACTTGTGATTTTTGTGTATATTCTTTTTTGTAAATGTGTATAATTGATTTGTGATTTCTTTAGTCGCTTTGTGTATTCTTAGTAGGACATCACCAATAATGTATTCTCTGTTGAGTTGATTACATGTCCTTCTTTTTATAAAAGTGTTGAATAATTAAATACTAATTAGCCAAAGTCAAAGGCTAGGAATAACGGATTGATTTGCGTTTTTTTCCGTTCTAATTAATTTTTCAAACTAAGTGGTTGTGAAGGTACACCTTCTTTGTTTAGGACTGTTCCCATGAGGCACAGGGTCAGACTGATTTGCATATAGCCATGTCTGAACTGGGGTGGGAGAGTGGGCTAAAGAACGGTGATGGATCAAACCCAGATCTTTTGACTGGGTGTGAGTGTTTGATTGATTCAGATGCTCTGTCCATCACCACCCCCTTTTGTACCGAACACTTTCTCCTCAGCGCTTCAACCAGTCTTAAGGTACTTGCATGGTATAATCATCTATGGTGTTCATATGACGTTTCTCCATTTTTCACCCCTCAATTGGTGTTTAGTATATTTCTCTTCTCCCTCACACGTTTCCTATAATCCTTTCATGGCACCATTTTGGGGTGTCATTGCTTAATACTCACATAGCTTTTCAGGCACCTTTGTTCCAAATTTAGACTCAGAGGGAGTCGCTGGGCCCATTGACTAAGTTATCCTTTCCAGACTTTCATTCACTTTCCTTTGTGGGACTGTAAGATATCCAAATAATAAGCAGAAGATAAATCATAGTAGATTAAAGATGTTTAATCCTTGAGGCACAGTACTGCACAGAATAGCTCCAGTATCAGAATGAAGTAGATTCCAATTATATTTGGAATCAAAGCAAACTGAATGGCAGGTGCCATAGTCATAAGTACACAAGGGAATTAAAGGGATAGGAAGAATAACATAGGAATGTAATTAGCAATGCAACGCATTTCTTCCATTAGGAAAATAAACAAAGAACATTACCCATACCACTACACAGTGTACAAAGAAGCATTTACAAATTTAGCTACACGTTTGGCATTCCAAACTTTACCATCTTGGGGAACAATGCTATTTCGATTAACTCTTACAATTTTGATGGGTCCACCAAGCTTCGCTTCACCTTTAAGTAGAATGCCAGGTTTGCGTATCCTAACCCACTCACCAACCACAAAATGAGGCTCTTTCACTTTCATACGAAGATCATAACAATGTTTACTTTTTTGTTGTTTCTCTTTTACTCTTTGTGCCAGATTTTCTTTGTTGACCACAGAACCTTAGTTCTTCACAGCTTTTTTAAACCAACCAAGGGCACAGCTTTGAAACAGGCTCCCTTCCTCTATAACACCTCCATCTAATATATCCTGCAAACCCTCGTAGACAGTGTAAGATATCCAAATAAGCAGAAGATAAATCGTAGTAGATTAAAGATGTTTAATCCTTGAGGCACAGTACTGCACAGAGCAGCTCCAGTATCAGAATTAAGTAGATTCCAATTCTATTTAGAATCAAAGCAAACTGACTGGCAGTTCCATAGTCATAAGTACACAAGGGAATTAAAGGTATAATGAGAATAATATAGGAATGCAAATAGCAATGTAACAGTGACCAAGGTATATATATGCAGAATTATAAAATTATTATATTTGAGTAAACGTCATCCTAATGCCATATTGGATTCTGGCCTTTTTTCTACAGTGCTCTCAATGAATAGTTTGGGCGCCTCATTTGACATGGCTCAGTCTGGCACTTCTCGCTCAACAGTTTAAGTGCTTACATCATTGAAATCGCATTCGCCCTCCTCTATCAATAAAATGCTAAAACAGGGACCTCCTTCACCACCAGAGTCAGTACCTCCTGTATCTTTAGAAACTACATTAGAGGAAATAAAAACCTTAAGACCATTTATTGAGGAACCCAATAGTCGTCTTCAAATGCTTAATGCTAAATGGTCAACTATGGAGTCTAGAATAACACTGGTAGAGCAGCATGTCAGTGACATGCAGGATGTATCTACTAAAATTTCTGTTTTTGGAGAAGGATTTTCTGTTATTGAAGAAACATGCGGAAGACTATAGAAAATAGAAATAGGTATAATAACATACATTTATGTGGTCTTCCTGAAGGTATTGAAGGCAAGGATCATGTTTCCTTTTTAGCCTCATGTCTGCCACAACTTCTAGACTTACCTTCATCCACTATTTTAAACAACAAGCATGCTCACAGACCAAACCCTGTGGAGTGATCTTTTTATTTTTGGAATTCACAGACCTCTTGAAAGGTTTAAATGCAGCCAAATCAAAAAACAAGTTATGTGGTCAGGTGCAAATACTTTTCTGTCGCAAGATGTCTCCATCGCTATGGCTAAATGAAAGATGAACTTCATTGAACTTCATCCGGCGTTATGAATTTTTTGTGCATGTTATGGCCTATCTCATCTAGAAGACCTGACTTGGCAGTTCGGGCTGGACTGTTCCAAAGAGGCACAGGGCCAAGACTGAGTTGCATATGGCTGGGTCTGAACTGGGGTGGCAAAGTGAGCTAAAGAACAGTGATTGATTCAACCCAGATCTGTGACTGGGGGTGAGTGTCTGAAACGTTTCAGCACTCCGTCCATCATCTCCTTGTGTTTCCTTTATCTCATCCATACACATTCAAAGTCACATTTCAAAACAATACTACCACCTTTGATGTTCTAGACAATCTCAGGAAATGTATTAATTCTCACTCGAAGGGCTCAATGGGTGTTGCTGGTCCCTCCTCCTCACGTTGACTTTTATGCAATGGTTTATTGTGTCTTTAATTTGTATTGACTCCTACATATGTTGTTAAGTGCTGATTGATTATTAGTTGTTCAAATCATACTTACTTACTTCCCCTGCCGGGGACTGAGATTCTTCCCATGCCTTTTTCCTACTCATTCAATTTGGCACTTTGTCCCTTCTTGGTTGTGCCGTCTTCATCTGTGTGTCACCATCCTATTTTCCCTCTTGTTCCTTAATAAGTATGCATCTTAGTCATCAGTTTGACATGCACTGTTTTCTATTATTCAATGTATTTCTCCTTTTTCTTCACCCTTTCCATTCCTATCCTTCTCTTTCCTTTTTGTCGTTATCTCATACTTCTATTAACATCCTGCATTCTCCCTTTTCTCCATTTCCTCTCATTTTAATGTTGCTGTTTGTGTAGTTTTATATTTATTTGTTGTTTTTAACATGTCAGAGTTAATAATAATAATAATAATAATACCGATATTTATATAGCGCGAACAGCTACCTCGCAAGGAGGTGTCCCGGCGCTGAGTGATCATTTTTCCAGGCAGAATGGGCGGAGAAAGGGGAGGGAGTGTTTAGTTATTCTGGGAAAAGAGCCAAGTCTTTAGCTGCCTCTTAAAACTGGCTTCCGTTGGAGCCAATTGGATGTTGGCCGGTAGGGCGTTCCAGAGTGTCGCCGTGCAGGCAGAGAAGGATCTGCCTCCGAGTCTGGCTCTCCTGGCGCGGGGGATAGAAAGCTGGTGTCGTGAATTAGAGCGCAAGCATCTCTCCTGATAGTATCTGGGGAGTCTAAGCTTTAAATAGTTGGGACAGGTCCCCTTTTGGGCTCTAAATGCCAGAGTTAGAGCCTTAAACTTGATTCTGCAGGCTACAGGGAGCCAATGCAGATCGCGCAAGTGCGGAGAGACATGCTGTTTAAAAGGGATGTTTTTTAGCAGTCTCGCAGCCGCGTTCTGCACGATCTGCAATCTTTGCACCAGATATTTGGGTAGGCCAAGGTAGAGGCCGTTTGCGTAGTCCAGTCTGGAAGTGACTGTAGCATGGACCACCGTCTTGCGACAGTCTTCAGGCAGAAGGGACAGAAATTTGCGTAGGTTTCTTAGTTTATGGAGACAGCACGCAGAGACCTGCTGTATGTGTGGAGAGAAGGAAAGACTCTCATCCCATCTTACTCCCAGATTTTTCGCATTGGTGCTGGGTAGAGGAGGGAAACCCATTTCGGAGGGCCACCACAGGCTTGGGGGGGGCCGAGTATGTTTGCCAAAGAAGATGACCTCCGTCTTACTCGCATTCAGTTTGAGTTTGTTTGCATTCATCCAATTGGCAACATCTCGCAAGCATCCCTTCATATTGCTGAAGGCTGCCTCTGAAACATCCGAGAAGGGGAAAATTAGTTGTGTGTCATCGGCGTATGAAATCGCCTTGACGCCCCATTTAGCAATAAGAGAAAAGAGTGGAGCCAGATAAATATTAAAAAGTAATGGACTGAGGGCCGAGCCCTGAGGGACACCACACCAGAGGGGTTTGGGTTTTGAAGAAAGGGGGCCCAAGGCTACTTTCTGGGTACGATCAGTGAGATAAGACTGTAGCCAGCCCAGAGCCTTATCTTCCAGGCCTGTGTTTTTTAGCCTTAACACTAGCCTCCCATGATCCACAGTATCAAAAGCGGCAGATAGATCCAGGAGCACCAACATAGCCGATGCTCCTGAATCTAAAGACCACCTGATCAACTCAGCCACTTCTATCAGAGCGGTCTCGGTGCTAAAGCCCGCCCTGAAACCTGACTGGGTTTCATGCAGTATGTCTCTTTCTTCTATGAACCTGTTTAGTTGGCGTTGTATCAGTTTTTCGAGCATTTTGCCGGGGGCTGCCAACAGGGAGATTGGCCGGAGATTGCTAAGATCATCCGGGGCACCGTTTGGTTTCTTTTTTAAAGGCAGGAGTGTGGCATGTTTCCAACAATCGGGGAATAGACCTGTTGCAATGGATGTGTTCCAGATATGCAACAGTGAGGTGGTAATTGAGTCCGACATCATTTTCCAGAGCTTGGGCGGGCATGGGTCATCAGGAGCCCCTGATTTACATTTTTGTAGTTCCCTTTTGGCCTCGGCGAGGGAAATAGGATGGAATTGAGCTAAGGCGGGGAGGGATGCCACATTATCATTTGTGTCGGACATGATTGTGGGCTCGGGACTGGTGAAGGTGTCGTAGACTTTCTCGATCTTTTTATCAAAGAAGACCGAGATGTCCTCGCAGAGTTTCTCCGACGGAGTCACTTCAGTTTCAATTGCCCGAGGTTTAAAGAAGGATTGAACAATTTTAAAAACTTCTTTGCTAGATTGCTCAGCTTGCTGAATGGAGGACACAAAGAACAATTGTTTTGCTTTTTTTATGGATTTGTGGAAAACACGCAGGGCTTCTTTGTAGCAAATTTTTGCTGATATGGAATAGTTTATACGCCAGAGACGCTCTAGTTTTTTGCAATGACTTTTTTCAGCCAATAGCTCAGTCGAGAACCATGGGGCCGAAGGGGATTCTCTGCGTGATGTAGCGATTTTTGCAGGCGCGATGGTATCCAACGTATTGCCTATCCAAAGATTTAGAGCCACAGCGTCCGTGTTCACATCTAATGACAGAGTTGGAGTAGTAGCTGAGAGAGCAGGGCAGAGAGTCTCTGCTGATATGTTAGCCCAGTTTCTGCGAACATAGGATCGTCTCCCTTTTGTCTGGTGGTGGGAGGGGAGGGAGAAAGAAAAAGGGATTAAAAAGTGATCCGTCCAAAGCAATGGTTGTGCAGTTTTAGCTGAACAGTCTGGGATATTGGAAAATATCAGGTCCAACGTGTGGCCTGCCTTGTGCGTTGGTTCCGAGATAATTTGGAATAGGTTCGCCGCTTCCAGTGTAGAAATAAGTTGGGTGGCTAGGGGGCAGTCTGGACTGTCAATGTGAACATTAAAATCGCCAACTGCAATAAAATGGGGGTGAACTATTGAGCTTTGGACTATAAGGTCCATCAGCTCGGCGGTATAGTTGGTATGGCAATCCGGAGGCCGATAGATAATCAGGCCGGCTAGGGACAAATGGGGGTTTATTTGAAAGCAGAAATGAAGCCCCTCAATGCCTGGGATGGAGGTAGGCGTTGAGGATGACAGTGTATATTTGTCTTTAAAAATAATCGCTACCCCACCGCCCTTTTTATCATTTTCTCTATTTGAGACGCTCATTTTGTAGCCTGGTGGGACAGCCAGTGAGATAGAAGCTACACTATCCACAGACAGCCATGTTTCTGTAAGAAATAGGGCGTCCCAATCGGAGTCCTCTAGTAGCAGCCAGATATCATCCGCATGCCTAGGGAGGGATCTGCAATTTATAGCTTGGAATGGAATTTATAGCTTGGAATGTAAATGGTTTTGATTACTCTATAAAAAGGAAGAGAATGTTATCCAACTAGCTTCCTATAATCCAGTCTTTGGGCATTATTATGAGCTCGGTGGCCCATGGACCGCTATCCTGACATTAATAATAATAATAATTGCGGGTTTATATAGCGCTAGGAATCGACTCCCGGAGGAGTATCTCCACGCTTCGACCGCTGGGGAACCCGTCCTGGCTCACCCTGAGAGATGGTCCCTGAAGGGTATCTCTAAGGTGCGACCAAGCATCCCCGGCGGTCTGGGGGGGCCGTTGTGAAGATGAGGCAAGCTAATGCCCAGAGTTGCCGAGCGTGGTCTCTGACTAGAGTTGGCACCGAGGCGAGAATTATCGAGTCCGCTGACCCTGGTCCACGACCCTGCCGCGTCGGGAATCGAACCCTGGTCCCGGGCCGTCCTCTGCTTACGGGTCTGCCGCCTCTAACCAGTGAGCCACACTTCTTCACAGCCATTGGTGGTCCAACAGCGGTGAGCCGTCCACTGTATTATGTGTTGGGCAGATTGTCATTACGAAGACTGCAGCTGAACCATCGGCATCGCCAGCAGACCGCCAACCTCCTGGGTTGTGGTCGGGGGAAGGCGTCCAGCGGTACAACACTGTCATCTGTATTATGAGTAGACTTCGCGATGGGCCAACCACTGCGGTTTCACCACTTCCTAAAGGTAGGCAGAAACAAAGGATTTGAGATGCATACTTACCCCTTTCCAGTTCTTCCAAGCACATTTTGACGTGGATCCCTCTCTCCAGGTCCCCCTACAGAGGAGCTTCTTCACTTCCAAGTCTACGACCCCATCTTCAGTAAAATACAGGTATGTGCTTTGGTATCATGTATCCATTACAGGGACTGCCCACATATAGGTTGGGCTCAGGCAATGGGTAAGTGGTATTTTTCCACATATATCATGCATAGGAGTGCATTCAACATGTATGCATTTGGAATGTTCACACAGGCATCAATATATATGGAAATACGTTGTCACCCTTCCTTATCGTCGAGGCTCCGTGACCGTTACATCGCTCTGATCCACTACTAGCAGACTGCGGGCGGTCTAGCTGGAAAAGGGGTATTAATACTCATGGAATAACCCCGGCTCTGATTGGGACAAGAAATAATTTTTATTCTCACCGACAACTACATAACATATTTTTATGCAAATTGATGAAGGATTATCAGAGAGAGCAGAGGAACATACATGGTCACTAACCTACCCCATCGAATCAAACTATAAGGGACAGTACATGGTGAAAATAATTGATATAATCGTGAAGAATCTTGAGGTTCGTGCGTGACCCCTGATGAGATACACTATATATTTGTCGAAAATAATTTTTAATCCTGAAGAAGGTGTTGGCTGTAAACTATAAGTGCCAAAACCGAATCTTGAAGAAGCCAAACTGCCATTAAGAAAAAGTCAAATGTGGAAAATACAGGTCAGGAAGTAATATACTGATTGACAGAGCACAGCACAATAAAGTTTAACAACTGACTGTCATGAAACTCTATTTTAGCCTCCTCTGGACATCTTCTACACCTGATTTGCCAATGACTTTATTTTCTGTAGAAAACCCACCCCTTTCTCGTGCACCCGCACGTCCTGTGTGTGAGTATATGTTTAGGTGTTAATGATGTGCTCTGTGATTGTTCGTGTTTATTTGGAAACATTCTTAATGGTCAGATGTCTTGAGCTACCTTTGAATATGCCTTTGCTTATTCATTGGATCTTTACATACTGATTATTTCTCTCTGTTTGCCAAGTAAATCTATCTTCTATTGCTGCGAGACTCTGAGACTCTCTGTCTTTCATTCCGCCTATGCCGCGCTGTTCTGTTAGCTAGCGGCGGCAGAACGTGATTGAGCGCACGTTTCTTAAACGTGCGGTCTGGGTGCGGTCTGGGTGCGGCCTGCTATTTAAACCGCACCCAGCCTTCTGGAAGGCGCTTTGCCTTCCGCCTTTGTTCAGAGAAGGTCTGCGCCTGAAGGCTCCTGCTTCGTCTCACCTCTCAAGAAGAATAGAGCTGCAGCTGCAAGGAGTCATCACGTTGGAGCTTCTGGGGATTCCGGTTCCTGAAACAAAAAGCAAGATTCAAGTTAAGTACTTTAGAGTTCTATATTTAAGGCGCCCCACGCAAGAAAGACTAGAACATTTTCTTTAATATTTACAAGGAAAAGACAAGAACATTTTCTTTACATTTTACAAGAAGAAAACAAAGACAGTTTGTGAAAGATCAAAGGACTGGAACTAAAAAGCATTACAAGAAGTAATTGTGATGTAAAGAGGATTGTGTTAAATCTCAGCCTGCATTTTAATGTTTTTTCAAAGATGCTTTAGTACTTTTTATGAGAAAAGTGCAGGTGGTGTTTCTCTCTTTTATTTTCATTTATGTAAAACAGGTGAAGGCTCAACACCTCGCAGAATCCCTCTTTAGGTGTAAAAAGCAAAGGTTACAAGTAAGTTTAGGAGAAAGTGTGTCACTTGAATGTAGAAAGAGTTAAGAAGGGCTAGTGTTTTATTGTATATGTTTGTATCTTTGTAGCAAACCCTCAGAAAATACTTCTAGAGCCAAATACCAGACAACGACTTAAAGAAAAAGGAATCAAGACAAGACCAAGACATACTGGACGTTTGCCAAGACAGAACTGATCGCAGGTAGGCGTGAGACTTAGACTCTTTAACTAAACACAGTTTTAGGGAAAAGTTAATGCAGAGTTTGCAGTTTAGTAACAAGGGAAGTTGAGAGCCTAGTATTAAAACTCTGATACTTGTTGCCTCGCAGGTCGACAGCAAGATCTTCTACCAACCCACGTCCAGTACCGGCCTTCCTCCCCAATTTCTAGTTCTCTTTTTACTGTAGATTTAAAATCAGTAAGAATTTAGTTAGTTATTTGGGAAGTTGGTCCTTTGCGTTTTTGCGAAAACATCTACGTCATCCTAGAGGCTTCGCTCATAAGACAAGGTAAGGGACGACGTAGCCTAGTTTGACAGAAGGCAAAGCCCATGGATACGTTTTGCCCAGACACAATGGACCAAGTTTCTTTACAGGATATTGCAGCTGTCCTAAATGATTTAAGAGAGGAAAATGCTTCCTTGCGTAGGAATATGTCCTCTCTACAGGAGGCAATTCAACACAAACCAGTTTTAAAGCCGGCAACTTTCCATGGATCTTCCTCAGATTCAGCTCCCCAAACTCAGATCCAAGTGGTTACTCCTGTTCCCACTCCCTTAGCTCAGCCAGAAAGATTTTATGGGGATTGTAATAAGTTATCCATATTTTAGCAGCAATGTCATTTACATTTCCTTGCAAAAGCAAACGCCTTTCCTGACGATTCTTCTAAGGTGGCTTTTATGTTATCCTATTTAGGTGGTGACGCTGCTCTTTGGTCTGTGCCAATAGTTGAGAAAGATGATCCTATTCTTTATAACTTTAGGAATTTTGAGCGTGCATTAAAAAAGATTTTTGCTAAACATGTCTTTGTCCAATCCGCTTTTAGGTTTAAAACAAGGATCCTCTGATCTGCTTAATTACATCTCGCAGTTTAACCGATTGGTTCTAGAAGCAGGTTGGCCTTACGATAAAAGAGTCTCAATATTTTACAGAGGTTTAAGAGATGATTTAAAAGACATGGTAACCCAAATCCTGGAACCCCCTGATGACATTAATGAATTCATAGATTTAGTAGTTAAGTTAAACCATAGACTACTGGAAAGGAAAGGTGGGAAAGGAAGATCTGATCACAAACTTGTATTCTTTAAGGGCGAAACCTCATCATCTCGAGAGATAAACCCCAAGCAAGATTCAGTAGAACCAATGCAGATAGGTTCCATTAGAGGACCTTTATCAAAAGATGAAAAAGCAAAGAGGTGAAAACTTAATCAATGTCTTTATTGTGGCAAAACAGGCCATTTTGTAACAGAATGTCCTACACGACCTAATAAACCAAAAACTAGACCTTCAGAAATAGCCATTACTCAGGAACCGTCGGAAAACTAGAGAACTCGATGAAGGAAGAGGTCAGTTTATCGAGTGCGGTTTCTAGTTTGGCCTCTACTGTTCCTCCTTTAAGTTGTAAACATTTTTGTATTCTAGTAGATTTGAGAAGTTTACTTCCTTCTTCTCACTCAAGGAAGGTAGAGGCAATTATTGACTCAGGGGCGACAGGAAATTTTATTGATACACACTTTTCCTCTCAGCTAGGTTTCAGTTCAGTATCTAAAAGCCATCCAGAGACTGTTAGGGCTGTTGACGGTAAAGAACTAACTTCAGGCTAACTTCAGGCCCAATAGACAGGCAAACAGAACTACTTGAAATGGACTGTTCACCAATTCATAGAGAGAGAATTCAGTTTGACATCATAGATGCCCCTCAATTTCGATTAATCCTAGGAATACCCTGGTTAATTCTACACAATCCAAGAATTGATTGGGTCTCTAAAGAGGTAACATTTAATTCCTCTCACTGTTCGAATCAATGTTTCCTTTTAAAGAAAGAAAAAGATGTAATCCAAGGTTTTGACTTTACAACCGGATCTACCAGTGTTCTAGCTTTAGACGGAGTCCCATCTGTCTATTCTGATCTCGTGGATGTTTTTGACAAGAAAAAAGCTAATTCTCTTCCTCCACACAGGGATTTCGACTGCAGAATTGATCTAGTACCTGGAGCCACCTTACCCTGCAGTAGGATTTACGCCCTTACTGAAAACGAGAATGTACATCTTAGAGAATATCTTGATGAATACCTGGCTAATGGTTTTATTCGACACTCTAAATCTCCTGTGTCATCAGCTCTTTTTTTTATTCCAAAAAAAGGAGGGGAGTTGCGCACGTGTATCGATTATAGAACCTTGAATAATGTATTCATAAAGAACAGATATCCTTTATCTCTTATTCCTACTCTATTAGACCAAATTAAGAAGGCCACCATTTATACGAAATTGGATTTGCGCGGAGCAAACCATCTGGTTAGAGTCCGAAAAGGCGATGAGTGGAAAACTGCTTGTCGCACAAAGTTTCGCCTCTTTGAATACCAAGTGATGCCTTTCGGACTTTGTAACGCTCCTGCAGCTTTCCATTTTTTTTATAAATGAAGTGTTGCACGAATTCATTGATATATGCTGTGTAGTTTATATTGATGATATCCTAATTTTTTCCAACTCTGAAAAGGAACATGTACAGCAAGTCCGTGCCATTCTTCAAAAGTTGCTTTCTAATTCTTTATTTGTGAAATTGGAGAAAAGCCTATTTCATGTATCCAAAGTGGACTTCCTTGGTTATGTAATTAGTCCCAAGGGAATTGAGATGGACCCAAAGAAGGTAGAAGCAGTAACCTCTTGGCCTAGTCCTACTTCTGTAAAACATGTTCAAAGCTTTTTAGGCTTTGCTAACTTCTATCGTCGGTTTATACAAGACTTTTCTCAGACAATAACCCCTATCACTAAATTGTTACGAAAAGGTGTAAAGTTTGTTTGGTCAGATTTGGCTGAAGAAGCTTTTCAGGAGCTTAAAAGAAGATTTACATCCGCCCCCATTTTAAGCCATCCTGATCCCAGTCAACCCTTTATTGTGGAAGCTGATGCCTCACAATTTGCCTTAGGTGGGATCTTGTCTCAAAGAGATATAGATTCTGGTCAGATGCATCCAATTGCTTAATATTCAAGAAAGTTCTCTCAAGCTGAGTTGAACTATGCAATTGCTGATAAAGAACTTTTGGCGATTAAAGCAGTCTTTGAAGAATGGCGTCACTACTTGCTAGGAGCTTGTCACCCTGTAACAATTTACACTGACCATAGAAATCTCCAAGCTTTACGATCAGTAAAAGCTCTGTCAGCAAGACAATTAAGATGGTCTCTGTTTTTTAATGATTACAATTTTGTCATCACATATCGTCCAGGTAAAGAAAACCTCAAAGCTGATGCTTTGTCCAGATTAGGCGAAAACAATAGCGAGCAAATTAACAATGTTCATCCTGTGATTCCCACATCATGTTTTCAAGCTAGTTTATCAGTTTGTGATATCATTGTTGATATAAAGAAAGAAGTACTAAAGAAAGGAATGGATGAATGGAAAAGAGAGTATCCCTATCTTCAGGAAAAGGATAAATTAATTCTGGTACATGATCTCATTATGGTCCCAACCTGTTCGCTTCAAAAATCCATCATTCAATTACATCATGACACTCCCTTAACAGCTCATCCCAGCATAATGAAAACCTATGAACTAATTAAAAGAACTTTCTGGTGGCCATCTATGTTAAAGGATGTTCAACATTTTGTTGAAACTTGTAGTGTTTGAATTCAGAACAAAGTTTCTCATCAGGCTCCTGGTGGTTTGCTAACACCTCTTCCCATTCCACCTCATCCATGGCATACGATCTCTTTAGATTTCATAGTGGAACTTCCTGAAACTCAGAAAGGGTATAATACCATCCTGACTATTGTAGACCAGTTCTCACGTATGACCCATTTCATTCCTCTAAAAGGTCTGCCCACAGCTATGGAGTTAGCTCATCTTGTAATGGAGACTATAATACTTTTACATGGCATTCCATCTGTAGTTATTTCAGGCGGGGGGTCCCAATTCATATCTCGTGTTTGGCGAAATTTAGGTACCCTCTTGAATATGGATGTTCGATTATCATCAAGTTATCATTCTCAAACAGACGGATTACCAGAACGCACCAATCAAACCATAGAACAGTTTCTTTGTTGCATGTTAACAAATTCAACTGAAGATTGGTCAACTCTTTTAAGCCCTTTAGAATTCGCTTACAACAATGTAAACCATGCCTCTTTAGAGATGTCCCCGTTCTTTTGTAATTATGGTTTCCATCCCAAGTTTATTCCCAAGACTATAAAAGAATCTACTCCTGTACCAGCTCTTTCTGAATACATTTCTAAATTGTCTTCCATCCAGGAACTAGCTACCTACAACTTAGCACGTGCTAAAGAGTATCAAAAGACTTCAGCAGATAAACATAGATCTGAGCAACCTAAATACTCTTCTGGAGATAAGGTCTGGTTGAGTACCAAGAATATCAAGATTATAGGGAATCGCAAATTCAACCCCAGATTCATTGGTCCCTTTATTGTTGAAAAGGCTGTCAATCCAGTTTGTGTTAAATGATCTCTCCCTCCAAAATATCCAATCCATCCTGTGTTCCATGTTTCTTTAATTAAACCATTCAATCCTTTTACTCGGTTGAATCAATCTCCCCCGTCCATCATTATAGAAGGGCATCCCAAATTTGAAGTTAAGACAATTCTGGACTCAAAAAGAATCCAAGGAAAACTCATGTATCTTGTAGATTGGAAGGGGTACGGCCCTGAGGAAAGATCTTGGGAACCTTTAGAACATTTAAAGCATGCTCCAAAAAAGGTTAGAACTTTTCATTTGCGACACCCTAATAAACCTAAACCTATCTCACCGGTTTTAGGAGGGATCTTGAGGGGGGAGTACTGTCATGAAACTCTATTTTAGCCTCCTCTGGACATCTTTTACACCTGATTTGCCAATGGCTTTATTTTCTGTAGAAACCCCCCCCCCTTTCCCATGCACCCGCACGTCCTGTGTGTGAGTATATGTTTAGGTGTTAATGATGTGCTCTGTGATTGTTCGTGTTTATTTGGAAACATTCTTAATGGTCAGATGTCTTGAGCTACCTTTGAATATGCCTTTGCTTATTCATTGGATCTTTACATACTGATTATTTCTCTCTGTTTGCCAAGTAAATCTATCTTCTATTGCTGCGAGACTCTGAGACTCTCTGTCTTTCATTCCGCCTATGCCACGCTGTTCTGTTAGCTAGCGGCGGCAGAACGTGATTGAGCGCACGTTTCTTAAACGTGCGGTCTGGGTGCGGCCTGCTATTTAAACCGCACCCAGCCTTCTGGAAGGCGCTTTGCCTTCCGCCTTTGTTCAGATAAGGTCTGCGTCTGGAGGCTCCTGCTTCGTCTCACCTCTCAAGAAGAATAGAGCTGCAGCTGCAAGGAGTCATCACATCGGAGCTTCTGGGGATTCCGGTTCCTGAAACAAAAAGCAAGATTCAAGTTAAGTACTTTAGAGTTCTATATTTAAGGCGCCCCACGCAAGAAAGACTAGAACATTTTCTTTAATATTTACAAGGAAAAGACAAGAACATTTTCTTTACATTTTACAAGAAGAAAACAAAGACATTTCGTGAAAGATCAAAGGACTGGAACTAAAAAGCATTACAAGAAGTAATTGTGATGTAAAGAGGATTGTGTTAAATCTCAGCCTGCATTTTAATGTTTTTTCAAAGATGCTTTAGTACTTTTTATGAGAAAAGCGCAGGTGGGGTTTCTCTCTTTTATTTTGATTTATGTAAAATAGGTCAAGGCTCAACACCTCGCAGAATCCCTCTTTAGGTGTAAAAAGCAAAGGTTACAAGTAAGTTTAGGAGAAAGTGTGTCACTTGAATGTAGAAAGAGTTAAGAAGGGCTAGCGTTTTATTGTATCAAACCCTCAGAAAATACTTCTAGAGCCAAATACCAGACAACGACCTGAAAGAAAAAGGAATCAAGACAAGACCAAGACATACTGGACGTTTGCCAAGACAGAACTGATCGCAGGTAGACGTGAGACTTAGACTCTTTAACTAAACACAGTTTTAGGGAAAAGTTAATGCAGAGTTTGCAGTTTAGTAACAAGGGAAGTTGAGAGCCTAGTATTAAAACTCTGATACAGCAAAATCTTCTACCAACCCACGTCCAGTACCGGCCTTCCTCCCCAATTTCTAGTTCTCTTTTTACTGTAGATTTAAAACCAGTAAGAATTTAGTTAGTTATTTGGGAAGTTGGTCCTTTGCGTCTCTCCGAAAACATCTACGTCATCCTAGAGGCTTCGCTCATAGGACAAGGTAAGGGACGACGTAGCCTGGTTTGACACTGACTCTCCAAAGTCAGAATTCAGTTTAGTAGCAATAGCTCAAAACCAATAGTGGGAAAAACAAGAAATTTATTGTGATCACAGATCTTCACCACTGTTGACAGGTAGATACAACAAAAGACAACCGACACGTGTTTCGTCTAGAGACAACTTTTTCAAAGCTCAAAAAACAACGTTTTTAACATTTACGATTTGGTAAAGCTTCTTTTTTCCTTTCTCGAGATAGCACACAGGGCATAGATAAGATTGGCCAGACTCCTGCATTTCTAGTAGAAAAGTGAACTGGACATCGACTAAAGAGAGCCTACGATGTAGAGAAAAAGTCACAAAATCGATGCCTCACTTCATAATGTTTCACAATATATTTCGGAAAACAGCAATCAACCAAAAAAGAGCTAGTAGGCCCATGATGTAGAGGAAAAATCACCAAGTCGAGGCCTCCCATGATCCTAACTAAGACAAAATCCTAATTTAAGACAAAATCCTAATTTAAGACAAAATCCTAAATTAAGACAAAATCCTAAATTAAGACAAAATCCTAATTTAAGACTACTAAATGCCTTCTGTGAAAACCAATAGTAGTAAGTTCAGGATTTTGTCGTAAATTAGTTCTGTGAATCTGGCCCAATCATTTTTTATTTACATTGTCCTATTTTAACATCATTGCTTTTTCTAGGACGTTTATCAGATGTTCTCATGTTAAATTCACAGAAAAAATGATTATTTGATCTCATGTTGGCCTTAGCTTTTCAACAAATCAAAACTAAGTGGAAGTATTCCACTAATATTTCATTCAAAGCTTAGTGGAAGAATGTTTGTCATTTTTTTATTTAAAGCAAAACAAAAATATATTATTTTGTTTCAGTGCCCAGCTCACTGTTTTAAATTTGTTTAAGTTGGTGTGCACGTATATAAAATTACAATAGTGTGTTTTTTATGTCTATACACCATGTGACTCACAGAATAGGTGGAGCATCACGTAAAAAAATGTGTATAAATTTGTTGCTGACCAGGTGCGCGGTGTGTGACCAAGAGCACTAGTTGCTCGAAACGCGTAACCTGAGAGGTTTTAAATAAATCTCCTTTATTGCAGCCTATGGGTCCGTGTCTTCATTCTACAGCGGGAGTGTGCTGTCTGAAGATTTTTTTCCTGTACGTTACACGGGGAGCAGCTGTCCTCGTCTACGGTACCCGCTCATCAGCAAGAGGTCTGGTTTTCAACAGCTGAAAGCACGTTTGTTTCCGTGGAGGAAAATTTTACCTGACCCCCTGAGCTGAAGCAGTAGCCTCCGTAGGCGGCGGACAACGACGAACTAACGGCTGGTCAGTCTGGCTGGCTGTCGGTGAGTGGCGTCCAACCACAGCGGGGCTGTCATTCCGGGAATCTCAGGTGGTGAGAATCAGGTTTGCAGTAAAGAGACCGGCAGCGGCGCGAGCCGCCGGTGTTACATGTTTTAACATCTAAGCCTCTCAAATCGCACCATGTCAACAAGTTTGGAGAGAGAGAGGGAAGACGCCGCGGAGACGCTTTTTAACAACATACGGAAAGGCGCTCCCAATATCAATGCGGTGAACATTCAATCTAGCGGTGCACAACAGGACGCTAAACAACTTCTGAGAGTCCTTGAAAAGAAAACCAAGTCGGAAATCACCAAATGGTGGGAGCACAAATCGCTCACCAAATATGTTGAAGTGGGTCGGGTTCCGCGTGGTCTGCGGATCATGCTGGCACCCAGTTTTGAAGACCCCACCCGGCGATGTTAAAGGAGTGGGGTGAGTTAAACTTGGACGCTTCAATGAACTTAGTCAGAGTGCTCATAAAATATGCGGTTATAGATCGTGAAAAACTGTTGGAGGAAATAAAGGGCTTAAATGAGCAGCTGGATGCCATTACTGACCTGGATACTAAATTACTGATAACGAACACTCGCAAGGAAATCAGCGAGAGATTGCACAAACATGAAGAGCGCATCAAGATAAGAAAAGTGCACAAGTTCGCAAGGGACTTAAAAGACTATGAAACCGGGCAGATTTATACATTTGCCCGAAAGTATGATCGAGCTTAGCAAGTCAAGTTAACCAAGCAAGCAGCAGCGAGTGGAGGCGGAGGCGGCTTGGTTAGAACTAATCAGCAGGAGGAGTTGATTGAAAACTCGGACCCTGAAACAGTCTCACTGGCCAGTACATCCAGCACGTCCCTTTCGGAAATCAGTAATATAGATGGCCAACCAGGAAGAATTTTAGATCTCGGTGAAGAGATTGATTTTTTAGTAGAGGACCGGCTGCAAACATTGCGTCCCAGATTGAAAAAGAATCACAACGCAAAAGGCGCAACGCAAGACACCATGCAAGACGCAAAAAGAGAAAAGCCACAGCAGCCGCAACAGCAGCAAAAGAAAAAGAAACAATGGTTCAACAAGAAGAAACAATAAAGGATTGCACGATTACAAATCTTTCCGACATAACCTTAACAGCGGCAGAGGAGCAATTACTAGCCTTAGGACTTAATTTTTGTCCTGAAAGTTCATTTAATTACACCAACACCAGAGCGGATGTGTTCAAGTTTATCCGCAAATTAAAACTTAAGAAGTTTTTTTCTTCAAAAACTGTGTCCAAGAAAAAGGAAAGTAATTCCAATAGGATTACCAACAGTACAACAACCGTTACAGCCCCGGCAGCACGTGATGCAAGACTTCTGCTTACCCTGTGTGATCTAGGGGAGGCTGTTGATTCGACATCAATTGATGAAGGTGTTCCGAACACTCAGAGAGAACTGATGAATGTGGATATATGCCAAAAAGGAGCCGGAGAAAGTCCTTTTAAGCCGGTAAGCACGTTTATGCCTGTCATGCCAAAAGATGCGGTAGACATATATCATGAATGTGTCACGGAAGATCTGAAAAAGGTAAACCGTACTGTGCAGGCACAAACACATAAAAACAATGCCAGGATCATACAGTATAACACTTTAATGAAAAAATTGAGTCAAAATCAGGAAGTGGTAATTAATAAATCTGATAAAGGGGGTAATATTGTCTTGTGGAAAAAGGATGAATACACGGCTGAAGCCATGAGACAGTTAAATGACCCCGCATGTTATGAAAGATCAAATGGGATGGCATACAAAAGAGCCAAAGACAATTTGAAAAAAATGCTAATGTCATACAAAAGAAACAATTTGATCTCACAAACTGAATTTGACTATCTGCACATAGAACATCCTGTGATACCGATTCTGTATTTGATCCCTAAAATACACAAGCAGAAAATTCCCACACCAGGTCGACCTATCATAGCGGCCATCAACAGCGTTGGAGAAAATATCTCACGATATATAGATTATTTTCTGCAGGACATTGTTAAAGACTTACCTAGCTATCTTAAAGATACAGGGGACTTTTTAAACAAGCTGAATTCCATCCAGTGGCAAGAAAATTGGTGTTTATTAACTTTAGACATCGAGTCACTGTACACTTCAATAGATCACTCTAAGGGTTTGGATGCCATCAAACACTATCTTGGTTTACGATCATGTGAATACTATGCACACAACAAGATGTTATGTGAGTTAGTGCATTGGTGCCTGTATAATAACTACTTCATGTTTGCCAAAAATGTATGGAGACAAGTGCGAGGTGTGGCGATGGGATCGTGCTTCTCCCCCAGCTACGCGTGTTTACATGTGGGCTGGTGGGAGGAGCGCGGTCTCATCAACACACCTGGATTTCAAAATGTTCAATACTGGAAACGGTTTATTGATGACGTGTTTTGCATTTGGGAGGGGGATGAGGAAAGTGCTCGTTCCTTTGTGGATGCGCTCAACTTGAATAATGACAATCTGTTCTTCACGGCCAACATTAGCAGAGTGCAAGCAGACTTTCTAGACGTCCATGTAACCGTCGCAAACAATACTGTTATTACATCATTATACCGTAAACCTACGGCTGGTAACAGTATATTGCACGCTAGTAGCAAACACCCTCAACACGTAATAGCCAATATTCCATACAGTGAGTTGCTGAGAATCAAAAGGATCAGCGGCACTCCAGAAATATTTGAACATGAGGCACAAAACACCATCAACAGACTCAGAGCAAGGGGCTACAAAGATAAAATTTTGAATAGCGCCCTCAGACGTTGTCGTGAGAAACCAAGGGAATCACTCCTGATATCTGATACAGTAGATTTGGAGTCAGACAACTCTGCCCCTCGCCTAATTCTGACATACAGCAAACAGGAGAGACAAATAAGGTCTATTGTTAGAAAGCACTGGCCTATCCTCCAAACTGATAGTGTTTTGGGTGATATAATTCCCTTTGCCCCTACCATAACCTATAAAAGGGCTCCTAGTATGCACAACTGTCTAGTCAAGAATAGCCCTGAGCTGGGCAGTGGCAGTGCCTGGTTGAAACAGAAAGGTTTCTTTAAATGTTCCTCTTGCAGGGCGTGCAAATTCGGTATTAACACCTCTTACTATCATACACCGTTTAGTTCCATGAGGAAAGCTATCCGTGGATACTACAACTGTCACAGTGAGTGATGTCCTGACGTGCACCTGTGGCCTTCGTTATGTGGGCAGCACCAAGCTACAGGTGCACGCCAGGATCTTGCAACACTTACGAGCCATAGTCAACAGTGACAGTACCTACCCGGTAGCACGCCACTTTAAGTCCACACATAACAATGATCTGTCCAATTTAACATACTATGTTATTGATGTGGTACCACCCCTCGCTCGAGGAGGTGACAGAGAAAGACTGCTAAGGAAAAGAGAAACCGAATATATAATTGAGCTAGATAGCAAATACCCGAACGGGTTAAATACTACTGAAGATTTACATCATCTGTTGTAATTTTGCTAATCACCATATACATCGTGGTTATTTGTAAACACTTCTAGTATCAGATCTAGAGAGTATTCACACGTGGTCTTTTTTCATACCTTCTTTTCAAGGTCCTGCTGAACGTAAGAACTGGCTCTTGATAAGAAAATCCTAATTGCGCCGATGAGGCACCTAACAGAAATTCAGTCAAGATTCTCAATTTTTATAGATCTTGATTTGCATTAGTTCCCTGTAAATATTTACCTCTCTGTACAAACTTTATGTATGTAATGTTGATTAATGAGTTATTGAAATCAACTAGTATTCTTTTTTATTGCTTTCATTATAATCACTTTAGTTCTTATTTGTAGGAATCACATTTGGGTCTTGGTATATGAGTTGTGGCACGCATAATGTACATGTTCAAATCTTAGTCGTGATTAATTCATACTTGTATGATTCATGAATCTAGGATAAGTACCTAATGCTATGGTATAGATTTGTGGAGTCATGATTTGTATATAATGTATGTAGGATTGTAAATAGATAGATTGAGTATATATTTGTATATATATATTTTTATACTTGAGAATAGAGTATATATAGATAGTATATTTTTCTAGGTGTGTATACTTCATTTTGAATTCTGACTTACCGATAAATCATACATAGGACTTGAATACTTTATATGCACATTATGTTATATCTCAAGGTATTTGCATTCATGCAGTTATTTTGTTTCAGTGCCCAGCTCACTGATTTAAATTTGTTTAAGTTGGTGTGCACGTATATAAAATTACAATAGTGTGTTTTTTATGTCTATACACCATGTGACTCACAGAATAGGTGGAGCATCACGTAAAAAAATGTGTATAAATTTGTTGCTGACCAGGTGCGCGGTGTGTGACCAAGAGCACTAGTTGCTCGAAACGCGTAACCTGAGAGGTTTTAAATAAATCTCCTTTATTGCAGCCTATGGGTCCGTGTCTTCATTCTACAGCGGGAGTGTGCTGTCTGAAGATTTTTTTCCTATATATATATATATATATATATATATATATATATATATATATATATATATATATATATATATATATATATATATATATATATATTAGAGTTTTACATAGCATGAACTAGACCTGAAGATATCAGGTATCAAAGCGCTTTACATGAGTACCAGTTTCACATTTCTGTTAGGCACAGGGAGATTAAGTGATATGCCCAGAATCACATGGTGTTGAGCGTTGTTACTGAGACTCGAACCGTGTTCCCCAGCTTCAAGGTCAACCTCTCTAACCGTGAGGCTACATCATCTCCTATTATAGATTAGATGTAGCCTTTGCCTCTTTTTGCAAACTGCATGTTAAAAGATATATATATATTAGTTGTCTTTAACAAGTTTCCTAGATATTGCTCCTAAGCAACATGTTATTTCTATGCGTTCTGAAAACCTTTAACCTCTGAAAAGTATACCTTACTCTGTTTTCTTTCAATTGTATTTTAATCTTATCAACCATGTATTTTAATTATTCAAAGTTTTATTAACTACTACATAGTGCTACTCGTTCTTCAATTGTTGTTTTTACTTCCCTTCCCCCACCTCCTTTTCCCTTTTTTGTCATCCTTGTTTCCCAATGAAATATATATAATTCTAAACAGCATTAGTTCTTCTATATTGTTAACCTTCTTATGGTTTTCATGTTCATATATGTCATATGTGTTACTCATCTCTATGTAACTTTATTCTTTATAAATCTGATTAAACTCTAAGAAGTCGATTACGATGTCGTTCGGAAAGGCTCTGGATTGGATTTGTATCTGCCGAATCCGTTTCTGAACCAGTCTTTCCGACCGATTTGGAAAGCTCTCTGAACGACCGATTATGATGTTCGGAAAGTGTTCAGACTTTCTGAGTTGGGTCTGACTCAGTTCCGGATGGCATTTGGAAGAACCAATTTGTTCAGGGCCGACTCGTACAGGACTGCGGACCGCGTTTCAGACTGAGCGATTAAGATGTCGGATTTGGACAGCCTTCCCGACATGGATCGGCTGTCGGTATCTGACTTTGTGGGTTTGTAGCAGGCCCCCCTTCACACGGAGCCTTCCGAATGGGTCCCATGGGGGTACCCAAGAGACCCCCCTTTCAGACCATGCACAGTGAGGCAGAAACCAAGGGGTGCACACTTTTTCCCACCCACCCCTTTCTTCAATGGGAGCCTGTGTATTCAGTCGGAACAAAGGCTCCCATTGAAGTCAATGGGAGTCTAACAGAATGGTATCCGGAACCATCGTAACCGGTCGGTCATATTCCCTGAATCCGATTTGGTCGGAAACCATTCTGAGACAGATTTGGTTGGAAAGCTTTCCGAACTACATCGTAGTCAACCTCTTAGAATGATATATGGAACACTGTGAAGGGCCCTTGCTCTGCTTTTAAATATGAAGTACCTGTAGATACTTTTAAGTACATGTGGATGCTCTATGGAATGGGAACCAACTGTTTTACTTCATTTTGGATGTAATTAAATTGTTTTATTTATCTGTGTATACTTTTATGGATTTCCAGCCCTAATAAAGTTTTGATGATGATGAAAATGAGTTGGTGACCTGTTAGATAATTCTCCTGATCGCACTTACTATTTAGAAACATAATACGAGCTCCCAAGTTGGTGAGCTCATTCATGCCAATGTGTGAGCTGAATGTGGACAGGGCCAACTGATGAAGTAAGCCACTACGAGTGGGTGAAGGTTGTATTTCCATCAAACATGACACCATTAGACTATTTGTCACATCTATGATTCTAGTCATTTTTCTTTCTTTATTTTATGATTAAGAATAATTCCTAGAGTTTGACAGTTTGAAAGTGGGCTTGCAGCTATACTCATTTATTCTGTGCTGTATTATAAGGTGAACTTACTGACAATCTGCATTTTAAAGACTGAAGATTTAATATTTAGAAAATAGTCACACAAGAAAAACCTGTCTGTACTGTTTTAGGCAGTAATATATTGGCCATAACCCCCCAGTTTAAAGACTAGAAAATTATATTAAGTCACAATCAATCTAGGCACCCTCACTGACAAATGCTCTCAAGAAATGTGCTCTAAACCATCTAAGAAAGGGTAATATTTACATGTAAGCTGGCCTATGTGTTTTTATTTGTGATCTTGGTCATTAGTTCAAAAAATCTAACACTGTCCCTCTGGCCCTTTATGGCTAATCTGTAACATCATTGGTAACAAAATTTAATTTTGATCTATTAGAAAATTAAGTTTGAAAAGGGCACTAGTTTTCGCAATCGGCCTGTGGATTTAGGCACTCCATGCTAAATTGAGACTGGGTCGTTTAAGCTCTGTTACAGAATCGAAAAAGTTAAAAAAAAATTGCTAACTTGTGCAAAAAGGGCCCGGTGTCAGTAGATGTTGCTTACTTTGGAATAACCCCCATTCAGGGGCTCACGCATATTCAAAGCAGGTGTCATGCTTTGTTATTCATAGTAAATTGTTACACTAACTTTGCTCCTGCTTTATATGCTTCCTATGTTCAAGATTCCATTGTGAAATTTTCAACCACTAAATTTAGCATTGACAACCTGATTCATGTACCATATGTAAAATTATTGAGGTTGTGACTTTGTTTTAAGGCAACACTAGTTTTGAGTTCCTATTTGGTGTTCATGCCAGTTTCTTCCCTTCTACAGACGAATTTAGCTTTAAATGCATTTGGAACTTGATGTGTTACAGTTTCAAGCAAAATGTGGTGTGATTGATGCGAATGAAAACTAAATAAACGTGGCTGTTTTCTTGGGGGAATGTATTCTTGCCTAATATATGATGTTAATCAATAAGGTGTACTCAACTCACTGTTACATGAAAACTCTGCTCAAATGATTTATTCTACTTTGATTCTTGTATTTAAGTCTAGCTTGACAGCAGAGCTGTCTACAACACATATTAAGACTTACTCACAAACTACATGTTGTAGTATGTGACATAAAACTAGAGTAGTACTAATCATATGCTAAAAATCTTATTTAATAAGGTATGGCTGAAAACCTCTGCCTCTCCTATCCTTCCTGTGCAGAAACCTCTGCTGGTTTGACAAGGATCTCAACACTTATAAGCCAATATTTTAGTTGCAAAGGTGGGAATGGCATAGGTCAGAGGGTGAACAGCAAAACACACAAGATGATGGACGGAATGTTGCACAATGGCAAAATATTCATCCCCCAGTCACAGATCTGGGTTTAATCCATCGATATTTTGCTCACCAAGCCACCCCAGTTCAGAAATGGCCATATGCAAATCAGTCTTGACCCTGTGCCTCATGGGAACAGTCCAGCCCGAACTGCCAAGCCATGCCTTTCCTGGACCGGAATCAAGCATCCTAGGACCAGTTTCTGGCTATCAGCCGTCTTCAGCCAGGAAAGCTTGACTCCAGTGGCGTAGTGAGCACGGGAACCATGTCTGGACATACCCTTCCCACATAGGGTGAACAGCAAAACACACAAGATGATGGACGGAATGTTGCACAATGGCAAAACATTCACGCCCAGTCACAGATCTGGGTTTATTCCATTGTTATTTTGATCACCAAGCCACCCCAGTTCAGACATGGCCATATGCAAATCAGTCTTGACAATTTGCCTTATGGGACCAGTCCAGCCAGAACTGTCAAGCCATGTCTTCCCTGGACCGGAATCAAGCATCCTAGGACCAGTTTCTGGCTGTCCGCCATCTTCAGCCAGGATTTCTTGACTCCAGTGGGGTAGTGAGCACGGGACCCATGTCTGGGCATACCTCTTCCACATAGGGTGAACAGCAAAACACACAAGATGATGGACGGAACGCTGCACAATGGCAAAACATTCACGCCCAGTCACAGATCTGGGTTTAATCCATCGTTATTTTACTCACCAAGCCACCCCAGTTCAGACATGGCCATATGCAAAGCAGTCTTGACCCTGTGCCTCATGGGAACAGTCCAGCCCGAACTGTCAAGCCATGTCTTCCCTGGACCATAATCAAGCATCCTAGGACCGGTTTCTGGCTATCAGCCGTCTTCAGCTAGGATAGCTTGACTCCAGTGGCGTAGTGAGCACGAACCCATCTCTGGGCATACCCTTCCCACATAGGGTGAACAGCAAAACACACAAGATAATGGATGGAATATTCCACAATGGCAAAACATTCACCCCCAGTCACAGATCTGGGTTTAATCCATCGATATTTTGCTCACCAAGCCACCCCAGTTCAGACATGGCCATATGCAAATCAGTCTTCACCCTGTGCCTCATGGGAACAGTCCAACCTGTGTCAGTGGGTGTAACATAGGGAATACATGCTACAAAATGGAAGGAGAATAGTAAATGTACTGCATCCTAGGTACAGATACATTAAGCACCACAATGGGCCACTCACAGGTACTGCAACACAATCCCATAGAAGATAATGGAGAAGGGGACTTAAAATAACACTCCACAGGAAAAAAAATTGTGAAATAGAATTATTTCAACTTAAAAGAAAGAACATACACATATATATTTTGTTAAATGTTAAAAATATGTATAATTATTAAATTATTATTTTATTATATTAACATGTAATAAATATAATTTAACAATCAAATCAAATTAAACATTGAACTTAAAAAATAAACATAATTTCAATTAATTCTAAGCATCCTTTTTAAGAAAATTGAATATATTAAGTGCATGTAAAAATGTTGCAATGGGTGGAATGGTTTTATAACTATTCTTTAGGAGATAGTTTATATAAATTAATTATATACTTTAAATAATCACTTATGTGATACACATTTAATTTAGCAAGTTAATGTGCTATAACATTGTAGTTTAATGATTCAAGGTTTATAATAATATTTTAAATAGTTTACATTTTATTTCATTTTAAAATATGCTTAAATTGTTTTAAAAAAATATTTTACTTTAGGATTTGTCCTATACTTTCCCATAGGGAGGTCTTGATGATCGAGGTCCCCACCTATTTATTTATTTGATTTGATGAGTTTTATATAGCGCTGGCTAGACCTGGAGGTATCAGAGCGCTTTACATGAGGTTACATTGTTGCAAAGTTACATCAGTTACAAGTTGCACATTATTCCAAGAGTGGATATATGAGAGAAAACAAGAGGTTATTCAATAATATGAGTTGTTAGCGTGTAAAATAGCCAGGGAAACACGTCTTAACGGGTAAAGGAGGGTATGGGGGAATGGTGAACAGGAGGGAGGGATGCCAATTGAGTCAGGCTGAAAGTCAAGGAATCAAGGAAGAAGGAGGTTGGGGAGGGAAGAAAACACAACAGGGAGACGGGGAAAACAATGTCAGATGTCCGGCTGGGTAGGTGTGGCCAAGGGGGTGAACCTGAGGACTCTCGCCTAGTGCTACTATCTGTTTATTGTATCATTCCCCCTCCTAGGGAGTGTTTGCTTTGCAATGCATGAAGATCTATTTTACACCTAAAAAATACATTGAACCATTAAACATTCAATCGTTTTTTCAAATGTTTTTGTTCAGTCGCTTGCTTCCTAAACCAGGAATAATATATTTACTGTACTGTAATGAATTAAGATGGAAAGTATGGTGTAGGTTTGAACTTGGGAGTGGGACTTGGGCAAAATTCGAGTCGGAAAAAGAGAAGCAGAACTGAAAATGTTATTGCTGCTGAATAACCTTTGTGCCAATAGTTGTCCAAAATCATGCCTCACCAGCAGGTTAGCTTAGTGAATACTGAATGGTCTATCTATCTATCTATCTATCTATCTATCTATCTATCTATCTATCTATCTATCTATCTATCTATCTATCTATCTATCTTTTTATATATATATATATATATATATATATATATCACCACAATCCTCCTTCAAAAGAACGAGCAGAGGCCTCGTAGGGGAGACTTGGAAGCAGCTTTATTGTTAAAGGACGAAGGCATTCCGGACTTTCCAGCCCTCGTCAGCGACATAAAGTTCAGGGTGCTTCACTTTAACATCAGTTACATCCTGCTGATCACCAATAGTGAGCGTCCGCTCCGCCCCCCAAATGTTAGCTCACCAAACTCAGTCCGCGAAATTGTAGTGGACTGCAGTTCCCAGGACACACCTCCCTCCCAGGTAAATGGTGCCGGGCATTAATCTGCTCTTATCCCGATTGGATTGCGGAATGCAGGGCTGGATGTTCGTGCTGCCAGTATGCTGTAGAGTGGAATGAAAGTGCCTCCTCGGGTCCCCAAAACTGCTTCAGCCACCAATCTCAGGATTCAGTGGAGCGGGGGCAGGTATGACAATGCATCCCGCCCGGCTTGAAGTGGAATACGTCAATGCAACCGCCTTATGAAGTCCCAAGCTTCAGGGCGGGCCCAGTCCAATCCAATCACCTGGAAAACACGCAAATCTTCAGAAGCGGTCGCCAGTAGGTAGTTATAGTTAGGACCTTGTTTCTATTCAAAAAGCATTTTTTCTTTTACCAATAACTTTTGCACCGGTTGATGAATCATTGCGAAATTTACAAAACTTATGGCCCACTCTTGTTAGGGGGTTCCCAAAACATGTTTTCTCCATGTTAATTCCCATAGGAAACTTTGGACATGGCTACAGCTATACCCGAAACTGCTGAACGGAATTACACCACATTTGGCATAAAGGTAGCCCTTGATTCAGAAAGAGACTTTTTTTTTAAATGATGTAAATCCGTTCAGTAGTTGCTGAGAAAATAAAAAAATAAAAATGTTGATATTTAGAGGCACGGAGGATCCGCGCACCCTACCGACCACAAGCTTAATTCTAATTGGCTGTCAGCACTCCAAACCAGGAAGTGTTGGCAGCCATCTTGTGCCGTGGTAACCGAGGCACAAGACAACAGAAAAAGAAACGCAAAAAAAAGAAAAGGGGGCAGGGTAGAAACACCCTGACCCCCTAGGCCTGCTCAGGGGGTCCCACGAGGACCCCATTGGCCTAAAAAATCATTTTTTTTTAAAACAAAAATCGGTCAAATTCACACTGGGTGCACGAATCCGACCAATAAAAAAAAAATGACGTGCGAGCTCCAGTGCTTCGTTTTATTGAAGCCCCCGGGTGGGCCAGATCTTCGGGGGCAATAAAAAAATGTGTGGGGGGGCCCCAATCCCCCCCACACTGCCCAGGGGACCACCACCCCCTGGGATTTTCATAAATATTTATGGGGCACGCTGCCCACCCCGCAGCCCCGGGGACCGCCATCCCCCGGGGCTTGTTTTTTTAAAGTTTGGGGGCCTCCAAGGCCCCCCAAGTCCCATGGACCTCCACGACCGGGCTTCTTTTTTTAAAAAATATACCTGTGTTGGGGGGGCTTGAGCCACCCAACACGCCCCGGGGACCACCACCTCCCTGGGGGCACTAATATTTAAATTTGGGGGTCTGCCCCGGGGACCACTACCTCCCCGGGGCTGTTCTGATGTTGGGAGAGGGCAGTGTGGCCCTCCTTCCTGGAGCCTGTGATGGCCCTGGGACCGCCACCCCCCAGGGCTGGCTCCTGCAGTGTCCGAGGGAGCCCACCCCTGGGACATTGCAGTTTGTAATGGCAGGACGGGAGCCTCACAGCTCCTGCCCTGCCATAGCAAACTGTGGTTTGGATTTTGGAAGAGAGAGCAGGAAACCTGCTCTCTCTTCCAAAATCCAAACCACATTGCTTTTCCACACAGCGAGCTGCATGTCAGCAGCTCCCCATGTAGAAAAGCAATGCCGGCTCCCGCAGGAGGCGAGGAGCCGACAGGGACTGTGGGGGCATTGGGGCTCCCCACATGGTCCCCAAAGGAGAGGGCCATTCCCAGGGGATGGGGTCCCCGGGCCGAGTAGTGGCCCAGTAGGGGAGCCACGAGGCCCTCCTCCCCTGTATATTAAATTAAAAAAAGGGAGAGGCCAGGCCCCGGGGGATGGGGTCCCGGGGCCATATTTGGCCTAAGGCAGGGGGCCACGCGGCCCCCTCACAATTTCTATTTTTAAAAAGGTGGCCAGGGCCCCGGGGATAGGATCCCAAGGTCTAGAAAAGGCCTGGGAGGGGGCCCCCCTCCAACTCAAAACAATTATTACACAAATGCGGGCCCCGGGGGATGGGATCCCGGGGCCAATAGAGGCCTTAGGAGGGGGCCTTGCAGCCCCCTTCCTACAATAAATCAATATGTGTGGCCATGCCCAGGGGAATGGGGTCCCCGGGCCAGAATTGGCCACGGGAGGGGGGCCCACGCGGCCCCCCCTCCCATATTTGCATTTTTTTTTTTAAAGGACCAGGCCCTGGGGGTTGGGGTTCACAGGGCACAAAAAAAAGGCAAGAGAAGGGGGGCCACACAGCCCCCATTCTTAAAAAAAAAAAAAAGCCGGCATCGCGACTAGGCCCGCCTCCTCCCAGCAACATTCAGCAAACGTTCCACCTGGCGCGTATAAAGTTGGGGAATTAATTCCCCTTGAATACTGAGGGGCCCTGGGAGCCAACTAGCCCATCAGGTACAACCAGTATGCGCCAGGGAGCTGAGTTGCAGAGAGGTGTTCAGAGGCCACGCCCCTTTTACACCTCCCTGCAACGCAGCTCTGTGGCGCTTACTGGAGGTGCCTGGTGGGCTAGTTGGACCCCAGGGACCCTCAGGATTCAAGAGCAATTAATTCCCCAACTTAAAACACGCCACAGGTCGTGTTTGCAGACATGTCACCTCAGGCCCCGCCCCCTCCCTTCACCACTGTGCAAGCACACCCCCTGGTACGTTGTAAGTTGGGGAATTGATTCCCCTTGAATACTGAGGGTCCCAAGGGGCCTACTAGCCCACCAGGTACCTCCAGTATGCACCAGGGAGCTGCGTTGCAGAGAGGTGTTCAGAGGCCACGGCCATTTTTACACCTCTCTGCAATGCAGCTCTTTGGGGCTTACTGGAGGTACCGCACGGGCTAGTTGCACCCCAGGAACCCTCAGGAATCAAGGGGACTTAATCTCCCAACTTAAAACGTGCCACAGGGTGCATTTGCACAGTGGTGAAGGGAGGGGGCGGGGCCTGAGGTGACATGTGTGCAAACACACCCTGTGGCGCGTTTTAAGCGCGTTTCAATCCTAAGGGCCCCTGGGGCCAACTAGCCCACCTGGTGCTTCCAGTAAGTGCCACTGCGCTGTGTTGCAAATAGGTGGTCCAGGCCACGCCCCTCTTTACACCGCTCGGCAACGCAGCTCTGTGGCGCTCACTGGAGGTACCTATTACGGTAGTTGGCCCCCAGGGGCCCTCAGGATTGAAGGGAACTTTGGGCCAGATGATGGTGGCCCAATACCGGTCGGTAACGGCCAAAATTCGGTAATTTCGGCCATTACCGACCGGTATTGGGAATTCGGGATGTAGGGGATCAAAAAGTAGCTGATTCGGTATATATACCGAATCGGTAAAGTTTCCGAAACGGTAATGCTACCGAATCGGTAAATTTACAGAATCGGTAAATTTACAGAATCAGTAAAGTTACCGATTCGGAAACTTTACCAAATCGGTATATTTACCAAATCGGTAAAGTTTCGAAATCGGTAAAGTTACCGAATTGGTAAATAAGAAATGGTAAAAATTAATTTCGAGATGTAGGTCACCTTATAAATACCGAATTTTTCATGAAATTCGGTATTTAAGAGTCGGTATTTACCATGGATTGAAATCAGGTGGTAACCAGGTGGAGGCTTTAAAAAAAAAATGCACCACTTATACCAGAATGGAGGCGTTCTATGTCATTGCGAGGCGGCTACGGCTCCAGGCAGAAGGAGAGAGGGTCTGGAGGAGAGAGGAACAGGTGTATAGGCAGAGGATCACACTATTCCAGCTCACTGAGCCTGATATCCTACAGAGGTACAGGCTGGCCCCACAAACAATCCTGGACCTCATCAGGGACCTACACCTACTTTTGGACCATCCTACCCCAAGGGCGCACGCCATCCCACCCCATGTGCAGGTGCTGTGCAGCCTACACCTGCTTGCATCTGGAAGCTACCAGAGTGTTGTTGCTGCGGTAGGTGGGGTGTCCCAGAGCTGTCTGTCCTGTTTCTTTCAAAAATTCCTTGATGCCATGTTGCAGAGAATGCAGCACTACATTAGCTTCCCTGCAACGCATTCAGAACTGCTAAGGATAAAGACAGAATTCTAACAGATGGCGCAGTTCTCTAACATCATTGGCTGCATTGATGGTACCCACATACCAATATGCCCACCTGCTGCCACAGAGTACATTTATCGGAACCGTAAATCCACCCACACCAGAAATGTACAGGTGATCTGTGATGCAAAATATGTGATCACTGACATAGTACCCAAATTCCCAGGGAGTACCCACGACTCTTACATCTTCCAAAACAGTGGGATATACGCTCGCCTGACTGCGGGGGAATTCGGCGAAGGATACTTGCTAGGTGAGACACTGTGTGAAAATCACTTGCGTCGTATTACAGGTGGATGTATGTGAGCATGTCATTAATTTTGATTTCTTCTTACTAATAGGGGATAGTGCATATGCCCTCCGGTCCTTCATCCTCACACCCTACCTCAACCCAACAACACCAAGTCAGAGGAGATACAACAGGGCACACAAAACAACCAGAAACATTGTGGAGCGCACCTTTGGCATGTGGAAGAGCAGGTTTCGCTGCCTCCATAAAAGTGGAGGGGCCCGCCAGTACACTCCAATCACCTGCTGCAAAATGATTGCAGCCTGTGCAATGCTGCACAACCTGGCGGTCAAGAAGGGGACAGAAGTGGAAATCTCAGATTATGAGGACCATGACGACGAGGAAGCAGTGCCTGAACCACACACATCTGGAGGAGCAACATCAACTGATGGCAGACACAGACGGGAAGAGGTCACACGCAACTATTTCTAAGTAAGTAAGGAGACAAAGACAGGCGTAGTATGCTACAACACTAGTTTAATTTTGTAATGACGTTTTTTTAAAGCACAAAAGTGCAACAAAAAGCATATAACTGCAATGCTCTCAGTTCTGGTTAACTTCCCTATGAACTGTGAAAGTTATTTCTTTGCACGCTTCCCAGTAACACTAGTAGGTGGTTCAACCTGCTCACTATCTTGCTGGCCTGTGGCCTCAGCATAGCGCCTGCTCTTCCTAGTTTCAGGTACAAGGGTGCTTCCAATGCTGCTCCTGCTCGTGCTCTCCTCACTTACAGGCACATCCAGAGCAGCTGTGTGTGCAGTATGTACATTCAAGAGCACTGGTCATCCTGGCCATGCCCCTAGTGTCCTCATTTGTGTTTTGTGTCATGGCCTCTTGCATGTTGTTGCTTTTCCTGCATAACAGGGATGTGGCAGTGGCCAGGCGGTTGATGGCTGTACTTTGGGCATGTGCACGATGCCTATCCTTGTGCCTTGCAGCAAAATCATTGTCTAGTTTGGTGCATAGTAGCTGCACCGAGTTGTTGATTCCCCGCATCCCTGCTGCCATCTCCTTGCTGACCAGTACCAGCTCACTGATGCCCTTTCCTATCTCTCCCATGTTACTATTCAGGGACCTCAGCTGTCGTTGGCATGCCTGGATGGCTCTTCCCTGCATCCTTTGTATGCGCACCATGCTCCCCTCCAGACCAGGGAACACACTTGAACCCTCAACTGGCGCTTCTGCTGGCCTTTCTTGCACTCTGCGGCGTCTTGCAGTACTATGGCCCATCCCTGCACTGGAGTGTGTTGTGCCAGAGCTCACTGCTACAGGCAAGTTCTGTGGTCCGTCACCCTCCATGTCAGCTGCTATGGACTTCAAATCGGGGAGTGGACTCCCGACATGCCTCCTGCCTGGTTGTGATGGGGGTATCACATCATGCTGTGATGCTGGCATTTCTGGTGATGACAGCAGGAGAGGGTACTGAGATCTGCTAGGGGACGCCAGCAACTCTTGGGCCATTTCTGTGTCTTGGGCAGGTGGATGGCTACTTGAAGCAGCTTTGTCCTGTGGTACGTTGGGAGTACTTTGTCCTGCATCCTGACTCTCCTCCCTCTCAGGTGGTGTCCCTCCAGCCTCCTGCGAACGCCTGCGAGACGTTTCACCTGTGGACATATGAGCGTACATTAGCTAAGCGCTACTGTCTCACAGTCACTACAATTAAATAATTATCACATTGGCCATCTTCTGTATGTAGTCATTACATGAACTAGTTGGTTGGTGTACTGTATGACTCGTCCTGACATTTCCTGTCTACATATCGCATCATGCATTGGCCCTGTATATTGCTAGCAGTACTGGACTTTTGTTCACTTGCCCACTAAGGGTACAGGTAAGGGTGTTGGTATTGGGGGGAATGCAGTGCATTTGTCTTACCTTTTTTGCTTGCAGCTCTGGCCGAGCTGTCTACTTCTCCCAGTCCGCAGACGCTGTCTGGTTCTATGATTGAGGCCACCAGGTCAGTCAGGGGGGGTGCTGGGTTCTTGCCTCCGCCTGTTTTTGATGCCTGCTTGTGATGTTCCGCCATTTTCTTTTTGGTTTGGCTCCTCAGGTCATAAAAACGTTTTTTGAGGTCCTCTGTGTCCCTGGTGGTCACCCCAACGGCATTTACTTTCCCCATAATGTCCAGCCAGATTTTTCTTTTGGCTGATTCAGCCACAGTGAGAGACTGCCTGCCAAACAATTTGTGGTGCACCTTCACCACCTCCTCCACAAGGACCTGCAGCTCCATGCTGCTGAATTTCAGTGTCCTCCTCCTCTCATGCTGCTCTTTTTCTTGGCTGCTTGTCATTTTTCACTTTTAAAAGTGCTCAAAACCCTTTCTGCTGCTCCTGCACTCTGCTCAGCTCCAACTGTCTTTCCAGAAGCTTCTAATTAGTTGCAGCTGCCTGTGTAGCCACTTCCTGGGAGTGGGAGGGTGGTAGCACCTGATTGGCTGCCTACTTGAGTTTCACTTTTGTTTGATTTCCGAATCAGTATTTTCCGAATCGGTATTCCCTATTCATTCCTATGGGCCTTTTGGCCCATAAGAATGAATAGGGAATAGGGAATACCGATTCGGTAAATACTGATTCTTTAAATACCGATTGTCCGATACCGAATTTTACCGAATCAGTATTTTTTAACCAATTTTTTTCCTAAATACCATTTTCCGGTTCTAAAATACCGATTCGGTAAAATTCTGTATTTTAGAATTGGTAAAATCGATTTACCTACATCTGGCCCTTTATCCCTTAACTTAAAATGCGCCACGGGCGCGTTTGTACAATGGTGAAGAGAGGGGGCGGGCCTGAGGTGCCATGTATGCAAACACACCATGTGGCGCGTTTAAAGTTGGGGAATTAATTCCCTGTCAATCCTGAGAGCCCCTGGGGACCAACATGCCCACCAGGTGCTTCCAGTAAGGGCCACTGCACTGCGTTGCAGAGAGGTGATCCAGGCCTTGCCCCTTTTTACACCTCTCTGCAACGCAGCTCTCTGGCGCTTACTGGAGGTACCTGGTGGGCTAGTTGGACCCCAGGGACCCACAGAATTCAAGGGGACTTAATCCTCCAACTTAAAATGCGCCACAGGGTGTGTTTGTATATTGGTGAAGGGAGGGGGCGGGCCTGGGGTGACATGTATGCAAACACACCCTGTGGTGTGTTTTAAGTTGGGGAAATAATTCCTCTTCAATCTTGAGGGTCCCTGGGGGTCAACAACCCCACCAGGTATCTCCAGTAAGCGCCACTGCGCTGCTTTGCAGAGAGGTGGACCAGGCCACACCCCTTTTTACACCTCACTGCAATGCAACTCTGTGGCGCTTACTGGAGGTGCCTGGTTGGGTAGTTGGACCCCGGGGACCGTCAGGATTCAAGGAGACTTAATCTACCAACTTAAAGCAGCCACAGGGCGTGTTTGCACACATGTCACCTCAGGCCCCCCTCCCTTCACCACTGTGCAAATGCGCACCGTAGCGCATTTAAAGAGGTAGTTTTAATCCCCCTGACCTATTATGTACTAGGGCCTTACAGAGAAGGTCATGCTAATCACAGGGGTACCCCAATGCATAGTGTTCCCTATTGTATGCAGGTGTTTTCACTATATTCTAAGTGTCTTTTAGCATAGCACTGGCTCTAGGCCTGGTTAGTCAGAGTCAGTTACCACCAGTACCTGTCTGAAAATGTTGTGGGCACAGGATGATTGAGCAACAAGGCCTTTTTCTGCTCCTCTGTTGGTTCTTCCTGCACATGTCTTGCTTCTTCTTGCACTTTTCTTTGTCTTTGTGGACTTCTGTTGCTTCTTTCTGCATTTCAGGATTCAGATAAATAAATACATTGAATTTCATTTTGCAAGCTGCATCGCCAAATGCGATGCAGCGCGCGGATTGAGTGCAAAGCTCAGTCATACCTCGCTGCACAAGACCAAAGGCTATGTGCAGCTGGGGTTGACTGCCAGTTTTGTTCTGGCAACAGAAAGCTGTTGAATGTAGTATACAATAAAGAAATAAAGGAAAACACTGAAGGTTAAAGTGAGGATTTGGTTAGCTTTGGTTATAACACCAAGATATAGGTATAGAAAACCAGAAGAATTCACTGAAAAGACACAGTTAAAGTGTAATAGTGATTATGAATTAAAACCAAAAAAAATTTAATTTGAAAGATTTGTTTAGAACTACAATTTACTCACACAACAGCCACGCATACAATAACTCGCAAGCTAAATGTACAGCTTATAGATGGACAATATTTGCAGCAGTAAATAACACCACCTATAATAACAGAGGTGTGAAATAACATAAACTCAAACCAATAAATAAAACTACATTCATGTCTTTCTTTGTCATATGGTTATGGGTAATATGATATGTAGTCTCATCTGTGTGATTATTTATGACATCCAGTGAATTTCTGAGGCTTTTGAAACCTATTGTTAGGTGTAAAAGCCAACGTTAATCATAACTTCTCTTTAACCTTTGTTTTTTCAGTGAATATGTCTATTTGTTTACAACAAAGCAATTGAGTGGTCGGGGTCAATTGCTTTAAGAATGTGATGTAGTTATTGCACTTAGCAGTTCATCCTACATCTCTTCCAGAGGCTTATGGATGAATGTCAGGCACACAGATGTAGATTCATATAGGAGATAAGATTTTCCTATCAAAAGAATGAATATTTTTCTTTCAAAATGAAAAAAGACACTTTACACATTTTAAGTGCCATAGTCAAGACTGGTTTTCTGTCACATGAGAATGAGTCATCTAATGCATTTATCTTTGCAGCTCCATGGATACTACATTTGACCGAGCATGGACTTGTCCACACACATGTTAAATAGAGTGCTGACTATTAAGATGCAAAAACGCGCATGCATGTTGTTTCCAAATGAAATTTCACTGTTGTACATGGTATCGATTGTAAAGTACTTATCTCAAAACGTTCACTTGTTTGCCTATTTACTTTTCTGTCTGACTCTCATGCTTAAGCTCCTGTAAAAGGTGCAGAAAACAGTTAAGGGTGATGGCTAGTATAGCAGTTTTAAAGCAACTCTGTGGTTTGTGATCACTTGTTTGCAACGCAAATAAAAAGAATTGCAGAGTACTAGGGCTGACTTGCATTTTAAGCCCTAATTAAAAACATTAACCACCTTCTGTGCTCAAAGCATAGCAGAGATAATTTAGGGCCATGTACAAACCCTATTTACTGGGTTGCAATTTATTTGCGACTCGCTAAATAGGATTTGCGACTCGCTATTAGGAAGGGCGTCCCAAGGGTGTACCTTCCTAATAGCCACTCACTATACCACGTAAGAATGTTTTGCAATTGCGGTCGCAAAACACTTGCAATTTACCACCCTCTTTAAGAGGGTGGTAAAGCACTCGCAAAAAGGAAGGGGTTCCCAGGGGACCCCTTCCCCTTTGTGAATGCAGGAAAAAATATTTTTTAGGGGCACGCAGAGGTCCCAGGGACCACTATCTGCCCTTAAAAAATGAAACAAAAACGTTTCATTTTTCTTCTTTTAAATGCATCCCCTTTTCCTTTAAGGAAAACAAGCTGCAGTTAAAAAAAAACTACTTTATTTAAAAGCAGCCCCAGACATGGAGGTCTGCTGAGCCCCGCAGGCCACCATAACTGGGAGGGTCTCCCATTCCCAATGGGGTCGCAAATTGTGAGTGCCTCATGAATATTGATGAGGCATGCAATTTGCGACCCCATTGGGAATCACAAAAAGTGTCTCTGACACTGTTGTACTTTGTCATTAGCGACTCGCAAATTGCGACTCGCAATTTTTCGCTATATGCGAGTGGCTAATGCCAATGGTCGAACATCTGGCCCTTAATGTACAAATCAGTGTACTATTGAGATGTAACATAATCCCTTTTGCATAAGAATGCAAACTCACCACAGGACTTGGAATGATAACCCAAACAGTTAATGGCATCAGGTAAGGGAGAAATACACCTCTATAGTAGTCTTGACTCACTCACCACACTACATTAACTATAACTTTCTCCTTCTCCATGCACTAGCAGTACCCTTGGATATTACATAAGTTACAGCATGTGAAAAAACTGCATTAATTAAAACACTTATAACATGTGAAATAATATTATTTGCAAGAACATAGTGCCTGGTACGGAGGTGAGTTATAGTTAATGTAGTGCAGTGAGTGAGGGGATAAGACTGTGTATGGAGGTGACAAGTGATGTTAATTCTTAGGTGGTGCGTAAGTATAAATGTGGGTTATAAGTATGACCGATAGTAATATGAACATGATGCGTAATGATAGATTCACCAGCTAAGTACAACTTTTGAATTTGTTATGGCTGTGTAGTTTAAGGTGTGTTTGGTACAAATAAGATATAAATAAGTGCCTAAGGGGTGGAGAAATCATGCATTTAAGCAACAACTAAAAATTTAGAATTTCTGTTTGTGTAGATTAAGTAGTTTAAGATGGGTTTGTGTACCAAACATAAATAAAGTTTGCCTAACTATAACTTAACTTTAACTTGGCTTTTTGTGTAAATGTCAACAGTTTTTATAATGGTAGTAGCAATTTTGTAGTAGTCATCCAGGTTAGTCTTGTGGAGTGCAGTGTTATTAAGTGGAGCATGGTATATTATAGTGGCGCATAGCACTGTTTAGTGTACTATGGTACAGTATTGTGTTATAGTGGAATGGAGTGAAGTGGATTGAGGTGTAGTGGAGTAGCATATACTACAGTGGCATACAGCATAGTGGCTTAGAGTGGAGTCACATACAGTGAGATAGCGTACAGTGGAATGTGGTAAAGTGGATTTATGTTCTGTAGTGGCATACAATGGAGTGCTATTGTAGGAGTTTCCTGATAGGACAGAGCTCAATACGGGTGAACATTTTTTGTAGTATATTTTTATTTGTGCTTCAATCAGTTCTAATGTCATGTTTCTTCTTTTCTTGTTTTTCCAAAGGGTCTTCTATGTCAGTACCTTTTTGAGGAGTGTTCATGGCCACCGTCGTCCCTCATACAGAAAAAGGGCTCAGGTAAGTGTTCCGTGATATATAGCATGAGTAGGGGAGGGAGTGGGGGATAAATAAATAAAAAGAAAAACACAATGTGAAGGGAGTAGGAAGAGGGAGCAAACCAAAACAAAACCTGATAGAGAAACCCACCAAGTTATCTCTTGCTCTTCCAGTCTTTTCCCTTCGTTCTCCAATTTCTTTCAGTTTTTCCCTCCCTGGCCCCCTCAAGTACTGTTATTTATTTCCCCCCGCAATTAGCCCCGCAGATGCCCACGACCTGGGAAAGCTACCTCCCTCCGTGGTCGTATCGAGATGATTCTGCTCTATTCTGTAGCGTCTGGTCACTGGCCTCTTCAGTTTTCTCTTCTCTTCTGGAAGACCAGTTGTTCTCCCCTTGTGAAAGCTGCGTTCGTCCCTGTGCTCAGTTCGGTCATGTAATCTCAGTGTTTCCCTTCTAAGCGTTCCAAAAACTTCCTCTAGCGCGCCTGCTGGCCTCTTTGGAATGCCCTCATAACTCATGTGATTCCTGATGTCAGTAGTTCTGGGTTTGCTTGAGCCTCGCTTAAAGGGGCTACTTCTTTGTATCTCCTCCTCTGTCTCTGGGGGCTGGTTGTCATGCCATGTAACGAAGGAGGGCTGTAACTAAAGAGAGGAGATATATATGAAGCGATAAAGTCCTCGTATTCTTTCTCTTCTATTCCCTCGATTGGGTCAGGGATTTCCTGACAAACCCCACCCTCAGACTTTTCCCATTCGGGTAATGAGGAATGCGTGCAAGGAAATCTGCATTTTTGTTCTATGAACCTTTTCGATGACGTACATCAAATGAATAGTGTGGCAATGATAACAACCACCGTAGGACACAAAGGTTATTGCCTTTATTACGACTCATCCACAATAGAGGAGCATGGTCTGTATAGAGGGTAAAAGGGGATCCTTCTAGGTAATAATGCAACTTGTCTACTGCCCATTTTATGGCTGAACATTCCTTTTCAACCGTGGAATACTTTTTCTCCCTTGAAACAGCTTACAGCTGATAAAGAGTATAGAGCGTTCTATACTGTCTTTTGTTTGTTGGGAAAGAACGGCCCCTATGCCTACTTCCGAGGCATCTGTTTTCAGTATAAATGGTTCCTTGAAGTTGGGTGATATTAGTGTAGGACTGCTGGTTAAGGCCCGTTTGAGATCGTAGAATGCCTTCCTGATGGTTTGAGATGGGCATATCAGGTCTTTGCTCTTTATCTCCTTCATTAATAACTCGGTCAATGGTGATGCCATCTTAGAATAGTTGGGTATAAACCGGCTATATTAGCCTAGTAAAACTAAAAAGGATCTGATACCCTTCTTGGTAGGGGGGAAGCGGGTGTCCAGGACTGCTTTGACCTTCTCTTGTTGGGGCGCAATGACCCCGGCCACCAAAAGATAACCTAAATATTTGACTTTAGTAATTACTACCTTGGCGTTTTTAGAATTGACATGGAGTCCTGCAGCTTTGAGAGCTTGGAACACCCTTCTACAGTGAAAAATGTGTTGTTCCCAGCTAGGACTAAATATAATGATATCATCTATATAGGCTGATGAATATTCTTGGTGTTGATAGAGTACATTGTTCATGAGCCTTTGAAAAGTTGCTGGGGCTCCATGTTGTCCAAATGGCAGTACAGTGAATTTGTATAAACCAGTAGGGGTGCTAAATGAGGTATTTTCTTGGTCTTCTTGTTTAAGCTGTACCTGCCAGTAGCCCTTCATAAGATTGAGCGTGTTTAGGTACTGCGCTCCACCTACTTTTCCAATCAACTCGTCAACTCTTGGTAATGGATAAGAGTCAAACTTAGAGATCGCGTTTACTGGTCTAAAATCTATGCAAAAACGAATCGAACCATCCCGTTTTGGAACTATAACGATGGGGGATGACCAGTTGCTTCAAGATGGTTTTACGACCCCTAACTTCAACATATTCTCTAGTTCTGCGGTAATAGCATCTGGTCTGGCTGCTGGAATTCTATAGGGACGTTATTACTTTTTCTGGAGGGGTAATAATGGAGTGCTCGACCAGTGTTGTTCTACCAGGGAGATTGAAAGAGATGAAGGAGAAAGACCTTAGGAGTTCATGAAGGGACGCTTTCTGTTCTTGTGTTAGATTCTCGATTATGTGCAAATGACTTACCGAAGAAGGCGTAGATGTTGACTCCAGAAAGTTTGTGCCTTACTTGAGCCCCGTCACTGAACTGCTGCCTCGGTGGGATGGTGTTCTGGAGAGAGCCCTTTCCCCGTGATTGTTGCTGGCGCCGCAACCGGTCTCCCCCTGCTGGCGCTGCTCCTTCCATCTGAGCGCCCGCGGTGGGGTGGGGACAGAGAGGGCACGACTACAATTCCCTGCTGCCCTTGCGCCCGGAAGCTGACACCGGGGAGTTTGCGCCAGGAGGTGCTATAAATTGAGACTCACCCTCGGTGGAGCGGGTTTGTGCCTTACTTGAGTCCCGTCACTGAACTGCTGCCTCGGTGGGGTGGTGTCCCGGAGAGAGCCCTTTCCCCGTGATTGTTGCTGGCGCCGCAACCGGTCTCCCCCTGCTGGCGCTGTTCCTTCCATCTGAGCGCCCGCTGTGGGGGGGGACCGAGAGGGCAGGACTACAATTCCCTGCTGCCCTTGCGCCCGGAAGCTGACACCGGGGAGTTTGCGCCAGGAGGTGCTATAAATTGAGACTCACACTCGGTGGAGCGGGCTTTGTGCCTTACTTGAGCCCCGTCACTGAACTGCTGCCTCGGTGGGGTGGTGTCCCGGAGAGAGCCCTTTCCCCGTGATTGTTGCTGGCGCCGCAACCGGTCTCCCCCGGCTGGCGCTGCTCCTTCCATCTGAGCGCCCGCGGCGGGAGGGGACCGAGAGGGCAGGACTACAATTCCCTGCTGCCCTTGCGCCCGGAAGCTGACACCGGGGAGTTTGCGCCAGGAGGTGCTATAAATTGAGACTCACCCTCGGTGGAGCGGGGTTTGTGCCTTACTTGCGCCCCGTCACTGAACTGCTGCCTCGGTGGGGTGGTGTCCCGGAGAGAGAGCCCTTTCCCCGTGATTGTTGCTGGCGCCGCAACCGGTCTCCCCCTGCTGGCGCTGCTCCTTCCATCTGAGCGCCCGCGGTGGGGGGGGACCGAGAGGGCAGGACTACAATTCCCTGCTGCCCTTGCGCCCGGAAGCTGACACCGGGGAGTTTGCGCCAGGAGGTGCTATAAATTGAGACTCACCCTCGGTGGAGCGTGGTTTGTGCCTTACTTGAGCCCCGTCACTGAACTGCTGCCTCGGTGGGGTGGTGTCCCGGAGAGAGCCCTTTCCCCGTGATTGTTGCTGGCACCGCAACCGGTCTCCCCCTGCTGGCGCTGCTCCTTCCTTCTGAGCGCCCGCGGTGGGGGGGGGACCGAGAGGGCAGGACTACAATTCCATGCTGCCCTTGCGCCCGGAAGCTGACACCGGGGAGTTTGCGCCCGGAGGTGCTATAAATTGAGACTCACCCTCGGTGGAGCGGGGTTTGTGCCTTACTTGAGTCCCGTCACTGAACTGCTGCCTCGGTGGGGTGGTGTCCCGGAGAGAGCCCTTTCCCCGTGATTGTTGCTGGCGCCGCAACCGGTCTCCCCTGCTGGCGCTGCTCCTTCCATCTGAGCGCCCGCGGTGGGGGGGGACCGAGAGGGCAGGACTACAATTCCCTGCTGCCCTTGCGCCCGGAAGCTGACACTGGGGAGTTTGCGCCAGGAGGTGCTATAAATTGAGACTCACCCTCCGCGTCGCGGGAGTGCGCGGGGGTGCCCGGGGCTAAGCCCGGGCAAAGGGCGGGCCCTCTGAGGCCTTCTGAGGTCAAGGAGGTCTGGTCGGGCGCACCCCCTTAACGACTGTATCGTCTCACCTTTCAAGGGAACAGGTCTTGCAACTGCTTTCATATCGCGGGGATACTGGGAGGCTCTCGGCCCTGTACGACTACGTCCATCGCTCATTGAGTTCCTGTAACATTCGTCTCAACATACATAATTTCATTTCTTCCATTATGTCTACTAGGGGTAGTCGAAGCAAGACAGCTGCTGGAGGGATACCCGTGATAGGACCAATAGACAGTTTTATAACAAGGACTAATGATGCGATTGAACATAGCATTTTGCTCTTTGAGCGCAGGGTCTCACAAGATCTAGCAATTGCCAAACGATCCTCCCTTGGGAGTATCACATCTGCAAGAACCCCAGTTAGCGTTAAAAATCTTCACCCAGGCTGTACACGCGAAACCCGAGCTGACCTCCATAGTATACCTAACGAGGTTAACCTATCAGCATCAAATCCTTTAATTGATTCTGATTTAGAACCCAGCAGGGAACTGGAAAGGACCCCAGAATTACCTATTGATCTGACACCAGAAAAGGTAGCGGAAGATAGTGAGAGACAGCGAAGTGGCAGGCGAGAGGGTGCAATTTGAAAGCAAATTAAACATATGGCACACTCTATTACGTCTGCTGCTAGAAAACGCATTGCGACAAAGCGACAACCTAGGAAAGGCACAAATATGCACTTAAAAGCAAATGGTACAAGCCCACCCTTATAGATAGCAAGTGGAGACTCTCAGGGGATTCCGCAAGCGCCTGTCGACAAGCTAGATGCAAATATTGCAAACGACCAACTGCTTGAAAGAATGGGCGACCTCCTTAGCATTCTTCTGTCCCCGATAGAATTCAGGCTTGTCTGTATTGAAAAGTAGTTAGTGGAACTAAGTGTCAACAATAAAAAAGTTTCCAGTGATGGACTACAAATTAACGCGGGTCCTAAGACAAGTACCAGTAAACTAACGTCCTCTAAAACTAAGATTCCCTCAGCTTCAAATACTATTACAAAACCAAAACCCACTATACCTCCATGTAAAGAAACTGTTATAAACAAATCAGTAGTAACTAGCAGCACTACTCATAACAACGACATGAATAGTCACACCTCAAACACACAGATAGGGAAGGTGCAAACAACTTCCCAAAGCAAAGGAAAGGCATTAAACCAAACTGACGATCCCGCCCCAAATTTCCAAAGAGCCCGGCCGATCCACAATGTAGTTTACAACTCAAGGCAGATACCTCCACGCATCAGTCTGCCGCCTGAATGCGGGGCCTAATTGTTGGTCTTGGTTAATGTTCCCAAACTTAGGAACAACCAAGATGAAACCCCCTCCTCACTTAAGAACAAGACCCTAAATTGGTTAACTGCTAACTGCAGTTTCCCAATGGAAGGGTCTGGAGAGATCATTCATACCCAGAGAGTTGGATGGATAGGCCCACTGAAGAAAAAGTTTGAGGGGGATTGTATAACCGTTAATTTTAAAAATCCCCAATGGGCTGAAAAAACTCTGGCCAGAGCTCATCCCCCTCTACCTGGGAATTTAATACCACCCTTCTCCCGCTGGGTTATTTTTATAGACATCTGATCAGTATGAATTCCATCACGGCAAACAACCCGATTATCCCTTTCTACGACCAACACCCTCCTACTCAAATTAATTCTCCCTTTCTTCATCAGAACCCACAATTCACTTACCTGAACGGTCCAGCACAGTGGCATCAGGGCCAAATCCACCCACATTCGACATACCATCCTTACTTGTCCACAACGCCTCAGTTTGAGCATAGAGACGTCCGTTGGCATCAAGTTGCGGCAGCACCAGGTAATTTTTACAGTATCCCCACTCACAATAGATTCAGCGCATTGTCTGTGCTGGACTATAATGATTGACTGAATCACGATCAGTCCATAGGGGAAAACGTGTATATATTAAATATAGGAGAATCCCCAACAGGAAAAAACCCAGTAACAGAGAATAAAAACACAATACTCACTCCTGGAGTACACACTTCTACCTTTTCTTCCCAACACCTGTCGGGCGAACCGGATAAATTACCAACTGTCCCTACTAAACCTAGGCCAATGAATAACTTAAAGGCTCAACCATTCCTGCCCAGTCCTAATTCATCTACCTCCCAATTACATTTCACATACTGGAATATAGCTGGTTTATCTGCAAAACAGACAAATAACAACCTGCTAAATCAGATAAATCTGAGCAATATTATCTGCCTCCAGGAGACCTGGGCTATTGATCCCATACACATAACTGGGTATAAGACTTATTTCTCTGCAGCCAAGAAATCAACTTCTGGTAGAAGTAAGAGTGGCTTAACCACGTATATCGCAAACATTCTACATTGCGAGGATATCTTCCCCCTGAAGCTAGAAGAGAATTATCAACTAATAGTTCTACAAAGAACCAGACAAGAGATCTATGTAATAGTAAATTTTTATAACAATCTGAATGTAAGTGACTTAATCAGCCTTTTGTCGGAGATCTCTTCATTATTGCAAGATCTTCAGGCGAAGTATATAAAGAACTCATGTACATTAATATGGGGTGGTGATTTCAACCTACATCTATGTAGACATAACAATGCCGATAATTGTGGGATTAAAGAGGACGACGGGAACAGCATAACACATTTTTCCCATTCGATTCAAGGTGATAAAATGAATGAGACTATGATGGAATTGGAACTGGGTTTTGCTGACGAGATAAAGATCCTCCCAGTAACTTTTGTTCCAACATTTAACGGCAGAGGACAAGAAAGCCTGATAGACTATGTCCTGATATCATTATGCAAGGGGCCAAACATCGAAGTCTTCGAAGTAATAAAAAATCTACTGAGTGATCATTTCCCAATCACCATTGCTTTGTATGAACCAAAATCTCATAAAGATCCCGAAATAATGAACATACTAGACCAGCAAGAGCTGGAACTAGGATATTTAAATGGCTACACATTAAAATGGGGAAAAATCGACCAGGGAGTAACTACCTCAAAAATAGTCAGGCAAAGTCAGTCAGATATGATAAACTGTCTTGACCCCAGGACAAAATCCAATCAGGTCCTGGCTAGTTTCAATACCATCTCTCAAAACATAAAGAAAGAACTTACCAGAACACAGAAGCAAAAAAGTCAGGAGATAGTGAAAGCAATAAAATCCTCAAAATCAGGCAAAGCTCCAGGACCAGACGGGGTCCCAGTGGACATTTTTAAATATGACGTAGATCTCTGGTCCCCGTTACTGACAAACGTCCTAAATGCTACTACAGGCGAGGGTTTTATAGAATCTTGGTCAACCTCATTATTGGTCCCTATATTTAAAAAAGGGGACCGAAACAGCCCATCCTGTTACCGACCTATTTCGCTCCTGGATTCGCTCTGGAAGATGGCAGGTCGGATTCTTCTCGACCGACTGCAGGAGTGGACAATTAGCCAGAACATTATCTCTGTGATACAATATGGGTTTCGAGAGGGGCTAGGCACAGTAGACCAAGTATTGAACCTGTCTTTGCTGGCAGGAAAATACGTGGAGGCCAAGGAGAGTGCGCTGCATATGGTGTTTGTTGATTTATCCGCAGCCATCGACTGTGTCGTGCACTCGAAGCTTTGGAAAATCATTTTAAAAATGGGTGTGGACCCCCCAGTTGTGGATTTCCTGCGGGAATTATACACAGGAACAACTGGAAGAGTAAGATTTGGGACTAAGGGGCAACTTATGGAAAGCTTTAGGGTGGAGAAGGGGGTCAGACAGGGGTGTGTGCTGGCCCCCTTCTTATTCACTCTATACACAAATGGGCTCGAGGCTGCTATGCTCGAGGGAAGTAAAGATCTCCCCACAATCGGTCGTCGGCAGATACCAGCTTTGTTATATGCCGACGACGCGGTTATTCTAGCAAGAACCCCAGTCGAGTTGCAGCGAGCATTAGACAGATACTGCGCCTTTATGTCAAGTTTGAACCTTAGCCTGAATGAAAAAAAAACATACACAATGCACGTGGGGAAAAAAATTGCAAGGATCAAAAGTATTCATGTGAACGGGGAGGCACTAGACAGGACTGCAACATACCCATATTTGGGAATTTTAATTGACGAAAAATGTAAGTGGATTAAGTGGAGAGTAGCAATCAACGCAAGAAAGTTGGCTTTTTTAAGGGCAACCTCAGCACTAAAATCGTTCGCACAAAAATTGGGCAAGAGACCTCCATTAGAATTATTGAAAATATAAAATGCAAAATGTGTCAGCACCGCCACGTATGGGGCAGGGCTATGGGGTCTCGCAAATATAGACGAATTGCAAAAAATTTAAAATTCCTTCATAAGATATTTACTTGCAGTACCGAAGAGCTCCTCCACATATGGGTGCCATCTATAGAGATGGGGATAGACTATATATCAGATATCATAAAAATTCAACCTGTAATGTTGTGGCAACGTATTTGGGTAACTGAACAGTGTCACTTAACAAGATCAATTGTACAGGATATTAAGACACTCGACCACTGTGGGAAGATAAAATGGCTGGCATATGTTAAGACTTTATTAACCGATCTAGGCTATAAGAAATTTTTTACTGAACCATTAACAATAGCAGAAATTTCAAAGGCAGATTTGAAGAAATCATGCCTGGCACACCTGGGGCAGGTGCGCATGCTAAAAGAGATAGGGAAATCTTCAGTGCAACAGGGTCTATTAGTTCAGACTGCTTTTTCTATTGAACCTTATTTGTTATATAGATTAAACCAGTTTGAAAAATCGTTGCTGACACGTTTTAGACTCAATGTGTTTCATCGAATGGTATCTTTTCCCTCTCAAAACGATTGGACATCAAAATCGTTCCCATGCCCTTGTGATTCTGTCTCGGCACAATCCACCATTCATGTGACCCTTTTTTGTAAGTTTTATACTATACCACGAAGGCGTTGGATACTGCCCATATTGAGAAACTGGGGGTTGCGCCAATGCCGTCCAGCATATTTGGCGCTTCAGTACCTTGAAGATGAAATAGTAGCAAAAGCGATGGCGCGTTTCTTTAAATTTTGTATCCGTCATCGCTCGAACCTTTTACAAGATCAACCATCTCGTTTAAACATCAAAGGGCTGATGAAACTATCGTTAAAACCGTACGTCATGCCATGGCTATACTTTGATTTCTATATAAACTGTGTTTTAATTGTATAGTAAAAATTAACATCTAATTTTAATTGATTTTAACTAAGAAAGTGTACAAACAATGTATTTTATGAACTTTTATGGTATTTCTATAATTATGAAAAAACCGAATAAAGTTGGTTTTGATTTGATTTGATTTGATTTGACTCCAGAAGGGCTACTAAGTGGGTGGCTTTGGGGAAGGGTCCCAGCCACTTTTTAACCCGTTGCGTGCTTCTGTTGGCCAATGGCTGTCGCGCACACTACCTCCGTAGTGCTGCGCACGTCAGTTGGCAGACGCGACCCCGCCCACTCATCAAAGGTGCCGCACCGCTGCAGTATTTCCGCCGTGGTAAAAGGGTTAAGAAAGTTTATATGATATATTTGGGTCTTATTTGAGGAAATTCGTAACCAATAGATAGTAAGGTCTATCTTTTCAATGATTCATAAGGACCCTTCCATTCTGCTAGTTTATGGGGTATAGAGGATAGTAGGAGTATGAGTGCCAATCATGGATTTTCAGTTGCAGTCACCTCTTCCCTTGATCATAATACGTTTGTTGTTTTCTTTGGGCTTTTTCTAAATTAGCATTGGCAAAGTCTTGCAATTTCTGGATGATTGATCCTAGTCCCTGTGTATAATTGAGAAGATTCTGGGTATCTTCCTGTTTCGTCATTTCTAGTATGGTTTGGTGTTGTCTCCCATAAAGGAGTTCAAAGGGGGAGCAGCCTAGACTGCTCTGAGCCTGGCTTCTAATGAAGAAGAGAGCGAGGGGTAACCACATGTCCCATTCCTTCCCTTCCGTTGTTAGCATCTTTTTAAGAGTAAGTTTAAGGGTGGCATTGTAACTTTCACATAAGCCATCCGTTTGGGGGTAATATTCAGAAGTTCTTATTTGGGAGCTATTCGGGGTTTCATCAGGCAAGAGACAAAGGAGGTCTCTGGTCTGCCAATATCTCTCGGGGAAATCCTACTCTAGAAAACCGTTCTAGTCATTTTTCACTAATGTTCTTACTGTTTGGTGTTTGTAAGGGAAACGCTCCTGGATACCTGGTTGCATTGTCGACTATAACTAATATATACAAATATCCCCTTCTTGACTTTTGGAAGGTTCCCACTAAGTCCATGCTTATTCTCTCAAAAGGTTTATCAATAACTGGTAGTCGTTGTAATGGAAGGGGAGGGGGTTTGTAGGGGTTCTTTTTCTGACATATCTCACATTCCCTACAATTCTTGTCTATATCGGTGAATATTCCAGGCCAATAAAAATGTCTTAACACAGTCCGGGTTGTCTCTGCAGTACCACTATGATCTGCCAGGAGGTATGAATGAGCAAAGAACAACATTTGTATGTGGAATTTCTAGGGGTCTACTAACTGTGGGGGATCGTCTTGTTTCCCCACTCGCTATATTAGATTGTTTTTGTACTAGGAAGAAGGGATAAGAGATTGAGGACATGGGATTCTTTGCTTGTTACCAGGCATTCTGAAGAGTGGTATTCTGAATTTGGGCGTAACAAAATGACCTGTAAGAAAGCCAGGGAGCCTGAGTGAGCAGATTTAAAGTGGGAACAGGAGTCCCCATCAATGTTTTCCTGAGCAGGGTGATAAACTTAGGATTGTCCGTGCCCAAAATAAGTTGGTATGGAAGATTGTCCAATAGCCTCACTGTGACTTGCAGAGAAAACCCATTAAATAGAGTGATAGGAATTTTGGCTAATGGGTATATTCTGACATCTCCATTTACACAAATATAGGTATTTGTTCCTCCGAATAGACCTGAGATTCCTCTACTAATGTACTTTGTATAACGGATTGTCTACAAACTGAGTCTAATAAGGCTGTAACATCTTTCCCATTAAGTATAAGACTTACATAGAAGCAAGAACCTAGTTCTTCTGTATACAGGATGGTCCTAGGCACAAAGTTGATGTCCATCGGTGCCTCTGTAGATTTCTTTTGGGGACAGGTTCTAGCTATATGGCGATACAAAAGGGGATGATGGACCAAGCGTTTGAGCAAATCAAACACTCACCCCCAGTCAACTGATCTGGGTTTAATCCATCACCATTCTTTAGCTCACTCAGCCACCCCAGTTCAGACATGGCCATATGCAAATCAGTCTGACCCTGTGCCTCATGGGAACAGTCCAGCCCGAACTGCCAAGCCATGTCTTCCCTGGACCGGAAACAAGCATCCTGGGACCGGTTTCGGATTCATAATCCTCATCAGCCAGGCTATCTTGAATCCAGTAGCCAAGTGAGCAAGGGACTCACGTCCGAGCATACCCTGCCAACTTAGGGCAAACACAGTCAGGCCAGAATCTCCTGCTCAAGCTGTACTCTGCGGCCAAAGCCATACTGAAACTTTGGAGGAGATCCGTCAAGCAGAGGACGAAAAAAGGGGCTCCCAAAATGTGTTTTCTCCATGTTAATTTCGATAGGAAACTTTTAGACACAGCTACAGCCCGAACTGCTGAACTTACTTTCACCAGATTTGACAGTCAGCTGTTGGTCCAGAAAGGGACATTTTTGTGAATTGGTGTAAATTCATGCAGCAAATTTTAAATTATTATGGAAAATCCAGATTTGTATATATAGGGACACCGAGGATCCATAACCCCTCCCGATCTCATGCTAAAGTCTGATTAGCAGCCAACAGTTCAAATCAGGAAGTGTTGGCAGCCATCATGGGACTCGGCTTGAACCAAGTCCCAGACAAAACAGTAAAAAAAAGGAAAAGGGACATGGTGTAGAACTCTTTAAAAAAAAATGTACAAAAAAAATTCCGCCATGATCCCCGGGCCCTTCCAGAAAAAATAAATTGTGATTGAGCTTTTAAACCCATTTTGAAGGCTTTCTTTCGTTTCAGCCTCCTTATTTGTTTAAATACAAAGGGCCAAAGGCAAGTTTATTACATTCTACTTCAGTTAGTGTTCTGTTTGAGAGGTTGATAAGAGTCTTATTTACCCCATTCATTGTTCTGCTGGTGGTCCTTTTATTAAAGACATGGCAAAGCTAAAAACACACTATCATACATTTGCATAGCCAAATAGAGCAGTTTCCTCTGAACCACAAACAGTTCCCTCAATCTACCCCATCACAATTGCAAGCAGCGGCATTTGATTTGGAGTGATTAGCGAGCAATACATGAGAACCAGCACTCATTAGAGGGTGCAGGGATGTCCTCTATGGTCATTCAATTTACCTCAAATTTTACTCCATTTTTTAGGACAGCCAAGGTCCTCATATATCACTTTCTCTGTCAGAATGTCATAAATAAAATTAATCCATCTCTCATTTGCAGTCCTCCAGATGGGGTGCTTGCTACCCCTTCCTATAATTGTGCAATGTTTTGCTTGGCTATCACCTGCCCCAGAGTCATCCAAATCTACTACTTGCAGCTTAGGTCTGTTGCCTCTGAGACATTTAAGAGACACCATTTTGCAGAGGCACTCATGTTGCTCCCACATAGGCCATTCATACAGGCAATCATTGACTCCCAGAATCGTTGTATTTTGGTCAGCTCCATGTAGTGTGGAAGAATGTGCCTGTTTGGCCGCACTGTCTGGGCCACTGTGCGTCCATTGCCCTACCAATTTTCACTATTTTGATGCATGCATAGTAGGATCAATGTAGAATTTTTAGCTGTACTAGATAGAATTTCGACCTTATACCCACCTTCCTGGATGCCAAGACCTCGGGACACTGGTCTTCCTCTAGGTCTTGCACCCACTGTTCCCGCAGATGTTTTTGGGTATCTGGTGCGTTGTTGACTCAGTTTGGTACGTGAGGAAAGTTGGCTTGTGGGGCATGTGCTCATTTCATAATCTATCCTCTAAGGGCAAAGACTTGGGAAGCATCACTCCTTTCAGCAGTGCCACCTGCAATGTGTGGCAATCTGTAAATAGTGATAGGTTTCAGTGGGTGCCTCTTGGTACTTGCGTTGCAGTTCAACGATACCTGTGCCCAGAGGTCTCCTACCCTAGAAAGACCAATGAAAGTCCCACTTATCAAATCCAACCTAATGTTCCTAGTTTTGCTATATCCCAGAAAGGAGTGGCCTGATCTATTGTGTCCCTTTGGGGCCGTTGGGCCATTGGGCCTTTATTGGTTGTGAATTGCAGTCCGCAATAGATTGCCCTAAGATATCCGCCTGGTTGCATGGTTTGTCTATCTACATGAAACACCGTTTTTTATTCAGGGAGGTGAACCCAGTTGTTAATGGTTGTTAGCTGTGCCACCCAATAGTAGTTTTGAATGGCAAGCAGGGTGGTTCCTTTGTCACATCATCCCCTCATACGTTTCTTAATGGCTAAATGCGATCCCAGAGCAATGTACAGGTTTCACTTTTGATTGCTTTAAAGTAGGATACCGGGACTGAGTAGGGTGTGTTATATAAGGCATACGGAAAATGAGGTAGGGCAATCATTTTAAAAAGTACACTTCTACTGAGTAGCGACAGAAGTAGGGATCTCCATGGTTGGACATCGCACCTCTGTTTTGCCAGCAGCGTTAACATATTATTGTTATAAAACATGTCTGGTGGATCTTTTTCTGCCTCTTCCTCCGCCACCGCTTCCCCTTAAAGTATGTACCTTTTCAGTTGAGGATTGCTGATTTATAACTTGCACCCTCCTCAGGTGGCAAAATTGTTGTAAAAAAGTAGAACTGTTGCTTTCACCTTCAGAAGTACTTGCTCCCCCAGTCTCAAGTGTACCAGTTCCATCCATTGTCTTTGCTCCAATTGACACTGCTATTGGTCATTCCCATATTGCCAGATTTCGCTCCCTGTTGGTTATCATATGTGTTTTCAAATGTTTTGTTGAAAGGTAATATTCTTCCGGTTTCATAATCTTGTAAATGTCTTGCAAATTTTGTTTGTTCATGCATTTTAATATCTGCTTACGGTTTTTTTCCAGCTGCAGTTCCTTATCATTTTTAAATTTGGTGATCTGTTCCTGTTCTTTTTGGGCTGATAACCAGGTATTGATGGAATCAATCTCTTTTAGTGCTTTTCCTCAGTCAGACCAAGCGTATTTTATCTGAATATTTAACATGGTCTTGGAGCAGGAAGTCAGATTTGCAATCCATTCATCCACCATCATCAGGTTAGGTTTGTCAGATGTGGGGATAAAAAAACTGTTAAGCCACGAGGGATCATGTTGGTGTCCACATAATTCTGCAAGGAAGTTGCTTCCCACCATTTGCTTATCTCAGTCTAGGATACATTTTCCAATGTTGCTAATTGAACGTGTAGGGGAGGACCCATTTCACCTCCTTCCGGAATAGAGTCCGTTTTTTCATCCACTGCCATAAACAGAGCTTTGGCTGTGAGTGCCGTTTGCACGTCATGTTCTGATGCCTTGCTTGAAATGTTGCCTCCCTTCTGAGAGAAATGAGCAGGAATTTAGAAAAACAATGCACTCACTGTGTCAGAATTGCACTTTAAAAATGCTTTAAATGTTATAGAAATGTTTATACTAGGAAAAGACTTGATGGAAAAAGTATAAATGCACAATAATTAGAATCCTAGTAAATAAATTGTGAAAATACATTAGCTAATCACATGTAAATTAATGCATGTTTCAAAACTTTTTTCATCAGGCAACCATTTCTAAATGTATATATTAACAAGGCCCAAATGTCTTTCCACTCGGCTCTTGCTCACAGTTACATGCATGAGATATATAGCAAAACTGCTTAGCATTAGTGACTCTTTCACTTTTATAGTCATGTGCTGATTATAATATTGTGATCATTCAAATCCTCACCCCATGTTAGCTCATGTGTTACAGTACAATGAAATTATTAAAACCGCTTATGTTAAATGATAACTTAGAGACTTTTATGACTTATGTTTCCAAATTACTTTGATCGATACTTTCATATTACTGACTAACCATTGTTCATGCATCGAGCTCGTAGTGCATCCTTTAGCTTAGGTAAGCGGGTTCTCATGGGAACCTTCCCTCATGTAACAAATGCTGTAACAATTGTATCTATCAATGGCAACGAGGTTACAGATTATGGAAATCGGAAAAAAAGCATTGAATGAGTGACAACACCACCTTGTGAACTCATTGGATATCGACAGAGGACGCCTACAGAAATGTTCAGAAAGTATGAATCTATAATAATGAGTGTTTCAAGGTAGTTAGCACCACTTCTTTTACCTCATTCTCTGAGACGTATTCTTACCCATTGTCCCATTCCAGTGGTCCTGCCGTTGGACCTTTCCATCTCCTGAGACTCTTCTTTATTGAAAATTGATTTCTTTAGCTATTCCCCTGAGGTGACGACTTTCAGATTTTAGTGATCTTTTGTTACTGCAAGGATCGCACTCTTAAAGTTGGTTCCGCAGATGTAGGGTACTCAGCTGAGTTTCCAGAACTACTCTATATGGAAGTTCATTTCTTACTGCTCTTCTCCAGAGAAACTGGGTTCTATTTAGAATAGGTCATTTAGTTAGCTTATGGGGTTTCTTTAAGGAACGCTGTGTATTTTTTAACGCTGGCTTCTTACCAAATCCATTTTATATTCTGTAGACATATTTATCTGAATAAAGATATTTAGAGATTCTAACCTTATGATAAATAAAGGATTTTGAAACTTTCATCAACCTTTCATCGACTGACTGCACATTCTAAATGTCACTGATGTTTTTAATTAAATTGAAAAGTTCTAATTTGCCTACGGTGGAAACGGTCTGTCGACCTCTCCAGAGCCACAAGGTTTCTATACAGTGCGATTTGTAAGTGGGTGTATATTAATACTGAACCATGTTTGTGAGTCCTTGGGCACCCACAGTTTCTAGTCAAAGACTTGATGTTTTCACATCCGGAATCGAGTTTAAACTTAGTACTCGTTAAATATTTACATAATTAGTGATTCCAGTTTCCAGTGCCCAAATCTAAATGGAGTAATGAGCAGTTACGATCTTGGCAGTTGCAGTTTTGGAGATGTGAGTATCAATAGGGAGGATAAATGCTGTGGCTGTGAGAGTACTGTGAATGTGTTTTCTTTACAGAGGAACCAAATATCAAAAGAATAGTTTTAAGAAGTTGTTGTAGAGACAAAGTTGATTTCAGGCTCCAAGAAGTCAAAAGATCCCAGGATATTATCTTGTTTTACAAAGATATCAGTAGATGTGGAGTGAGAAACCTTATGTTGGTAAAACCTTATTGAACACTAGGGTGAAGCCGCATTAATTGGTGTTTCTTTTCACTGGTCGAAAAGTCACTTGTGATTGTGGAATCCTCATAAGTGAATATAAAGCTAAAAATGTTCCTTAGAGAAAAATAGTAAGCAACCAAGATTGGTCAGAAAGTGTTTAAATGGCGAAGAAGAAGATGACGTTGTAAAGGAGGGTGGATGCTGCGAGGAGTGAGAAGTTTACGTCATAATGTTTCTTGCTGGGTTTGGCTGGTTGGTGTGTTTCGCACTGTCATTGGTTGAGTGGTGATATATGCCACACCGCGTATTAGATATTGTCAATTTGAGCTCTGTTCACAGATTGGCTAAAGGAATTAAACTGTTTTATGATTGGCAAATGAGAATTCTGACAAATATGGAATACAATCAATATATACAATTTCAAAAAAACAAATTCATAAATTGGGTTATTAAAATGAAATGTTTCTATGATTTTAAGAAACTTGTGTAGGGGGATGTTACTATTCCTGTTCGGAAAGGTGAGGAATCACCTCCTGAGGGTACTCCAACTAAAAGAATGACTACTGATCATGCAATAAATACATATTTATGGCTAAAGCAATGGTGAGGATTATGGGGGATCCCTGTACATTATGTTTTTATGTATTTGGAACTTTATTAACAGTATTCTGGATCATTTGAGGGGAAAATTGTATGAGATGAAGCCACCACCTCGACCAAATCAGTATGAAGCCTTACAGATTTGGGAAAAGGATGTGAAAGAGAAGGAAAGGGAAAAATATCAGAGGAGAGCAGGTTGAGCAATGAAAATTATGCAAACACTAAATGGGATGAAGAACAGTGTAGGTGGAGGAAAGGAATGATTGAAGGAACCAGACTGTACCCAGTAATCACATCAGCGATTAAGGAGAAGTAGAAAGATGCAGCAAAGCGTTGAAGGATTCAGATCCTGATTCAGGAGATGATATATTGGGGAAAATGTTGTCCTCCCGACCAACTCCTGTAACCGATACAGATCCAGGAGAAATAAGTGTTAGTGCTAGTCAAACTGTGGCTAATGCTCCAAGACTTCCAGGCTGACATCCTATTGAATGACCTTTGCAGGTTTTGCAAATTGCCTCAGCCATGGTGAGATGGCCTATAGCTGTGGCCCCATTTGATACTGATCTAGTTGTGTCACCAGTGGTTCCTACAGCACCATCCCAAACTGAGAGAATCTCAGAGGTCAGGACAACACTGGTTGTTAATATGCGGACAACTCCAAATACACAGTTAGTACTGTGGAGGCCTCAACAGAATTCACAAGCCTTAATAGAAGGAGGAGGAACGTTTGTCTTTATGACTCCTTAAGGCTCTAATGAATTACCTGGAAGTTGAGACGGAAGTTTACAAGCATGAATTGAGGAATTGACTAGGAAAAGAAGGGCAAAGGCTAAAGAACCTCCAAAAGATGTAGAAATCAAAAAAGACAAACCTCTAGATATTCCAAAATAAAAAATTGATCTGGAGGAATTAATTAGAGGGTGCTTAGACTTTGATCTATGGATTGATATGAAAGGCTTGAACTTATATATCTATGTAAAGAGATTACTCGAAGAGCAGCTACTACACACAATCATTCAGCAGGAGTGGCAAGGAAATATGATGATGATATTACTAATAATGTGAACTTACATCGAAATTGCAGGTTACAATTAAATTATCTTTTTTTTTTTTAATTCTTTTTATTGAAGTTGTGTTCAGGTTTTATGCAGCATAGATCGAAGAATACTGAAAATCGCAGCAAAATAAATATTTACATTTGATTTCAACTTAACATAACGTCACACCAATTTACTCAAAATAACATCCCCAGATTTGATCGAATTTTCTAATGCCCCCAACTCTTTGAGCATATAACAGTTCGCTTTTCCTAACCCTTTTCATTTTTTCCAGCCATTCCTGCAGCGTCGGGATACAGGCTGAAAGCCAATTCTGCAATATTAAGGATCTAGCCACAGCCATTATAATATATATCAATTTTGCCAGGTGACTTGAAAATGTACAATCAGGATCATAACCAAATAATAACATTGTTGCATTGCATGGGACTGATAACATGCAATAAGTTTTTAAAAACCAATAATTTCTTCCCAGAAATGCTTAATTTTAGGACAAAATACTATAATGTGTGACCAATTGGCTTGTTCGCAATTACATTGTCTAAAACAGAAAGCAGATGCATTATTATACATTTTAGCAATTATTACTGGCGTACGATATAATAGCCACTTGCTAAAATACAACATCCAGCGCCAACTGGCACCACGTAGTACACAGAAATTAAACTGATTAATAGTTTTCCATATTTCCGGTGACAAAATTAAATTTTCCTGAGTGTACCATTTACGGATTGCTTTAGCAGTCAACTCTACCTCCCGACTTTGAATTAGACACTGTTTCCATGCTCCGGGTTTCTTCTCCGAATTATTAACAAACAGATCTAAAACAAGAGTAGAAGTATAATTCGAAATGATACCGGGATCTAATTGTGCCAACATAGGATAAATTAAATTAGAATAGGAGCCCATTAGCAAAAAATTGCCAACAATTCGACCTGACATCTCGTTAACAGAGAGCCAAGTCCCGCTGACCAAAAAGTCTGCTAATGTTCTGAACCCGACCCGGTCCCAATTTTCTATAACAATGGGATCAATTTTGGTCTTTAAAAAGGAAAACACTCCAATCAAAGGAGTTAGTAAATGAAAGGGTGGAAGTGAATATCTCTTAATCATTGCATTGCGTCGTTTAAAAAACCAATTTAGGATTTTATACCGCACAAATTTGGGAGATTTCAGAACGAACAAAGGGGATGGAATTTGAATTTCTGAACATATCAGATCAAAGAAAAAATTTATAAAACAACTAGTAGCTGCATTCCTGTTTTTAAATCTCTCTAAATACTGTGCAAAATAAGCAAAGTAATAATCTTTCAAATTTGGAAAGGAAAGACCTCCATAATCAGTTTCTGCAGTTAATGTCCGTATATCTAATCTGGGTGTTTTTTTTGCCCAAATAAATTTGGAAAACATAGATTCTATTTTGGAGAAAAAAGTACCTGGCAAATAGACTGGAATTGAAGCAAACAAAAAATTAAAAAGAGGAAGGATTGACATTTTAATTAAATTGATGCGACCGAGAATAGTCAAAGGCAAAGGGTCCCATCGAGCAAACATAGATTGAACTTTTTTTATTAATGGTATGAAATTGAGTGTATATAAATCCAAGATATTGGAGGAGAACCAAATTCCCAGATATCTTTTCGGTTTTGAATTAATACAGCCTTGTAAATCTTTGTGAAGAACTGGGTCTGCACCCCCACAAACCAATATTTCTGTCTTTTTTTTATTAATCCGGTAACCTCCTAAAGATTCGAACTCTTCAAAAATTTGAAAAATATGGGTCTGTGATTCCAAATCCGGTTTAATAAGTAACATGATATCATCTGCGTAGAGTTTGATTTTGGCCATGGAGGTAACTGGAGATTTAATCTGAAAACAATTCCTAGTGCCACGTTGTACTGAAATTAGGCCTGCTAATGATTTATTAATAATTATGTTTGCTCTAGCACCAACATATAAATTCTTTATCAAATTGATGATGCGTTGAGAGATGGCAAACTTTGATAAAATAAGGAAAAGAGTGTCCCATACCACCAAATCAAAAGCTTTTTCTGCATCTAAAAGTAATACCAAGGCCTGCATCCCACATGCTTCAAAATAATCTAATGCTTCAACTAAAAAGTGTGTGTTAGTAAATAATTGTCTATCTATTATAAAACCGTTTTGATCTGGATGAATCAAGTCCGCCGCATGATCATTAAGGCGGAGTGAAAGCATCTTAGTAGTTATTTTATAATCGGAATTTAATAAAGTAATTGGCCTGTATGAGTTCGGGTCTTTGGATTCTTTCCCTTTTTTTAAGAAACTAATGACTGTACCTTCATGGAAGGATTCCGGGACTTGCCCTCCTTCCAGCATTGAGTTCAACAATAACAAAAATAAATCACTGAAGGAGTTAAAAATAGCTTTAAAGAATTCTGAGGGGAAGCCGTCGGGACCACAAGCCTTGCCTAGTGGAAGGTTTTTAACAACTTCTTCCAATTCTGTTTTAGAAAAAGGTCTTTGCATATGCCTCTGATCTTCGAAGGGTAGACTTGGAATTTCATGTCGGTCTAAAAACTCTGATAATTTTTGAGGATCGAAAATATGTTTTACAGAGTAAATACTCTCGTAATGTTTAAGCATGATATTATTTATTTCAGCCTGATCAAATATATCGGAATGAGTGAGAGGGTCTTTTAAGGAATGAATCAAATTTGAAGCCGCCTGTTCTTTTACTTGCCAGGCTAGAAATTTCCCTGAAAAGTTACTCTCTTCGTACACTTTTTGTGATTGTTTCTGAAACACCAATTCACTTTGCTCATAATAATGAGCGCTAAGCGCTTGTTTAGCTTCCCTCAATTGAAATAAAACTGCATAATTTGGTTGATGTTGATAGCTTAATGTTAAATCCTGAATTTTTTGAAGCAAGGAGTTCCTTTTCTTTTTCACAGCACACCACTCAGCCGCATCTTTGCTAATAAAACCCCCCCGTAAAAAAGCCTTTAACGAGTCTCAAATAATATGAAGAGGGGCTGTGCCTATATTTCGGTTAATGTACTCTGCTATCTCCACCTTTACTGCTGATATCCAGTTCAAATTCTGTAAATACATTTTATTAAACATCCATCTTTTCGAAACCTTAGTAGTCTCCGCATAGTCAAAATTAATCACTATCATAGCATGGTCTGAAAAGCCATTGTGGTAAAATCTCTGTGAACTGAATTTAAGCTGTCTAGATGTTAAAAAAAAGTCTATACGAGATGAGGATTTATACCTTCCTGACCAGCAGGTATACTCCATTTTCAGAGGGTTTCTCACACGCCACGGGTCACATAGACCAAATAAAGATATATAATTTAGAATAGTCTTAAGAGATCTAGGCTTAGACTGCCTCTTAAGAGATGATGTGGAGTCTAAATTAGGGTTCATGAGTATATTAAAATCGCCACCTATAATGATATCTCCACCAACCAAAAGAAGAGATTGAAACAGAGCATCGTAAATCTGGGGATTATCCTCTATAGGGGCATAAAAACAAACAAAGGTAATCAAGGAGTGATAATTTTTAACTTTACATGAAACCCAACACCAACGACCTGAAGAATCATTTTCAGTCTGGACTATCTCAATCTCTAAATTTTTATTTATAAATAAAGCAACACCTCGTTGTGAATCCGTGGCGCACGAAAACCCCCGAAAAGAAGCCCAGGATTTAAACATTTTAAAATCCTCTTTTTTGGCGACAGCTATGTGAGTCTCCTGTAACATGATCACTGTAGGATTTCAGTTCTAATCCAGGACTCTATTGCACGCATTTTTCTAGCGTTATTCAGACCATTCACATTAAAGGATATCAGTTTCAACCCCATCCTAAGCGACATAAAGCAGAATTAATTGCACAAAGAAGTACAAAAATTTTTATCTCAAAACAACTTAATTTATGCATATATATGCACAATTGCCTACCAGAATACCAAAAATGCAAGATCTTACCACATTTAAATCCATTGAAAACAACTTAAATTTTTCCATTTTTTCGCCTCCCCCCCCTCACCCATGGCTCTCCTCCTAGCACTCTCCCCCACGCTCGCCACCGGGTCTTCCCCCCAACCATAGAGGTGTCTTGGAATAACACCCCGTTCCCTGCCCAGCCCTCCCGCTCCCTCACCCCTCCACCAGATCCACCAAATCCACCATATCTATAAAAAAAAACGAAAAGAGAAAAAACCTGAGAAAAATATAGGCACAAAGTATGCTAGGAAACATAGAGTTAGCCTAAATCATTTATCCGGGTGACATTTGGCTAAGCAAATCGTTGGCTTCATCTATATCTGTTAGCAAGTGGAATTTGCCTTTAATCAACACTTTTAATTTCGACTGTTGTGCTATAGAGGCTTGTGCCCCTCTAGCTTTAAACAGGTGCAGAAGTTTCACAAACTCTTTTCTGCGTTTCGCCGCAGCGGCGGACATATCGGAAAAAATCCGGCATTTTGAAGTTGCATTAGCTGCAAACTGACCCTGTTTAATGGCTCTTGTCAAAATTGTCTCTTTAACCCGAAAGTCAGCAAAATTAACCAAGATAGTGCGGGGAAAAGGAGAGTTCGGAAATGGCTGAGCAGGCACACGATGAGCTCGGGTGATTGTCAAATCACCTTTAAATTCCGGAATGACTTCATGTGATATAAAAGAGGTGACCCACTGAACCATATCCGAGCCCTCAATTTTCTCCGGGACGCCTACTATTCGCAGATTAGATCTACGATTGTAATTTTCCAACTCATCAAGCTTGGATTCCAAAGTCCTAGACGATTTATAAACATCCTTGACGTCCTTTTGAAGTTTGGGAATTTCATCCTCTAGGCTTGAAATTCTGGCCTCAGCCTCCTGAAGACGAGGTGGGAAAGAAGTGACAATATCTTCAATTTTGTCCAAACGATTTTGAATTCCAGCAAGTTCTGCTTTTTGAGACTGTTGAGACTGTTTCACTTCACGAATCTCAGCCAAAATTAGGTTAAGCATGTCCTTGACTGACAATTGCATTGTATTTGAGCCAGTTGTCTGGTTAGTCTCAGTATTCAAAGACAGGGTAGGGCTCGTCAAACCCGTTTGTTCCTCCCCGACTTGCATTCCATGACTTGCGTCTTGAGCCACCTGGCTATCAGTTCCATTATTCAAGTTAGGGACTACTGTTGCAACATGAGCTGTACTTAAATCTTGAGCACAGACTGAACCAGGATTAGGCTGGGTGATAACAGAACTGCTCGGCGTGGGCGCGGGCGAGTTATTTCTAGGCTCGAACAATGGAAATTGTCTTAAAGGTTTGTTAGTAGACAATGCCTTCAGCTGTGTACTAGTGTCTACTACAGGCACGGAATCAGAGTCAGTTTGCAGAGTCTCAAATGGGCGAACATTCCCCAAAGTATCAGGAATATCAGGGGACTCTATAATTGCCTCATTCTCCCCCTCGGAACTCAGCAAAGAAATTTCTGCCCTGCTTTCCATCAGGTCCGTTGACTTTTCAGATGCAGTCTCTTCTGTAGCTTTAAGCCGTCGGGCTCTCGCCTTAGCACACACTTTTGTTAGTTTGCCCATCAACAGCTGCAGTTATTTCAGAAGTTTATCGAAATGGGGGAAGTCACACAGTATAAACACTCTGCATAGGAACAAAGCAGTAGAGCAGGTTTTTTTTTTTTCCAGTGAAGCAGGGCAATATGGGAGATGTAGACCTGTAGACCTGTATGCAGCATGTAGTATTCAGACACTGCACATTGTGACTACTGGGTAGGAAACGCTGTCAAATGCCTTAGTCAATAGAGCCAATGCCAATGCCTACCAGAATCCATCAGCGCATACCAGCCGACCCGCTCTCAAAATCCACCTCACACCATGCACCGGTGCGCCGGTGTAATGACACAGGGAATGATGTTAGAGCCGATATTTTAGCCCCCTGCAGCGGCAGCCGCCAAACCAGGCACTCGGATCCTGCTCACCCGTGTTGGTGTCGGTGAAAATGCGCCTGTTCCACTTCAATGCGCCCTTTCAAATCGTCCTCGGTAAAGTTGTCTACGGAGCAGCATGAGGACCGGGCAGCATTCGATTCCGGATAAAACGCCGGCCGGCATCTGCTTCAGAAAGACGCCACTGCCATCGCCATTACCATCTCGCGTTCACAGTTGGGGGAGGAGCAAGGAGGCAGGAGTGCTCAGGTGCTACGTGGAGGCGTGGAGCTCCACCGTAGCGGCCGACCGTTCCACAATTAAATTATCAAGTGATTGAAAATTTGAGAGTTGCAGGGATGTCAGTGCAAATCATGGAATATCATGGAATTGATCAAATGCATTTGCAGATGGAAAGATGTGGAGAAGTTGGGACTTAGATGGGCAAGAAAACATGAAAAGAAAAATAAGGAAAGTGAGGGAAAGCAGAATGAAGTGAGGGGATTAACAGAATAATCACTGATAGAAATAGTTAGAGGTGCTCAGGCACATATTCCATGGAATAGAGGTGATTGTACTACATTTTCAAACAAAGCTGAGAGACAAGTCAGTGAAATAGTATGATCAGATGGAAAGGTTTATTAAGCTTTCAAAAGTGCTGTGGAAAGACAGGGATACTTTTACATTGTAGTTCCAGCAGACTTGTGGTATGAGTGTAAGCTATCTGTACATTGGCCGAAGGCTGAGCCTCATAGAAAAGGGAATGGGTGCTCAGTCACCAATAGTGATGGAAAAGTACGAGGCAGTAAGGCATTTTCTGAAAGGGAAGATTCCTCCAAAACATATTGATTGGCTGAAAATTAAGAGAATGACCCAGCCGCCAAAAGAAATGGTTCATGAATATTTCCAAAGGTTGTTGCAGATTTTCAACCAGCGCAGTGAAAGTGAATATCCTGAAGAGAAGGATATGAGGTTTTTTGTGTCACAGTTTGTTCTGGGGTTCAAACCTGAAATTAGTTTGCAGATTGCCCAAACTTTTATCTGTTGGCAAACAAAATTACTAGATGAGACACTACACTATGCAAAATGCAGTGATGCAAGTATGCAGTGATAAATTGGACATGAAGCAGAGGAAAATAAAGTAGAAATAATGTTGGCTCGAACGAAGTTAGCTCTGAAGAGGTTTCAACATCAGTCATTGGCTGGAAGTCAGGGTATGATCCAGCAAGTTGTTGGTCCACAAGCAGGGCTTACAATGAATCCAACGGGCATGCAAATGTCTCATGGAAGAGGTAGAGGTGTTCCATCAGGTGTGGGATCTGGAACAGATGTTGCTGCCTTAAAGAAAGTTACTCTCTGTCACATTTGCAATAGAGTGGGGCATTACTGGTTGACACAGGAGCTACCACATCCACAGTTAGACCAGTGTAAGTTCCAGACTTGCCTCTCACTGGAATTTGTAGTTTGTGCCAAATGGAAAATACAGAATAGTGCAAGTCCTGATAAAAATAAGCAATATTGTGGTTCCTTGTTTTCTCATTGTGCCAAATCCTTCTACTATGCTTTTTCAAATTCCCTATACTGCACAATAGTTTACAGTCATTGATTTGTGTCAGGCTTTCTTCTCAGTGCCCTTGCATTAAGATTACCAGTTCTTATTTTCATTTGTGTTTCAAAAGAGAACAATCATGCAGTGTTGTGTCCCTCAAGGGTATAGAAAGTCAGATTCTGAATAAAAATCTCAAGTCTTTGCAAATGCCATGTGACTCAGCTTTAATACAGTATATTGATGATTTGCTGGTAGCTTCAGATACAAGAGAAGCTTACAAAAATAACACCTTTGCCTTATTGAATTACCTGACTTAGAATGGATACAAAGTGTCTCCAGGTAAACTGCAGTACTGTCAGAAAGAGGATCAATATCTGGGACACATCATCATGAAGGGAGAAAGAAAGGTATCACCAGAAAGAGTGGAAGCCATGTTACCAATGAATCCACCATGAACACAGAGAGAGTTCCGAATGTTTTTGGGAATGGTTGGCTATTGCCGACAATGGATACCAAATTTTTCACTAACAGCGAAGCCTCTTCTGAGATTAACACATCGAGATGTGGTTGATCCAATCCCTTGGGACAATGAATGCGTCAAAGCCTTCCTAGAGCTGAAAGATAAATTGTGTCGCACCCCAGCTCCAGAAATGCCAGACTACACAAAATAATTTAGCAGTGAAAGAGATGGGTGCACACTCTCAGTGTTAACACAAATGTATGGAGGAACCCGAAGACCAGTGGCTTACTTTTATACTACCCTTGAGCCTGTAGCATCAGTACTGCCCCACCCCTGCTTAAAGACAGTGGCTGTTGTGAGTGTAAGTCTGAAAACGAGCAAAAATATAGTGATGGGGCATCCTTTAATGGTAATGGTACCACATTCTGTTGAATTGTTGCTTACCAGAACAAAAACACAGTATCTGACAGACAAAAGACTCAGCAAATACGAACAGAGTCTGCTTGTATCAAATAAAGTCACAATCGGATGTTGTAATGTGTTCAATGTTTAACTCTATTGCCTGTTATTGATTCAGCAGACAGAATTGATGATTTTGATTATGATTGCCTAAGTGTCACTGGATTTTGTAAAAAACCACGACCAGACATCAAGGATGAACCTTTAATTGAGCCTGACTATGTCCTATTTGTTGATGGTTCATGCCTACAAAGTAATGAAGGCACACTAAGAGCAGCATATGAAGTGAGCACTAGAAATGATGTGATTGAGGCCTCCTGGCTCCGATTTTCAATGTGAACAAGTTGCAGAATGAATTGCTCTTACTCAAGCTTGTGGTTTAACTGTTCAATTGAGAGTCTACCATTCAAGGATAAAAGACAATCTCACTGTAGCAAAAATGTTGTTGTGAATAATCATATCTAGGTTTGGAATGCCGGTCCTTCTTGAGTCAGATAGAGGAAAACACTTCAATAACTAAGTGATGAACATGCTATGTGCTGCATTACAGATTGAACAAAAACTACACTGCAGTTACAGACCAGAAGCGTCAGTCATTGTTGAACAAATGAACAGAACAATGAAGTTCAGGTTGGCAAAAGTATGTGCTTTAACATCACTGAAATGAGGTTACCTGCTGTTCCAACCAACGCCTTAGTGAATATCCCTGTTGATATGATTATGTACAGCTACAAGGCCTCGATGATTGTTTTTATTCTGTCGCTCATCTGGTGTCAGCTGCTACACCAGATTCTCATCACTAACAGTGCAATGATCTCAACCCTGGATATTGGCTCTTTGTCAAGAAAGACGTTTAGAAGACTTGTCTTGAACCCAGATGGAAAAGCCCCTACTAAACCTGGGCGTAGTGGGCATAGCGGGGCTACGCGGAGCTCCACGGAGTCTCAAACAAACTCGCCGTTTCGGTACTCCTGGTGAAAACTGTGCATGCGTTCGCGCACGCACCTGCGCATTTCTTGCGAGAAATGCGTGAAAATATGCGGGCACGTGCACATGCACAGTTTTCACCAGGATCACCGATACAGCAAGGAAGAGGAGGACTGCAGCCTGGGGATGCCGCAGTACAGAGGTAAGTCGTTTTAAATGTATTTTTAATTAATGTTTACTTACTTGTAATAGTGGGAGTGGAGGTGGGGACTGGCCAACTCCGCTGCACTGCAGAGTGTGCAGAGATTTGCCTTCTCCGCGTTCTCCGTGGAAAGCGGAGAAGGCAAATCTCCGCACACTCCACGGGCAGAGCGCAGGTCTCCGCTCAGGGTAAGCTCCTACCAAATTCTGCTCATGACAAATACTGCTGTTAAATGTGCTGGAGTCCTAAAGTGGATACATGCCTCGCACGTCAGAAGAGTGAGCAATCCGGAAGAAGCATCGCTGGTCTATGATCCTGAAAGAAGAGCACTAGTGGTTGCACCACTGGTGGAGAGACCAGTCCAATCTGTAGCTCCTGTATGAGAGCAAGCAGAAATACTAGCAGTAGCACAAGAAGAACTAAGGGGTGTAGACAAGAGCAAGTGCGTGAAGTAACACAAAGTGGGATCAATGTTTCCAGTGGAGAAGAATTAACAGAACACATAAAGAGAGACCAAAGAAAAGTCTGTCAATAGCATGAATTCTAGAAGTTGTGCCTGAAGAAGGTGAGACAGAAGAAGAAAACACCATTGATCCAACTCATCAAATATTGAGAAGATCCAAAAGAACTCGAGTACCTAATAGACGATAATTTGAATGGTCCTACAATGTGGATACTGCACTGAATGTGACTTTTTCTAAGATTTGTGCAAAGTCAATCCTGAACTATTAGAAGCTCCCTAAAAACAATAGAATTCATTGCAGTTTACAGTCTACATTGAAAAAGTGAAATCCGAACATAAAGAAAACAATTATGAGCTGTAACTAATAATGGTGATTAGTTTAGTTATTTGTTTTATAGAAGACTATCCTGGCCCAAGAAGAAAATTACAGAAGAGATAGGATTACCTTTTAGAAGAAAACGGAGTAGAGATAAAGATTTTCTATTAGGGAACTTCCAAGAAAAAAACAACCAAACAATTTCTTCATAAGCTAACAAGTGACTCAAAAAGATTTGCTGCATTAGAAGTCATTGCAGATACATTATGTTGTGGTTTTTGTAATAACAGTTATCATGGTTTCTATAGTATTTACAGAGTTTTATCTAACACCAGATCCAGAAACTTCTAGAATTAATGCTACAAATTGATATTCTCAGAATCTTAAAGATGACACATTTACTAGAACTTTCACAAATTTCAAAAGTGAGGATTATTCTACAAATGTTTATTCTAGATTAGATCAAGAATACAGGAATGCTTGAAATGTTAAGGTTTTCTAAGTTTGTGCACCTTCACCATCTTCAGTGTTAGATAAAGTCACCTACTATCGCCTTCATATGTCTTATTCAATCTCCAGTAGTATATTGCTTTCACTAGTATGTAGGCGAGGACATTTGATATAATTTTTACTCAAAATATGATTTAGCGTTGTCACAAATGCCCCTCAGAAAGAGCATGAATTTACACCTGCAAAGGAAAACAATGGGCACAGCCTGGTATTATTTATTTCAGCATTTAACTATAAATTGTGTAGAAGCTTATTAAAAAGATTTAACCTGGTTAATGCATCCCGAATAAAAAGCTTACATTATGGCTCTAGAGGAAAGGTAGAAAAAGATGTTCCCTTGGCGGACAAGACTAAATTACAGGCCCTATATATTGACATAGGTCATCCAAACATTAACCCTGGGTCCAACACACTATAATACACCCACATGAAAGTACTGTAGCTCAGTATTTATTTTTAAATTAAAAAGAAAAACTTTTTCATAGATATTACATTTTTTTTTTAAAACAGTAACACATTACGCGCCTGCATAAAAACATATTACAATTTCATGAACAGAGTTTTTGCACACATAAATAGTTAAAAACACATTAGCTTAAAAAAATAATTTCATCAGCATTAGTTGGCTATACAGAGAAATCACATAAAGGGAGAGACATACAAAGACATTTCTAATTAGTTATTAATTTTTTGCCCATCTGAGAACTTGACAGTCACAAAAATCTAAACCTCGACCCGTTTTATATCTTATCTACAGGGTAGATTTTTTCTCTTGATTGTGCTGAAGTGGCGTTGACGCATTTCGATGGCTTTTCTCAATATTCTACCATCTTTATCAAGACTAAATGATCAGTCTCTCCTTGTTACTGGGCACTGGTTGGTTGCCATAGACAATGTTATACCTGTGGGTAAGCATATTACCGTAAATAAATGTAATTTTGATTCTATTCAGACATTTTATATATTGTCACTCGATTAATTAAAGTACATTCTTATTTTACAGTAGGCTGTGTTTCTCATAATAATTGTAACCATGCTATACAATAACATTGGTCTTCACGCATCACCCTCATGCACGATACTGAGTTTGAGTCATTCTATATTAATTATCAAACTATACATTTCCTGTTAAGAAACATGGGCCAAACCTGTTGTTCAATACCTCCATTTTTCCTGCATTCTATTTTGCTGCAAGCTATTGTCTCTTATACCAGTTTCTGGGTTATAGGCAGTCCTATAGAACTACACCCTCTTAAAGGAAACTCCTAATAATCCTATCTGAAACTAAACTGCCTATTCTCCCTTACTCCTGTACTGTTACCATATAAATTGGTAGTTTTATGTATCCTATATCATGCACTGCCATAATAAGCTATCTGCGTTTAATAGAGCTTATAAAGGAATGATGTCATTTACCTGATTACAGATCAAATAGTCGTTTTTTCAGGGGTTCTCAAGGTTCAGTTATTCAGCCCTTCACTAAGAATGTACTTTAATTAATCGAGGGACAATATATAAAATGTCTGAATAGAATCAAAATTACATTTATTTACGGTAATATGCTTACCCACAGGTATAACATTGTCAATGGCAACCAACCAGTGCCCAGTAACAAGGAGAGACTGATCATTTAGTCTTGATAAAGATGGTAGAATATTGAGAAAAGCCATCGGAACGCGTCGACGCCACTTCTACACAATCAAGAGAACAAATCTACCATGTAGACAAGATATAAAACGGGTCCAGGTTTAGATTTTGTGACTGTCAAGTTCTCAGATGTGCAAAAATGTAATGACTAATTAGAAATGTCTTTGTATGTCTCTCCCTTTATGTGATTTCTCTGTTTAGCCAACTAATGCTGATGAAAAAAAAATGTTTAAGCTAAAGTGTTTTTAACTATTTATATGTGCAAAAACTGTGTTCATGAAATTGTAATTTTTATGCAGGCGCGTAATGTGTTACTGTTTTAAAAAAAAAAAATGTAATATCTTTGACAAAGTTTTTCTTTTTAATTTAAAAATAATACTGAGCTACAATACTTTCATGTGGGTGTATTATGGTGTGTTGGACCCAGGGTTAATGTTTGGATGACCTATGTCAATATATAGGGCCTGTAATTTAGTCTTGTCCGCCAAGGGAACATTTTTTTCTACTGGTTAAAGTACCCTACTCCCCTGGTGTGCCAAGGGGTCTCTCTCAAATTTTAAAATATCTAGAGGAAAGGTACATGAATATAACAAAGACTTCAGACCAAACGGGAGATGTGTTGGAAAATGCATAGAAGAAGGCGGAAAACAAATTCAGGAAGACATTGATTTATACAAGACTTTGGGTCCGATTATGATCGCGGACGGACTTGAGTCCGCCTGCGATCACCGAGGATGAGGGAACGTCCGCATGGGCTGCGGCGTTCCCTCCTGTGCAATTAGGATGTGACCGCCACTCTGGCGGTCACATCCTCTATTTATAACATTGCGGCGGGTGCGGCTTCAAGCTGCACCCGCAGCAATATTAAAAATGCACGCATTGCATTTGTATGTAGAAAGTGGCAGGCACCACGCGGTGCCTGCCGCTTTCTGCATACAAATGCAGGGGGGTACCATAGGTACTTCCCATGTGCACCTCCCAGCCCCCCTTGACCGCAGTGAAGATCCGTATGCTTTTCCACGGAGGAAAACCCGCTGCGGAAAAGCATGTGATTCCCTCCATCCTGATATGGCTGGCGGTGTCTGATAGACACCGCCAGCCATGTTAGTGCTTTTCCGCCGCGGTCGGAAGGCGACCGCGGCGGAAAAGCTGCGGACGGAATTCAAGACCCACCAGCCATCCTAATTTGGCGGTGGGTCTTTGGAGGCTCTGCAGCGGTTTTCCCGCATCCTCCGGGCCGGCGGTGGCTTCCTCCGCCCGGAGGATGCGGGAAAACCGCGATCATAATTGGCTCCTTAGATTGGGCAGTGGACACAAAGGGAAAGTGTGTGTTTTATAAAAGACGTACACAAAAGCGAACATGACGCGTAGGGACTAGTAGTTGTGAACATACATTCAAATTACATGGGGGAACATGGCGAATTTTTAAGGGAGATAAAAATTGAATTCCTGGGGTATACCACATATGTGGACAGAACAGTTCATTTTTGCTTCTCGCTGATTGGGAATGAACTTGCTATCTACGTATACTAATTCCAAAAATGTATCATGTTACAAGCATAGAAGCCTTAACTTTAGCACCATCATGTAGACATAAACGCAACACAGAGAGTGGAGCTTTCTTAGTGGGAGATATATTCGGAGCAGTGACACCACCAGTGGGAGTGATACTAAATGACAAAAAGATCAGGAATTGGAAACGCCAAGTCTGTATGAAAATTTTGAGAAACAATTGGTATCTGGTTCTCGGTGGCTGTAAAGAGGATAATAAAAACTGTATTAATGCCTATGCTGAAAATAGGATTATGCTCAATATTCCTGTATGTTCTATATCTAAGTTGTAAATATTTATTGTGCAAAAAACAAGATACTAACTAACGAAAATGTTTAAAAAAGACATGGGTTTAATGGGGATAATGAATGATGATTATATTAAAACATTACAACACACTAGGGGGATAAAAAGGAAAAGACCCGATACACTTAAGAACTAAACCACCTTTTAGATTTAGATGTGTAAGTTAAACCAAATGATGGTGAGGATTTACATCTTGAAAAGAGAGGGTGTGTGGGAGAATTAGCATGAATTTAGAAAACCCACGTACGCACTGTGTCAGAATCGCACTTTAAAAATGCTTTAAATGTTGTAGAAACGTTTGTTAGGAAATGACTTGTAGGAAAAAGTGTAAATGCATAATGCTTAGAATCCCAGTAAATAAATTGTAAAAATACATTAGCTAATCAATGTAAATTAATGTGTGTTTCAAACATCTTTGCACCAGGCAACCATTTCTCAATGCGTATATTAGCAAGGTCCAAAAGTCTGATCACTTTACTCTTGCTCACAGTTGCATGAATAAGATATTTAGCAAAACTGCTTAGCATTAGGGACATCTTTTCAGAAATGTGTTGACTGTAATATCGTGTCCATTCAGCTCCTCTCCCCATGTTTGATCATTTGTTAGAATACAAAGAACTTATTAAAACTGCTTAAGTTAAATGATGACTTAGAGACGGTTATGAATGATGTTTCCGAATAACATTGATAGATGCTTTCACATTACTGACTAGCCAGTGTTCATGCATCGAGATCACAGTGCATCCTTTAGCTTAGGTAAGAGGGTTGGTATGACTGACAACATCACCTTGTGAACTATTCTCATTGGATATCAACCTAGGACGCCTACAGAATTGTTCCAAAAGTATGAACCTATATTAATGAGTGTTTCCTAGGTAGTTAGTACAATTTCTTTTACCTCATTCTCCGAGACTTTTCCTTACAAATTGTTCCATTCCAGTAGTCCTGCCGCTGGACCATTCTTTGTCCTGAGACTTTTCTTTATTGAGAGTTGATTTCTTTAGCTATTCCCCTGAGGTGACCCTGTTTGTTGGCTGGAGTAGAGCCTTGGGATCAATGTGTTACAAAATAGTAAGTGAAGGCACTCTATGTAATTTCCATTTCCCTGTGAAGCAGTATATAAATAATTTTTATTTTTTGGGGAAGGATCCCAACCCTTGATATAAATACAGGTGCCATCTCTAAATTTTATAATCACCCTTACCTCCCTTTACCTCTATCCACCCCTTATTTAAATGCAATTGTTGCTAAGAACCCCTAATGAGATGGTTTTCTTTTATTGTTTTTGTTTTATTGAGCAGATCCATACCATTACAATTGAGAATGAGAATTCATAGAATATGTAATAGCAAAGAGAAATAGATATACCTAGATACAGTACATTTGGAGTTTCCCAAGAGATGTTTTATTTAATTTCCAATATATATTTTAAAAGGAAAGGCAACCGATAGTAGAGCATAGAATTTTTACAGTAGCCTAATAAACACCCATATAGAGTACAAAATAATTTAATAAAATAGAAGTCTAAAATTCCATATATTACAAAAACGGTGGATGTAAAACATAAGGTTATACTAAGGAAACCTTACTGTAGAGTGATAGAGATTAAATAAAGTGCCTTATTGTCGATTAAAGTGCTTCGATAAGAGTAATTGATGACTGATCCTGCTGTCTCAAATAATAAAGCCAACTATTTCCGGACTGTGGGCCCAAACTTGCATCTATGCCTATGCGCACGATGTTCCTAGTGAGACTGCACCAACTCGGTCCAAGGACTCTAAGGTGTAGTGAGATCTACACCTATTCTAAACCATACAGTTCTCCCTATCCTAATTGCTAATTAGGTCCAAGTATTGCCAAGAGGCGTTAAATCGCTTTAACCCCCCTACCCACTTGACATATGCTTCCTCAAATTGTTTAGTTCAGTCATTTTACTGAACCATTTTGATACCCCGGAACACTAAAGGTTCGCCAGTTTTGGAGAATCAACGAGCGAGCCACTGTGACAGTTATAGCCAAAAGCTTCTGACCCCCCTATTTAGATACATCCCGGAATTGTCCATTATGCAAAAAAACGAAGAGTATCAAAGCTGGATCTAAATTCAGAGACACAAATAGCCGAATGCAAAACTGCAACTAGCTTGGACCAGAAGGTGCCTACTTGTGGACAGGAATAGAATATGTGAAGCCAACCACCCTCACCCTGCTGCTTACCCCTGAAAGCAGCAGTTATCGAGGGCCGAGAAAATTTTATTTAATACCTCTGGTGCATAATAGGTCATCCAGCACGAGATAAACAACATTCTTTTCAAATTTGCCGCTCTCAAGGACGTATGGCCTAAGAGTGATATTGTCTGCCAATCTCTCACTGAAAAATTGCAGTGACTAGTTAGGAGTATTTTGTCTAACACATTGTGAATGTCATTGAGGTGTATCCCCAAATCATGTATTAGCTGATACCAGTTCCCTATTCCAGCCTATTAAGATGTTGAAGAGCTTCATGCCAGACAGCAATCTCATCCAGAACCCAAGGTTAGTGGTTAGTCTGGTATTATTAGTTGCAGATGATTATTGGAGGCTTGAGTGTCCAAACAAATCATTCCATGTATTAATTTCAGTTTCTATGTGGTGGTTTAAATTAATAGGACTTGTTTGTAATCATTAGTTGGGGGTGGCATGTGGTACATAAACATGGTTGGTGGTATTAATAGATATGCTAGAGGTAGTTGGGTATTGTTAGTTTGCAAAGGGATAATTTTCAGAGAAGGAGAAGTTGTGGTTGGTTGTGCAAATACATTATAAGCAGTTTGTATAAATAAAATAATTGAGTTTGAGGCAAAAAAGCATGTGACAAAGTAGGCTGTGCTCTGATAGAGGAGGCATGCAGAGGATGGAAGAAGGAGAGTGCCATTTGAAATTTAAAAAAAGGAGTGGTGACAATCAGAATTTTTAAGTAAAGGTCAGTTCGTGGATTTCATTGGTCAGATGCATTACCAGTGGTACTGATGAGTGTTCAATGCATTCCAGATAGGAAGACAGGATTATCCCCCCGTGAAATAGTCGTTTTTCATGCCATATTTTAGGGATATAAAGGATCTATTTTCAGATAGCATGAAATTTGCAGGTGCGAAACTGTAGAATGAAATTAGGTTATTTGCATGTAAAGATAGTGCCATATAAGGCAGTTTTGATAGGCACTAGAGTAAGGCTAACAGTCTGCCTTTTTATCAGTGATCATAAAGAGATCTAAAAGAATTGAAAACACTGGTCCAAATGTTGTCTGTGGTATATAGAAGCCCTTTGCTAGGGTACATAATTGGTAGTCCCGTATTGTCACTTTGTCCGTCCCCAGGTAGCAAGGTGTGTATACTGCTCTGGGCCTTAATGTATAAACTCAAAGCAGAAACAACAAATATTCCCTCCATTACTAGGGTGAAAAATGGAAGTTCGAATCCTAGCTGTGATGTTCCTGCTGTGTCTAGTGAACGTTCCTTTAGGCCCTGAAGTTCTGGGGCACAGTAACTAAGCCTAACATTAGTTATGGAGGGATGGCCCCATCTTTAATAAACATGATTATAATATTGAGCATTGAGCTGGTCTGGGATATTGAAGGCTTGTTTCATACATTTTGTTGAAGGCGGCTTATGATGAGAATGTTTTACATGTTCTATTTTATCAGTGCCTCCTTTCTTTCAATAGGATTATACCTGAAAGAGAAAGGGGGTTGATCTGCTCTGTTTTAGGTTAGTTCTGAGTGATCGCCTGCCTCCAATTTAATATTTATGCAGGGAGTCTATTTTTCAGCAGATCTGGTGATATTTGGGATGGGCTCAAGTGAAACCTAGGTAGGTTTCAGAAAATCTAATTTACATTTCTAATTAATATCACTAATCCTTTGGCTAGGCAATATATTTTCTTTGTCTGCTTTATTCGATTAGGCATTATGGGGCAGATTTACAATAACTGGCGCATCCCCAGGGATGCGCCAGTTATTGTGCGCCGCAGCTCCGCCACCCATGGTGCGCCGCATTTACAATGCGGCGCACCATGGGGCAAAAATGGCAATGATGCGTGACCCATCTGTGCCGTAAGGGTGACGCATTGCTGGAGTTGCGTCGCAAGCGCGACGCAGCTCCAGCAAGGCTTGTGGGTGCCCTATCTGTCCAATGCTGCGTCAAGCCTTACGCCTGCTTCAAGCAGGCGCAGGGTTTTGATGCAGCATTGGCCTAAAAGTGACTGAGTGAAATCTTGTAGATTTCACTCAGCCACTTTTGCGAGGCGCACCTGCCCCGGAACGCCAACCCTGCGCTGGAACGCCCACATGTGGCGCTGGGCTTTACAACGTGACGCATCTGCCTAGATGCGTCACGTTGTAAATAGGTCGCAGGGATGCGCCACGTTTACGCCGCCGTTGCGTGACGCAAACGTGGCGCAAGTCCAACATAAATCTGCCCCTATTTCTTTAATTTCCATGGTGCCTTGTTCTGGAAAATGCCAATAGGTTTATGTTTTTTAGGTCTTAATTAATTCTGCCCACCCTCTTTGTTGTTGTTTGGTCTATTGATACGACTTTCTTCAGGCTCCCTATACCTTCTTAGAAGAAGAGATGTATAGATATTGTAAGTCTATATTTTTTCCTATTTAGTATAAAAGTGGGGTCTACCAAGTTCATAGTAACATTTACCTTTAGTTTCAGATCTCATAGCACGATGGTGTTGTCGACGATAAGGCACATTCGCAGTGAGAAGGTTCAAGACCTACTTTAGAAAATTATGAAGATGAATATGCTGTTGGTGTATCATGTGCTGCAAGGAGCGTTTGTTGGGTGTGTATCTGTATGAATGTGGTGTGTGGCGGTGTGTTTATTTGCAAGCTAGGCTCTCAGGGAGTATTAACAAAATACCTCATTTTTAATGAGATCAGTTTTTCTGTGGTGTGGCAACTAGCATTTGGGAATGACAGCATACGTCATGCTTTGCTACCAATGAATGAAAGCATCTATAGCTGTTCATCCTCAATACAATTTAAGTAAATGTATCTAATGTTCTGTTTATCTCTTTTTATTCTAGGTGGTTTTAATCCATACATGCCAGCCTTTTAGAACTTGAAAGTGGGAAATTAACGTACATTTCGGTGAGAATGTATTTCCTCTTCTGACTTCTATTGAAGCTGAGGCAATTTCAGGTCAGACAGCCAAAATAAAGGGATTTTCCCTTTAAGAAATCGAGAGTCTCCCGCCCGAATCAGGATTATCTTCACGTATGTGAATCGTCGGCAATCCGTGTACATATGGTCTGGTCCGTTTTAGTACCTAATGACTCCCATCTGTAGCGACTCTTGCACATTCACTTTCATTTTCCGTTTACTCCGCCCGATATTTTAGTGTGTTTTTTTAATTCTTGAATGTGTAAAATGTTGGGATTAGGAATTTTATGAAAGCATTTAAACATACTTTTACTTAGTTTTCTGTTTGAAGATAAACGCATTCTAATGATTCGCTAGTGATACACTTTAATTGGCGCCACTAATAGCCTCCCCTTAGCTGTAGATTTGGTATGGAAATGTTGCTCTTGCTACAGTTTGGTGGTAATCTAGACTTATATCGGATCAAACAAAACGTGCACTGTTGCCAAGAAATGTTGCATTGCCATTTGCACAGTTTAAGGCGGCGCAAATACTTGAGAAAGGAAATGTATGCACCAACTGACCACTGTAAAAGTCCTTTTCACACTGGTCTCACGCCACACATGTCTTTTGAGTACTGGTCAATCGATGCAAGTGTGTTTTTTTTGCTTTGGTCAGTTTGTACAAATGGGGGTTTAAAACTGTCTGACACTACTGCATATGTCTGCGATGTGGCCCACACACGTTCTTAACATGTGGATTGCAACCACAGGGCGGTGGCATTAGTAGCAAAAGGTGTCTTCTTTGTTCTCAAACGTAAGAAAAATTCCTGCTACCACATAAACGAGAGTAGTACTGAGAAAACATTATAAAGTACTCATCAAAAGGGAATATTGTGTTTAGGAAACCTCAAACATATTAGCACATCTGGGTTGTAATTTAACTTGTTCGCGTGAGGTGGGACGGCATACATTTATTTTATTCATTCCATTTGAAACATCGATTAACACGGGTCTAAGAATGAATGCGTGAATGAGACAAAATTAGAAATTTAGCACAGGAAGTACGCATGCAGCACCTGCACCTGAGTGATCTAATTTGCATTGATTTATGAGTTAATCTCAGAAACCTGTTTCTGCTGGCAGGCGTCCATTCTGCGAAAACAATAAATTGCCTTGCTTTTTTGTTTTCTTTAGCAAATAAAGTTTCCTGTCCCTATGCTGGCATATCCTTTTAGGGCATTGTATTAGGGAGTATTTTGGAATATGTTGTTTTGTTAGGAGATTTTTGTGTGACATTGTTTTTGACCTTTGCATGGCCTATTCCTTTTGTTGTGTGACTCAGAATGCGGGATATAGTCTGCTGGTTGTGGGTTTTTTAAATGGGGGCTCTTTAGAGAGAGGCACGTGTGTCCGTGCCTTTGTATCATGGTTGCCCCACACCAGCTCAAAAGCTCCAAAATATATGTTCCATTGGGTTCAGTAAGAGCATCCTTCCCATAATGTTCGAGACTAGCAGAAACGTTCTTGTAGGGGTTTTCATTGTACTAACTTAATTCTATATTCCATTTTAGCTGATCAGCCTTGAGTTAAATAAATCACAAGTCTCTAAGAAATTCAACATTTTCCATTGTGGTGCTTCCTTTGCCTGTCAATTGGACGTATTAACCTAAAACATATTAGGAAATTATTTGAACGTCAAGTGCGACTAATTCCATCATTCACATAGAGTTAATAAACAATAACTTGAAGTTACTTTTTTACATAATGACAGAAAAACATTCTCGAAACGAAAATAATATGCATTTGTACTACAGACTCCAATGACAACTAAGAATATGTGTCCATACCCAATCAATATTGCTAATGAGCCTAGATATAAAGAAAATAATGCACGTCACAGGGAAGTTGACATATTTACCCTAGCTGTGGAATGAAGTATTTCTCAGGCAAGAAACATTTTTTTTTCACGCTAGCAGGGTGTTAGCAGTTTGCAACAATTACATTATGTACGACAATGTAATGGACATTACCCTCTCAACTATTTGCATACACTCTTTTCTTGCTTCAATAAACAGGAAGAATTCTGAGTGCCCACCCACACGCACGCGCACACACACAGAAGTGCAATCACACGTACACACACACACACACACACACACACGTGCGCACACACGCATATGGGCATACACGGATCTCTAAAGAGCAAAATCAATAATTTAATGTTGAACAATGCTCAGCTGTAAAGCCCCCAAAACACAATTTAAGTAAATATAGTGCTCATTAAGACGTTAAACTACAAGTTTCAACCGAATAAGACCATATATTTTTCTCTAAAGATAAAATCATACGTGAATGCCATTAATACCCACAAACACTAAATAATGAAATATAGATAACATCACAAGGTGCATCATTTATATTTCACAGTGAAGGAATCGACTCGACTCTCCGATTCGTTTCACCTGCAACCTGTTTGACTTTTCTAAGCAATTGTAATAATACTAAATAAATACCACTTACTTCTCAACCAAAATATAAATTCATATTTTCTTTTAGTGGGACAAAAATTTTGATTTGTTTGAAACGTGTTGATCCATGAGAATGCTAAGTCACATTAAGGCTGTTTTTTCAAACTGCAAATGCACGGGGTTAGGCCGTGGTGTGTGGGCTGGGGTGAAATCCTTTAATTATTCATTTTGAAATGCTTTGCTGTATTCGCCTAGATCGTTCCGAAACGCTCACAATATGGGCGATTTACTTTAGAAACACATCCGAAACGGTGATTTACTTCAAAACACCCCCTAGCAAAATCCAAAAGAGAGTCTGGCGAAGAAGTAAGACTTGCTATGAGCATATTTTCACTCATCTAGGTGTAGTATTTGAATAATATTTCCAAACAGGGGACACATACTGGTAATTTCTAACCCAATATGTCAAGATATAATTATATCTTGGTCATTATATTGTGTGTACTGTCACAATACTTCTTAGGTAGACTCTTAGGATTTTATTTATTCTTTGACTGTAGCCATATCAGTGTTGTCACCTTCTTGTATGTTCTTTACGAGACTTAAATCATACGAAATGAGTTAAGGCCACTGCACACCCCGGAGCTTTAAAGTTGTAGCACTGTGTTTAATACAGCATTGTTGGTACACATGCTTCAATGTTCTCTTTTTAGCACTACATAGCGTGCCATAGACATAGGAGAGGTTTCGCTTTTAAAAACTGTGAATATGCCTATTAATGTGTCTGAAATTACAGCAAAGGCGCCTACCATGTTTAATTCTTTTATTACTCTAGTGTGCAACTCTTTATTCTTTTCAGGTTGAGGCCTCCATTATCGCTCGACCTGTTAAACGTTACTGCTGCACAGTATCTGAATAATGTAGCTAGGTGCTAGTTTTTTCTGCTAAAATGTATTTTAAGAATCTAAACCTAGTTTTTAAAAAAAGGTAACCTGCATCATCTTTTTAAAACTACAACACATTATTACAGGTAAAGGTGTGTCCTGGAACTGGTTTAATTTTTATTAAAGGGTCTGTCTTTGCACTTGTCTTTTGTACTGTTAAGTTCATGTGTCCTAACCTGGTATGAGCGGTCCACTACTCGTGTCGGTACTCCCACTACACCTGTAACAAGTCCTTCAATTGTAACCATTGCTCATCTGTCTATGACTGTGCTGCCTTTCTTGTGTATTATGTTCCTACTATCTACATAGTGTCCTATTGCTTTCTGAAGCTGTGTACGCAATATAAACATAACCCAAATAATATTAAATAAAAAAATAATAAAATGCTAATTTATTTAGCTATGTTTACAGAAAGAGGAATGTGTGTCATATGCAGAATAGTGCACGGTAGCCTGTTCTCAATGTTCTGAATGTGACTGCATGAATATGCATGTGTGTGACAACAAAAGAAGGAAAAAGTGTCTATTGTGCACTTCCACAAAACATAATTTTAAGACATTTTTCATTAAAACCTTAAAGCAGGCACAGCTAGAGGGGGGAGGATTACACCTTACATCTTCAGTAAATATACTTTGGCCTACATACCAAGTAGGGTTTTAATTGTAGGCTTCTTGCTCCTAGGACACCGCTGCTTTAGCAAGACTTAAATGCAGCAGCCTCAATCCACGGGTTTTTGAAAGGGTGATGAGTCGGCAACCTGAAATAGCAGAATGCAAGGTGATAGACAATATTGTTTAAACTTATGCTTCAACTAATCATGTGAAAACTCGTTAATGCAATTTAGGGGAGTAAATCATAAATGTTTTCTATTCCTATGACTAACTCATTGAAGGCAGCATTGCAGGTTTGCCAGTGATGCTGGTGTGGGTTTGTTACACCCCTTTATCAAGGGAATGGCATTCACACACTGTGATCTTATTAATGATTCTTTTGGCTTTTGAGAACTTCAGTAAGAGATTCTGAATCTAGTCTATGTACAATTTGAAAACAAGTAAAGAAACCAAAACAGCAAATGTCTGTTATGAATACTTTGTCCATGAAGCAGCACAAATTGGTATGGATTGCTCTGATTGGATCTACAGATGATACATAAGATGTTGAAAGTGTCCGTGTGGCCCTTGACAAGGTCATGAACTTTATTGTTCAACACTGCTATTTTTTCAGTTCATCATTACCGAAGTGTTAAAAACACAATCCGTGCATAAATCCATTAGATTGGCGGGCTAACAATGAGTTTAGGTTGCATGCAGCAAAACAAAAACAATGTGGAGGAAATAAGTGCTAATGCTGCAAAATACCTTTTATCTCTTTAAAGTCATTTTAATAAACAAATGGTACAGAAGAAGAATGATAGTCGTAAAGGCAGATCTCAAATGACAAACCTAACCCTGATTTAAATGGGTGCAGTTGAACTTGTATAGTTCTTTGTGTGTTGAATGTTAAAAAGTCGTTAATAATCCCAGTATAGGAATGACAATAAATATCTTATTGATAAACACTGAAGGTAGATAGAGCTGTTTACAAAATGTGGTAAGCGTCTCCTACACATTCATTTTCAAATCAGTTAAAAAAACAGTATCTAAAGCACCAATTACTGAGTAACCAGCAAGTCTACATGTCTTTTGGTCTTAAAAACCTGTACTTTACAGCTGAAATACAGGCAAATGATAAGATATCACAATTATTTGGCCATGTATCTACTCAAGGAATTAAAAATTGAGCTACAATACATTTAATGCCTAATGCCTTATTCACTATCTAAAAGGTATTTCTTGCTTCTGTATATTTTAATGAAGTGAACGTGTTTATCTATCTATTCAATAATAATAGCTTGTTTTTATTGCGTGCTTCATACTATATTTCTGGCATTTCTAAGTGCTGTAAATAGCAGATGTTTATATTACCTAATTTAGGTTACTCAGTGTACTGACTGCAAAAAGCTGGAAGGCTGAGTCTGCCTTACCATGATTCAAACTCATTACCTCGCAAACACCAATTATGTCATTGTATAAAGTTCAAATTACTCAGGCATTATCTAGCTAATATAATTATAGTGCCCATTTTTATTGGACATACCAAAAATGTAATTATTTATTAGCTCATAAAAGATAGCCAACCACATTATTACCTAATATTATGGTACTCATTCTGGCAACCATAAAAGGGTGAAAAGCTCTGTCCTTCAATTGTACAAAACTTATAGCCAACAAAGAGTTATTTCATAGATGGAACAAAAATATTAAAAAAGATTTAAGTTTTGTTGAACAATAGGCGCACATTCAAAGTGTGCTATCTTTATCAGTGAAAGATTGTTAATGTGCAGGAAAAGCACTCATGAACTGCACTGTAACATTTTTGGTTTGTGTTGCATCCACTGCCATTTGAGATACTTTAGTCTTTTTACAAGGTCCAATATATTACAGCCTGTTTGTACTATTGACTGCTTTTGCAAATGCCCAGGTTCACTCTTTTCATTAAATGCCTCATCATGAACAAACAACAATGAAAATGTATCTTTAAGCGCAGCTCACATTCATGTCTGCTTCAAAAAAATAGCAATGTCTGAAAAATCCCAAGAAATTAATCGACATATCAAATTGCATAAACATTATTTACTGTTTGATTTAGCAATGAAGACTTTAAGTGCAGGTCACGATAATATTATTATGCCAATATTTTTGAAAAACAGCCACACATTCTTACATCTAAAAGTAAAGAATGTAAATCTATAAAACACATTTACATTCAAAAAATCACTTTTAAGATCCATGCTCCTAAAGGCAAGTGTAAAGCAAGAATCTAGCTGTAAAAAGCAGAGAGAAGTACATTAGCAACATCCCTTAAGAAGAATAGCACCCTTATAAAAACAAATTCTGTCAGAAGCATAATTCCATAGATAGGGAGGCATTCAGATAAAAAGCCTGACAAGACAGATACACTGCAAGATATTTATTTGTAATTTGCAAGAAATGTAAATGTAAAAAATATGCAGGGCTCTGTTCTGACTGACAAGATATGCAGTGCCGAAAAAGCATCTTGATGGGGTTATGATGGGTCAGTTTATTGTACACGTGCTACATATTAAAGAAGCTGGAACAGTCATGTTGGCTTTGTTGCTGGGTGTGACAAGCGTCACAAGCCTATATCTGCTTGCCCTGATACACCTGTCTACACCTGTCTACACTGCAGAGTAAAATGTCCCAGGATACACTTTATGCCTTAAAGAATAGCCTTGCCACTGTGGATGTTTACTAAGGGTTCTGCATACATCCCATCACATATGGTCTGCAATCTGGGCACTCACAAGGTATGGGTAGTAAGGTTTTTTCTAGCATTGCAGATGCTGCCAATGCAGGAACCTATAGACAGAGCTAGAGGTAGGCTGACACATGAGGAGAATGCCAGAAAGACAACTAGTGATAAAGGATAGGGATAAACAGATACACATAAAGGCAGGCACTAAAAACTGTGCTTGGAAAACACATATTTTGTATGGGAAATATCATATTGGATTCATTATACATAATTTGTGGAGATTACATAAACCCCAGTCCGATGACTCTCTTCTTACCAGTTATGTAGTTGATAATGAGGACAATGCATTTAGAAAATGAAAGCTTCAGCATAGTCTTTGTTTAATCATTGTGTTTATATATCAGCCGCGACCCGTGGAGGGAGTTGTGGTGGGGCAGAGAGGTGGGGCGGGGGAGGGGCATGGTGGGGGGTGCTAAAAACAGTCATATAGATAATTGGAGGTAAGTAAACAATTTAATTAATAAAACGAATTTCGTAGCGCGCCGTGCATCGCAAAATGTATTGGCAAGATCATTGTTATTGAAAACAGTACGTAAAATAGTGCATGTTACTGGATAGGTGTCGTTAGTAAACAGATGAGAAAATGTTAAGGTGAGGTTTCAGTAAAATATGTTTTGCTGTATTAGGAAGTACATCCTGTCGACAGCACTAGTGTTAGTTGAAGGCTCTGTCAGCAAGGTTCAGGTAGCAGTTAGCCCTAACTGCAATTAGAATGTTCAGATGTTCTCTGTTTCCTCGAGGTGATTCTGATTAAACAAGTTAATAGTGTAGCTCACAGTTAAAATACGATGCTTTCTTTATCTAAGCACATTGTCAGACTGGATGCTAATTAGCAGTTGGGAAGGAAATCACACATAGATTAAGACCTCTATTAGATCACATTCATAACTAACAGGAATTGTGCCATTTATTCAAATTATTGAAAATGATTTAAACTAATGAAATGGGGTTTGAAACCACTGCTTTTTGTACGGTATTTAGTTTTTTTTTCCAATGAGGACCCCACCTAGTCTCAGTCTAATTGCCTTATCATTAGCTAGTCTGTAAACATGACAATGCACCGAAAAAATACAATTTTCAAAACATACAGGTCCTCATATTCAATATCCATGTTTAGTCATTATTTTCTCCATAACAAGGAAAAGAAAGCATTTTATTTTCGGTTGGAAAGATGGCCCATTGCTAGCAGAATATTACTGAGAGCAGGTGCAAAACACTTCACTCTATAGAGAAGTGTGTTTGTAAGAGTGTCTTACATGTTCTACTAAACCTTGCTAGGTAGGTAGGTAGATCGATAGATCGATAGATAGACAGACAGACAGACAGACAGACAGACAGATTGATAGATAGATAGATAGATAGATAGATAGATAGATAGATAGATAGATAGATAGTCAGATAGATAGATAGATAGAAGATAGATAGATAGATAGATAGATAGATAGATAGATAGATAGATAGATAGATAGATAGATAGATAGATAGATAGATAGATAGATAGATAGATGTAAAAAGGTAGCTAGGCAGAGAGAAGAGCATGCCCATCTAAGAAGAGAAAGACAAAAACCGGAAAAGAAACATCAACTGGACAGATAGACATTTAAATAGATTTACAGACATACATAGAGATTGGAGCATGCTTACTTAAAAAAGTAAAAGGAATTAAGAGCGAACGGATGAATGGGTAGATGGGTAGGATCTGGATAGATAGATGCAGATGGGGAAGAACTCATAGACATGCAGGTGGATGAAGGGGCAAGTGGAGAGAGAAATGACACAAGACAGATGATTTATCAAGAAGACGAGATTTGGAAGGATGTTAGGAAAGATGAATTGAGAGATAAACATCTAGCCAAGCAAATCAAAAGATGAAGACACATTGATGAATATGCTAAAAGAACAAGAGAGGAACAGAGAGATTTACAGAAAGGTTCACAGATTGAAAGAAATATAGATATACTAATTATTAACAGGAAGAAAAAAGACAGCTAGGCACTAAATAAAATAAAAACAGACGAAGAGGGAAGTAGAAAACAGCTAAAAGGCCAGTACAAAAGCACACAACCCGGCGTAGATACGTAGAAGAGCTGTAAGGTTTGAAAGGATGCAATGTTCTACAGTATTGTTAATATCTGCGTGCTTAAAAGTGCACAAAATAGCTAGTTGCAAGAAAAACACAAAGATCTTTATGTAAACTATAAATTTAGCTGTTAAATGTTTGCTAATGAGACCCACCATAATGCAGCACATCGCATGCAATACGAACACAGGAAGCTGAATTATTTCCTTTATTATTAATCACTGAGATGTATAGTTTATTCTACATATGCATAGAAGCCAACAAACGCGACTACATTTAAAATAGGCCCTTAGATTTTATCGATGTAAATTATCCCGTCCCCTGGTGTATATAAAGCATAATTGTATAATTGTGTGTATTTCTAATAAAACTGTTAAGTCAACATTGTTATACAAATAAAACTCGTGGATGAAGTATGAGAGGCACGTACAAAATTATTCATTTTTATCCAAAACGACCCTTTTTTAAATATTCCATTTCACAGAGACAAATGAAATAACTAAATTAAAAAAAATGTCATACCTTGAAGAGCACACGAAAATTAACGCATGCAAATAAAAAAAAAAACCTTTCTCTATGTGTGTGTGTGTAAGGGCGAATAACAAAACCGGGTACAACCCCCAATGTGTAATACAGCAGCATGCTTAATAATTCCAGGTCATTAACGTTAGCTATATCTAAGACAAGGTGGCATACTTACACTTCTAACGACCCCTCAAATATTTAGCCTCCACTGTTTCCATGCCTCTATATTTTTTTAAGCAGTTTATATAACTATATGCATTTCTAGCTACTATTTTCACAGAACAAGAAGCCTCCACTGTGTGCAAGCTTTATCTAAATAGCATTATCGACAAAAACAGCACGAGTTGTAATCTCAAATATGTTTGCCCAGGTTTTTCCGTTTATCTTACCTCACGAATTCTCCAAGATTCCTCCACTGAGTTTCCACCGGACTATTGAAGATTTATGGATTTGCGTTTATAGATATATCGCTCATTTGGCCACATTGTTCGCAGTGCGGACAAAGCATATGCTGCTGAAAGTACCTTGCCTATTAGAAGCATCGAACACACAACTTACGTATGGGGAGCGTGGCCCCGAATTTCATCCTCATCTGAATAAATCTGTAAGCTTGTCATAAAGTTGACATGATACCCTCACAAATTGGCAAAATTAATATATGAAGATGCTGTAGTGATTGTCCTACATACTGGGGTTTTCTTCTGAATTCAATTAAACATCGGTTGTATCTTCACTGATGCATGCCTTCGACCCCAAACAGAATTACTGCAATGATGATCTGCGCGTCTGCGGACAGAAATAGTTTAAAATATCTGCATTCATTAGTGGCGTGTCCTAATGGACAACACAATAGTACAAATGCTGCCATAGGTAATTATTAGTGGATTTCCTGTCAGTTAGTCGAATCTACTAAAAGGCCAATTATTCTGATGAAACACAGGTTGAAAGGCTGGTTAATATAGGATTTAATGGTGACATTGCATCGCAATTGGGAAGAGGAATTCTACCACAATGCACTTTTGAATCAATTATTATAATGAAGGTATTTGCTTATGGAAGCATGGGGAGTGAATTGTTTGCAACTTTATCTTGATTGACCTAAATGCAGTCTTCGGAGCAGGGCTGTTCCTCTGAAAACCTGTTCGAGGCCCTTCGAGGAGCCACATTAGAGGAGATGGGATTCCCAGTCAAAAAGGAGATTTTAGCTTTGCCTAGCCTGCCACAGCGATTTTCACCCACAAGTGCCACACATGCTGCCTGGATGTGTATTTTCATTTCTTGGTTTATTGTGCAGCATCTGCTCTTATACCACCTGATCCAATTGTCGTCCATGCCCTCTCTTTCATTTCCATGTGAACCATTTCACATTATTGTCCCTTTCCAGGACAGACCTTTAACACTGTGACAAAGGATACTCGCACACATATGATGTCGTTTCTATCTATCCATCTGTCTGCCTCTTCTAAACGTGAGAGAGGTCTAGAGCCGTTAACACGACACAGACCCTCTTTTTTATTTATAACAGACTCCTGCTTACTCCCTCTGTTCTTCACTCATACTGCTCAGACATCTCACACTCATGTTGGTCATGCCTATCGCCACAAGCAGATTTGTTTCACATGTTATTTACATGCAAATTGGTTCGAGCCTTCTGGGAGAAAGTTTGGTCACAACTTAATTGAATTTTTCACACTAATCACCCCTTCTCTATTTTGCATATCTTTCTAGGTTGCTTATCTCCTGTTCGGGAACATTCTCATGTAACTACCAAAATTATTGACTTACTGCTAGCAGTAGCCTTTCAACAACTTACCACCAATTGGAAGGATTTCTACAAAAATTTCATTTCAAGCATGGTGGTACGCTGTCTGTTATAACCATAGATTAGATACTACTTTTGTGTATCCACAGCATTTGGCACCCAAACGATTAGCCTTGTGGGAACCGGTGATATCTTTTATAGACTCTAGTGCTAGGCGTTTTTCCTCTTTTACTCCTTTGCAACAAGAAGTAGATAAACCTCCATGACTTCCTTTTTACTTCACTTACCTTTATTTTCATTTCCCATATATTACAAAATTTTGCCAATATGATAGAGCTGTTTTCATTGTTTTAGCTTTTCACAGGTTGCATTTTTTCTCTTTGTATGCTTTCTGACTCTACTGTTGTATTTTATACCATGTATTTTCTTATTATTGGTTTTTCTTTTTATTGTTTTTTTATGCTATTGTTTTTGACATTATATCCTTTTAACTTAATAAAATCTTCTTTGAACTTTAAACGTAAGAGAGTATGGTATTATGGCCTGGTTGTGTCATTAGAAGAGTGTGTATGTGTTTGTGCATGTCTATTTATTTACAAATGTATTTTTATTTTCTGGGAGTCGATGGGGAGTTTTAAGGCTGGTTTGGACACATCTGTCTCTTTTCTCTGGTGTTTTGAATAGTGTGAGTGGGTTTCTTTGGGAGCCCGTTGTTATGGGTTTGTTGAACATTGGAATATAATAATGTGCCAATAATTAGGAACCATTAATAACGAAACAGCAAGGTCAGCCATATTTATGTTCACTTGACATAACTTAATATGCAAATTTCGATACATCATTCACATAATGTGTCAAGAGTACTGCAAAGTGTATTAGAAAATGAAACATTTAAGGAAATTACTGAATGACTTTATGGACAGACCTATTTTGAAATTGGTCATATTGCTGTGTATTTTCAATATTAATGTATGGAATAATATTTTGTATGTATGATAATATTTTGTTTATAATAATACTTTTGATAATACTTATGTACACTGTTATAATTGACTTGTGTCTTTTCTTGCTATGGCTGTGTCTTCCCTGTTGCTCAGCTAGTATGTGTGTTAGAATGCCTGATGACCTCATGGAATGTTGGAGTGCCTGGCTTGAGAGTAGAGTGTCAGTTGATGGCAGATTGGCTGAGCGGCAGGGAGGCTGCTCCTGGTGGGATTAATTTATATCTACCAATCTTATTCTAATGAGCTTAACCCGGAACTAAGCTTTATTAAATCCAACCTATTTTATACACCTGGCTCAAAGGACCATCAATTACCACATTTGGCGACAATTTAAAGAACTTTCGCATGAAGGAACGAGTCTGTGTTTGAATGAACTAAGAAACTACTGCAACTAAGGAACTTACAAAAAAATATTGGAACTACTTAAACCTTAAAAGGAAAAGGAGCTTAACCTGGAACTAAGCTTTAATAAATCCAACCTATTTTATACACCTGGGTCAAAGGACCATCAATTACCCCATACACCCACATTGAAATGCATATTTATAGAGACTTCAATAGCTCATTGTAAATATCGCTATTAAGAGGGTGGAATAAGTACCCTTTATACGACTTTTAACTACCATATGGCCAATTATAAGGTCGCTTGAATTCCTGATAGGTGCAGTAACAGCTGCAAATCCATCAACATGTTATATTTCACCGTGGGGACTCTGAGTGCTAAAAGTAGCTAAAATCTCTAGGTGAAAGTACTTAGTGTATGAGGCATGACAGAGGGAGTTCAGACCTACAATTACTAATGTGCCTGTAATTCTTCATCCCTCAGGGAGATCTTGAGTTTCACCAGTAATTCCCATTAGGTTCACACCCACTCCCAATGTTTCCAGTGCAATTGACATCTTTAACCCCAGTTAATTGGCCTTGATGCTCCCGCAATTTCCCTAAAAGAGATAACGGATGCTTTAAACAGGATACTCCATACAAGGCTCCAGCCTTATACAAGATCCCTGGTGACCTCCTTTGTAATTAACCTATTATTTGGGCCCCTTACTTATGGACCCTGTTTAATGCCATCCTGCAGGGAATGCCGATTCCCTTCATCTGGCTTAGGGCAGAAATCACATCGATTTACAAAAAGGGCTCACCACTCCTCCCTGCCAACTATCGTCCCATCAGCCTCATAGATGTCAGTCGGAAGATATATGTCCGAGTGCTGCTGGGCCGACTTCAGAGTTGGATGGAGGAGTATATTATTCTCAGCGCCTACCAGGCCGGATTTAGAGCAAGAATGTCCACAATAGATCACATTTTTAGGTTGCAACTATTGCATTGGAAGACAGTGCATTTGGAGGGTGGCAGCCTCTACTTGATCTTTGTGGACTTAAAATCTGCATTTAATTTGGTACCCAGGGAAAGATTGTGGGCCATTTTATTAAATTTGAGGGCCCCTCTATATCTCTGTCACCATTTGAAATGTCTCCACGAACGTAACTTTGCCCAAATTAGGTATGGAAAAAACAGTGAGCTCACTGATTCCATACCTATAGACAGAGGTGTAAGACAAGGTTGCGTGCTGGCCCGACCCTTTTTTGCCTTTTCATCAGTGGCCTAGTGGAGGCCTTCGTTGCTGGGAAGGACATAGATACACCTAGGTTGGCGAACCGCAAGGTACCAGCCTGATGTTCACCGATGACACCCTCCTGCTATCAAAGTCTCCCATGGGAATACAGAGAGCCCTAGACACCTTTTATTCCTCTGTAAAAGTAGAGGGTTAGAGATCAAATCACAGAAAACCAAATACATGGAATATAATGCAGGTAACAGCACACAACCAAATCCCCAGCTAGATGGGAAACCACCAGAGAGAGTGACCGTTTTTGAATACCCGGGAATTACACTCACTGAAAAAATGGACTGGGGTGTTCAAATAAAGAAGGCAAGTCTAAAGCTGGACCAGACAACAGGAGGGATAGCAAAGATGCATAGGAAGTGTACCCATAAAACCGGTGGGCCGGTGGTGGAAATTTACAAAGCACAATCCAGGGGCGCTACCCTGTATGGGGCAGAAATCTGGGGCCACCGGCCACCAGATTCTCTATCCAAAATGGAAAATTCCTTTGTCGGATAATTTCTGGGTCTTCCCACAAGCACACCGCTCACACCGCTCTGAATGGATCTTGAGGTTGGACCAGTTGCAGAGGACGTTGCCCTCAGACCCCTTGTATTCTGCCGACGTCTATGGAGTACCCCAGAACTAGCTGCTTACAGGGAAGAGTTGAAGAAAGTGCTACGCTTACAGGGAGGGAGCATAATCCCATGGCTGGCCTACATTAAAAACTCCTTAACAGTAATGGGATTGGGTGAGCTGAGAGCCAGCACTGAACTAAGTTGTTTGACAACATACAGGAAGGCCTTGTCAAGGAGCTTCAGGGAGTACAAACTCACTCAAATATAGGGGAGTTCTGCGACTGGTGCATTGACCCCAGCATTCTTAGAGACAAAACATCATTATAGGTTAGAGCCTGCCCTCAATGACATTCAGCCAGCCCTTGCCAAAAAGCTTTATTTACAGTTCAGGTATGGGGTACTTCCACTACGAGCTTTCACAAACAACTGGGGAGGCACATCAACGCAGGGATGCCCGGCATGCATTAACACACCGGAGACAGATCAGCATGTACTATTTTTCTGTCCAGCATATTAGAAGGCGAGACACCGATGGTTATTGCAGTTATGCAGAAACCTCGGAACAAACCACTGCGCACAGGTTTCAGGATACTAACATATGACACTAGTATCCCTATTGCGTATTCAGTTTCTCGTCATTTATTTTCCATGTGATGTGCACGGCAAGCTATTTTAAAATGAGGTCCGGCCCGATCTGATCATTCTATTCTACCACTGTAATTGGTCTCTTTTAATCTCATCTTGCAATATTTTATTGGTGTGTGTACTTTGTAAAATCTCAAATTTTATTGGAATTTTATAAACAATACTGTAATGCACATGCACTTTATTAAGCTATTTGCATCTTGAAAAATGAAATCCGTATTGGGATATTCGATCGTATGAATTGTACTTGATTTTTTTGTCTGTGCTTTTATGGCTTGAATGGCGGAAATAAATAATTTTTCAATGACTGATATCTTTAACTCCCAGGAAGAAGGGAGAAGTTAATGGGGCTGGCACTGAGGACCCTTTTTGTGGTGACCACATATGTGTATGTGGAAAAGTCACAGATACATTTTCCCTGTGATACCTTTAGAATGTTTAAAAAGCACCTACCACATGTCACCAGAACTGACAATGGCATTTTAGGACCACAGCTCCTGTTTCTCTTTATGTATTTTAATAGTACATATAAAATCACAATGCTTCATCCTAAAAAGGAAAAACATTAGTCATCCTATTAAGCTAAATTACAAGATGCTTGAGGTGTTTTTCATCATTGTATATCTTTTGGTAGTCAGCCTGGCACAGAATATTGATTATTGTTAAAATGGACTGGTAACCTAAGCTCAAAATATAATAGACAGCTCCAGCTTGGATACAGACATTTGTAGTGCTAGCAATCAACATGATGACCCAGGCAGGTTAGTACATATTCTGCTGGTGGCATTTGAGGTGTTGAACCATTGATTGAGAGACTTAATTAACATTAGCAATTTCATAATACATCAGACAAGGGTAGTGAAAGAGAGTCAGAGGAAAAGTTAAACCTGACATCCTTCATGTAGTATTCCCAGAAACGTTTTGCGTTTGCTCCTTCTGTGTTGGAGAATGCATTTTTGTTGTCTTTTGGACCCTGTGCAATTTACCACTGCTAACCAGTGCTAAAGTGAATTGTGCCATCCCCTTAAAACATGCTCAAATTGTCTTACACCTAATTTGCACATTTAATTTACTTGTAATTCTCTTGTAGATGGTACTACATGTACCCAGGGCCTCTCCATTAAATGCTACTAGTGGGCTGCAGCACTTGCGTCACTCACTAATGTGATCATTTTAAACATGTCTCACGCTTGTCATTGCACTTTGTGTGTGTGCAGTTTTAAACTGCCATGTTGACCTGGCAAAATAAACATTTTGACAAGCCTAAGCCATTCTTTAAGTAGGGAAGGATGGATTGCATTTAAAAAGTAGGACATGTGTACTGAAGTTTTGCATGTCCTTGCAGTGAAACACTCCTAAAGCAATTTTCTCTGTTGTAAGGCCCATCTCTCTATTTGACTTACACTGGGTTACTTTATTGCATTTAATAATGATAACTTTGAATTGGGAGCCACAAGAGATATGCTGTTTGCTCTCAAATGAATTGCAATTTAAAAACTTTTGTAATGGTAAAGTCGGATGTTAACTCACAATTCTGAAAATGCCACTTTTGAAAAGTTGAAATTTTTTTGTCCTAAACATTTGTGTTTTCTGCCAATGTCCTGGGTCACATGAACATGAATGGCTCTGTTTTAAGGATTTGTGCATTGCTTCAAACAGTAACACAAAAAGGGCTTAGGTGTGGACATGATGGGCTATCCAGTCAGGGTGATATATGAGGGGCTGTACCCAACCCTACATACACTTCAAGGGCTTTGCCTGCTGCTCACACAAAGAAACCTGACACCAGGCATGCCCCATCTCTTGTCATCCCAGACAGTTTGGAGCATAAACAGGGGAAGAATTTTCCAGAACTATTTGTCGGGGTAAGACAGGGAGTCAGCTCACACAAAGACTGGCACCAGGTATAAATATGAAACTCCAGAGCCACTCTTCAGAACACTCCTGGACCTTTGGAAGTTATAATAGGGCTTGCTCGTTATCGGAGTTATGCCCGGATGCTTCAAGGACTGCCTTGCTGTCTGAGAAGGAACACTGGACCTGCTTGCCTTTATAAGGAGAGTGATCCAAGGGTAATTTGGCTGATCTCCTGTGTAAGCTACAGGGGCAAAACATGATTCAGCGGCCTCCATTCAATTGCCCAGCTGACCTGCTGTAACTGGACCTGCCTGGACCTGAAATGTGACCTAACTGAGCCCTGCTGGAATCTGCTGGTGTGAGTCCCTGATTCCAAAGCGGTGCCTCCCGAGGTCTTGGACTCTTGGATGATATCAGAGTGTACTCCTACTGAAGAAAGGTGAAAATCCTGAGGCTCAGGCTCCTTGCGACTTTACCAAGACTCTGCTTCCTACGACCACCGCTAAAACAAAGTTCCAGTGAGATGAGACCTGCTCTTTTTGTTGAAAGCAACTGTCAGCAATGAATGGCAAATCAAAACCCACACTTCACACTACAGCAATGACAGCCCACTATGATTGCCAATGCAAAAAGGAGCTGGAGTTGAGCTATTGAAAATTTGTCCTGAAATTAGATTTACATTATGTATTGCACTTTACGGCAGAAGAATCAAGTACAACTGTTGCACTTTAAATCACCTATTTGCATATATAGTAGATGATGGTCAACGGCTTGGAAAATGATCAGACTAGAGTTATTTGTATAAGTCCTTTACCTGTATAAGTACATTTGTTGATGTCATTTTCTTTTCTATTTAACTAAGCTTACAGTATTTATTTATTTCTACTCCATAAAAATAAAAAAGGCTACCAATGTAAAGGTACAGATATGACCATCCACAAAGCTAGATTGGCTCTTCACACTACAGCGAGGACCTTCCCCGCTGCCCGACTTGAACTTGGGACTTTCTCCCGGTCTAGCACAACCAGATGATCATGAGTGACACTTTGAGCTATCAGGTGCTATTTTCACTGAAAATGTTAGAATATCTCCTGTTATACTGATTGGATTTTTGCTATTATGGTATCATTATACTTATCAAAATGTACTCCTGATTTCTAAATTGGGTGGTGATTTCACTTTATTACTGTTTGTGTGCTGCAGAAATAATTTACACATTTACTCTAAGCTAAACATGTCTTATTTGTGCCAAGCTACTAGAGGGTTAAGCACAGGTTCGTTGAGTGGCTTTGGTGGGTCACACTGACAAGGATTGTGGTTGTTGCTTAAGTAGGGCTTCCGCCCTCCTTCAGTCAATTACCAGACTTCTTAAATCAAATATCAATGAAACCCAAAACAATGTAATCTGTTTTTCATCATACAACACCAAAAGCATTGAATATATCTTGGTAGTATGGAAAAGAGCACTCAGGCTTTACTACAGGACCATGTCTTAAGCATTTCAGAGTACCTGTATGGACGATAAGTAAGTGACTCGACTCAAGAGAAATCCAACACTAATTTATAATAAACTAATGTATTTTTATCTTAATTTAAATACCCAAAGAATGGACTTGTATATATATAACTGGAGTTACAGATTTTAGAAACAATATAAAATCAGTGCAAAATAATACAGTGAAAATTTAACATTGCGGTCAATGGAAAAAAACACTAGTGTCAATCGGTCACTTGCAGGTCGAGTTGTGTGGCACCCTTGCAGGGTAAAGGTGATGCAGATAATAGAACCATATAACAACAGTCATTTCAATTTTTTCAGGGCCTGTGGAGTTCAGGTGCACAGTTGTCCTGGCTGCCACTGCTACTGAACAGGAGCTGCGGTAGAGCTGCTTTCACTGCTTACATGGTGCTGTATGGGAACAAGATGTGAAAACACAACAACGGGGTTGTTGCTGATGTCGGTCGAAGGTCAGCTGGAGTTCCCTCTAGGTGCAGCATCGAATGAAGGGGTCGGTTGCTGGACTGGCAACCTCGGCAATGGCAATCCTTAAAAAAGGTACTTTGACTTCTGGTAGTCCTGGGGAGCATGGTAGCTGCCTGTAACTTTGTTGGAGGCAGGACTATAGTTCCCACAATGCACTAGACCATCTGGATTTGGGAAATCACACACAGTTCCCAATAGCCAGCGATTCTTTTGATCTGTATCATTGTTTTACCTGCAGTTTACAGGGGACTAGTGCCACTAGTCCAGGGGAGTCTGAGAGTGCTCCAGGCTTCCACAGAGGTGCCTCGGTCTAGGTAATAAAGAGAGAGCCTCAAAGTGGTCTCGATCTGTCAGTTCCAGTAGCATTGCCACAGGTATGGAGTATTCCACCTTTGCTTTGTGCAAGTCCTGTTGTTGCAGACACGGGCTTCTTCTTCTGTCCTCTTTAATATAGGTTGTTCAGAACTGAGGTTTTGGTGTCAGGAGTGTCCATTACATTCTAGATTTAGGGGAGTTAGGGGTGTGGTAGGAAGCAGCCAATGGGCTGGTAGTCTCTATAGCCAATCTGCCCCTGAGATCACCACATCCGGGTGTGAGAATCATCTTTTCTACCCAGAACCCTACATTCTTCCACTTTTAAAAATGGCAGAACCCTTCATCCAATGTACAGACCTGCTGTCCACCCTGGAGGTGTGGCTAATCTTCTGGGTATGTAAACCTCCTTGACTATCCAGTTTCCTGCCTGACCGGGTGCAATGTGCCTGGAGCAGGGGGATGGCTGTTTCCTCCTCTGGGAGTCAGTCTTGATGCAAATCAGAGGCAGTACAGCCGTTGATGTTTAACACCTTGTTGTGCCACTTCACTGCCTGCCTGGGAAGGAAGAGGTTTGATCTCTTTCCTGCCCAGACCTTTGTTCCTGACTCCTGGAAGGGATCTCACTGCCTGGCAGGCAATCCTGTCTACCTCTAAGGTAACCATCTAGGTGCATGCCACATCACCGCCTATTCTAGATTTGTGTCAGGGGTAGGAAGGCAGTTGTTTGATGCCAAAAATGACATATTTAGACAGTACCATAATGGAGCTGCCAACCTCTGGTCTGCCCAGGTGCCAGCCCATTGTTATCCCATGGATCGTCTATCACCTATAGTGTCCTTTGATGGTAAAGGGCACTATAGGGTCATATAAGCTTGCACTTATATGTCTACACATTTGATATAATGCACCATGCCTTGTGGGCTTTAGGAGACCTTCCTTACTGGTGACTAGCATATATCAAAGAAGGCACCTTGACTTTGCCACACACGGTGAGAGTAAAGTCAAGTTCAAGCAGTGTACACTGCTCCTGCAGTCTTAAATGGCAGGCCTGCTGTCAGTAGTTTACTTGGGTCACAAACAGTGCTGCAGGCTCTGGGGGCACGTGCCCTGGGTACACCTGGTGCCATATACTAGGGAATTATAAGGTGGCTAAAGTCCTTGTCAGTTGGGTTTGCGAATTTACACATAACAGTTTTAGGGAGAGAGCACTGGACTGGGGCCTGGTTAGCAGGATTCGAAACACTGTGAGATTCGAAAACCAGCATCTAGTAGTCCAAATAAGGGCAGAGAAGTGGGAGAACATCTGCAAAAAGCCATGTTTTCTTACAATGTTAATGTCCAGGGGACTGCTCAAAGACTCATTACTGTCTTCCTATACTACACCCACACGTTAGTATTAATAAAATTAAATTCATTTTACCAATGTCACTTCAGCAGCATACTCCTTCATGTTGTGGTTTGTGTACTCAGTAGGTATTCTAGGCGACCATCACAGACCCCAGCACATGTACAGCACAATCAAAATATTACCTTTAACAGCAATTTAAGTGTGTTTTATATAACTTCACTTGGTGGTGAAGTCTTTTTCCAAGCACTACTAGCAGAATTATTTGGTTTCAGTGTGTGAACCAGACCCAGTTACTTGTTAACGTAAACAGCAGTGGCTAGAATATCACATAATATTACAGTTAGGTAGCTTAATTTTAAATGAACACTCAATAGAGTTCTCACCAGGACAGTAATGGGGATTATTAAACTATTTGTAGATCACTCTTTTTAGGTTTGATAACAAGTGCCATGCAATAGCCAGTGCTTGGGATACTGTAATTAGCAGGATGCCCAATTTACACCTCTACTGAATTGCAGTCTTCATAATGAAAAATAGTGTACAAACTGCATGTGTTTTAGCCTTTTCTGAGGTACACATGTTGTGCTAATTGCCCACCTGATTTGCAGTACGGAAATTAAATTACCTGTTAGATTGTAATTGATTATTATAGTAACATAACTGCTTCTCAAGAATAGTTAAAGCCTGTTATATAGCCAGCTGAACATTTATCTGACACTGACCTGATAATTCTGACCCGGCACACCTATGTGGAGATTTTACATGAGTATAATGCACATGCACATAATACACTCAACTCCATACACCTTTGCATTGTATATTTGTAAATCATGCTTTCATTATGCATATGTATGTTACTCCTATTACTAGTCATTTCACTGAAGTATGGCAGGAAAAAGACTTGTGGTTTGGGCCTCAAAGTTGCAAGTTTCCAATGGATTATATTAGTGATAAGAGAGAAAGAGAGTGTGTGTGTGTGTGTCTATATACAGGGGAGTCAGGAACCTACTACTTTTGCTGTTTGAGTGGGGTGGGTGCAACAGGGCGGTTTATGTGTAGCATGAAACCTCTAAAATGTTCTGTGTTATTCCTTTGACTTTGATCTCATTAGTTTTCAAACAAAACCTCATGAAAAACTACTGCAATACAATAGCATGATAGAGTAGGGGGCCACATGCAACAAGAGAGCATGACGTGAAAGAAAAATAGGCCCATAGGCAGTAAATGAACCAAAATGTTGCTGTAACCTCACACAAACATCATACATGATGATATTGGAAACATCATACATGATGATATTGAATGGAATACAATGATTTTAATGAACCGTGACCAGCAAAAAGAAGATTTATTACATGTTTATTTTTTGTATGCTATAAGTCATTATAAGAAAGAGACACATAAATTATGCAAAAAGAAGCAGAGAACTCTGGGTAGTTCTCAGGTTTGGGTGGAAAGCAGCTCCTGTAAAGAGCACCCTCAACACCAGCAACACTAAATTTGCTCACCTCAAATGTCTGCTTTTCTATCAAACTATTTAAGCATAGGATTAGCATAGGACCACCCACTCCAAGATAGAAAGGGACAATGTCTTTTGCCAATTCTACAGCAAAGTTTTTAAGCATAGGATTAGCACAGTGATATCATGCCAAGCTGTACAATGACAAAAGCCTTTTACTACTCCAGGCACAATATTACAGCTTTGAACTTGTAAAATACCAGCCAAGCTAACCTGAATTGAGTTAAAGCAACCCCGATGCATTGTTTCTCTATCATTACAGCTCTTCAGAGAGGTTTAGCTTTGTTAAGGCAAAAGGGAGCACCCAGTATAATGCAAAACAATACCCTTACAGGCATAGAGTGACTCAGAGATTGTGCAAAAAAAGGAACAGTGAACTCTAAGTAGTACTGCAACTTCACTGCGGAATTTCATTGTCTTAATCTGTTTTGAATGGGATTCAGAATATCACAATGTGGTGTTTTATCACAAAAGTTATCAACCACTAATATTTATGATATGAAAATGTATATGAAAATTAATGAGTTCCTTCTCCTTGCAGACTTATTCTGGGGACAGAAACAAGTGACCATTTATGGCGACTAACATATGACAATCACTTCAAAAAAGTCCGATTTAAAACTTTGTTCGGTATCTACAATGCTTGGTCTAACATCCGTAAATTACTAGGAATTGGCAGATACTCGTATTACACTAGTCTCATCCGAAATCATAACATCCCAGGAATATTTCATGATACATGCACGATCAGATGGATCAATACAGGAATTACACATTTGGGGGTATTTTTTTCACCATTGGCTATTAAATCTTTTGAGGAACTAAAGATGGAATTTGGGCTTGAACATAGGGATTTTTTCAAATACCTCCAAATTAGAGATTTCATAACTAAAAAAGGGGGAGGTAGGGCCGAGTTTCATAAAGTCTCAATAATAGAGGAAATTATAGGCAAGACCACTATTAAAATAGGAGATATTTATAAAACATTAATCTCACTGCTACCAGATGATCTGGATAGACATAGTCTCAAATGGCAAAATAAACTAAACGTCACTATAGACGACGTACAATCAGCATTTCAATTCTCTCAAACATCACTAATATCCACGAAATTACAGGCTCAATATTATAAGACTTTCTTTCAACTATATTATACACCGTCTCAGATTGCTAAATGGAGTATAGGGAAAGGTATGAATTGTCCAAAATGTGCTACACATGCTGCCGATATAGTACACATATTTGCCACATGCCATTCACTAACTACTATCAGATCAGAAATCTCTAAATTTCTTTCTGAAATCTTTCAATGTCCAATCTTTATCACGACAACAGAAATAATGTTGGGATTAGAACAAGGTTTAAGATCCAGAGAAACACAGGGCTTGATATCCATATCTATGGCCATCTTTAGGATCTGTCTGGCAACTGGATGGCTTGATCCCACGCCTCCGTTATTTCAACAGTGGCGATCAAGACTCTTAGCTAGCTATAGCCTAGAAATAGCTATATACAGGAGGAAGGGGCTACAAAGGAAAAAAAGGGGTCTCGAGATTTGGGGCCCCCTAACTAATTGGCTGCAAAATAACGAATAACGAATAATGATAGGCAGCAAGTAACTTATAAATCATGTGAAAATAACATGATTTAATAAACATGCTAACGAATGGACGAATGAGTATGGAAATAGAAAATAAATATACTTAACTTATATAATTTATCGAGCTAATAATCTAGTTACTTCTTTTTTCTTCTTTTCTTCTCCTCTTCCTTTTTCTTTAATAATGTGCTAATATGTTATTCATTATATGTTTTCATATTCAGCAAAAACTAGTGAAATAAGTGTTTATATTTATGTTTTTTTTTTTAAAAAATGTATTGACCATAAAGGAAGGGAAAAGAAAGGAAGGAAAAAAAAATGTATAAGCTGGCTGGGCATGGGTGGGGAGGGACTAAAGCTGGGAAGGGACTAATGTAAAAATGTACTGAATAAAGAACTGTTAAAAAAAAAAAAAGAAAATTAATGAGAATATTGAAAAATAAATATATCCATGAGTCTGAAAAAGTGACTTTTTATCGATAAGTTTGATAGTGTACCCTGGTATTTCCCTGTGTGGCTTCTGCTCTGTCCGTAAGGAAGGAGTTCTTGGTGATAATTTAAGCGTTGGCCAGAGGCCCCCACGTTGCAAGCTGGCCCCAATTGTTCTGGTTGTTGCCTCAGCAGCTATTGGCGTCTTTCAAGGCATTGAAAAGTTGGTGCCCACCTCTACGCGTCGGACGGAGAGAAGACGTTTGTAAAGTGATTTCACTTTGCACTGGGCGGGATGCACGGCCATACCTACCCCCGTTGGATGGACTCCAGGGCACGGAGGTTGATGTGGTTTGGGGACCCGGGGAAACGTGTGACAAACACCGCAGCAGGATATTGGTCCCAACATCACCAGTGACTGTCCAGCATGCAGTAAGATCACTATGGCATCACATTTCCCCCCTGCATCACTTACCTGAAGGCAAACAGCATTCTGCGACCAGTAGTTCACTCCAAATCTGTGAGCTACGATCGGTGAGCAGAAACACCTGTGTTGGGGGAGGAGCTGCCGTTGTCCAATGACAACGAAATAGGACTTTTAAATAACTGGGATTGTAAAACCTCCTGAACACTGCTTGGCACTGAGGAAGGCCGTCAGGCCAAAATGCATTTGCCATCATTAAAGTGTTTCCCTGGTATTCCCCTGTGTGGCCTCTGCTCTGTCCGTAAGGAAGGAGTTCTTGGTGAAATATATATATATATACATACACTGGGCACTCGAGCTGGTGTGGACCCCGACATCCAATCCAGTATTGGGACATCACTTGGTGTTGGGTTTTCCTTATTACTAAATGGGGAACCTTGAAGGACTCCAATGACCAGCATGCAGTTCGCTTGTTGAGGCCAACGCGATCTTTTGACACACACTTGAGAAGAGGGAGGAGCAAGCAATCACCTGACTGGGAGCAGTCACTTCATAAACTCTACCTGGATAGACCCCCTGGGAGAGTGAGGAGCCCGTGAAACCGGCACTGAAGAAAGCAAACCAAAGCTGAAACGAGTCTGCCGTTAGCGTTTCATGGACTGCCTGTCACCCTGTTCATGAATACCATTAAAGCTGCCTTTGTCACTCTGGAGTTGAGGAGGTAAATTCATTTACCTGACAAAGAGTTCCAAAGCAGCTTTAATCCCCACTGGGCACTCGGTCTGGTGTGAGGCCCGACGTCCAATCCAGTATTTGGACATCACTTGGTTTTGGGTTTTCCTTATTACTAAATGGGGGACCTTGACAGACCCTCGGCCCGTTCGTCTCGCGGTTTGCAGCACGGTGGTGGTGTGTCATAGCTTCTGACCCCCCAGGAACGGAACCTAAGAACCTAATATCCTTACCATTTTGAATATCCCTTATTCTACGACAGCCCCAGGATCCTCATCAGATCCTGGTTTCCTTGATGCGTTTCCGAGGAACCCCTGTGTGGATATCCTTTTCTGCCCCTCTGAGCTGGATGCTCCCCGCATATTGATCACTCTTTCTTGGAGCACTTGACCCTTTGTGCGGTGGTATTGGATCCTCACCTTGCATTCCCTGGTATTAAGGCATAGGCTTGAGTTGAGGTCATATCGCATTGTACCCCTGAAAGCTACGGGTAAAATCGACGTTGAGTCCCAGTCTGTGGACCGCAACTCCGATACTCTTTGGCTGATAGTATGCCGTGTTCCTTTCTTCCCCCTGCCCCTACTCTGACTGCCCTGATGAAGGTGTTTCCCTAGAACTGGCATTGCACCAAAACGCGCGTTGGCGTTTTGTAGTCTGTCCTGCTACTCTGCCATCTTGTCTCTGATCCCGTGTCGGGGAGAGCTTCCAGACAGAATATTTGTGCTACATCTGACTCTTGAAGTATGATGAGTTTGGAATGTGTACAGATTGTTTGGGTATGACTGAGAGTATGATACTTGTGAGGCTCCTGAATGAGTGCGTCAGGGGTGTTTGTTGGACGAAGATGTAGGTTTGTTTGGGGGTCGTGTATTAATTTATTCATTGTTCTATATTATCTGTGTGTTGTCATCTCCCTTTAATGGAATGATATATCTTTATTGTAGAAAACAAATAAAATAATCTTGATATTTTTCTAACATGGTGTGATTTTGATTATGTGGTCTGTTGTTCTGGTGTCAGTGAGCTCATCCTTCTTTTTGTTAATATTGGACTCTAGCTGAGCCTTTGGATTAATTAAGGGGGGCAGACTAATTTTTGTGTTTTGAAGCACCAGCATGCAGTTTGCCTGGTGAGGCCAATGTGATCTTTTGACACACCCTTGAGAAGAGGGAGGGGCAAGCAATCACCTGACTGGGAGCAGTCACTTCATAAATTCCACCTGGATAGACCCCCTGGGAGAGTGAGGAGCCCATGAAACCGGCACTGAAAAAAGCAAACCAAAGCTGAAACGCGTCTGCCATTATCGTTTCATGGACTGCCTGTCACTGCGTTCATGAATACCATTAAAGCTGCCTTTGTCATATCTGATGACATCATCCAGTGAGTGTGTGTTTCTGTAAAGTCCAAATATGTGGATTTACAAGTGCCTGAATGGATTATTTAGTAGGTGCGTGTCTGACTGTATAAGTGAGTAATTGAATGTGTTTTACTGAATGCATGGGTTAGTGGCTAAACTGTGTGAAAGTCTGTATTAGTCTCTCAGTTGATGTGTAAGCGGATGCATATGTTGGGGAGTAGCTACATGAGTGTCTATATGGGTTATTGATTTGCTGTCTGAGTATCTGTATGGCTGCCTGAGTGTGTGGGTGGGTGGGTGGGGGGTGCGACTGTATATAGATGTCTGAGTGGGTGATTCACTAGTTGTATGGATTCAAAAGTGCATCTGGGAAGGGCTGTTTGGGTGAGTTAGTGTGTGTATGGGTGTGTTGGTGAGTGAATTAATGTGTCAGTGGTATATGTGTGAGTATCTACATATGTTGTAGGGCAGTATATGTGAGTGTTGGAGTATATAAATGACTATACATGAGATTAAGTTATTTGAAGAATGGGTGTATAAATGAGTGTCTGCTTGCATCAATGATTGTATAAGACAGTTAGTATTTGTTAGTATCTTCAAAAATAAGTGATGTGGTGTATGAATAAATAATTGAATTGCTGTGCATAACTGTATACATGAGTAAATGGGTATGTGATTCATTCTTTGCATGACTGACTAGGTGTGTGAGTAACTCTGTGGTTGAGTGGTGGAGTGTGACTGTATGTATAGGTGTATGAGTGCATATTATAGTATTGTATTGATGAGTAACTGTATGTATAAGTGACTGGATGTGTGTATAGACCTAGAAAATAGTCGGTGGTATGTAGTATCTGGCATTGTTGTATATACGGTTTTAAAAATAGTAGTCTGTATTTTAGAGTGGGTGTATCAAAGTTTACATTAAAGCATCAGTATGTGCATCAGAATATCACGTGGATGATGTCATCAGTTACGTCATTTGAGATGTCATCAGTGATGTCACTGACCATGTCATGAGTGATGTAATATGTGACGTCATCAGCAGTGCATTGCGGGCGCGCAAGTTATAATTAGCTCAACTAACTATAATAGGCGAATTGCTTTGGTTTTATATGAGTCAAATGTCCATTTTGGAACTCTATTATCCTTTTTTTTACTTTAAAAATGATGTATTGCTTTATGTACCAAGTCGCCTGCTTCGTCATGTATGTATAAGGTTGCGCCCGCTGCGCGTTGCGTATGTGATGAGTGCACGCTTCCAGGCCCTGTGTTACATCATAGACGTATAGTGTCACACCGGGTATGCCTTTCCCTCATTTTTTTTTTATGGCTCAAAACTATATCTAAATAACTTTAAAGTATATATGAGAGCAAGCGATAACCTAAAATATTTTAAACATTTATATATTTCTAACTGTAATAAACTTATATTATAGTAAATATATTTTCTCAAAATCGCGTCGGTGCGGTCTCCTTGCACGCTGGGTGCACAGTTGCCATGTGACCTTAAAAAAAGCATTTGATTACTTCATAACATTTCCCATTGTAGCAGTTGGAAAATGCCACCCATTTTAGTCATTCTCTCTACAGCATTGGATGAGACACACCTCTTCTGCCTATAGAGCTTTTTTTGAAAAACTTTTGCTATGTACACATAGCTTACACTACACACAACATGCATCCATCATCTTCATCAATATTCATGGTCTGTAAAGTAGCCTTCCACCTGTGATAGCCATGCACCTAAAAGTTACATAACCAAACGTTTCGCCACTGCTAGAGGTAACATGGTTGCATACGCTGTCCACAGCACAATGTAATGTGGTACAGCCCAGCGGCAGTATCATGCATAGATAATGAACACAATGACACAGATAGATAGTGGAAGTTGGTACGGGCACGTGCACTCAACACCTTTTTATTACCAGGGTCACATATCCAGTGACGTCTGTGCTGAATGCGTGAGGGGTGAGTGTAAACCAGCCCTCAGGGAATGGTTGCTGCTAGCACCAACTACAACAGCAATCATTGGATCACACACAGAAATTCAATAATAAAAGAGTCAATAGTTTGTGCTGCAGTAAGGGAGGGACAGTAGATGTGAAATAATACAGAATAAATTCTATCGTAAAAGAAACACAACTTGTGGTATACTGAGACACAAGCAATAGATCTGAAATAATACACAAAAAGATTGTATCATAAAGGGTCCATCAGTTCTAGTGCACTCAGATAGCCACATCAAAAGCATTCAGCATGTGCACAGCCAGCGATGACGCATGCTGCGGGCGGGCTGTATTAGGAGCAATAAATGTTGCCATCAACACTGCATCATCTGCAATAGCGACTCAATCTGAATTGTGAACACTGCTGTCTGCAGTGTAGGCCAGAGAGAGTGGTCAGCAAGGGCCCACAGCCACATAACGTTGACTTGAGCTGCCCAGTTTGTCATACAAGAAGCAACAAAAAGCATGTGCGGAGCCTGCAATGATGCATATGTGTGGTGCGGCAGAGCGCACTGGAGCAATGTCTTTTCCTACAGGACTGACTCATCTACAATAGCTACTCGATCTGAATTGTGAACACTGCTGTCTGCAGTGTAAATTGAAGGCAGTAGTCACACAGATATCCATGAATACTTTTTCTCACTTCCTCTTTACAAAATACAACAACATAAATTACAGAAAACTCCGCAATAAAATATTCAAAGCAATTTGATTTAACATCTCTGCTGTCCCCAGTGTAGATTGTTATTCAGTGTTCTTTACCACTACCAAGAAGAATTTGGTCATTGTACTAAACCTATAACTCATCTAAAAAGAGTTCTTCAAGCAAGTATACTAAAAGGATATTGTGCATATTTCAATAGATGTTGTTGTTACTTGACTACTGGATTCTCTAATTAAACTATCACTCAATCTGAATTGTGAGCCCTGCTGACCGCAGTGTAGGCCAGAGTCAGTGGTCAATAACGCCTCACAGCCATGTGCCATTGGATTCAGAAGCACAGACTTGGTTTTTATTTATTATTTATTTATTTGTTTTAATGTTTTATGGAGTGCAAACTTGACCCGGGAGGGTATTAGAGTGCTTCACACAGTTGCACAGTAAACAAAAAAAAATAGTCTCAAGTGCAGAAATATACAAAGTTTGGGGAGGGGTAGGGTAGCTAAGGAGCATAGAGAAAAAAGGGGGCACAAATAAATGGATACAGTTATAGTGGGACCAGTAAAAACAGAACAGAAGCCCCACGATTACTTATCAGGGCGAGTTGCTAAACTGCAGAAGAGGTAATAGTTATGGATTCGACAGACACACTGTGGTAGATGCGAGCATGTCATTAGCCTAGGAATTTCTCCATGAGGAAAGTTTTGGTCTCCTTCTTGAAGCGTGATAGAGAAGAGATTTTTCGGATGTCAGGCGGGAGAGAGTTCCAAATGCTTGGTGCTGCTCCGGAGAATGCCCTATTGTAGGTTCTTTTTTTCGAAAGCGAGCAGGTTGGGGCAAGAGGTTTCTAGCGGACCGGGAGTTCCTAGTTCCTCCAGACGTCACCAGTTTCTGCACCAGATAGGCAGGAGAGTTTGTGTAGAGGGCCTTGTGAGTAATGCATGCAATTTTCAGCTGCATTCTAGCCTCGATAGGGAGCCAGTTTAGTGCTTAAAAATATGGAGAGATGTGGTCAAATTTCCTAGTGCCTGTGAGTAATCTTGCGGCCGCATTGAGGCAGGCTTTTAGAGGAGCCAGAGAAATTTTGGGTAAACCAGTGAGGGTGGAGCACCCATATTCCAGTCTCAATATGACTAGTGCTTGGACTGCCATTTTTAAATCTGGAGCATCGATTAAGGGTTTTAGCTTCCACAAGTAGCTCACGTGGAATCTGGCTGATTTAGTAATTGAGTTAATGTGGTCACGCATGTTGAAGTTACTGTCGAGGAGTATGCCCAAGGATTTGTCAGAAATCACAATGGTCGACGGGCAGTTTAAGGCTGTGATGGCTTTGATCCAAGTCTCTATCTCCGGGTTGGCTTTAGAGGGGGAGATCAGGAGGAATTCGGTTTTCTTTGTATTGAGTTTCAGTTGGTTAGCAGCTAGCCATTGGACAGTTAGTTTCAGGGTCTCGTTCAGGGTAATGATCTCCTCAAGTGATGTAATATTGATGTATATTTGGGTGTCGTCCACGTACACGTGGTAGGAGATGTGGGCGGTACGAAGAACTTCAGTGAGTGGCTCTAAGTAAAGGTTAAAGAGGGTGGGTGATAAGGTTGAACCTTGGAGGACACCAACTGTGACTGGGGTGGGAGCTGATAGGTTGCCGTTAATGAGGATATGTAGGAAGGACCTAACCATTCTAGGACAACGCCATCAAGCTCCATCCTGAGATTAAGACGTTCGAGAAGTTTATCATGGTTGACCGTATCGAAGGCGGAGGATAGATTTAGGAGGATTAGAAGGCAGGGTTTGCCTTAGTCAAGGGCTTGGAAGGCATCATCCACGATGTGGAGCATAATGGTTCCCGTGCTGTGCCCCGGTCTGAAACCAGATTGAAAGTTATCCAATAGGTTGAAGTTATTGATGTACTGACTTAGTTGCTGTTGGACACATTTTTCTAACACTTTAGCTAACAGAGGGATATTGGAGATAGGTCTGAAATTGTCAGGGAAGAGGGGTCCAGTGATAGCTTTTTTAGGATAGGAAGTAAAAAGGCCGTCTTTCAAGGGGTCTGGGATCGAGCCCTTCTGAAGTGAGGCATTGAATATTGTAGTCCAGCAGAGAATAACGGCTTGGGTGACAGCGGCTAGGCAGTTAGATGGTAGAGGGTCATTGAAGTGGTTATTGGGGTTCAAAATTAGAGAGGATTTTGGAGATGGAGTCTTTGTCATAGTATTCTAAGTGGGTCCAGTGAGCTTGGTTTTTAGGTGGGGACAGTGTGGGTAGTGCAGAAAAGGGGGGGAGGTCAGGAAGGGGATGAGAGTAATCGGCAGTATTGAGTTCAATTTCTAGTGCCATGGTTTTATCAGTAAAGAAAGAGGAGAATTCCTCCAAAGATTCTTGAGATTTAGGAGATTCTTTCTGAGATTTAGCCAGTTTATTAGATTGGTGTTTGACCAGATCAAAGTGCTTGTGGGGTCTGTTCCTGGCATTCCCCAATTCCGATCTGAAGTATTCTCTTTTTTGAGTTCAGGATGTGTTTGTTGTAAGAGTTTCTTGCCTGGCGGAGAAGTTTAAGGTGCTCAGTGGAGGGGTGCTGTCTCTAGATTCTTTCAGCTTGTCTTAGGGATCTCCTCTCCAGGTGGAGGGAATCAGAGAACATGGGGTTTCTGTCTTTGATTTGTGCCCTTTTAGTTTTAGAGGGGCCAGGTTTGCCAGGATGTTCGATATGGATGCTGAGTAATGATCATTGAGGTCACTGACAGCAGTTATATGCGAGGGGGGGAGATCAGAATTGCAGCGGGCTTCCAGTTTGATAAGGTCAAGGTTTTTGGTGTCTATGATCCAGCACTTGGGAATCACCGATTTCGATTTCTTTGACTTGCGGGTCCCTTGTAAAATGAAGGCGATGGTGTGGTGGTCGGAACAGTCACATAGGTCTATGGAGACAAGTTTGACTGCGTATTCTTTAGAGATGATCCAGTCCACGGTGGCCCCTTTTGAGTGAGTAGACAGAGAGCAGGCTTGGGACAGGGCTTGATCAGTAAGGAGGTCTTTGATAGCATTGCGGTAGGGGTCTTTAAGGTCATTCCAATGCAGGTTAAAGTCACCAAAGATTTCTTTGGTATTGGAGTGAATCTTGGTTGTGATGATATCCAAGAGGAGGTCAGTGAAAGAGTCGTTCAAGCAAGGGGGGTGGTAAAAGATGTGCAAGTTGCAAAGATGTAATGAGTTGCTGGAAATGGAGAGGCAAGGTTTTCACAATAGTCAGTGGAGTCCGCTAGGAGAGCCGTGACTGAGAGGGAGGATCAGTAGATGCAGGTGATGCCTCCCACTTTTTTTTTGGAGAACCTGTCTAGTCTAGCAATGTTGTAGTTAGGAGGGACTAATACGTAGAGTCAAGGGGAAGAATATTCATTGATCGGAGGGGGTACACCTGATTGGAGGGGGCACACAGAAATGATCACACACTTTAACTTCTGACATTCTCAATCATAGAATCATGACCCTTTTTCACTGTTCGCACCTGCTGTACCGCGGTGTACTGCACCGACTGGTGTCAACCAAGAACAATAATCATGTGCAGCAGTTAGCTACAGAAGCACAGAGTCTGATGCACCTCAACGGAGGGATTTGGGCCCAGATCTTTTGACTGGGGGAATGTGTGACATTGATCCACATTCGGTCCATCACTTGTTGTTTTTGTGTAAAACCAAGCAGCAGGTAATATCGGACATCGTCCACTGTGGGATCAAGACGCCATTCCGCTGTTGGGACCTAGAGTAGGTTGCACCTGGTCGAAGGGAGTACCTTCATCTCCATTCTCAGATGCAGTTCTAACATTGTCCATTGTGGGATCAAGACACCGTTCCACAGTTGGGACCTACAGTTGGTTGCACCTGATCAGAGGGGTACACAGAAATTATCACAGACTTTAACTTCTGACATCCTCAATCATAGAATCAAGACCCTGTTTCACTGTTCGGACCTGCTGTACCGTGGTGTAGTCCAGCGACTACAGTCAATCAGGCCCAATAATCATGTGCAGCAGTTACCTACGAAAGCACAGAGTCTGATGCACCTTAACGGAGGGAGTTCTATGAAAACCAACCATCAGGTAATATCGGACATTGTCCATTGTGGGATCAAGACACCATTCCACTATTAGGACCTGGAGTTGGTTGACCTGGTCGATGGGAGTACATTCGTCTCCACTCTCAGTTGCAGTTCTAACATCGTCCATTGGGGGATCAAGACACCGTTCCACTGTTGGTACCTGTTGGACTAATGTGTTAGTAGTATATAGGGCACTCCACGCTGCTGGGCGTCAGACTGGGCCCTGTGTGCCTGTATCGCAGTAGCCAGCGTTGATCTCATGAACCTTCCGACCTTCCAATACATGTGGTAATCGTATCCTACCTTTATTTTCATTATAGAATTTCAAGTCATTCAAGTCTAATAGGTATTGTTTATGTCACATGGAACTGTAACATGTAATGTGGAATTTACTAATGCAGGATCTTACGTTTGAATACAGCAGCAGCGGTTGGAGTTTGCCACAGCTGAATGCCTTAGCTCTTGCACCAGTGGATGGCATGTATGGCACTTAAATAAAAACACTTTTTATATAACTTTCAGACTCAATCGCTTTATTACACACAGCCACTTTCTTAGACAAACCTGATTTCACAATTTCTCTTCTGTGGCATTGTAACATTCTGCATTATATTCTTCATGATTATTTCTTTATTCTTGCTTGCTACAACAATGCATTCGAGTCTTCAGAAAGTAGAGGTGAGTAGTTTGCTTCCCACTCCCTGTATAGTATAAGCGCATACTAACACTACTTACACAGGTATGCTAAAGCGGCCAGTATCCTACAGCGCCCACAGCACATCACTTTACAGCAATCAGCTCATGGACTAGGCTCACGGTTTCATCCACGAGTCTTCAGACTGGCACCAGTGAGCAGTTTGCTACCCACTCCCGCTATAGTCTAAATGCATGCTAACATCACCTGCGCAGCTATCCTACAGCGGCCAGTATGCTACAGTGCCCAGAGCACATCAGTTTACAGTACTCAGCTCACGGTTTAGGTGCACACTTTCATTTCCGAGTGTACCGTACCTCACCTCAGCACCATCTCACTCTGGGCAAAACAGCACCGATAGGAGTAAATACTTCAGCACATCAGTTTACAGCACTCAGCTCATGGTTTAGGCGCACGCTTTCATCCCCGAGTGTACCAGCACCTCACCTCAGCACCATCTCACTCTGGGCAAAACAGCACTTTCACACCGGTAGGGGTAAATACTTCGCTTCACACTCCCTGTATAGCACACCCTGAACACCCCAGTGACATTACAGTGCTCCTACCCTCCTCTTTCCTACTTTTTTCACCCTTTTTCCTCCTTACTCACTGCAACCGAATCACAAAATGGCTGCCAACACTTTCTAGTTGCAGGGCTCACAGCCAATAAACAGCAAGCTGGTGCTCATAACGCCTCAGCCAATCAGATGGCAGAATTTTCAAACATCGATATCTGTTAATTTCAATATTTCTCCAAAAGTTCTGAACGGATTTACACCAAATAAACAGAAGTGTTCTTTCTAGACCAAGACCCTTCTCCCTGCCAAATTTGGGGTAATTCCGTTCTCCCGTTCGACCTGTAGCCTTGTCTAAAGTTTCCTATTGAAATTCACATGGAGAAAACACATTTTGGGACCCCCCTTTTTTCTCTGCCACCCCTTGACGAATCACCCCCAAACTATCAACATAGGAGCTAACAAAAAATTTGTTTGAAAGATTTCATGAAGATTCATCAAACGACGCCAAAGTTATAAGCAAAACAAAAAATGCTCTTCCTATGGAAACTTGGTCCTAACTATAACTACCGACTGCCAGTAGGCCAAATACATCTATATATATATATATATATATATATATATATATATATATATATATATATATATATATATATATATATATATATATATATATATATATATATATATATATATATATTCACTGAAAAAACCATAGGTTTCAGCCACGTTTTAGTTAGGAATTAGCATTTTAAAAAGCTTAGAAATTCACTGAAAAAAACATAGGTTTTAGCCACGTTATAGTTAGGAATTAGCATTTAAAAAACATTAGAAATTCACTGAAAAAACCATAGGTTTCACACATGTTATAGTTAGCTGGACATTTCACTTACACAAAACCATTGAAATTCCCCCGTTATAGTTAGTTCAGCTAACTATAACTCACGCACCCGCAGTGCACTGCTGATGATGTCACATATTACATCACTCATGACATGGTCAGTGACATCACTCATGACTCCCTGGCATGCTCTTGGATGGGGATTGAAGTCCCCTTGCCTCCTGAGGGTCCTTAGGGACAAACTAGTCCACCTAATACCTCCAGTAAGCCCCAGATAGTGGGATTGCTGTGAGGTGAACACAGGCCATGCTCCTTTTCTCCACCACTCTACAAACGCACCTCCTGGCCTGCTCTTGGTAGGGAGATAAAGTCCCCTCACCTCTTCAGGTTCTCTGGGGGCCAACTAGCCTTCCTGTTATCTCTAGTAAGCCCCACACAGCAGGATTGTTGAGAGTGGTCCGAGGCCATGCCCCTGTTTTACCCCACTCTGCAAACATACCTCCTGGCGCACTGCTGCTCGGGGGATGAAGTCATCTTTAGTACTGAGTTCCTCAGGACACAAGAGGCCCTCATTGCCCCAACAGCAATGCACCAAGAGGTGCATTTGCAGAGTGGTGTAAAAAGGGGCATGCCCTCGGACCGCCCTCTCAGAAATCCCACTGTTTGGTGTTTACTGGAGGTACCTGGTGGTCTAGTTGGCCCCTAGGGGACCTTAAGATTCTAGTCGACTTATTCTCCCAACCCAGAACATGCCAGGAGGCGCAATTGGAGAGTGGTGCAGGGAGGGGTTGGGGCCTCTGCCGAGATGCAAGGTTCTCTTTTCCTCTTTTATTGTTAGAAAGGGGGCTGTGTAGCTCCCCTTTTCTTAATATTTTATTGGCCCTGGGGACCCCATCCCCTGGGCCTGAGACTTTTTATATATTTTTAGTTTTTTTAAATGGGAAGGGAGCCGTGCGGAACCACTTCCGAGGCTGATTTCGGCCCTGGGGACCCCATCCCAGGGACCTAATCCCCCAGGGCTTCGCCTCTTTATAAAATGTTTTTTTCATTATGGGAGAGGGGCCTTGTAGTCCCCCTTTCCTGGGCCACTTTTGGCCCTGGGGACCCCATCCCCTAGGCCTGGCCCCATGTTGGGGACTAAGGGGAGAGCCCGAATGCCCCTGTGGTCCCTGCCGGCTCCCTACCTGCTGCCGGAGTTGGCATTGCTTTTGGACAAGGGGAGCTGCTGACATGTAGCCCCCCTTGTCCAAAAGCAATTCTGCTTTGATTCATGGAAGCGAGAGCAGTTTTCCTGCTCTTGCTTCCATGAAGTGAAGCAGAGTGCTATGGCAGGGCGGGAGCAGTGCTTCTGCCCTCCCATAGCAAACTGCAATGTCCTGAGGGTGGGCACCTGGGACATTGCTCGAGCCAGCCCTGGGAGGTGGCAGTCCCCAGGGTCAAGGAGGGCTCCAGGAGGGGGGCCACACGGCCCCCTCCCATCTTCTACATAACCCCTGGGAGGAGGTGGTCCCAGGGGCATGGGGGGGTCTGCGAGGCCCCCGCCCTATTTTAATTAAAGCCCTGGTGGTGGTCTCCGGGCCAGCGTGGGGGAGGAAGGAGCCCCCCCATGCATTTCTTTTTTTTTAAACGGGGGAGGTGGCAGTCTCCATGGCTGCAGGGGGCTGCGTGCCCCGCAGTTCATTAGCAAAGCCCCGGGAGGTGGTGATCGCTGGGGCCCCTGCGGGCCCTGCTACTTAATTATGGATTGCCCCTGGGACCTGGCCCACTTGGGGGCTTGATACAGAGAAATAGCGGGAGCCCGCGCTTTGTTTTTCAAAACTATTACAAAAAATGCTTTTTTGTGCAGACACCCTGAGCAAGTCTAGGGGGTCAAGGTGTTTCTACCCTGCCCCCTTATCTTGTTTTTTGACCTTTTATTCTAGTGACTCAGTTCAACTGAATCAGAAGATGGCTTCCAGCACTTTTTGATTTAAAGTGCTGGCAACCAATCAGAGTCAAGCTTGTGCTCGGGTGGGTTCACTGATCCACCGCGGTCACCAGATATAAAAAGTTTTTAAATATGAATATTTCAGAAACTACTTAACAGATTTACACCATTTATAAAGAAGAACAGTTTTGGAACCAAGAGATACCTTTTTGCCAAATTTGGTGTAATTCCGTTCAGCAGTTTGGGCTTTAGCTGTATCTAAAGTTTCCTATGGAAATTAACATGGATAAAATGCTTTTGTCGACCCCCCTTTTTTCTCGGCCCCCGCTTGACGAATCACACTGAAAATTTCAAGACAGGAGCTGACCTGAGCGCCCCATTAGTTTTGAAAATTTTGCGAAGATTCGTTAAACGCCTCCAAAGATATTGGCAATTCAAAAAACACTTTTCCTATGGAAACTAGGTACTAACTATATAGAAACCCCCTGACCCCCTATTCCTGCTCAGGGGGTCCCACATGGACCCCCAGGCCCTAACATTTTTTTTTAAACATCTGAATGCGCGCAGTGTGCGTGAATCCGGACAATTTTTTTTTTTTAAATGACGCGGGGGCTCCCCCACTTCTTTTAAATGAGCCCCCGGGTGGGCAAGGTTCCGAGGGAAATACAATAATTATATTGCAGGGGCTGCGGGGCCTCCGCAGCCCCGGTGACTGCCACCTACCCTGGGCTATGTAAATTAGGTGCGGGAGGGCACACAGCCCTTCTGAAGATTCGGGGACCGCCACCTCCGGGGCTTTAATTAAATATGCAGGGGGGCCTCGCGGCCCCCCGAAGCCCCGGGGACCGCCACCTCCCTGGAGCTTTGAAAATAGGGGGAGGTGAGCCGCATGCCCCCCCTCTTGGAGCCCTTGATGGCCCTTGGGACCGCCACCCCCCAGAACCGGCTTATGCAATGTCCCGGGGTACCCACCCCCAGGATATTGCTTTTTGCTATTGCAGGGCGGGAGAATAGCAAACCCTGCTTTGCTTCATTAAAGCAAGAGCAGGAAAACCTGTTCTCGCTTCAATGAAGCAAAGCAGGATTGCTTTTGGGCAAGGGGAGCTTCATGTTAGCAGCTCCTCTTGCCCAAAAGCAATGGTGGTCCCACAGGAGGCGGGGAGCCGGCGGGACTGTGGGGGCATTGGGGATCCCCCCATGGTTCCCAACAAAGAGGCAAGGCCCCGGGGATGGCATCCCCGGCGAGAAGTGGACAAAGGAAGGGGGACCTCGAGGCACCCCTTCCTAATGATTAATAAAAACATTCAAGAATTGGGCATGGCCCGGACGATGGGGTCCTGGGGGCGAATATAAATTAATGGAAGTGGTATATTTTTTTAGAAAAGTTTGGGGTGGCAATCCTAACGCGGCGCTCAGCACAGCCCCCAGTGTTAAAGCGCTGGGTGCGCGGCTCTCAGCGCAGCCCCCTAGTGTGAATGCGCTAGGTGCGCAGCTCTCAGCGCCGCACCTGAGTACTTCACACATCTTTGAAAGACCATTTACCTGTTAATGAGGCTTTGTTGTGTTTTCACCCCTTCTTAGAGCCCCTGCATCTCCACTCAGCCTATGACTGGAAGAATTAGCCCCCCCAACATTTTTATCAGCCTACCCAAAATTTGGCTCTAGTTGGGCCCCTGACTGGTGCACGCAGGCTCTGCCCACGCCGATTATGCTTACAGAATTCGATAGTTTCTATCCGCCATATGTCAATGATCCAGCTATGGGGCTGGGAATATCTTAGAGACAGGATTCTGGGCCTTATTACCGGTGCTCCATGGACCCAGAAGCTCGCTTTAGGGGATCCAGTGGAAGGGACTCCAGGGATCCAACAGTCAGAATTCCTTGATCCAGTGATCAACGACCGGGGAGGGTATCCAGTCCACTGAATGAGAATGCGGTATACCACAATGACAATTTCCAGCTCCTGGACTAGGTTTTTCAGGCATCCGTGGGGTATTCCCGCTAGCCAGTGGCCCAGATTTTAGTGGGTGGGAACCCAGGGTACTAGAGCAAAGGCTGTGGGGATCCCATAGCAAAGAAGGTGGGTGCTTCAGTAACCGGCGCGGTGCCTACTCATGCTCTGTGCATAGCGTCGGCTCTCCCGAGGCTTAATTTGCAATCCTGATCCTCGCTGAGGTTGCAACTGGTTGGCCACCAATTAGAGCCAAGCTTGTGCTTGGGGGTTAGGATACACCAACATATGATTAACAATGAAGAGGGTCAATGGGGAATGTTTAATGACCATACAATGGTATCATCCCCTGAACCGTAATTATAACAAAAGATACCAGTAGGTCAAACAGAAAAAGAAAGTAAACTGTCTGAAAAATGTGTTGGTTAGGGAACAGGCCCCAAGTCCATACTTAAATAGTACGTGGTGGTCATCAAATGATTCCCATCAGATACCCATCCTGTGCCGCCATACATCATTTGGGATCCTTCACCCGAAGGAAGTGATGTAAAACCACTTAAGATTAGGTGAACTGTAACTTAATCAAGTGGAAAAAACTCAAATGTGATGGGTTGGTCTGTATGGCATAAGGAGGGTAAAAGTGTTTAGCAGTGCACAAATGTGTTAACGTAACAGTGTTGGAATGGTGAGCGAATTTAAGATTGGGTTGTAGAAGTGGAAAAAACTATTTTAATGATATCCTATCCACAACCAACAGTAAAAACAGTGCATGAGTGTATTAAACATATATATACTCAGATGTATTGAAGGTCAACATGTTTCTGCGGTAGTTGGAGTCTCGAGATCTCCTCCAGCTTCATCAGGACCTTGTGTCAATGCTACTGCGTAATGTGAAAATTTAATGAAAAGTGAAAAGAATGTCACCTGAAATTCGCCTGCTCAGACAATCACGAGGGACGAACCAACAAAGGAAAACAAAAAGAAACACATAATTATAATCAACAGTTTACAGAACACATAGTGGATGTGCTAATTTTACTTGAGGCCAATCATTTATTGGTCAGCTGGTCTCAATAAATAGACCATAAGGTGTAGTCGCCTTTTTAGTGTGGGACCTATAAAAGACATACATTTATCTTTTACTCACCCAATATGTGGGGAATATCCGCTCCACCTCACCTGGCTACAGCTCAGGTAAAAACGGAGCACCGCTCTGAGGGAGAGAAGGAGGAAGGAAATAAAGGAGGAAAGATGCATAAACTGTGAACATAGCATCTGTGTTGATAGCACGATAATCAAAGACAAATAGTCCATAGTATTTCTGTTTAGAGGTAGCTAATCAGATAGTCACCCAGTCTTTAGTACCCACTAAGCAATGTTGTTTATAAAGTGAGAGGATGGACAGTTGTCTGCAGTGCTTATCCTTAGTTATAAAAGGGGGTGGTGATGAACAGAGTGTCTGAATTGAGCAGACCACTCTTACCCAGTCCAAAGATCAGGGCTTGATCCATCACCGTTATTTATCTCACTGCCCCATCCCAGCTCAGAACATGGCTATATGCAAATCAGTCTGTCCCTGGCCCAGTGCATCATGGGAACAGGGCAGACTAAACTACCAAGCCAATTCTTTACCAGAAAGGAGACAAGCTACCGGGGACCGGTTTCTGGCATTTCAGCCTCTTCGGCCCGGCTTGCTTGAATCCTGATGGAGCAGTGAGAAAGGGACTCATGTCTGAGTATACCCTGCCACACCTATAGTGGCCAAAATCGATTTACAAAAGGGGGTGGTGATGAACAGAGTGTCTGAATTGAGCAGACCACTCTTACCCAGTCCAAAGATCAGGGCTTGATCCATCACCGTTATTTATCTCACTGCCCCATCCCAGCTCAGAACATGGCTATATGCAAATCAGTCTGTCCCTGGCCCAGTGCATCATGGGAACAGGGCAGACTAAACTACCAAGCCAATTCTTTACCAGAAAGGAGACAAGCTACCGGGGACCGGTTTCTGGCATTTCAGCCTCTTCGGCCCGGCTTGCTTGAATCCTGATGGAGCAGTGAGAAAGGGACTCATGTCTGAGTATACCCTGCCACACCTATAGTGGCCAAAATCGATTTACAAAAGGGGGTGGTGATGAACAGAGTGTCTGAATTGAGCAGACCACTCTTACCCAGTCCAAAGATCAGGGCTTGATCCATCACCGTTATTTATCTCACTGCCCCATCCCAGCTCAGAACATGGCTATATGCAAATCAGTCTGTCCCTGGCCCAGTGCATCATGGGAACAGGGCAGACTAAACTACCAAGCCAATTCTTTACCAGAAAGGAGACAAGCTACCGGGGACCGGTTTCTGGCATTTCAGCCTCTTCGGCCCGGCTTGCTTGAATCCTGATGGAGCAGTGAGAAAGGGACTCATGTCTGAGTATACCCTGCCACACCTATAGTGGCCAAAATCGATTTACAAAAGGGGGTGGTGATGAACAGAGTGTCTGAATTGAGCAGACCACTCTTACCCAGTCCAAAGATCAGGGCTTGATCCATCACCGTTATTTATCTCACTGCCCCATCCCAGCTCAGAACATGGCTATATGCAAATCAGTCTGTCCCTGGCCCAGTGCATTATGGGAACAGGGCAGACTAAACTACCAAGCCAATTCTTTACCAGAAAGGAGACAAGCTACCGGGGACCGGTTTCTGGCATTTCAGCCTCTTCGGCCCGGCTTGCTTGAATCCTGATGGAGCAGTGAGAAAGGGACTCATGTCTGAGTATACCCTGCCACACCTATAGTGGCCAAAATCGATTTACAAAAGGGGGTGGTGATGAACAGAGTGTCTGAATTGAGCAGACCACTCTTACCCAGTCCAAAGATCAGGGCTTGATCCATCACCGTTATTTATCTCACTGCCCCATCCCAGCTCAGAACATGGCTATATGCAAATCAGTCTGTCCCTGGCCCAGTGCATCATGGGAACAGGGCAGACTAAACTACCAAGCCAATTCTTTACCAGAAAGGAGACAAGCTACCGGGGACCGGTTTCTGGCATTTCAGCCTCTTCGGCCCGGCTTGCTTGAATCCTGATGGAGCAGTGAGAAAGGGACTCATGTCTGAGTATACCCTGCCACACCTATAGTGGCCAAAATCGATTTACAAAAGGGGGTGGTGATGAACAGAGTGTCTGAATTGAGCAGACCACTCTTACCCAGTCCAAAGATCAGGGCTTGATCCATCACCGTTATTTATCTCACTGCCCCATCCCAGCTCAGAACATGGCTATATGCAAATCAGTCTGTCCCTGGCCCAGTGCATCATGGGAACAGGGCAGACTAAACTACCAAGCCAATTCTTTACCAGAAAGGAGACAAGCTACCGGGGACCGGTTTCTGGCATTTCAGCCTCTTCGGCCCGGCTTGCTTGAATCCTGATGGAGCAGTGAGAAAGGGACTCATGTCTGAGTATACCCTGCCACACCTATAGTGGCCAAAATCGATTTACAAAAGGGGGTGGTGATGAACAGAGTGTCTGAATTGAGCAGACCACTCTTACCCAGTCCAAAGATCAGGGCTTGATCCATCACCGTTATTTATCTCACTGCCCCATCCCAGCTCAGAACATGGCTATATGCAAATCAGTCTGTCCCTGGCCCAGTGCATCATGGGAACAGGGCAGACTAAACTACCAAGCCAATTCTTTACCAGAAAGGAGACAAGCTACCGGGGACCGGTTTCTGGCATTTCAGCCTCTTCGGCCCGGCTTGCTTGAATCCTGATGGAGCAGTGAGAAAGGGACTCATGTCTGAGTATACCCTGCCACACCTATAGTGGCCAAAATCGATTTACAAAAGGGGGTGGTGATGAACAGAGTGTCTGAATTGAGCAGACCACTCTTACCCAGTCCAAAGATCAGGGCTTGATCCATCACCGTTATTTATCTCACTGCCCCATCCCAGCTCAGAACATGGCTATATGCAAATCAGTCTGTCCCTGGCCCAGTGCATCATGGGAACAGGGCAGACTAAACTACCAAGCCAATTCTTTACCAGAAAGGAGACAAGCTACCGGGGACCGGTTTCTGGCATTTCAGCCTCTTCGGCCCGGCTTGCTTGAATCCTGATGGAGCAGTGAGAAAGGGACTCATGTCTGAGTATACCCTGCCACACCTATAGTGGCCAAAATCGATTTACAAAAGGGGGTGGTGATGAACAGAGTGTCTGAATTGAGCAGACCACTCTTACCCAGTCCAAAGATCAGGGCTTGATCCATCACCGTTATTTATCTCACTGCCCCATCCCAGCTCAGAACATGGCTATATGCAAATCAGTCTGTCCCTGGCCCAGTGCATCATGGGAACAGGGCAGACTAAACTACCAAGCCAATTCTTTACCAGAAAGGAGACAAGCTACCGGGGACCGGTTTCTGGCATTTCAGCCTCTTCGGCCCGGCTTGCTTGAATCCTGATGGAGCAGTGAGAAAGGGACTCATGTCTGAGTATACCCTGCCACACCTATAGTGGCCAAAATCGATTTACAAAAGGGGGTGGTGATGAACAGAGTGTCTGAATTGAGCAGACCACTCTTACCCAGTCCAAAGATCAGGGCTTGATCCATCACCGTTATTTATCTCACTGCCCCATCCCAGCTCAGAACATGGCTATATGCAAATCAGTCTGTCCCTGGCCCAGTGCATCATGGGAACAGGGCAGACTAAACTACCAAGCCAATTCTTTACCAGAAAGGAGACAAGCTACCGGGGACCGGTTTCTGGCATTTCAGCCTCTTCGGCCCGGCTTGCTTGAATCCTGATGGAGCAGTGAGAAAGGGACTCATGTCTGAGTATACCCTGCCACACCTATAGTGGCCAAAATCGATTTACAAAAGGGGGTGGTGATGAACAGAGTGTCTGAATTGAGCAGACCACTCTTACCCAGTCCAAAGATCAGGGCTTGATCCATCACCGTTATTTATCTCACTGCCCCATCCCAGCTCAGAACATGGCTATATGCAAATCAGTCTGTCCCTGGCCCAGTGCATCATGGGAACAGGGCAGACTAAACTACCAAGCCAATTCTTTACCAGAAAGGAGACAAGCTACCGGGGACCGGTTTCTGGCATTTCAGCCTCTTCGGCCCGGCTTGCTTGAATCCTGATGGAGCAGTGAGAAAGGGACTCATGTCTGAGTATACCCTGCCACACCTATAGTGGCCAAAATCGATTTACAAAAGGGGGTGGTGATGAACAGAGTGTCTGAATTGAGCAGACCACTCTTACCCAGTCCAAAGATCAGGGCTTGATCCATCACCGTTATTTATCTCACTGCCCCATCCCAGCTCAGAACATGGCTATATGCAAATCAGTCTGTCCCTGGCCCAGTGCATCATGGGAACAGGGCAGACTAAACTACCAAGCCAATTCTTTACCAGAAAGGAGACAAGCTACCGGGGACCGGTTTCTGGCATTTCAGCCTCTTCGGCCCGGCTTGCTTGAATCCTGATGGAGCAGTGAGAAAGGGACTCATGTCTGAGTATACCCTGCCACACCTATAGTGGCCAAAATCGATTTACAAAAGGGGGTGGTGATGAACAGAGTGTCTGAATTGAGCAGACCACTCTTACCCAGTCCAAAGATCAGGGCTTGATCCATCACCGTTATTTATCTCACTGCCCCATCCCAGCTCAGAACATGGCTATATGCAAATCAGTCTGTCCCTGGCCCAGTGCATCATGGGAACAGGGCAGACTAAACTACCAAGCCAATTCTTTACCAGAAAGGAGACAAGCTACCGGGGACCGGTTTCTGGCATTTCAGCCTCTTCGGCCCGGCTTGCTTGAATCCTGATGGAGCAGTGAGAAAGGGACTCATGTCTGAGTATACCCTGCCACACCTATAGTGGCCAAAATCGATTTACAAAAGGGGGTGGTGATGAACAGAGTGTCTGAATTGAGCAGACCACTCTTACCCAGTCCAAAGATCAGGGCTTGATCCATCACCGTTATTTATCTCACTGCCCCATCCCAGCTCAGAACATGGCTATATGCAAATCAGTCTGTCCCTGGCCCAGTGCATCATGGGAACAGGGCAGACTAAACTACCAAGCCAATTCTTTACCAGAAAGGAGACAAGCTACCGGGGACCGGTTTCTGGCATTTCAGCCTCTTCGGCCCGGAATTGGCTTTTGTAGTTTGGTTTGCCCTGTTCCCATCATGCACTGGGACAGGAACAGACTAATTTGCATACAGCCAGGTTCTGAAACTGGGATGGTGCAGTGAGCTAAAAAACGGTGTTGGATCTAGCCCTGATCTCTTGACTGGGTGAGAGTATTCTGTTTAATTCAGAGACTCTGTCCCTCACCACCCCTTGTTGTAAATATTTTTGTCCACCCTAAGCGTGGAAGGGTATGCTCAGATGTGAGTCCCTTGCTCATTGCACCATCAGGATTCAAGCAAGCCGGGCCGAAGAGGCTGAAATGCCAGAAACCGGTCCCCGGTAGCTTGTTTCCTTCCCAGTGTAAGAATTGGCTTTTGTAGTTTGGTTTGCCCTGTTCCCATCATGCACTGGGACAGGAACAGACTAATTTGCATACAGCCAGGTTCTGAAACTGGGATGGTGCAGTGAGCTAAAAAACGGTGTTGGATCTAGCCCTGATCTCTTGACTGGGTGAGAGTATTCTGTTTAATTCAGAGACTCTGTCCCTCACCACCCCTTGTTGTAAATATCCTTAGTTATGACACACAAGTCCTGTAAGTACAAATCTATGAGGTGATCGAAAAACGATCTTACAGCATGTCTAGAGCACCACACCGCTATGGAGAGGGTAGTGCGAGCTTTATTGCATAAGACGTCTCCCTTTCTCGATGTATTTAGAAAAGACCACACACCCCTGCCCTGTTTAGTTATGGCACACAAGGTTGTGTTTTTCTGTTTAAAACTTGTAAGGAGTTACACACACGTCCTATAAGTTTGAATCTATTAGGTGATCTAGAAACGATCATACAGCATGTCTAGGGCACCACACCACTACGGAGAGGGTAGTGCGAGCATAGAAAGTCTCCCTTTCTCGATGTTTTTGGAAAAGACAAAACACCCCTGCCCTGCTTACCTGTCCGTCGGTACTCCAGACATCCATCTTGGCTGTCATGGAGGGAGGTACCGGGACGGACAGGAAGCGGGTCTTTATCCTTCCTTGTTGCCAAGGTCAAAGACGCGATTGGGTGCCCGTGTCACGTGGTATTGCGTCAGGAGCAACATTACGCTAGGCAACGTTGTTGTTCTTCCTGGTTGCCTAGCACTGAAGACGCAATCGGAAGAACGCATCTTGATCTTCCTGAATGCCGAGTCTTAGGGACGCGATTGGAAGAACGCGTCTTGTGGTGTTGCGTACGGACCAACATTACGCAAGGCAACGTAATCGTTGTCGGCTTTGATGGGAAATGTAGTAAAATAGGCGAAATAGAACTATATTTACTACAAGATGTGGCGGAACTCTTAAAAGCGGGGTGTATCAATATGCTGTTGTGTAGTATGGAGTGGAGCATCTAGGATAGATAAAGTCTCAATGATGTCTATATGTTAGATGATGTTTATGACGTTGTTTATTCACTCTATCTTCCATATAAATGTACAGTGAATAATGCACTAATTTCTCGTCAAAAAGGAGTATTTGATGTTTATAATATGTTCATCATATAAACATTTCTAAATTATGAAACCCATCTGAATCGCGATCGATTTTGACCAGGTGCAATTATGTTATGCAAACCTTCAGTTACTTGTTAAGTGGAAACGATTACTGCAATCTCCTGCAACTGAGAGCAGACAACCGAGAAATGATTCATAATGACATCCATGGGATGTCTTCGTTCAATCCTGTTTTATGAGTTTGTAACTGGTAGACCCATCTCTGTTCGCATTTGAATAGAAATGTACTGATGTCCACAATGTGTGCCAGTATTGTGGGTTGCTCCAAGACTGTCCACCTTATATCTGTAGGGAGATGTTTTGCAAGTAAAAAGTGATTTGTAAGCTTGGTAGCCTGTCTACTACACCGTATTGAACTTTTATGTTCTGATATTCGTAATTTAATCTTACGAGTGGTCATGCCCACATACATCTTACTACAAGGACATTTGATTAGGTATATCAAGTTTGTACTGTTGCAGTTTGTAAATCTGCGTTGTTCCCAAACTCGCTCTGTCCCGATGTCGATGGTTGTAGTTTTTTCTGTTTGGGACATGCTGCACATTGTCCACACGGGTGATGCCCTGTAACTGCCGGCATGTTCCATAAGGTTCCAACTGCTCTTGGTCCCTCGTTTTTGGGTCTCGTATGGACCAATTTGTCCTTCAAATTTTGACCTCTCTTGTAAGCAAAGAGGGGAAGGGGCAGAGTGTCTTTGCCGGTGTTTAGTATACCTCAATGTTTCTTCACAATCTTGGTGATCTGATTTGAGAAAGTTCCAAATGTGCTTACACAGGTCATGCGTTCAGTTTTCGGCTTGGGTGGTAAAATTTCCAAAAGGCCGGCTCGGTTGTTGTTGGCCGCTCGTTTTTTTGATATCTGAATCAGTCTTTTCGGATATTCTTTGTGTGACAAATCTAAAGACAGTTGCTGGGCATGTGTTTCAAAGGACGTTCTGTTTGAGCAATTTCTTTGTATGCGCAAAAATTGCCCATAGGGTAGATTGTCCCGCAGGGCCTTAGGATGGCAGCTGTTGTAGTTGAGCAAAGAATTGCGCCCCATCGGTTTTCGGTAAAGTTCTGAGGCAAGGCTGGTAGGTGTACTCCGGATAAGCAAATCCAAAAAGGCCAATTTCTGAGTGTCATACTCCATGGTGAATTTCAAGAACGAGTTCATCAGATTCAGCCAAGTGTGGAACTCCTTTAGCTGTGTCTCACTTCCACGCCACACCACGAAATTATCGTCAATGTAACGTTTCCAAGTCCGCAGACAGCTAAGATGGAGATTGGTGTCTGCGAACACGTGCTCCTGCTCGAAGTGATGCACGTACAGATTAGCAAGACTAGGGGCAAAAACGCTGCCCATACTAGTCCCGCTAATCTGCAAGTAGAGACTGTCCTCGAAACAGAAGAAGTTCTCTGTCATAGCCAAAGTGGCTAAAGTCATGATGACACTGACTGGTGTTATAGAATTCAGTTCTCTGGCTGACAGTAATGCCTCTATAACTTCCAATGTCTCAGCCTGGGGGATAGACGTATACAGGCTTTCAACGTCAAATGACACTAAGATATCAGTTTGAGGATTAAAATCAATATTGGGTAATAACCTCAATACATCTTTTGTGTCCATGAGAAAGGTTGGCATTTCTCGCACCATTGGTTGTAAAAATACATCGACAAAAGTCGAAAGTGGTTCCAAAAGTAAACCTATCCCAGATATTATGGGGCGCCCCACCGGAGGGTGTTGGGTTTTGTGAATTTTTGGCAGCTGATAAAAATAAGGTACAGCTGGATTAGATGTGCGAAGGAATTGTCCTTCTTTAGGTGTAATCCACCCTTCGTTGAGCGCCTCTTCAACGATGTGTCCTATTGTGTTAGTCAACCTTTCGGTTGGATCAACTGAGAGTTTACGATAGGATCTATTATCGCTGAGCTGACGTAGGCATTCCTCACGATAGGTCTCTACATCTAGGATCACAACCGCTCCCCCTTTGTCTGCAGGTTTTATAACGATACGGGGGTTTTCAGCAAGTGCCTTTATTTTTTTATTTTTTTTATTTTTTTTTGGAGAACCTTTATTTACCAAAACAAAGTACACCGCTATTCAGCCGTACATCCCGGAGGCCAGGCAGCATTGTGACTCAATTCGTAAACGTGTACAAAACAAAAATACAGGAGTAAGCAGGTTTAATTTTATGATATAAAAAAGTCTAAAATAACGAGAGAAACCAACAGAGCCAAGAAAGAGAAGAGAGGAGAGAGAAGGGAAGAAAGAAAAAGAGAGAGAAAGAGAGAAAGAGAGAAAGAGAGAAAGAAAAGTCACAAGGCTAAGGAGCACAAAAATTGTAAGGCACATATCACGGGGAGAGGCGGGGTCGATACACCATACAAGCATCAGGATGCAAGACAAGCACGTGGACGGGGAGCAGAAAATCAGGATTAACCATGTGGAACCTAGGGAAGGGGGAGTTATGGAGATAGTGTGGTAAATATTTTACCGTATACGAGTTTGCCAGATAATTTCGGTCAAGTAAAGAAATAGCTCAATCAAATGAGAGGCAGAGTCCGTGGCATCAGAGTCATACGGGCTTTAATCATAAATAATGACTCGAGTCATGGAAATCTATTCCATCAATACAAGGGTTCGGATATGCAATGATGGCAGGAAAGATGTCAACGATTTATTAACAGTACATGACATATATAGTAAAATGACACAGTAGCAGTGAATACAGTAGGTGTGACAAGTGAAATGTATATGATAAGAACACATGTGCGTAGCAAAAAGGCGTGAACAAGGGTGTGCACAGAGGCGTGTTCTAGAAACGTCACAGAAAAATGTCACAAGTGGGTGGATGCATAAAGAATTCTTACAGAGTCAGCTGAAACCTGTGGCCTGAATGCGCGCGCAGCGTATATGACGTGTGATTGACGTATATCTGGAGGAAGCTAAGGGTCTGACTTTTAGCACTAGTAGAGGAGACAGAAGTCTGGCATGTCAGATCGACCTGTCCCTATAACATATTGGATATCTATTATTTAGAGGATGTTTAATCTAGAGTAAAAGGTCTCTTGGGCAGAGGCTATTCTATACTGAATGTATGCGTGTCTAGGTGCGGGGCCAGGGGCCTACTCTGGTAACGGGAACTGTAAATTACTTGCACGGAGACAGGAAGACTTGCTCTTTGCTCTGTAGTCGGGGATATGTTTACCTAAATCACTAGACAGGAATGTGTTTTCGAGGAGCTGAGCTGGCTACGCTGATAACTTGAAGGTAAAATACTGTATTTGGCAGGCAGACCAGGCCGAGCCAGGCACCGCTCGCTTGGCAGGAAGTAAGGCAGAGGTCAGGGATGCATCTCCATGCTGCACCTTTCAGAGGCAGAGACAGAAGTGGCTTGAAGACAGAATTTCAGGGCCTAGCTCGGCAGAGCCAAGAAAAACGTGAAAGTGCACCATGTAAAGACGGTGGCACGGCATACTTAGGAACTGAATTATCGATCCATTCATGGTGGATCTGATAGAGGACATGTTAACGTTGGACGCAAATGTATTTGCGTCTTCAGATTCGGTTGTAGAGGGAAATTACATGTACTTGAAACTCGTACATGGAGCCGTTGGGGTACACGTTAGGGGACACAATTGACCATAAAAATTTCAATTACCTCAATAGGCAGACCTCCGGCTGAACCATCTCCGGGGGTGCACAAATGTCACCTCTGTACGAGTTCCAAGCACTCCAGACCAACCCCCACATCTTGGGCTTACCCCGGGCCATGTAAACAGTCTTCTCTCGGAGCATGCACCAATCCATATTGGTTTTCCACAGGCTAACAGTGGGGGGGGTCGAAGCACCCCATTTCTGGGCGATATCTCTCTTAGCTATCAAATTGCCCAGGGTGACCCAACGGGTCTGAGCCACATTGTAATGTAATGTAAAGTTTTGGTCACCGCCCTCCACAGGTGCACCGCCGTCTTAGTGGGTCCAGTAAGTTTCCGGTCCAGAGATCTATAGTACAGCGCCCTATAGTACATCCCGTCATTCATAAGTCAGCGATCCATGGCGTATCCCGGGTTGACTGCCGGTCCGTAAAAACCGTGATTAATAGCCGTCAGCTGAGACGCCCAATAATAGCGACGTATGTCCGGCAAGGCAATGCCCCCATCGTACCACGGTATAGTCAATTTAGCAATAGAGATACGCGGTCTGCCATCCCACAATAAGGTACACTGCAGGCTCTCAACCTCTCCAAAGTACTTGGACGGCACTGGGTCTTGTGTGTTCTGGAGCGCATAGAGAAACCTCGGCAGGGACATCATTTTAAACAATGCCGCCCGGCCCAACAGGGACAGCGGCAATCTCTTCCAACCCTCCACATCTCGCTGCAAACGCGCCAGAGGGGGGAGTAAGTTGTTAGTGTAACGTGTACGGGCATCCATTGAAATATAGATGCCCAAGTACTTGAATCCCTGTTGCGAGATCTGTATAGCGCAACCTCTAGGGAGACGCGGAGTGTCTCCACACAGCACATAGAGGTAGGACTTGGACCAATTGATGACCAGGCCCGAGTAACCACCAAAAGTACCCAGTACGTCGAATGCCATAATCAAAGACCGGCAGGGAGAGGTAAGATAGAGAAGGATGTCGTCTGCATAAAGCGAAACGCGATCCTCAAAGCCCGGCGACCATTTGATACCAGCAATATCGGGATGCGTACGGATCCATGCGGCCAACGGCTCAAGCGCTAAAGCAAAAAGGAGCGGTGACAGCAGACAACCCTGTCTAGTACCTCTGCGCAAGGCAAATGAGGCCGACAAACGACCGTTCACCGTCACGTTGGCCATCGGGGAAGAGTAAAGGAGCCGAACCCAACTAATGTAGTCAGGCCCAAACCCAAATTTAGCAAGCACCGCCCAGAGGTAGTTCCACTCAAGCGAGTCGAACGCCATCGTCGCGTCAAGCGAAGCAAGCACAGTCGGTTCTGTGAGCATGTGAGCTCGCGCCATAACCGCATGAAGCCTGCGGAGATTAAGGGCCGTGTTCCGATGTGGGATGAAACCAGACTGGTCCGGGTGAACCAAGTCTGCAATCACACCCACCAGCCGATTGGCTAGTAGCTTCGCCAGGATTTTAGGCTCGGCATTCAACAGGGAAATAGGACGGTATGACCGACATAGGTCTCGAGGCTGCCCCTCTTTGTGAATGACCACGATAGTGGCCAAACGTTGATCAAGCGGGAGCTCGCCGGCCTCTCGAGCCGCCAGGAACATATCCCTCAGGGGTGCAGCGACGGTGTCCGCTTTGAGCTTGTACAGCTCCACTGGGATACCACTGGATCCCGGAGCTTTCCCAGAGCGCAGCGACCTTATCGCCAGTGCCACTTCGTCTACCGTCATGCCGCGGTCCATGTCTTCGCGCTCAACATCAGACAAACAAGGGAGCTCGATCTCCTCCAAAAAGGAAGCCGAGTCCGATTCGGATAGGGCGGAGACAGACGAGTAGACCGTCTCAAAATAGTCAGCAAATGCCTCGGCAATAGCAGTAGGGTCAGTGACGACCAGGCTGTCGTCGGCCAGGATTTCTGGTACAACTCGGGATGCCAGTTCCTTCTTGTCCAACCAGGCAAGTAGCTTACCCGCCTTGTCACCGGCGTCATAGATCCGACCCTGCTGGTCCCTGCCCATCGCCTTGGCCGCGTCAGTAGCAGTGGCGCCATACTCCGACTGCTTCAGGGCAAGAGCATGGAGCAGGTCCGGAGTCGGTCCCAGGGCCAACTGAGAATTTAGTTCAGCAATATCCGACTCCAGCCGCACCAAGTCCCCATCCCGTCTTCTACGAGCCTCGGCTATCAAGGAGAAGGCCTCTCCTCTAAGAACAGTCTTGAAGGCCTCCCAAAGAGAGACGGCCGAAGTGACTGAACCCGTATTTTCAGCAAAATACAGCTCAATGGACTTAGCAAGGAGGTCACGGGTCTTGGGGTTGCGAAAATACCAGGGGTTGATAGGCGCCACCCTAGCTGCCGCCATTATACCAAAGTCGAAAGACACCCAAACCGGAGAGTGGTCTGAGATGCCCCTGGCCATAAGACGAGCACTAGAAACCGATTGCGCTTGAGCCGCGGGGGTCAATACATAATCGATACGGGAGAGACTACCATGAGCCCCTGAATGGAAGGTGTACTGTCGCTGGGCGGGATGCAAGAGTCGCCAACAATCAACCATGCCCATGGTGTTCATGAAATCCGGGAGCCACGACTGTGCACTACGAAGATCTCTGGACGGGAAACAATCCAAATCACCCGAAACCACGGAATTGAAGTCCCCACCCAGAATCAGTAGTCCCTCCGGGAGACCCAAGATGGCGCCACTAAGGTCTTCGAAGGTGGCTGTTTGCAGCCCCAGGGGGATATAAACCGAAACCAATACCAGAGTGCGCCCCTCCCACCTGCACACCACGGCCACGTAGCGGCCCCTATCATCCACCAACGTAGACTCCACCTCTAGGGGAAGGGACATGCGCACCATGATGCCCACCCCGCGGGACCCCGTAGAGAACCCGGAGTGGGCCACCATTTTAAACCCTCTCCTGTTCAGAGCCTTACAAGTGTTACCAACAAGATGAGTTTCCTGTAAAAGAACAACATCTGGAACACAGCGTTTAAGCAATTGTATCACAACACCACGTTTAATACGGTCCCCCAACCCATTTACGTTCCAACTCAACACATTCAACGACTTACCCCCCATCATCAAAGACGTCCCACCCCAGCAACCCCCCCCCCCGGAATGCAGCCAGCAGACCGATAGTAGCGGAACAATAGAATCTCAGCCATGAAGAGAATAGAAAGAAAGGAACAGATAGGAAACACACGCCCCAACCACCCCCCACCCTGCACCCCTGCATTAGACTAGAAGCCACCCCAACTAGCAGTGTGCCTGTCGACCCCGAAACTAACCTACAAGAAGCCCCCAGAGGAGAAAGGAGACATCCTATCCCCCCGTTACCCTCCTTCTTAAGAAGTTCAGAAGTAATAAGAAAAAGAATCAATGTTCGAGTCCGATGCCAACCGCAGCAACCCCCCCAGATAGAAACTCACAGGCAGAAAGTTCATTCCTGGGAACCTGGACCTCCTGTTGCACCTCCGGTCTGGTCCTCTGGTTCGGTCCGACGTTGAGGCAAAGTGTCCAACCAGTCCCCTGCCGCATCTGGAAGATCAAAAAACATTGTCCGGTTGCCATGCTCGATTCGAAGTTTTGCAGGATAAAGCATGGAGTACCGCATCCCCATCTCCCTAAGCCGCCGCTTCACACCCATAAAACTTTGCCGGCGTTTCTGAACAGCCTGTGTGAAGTCAGGGAAAAAGTTAATATCAGCGTTCTGGAATCGCAGCGGGCCACCGCTCCTCGACGCCTGCAAAATGGCGTCTCGGTCCCGATAGTTAAAAAGTCTCACAATGATGGGGCGAGGGGATGCACCCGACTTTGGTGGACCACCCGGCAGCCTGTGTGCTCTCTCGACTGAAAAGAACTTGCTCAATCCTCCCGGTGTCAAGTTCTTAACCACCAGTTCTTCCACGAACAAGTCCACTGACTCCCTCCGGCACACCCGTAATGCGGACGTTCTGGCGCCGGGCCCGTCCCTCGAAATCGCCAAGCCGGCGAGCAAGCGCCCCATTAGGCGCCTTCAGGTCCCGCACCTCGGTCTGTACATCTGACATGTCGTTAGTCAAACTCGACGTTTTGATGTCGAGCGACTTCACTCTGTCGTTCGTCTTGCCGAGGTCGGCTCTAATGAGATTGAGTTCGATCTTAAGGGTATCCACTTTGCTGGACAGCGCCTCGTGTTGGCTATGCATCTCAGCCTTCACACCAGCAATGGCGCCCATCACGTCCCGGAGTGTGAATTCAGGATCTTCAGGGGACATATCTCGTTGTGAGTCTTTAGTGTGGCCCGCTGTGCCCGGCGATCCCTTTGAATGGGAAAACCGTTCCGGGATAGTAGATTGGGACTGGGTCGGCTTCCTCGGAGGTTTCCCTTTGTCCGGATCCCCTCTGCCCGCCATGTTGAATAGTGAGGATAGGATAGTCCAAGGGAGGGGCAGGCCACCAATAGCACCTCCAGTCGATGCGAGACACACAATACAAAGCGCCTCCAATACGACAAGAGGAAAGTTATGAAGGAGACCGCCCGGGCCAGCTGGTCCAACAAGTGTGATTTAGAAAAGGGGGTGGTGATGAACAGAGTGTCTGAGTTAAACAGACCACTCTTACCCAGTCCAAAGATCAGGGCTTGATCCATCACCGTTATTTATCTCACTGCCCCATCCCAGCTCAGAACCTGGCTATATGCAAATCAGTCTGTCCCTGGCCCAGTGCATCATGGGAACAGGGCAGACTAAACTACCAAGCCAATTCTTCACCAGAAAGGAGACAAGCTACCGGGGACCGGTTTCTGGAATTTCAGCCTTCTTCGGCCCGGCTTGCTTGAATCCTGATGGAGCAGTGAGAAAGGGACTCATGTCTGAGTATACCCTGCCACACCTATAGTGGCCAAAAACGATTTAGAAAAGGGGGTGGTGATGAACAGAGTGTCTGAGTTAAACAGACCACTCTTACCCAGTCCAAAGATCAGGGCTTGATCCATCACCGTTATTTATCTCACTGCCCCATCCCAGCTCAGAACCTGGCTATATGCAAATCAGTCTGTCCCTGGCCCAGTGCATCATGGGAACAGGGCAGACTAAACTACCAAGCCAATTCTTCACCAGAAAGGAGACAAGCTACCGGGGACCGGTTTCTGGCATTTCAGCCTTCTTCGGCCCGGCTTGCTTGAATCCTGATGGAGCAGTGAGAAAGGGACTCATGTCTGAGTATACCCTGCCACACCTATAGTGGCCAAAAACGATTTAGAAAAGGGGGTGGTGATGAACAGAGTGTCTGAGTTAAACAGACCACTCTTACCCAGTCCAAAGATCAGGGCTTGATCCATCACCGTTATTTATCTCACTGCCCCATCCCAGCTCAGAACCTGGCTATATGCAAATCAGTCTGTCCCTGGCCCAGTGCATCATGGGAACAGGGCAGACTAAACTACCAAGCCAATTCTTCACCAGAAAGGAGACAAGCTACCGGGGACCGGTTTCTGGCATTTCAGCCTTCTTCGGCCCGGCTTGCTTGAATCCTGATGGAGCAGTGAGAAAGGGACTCATGTCTGAGTATACCCTGCCACACCTATAGTGGCCAAAAACGATTTAGAAAAGGGGGTGGTGATGAACAGAGTGTCTGAGTTAAACAGACCACTCTTACCCAGTCCAAAGATCAGGGCTTGATCCATCACCGTTATTTATCTCACTACCCCATCCCAGCTCAGAACCTGGCTATATGCAAATCAGTCTGTCCCTGGCCCAGTGCATCATGGGAACAGGGCAGACTAAACTACCAAGCCAATTCTTCACCAGAAAGGAGACAAGCTACCGGGGACCGGTTTCTGGCATTTCAGCCTTCTTCGGCCCGGCTTGCTTGAATCCTGATGGAGCAGTGAGAAAGGGACTCATGTCTGAGTATACCCTGCCACACCTATAGTGGCCAAAAACGATTTAGAAAAGGGGGTGGTGATGAACAGAGTGTTTGAGTTAAACAGACCACTCTTACCCAGTCCAAAGATCAGGGCTTGATCCATCACCGTTATTTATCTCACTGCCCCATCCCAGCTCAGAACCTGGCTATATGCAAATCAGTCTGTCCCTGGCCCAGTGCATCATGGGAACAGGGCAGACTAAACTACCAAGCCAATTCTTCACCAGAAAGGAGACAAGCTACCGGGGACCGGTTTCTGGCATTTATAGCCTTCTTCGGCCCGGCTTGCTTGAATCCTGATGGAGCAGTGAGAAAGGGACTCATGTCTGAGTATACCCTGCCACACCTATAGTGGCCAAAAACGATTTAGAAAAGGGGGTGGTGATGAACAGAGTGTCTGAGTTAAACAGACCACTCTTACCCAGTCCAAAGATCAGGGCTTGATCCATCACCGTTATTTATCTCACTGCCCCATCCCAGCTCAGAACCTGGCTATATGCAAATCAGTCTGTCCCTGGCCCAGTGCATCATGGGAACAGGGCAGACTAAACTACCAAGCCAATTCTTCACCAGAAAGGAGACAAGCTACCGGGGACCGGTTTCTGGCATTTCAGCCTTCTTCGGCCCGGCTTGCTTGAATCCTGATGGAGCAGTGAGAAAGGGACTCATGTCTGAGTATACCCTGCCACACCTATAGTGGCCAAAAACGATTTAGAAAAGGGGGTGGTGATGAACAGAGTGTCTGAGTTAAACAGACCACTCTTACCCAGTCCAAAGATCAGGGCTTGATCCATCACCGTTATTTATCTCACTGCCCCATCCCAGCTCAGAACCTGGCTATATGCAAATCAGTCTGTCCCTGGCCCAGTGCATCATGGGAACAGGGCAGACTAAACTACCAAGCCAATTCTTCACCAGAAAGGAGACAAGCTACCGGGGACCGGTTTCTGGCATTTCAGCCTTCTTCGGCCCGGCTTGCTTGAATCCTGATGGAGCAGTGAGAAAGGGACTCATGTCTGAGTATACCCTGCCACACCTATAGTGGCCAAAAACGATTTAGAAAAGGGGGTGGTGATGAACAGAGTGTCTGAGTTAAACAGACCACTCTTACCCAGTCCAAAGATCAGGGCTTGATCCATCACCGTTATTTATCTCACTGCCCCATCCCAGCTCAGAACCTGGCTATATGCAAATCAGTCTGTCCCTGGCCCAGTGCATCATGGGAACAGGGCAGACTAAACTACCAAGCCAATTCTTCACCAGAAAGGAGACAAGCTACCGGGGACCGGTTTCTGGCATTTCAGCCTTCTTCGGCCCGGCTTGCTTGAATCCTGATGGAGCAGTGAGAAAGGGACTCATGTCTGAGTATACCCTGCCACACCTATAGTGGCCAAAAACGATTTAGAAAAGGGGGTGGTGATGAACAGAGTGTCTGAGTTAAACAGACCACTCTTACCCAGTCCAAAGATCAGGGCTTGATCCATCACCGTTATTTATCTCACTACCCCATCCCAGCTCAGAACCTGGCTATATGCAAATCAGTCTGTCCCTGGCCCAGTGCATCATGGGAACAGGGCAGACTAAACTACCAAGCCAATTCTTCACCAGAAAGGAGACAAGCTACCGGGGACCGGTTTCTGGCATTTCAGCTTTCTTCGGCCCGGCTTGCTTGAATCCTGATGGAGCAGTGAGAAAGGGACTCATGTCTGAGTATACCCTGCCACACCTATAGTGGCCAAAAACGATTTAGAAAAGGGGGTGGTGATGAACAGAGTGTTTGAGTTAAACAGACCACTCTTACCCAGTCCAAAGATCAGGGCTTGATCCATCACCGTTATTTATCTCACTGCCCCATCCCAGCTCAGAACCTGGCTATATGCAAATCAGTCTGTCCCTGGCCCAGTGCATCATGGGAACAGGGCAGACTAAACTACCAAGCCAATTCTTCACCAGAAAGGAGACAAGCTACCGGGGACCGGTTTCTGGCATTTCAGCCTTCTTCGGCCCGGCTTGCTTGAATCCTGATGGAGCAGTGAGAAAGGGACTCATGTCTGAGTATACCCTGCCACACCTACCCTTACCGAAGTGGAATACTACATTTAGTGGTTAACCTGTGGTTTTATAGCATTCGAAGACTATTTTATGCCAATTTTAGTATTCTGTAGTATTCTTTTTGTGAAGGCTAGTGCATGAAGACTACTGATATGTGAGTGATTATTCTTGAACACTAACTGAATACTAAGCAAATACTTCTTTGCTAACCGTATAGTCTTCATTTACAATGCAGAACTTTTACTGAATACATACAATTTGAATACTACTGCACTTTGCCCAGACTACTATTCAAGCTGCTGCTGAATACTAAGCAAATACTTCTATGCTAACCGTATAGTCTTCATTTACAATGCAGAACTTTTACTGAATACATACAATTTGAATACTACTGCACTTTACCCAGACTACTATTCAAGCTGCTGCTGAATACTAAGCAAATACTTCTATGCGAACCGTATAGTCTTCATTTACAATGCAGAACTTTTACTGAATACATACAATTTGAATACTACTGCACTTACCCATAGCGGCCGATTCTATAAAAAGTTATGTCCAAAGCATTTTGGGTCAATTGCTAAACCAAAAAGGTATGGCTAGGCTAATAATCACAATATTAACAAATAAACAGGTACACTAGTAGATATTTCCCAATTACACATGAATAGGTGGGAGGATCTTACATTCCTCAATAATATATTTGTTTGAATTAATGGTCAAAGTATTCCAATACTCGGTCGACTTTTTGGTTTATTTTCAACAGTCCAAAGATAACAAGTAAAAGTATAAGGGGTATCGGTAAGACAATGAACAATATCCACAATCAATGACAGAAGCCCATTCATTTATCATTGAAAACTCTTGGAAAACTATATGGTTGAATTTAATTTAATTTTCTTAAGTACATTTGATAATAGCACACAACAGTGTGAATTCCTATGGTGTTAAAACCTAGCTTTTACACAACATTTAAAACGTACTTAAAATGTACTTCTAAAAACATTTGGTAAAAGTAAGCACATGAAAAGTAAACACATAAAAGTAAACATATCCTTACCGGTGCCCTGGCAATTACCGGTTTACAGTGGGAGAGAGGGTTGCAGTTTAACCCCTTCACTGCTGGCCCGTTTCCGCCCCTGTGCTGTAAACAAATGAACAGGGGCGGGTCATGACGAACCCCAGCCGTCATCAGCACACGAGCACTGTAGTGCATGACGGCTGGGGTTCGTCATCAGCATGGAAGGGGTTAAAGTGATGTGTATCATTTCCGATCACAAAGGATTGTGCATCATTTCCTAGTAATTCCAGGGTGAAGTTTTCTAACCCCCATATCAGTTTTTCAAATCTTCCGAAATGTATGGTACCTTTTAAAGATCTGGGCATGTAGATTTTGGCTAATACAACAGCATCCACTAATCTCTCTCATAGTGATTTGGGAATTAGCATACCCCCCTCTCCCCGCGACCCCCATCTCCCCGCGACCCCCATCTCCCTGCGACCCCCATCTCCCCGCGACCCCCCATCTCCCCGCGACCCCCCATCTCCCCATCGACCCCCATCTCCCCGTGACCCCCCATCTCCCCGCGACCCCCCATCTCCCCGCGACCCCCCATCTCCCCGCGACCCCCCATCTCCCCGCGACCCCCCCATCTCCCCGCGACCCCCCCATCTCCCTGCGACCCCCCATCTCCCCCAGCAATCATTAGTATTCAGTTAGTATTCAGTTAGTATTCAGTTAGTATTCAGTTAGTATTCAGTTAGTATTCAGTTAGTATTCACAAAGAATACCACTAGTCTTCAAACAGTGGTCACAAGCAATGAGACTAGCCTTCATTTTGCTTTTGAAATAGCACAAGAGCTGCAAATAAACCCTAACAGAATACTACTAAGCTTCAGATACTACTCTTCTAGAATACTACTAGTCTTCTTTTAGCAATCAATTGAAGTGTTCATCATGTATCTGAAGGGTAGTTGAGTAGAACTAGTATTCCCTCATTAGCATATTTCGGCTCGTGGGCATACTACTTAGCCTTCATGCTTACTAAATGAATACTACATTTTAATAGTAAATGAATACCGCTGTAACCACCTGAATCACACTATTTGAAGATCTTCCATTTTGGTGAGGGTATAGTGGCCAAAAACGATTTAGAAAAGGGGGTGGTGATGAACAGAGTGTCTGAGTTAAACAGACCACTCTTACCCAGTCCAAAGATCAGGGCTTGATCCATCACCGTTATTTATCTCACTGCCCCATCCCAGCTCAGAACCTGGCTATATGCAAATCAGTCTGTCCCTGGCCCAGTGCATCATGGGAACAGGGCAGACTAAACTACCAAGCCAATTCTTCACCAGAAAGGAGACAAGCTACCGGGGACCGGTTTCTGGCATTTCAGCCTTCTTCGGCCCGGCTTGCTTGAATCCTGATGGAGCAGTGAGAAAGGGACTCATGTCTGAGTATACCCTGCCACACCTATAGTGGCCAAAAACGATTTAGAAAAGGGGGTGGTGATGAACAGAGTGTCTGAGTTAAACAGACCACTCTTACCCAGTCCAAAGATCAGGGCTTGATCCATCACCGTTATTTATCTCACTGCCCCATCCCAGCTCAGAACCTGGCTATATGCAAATCAGTCTGTCCCTGACCCAGTGCATCATGGGAACAGGGCAGACTAAACTACCAAGCCAATTCTTCACCAGAAAGGAGACAAGCTACCGGGGACCGGTTTCTGGCATTTCAGCCTTCTTCGGCCCGGCTTGCTTGAATCCTGATGGAGCAGAGAGAAAGGGACTCATGTCTGAGTATACCCTGCCACACCTATAGTGGCCAAAAACGATTTAGAAAAGGGGGTGGTGATGAACAGAGTGTCTGAGTTAAACAGACCACTCTTACCCAGTCCAAAGATCAGGGCTTGATCCATCACCGTTATTTATCTCACTGCCCCATCCCAGCTCAGAACCTGGCTATATGCAAATCAGTCTGTCCCTGGCCCAGTGCATCATGGGAACAGGGCAGACTAAACTACCAAGCCAATTCTTCACCAGAAAGGAGACAAGCTACCAGGGACCGGTTTCTGGCATTTCAGCCTTCTTCGGCCCGGCTTGCTTGAATCCTGATGGAGCAGTGAGAAAGGGACTCATGTCTGAGTATACCCTGCCACACCTATAGTGGCCAAAAACGATTTAGAAAAGGGGGTGGTGATGAACAGAGTGTCTGAGTTAAACAGACCACTCTTACCCAGTCCAAAGATCAGGGCTTGATCCATCACCGTTATTTATCTCACTGCCCCATCCCAGCTCAGAACCTGGCTATATGCAAATCAGTCTGTCCCTGGCCCAGTGCATCATGGGAACAGGGCAGACTAAACTACCAAGCCAATTCTTCACCAGAAAGGAGACAAGCTACCGGGGACCGGTTTCTGGCATTTCAGCCTTCTTCGGCCCGGCTTGCTTGAATCCTGATGGAGCAGTGAGAAAGGGACTCATGTCTGAGTATACCCTGCCACACCTATAGTGGCCAAAAACGATTTAGAAAAGGGGGTGGTGATGAACAGAGTGTCTGAGTTAAACAGACCACTCTTACCCAGTCCAAAGATCAGGGCTTGATCCATCACCGTTATTTATCTCACTGCCCCATCCCAGCTCAGAACCTGGCTATATGCAAATCAGTCTGTCCCTGGCCCAGTGCATCATGGGAACAGGGCAGACTAAACTACCAAGCCAATTCTTCACCAGAAAGGAGACAAGCTACCGGGGACCGGTTTCTGGCATTTCAGCCTTCTTCGGCCCGGCTTGCTTGAATCCTGATGGAGCAGTGAGAAAGGGACTCATGTCTGAGTATACCCTGCCACACCTATAGTGGCCAAAAACGATTTAGAAAAGGGGGTGGTGATGAACAGAGTGTCTGAGTTAAACAGACCACTCTTACCCAGTCCAAAGATCAGGGCTTGATCCATCACCGTTATTTATCTCACTGCCCCATCCCCGCTCAGAACCTGGCTATATGCAAATAAGTCTGTCCCTGGCCCAGTGCATCATGGGAACAGGGCAGACTAAACTACCAAGCCAATTCTTCACCAGAAAGGAGACAAGCTACCGGGGACCGGTTTCTGGCATTTCAGCCTTCTTCGGCCCGGCTTGCTTGAATCCTGATGGAGCAGTGAGAAAGGGACTCATGTCTGAGTATACCCTGCCACACCTATAGTGGCCAAAAACGATTTAGAAAAGGGGGTGGTGATGAACAGAGTGTCTGAGTTAAACAGACCACTCTTACCCAGTCCAAAGATCAGGGCTTGATCCATCACCGTTATTTATCTCACTGCCCCATCCCAGCTCAGAACCTGGCTATATGCAAATCAGTCTGTCCCTGGCCCAGTGCATCATGGGAACAGGGCAGACTAAACTACCAAGCCAATTCTTCACCAGAAAGGAGACAAGCTACCGGGGACCGGTTTCTGGCATTTCAGCCTTCTTCGGCCCGGCTTGCTTGAATCCTGATGGAGCAGTGAGAAAGGGACTCATGTCTGAGTATACCCTGCCACACCTATAGTGGCCAAAAACGATTTAGAAAAGGGGGTGGTGATGACCCTTGCTCATTGCACCATCAGGATTCAAGCAAACCGGGCCGAAGACGGCTGTAATGCCAGAAACCGGTCCCCGGGAGCTTTTTTCCTTCCCAGTGTTAGAATTGGCTTTTGTAGTTTGGTTTGCCCTGTTCCCATCATGCACTGGGACAGGAACAGACTAATTTGCATACAGCCAGGTTCTGAAACTGGGATGGTGCAGTGAGCTAAAAAAACGCTGTTGGATCTAGCCCTGATCTCTTGACTGGGTGAGAGCTTTCTGCTTAATTCAGAGACTCTGTCCCTCACCACCCCTTGTTGTAAATATTTTTGTGCACCCTAAGCGTGGAAGGGTATTCTCAGATGTGAGACCCTTGCTCATTGCACCATCAGGATTCAAGCAAACCGGGCCGAAGACGGCTGTAATGCCAGAAACCGGTCCCCGGGAGCTTCTTTCCTTCCCAGTGTAAGAATTGGCTTTTGTAGTTTGGTTTGCCCTGTTCCCATCATGCACTGGGACAGGAACAGACTAATTTGCATACAGCCAGGTTCTGAAACTGGGATGGTGCAGTGAGCTAAAAAAACGGTGTTGGATCTAGCCCTGATCTCTTGACTGGGTGAGAGCTTTCTGCTTAATTCAGAGACTCTGTCCCTCACCACCCCTTGTTGTAAATATTTTTGTCCACCCTAAGCGTGGAAGGGTTTTCTCAGATGTGAGACCCTTGCTCATTGCACCATCAGGATTCAAGCAAACCGGGCCGAAGACGGCTGTAATGCCAGAAACCGGTCCCCGGGAGCTTGTTTCCTTCCCAGTGTAAGAATTGGCTTTTGTAGTTTGGTTTGCCCTGTTCCCATCATGCACTGGGACAGGAACAGACTAATTTGCATACAGCCAGGTTCTGAAACTGGGATGGTGCAGTGAGCTAAAAAAACGGTGTTGGATCTAGCCCTGATCTCTTGACTGGGTGAGAGCTTTCTGCTTAATTCAGAGACTCTGTCCCTCACCACCCCTTGTTGTAAATATTTTTGTCCACCCTAAGCGTGGAAGGGTATTCTCAGATGTGAGACCCTTGCTCATTGCACCATCAGGATTCAAGCAAACTGGGCCGAAGACGGCTGTAATGCCAGAAACCGGTCCCCGGGAGTTTGTTTCCTTCCCAGTGTAAGAATTGGCTTTTGTAGTTTGGTTTGCCCTGTTCCCATCATGCACTGGGACAGGAACAGACTAATTTGCATACAGCCAGGTTCTGAAACTGGGATGGTGCAGTGAGCTAAAAAAACGGTGTTGGATCTAGCCCTGATCTCTTGACTGGGTGAGAGCTTTCTGCTTAATTCAGAGACTCTGTCCCTCACCACCCCTTGTTGTAAATATGGTCCAACAAGTGTGGCAGGCCCGCACGGGGTGTCCCGAGGCAGGCCACTTCTCGGTCCCAACAATACCAGTCAATGACGTCGGTAGTGCCCGCCAACTTCACGACGGCATAAGTCGGTCCAGGAAGCTCGGATCTTCAGTCTGAGACCGGGCGCCGCTTCAGCACCGACTTCGCCGTTGATTCCCACCGTCGTGGGACAGGATAGATAGCAGGATCAGTGCGGAGGATCGGAGGGTCTTCGGAGCTCCGAGCTCACGCGGCCATCTTGGTTGCCCGCGAAGCTCCTCCAGCAAGTGCCTTTATTGATTCTTGTTCCTGTCGTGAGAGATTATAAAAAACCTTCTGTTTGGTTTTAAACAATTCCTGTAGATCATGGTCAACTGCCTCTTCAAATGTCAGAACCTTAGATGGTATACCTATGGTGCTTGGGTTAAATGTTGACGGTTTCTTTAATCCTGTATTGTCGTTGGAATTAGACTGTTCTAATTCATTAGATTTGTTTGCAAAAAGATAATGGAGTCGGATCTTTCTAAAAAATGTGCCCATTTCGATCTGTGCCTGGAAAGGATCGTTGATGTTGGTAGAAACGAAACCCAGTCCCTTATTCAGTGTCTGTTCCTGAATCTCTGTGATGGGATGGGAGCTCAAATTTACGACTAGACTGGAGCCGCTGAGCTCCCTGCTTGGTCCTGCGGGATCTTTTTCCCGCTCCTCAGGTTCATGGTCTGTGGGGGTAGGTTCCATCGAACTTGTCCCTGTCCTGGAGTTCTTTGTCGTCCTCGGCCTCTCCTGCCTGACCCTAAAAAAGGCTGCTGATTGTAATTACCAAAGAATTGTGGTGGACCATATGGATTCACCATAGGAGGGTAAGGGGGTGGCACCCAAGGAGTGGGTTGCCACCAAGGTGGATATTGTGGTAGAGAGGCAAAGCCTTGGTTATAGCCCCTCCAACCTCTTCTGTTGTTACCTCTGCCTCTTTGCTGGTCTGGTGAGTTACCAGAGGTGGAGCCCTCCGAGTCACTTGAGATGTCATCTGAGCTAGTGCTCCCATAATTGGATGCTCCCTTCTGTCCATTCCTAGTGTTTGTTGGGGGTACAAAGTGCTCACTGGTGTAAGGATACACTTTGTCCATGGCAAATCTAGCCAGATATTTTTTAAATTTTTCAAGTTTTGTAAACAAAATAGAGTCCTTGAACTCCTTGGCTGATTTGTTACCATCCTCTTGTTGTTTGGAGAACGCTTTGGTTGAAGAAATGGTGGTTTTAATCTGCCCCTCTAGGATCTGGATCTCTACCAATATTTTGTCTGCAGTTTTCTTAGCAGTTTTAATAATAAGCACCAGCCAGTCACGTGTGCACTTCCACGCTATAAGCGACCAATCTTTTAAAAAGTCCTTATCATCTAGAAAAAGTCGAGGGACATTCCTTACGATTAGTCCACTGGGGGCACAGTTGCTTCTTAGGTAATTTGCCATCACTATCCCATGTACACAAACCCTAGCTTGGTTTTTCTTCAGAACCAATATTTTGGCCCAGCCCTCATCAGGATTGGTGGGATTAACAGAAATGATGTCCAACATGCTGGGATTTTCTGACAATAGTGTCTGGATCTCATCCTCATCAAATGCGAGGCCTAGATTAGTGGCCATATCTATGTCTTTATCGGGCTACTTATATGCTATCAGTTAAGATCCCTCAACTCAATTAGAGCCACTCCCCTTCTTTTCTCAAACGTGTCGGAAAAGGAATGCAAGACCCGCAGTTGAACAACTGCTCTAAGACGATTTACAATGAAGAGGGTCAATGGGGAACCCGGTACCTCCCTCCATGACAGCCAAGACGGATGTCCGGAGTACCGACGGACAGGTAAGCAGGGCAGGGGTGTTTTGTCTTTTCCAAAAACATCGAGAAAGGGAGACTTTTTATGCTTGCACTACCCTCTCCGTAGTGGTGTGGTGCCCTAGACATGCTGTATGATCGTTTCTAGATCACCTAATAGATTCAAACTTATAGGACGTGCGTGTAACTCCTTACAAGTTTTAAACAGAAAAACACAACCTTGTGTGCCATAACTAAACAGGGCAGGGGTGTGTGGTCTTTTCTAAATACATCGAGAAAGGGAGACGTCTTATGCAATAAAGCTCGCTCTACCCTCTCCATAGCGGTGTGGTGCTCTAGACATGCTGTAAGATCGTTTTTCGATCACCTCATAGATGTGTACTTACAGGACTTGTGTGTCATAACTAAGGATAAGCACTGCAGACAACTGTCCATCCTCTCACTTTATAAACAACATTGCTTAGTGGGTACTAATGACTGGGTGACTATCTGATTAGCTACCTCTAAACAGACATGCTATGGACTATTTGTCTTTGATTATCGTGCTATCAACACAGATGCTATGTTCACAGTTTATGCATCTTTCCTCCTTTATTTCCTTCCTCCTTCTCTCCCTCAGTGCGGTGCTCCGTTTTTACCTGAGCTGTAGCCAGGTGAGGTGGAGCGGATATTCCCCACATATTGGGTGAGTAAAAGATAAATGTATGTCTTTTATAGGTCCCACACTAAAAAGGCGACTACACCTTATGGTCTATGTATTGAGACCAGCTGACCAATAAATGATTGGCCTCAGGTAAAATTAACACATCCACTATGTGTTCTGTAAACTGTTGATTATAATTATGTGTTTCTTTTTGTTTTTCATTTGTTGGTTCGTCCCTCGTGATTGTCTGAGCAGGCGAATTTCAGGTGACATTCTTTTCACTTTTCATTAAATTTTCACATTACGCAGTAGCATTGACACAAGGTCCTGATGAAGCTGGAGGAGATCTCGAGACAAAGTGGAATCCACTCAGGTGATAGTGATCCCTAAAGTGATGGGGAACACACAGTGTTGTTTAAATGCCCCTCACACACCAACAGGCCCCTTGGTGTCATGCTTCATCATCGGGGCCTTCGCACCCCTCTACGGGATGCGGCGTGCTACGACTCGCGAGTACGCAGGAGCACTTGAAGTGAACTATGTGTGGGGGTGTGTGTTTAATACAAGGATGTGAGTGAGGTGAGGTGAAAAAGGTGAGTGTTTAAAAAATACCTGGCACGTGGGAAGAAAAAAACTTTAATAAATCCCCGGCTGGTATTATTAAAATTTAAAGTGCAAGGCGTGGTTATAAAAAGATACGTATTAGGGTATCAAACCACTGTGTTAAAAGTCAACATGTTTCGGAGGTCGAAGCCCCCTTCTTCAGGACAAGGGTGAATGCACTTACCCTCCCCTTACTCACATGTAAATATGTAAAAGTGAAAAAATAAAAATTACCACAATGTGTAATGTTCCTCACAATGTTTATATGTAAGTGAGTGTAGTTGCGCCCAGTTGGCGTGAGAACCTGTGGAAACAAAATAGTAGATAAACATACAAATCTAAGTATCACAGGCTAAGAAGAACAATGCTTCTCTGAAAGAACATCAGGTAAAACCCAAAAAAATAATTGGAACCTGGAACAAAAAAGAAGAAAAAGGACACTACAAACATACACACACGCAAACCAACATAACTCTCTGCTCAGATGGAATGAGAGCAGAACAGTGAGGACAAAAAGATCTTACTTAAAGTTCCCAAATACAGGACTTCATGAGCCTTTAACGTATATTGGGGAATCCTTCCTTTCTAATCAGAAACCTAGGGAATGAACATCAGGGATTTAGTAGAAAAACTTAATCATCAGAGTGCCACAGCTAAAATGTGAAACTGCTACTCTCGGTGGTCTTATAACTCACGGTTACAGCAACAGCTAATCGCCTGCCTTCCCTCAACGCGGCTCCGATGAAGTGAGCTGCAAAGGGGCTAGGGCCTTTATATATGCTTGCCTGTGGGTATTTAATGGAGGTTGATTGAATAATGCAAACCGGTATATGCCCAAATACGGAGAGAAATCTCCAAATGTCCGGTATTGCGCTAGCGCCATACGCTGATCCCTTGCGCATGCGCATAAACGTGACCGACAGACGCATGCGCGGCAAACTAAGCTAATGCGCCTGCGCACAAGGAGACACTTCGTGAGAAACACGGAGCTGTCGGATTCATTATATACGCCTGTGAATGGATGGCGATCGAGGTACTAATGCGCAGGGACATGGATGCAAAGACTAATTGTACACCAATCAGGCAGAGAGGCAATAGTAAAATGAAATAAGCACCCATGGCGGCAGTAGTAAATCGGGTTATTTGTTTTAGAGGTGCACCTAAATGTTGAAGAGCAGCTATCACGGATGTTTATAACATGCAATGTCACTTAGAGAGGACGATTAAGACCAGCTCCCGAAGGGGTTCATCATCCATCAAAAACTCGATGGCACCACATTGTGCCGATGCACAAAACCCACAAGTCCAGCAACAAGCATACGCTGCATGTAACCAAATGTGTACATCAACCTATCCTGACGAGTGGTCAGATCGAGTGTTACCTGAGAAGGTTCCATGGGATGGAATCATTCAGTCCAGTGGTGTCGGTTCCCAACCGAAACACCCACCGTTGTTCTTTTTCTAGGAGACCTATCTCCGAGGGCAGCTGTTCAATTATTGTCCACTGTAGCTCATTCACACAGTGTTGATTCTCAATAAAATGGGTTGACATTTTGGTAGTTAGCTTCTTGCACCTGATGGTGCTCTTGTGTTCGTTCAGCCTGACCCTTACAGGTCTGGTGGTCATCCCCACATATTCCTTTCCACATGGGCAGGTGATTAGATAGACTACATTTTTACTGTTGCAGTTAGTAAAAGCACGCTGTTCCCATGTAGTCCCATTGGTAAAAGTTAGGGTCTGGGTCTTTTTTGTGAGGTGGCAATTATTACAGTTACCACATGGGTAATGTCCATGTATGCCTTGCAACCTCGTCTGATCCTTGACAGGTGGGGGTGGTCGAGTGTGAACGAGCATATCCCTCAAGTTCCTACCCCTTCTATGTGCAAAGAGAGGTTTCTCCAATGTTAAGCCACCACTCGTTAAAGTGCGCCAATGTTTGTGGACCAATTTAGTCACTTGATTGCTGACCGGACTGTATGTGGTAACACAAACCGTCCTGTTTGCGGCATCCTCCCTCCGTGGATTATCCTCCAAGAGGGCATCCCGGTTGTTGTTACGTGCTCTGGTAAAGGCTTTTTGGATCACAGTTTCCGGGTATTTTCTTTGTCTTAGTTTTGCACTCAGATCCTTGGCCTGAGTTTTGTATCTGGCCACATCGGTACAGTTCCGCCGGAGGCGTAAGAACTGCCCATAAGGAAGGTTCTCTCTCAGATGACGAGGGTGAAAGCTGTCAAATCTGAGGAGACAGTTCTTAGCCGTGGGTTTGAAGTGTGTTTCCGTTTTTAACATGCCGGCTTCGTAATAGATATTTAAATCTAAGAACACCATGTTGGTATTAGATGCCTGGTAGGTGAATTTCAAAAAGGCATTCTGATTGTTGAGCCAGTCAATTAAATCAGTTATCATGGTTGCGTCTCCATCCCAGATAACCAGGATGTCATCTATATACCTTCGCCAGGTGCGAATCCTCGCCCTGTGGGGATTATTTGGGTGCAAGATTTTTGTGGATTCCAAATGGTGGACATATAGTCCAGCCAGGCTCGGGGCAAAAGTACTGCCCATACTGGTCCCATGTTTCTGCCAGTAGAGGGTGCCCTCATATTCGAAAAAATTCTTCGTAAGTGCCAGAGAAATGCACTCCATCACTACATTCCGTGGGGTGTGATATTCCCAATTCGTAGAATGCAGTACCTCTTCAATGATTTGGATGGTCTCATCGTGGGGGAGACTCGTATAGAGGCTCTCCACATCCAGGCTTAGCAACATCTGAGAAGAAGGATCAAAAGTCTGATTATTCAGCAGTTGTAATACTGCTTTTGTGTCTCGTAAGTAGGTGTCCGTAGCCTGTACAAGAGGTCTCAAGAAAGCATCCGCGAACTTGGACAAAGGTTCCAGGATAGATGAAATTCCCGAAACAATGGGGCGACCAGGTGGGTTCGCCAGGTTCTTGTGCACCTTAGGGATGGTGTAAAAGTAGTTGGTAAATCTTTGTCTTTGAAGAATGCCCGCAATTTTATAGTTCTTATAAACTCCTGCATTTCCTTATGAAGTAGGAAAATGTCTGGTCTATTGGTTGGTCTATTGGTTGGGACATAACCCAGGCCTTTATTCAGTACCTCTATCTGCAGGTCCGTCAGGGGCCATGGGGTTATATTGATGACTAAGTCCCCCCGTGGCTCGTTGACGCTTGATTGGCTGCCATGCTCCTGGTCCAGAGACTTCAGACACTGGTCTAAAACCCAAGTCAACATTCACTCCACTTGATAACCAGCTTCCTGTGGAAATACTGGCCTTCGAAAAAGCCGTGATGCAGGAATTGAAAGATCTAGAAACCAGACAGAAGGTCTTTCAGAATATGAGCAGAACAGAAAATGAGGCCATTAAAGAACTGAGGATGAACAAAAACCTGATTATAAAACCAGCAGACAAGGGTGGTGCAGTGGTGATCCAAACAACCATAGCCTATGACCAAGAATGTAGGCGGCTTCTTTCTGACAATAGGAACTACCAGATCCTTACGGAGGATCCCACTGAATCTTTAAGAGTCCAGATAGGTGGTATGGTGGAAGAGGCTCTTACACATGACTGGATTACGAAAAAGGAGTCCGAATTCCTGACCCAGAGGAACCCTCGCATTCCTTACTTTTACACCATCCCTAAGGTGCACAAGAACCTGGCGAACCCACCTGGTCGCCCCATTGTTTCGGGAATTTCATCTATCCTGGAACCTTTGTCCAAGTTCGCGGATGCTTTCTTGAGACCTCTTGTACAGGCTACGGACACCTACTTACGAGACACAAAAGCAGTATTACAACTGCTGAATAATCAGACTTTTGATCCTTCTTCTCAGATGTTGCTAAGCCTGGATGTGGAGAGCCTCTATACGAGTCTCCCCCACGATGAGACCATCCAAATCATTGAAGAGGTACTGCATTCTACGAATTGGGAATATCACACCCCACGGAATGTAGTGATGGAGTGCATTTCTCTGGCACTTACGAAGAATTTTTTCGAATATGAGGGCACCCTCTACTGGCAGAAACATGGGACCAGTATGGGCAGTACTTTTGCCCCGAGCCTGGCTGGACTATATGTCCACCATTTGGAATCCACAAAAATCTTGCACCCAAATAATCCCCACAGGGCGAGGATTCGCACCTGGCGAAGGTATATAGATGACATCCTGGTTATCTGGGATGGAGACGCAACCATGATAACTGATTTCATTGACTGGCTCAACAATCAGAATGCCTTTTTGAAATTCACCTACCAGGCATCTAATACCAACATGGTGTTCTTAGATTTAAATATCTATTACGAAGCCGGCATGTTAAAAACGGAAACACACTTCAAACCCACGGCTAAGAACTGTCTCCTCAGATTTGACAGCTTTCACCCTCGTCATCTGAGAGAGAACCTTCCTTATGGGCAGTTCTTACGCCTCCGGCGGAACTGTACCGATGTGGCCAGATACAAAACTCAGGCCAAGGATCTGAGTGCAAAACTAAGACAAAGAAAATACCCGGAAACTGTGATCCAAAAAGCCTTTACCAGAGCACGTAACAACAACCGGGATGCCCTCTTGGAGGATAATCCACGGAGGGAGGATGCCGCAAACAGGACGGTTTGTGTTACCACATACAGTCCGGTCAGCAATCAAGTGACTAAATTGGTCCACAAACATTGGCGCACTTTAACGAGTGGTGGCTTAACATTGGAGAAACCTCTCTTTGCACATAGAAGGGGTAGGAACTTGAGGGATATGCTCGTTCACACTCGACCACCCCCACCTGTCAAGGATCAGACGAGGTTGCAAGGCATACATGGACATTACCCATGTGGTAACTGTAATAATTGCCACCTCACAAAAAAGACCCAGACCCTAACTTTTACCAATGGGACTACATGGGAACAGCGTGCTTTTACTAACTGCAACAGTAAAAATGTAGTCTATCTAATCACCTGCCCATGTGGAAAGGAATATGTGGGGATGACCACCAGACCTGTAAGGGTCAGGCTGAACGAACACAAGAGCACCATCAGGTGCAAGAAGCTAACTACCAAAATGTCAACCCATTTTATTGAGAATCAACACTGTGTGAATGAGCTACAGTGGACAATAATTGAACAGCTGCCCTCGGAGATAGGTCTCCTAGAAAAAGAACAACGGTGGGTGTTTCGGTTGGGAACCGACACCACTGGACTGAATGATTCCATCCCATGGAACCTTCTCAGGTAACACTCGATCTGACCACTCGTCAGGATAGGTTGATGTACACATTTGGTTACATGCAGCGTATGCTTGTTGCTGGACTTGTGGGTTTTGTGCATCGGCACAATGTGGTGCCATCGAGTTTTTGATGGATGATGAACCCCTTCGGGAGCTGGTCTTAATCGTCCTCTCTAAGTGACATTGCATGTTATAAACATCCGTGATAGCTGCTCTTCAACATTTAGGTGCACCTCTAAAACAAATAACCCGATTTACTACTGCCGCCATGGGTGCTTATTTCATTTTACTATTGCCTCTCTGCCTGATTGGTGTACAATTAGTCTTTGCATCCATGTCCCTGCGCATTAGTACCTCGATCGCCACCCATTCACAGGCGTATATAATGAATCCGACAGCTCCGTGTTTCTCACGAAGTGTCTCCTTGTGCGCAGGCGCATTAGCTTAGTTTGCCGCGCATGCATCTGTCGGTCACGTTTATGCGCATGCGCAAGGGATCAGCGTATGGCGCTAGCGCAATACCGGACATTTGGAGATTTCTCTCCGTATTTGGGCATATACCGGTTTGCATTATTCAATCAACCTCCATTAAATACCCACAGGCAAGCATATATAAAGGCCCTAGCCCCTTTGCAGCTCACTTCATCGGAGCCGCGTTGAGGGAAGGCAGGCGATTAGCTGTTGCTGTAACCGTGAGTTATAAGACCACCGAGAGTAGCAGTTTCACATTTTAGCTGTGGCACTCTGATGATTAAGTTTTTCTACTAAATCCCTGATGTTCATTCCCTAGGTTTCTGATTAGAAAGGAAGGATTCCCCAATATACGTTAAAGGCTCATGAAGTCCTGTATTTGGGAACTTTAAGTAAGATCTTTTTGTCCTCACTGTTCTGCTCTCATTCCATCTGAGCAGAGAGTTATGTTGGTTTGCGTGTGTGTATGTTTGTAGTGCCCTTTTTCTTCTTTTTTGTTCCAGGTTCCAATTATTTTTTTGGGTTTTACCTGATGTTCTTTCAGAGAAGCATTGTTCTTCTTAGCCTGTGATACTTAGATTTGTATGTTTATCTACTATTTTGTTTCCACAGGTTCTCACGCCAACTGGGCGCAACTACACTCACTTACATATAAACATTGTGAGGAACATTACACATTGTGGTAATTTTTATTTTTTCACTTTTACATATTTACATGTGAGTAAGGGGAGGGTAAGTGCATTCACCCTTGTCCTGAAGAAGGGGGCTTCGACCTCCGAAACATGTTGACTTTTAACACAGTGGTTTGATACCCTAATACGTATCTTTTTATAACCACGCCTTGCACTTTAAATTTTAATAATACCAGCCGGGGATTTATTAAAGTTTTTTTCTTCCCACGTGCCAGGTATTTTTTAAACACTCACCTTTTTCACCTCACCTCACTCACATCCTTGTATTAAACACACACCCCCACACATAGTTCACTTCAAGTGCTCCTGCGTACTCGCGAGTCGTAGCACGCCGCATCCCGTAGAGGGGTGCGAAGGCCCCGATGATGAAGCATGACACCAAGGGGCCTGTTGGTGTGTGAGGGGCATTTAAACAACACTGTGTGTTCCCCATCACTTTAGGGATCACTATCACCTGAGTGGATTCCACTTTGTTTATTTATATGACTCGGGAGACTGAATCCACTGACTCTCTCTCTCCCCCCTCCTGTTAGAACTTGGAGATCTCGAGACTCCAACTACCGCAGAAACATGTTGACCTTCAATACATATGAGTATATATATGTTTAATACACTCATGCACTGTTTTTACTGTTGGGTGTGGATAGGATATCATTAAAATAGTTTTTTCCACTTCTACAACCCAATCTTAAGTTCACTCACCATTCCAACACTGTTACTTTAACACATTTGTGCACTGCTAAACACTTTTACCCTCCTTATGCCATAAAGACCAACCCATCACATTTGAGTTTTTTCTACTTGATTAGGTTACAGTTCACCTAATCTTAAGTGGTTTTACATCACTTCCTTCGGGTGAAAGTACGCCAACATATGTACTTATCCAATCACTCAGCCTATCCAAAGCACTTATAAATTCACCATACACTCTCCTTGTAGTACTCTAATCATCCAGTCTACCCATGTACTCATACAATGACCCAGACAAAGTTACATAACCGAGGTCTTACCCACTGTCAGAGGTAACATGGTTGCGTTCGCAGGCAACAGCACAATGTAATGTGGTAGGGACCAGGGCCATCGTGCATACATAATGAACACACAAACACAGTTAGATAGATAGTGGAACTGGCTACGGGCATGTGCGCTTGTCCCCTTTTTATTACCAGGGTCACATGTCCAGGGACGTCTGTGCTGGATGTGTCTCGGATGAGGGTACGCCAACCCTCAGGGAATGGTTGGTGCTGATAACAACTACAACAGTGATCATTGGATCGCACACAGAGATTCAATCATAAAGGGTCCATGACTTGTGGTGCACTAAGGTAGGGACACCAGATCTTAAATCACACACAAAAGATTGTACTATAAAGGGTCCATGACTGTGGTGGACTGAGGTAGGGGAACCAGAGATGAGCGTGCTCATGTGAAGAAATTGTTAATGTCCCTTCGGGATATTCCTGCTCTCTGAGATGACATTGTTGCATTCGGTGTCTACAGCGTGAAAGTCAATCAGAAAGAGTCCATGAGTTGTGATGCACAGCTTTAGTGGCAACTGAAGAGCTCAGCGTGTGCGCAGCCAGCGATGATGGCGTGTCCTTGCAGGCCAGGATTGGATTGGATATGTGTGAGATCTGCTGACCGCAGTGTAGGCTGGAGGCAGCGGTCAGCAAGGGCCCACAACCACGTGGTGTTGACTTGTGGTGCACTGAGTTAGTGGCAACAGTGGCGCTCAGCGTGTGCACAGCCAGCAATGATACGTGGTTTGGGCGGGCCGCACTGGGAGCAATGTCTTTTGCCTAATGAATTCTACCTCAATAAGGCCGTGTAGCTGTGACTTGTGGTGCACTGAATTAGTGGCATCAGAAGCATTCAGCATGTGAGCAGCCAGTGATGATGCGTGGTGAGGGCGGGCCGCACTGGGAGCAATGTCTGTTGCCTACTGGACCGTGTCATCTGCAATCGTGACTCAATCTGAATTGTGAGCCCTGCTGTACGCAGTGTAGACGGAAGGCAGTAGTCAGCACAGACATCGAGGAATGCTTTTTGTCAAAATCCGAGGACATAGATTACAATTCACTCTGCAATTAATAAATCAAGACTGAATTTGAATTGTGAGCCCTGCTGACCGCAGTGTAGGCGTATGGAACAAAAGATGAAATATGTATGGAATACATTGTCGAAATATGTAGGTTTCAGGGATGTTATAGTTAATTGCCTACTGGACTCTGAAATTAATTAATCGACTGAATTTGAATTGTGAGCCCTGCTGAGCCCGGTGTAGGCTAGAGGCAGCGGTAAGCAAGGGTCCACAGGCGTGTGGCATTGAGTTGAGCTGCACAGTTAGTGGCACGAGAAGCACTCAGCGTGTGCACAGCCAGTGATGATGCGTGATCCGGGTGGGCCGCACTTGTAGCAATGTCTGTTGCCTACTGGACTGCGTCATCTACAATCGCGACTCGATCTGAATTATGAGCCGTGCTGTCCGCACTGTACATCGAAAGCAGTAGTCAGCATAGACATCGAGGAATGATTTTTGTCACTTGCTCTTGACAAAATCGGAGGACATAGAGTACAATTCACTCTGCAATGAATAAATTGACTGAATTTAAATTGTGAGCCCTGCTGACGGCAGTGTAGGCGTGTGGAACACAAGATGAAATATGTATGGAATACATTGTCAAAATATTTAGGTTTCAGGGACATTATAATTGGTTGCCTATTGGACTCTGAAATTAATGAATCAAGACTGAATTTGAATTGTGAGCCTGCTGACCGCAGTGTAGGCCAGAGGCAGCGGTCAGCAAGGACCCACAGGCACGTGGCATTGAGTTGAGCTGCACAGTTAGTGGCATCTGAAGCACTCAGCGTGTGCACAGCCAGTGATGATGCGTGGTCCGGGTGGGCTGCACTTGTAGCAATGTCTGATGCCTACTGGACTGCGTCATCTACAATCGCGACTCGATCTGAATTGTGAGCCCTGCTGTCCGCAGTGTACAACGAAGGCAGTAGTCAGCACAGACATTGAGGAATGCTTTTTGTCACTTGCTCTAGACAAAATCTGATGATGTAGAGTACAATTCACTCTGCAATTAATAAATCAAGACTAAACATGAATTGTGAGCACTGCTGACCGCAGTGTAGTCGTATGGAATAAAAGATGAAATATGTATGGAATACATTGTCGAAATATGTAGGTTACAGGGACATTATAGTTAGTTGCCTATTGGACTCTGAAATTAATGAATCAAGACTGAATTTAAATTGTGAGCCCTGCTGACCGCAGTGTAGGCCGGAAGCAGTGGTCAGCAAGGGCTCACAGGCATGTGGCATTGAGTTGAGCCGCACAGTTAGTGGCACCTGAAGCACTCAGCGTGGGCACAGCCAGCGATGATGCGTGGTCCGGGCGGCCCACACTTGTAGCAATGTCTGTGGTCTACTGGACTCTGAAATTAATAAATCAAGACTCAATTTTAATTGTGAGCCTGGATGAACGCAGTGTAGGCCGGAGACAGCGGTCAGCAAGGGCACACAGCCACGTGGCATTGACTTGTGTTTCACAGAGTTAGTGGTACCTGAAGCACTCAGCGTGTGCGCAGCCTGCGATGATGCATCATCCTGGCAGGCCACACTGGGAGCAATGTCTGTTGCCTACTGGACTGTGACATCTGCAATCATGACTCCATCTGAATTATCAGCCCTGCTGACCGCAGTGTAGGCCAGAGGAAGTGGTCAGCAAGGGCCAACAGCGTATGTCCAGCCCTCGAGATGATGTACTTGATGCTTCTGAAGTTCTGGGACCAGCTCCCTGGTCACCTTGTTGCATATTTTGTTGTGCACGTGGCATCTGCTCCCGTGCAAAATGTCTGGGGTGGATTGTGTGAAGGTGCCTGTACATGCTTGACATGTCAAAAGAGTATTTTTTGTCACTACCTCTAGTCAAAATCCATGGACAGAGAGTACACCTGACTTTCCTTGCGTTGACTCTCTTTTCACCATCTGGGATGGTGAAAAATTTCCACACATTGGATTCTGGTCTCTTTTTGGGAGGTGGTTCTTCTATCTCTTCTTCATCAGAAATATGTTCTTGCTGAGGAATAGAAGAAGCCATTAACAAATCTTTCCACAAAACACCCCAAAAATGTACAGACTAGCTGCAAAAAAACAGCAGGTGTCTCTCCAGAGAAGCTGCAGAGAGAATGACTAAAATGGGTGGGGTCCTTCAACTGTTAGAATGGGAAACCTTATGAACCAATCAAATTCTCTCTTTTACAGTCAGATGGGAGTCAGCCGTGGTTACCGCAGCGTGGTCCGGATTCAGAGGTCAGCAAGGGCCAAAAGCCATGTGGCGTTCACTTGACCTGCACAGAGTTAGTGGCACCTGAATCACTCACCATGTGCGCAGCCAGCAATGATGCATGGTCCGGGTGGGCCGCACTGGGAGCAATGTCTTTTGCCTAATGAATTCTGCCTCAATAAGGCTACGTGGCAGTGACTTGTGGTGCACTGAGTTAGTGACATCTGAAGCACTCAACGTGTGCACAGTCAGCGATAATGCGTGGTCCGGGAGGGCTACACTTTTAGCAATGTCTGTTGCCTACTGGACTGCGTCATCTGCAATTGTGACTCGATCTGAATTGTGAGCCCTGCTGGCCGCAGTATAGGCCAGAGGCAGTGGTCAGCAAGGGCCCTCAGCCATGTGGCATTCACTTGAGCTGCACAGTTAGTGGCACTAGAAGCATTCAGCGTGTGCGCAGCCAGCGATGATGCGTGCTCCAGGCAGGCCGCACTGGTAGCAATGTCTGTTGCCTACTGGGCTGCATCATCTGCAATCGCGACTCGATCTGAAATGTGAACCATGCTGTCCGCAGTGTATTTTGAAGGCAGTAGTCTGTACAGACATAACTCTGTGGTGCTGTGCCATTGGGTTCACAGGGGGCCTGTGTCGAGGAGGCCGGCGGTCACAGCGGCAGCCTTGTGGCAGGGTGAGGGCCGCCACTCTGGCAGATGCATTGGCCTTCCCAGAAGTGAACCACGCCCAGAGCCCCGGCCTATTTATTCACACTCCTACACTGGAGTGGCGTACGTTGGACCTGCCCACTCTGCTTCTGTTTCCGCTCACAGGGCGGACGACACAGCTACATGACTGAGATCTTCTCCACTGCCTGAGGTAACATGGTTGCATCTACTGTCCGCAATATTACAAGCACCAGCAGTATATGTCCACATGGACATGTCTGTGCTCTGCATAGTGAGGTCTGTCCAGCACATCACCACTACACTTGGCATTGTGTGCACTGTTGTTGATGGATAACTTGCCTCCTTCACACATACTTGGTTCACACCTCTCTCAACATTCAGCTATTGTGTGGCTAAGGGGCCAGGTCGTTTCGGGAAGGTCCACGGTCCTGTTCTGTGCTGCCTCGGTGGTAGTATGGGGGTTGGTCCGGGGGGGAGGTCCTGGGGTGGTGGCGGTGGGTGTTGTGGCCTTCTTGGGTATTGGAGCTGCATGATCAGTAGCTCTATGAGATGTGTTGGTCTTCAGATGTGGCTCTGGGCTGGGCTCCCTTTCATACTGTAGGAAGTAGTCCTGCTTACTAACAGTAAAAGGCAGATGTTAAATTCTTACTGCTAACACAGCTATGCTAAAATGCCAATAACGCGGCGATAAGTCCCTGAGAATACGCCCCACCGTTTATTTTTAAGTCCGGATTCGCATACCCAGCCGCTTAAAAAAAAAAAAGTAGTAATTATTTTTTGGCCCTGAGGTTTTTGGTGGGATCCCCTGAGCAGGCCTAGGGGGTCAGGGTGTTTATACCCTGCCCACTTTTCTTGTTTTTTATCTTTTTTCTTGTGATTCGCATGTAGCTACAACAAAGTCCTAATAAACACAAGGGCTTGTTTTAGAGTCACCCTATAACCCAACAGTGGGGACTTATCACCGAGTTATTGGCACTTTCGCACAGCAAAGTGGCAAAATAATTATCGCCCGATTCTCAAGTTGGTGCACACTGCCACATTTCCCACAGGCTGACGGTACCAACACAGCAGACAATTAACATCCTTTCCTCAGACAAAGCTGTTGGCTGTGCTGCACATGTTGGCCTCTGGGACCTTCCAACTAACAACTGCCAGAGTCGGAAGAGTCTCACAGCCAGCCCTATTAATCTTCCTCACATGTCTTGGATGCATGTCCACAAAAGCAACGTAGGGACCCTGTATGCGCTCCACCAGCTCGTCTCAATACGTAGAATTCCGGCACAACCAACCCCAGCCGTTGCTTGTCGCCTCTTTGCTCCAGATCCAAGATTGTAGTCACTGTAATGGGGGTGCGCCAGGTCATGAAGTCTAGTAGTCAACAGCAGTGGAAAAACAGTACTTTATTAGAAAAACATAAATTAACTACACAAAAACATCAAACAACGAGTGACATTCCCAACGGGGAACAACAACTTGTGGATTGAAACAACTGTAGATTGTCCTGGAAATCCCAAAACTCTGTATTCAGAACCCTGTTGGATAAATGAAGACAATGGTCAAACGTTAGTATGGTCACAAACGTAATATGGTACAATGTATTGCACTTGGACAAACCGGAATGCTTACAGGTATTATGAATCCTGCACAAAATGACCGTAACAGAGGTTCGTGTGGTCGTAACCTTCGAATGAAAGAAAAAGAACGTTACAACCACACAACCTTCTGTTACAGTCTCATTATGCAGGATTTATCATACCTGTAAGCATCACGATTCGTTTCAGCTTGATACACCTGCATGTTCACTTCACCCACACTGCGCAGGAACAGCTGGAGATCAAGCAAGGTAACCACGCCATAGCGGGCTTCCTGCACGTGTTGAGGACAATTGACTGCACACATGTACTACTTTTGCCCCCTGCCGACACAGCACACAGGAGGAAAAAACAGAACAAGGTGGCTGGACAGGATTATTCACAAAACCATTCCCCAATCACACAGCCAATATGTACCGTGTGACCACTGGATTTGTATTCCAAACAAATTTATTTTCTTTTTCACATAATTTCCACACACTATTTACGAAAAACAGGCACAAACAGAACCACTGTCAGATCAAAAGGTTCATATATACAGTATCTACAAACATACACACTTACAAAATTGCAACAGTGAATTAAGCAGATTTGATTGAACACACCAACAAAAACATTAGAATATATAATGGTCCAATTGAATTGCAATTATATACAGTGAAAAAAATACATAAACAAAGACCAAGCACCAGTCCTAGGAACTAAAAAACCAAGAGACAAGCGGGTTTGAGATCGAAAAACCAAGCCTGCCTGTCTACAAGAGCCTGTGGTGTGATGTTTCTATGGGGTTGCAACACTAGGGTCCAAAATTGTGATGTAATTTATATCCTAGCGGCACCCTTTATTGTTGCCACAGGGTGGTAGTGTCGACGCGTTTCGAACCTGGATGTTCTAGGTTCTCTTCAGGACAGGGACTGGGGGAAAGATTCTGCACGGGGGCACAAAGATTGCCGTAGTGTAGGTATAGTGTAGTTCGCAGTCAACCCTGCAGTATATGCAGAACAGGACTGAGGGCGTGTGCCTTCGGAGAGCGTTCAGGTATAGAGGCAGCTCACATTTATGGCGAAGTAATGAAGGACTGAATCTGAGACGCGCAGAGCAGGGAGTGCTCGGACACTGAACCCAATTCAGGCCGGCGGGCGAAGTTAGCTCGTTGTTTAAATGAATTTTTCAGCCTTCAGTCAATCGGTAGGGTTCGAATCAATCGCTCTCTCCAAAAGACATGCAGTCTGTAGGACACAGCACACAATCACCGCAACAGAAACCACACGCATTCCAACAATGTGCAGGCAAAACTGGACCACCAGGGCCTGCACACTGTTGTTGCAAACTTCTCAGGCAGTGTGCATGATTTCTACATCTTTTGCAAGCATCCCAGCCCTTGTTCCCAGACCGGTCCACCGCCCAGCGATGACTGCCCAACCCGAAGGCTCAATGCTCACCTGCCGCCACTGGTGTGTCTCAATGAAGGCCTACCACGTGCCAGAGCAACCTCCTCAGCCGTCGCTGGATTCCGCAGCACAGGCCCCCAGTGCATCCTGCTGCACTCCGCTGAGGAGTCATGTCTGTACAGTGGTCTATCCGAGCTCACAATTCAAATTGGGTGTTGATTTCCAGGATGGTGTATTGAGGCCTACGCATCTTCGCAGGCTGCAAACCTGCCAGCTCTGGTGGCACTAACTCAGTGCAGCTCAAGTCATCGCCACGTAGCGGGAGGCCCATGTTGGCCAAAATGCCTCGACTGCCACCAACTCTGTGCACCTCAAGTCATCGCCATGTGGCAGGAGGCCAGTGTCGGGCAAAGTGCTTCAGCTGCCACCACCTCTGTGCACGTCAAGTCATCGCCACGTTGGGGGAGGCCCGTGTCTGCCAAAGTGCCTCCGCTGCCACCAACATAATAATCACAGGGATACACCCAGATAGAGAATGGAAATGGCGTTGAGCACGTGCGCCGAGCCCTTTTTATTGGCAGGGTTACATGTCCTGTGACACCTGTGCTGCATGGGTGTGGTACTAAAGACGTGAGGGAGTGGCTTTGCCATGCTGACAGCTAGACCTGTGATCAGCAGGTCTCTACAGGGAAGACTTGGGACATATAGCGTTGTAGTTTCCTCCCTGTAAGCGTAAGTGGAGTGGGCTGGCTGAAACGCGCATCCTTCACAACTTCAGCAATATGGCGGTTTGAATCCGCACACCCACCAAGATAGGTACAAGATGGGTGCACAACTCCACTTTTTTCTCCCAAAAAAGATCATATATATATTAATATTTAAGAAAACATATGACATTCTATTATTTTAATAACAAAAAAATGAAGACAGCTATTTTTAGGATATTAAAGTTACAATAATCACAAAAAAAAAAAAAATTACTGAAAAAAACATAGGTTTAATGAACATTATAATTCAAGATTAGCATTTAAAAAACCTTTGAAATTCACTGAAAAAAACATAGGTTTCAGGCATGTTATATCTAGAAATTAGAATTTAAAAAACCTTAGAAATTCACTGAAAAAACTATAGGTTTCATTGACGTTATAGTTAGTTGGACATTTCACTCGTACAAAACCAGAGAAATTTCCCCGTTATAGTTAGTTCAGCTAACTATAACTTGCGCCCCCGCAATGCACTGCTGATGACGTCACAATTTACATCATTCATGAAAAATACAAAAAATATATAAAACGGTTATAAAAAAGTATAAAAAAATATTTAAAAAAAAGAAGAAAAAAAAAGTTCTTTTCAGAACTACCTCCAATTCTCAAAAAAGATCTGTATTCTTTACATATTTTACAGTTCCGTTTTCCTAGTGTTGCGCTCAGGGTGCGCGTACCGGAGCGCCCACCTGGGAACGCACCCAGCGCTTACCCCGCGAAAATTAAAAAAAATATATATATATGTTTTTGCCCTTCAGGGTCCTTCTAGGCCCCCCTCAGAAAACCTAAGGGTCAGGGGGTGTCTACTCTGCTCCCTTTCTATTTTCACCTCTTGTGTCTCGATTCTACCGAGACACAAGATGGCGGACTCTCCGGACTGTTTAGATTGTTGACAGACACCGATAGCCAATCAGCTTTCCGGTCGCGCACTACCGTAGCTCGCCGGGTGCGCTCCCCGGTACGCTTACCTGTAAGCGCTCAAAGCGCACATATAGATATAATGTGTTTTTGAAGTTAATTTACAAAAAAACTACTGGAGCAATTTTCAGCAAATATAGCAAAGGCACATCTGCGTACCAGTCCCTACAATTTTGCCAAGTTTGGCGTAATTCCATTCAGCGGTTCGGACTGTAGACTTGTCAATCAATCAATCAATCAATCATCGCATTTATATAGCGCACTACTCACCCAGAGGGTCTCAAGGCGCTAGGGGAGGGGGGTCCGGACTGCTCAAACAGCCAGGTCTTGAGTTGCTTCCTGAAGGCGAGGTGGTCCTGGGTCAGGCGGAGGTGAGTCGGGAGGGAGTTCTATGTCTTGGCGGCGAGGTAGGAGAAGGACCATCCCCCTGTGGTGGCTCTTCCGATGCGGGGGATGGCGGCAAGGGCGTGGCCAGTCGATCGAAGCTGGCGTTTGGGAGCGTAGAAGTTGAGGCGGCTGTTGAGGTATCCTGGGCCTTGGTTGTGTAGGGCTTTGTGTGCGTGGGTGAGGAGACAGAAGGTGATTCTCTTGTTGACCAGGAGCCAGTGCAGGTCTCTCAGGTGTCCAGAGATGTGGCTGCGACGGGGGATGTCCAGGATGAGTAGTGCTGAGGCGTTCTGGATCCGCTGGAGTCTCTTCTGGAGTTTGGCGGTGGTTCCGGCGTAGAGGGAGTTGCCGTAGTCCAGACGGCTGGTGACGAGGGCCTGGGTGACCGTCTTCCTGGTCTCGGTGGGGATCCACCGTAAGATCTTACGTAGCATGCGCAGGATGTTGAAGCACGACGAGGAGACGGCGTTGACTTGTCTGGTCATGGAGAGGGAGGAGTCCAGGATGAAGCCCAGGTTGCATGCCTGGTCTGTTGGTTTGGGTGCACTGCCTAGGGCAGGGGGCCACCAGGAGTCGTCCCAAGCAGAGGGTGAGGATCCCAGGATGAGGACTTCCGTCTTGTCCGAGTTCAGTTTCAGGCGGCTGTTCTTCATCCATTCGGCTACCTCTTTCATCCCTTCGTGAAGGTTGGCTCTGGCGGTGGCGGGGTCGTTGGTGAGGGAGAGGATCAGCTGGGTGTCGTCGGCGTAGGAGATGATGTTGAGGTTGTGCTGGCGTGCGATGTCTGCGAGGGGGCTCATGTAGACGTTGAAGAGGGTTGGACTGAGCGAGGAGCCTTGAGGAACACCGCAGATGACTTCGGTGGCTTCAGATCTGAACGGAGTGAGGCGGACTCTCTGTGTCCTTCCGGCGAGGAAGGAGATGATCCACTCCAGTGCCTTCTCCTGGACTCTGACGTTGCTGAGGCGCTGTACTAGGGTACGGTGGCAGACAGTGTCGAAGGCCGCGGAGAGGTCTAGGAGGATGAGGGCCGCTGTTTCTCCATTGTCGAGCAGAGCTCCGATGTCAACGGTGGCTGCGATCAGGGCGGTCTCGGTGCTGTGGTTGGCTCGGAAGCCAGACTGCGAGGGGTCGAGGGATCCGTTCGTCTCGAGGAGGGCGGCCAGCTGCTTGTTGACGGTCTTCTCGATGACTTTTGCAGGAAATGGGAGCAGCGAGATGGGGCGGTAGTTCTTGAGGTCGGTGGGGTCGGCTGATGGCTTCTTGAGTAGGGCGCTGAGTTCGGCGTGCTTCCAGCTCTCCGGGAAGGTAGCCGTGTTGAAGGAGGTGTTGATGATGTCCCGCAGGTAGGGTGCGATGACAGCGTCGGCCTTGTTGAAGACGTGGTGAGGGCAGGGGTCGATCGGAGATCCGGAGTGGATGGAGTTCATCGTGCGGACGGTGTCTTCGGTGCTGATCGGAGTCCCGGCGCAGAGGGTGGTGGTGGGGGGCGGTGGTTCGGTCGTGGCGTGCGTCGGTTGAGTGCTGAAGCTGTTGTGTATGTCCGCAATCTTGTTGTGGAAGTAGGAGGCGAGGGAGTTGCAGAGGTCTTGCGAAGGGGTGATGTCGTTGTTTCCGGCGTTGGGGTTGGAGAGCTCTTTGACGATGTTGAAGAGTTCCTTGCTGTTGTGTGCGTTGTTGTCCAGTCGTTCCTTGAATGCGGTTTTCTTGGTGGCGTGGATGAGTTGGTGGTGCTTTCGGGTGGCGAGCTTGAGGGCAGCCATGTTGTCCGGAGTTGGGTCTCTGCGCCAGGTTCTCTCGAGGGCTCGGCAGTTCTACTTCGAGCTCTTGAATTCGTCGGTGAACCATGGGGCTTTCTTGCTACCGGGTCTGCTAGGCGGGGTCCTCAGGGGGGCGAGGTCGTCTGCGCAGTCGCTGATCCACTTTGTGAGGTTGGTGGCCCCCTGGCTTGGGTTCGTTGTGCTGGTGGGAGGGTTCATGCTCAGGGAGGTTGCGAGCTGGTCGGCTGTGATCTTGTTCCAGCTTCTGCGTGCAACCTGTTGCTGGTGGTGGTGGATCGTGGTCCTTCCGAAACTGAAGTGGACGCAGCTGTGGTCCGTCCAGTGGAGTCCGGTAGTGTGGCTGAAGGCGATGTCCTTGCTGGATGAGAAGACGGGGTCGAGTGTGTGTCCGGCGTAGTGGGTGGGGGTGGTGACCAGCTGCTTGAGTCCCAGGTTTGCGAGGTTGTCCAGCAGGGTGGTGGTGTTGCGGTCGTTGTTGTTCTCCAGGTGGAAGTTGAGGTCCCCGAGGAGGATGTAGTCAGCGGAGGAGAGGGCGTGCGGGCTGATCAAGTCGGCGATGTCTTCGCTGAATTGTGTGCGTGGTCCCGGGGGTCTGTAGATGAGGGTGCCTCTGAGGGTGGTCGTGGGGTTGATGTGGACCTGGAAGTGCAGGTGCACGGCGGGTGCGAGGGTGTCGTCGGTGTTGGTCGTGATGCGGATGGTGTTCCTGTGGACGATGGCGATGCCTCCTGTGGTGTGGTTGATGCGGTCCCTTCGGATGATCTTGTAGCCGTCTGGGATGGCGATGGCGATGTCGGGCGCTGAAGAGGCGTTCATCCAGGTTTCCGTGAGGAAGGCGACCTCTGGGGCTGTGGTGTCGAGCAGGTTCCAGATCTCGATGGCGTGCCTGTGGACGGAGCGGGTGTTGAGCAGGATGCAATTCAGGTGGCTGCTGCTGTTGCTTGTCTTGGTCTTGGTTGGTGCTGGAGTAGTGCAGGTTCGGATGCAGGTGAACTTGCAGGAGTTGCAGCAGAAGGGTCCGTTGGTGCATCTCGGGGTGGCTCGGTAGCAGCCCGGGAATCGGCCGGCGTTGAGTGTGTTGAGGGTGGCGGTGTCGTACGTCCGGCGGTTGGGATGGGGGCTGCGGGGGCCAGGAATCCTGGCGCTGGGCGCGGTCCAGGCGCGGACGGGCGCAGACGGGCTTACCTTTGGCGCACCTTCGGCGCTCAATCGGTGCTCTCGCTGCGCGCGTCCGCAGCGCGGTCGCTCTGGGGGCGTCATAAATCTGGAGCCGGGTGGGCCGGTCAGCTGGGAGGCGGGAGCGGGGCGGCCAATGGGCTGGTGGTAGGCGGGCCGCAGGGAGGCAGCGGCGGGAAATCGGCGCTGACGGGGGGCACACATTTTGGGACCCCCCTTTTTTCTTAGTCCCCACTTCACGAATCCCCCCGAAACTTCCAGGGAAGGAGCGGAGCAGAGCTGGCCAAAATTTTGGAAAATTACACGCAAATTCCTCAACCGGCGCTAGAGTTATTCCCAATAGAATGTTGCGGATTTCCTATGGTAGCCAATCCTAACTATAACTACCTACTGGCGACCGCCAGCGGGTAATACATATATATATATATATATATATAGATATAGATAGCTATATTACCTACTGGCGGTCGCCAGTAGGTAGTTATAGTTAGGATTTTTTTCAATGTTAAATCTCAAAATTCTATTTGGAATAACTTTGGCGCCGGTTGACGAATCTGCCTGAAAATTTCCTCAAAATGGCCTTGCGGCGCCCCGGTCCTTCACTGAAAGTTTGGGGGGGATTTATCAAGCGCGACACGCGACTTGCGCGCGGAAAGCTGATTGGCTCTCGGGTGTCTGTAAACATTCTAAACAGTCCAGAGCGGCCGCCATCTTGTCTCTCTGTAAAATCGAGACACAAGAGGTGGCAAAAATAAAGGGGGGAATTGACCATAAGGGGGCAGGGTAGACCCCCCCTGACCCACTAGGATTGATGTGGGGGCCATAAAAGGGCCCCGCGGGGCAATAAAATGTTTTTTTTTAATTTGAGTTGCGCGGGGGGAGCGCCCGGTACACGCACCGGGGAGCGTACTCGGGAGCGTACCATGGGGAAAAAAGAATGACAGAATTTTCCAAAAATGAAGCCTTTTTTTATAAATTGGAGGTAGTTCTAAAAAGAACTGTTTTTTTTCCCAACCAAAACTGTAAAAACTGCTTCTTTTTTAGTTTTTAAATTTTCTTTTACTTTTTCCGAACGTTTTTAAATTTTTTTGGTATTTTTTTAGAACAAAAACAAAACTAGGGAATGCAAAACTGCTCAACAGGAGCAAAAAAAAAGGGGAACAATTAGGGCTGAGGGGCGCAGTAGTGTACCTCCCTCTTTCTAACAATCAGGTCAACGCTCTGCTCCCCATAACAGAGCAGTTGGTCACACTGCTTACAACGAAATGTAATATCTGCAAAAACAGGCTGAATATTTGGGATCATTATTGCTGGTCTTCCTCTCACCGATGATGATGAAGCTCCGGTGGAAGTGGAGGGGCAATCAGGTGGTGGATTGCGAGCCAGGGCCCTGGTGCTCTCCCGTGCATAATTAATCGGGTGCTTCCTCTCAACATGCCTGAGTAATGTTGCATTAACAAAACTATATTTCCGGGTGGGATTTCCACGTGAGAGAACAGCGTCACAAATTTTACATGTGACTTTTGCTGAATTGCATTTTTTCTCCCCCTCTGGAAAAGAGAAAATTAAGTGGTCCTTCACTTTTCTCTGTGGGGGGACCTCAGGCAGGAATCCATCCGAAGAGTCTGAGGACTGGTCCTGGGAAGGGTTTTGGGAACCAGACATGGTTGAATTTGATTTTTTTGCAGGAACAGACAAGAGGTGTTGTCTCAGCAAAAGCAAACAGGTTGTGAGGGAAATGGGTGGGGTGTTTCCCTACTTGTGAAAAAAAACTGTTATTAACCAATGAAAAGTGTTATTTTCAGGTCACATGTCATGAGTGATGTCACTGACCATGTTATGAGTGATGTAATATGTGACGTCATCAGCAGTGCATTGCAGGCGCGCAAGTTATAGTGAGTCCAACTAACTATAACGTGGGAATTTCAATGGTTTTATGTCAGTAAAATTTTCAGCTAACTATAACTGGTGTGAAACCTCTGTTTTTTTCAGTGAATATAGATATATTTATATACATATATATATATGTGTGTGTATATATATATATATAATTCACTTAAAAAACCATAGGTTTCAGGCCTTATATAGTTAGGAATTAGCATTTAAAAAAACATTGAAATTGCTCCTATATAGTTAGTTCTACTAACTATATTTCGCGCACCCGCAATCCACTGCTGATGACGTCACATATTACATAATTCATGACATGGTCAGTGACATCACTGATGACATCACTGATGACATCTCAAATGACATCACTGATGACATCTCATTTGACATCACCGATGACATCACTGATGACATCATCCAGTGACTGTGTGTTTCTGCAAAGTTTAAATATGTTTTACATATTGAAGAATGAGTGGATGTATAAGTGTCTGGATGAAGGATTTAGTAGGTGCGTGACTGACTGTATGAGTGAGTGATTAAATGTGTCTTACTAAATGCATGGGTTAGTGACTACACTGTCTGAATGTGTGCATCCATATGTCTGTTGTTGTGTAAGCTGCTGCATGTGTTGATCAGTAGCTATATGAGTGGCTATATGGGTTATTGATTGGTTGCCCAAGTATTTGAATGGGAGACTGAGTGTGTGTGTGGGTGGCTGGGAGGTGTGTGACTCTGTGCATAGATGTGTGACCAGTTAATTCACTAGGTGTATGAGTTCAGGAGTGCATGTGGAAACAGCTATATGGGCGGTTGACTGTGTGCATGGGTGTGTTGGTGAGGGAATGGCTATCTCAGTGCTACATGTGCAAGTAAGTACATATGTAAAACACAGTGCATGTGAGAGTTGGCATATGAGTTGGCTATGACTATACATGAGAGCCAGTGAATGTGCGAGTGGCTATATGGATCATTGTTTACTTGTATCAATGATTGTATAAGAGAGTAAGTACGTGTTAGTATATGTTTGAATAAATAAGGTGTTGTGTGTATAACTGTATAGTTGAGGAAATGGAAGTGTGATTGATTCTTTGCATGACTGACTAGGTGTGTGAGTAACTCCATGGATGAGTGGCAGTGTGTGAATGTCTGTATAGGTGTATGAGTGCATAGGATAGTGTTGTATTGATGAGTGACTGTATGTATGAGTGATTCTATGGGTGAATGAGTGAATGTGTGTGTAGACCTAGGAATCAGTGAGTGCGTATGTAGTAACTGGTATTGGTGTGTCAAAGGTTTCAAGAATGGTAGTCTGTATTTAACACTGGGCGTATCAAAGGTTATATTAGAGTGTGAGGAGGTGCATCGTATTATCACATGAATGATATCATCAGTGATGTGATCAGTGATGTCAAATGAGATGTCATCAGTGATGTCATTTGAGATGTCATCAGTGATGTCATCAGTGATGTCACTGACCATGTCATGAATGATGTAATATGTGACATCATCAGCAGTGGATTGCGGGTGCGCGGAATATAGTTAGTACAACTAACTATATAGGAGCATTTTCAATGTTTTTTAAATGCTAATTCCTAACTATATAAGGCCTGAAACCTATGGTTTTTTAAGTGAATTTGCAAGGTTTTTAAAATGCTAATTCCTAACTATATAAGACGTGAAACCTATGGTTTTTTAAGTGAATTTGTAAGGTTTTTTAAATGCTAATTCCTAACTATATAAGTCCTGAAACCTATGTTTTTTTAAGTGAATTTGCAAGGTTTTTTAAATGCTAATTCCTAACTATATCAGGCGTGAAACCTATATTTTTTTTCAATAAATTTCAAAGGTTTTGTAAATGCTAATTCTATTAGCGGATAGCGTTTATATATGTTATTATCCTTCTGGGACCACCTGAGCAGCCATCTTGTTTCTCAGGAGAAGTGAGGCACAAAAGAGCACAAAACAAGAGTGGAAAACGCAAAAAGGGGGCAGGGTTGAGACCCCCTGACCCCCTAGCCCTTCTCAGGGGGTCCCAGAAGGACCACCAAGTACAAAAAAAATATTATTTTTTTAAATCGCGGGGGTACGCGCACGGTAAGCGTACCCTGCGATTTTTTGGGGGTTTTTTTTTGCCCTTGGCGGTCCTTTTGGGACCCCCTCAGAAGGGCTAAAGGGTTGCGGGTTCTCTACCCTGCCCCCTTTTTGTGTTTTCCACTCTTGTTTTGGGCTCTCTTGTGCCTCAGTTCTCCTGAAAAACAAGATGGTGGCCAACACTTCCTGGTTTGGACAGTTTGGAATGTTGACAGTCGACTGCCAGACAATAAGAAACTCGCTCGCGCACGTAAGGGTACGCGCACGTACGCGTACGGTACGCGTACCGTACGTGTACGGTGCGCGTACGGTGAGCACATATAGATATATAATTTGATAAAATTCAATTTTCTCAACACCTTCTGGAGGGATTTTCACCAAATATAGAAGAGGCACTACTGCATACCTGTCCCTACCATTTTGCCAAGTTTGGTGTAATTCCGTTCAGCCGTTCGGGCTGTAGCCGTGTCTAAAGGTCCCATAGAAAATGCCATTTGAAACATTTCAAATTCAATTTTCTCAAGAACTACTGGAGGGATTTTCACCAAACATAGCAAAGGCACATCTGAAAACCAGGCTCTACCATTTTGCCAGGTTTGGTGTAATTCCATTCAGCCGTTTGGGCTGTAGCCGTGTCTAAAGGTCCAATGGAAATTAACATGGGGAAAACACGTTTTGGGACCCCCCTTTCGGCCCCCGCTTGACGAATCCCCCCGAAACCTTCAGGGAAGGAGCGGAGCGGAGCTGGTGAAAATTCTGGAAAATTACACACAGTTTCCTCAATCTGCGCCAAATTTATTCCCAATAGAATGTTCAGCGCATATATATATATAATTTGCTCAAATTCATTTTCTCAACAACTACTGGAGGGATTTTCATCAAATATAGAAAAGGCACTACTGCATACCTGTCCCTACCATTTTGCCAAGTTTGGTGTAATTCCGTTCAGCCGTTCGGGTTGTAGCCGTGTCTAAAGGTCCCATAGAAAATGCCATTTGAAAAATGTCAAATTCAATTTTCTCAGGAACTACTGGAGGGATTTACACCAAACATACAACAGGCACTGCTGCATACCAGTCCCTACCATTTTGCCAAATCTGGTATAATTCCGTTCAGCCGTTCGAGCTGTAGCCTTGTCAGAATGTCCCTATGGAAATTAACATGGGGAAAACACGTTTTGGGACCCCCCTTTTTTCTCGGCCCCCGCTTGACGAATCCCCCCAAAACGTTCAGGGAAGAAGCGGAGCGCAGCGAGGCAAATTTAAGGAAAATTTAAGGAAAATTACAGGCAGATCCCTCAATTGGCGCCAAAGTTATTCCCAATAGAATGTTCGGAATTTCCTACGGTAACTAGGTCCTAACTATATATACCTACTTGCGACCGCCAGTAGGTAATATATATATTACCTACTGGCGATAGCCAGTAGGTATATATAGTTAGGACCTAGCTACCATAGAAAATCCGCAACATTCTATTGGGAATAACTTTGGCGCCGGTTGAGGAATTTGCGTGTAATTTTCCAAAATTTTGGCCAGCTCCGCTGCACTCCTTCCCTGAAAGTTTCGGGGGGATTCCTGAAGTGGGGGCTGAGAAAAAAGGGGGGTCCCAAAACGTGTTTTCCCCATGTTAATTTCCATAGGACGGTCTGACAAATCTACAGCCCGACCCGCTGAACGGAATTACACCAAACTTGGCAAAATTGTAGGGACTGGTACACAGATGTGCCTTTGCTATGTTTGGTGAAAATTGCTCCAGTGGTTTTTTTATGAAAATTAACTTCAAAAACACATATATATCTGGGTGGAGCCTAACCACACATCTCATCGTGAGATCTGATTGGCTGTCAGCACTTCATCCAAGAAGTGTTGGCAGCCATCTTGGGACCAATATACATGATAGCACCTCATTAAAAAGCATTGTAGTTAATAGAGGGTTTTAGGACTTTAGTTACATTATAAATCATTTGTTGATGGTACCATACTCATTTTAGGAATTGTGGTGTGTTCTAAGGTGATTTTACCATGTGAAAAAGCCTTCTGCTGGGATATCATGAATCATGTTTGAAAGAAAACTTTTATCTCATGCTTTTCCCACAGTGTTTTTGAAGGGGATCTATAAGCTAAACTGAAAGCTTATTTTCTGTAAATTCACATTATCTTTCTCAGTCATGTGAGAATGAAGTCTGACATTCTCAGTAAAACATGTACATCCAACAAGAACAGAGACTGTCAGTTGATTCCTTTGTGTTCTACTGCAGCCTCCTAGAGTGTTCTAAAGAACAACTAGAGCGCTAACAGTCCGACTTATTACTAAGGTATGGCACACCTGAAGCCATCTTGATTGGAATAAAGTGGTAACTCTTAAAACATTGAATTTAAAAAGGACCAGAATGAGGGGGTATATTTTGCCATAGAAAGTATGATTAGTGCTGCAGAAAGAAAAATTAGGGCACATTTTGAGTGACTTCTCAAATCCTCTTCAATTTCATTAAAACATTCTGACATGTAGTCTCCCAAGATGGCCACCAGAGACAAAAGAGCCCAAATATAGCCCAAATATTACCCAGATGTAGCCCAAGTATAACCCAATGACAGAATGTCCCAGAGTGTTCTAAAGAACAACTAGAGTGCTAACAGTCTCACTTATGACAAAAGTATGGCACACCAGAAACCATCTTGATTGGAATGAAGTGGTAAGTCTGAAAACATTTAATTTAAAAAGGAACAAAATGAGGGGGTTCATTTTGCCATAGAAAGTATGATTAGTGCTTCAGAAAGAAAAATTAGGGCACATTTTGAGTGACTTCTCAAATCCTCTTCTATTTCATTAAAAAAATTCAGACATGCAGACTGAAACATGCACTTTGAATACCAGCAGCAGACTTCCCTGGTGAGCAGTAGCTTTACTACAGTGATCTAATGAGCAACTAGAATGCTAACATTCAGAATTTATGGCATCTGAATGCCTTCTTGATGGAACCAAAGTAAACAAGCATTGAAAATGCAATAGATATTGCCCTCGTTTAAGTTAAAGCCATTCTGTTTGTAATGAGGTGGCTTTTTAGCTTTGCTTTTATTAGTGTTTTTAAAACTTTCATGTAAATAACATGCATATGTATGCATATATGTATATGTATGCATGCATTTATATTTGTATTTATATAGATATGCAGATTATATATGTTTATATATGTATGTATATATATATACACACATACATATTTATAAATGCATATGCATATATATGCATATATATATGTGTATATGTGTGCGTGTAGAGAGAGGTAGAGAGGTAGAGGTAGAGAGGTAGAGTCTAGTAGCGAGAGAAGTAGAAAGAGGTAGAGAGTAGAAAGTGAGTAATAGAGAGTTGAGAGTGAGTAGTAGAGAGTAGTAGAGAGCAGTAGAGAGAGTAGCAGAGAGTGAGTAGTAGAAAGTAGTAGAGTGAATAGTAGAGTGAGTAGTAGAGAGTAGTAGAGAGTGAGTAGTAGAGAGTGAGTAGTAGAGAGTGAGTAGAGAGTAAGTAGTAGAGTGAGTCGTAGAGAGCAGTAGAGAGTGAGTAGTAGAGAGTAGTAAAGAGTGAGTAGTAGAGAGTAGTAGAGAGTGAGTAGTAGAGAGTGAGTAGTAGAGAGTGAGTAGCAGAGAGAGAGGATAGTAGAGAGTAGTAGAGAGTAGTAGAGAGAGAGTAGTAGAGAGTGAGTAGTAGAGAGTAGTAGAGTGAGTAGTAGAGTGAGTAGTAGAGAGTGAGTAGTAGAGAGTAGTAGAGAGTAGTAGAGAGTGAGTAGGAGAGAGTAGTAGAGAGTGAGTAGTAGAGAGTGAGTAGTAGAGAGTAGTAGAGTGAGTAGTAAATAGTGAGTAGTAGAGAGAGAGTAGTAGAGAGTGAGTAGTAGAGAGTAGAGAGTAGTAGAGAGTGAGTATTAGAGAGTAGTAGATAGTGAGTAGTAGGGAGTGAGTAGTAGAGAGAGAGTAGTAGAGTAGTAGAGAATGAGTAGTAGAGAGTGAGTGTTAGAGAGTAGTGGAGTAGTAGAGAGTAAGTGGTAGAGAGTAGTGGAGAATATTCCAAAGTTTGGCATAGCACCACTTGCACAATAAGTCAATCAAATTATATCACTTAGGGTCCTTATTGAAGCGCTGAATCTTGGTGTATATTCAAATGCTTTTATTTTCCTTAAGTTTATGTACCACAGCCAGCCAACGCATTTCATTCAATACAACAGAACCTCTTCAGGGCGTTCTTATTTCCTTCAAGCTATGTCGGTATCCTGTTGTCATATAACTAGATATTTCTTCCAAATGTTAGACGAAAGGTAAGTACATTCTTATTCAAAGTGACTAGGCATCAATTTTACCCACACAATTCGGGCAGACTTGAGTAATTTATAGCATCCTCAAAGTCAGTCTTTCAAAAATTCCAAAGTATAGGACATGATAATCCAAATCCAAATGTTTCTCAAGAAAAGTCATTTTCAATCGTTCGGAATATCAGCGTTTGGACAGATATGACCCAGGGACCCCTAGTATGCAAGGGGAATTAGTCCCCCCTCTGCAAACGCGCCAGTGGCCTGCGTTGCAGAGAGGTGTAAAAAGGGCATAGCCTCATTACACCTCTGTGCAATGCAGCCCCATGGCGCATACTGGAGGTTCCAAGTGGGCTAGTTGGCCCCCAGGGACCCCTAGTATTTAAGGGGAATTAGTTCCCCCCTCTTCAAACATGCAAGGGGGCTGCGGTGCAGAGAGGTGTAAAAAAGGGTGTGGCCTCATTACAACTCTCTGCAATGCAGCCCCCTGTTGCATACTGGAGGCTCCTGGTGGACTAGTTGGCCCCCAGGGACCCCCAGTATGCAAGGGGAATTAGTTCCCCCTCTGCAAACGCGCCAGGGGGCTGCGTTGCGGAGAGGTGTAACAAGGGGCATAGCCTCATTACACCTCTCCAATGCAGCCCCCAGGCGCATACTGGAGGTTCCAGGTGGGCTAGTTGGCCCCTGGGGGCCCCCAGTATGCAAGGGGAATTAGTTCCCCCTCTTCAAACATGCACGGGATCTGCGATACAGAGAGGTGTAAAAAGGGGCGTGGCTTCATTACACCTCTCTGCAATGCAGTCCCCTGACGCATACTGGAGATTCCTGGTCTTCAGGTCTTATATAGTTAGGAATTAGCATTAAAAAAACCTTCGAAATTCACTGAAAAAAACATAGGTTTCAGGCCTTATATAGTTAGGAATTAGCATTTAAAAAACCTTGCAAGTTCACTGAAAAAACCATAGGTTTCAGGCCTTATATAGTTAGGAATTAGCATTTAAAAAACCTTTGAAATTCACTGAAAAAACCATAGGTTTCAGGCCTTATATAGTTAGGAATTAGCATTTAAAAAACCTTTAAAATTCACTCAAAAAACTATAAGTTTTAGGGGTGTTAGAGTTAGCTGGACATTTCACTCATACAAAACCATTGAAATTGCTCCTATATAGTTAGTTGTACTAACTATATTTCGGGCACCCGCAATCTACTGCTGATGATGTCACATATTACATCATTCATGACATGGCCAGTGACATCACTGATGACATAGGAAATTCTGAACATTCTATTGGGAATAACGTTGGTGCCGATTGAGGGATCTGCCTGTAATTTTTCTTAGATTTGCCTCTCTGTTCTCCGCTCCTTCCCTGAAAGTTTCGGGGGGATTCGTCGAGCGGGGGCCGAGAAAAAAGGGGGTCCCAAAACGTGTTTTCCCCATGTTAATTTCCATAGGAACATTCTGACAAGGCTATAGCTCGAACGGCTGAACGGAATTATACCAGATTTGGCAAAATGGTAGGGACTGGTATGCAGCAGTGCCTTTTGTATGTTTGGTGTAAATCCCTCCAGTAGTTCTTGAGAAAATTGAATTTGATCAAATTATATATCTATATGCGCTCAACATTCTATTGGGAATAACTTTAGCGCCGATTGAGGAATCTGTGTGTAACTTTCCAGAATTTTGGCCAGCTCTGCTCCGCTCCTTCCCTGAAAGTGTCAAGGGGATTCATCAAGCGGGGGCCGAAAGGGGGTCCCAAAACGTGTTTTCCCTCACGTTAATTTCCATAGGGACCTTTAGACACGGCTACAGCCCGAACGGCTGAATGGAATTACACCAAATGTGGCAAAATGGTAGGGCCTGGTATGCAGATGTGCCTATGCTATTTTGGTGAAAATCCCTCCAGTAGTTCTTGAGAAAATTGAATTTGAAATTTTTCAAATGCCATTTTCTATGGGACCTTTAGACACGGCTACAGCCCGAACGGCTGAACGGAATTACTCCAAACTTGGCAAAATGGTAGGGACAGGTATGCAGTAGTGCCTTTTCTATATTTGGTGAAAATCCCTCCAGTAGTTGTTGAGAAAATTGAATTTGATCAAATTATATATCTATATGCGTTCATCGTACGCGCACCGTACGCGTACCGTACGCGTACGTGCGCGAGCGAGTTTCTGATTGGCTGGCAGTCGACTGTCAACATTCCAAACTGTTCAAACCAAGAAGTGTTGGCCACCATCTTGTTTTTCAGGAGAACTGAGTCACAAGAGAGCCCAAAACAAGAGTGGTAAACATGAAAAGGGGGCAGGGTAGAGACCCCCCAACCCTCTAGCCCTTCTCAGGGGGTTCCAAAATCTCGGGGTACGCGCAACGTGCGCGTAGGGTACGCGTACCGTGCGCGTACCCCACGATTAAAAAAAAAATTGCACTTGGTGGTCCTTCTGGGACCCCCTGAGAAGGGCTAGGGGGTCAGGGGGTCTCTACCCTGCCCCTTTTCGCGTTTTCCACTCTTGTTTTGTGCTCTCTTGTGCCTCACTTCTCCTGAGAAACAAGATGGCTGGTCAGGTGGTCCCAGAAGGATAATAACATATTTAAACGTTATCCGCTAATAGGATTAGCGTTTACAAAACTATGAAATTTATTTAAAAAAATATGGGTTTCACGCCTGATATAGTTAGGAATTAGCATTTAAAAAACCTTGCAAATTCACTGAAAAAACCATAGGTTTCAAGCCTTATATATTTAGGAATTAGCATTTAAAAAACCTTGCAAATTCACTTACAAAACCATAGGTTTCAGGACTTATATAGTTAGGAATTAGCATTTAAAAAACCTTGCAAATTCACTTAAAAAACCATAGGTTTCAGGTCTTACATCGTTAGGAATTAGCATTTTAAAAACCTTGCAAATTTACTAAAAAAACATAGGTTTCAGGCCTTATTTAGTCAGGAATTAGCATTTAAAAAATCATTGAAATTGCTCCTATATAGTTAGTTGTACTAACTATATTTCGCGGACCCGCAATCCACTGCTGATGATGTCACATATTACATCATTCATGACATGGTCAGTGACATCACTGATGACATCACTGATGACATCTCAAATGACATCACTGATGACATCTCATTTGACATCACTGATCACATCACTGATGATATCATCCATGTGATAATACGATGCACCTCCTCACACTCTAATATAACCTTTGATACACCCAGTTTTAAATACAGACTACCATTCTTGAAACCATTGACACACCAATACCAGTTACTACATACGCACTCACTGATTCCTAGGTCTACACACACATTCACTCATTCACCCATAGAATCACTCATACATACAGTCACTCATCAATACAACACTATCATATGCACTCATACACCTATACAGACACTCACACACTGCCACTCATCCATCGAGTTACTCACACACCTAGTCAGTCATGCAAAGAATCAATCACACTTCCATTTCTTCAACTATACAGTTATACACACAACACCTTACTTATTCAAACATATACTAACACATACTTACTCTCTTATACAATCACTGATACAAGTACACAATGATCCATATAGCCACTCACACATTCACTGGCTCTCATGTATAGTCATTTATATATGCCAACTCTGACATGCACTGTGTTTTACATATGTACTTACTTGCACATGTAGCACTGAGATATCCATTCACTCACCAACACACCCATGCACACAGTAAACCGCCCATATAGCTGTTTCCACATGCACTCTTGAACTCATACACCTAGTGAATCAACTGCTCACACATCTATGCACAGAGTCACACACCTCCCAGCCACCCACACACACACTCAGTCTCCCATTCAAATACTTGGGAAACCAATCAATAACTCATATAGCCACTCATATAGCTACTGATCAACACATGCAGCAGCTTACACAACAACAGACATACTGATGCACACATTCGGACAGTTTAGTCACTAACCCATGCATTTAGTAAGACACATTTAATCACTCACTCATACAGTCAGTCACGTACCTACTAAATCCTTCATCCAGACACTTATACATCCACTCATTCTTCAATAGTAAAACATATTTAAACTTTGCAGAAACACACAGTCATGTCATCAGTGATGTCATCAGTGATGTCAAATGAGATGTCATCAGTGATCTCACTGACCAAGTCATGAATTATGTAATATGTGACATCATCAGCAGTGGATTGCGGGTGCGCGAAATATAGTTAGTACAACTAACTATAGAGGAGCAATTTCAATGTTTTTTTAAATGCTAATTCCTAACTATATAAGGCCTGAAACCTATGGTTTTTTTAGTGAATTTGCAAGGTTTTTAAAATGCTAATTCCTAACTATATAAGGCCTGAAACCTATGGTTTTTTAAGTGAATATATATATATATATATATTTATAGTGTATATATAGTGTATATATAGTGCTATTATTGTATTATTGTCCAAGATGCAATGGTATAAAAAAACATATTTTACAGATTACAGTGAACTATGAGTATTTTTAGGAAGTATGGATTTCCTAATTGTAATAATAGCACCCAAACCACTTTACTCTGCAGAGCTTCACTTTTGTCAGGGCTACTATGATTATTCAGTAGGCAGGACCAATTTTTGGGCAAGGTTATAAGGTTATTTAAATTATGTGGTAAAATCACAAATTACAGGGCACTTTTTTTGGCCAGTATTATTTCTGTCCAAATGAGCAGAAGCATCTTTTTTGAGAAAGCTGCAAATTACACAAATTCTTTGGAAAGTTTTGTGTGATATTGATAAATCCATAGACATGCAGTAAATGTTGCCACACATTTATCCCTTGTTTTACATATATCATTTATTCTTGAAAGGTAAACAACCAATAAACATTTTAATTCCAATCTTAGCTCATTGTTGGCAGCACCCTGATCGACAAAAACAGCTTTTTCAACCTAAGTATCCCAATTTGACTATGTCATATTTAAAATACATAAGCTGTCCTAAATTATACCATTACAATTAAGTATTCTCTCTCTCTCTCCCTCTCTCTTTCTCTCTAGAGAGGAAGGTAGGTAGGTAGTTAGGTAGCTCGGTAGGTAGGTAGATAGATAGGTAGGTCGGTGTCCTATCTGTTTATGGGTTTTAATGTCAACCTCACAGCTTTTGAAAGCTCCACACTTTTTAAATAACAATTGTTAAGCTATGATAATGTAAAACAATGGTCTGCGCAGGCATGCACACAGTGTAATAATACATAACCAGGCGTTTTTTTCTTTTGTATTTCCTCCATATTCACTCCATGGCATAATACATGCATGTAATTTTAGTAGTGCAACAGAATGTGTATGGTGGATGCTTAAGTGCCAATTTAAATAGAGATGGTAAAACCAGCAATGCGGTATATGCATAACCTACACAACTCTTTCCAGAGCAATTTTTCAAAAGCTTATGAAAATGCATAATTTCTCTCTTCATTACCACAAGTCCAGCAACTTCTGCCTTCGCGATTTTCCAAAGCTTTCATTTGGTATATGGGAAAGTCTTTCATCTGGCAAAACAAAAAACTGATATAGCATAGATAAATAGGACGTGACTCACAAGCCAACAAAAACATAAAGCTTACATTAAATCGCCTTTCTGCTCGGCGAGTTTTTTTCCCTTCAAGCCAGCGAAAAGGAAAATATACCACTCCACCACCATACCGCAGGCCTTTTTCCTGCAAGCACGTGCGCGCATAAAGCTTGCGTCGGCGGCGGCGAAAACAAGCCCAACTATTTTTAAATACATCAGAAGCCCGTGACCCCGTAAGGAGGGACTTCCCTTTCTTGGCGGAGAGCACATCTCACTTTTCTACGTGTCAACAATTTCTGGCTGGCTGGCTCCATAGCACAGCATAGTCTGTTTTCCTCCCAAAAAGGCCATGTCACTCTTATGGAACTTAATCAGTGGCTACATATACGAAAGCCACACTGCAGCCTTTCAGATCATTTTAATGAGGACCCCTGGCTATTCAGTCATTGAAATATAATTGACTTGCTCTCCTCTTATTTTCATAATGGACACTCCAACCTAGGCCGCATTTATTTTGCTATAAGAAACGTCAAAAAAGATTGGAAGTTTTCCGAGTGTGCCCATTAAAACTGAAAACATGCCACCCTGTCTTTTGCATGAGCCACAATCATTTGGTATAGGACTCATTATGCAGATGGGAGATGCAAATGCTGCAGCTATCTCACATCCAACCAAACTGCAAGTGCCAAGAAAATAAGCACAGGCACAATCATTTTCTCATTATGCTCTGCGTTTTCTTTTTTCTTTTCTTTTTTATTCGAAAGACCTAACAAGATTTCACGTATCACGGAGTAAAAAAAAAAGTCAACAAGGGTATTGTACGTGTACTCGAACATTTCCAAGTAGTGCCATTTATCAAAACTGACATATTTCGTCTTAATAACAACTCGGCTAATAGATTTCTTTATCTGGTGGGTAACAAAAGCGGCCTGTACTAGTATAAGCAGCAATTATAATATATTAAAGCACAATGGGGACAAAGGTCCAAGAGGCGTCATTTGTAAATTTGTAAGCTTTTGTAATGTGGATCTCATCAGCAAAGGGATATCATGCCTTATAATTGTGCGTTTTGTTCGGTAAACACAATGCCATCTGGGTCACAATTCACTTTACAGGCGCCATTCTATTTTCTGTGCTTTGGAGCTGTTATTCGCTCTGCGGTGGTGATTTGTCGCTGCCGGAAGATACACAGTTAGCAGGCAAACAGCTACATCGCCTTCTACCAAAGGCAATCCCCCCGACTCTCATAAACCGAGGCCACCCACGATATAGCGCTCTCTGTTAAATTGCTATTCTTGGTGGCGTTTATCTTTGTTAAGCAGTCGTCGTTGTTCACATTATCACGTTTGAATCTTCGGGCTGTGAACAGTTCAATATGAAAGGGAACATTGACACATGAAGACTCAATTTCGCTAGTGAACCCTAATTAGGCGTTGAGCCTGCCCTGCATGTACTTCAAAACTTTTACCCATATTAAGTTAATCATGGCCTAGTCTTTAAATAGAAGGCCATCATTAAAATAATTTTGACAAGGTCTGGTGGTTCCAGGCCAAAATGGGGAGGAAGGAGAATTGTTTTGTGTTATATCACTTCAAGCAAGGCCAACAATTTTCCTTATCTAAGCACTGCACGATTTGCCTTTAAGGTTTAGACACTAGAGAGACATCTCGGTGATTTTGTTATTTGATTAAACAACCAAGCTTGCAATGCACACAAGAAAAAGATGCAGTCATTCACTGAATGCATGAAAATCATAAACCATCCGCAAGCGCCGAACAACCCTTTCAACAGCTAGTACTTGTATATAGTGCAGAGTCTCAATGAAGAGCCAATAAAGTGGGAAAAGTGTTTTTATTGTACGTTATGGTTTAAAAGCACATCATTTTCTGATTGTAGAAGATAGTTGAATGAGCAACGGAATAATTGACTAGAGGAAACTAAATAGCAAGTGGTTGAGTGGGGTGCCACTCAAGGGCGTACCGCCAGTGTCTGCAGCCCCTGAAGTGCAGGGGTGGTCAACCCTATAGGCGTCCCAACCCTTCAGGGGTTCCTCATTGAACCTAAGGCAGGAGAATATGTGTGAGATTTGTGAGACTCAGGGGCTCTCATTGAGAGGCCTCATCATTTAACCTTACACCACCGTTGCCATTTAACACTAAATACATTTTTGACTACCTTTCAAAGTAACCACTTGCTCCACTGCAAACTGTAGAACTATATCTCTGAAGACAGATACTCTCTTCAATTCACACTCCTACCCAGGTTATTCCAGCCACCATCATTTTCTCATGTACCTACCAATAATCCCTTCACCAAGAGACAATGCTGAAGAATTAATTTGTATCTTCATTTAGGGTCATATTTTCTTTTCTGTTCGCATACACAAATCCCTTAGGTATCATGTAAAGATTAAAAAAAAAAATAAGAATAATTTATGTAGGTTTTTATGACAAGTTACTTGCGTAAAAACATGAAAACAGTGTCTAGTTCAAGACGAAAGAACGAAACAAAGGCGTGTAGCACCCAAAGCCCCTTTGCACCCTTCATTCTTACTCACCTCTCTGACGTGTAAAGATTTTATACTTGCATAGATAAACTACAGTAGTGAGGTGGAACAAATGTTAAGTAAATTTGCTAAAGCCTGTGAGAGAAGTGAGGAAAACAGAAAAGTGATTAAAGAATTGAATGAATTAATTTTAAACACCGGTAATTACCAAGGGCCCAGTCCAGGCCATCATTGTTCTACTCGATAAGCCACCTAAAACAGGAACCAGTCATATGCAAATTAGTCCCTTTCTCAAAAACCTCAGTTGGACTGTAGTTCAGAACGCCAGCAAATGGTTGCTCTTGTATCTTCCCGTTTCCTCCTTTCTGGTCACAGTTGTAACCGGCGCACCACTGGCTACAAATGCCTAGTTATTTTCAGCATTATTGAGCAATATATCAAAAGAGCTTTCAGTGCAAAGACTAGCATTTAGTTCTCTTTTCAGTAACATCAAGACACACCCATTGTAACTTGTGGTGCAAAGCATTAGGGTGCAGTAGTATTTCCTTCTTATCAATAGTGAATATGGAGAGTAGACTCCAACAACATTTAAGATGATTTATTTATGCTTTGGAGTATTTTGCCATAGCATAATTACAATGGAAGGTATTTGAATATTTTACTGAAAACCGTGAATGCATATGCAATTGATGTTTTAAAAGAACATATAAATCAGTTATCGAGGGGGAGGAGGCAGATAAAAGGGGACATTAGTAGATTGGCAGCAAGTAAACATGTAGAGGGACAGACGGGGGGAATAAGGAACAAGGAAAGGCAGTGAGAGTTTATGGAGGGCAAGAGAAGGGGAGACCCGAGAAAGGTTGAAGAGAATAATTAAAGGATATAAAGTGCTGCACTAACTTTCTCCAAATAAGGATCATACAGAAATAGTTCATCCAGTCTTCGCCTGAAACATTGCCAAAAATGATTCCAGATGAACTCTGCATAATTCTGTGTGAAGCTTCTATGTTTAGCAATTTTCTGTTTTTTTCTTTTCAAAACATCTATCTATGATAGATTTGCAAATTAGGTTTTTTTTAAATCTTTATTTCTCATCTTTTCCCGTTAAAATATTATGACCTTGGAAACTCAATGATTTGCTTTCAACATATTTGTGCGTTTTACTTTATTGAATACCACTGTGTACAAACATAGAATGATTTAAATATCTTTGAGCTGATGTTTTTAATAGTTGAGGATATACATATAGATATTTAAAAATGTGAATAACTCCAATTGTTAATAGTATGTATGTAGGAGGTAGTTTAACAGTTCAGACATATCTATTCAGTCACCCCCCCCTTTCTTGCTCACAGCATAACCGTGTTTACTACTTCCTCCTGGGGATTTTGCATATATTTTTTTACAGCCCCATTTTAAAAGTATTTAACGTCATCTTACTTTGCTTGCTGTGCATTGTTGTTAAGAGGCATAAAAACGTATTCCAAATGAAAATACATGAAAAAGTAAGAGTAGCAAATGACGCAAAGAGATTACCATAACTGGGGCCTTTAGAAATATGCAGCATGGAAAGATCATATTATGCAGCAGGGTTAACTTATGTATGCAGCACGAAAACACAAATTATGTGGCATAATTTGGCACATCTTCAAGCAGTATTACTTGACTATTTTGCAATTTTTTCACATGTTAAACCTTTATGGGCATAGATGTTAACCTCAATATTATCTATTTAACACCTCAATGCAGGAGTAAGCAACTAAAAAGTGAACTGCCTCTGTGTGACAAAATGGTCTGCCACTGCGCAGCAACATGTGTGGTAGCATTTTACAACATTGCTTGCATTTGAGCTAAAAACATTTTTTTTACCTGGAATTGCAGCAAAACCATTACTATGCAGAAAAATGCCCGGGTCACAGAATCGCGTAGTTTTTATTGGCCCTGACTGTTAGAAATGTGTGTCTCTAGTTGGCAGTGGTAGGCATCCTGTCCTAATATGGACCCTTCTTTCTAGTCAGAATAAAGAGTTAGACATCCAAGATAACCCCTGCTCACCCCCTTGGTAGCTTGGCACAAACAATCAGACTTTTCTCAGAAGCAATGTGTAAAGTATTTGTACATAACACACACAGTAGCACAGTGAAAACACTACAAATGGACACCACACCAGTTTAGAAAAATAAACAATCTTTATCTAAATCAAATAAGTCCAAACAATAAAAAATCCAACATACAGAACTCAAAGTATCACTTTTTAGATTTAAGCAATTCTAGCCATACAACTCTATGGATGAGGTGATTTTAACACAAAGTACTTTTGATGTGTCAAAATCCACAAGGATAAAAAGCAGAGGAGGAGGAAAGCACCAGAAAATACAGTTGAGCGTCAGTTCTTGAGTCCCTAGGGAAGAATTCTATCAGGTCTGCTACACCCGGGAGAAGTGTTGGGTCAGTTCCTGTCTGTAAGGAGAAGAGATGAGTCAAAATCCATAGGTGAAGCAGTGGAAAACTTGGCGCACAGGTGCGATGCATGGAAATCCGGGAGCACTGCAATCAATGCAGCAGAGGCAAAGCAGGCGATACATCGATTCTTCCAGCCGCAGACTGGTGATGGGTTGATTCTTTCAGGTGCACAGCAGGGCCTGCGTCGAAGTCAGAGTGGGGATCTCGGACGTTGAAGACTCAGTGCTCTGTACTCGGGCAGCAGCGAAATCTTCAGCCACAGACAGGTGCTGAGTCAATTTCTTTGGCTACATGACAGCAGTGCGAGGAAATGTCTCCTGTACAGTGGTGCTGCATCAGAAAAACAGGCACTGGAAGGGTGATGCATCAAATTTGGAGTCTTTTGCAACAGGAATGACCTCCAAAGGGCCAGAACTGGAACTGGCACCACTTGTCAGGTCAGAACTCCCAGCAGTGGATGTCAGGGATGCTGCAGGTGAAGTCTTTGATGGCCCTGACACTTCTTAACTGGAGGAAAGTGCGCACAAGCCCTTGGAGAATCGTCTTAGGCAGGATGCAGACAGCAAAGTCCAGTCTTTGTCCTCTCCAAGACAGAAACAGCCTTTGCAAATGTTGGCCAGGATCATTTTGCTCTTCAGTTCTCTGGGTATTGAGCAACAGGTAGGACGATGCTGTACTCATTGCACGCACAGGGGTATGTCTCCAAAAATTGTTGGATGCGTTTGGGACCTTTATGGACCGACTGGATCTGAAGGTCAATGCATCCAAATCGCACACCATGGTTGTAGGGTTACAAGGGAAAAGCGGCAAGAGAGGAACTAAAACCTTCTTCTGTAGAGGGGAGATTGTGTCAGGAGTCCCCGTGTTTCCATACCTGGGCGTGCTTTTCGATAGCAGGGGTACCTGGGGCCCACAGATACGTGCAAAAAGCCTAGCGGTTACAAGAACATCCAGGGCCATCTTAAGTTTTGCCAAAAGGCTGGGACATAGACCCATGAAGGCAATCATCCAGGTTTACAATAGTAAATCCCTTCCCGTGGCTCTGTATGGCGCCTCCCTATGGGGCTACGCACGACTAGAAGAAATCCAGGTAGCCGAAAATAGCTTTTTACGTTCAGTCCTGTCCCTCCCCCAATCCTCCCCGGTTTTTTCCATTCACACAGAACTTGGTTTGGAATACATCCAGGACAAACTGAGATTGGCCCCATTAATATACTGGCTAAAGTCTTGGTCAAACCCTGAACTTCTGTTAAATCACATGATTATGAGGGATGTGATGAGTTTAGAGCACAGTCAAAAGATACCATGGATGGCGTATTTGTTCAAATCTTTTAATGAATTAGGACGACCAGATCTATTCACCTCTCCCTCGTGTATCACAAAGCAGGATGTGACCGCTATAAAAAAACAGTTTTTGTCTAGGGCATACATGTTGCGAGAAGAAGTCGAATTATCAAAACCATCTGTTCGAATGCATTATTTGTCACTCCAGTCACCTGCAATTGAACCCTATTTATGTTTTGTCACTAACCCGTTCCATAGATTTTTGTTAACAAAATTCAGATTCAACACTATTCATTTTTATTTAGGCCATTTTAATACTTGGATGAAACCTGAGTTAGCTCCCCCATGCACCTGTGACAATTTTTCTGTTCAGGACAGTTTACATTTTGTTATGTTTTGCGACTTCTTCTCCGACCAAAGGAAAAAATACCTGCTGCCAGTCTTAAGAGATGCGGGCTTCTCCCAGGTGAGACCAGCCATGTTATATTTGAAATCAATGGGTAACATCTGTATCACTTTCGCCATGGCCAATTTCCTTGTGGCAGCAACCAGAGCTAGAAGGGGTATGATTTTGGAAATTTGACGTACATAACGTGTTTCTTAAAATATTTTAACGTACTGATTTTCGTCTAATTAACTTGCTCATAAATGAAATTGTTTAATTCCTTTTTAAATTGTAAATAATACTGTTTTTATGTACTTTGTATGATTTTAACAAATCGAATAAAGTTAATTTGACTGACTGAGCAACAGGTAGGGCTCAAGTCTGGGTCAGGTGCCTTTCCCGATCTTAGCTGCATAATTGCTGCTCTGATTTCATCTTCCTCAAAATCAACCGGGAGGACCTCTCGCTGTGCATCACTCAGCCATCCAAGGGCTACGGCCTCCAGGTAAGTGTCCCCGTCTGGTGAAGTGGATCTACGTGTCATGTATAGTGAGGAATAGTAAGACCAAAAGGTATGAAGTATGGTTTCAGTGTTTTTGCGGTCTCCCTTCAGCATCTTTGACCTCCAAGATATAGTTTGAGAATCAGGTTTTACAGGTTATTTCCTCTAGGGCTTCCCTGGACACTATCCCTCCCCATATCTTCTGGCCTGTTGATATTTGTTGCTAAATAGACTCTCCCTATTGGCCGTGCTCTGAAATTTTGTGAGTTTTTCCCTGAACTTAGATTGCACCTCTCCCTTATGGGATGCAGGCAGCTGAGCATCCAATTCTCGAAGTTCCCTTTCTAACTTTTCCAATGTATTGCGTATGTCTCTCACGATGCCTCCTGCCTTCGCAACGCAGAGGCCACAGATTGTTACTTTCATTGCCTTCCATACTATAGCCAGTGTGGGGGCCAAGTCTATATTGCATTTGAGGAAATCCTCTAACTCTTGCCATAGGCCCTCTCTGAAGGGGACATCCAGCAGTGAATTGGGAGGGAGATGCCAAGATGAGAATGGAGGTGCAGCCTCCTGTGGGGACAGACTCATATGTACTGGAGAGTGGTCTAAATATGTCCATGCTAAATGTTGTGCATGTACAAGCCAGGTGTTCAGTTCTCTGGACATCAGCCAATAGTCTATTCTTGACCAACTGGAGTGTATCGAGAAACAAAAAATACCTTCCTTGTCCATTGGATGCATCGTCTGCCAGGCATCCAGAAGCTGGTGTTAATCCATGACCTGTCGCAATTGGAACTGCCCATTGGTGTAGTGATGTGGCTGAGGATGGGACCGTTTGAGGATTGGATTGATAGTGAGATTCAAATCTCTCTCCCCAGATAATGTGGGTAGAACCATTATTCATAACTATTCCCCATAGTTTAATTTTAAAAGCTGCTTTGTCAATATTGGGGCTATTGCAATTAATCACCCTGACAGACTGGGATAACCTACCCCACATTATGCTGCAGCAACCTTGCAAGTCATGCATGGAACCCTGCCCAATGTAGGGGTTATCCTTACAAATTATAATGGCAGTCCCTCTCACATAGGAGGAGTAGAAAGAAAAGCGCTTATGTGAAGCCCAGCGTGTTGCAAATGGGGGGATGGAAGCAGAAGTATATGTCTCTTGTAACAAAGCTAAATGTATATTGTGCCTGTCCACGTAGGCAAGGATATGTCTACGCTTACGTGGGTTCCCCAGGGCCCATATAATCCTTGTTAAGAAGTTAAACCCTGCGCGTGATAGCTTATCTGCCATGGGAAATTATGCTATTGAGCGTAGGGGAACATTAAGCACACTGTTGTGCCTATGGGCGATTGGTGAATGGACACAAGCTTAATGAAATCTTGTGGATGCACTTGTACTGCAATAACTTTTTCCCCTGCCCAAATCGGCTTCCCCAACATGCCAAAGACAATCCTGCCCTATTGCCAACATTCCAAAAAGGTCAGTGCAGCACCAATTTCAAACAGCGAAACTAAACAACTAAACTAAACTAAACAAAAACTATAGGAGATACCAGAAGGTAGAGAAAGAAAGGAAACGATAGGAGGTAGGGCAGAGTAGGAAACTATCAGGGGAGGGAGTAGTAGAAAAAAATAGCAAGACAAAAGAAGAAAAAATATATCCATGGCTCGTAAGAGGGGTCTCCTTTCGGGGGTATTATCAAGGGGCGAGGCCGTTCTTCCCCAATTGAATGGGGGCATCCAGGACAGTAGCCCAGAGCCCCGAGTAATTAGTAACCTTTCATTAAACTGCCAATATATATGTTAATGTCCTTGTGTTGCACAACATCATGCGTCTGGTGAAGCTTGCTACGGAGCCAAAGGGTTGACATGGTCTTGGGAGCCTCCCCTAAGTCCAGTAGTAGACCCGTGGAAAAACTATCTCGATGTGCTGGTGGGCCTTGACTGAGGAATTATGACTAACCCGCTGAGCGACAGGATCCGCTAGCCCATTTCTGACAGAGGGGAGGTCGATCTGCTCTCTGGCAACATGTGCCCTGTGGGGGCAAGCCTCGGGGCAAACGTTAGAGAAAGTCCCTCATTTGCTTTGGGGAGGTGAAGAAATGCTGTTTCCCCATATGCGTTATTCTGAGTCAGGCTGGATAGAGCGCAGCGTAGGTGATGTTTGCCTGCTGCAGTTTTTTCTTGGCCCGGAGGAACTTTTTCCAGGCTTCCTGAACCACTTATGTAAAGTCTGGGTATAGTGTGATGTTGTGGCCCTCAAATGAGATTATTCGCTGTTCTCGTGGCAGACAAATAGCCATGTTGTGGTCTTGATAGTTGAGGAGGCTAGCCACTATGGGTCTGGGGGTAGTTTCAGGGGGAGGGCGTGCCACGAGGGATCTATGTCCACGAGCAGCGGGAGAAAGAGACTTTGCCGAAGTAGGTGACTAGAATGTGCTCTACATACTCCTCCATTTTCCCTATATTAGCAGCCTATGGTACCCCCAGTATTCATATATTGTTCTCCCGGACCCCACCCCTAAGTCTTTTTTTTTCACAGCTATGACCCTCAGTAAGCGGCCGTTTCATGCTTCTGATCTCCTCTTTTGGAAGTTCCGGTGCTTGTGCCTAACTTCCTGTTTACTAAAGCAGAGCCACCTTTGTCTCATCACGTAGAAGCATAAGCCTCATTTTCATAGCACAAACACTTCAAAGCAGTTTAACCCCCTACACAGAGGAATAACAAAGTAACGAAGCAAACGAAAGAAATTGATACAAACCGTGTTATGGGAGGAGGTATTCTCGGTAAACGTCTGGGCTCGTTGTTTCACAAAAAAAGTAGAGGTTAGCTTGTTTCTCGTTTTTTCCCTTAGTTTACTATATTGGGATAGCGTTTTTTCTTAAACATGTAGCGCTGACAGAACTGTTAAACAAATCTGTTTTAAAGAGATGAGGTTGCTTCTTGTTAGAGGATGTATTCAGACGTTACTAACACATCTCAACTTGAAGGTCACAGAGATTAATGAATGTTAAGGCTAAAATAACTGATCTGTTCTGTGTCCCAATAATTGCTGACACAATTGCTGCCAGGGCACACCTGCACAGTGGTAAAAAACAGTTATGCTTTGAAAAATCGTACGTTGCATTACAACACGTTGCACAACTTTGCACTTTCACCAGGAAGTGTTATTCTCCCCGAGTCGGTTTCTGTCACTGCTGAAGGTCGAAAGCAAGGTTTATTTAAGATGGTCATTTAGGTAGGATTCACAGCTGTATGTGAGCAAGATAAAAAATTAGGCCAGCTTAAAAAATAGACAGATGTACAGTTGTTTATGAGATGACAAGGAGGTATATCTTATAGGGGAATCTTGTGATTCGACAATAGGTCGTTCCCTCGTCTGCAAAAACATACAGTTTCACTGACCTTATAGCATTACTGCCCCAAATCTTGCATGTGTTTGAAAAGGTATTTCAGTACCAGCTAATAAACCAACTTTCACTCTGCTTGCTAACGGTAGCTATCTTCTTTTAACCCCTTCGCTGGGGCGGGAATTCCGCCGCAGAGCTAAGGGGGCGGGGGGGCCGAGCGGCGCTCACATGCTCGTGACGGAGCCGCTCCGTCACGAGCCGCCGTTGAGCTGTGCTCATGGCGGAGCGGTTCCGTCATGGCCCCGCCCGCTCAATGGAACGTCCAGCGCATGCGCGGAATGCGCAGGCGCGCCGAGTGGGCCATTACGGAACCGCTCCGTCATGAGCACAGCTCAACCGAGGCTCACGACGGAGCGGCTCCGTCATGAGCATATAAAGGGTTAAATAACTAAGAATGTTGCGGTTTGCTGGCTGGCATCCCATATATTGTAACAATTTAACAGCGCTTAGTGTGTTGTAAAAATTTGCTTTTCCCGCCCCCGCTGGGGAAGCTCGAAGTCTCGATTTGGCCTTGCATCCTGACTTTCAAAAAACACACTTCAATAAGTTGAGCAGAATAAAAGTGCTATTATTTCAACAAGAAGTCCCGCTTACGTCTGCACGTGAAACATTCATTTTGCAGATAGCGAGCACTAATTCTGAAATCCAAGCCCTGTTTTTTTGGGGTTTTTTTTTGACGCAAGACTTTATTGACAATGTCAGCAAAGTACAGTAGTGTGCCTACAACCCTGGGGCCGGCTGAAACATCCACTCCCCCTGATGAATAGAAAGATACATAGCTATTCAGCCGACAACCAGCGGTCTGGCAGCGCAATCAATAATATATATGCATGACTGACAATCCTCATTATCTTCAAAATTGGATGTTATCTTGCTTTTTTCTTTTTTTTAAAGTGACAAAACTTTAACTAGTGACTCAGTAGATCAAAGAACAGCATCTCTTGTCTTTTGTAGTCTGTTTTCCATTGCTGCACGTACAAAGTCTTATACTGTTGACCCTTCCACCCCACCCCCTGCCAGACCCACACCATGAATCTGTTATGCGCCTCAGACTTGCTCATCCTATCGTCTTCATTAGTAACTAGTGGCCGTAAGTAGTTAACCGTCCCCCATCTAGTCCTCAGAGCTATCAATGTCTTCTTCCTCCAGGGGTTCACATGGGTCCCCCCTATAGGTGTTCCAGGGTTGCCATACCGCATTCCACTTACGAGGGTTTACCCTTAGTTTATAAACCGCCCGTTCTGTTACCATAAGTGTGTCCATGTTCCTGCACCATTGTGACAAAGTTGGTACCTCTGCTGCCCCCCATTTCTGCGCTATGTCTCGTTTTGCTGTCACGATACCCACAGTGGCCCACAATCTACCATAGAGCGTCAAATCATTAGCGCCCCACACATTCAGCAGGCACACACGAGGGTCAGGTGTCAGAGAGGTTTCTAGTGTTTGCGAGATGGTACGCATCACCTGCTGCCAGTAGCACACAAGAGATGGGCATTCCCAGATGGTATGTATGAAAGTGCCCTCTGCCCCACATCCCCTGAGACAGTGTGGGTGAGGTGCCTTATTCAATCTGTGTAATGTAGTCCTTGTATAGTATATCCTATGCAAAATTTTTAGCTGCACCAGACGGAACCTAGCTGATATGCCCGCCTCGCCTGGGGACGGCATGGCTGCATTCCATTCCGTTTCATCCATATCTCCTATCTCCGCCACCCATTTTTCTCTCAACTTTTCTAAGGGGTCAGGCAGGTTATTTAGCAGTTTACGATAAGTCAGTGAGGTGGCGCCCTCTTGCATAAAATCAGTGAGCAGGGGATCCTCAAGCGGCAAGGATTCCGGGACTGTTGTGTCTGCAGGGATTGCTGCCATCAGGGCATGTCTGATCTGGACATATCTGTATGTTTCCGTGGGACCAAGGTCATAGTGTTGTTGAAGATATGAAAACGGGACTACCTCTTCCCTCGACCACATGTCCCCCATCGTGGAGATTCCTATATTGTCCCACTGGGTGAACCCTTTAGTCTGTCGTAACTGTCCCAGGGCCTTTGTGTCCCATAACGGAGTTAACTTCGTGATTACTCCCCCCCACTTCAGTTTCGCCTGCGCCCTATGCCATAACATTACTGTGTGTTTGGTGAGTCCCGTCAATTTTGCCGCAGCTCCTTTGTGGTACAACGGTGCCAGCAGACTATGAGTGCCCAATTGTGCCCTGTCTGCGAGGTAGGTCGGCTCCGTCTGTGGGGTGTGCAGCCATTGATTAGTAATTTTGAGCTAAGCCGACCAGTAATACAACTCCATGTTTGGCAGGGCGATCCCGCCATCGATCAAGCTTCTATTAAGTTTTACATGCGCAATGCGGGCTGGGCCGTCTCCCCACAGCAAGCCCACGCTTGCAGCGATCACTTTTTGGAAGTAGCTTGGGGGTATCAGGGTCGGTGTGTTTTCGAGCACGTACAGGAACCGCGGCAGCGCCATCATTTTGAATATTGCCGCTCTGCCCAGCATCGTCAGCGGGAGGGCTTTCCAGTGTCTGACATCGCTTCTCAGCCTAGTGAGAGAAGGTTGCAGATTTCTCTCAAAGAATTCGTGAACGTCCTGGGTGACGTAGATTCCTAGGTACTTGAAGGAGGTTGTCGCCACCGTCAAGGGGCAATTGTCGGGGAGAGTCGGAGCGGGTCCTTTTAATTCGTAGATGACTGACTTCGCCCAATTTATAGTGTATCCGGATGCTCGGCCGTGGGTATCGCATATTTCTAATAGGCTAGGGACACCTCTCTCTGGGTCTGTCAGGTAAATCAACATGTCGTCTGCATAGAGGGAGACTCTATCTTCCCAGTTGTCGTTCCAGTTGATCCCCTTGAGTAGCGGGGTCTTCCTAATGGTAACTGCCAACGGCTCCAGAACCAATGCGAACAATAGAGGTGAGAGTGGGCATCCATGCCTAGTCCCCCTTGCCAGTGGTATTTCACGTGAGGTATGCCCGTTCGCCACCACGCGTGCCACGGGGTTGGTGTATAGCAGCCGCACCCAGGAGATGAATTTAGGGCCAAACCCCATGTGGGCCAGGACCGCAAATAAGTACTGCCACTCCACCATGTTGAATGCCATTTTGGCATCTAGGGATAATATAACCGCCGGTTCTGTTAGCGAGGGCGCTCTTGCCAGTGCTCCCTGCACTCTACGGAGGTTGAGTGCAGTACTCCTATGCAGCATAAAGCCGGACTGATCTGGATGGATCAACTGCTCCAGGTAGGGCATTAGTCTAGTCGCTAACACTTTTGCTAGTATTTTAGCCTCGGCGTTAAGAAGCGAGATCGGTTGATAAGACGTGCAATCACTAGGCGATTTTACCACTATAGTCGCCGTTCGCTGATCGAGGGGCAGGATTCTCTCTTCCCGACTCTCCTCATACATCGCCAGCAGGGGCTCACTCAGTGATTCCGACAGCATTTTATACCATTCGATTGGTATCTCGTTCGGCCCGAGAGCCTTGCCCGATCTTAAAGCTGCAATGGCCAACTGAATCTCTTCAGTTGTCAAGTCAGAGTCGAGTTCTTCTACTGCGTCCGTCGATAGGGTCGGTGTTAGAACACAGCGGAGAGCTTCTTTTGGCATTTCCTCCGTTACTTCGACCGCTGGGGAGTATACCCCTTGGAAATAATCTGCCAATATGTCTACAATTTCTTCCGGGCGCGTGTGCATCATTACCGTTACGTCAGCTATTTGCAGTATAGTTCTGTTACCCCCCTTTTTCCTGTCCAGCCAGGCCAAGAGTTTACTTGCTTTATCTCCGATATGGTATACCCTATGCGCGGTCGCTGCAACGTCTGCCACTGTTTGGCGTCTCAAGTGGTCATCATAGAATCGTTGGTTCAGCTGAAGGGAATGCAACGTATCATCCGATGGGGCCGCCATATGAGCCGCGTTTGCTCTGCTAAGCTCCAGCTCGAGCTTTACTAAATCTCTCTTTTGCGCGCGTTTGTGGCCTGATATGGACGAGACTGCCTGCCCCCTCAGAACTGTTTTATAGGCTTCCCACAGGATCGACGGGGAGTCAACCGAGTTCAGGTTTTCTGTGAAGTAGTTATGGGTCACCTTTTTTAACTCTTTACTAACAGATGGAACCTTGAGATATCCTGGATATATTGGGTATACCCTTCTACGAGTCCTTTCCTGACTGGATAGGGTCAATGTTAATGGCGAGTGGTCTGAAATACCTCTTGGTCTAATCTGCACCTCATCTATCGTGAGGAGGCCTGTGCCCAGGCTGAAAAAATAATCGATTCTGGACAAACTATTATGTGTGGCGGAATAGTAAGTATATTGTCGCTCCTCTGTGCATGTGTCGCCAAATATCAATCAAACCCTGCGCTTCCAGGAAGTCTCCGAAGCGGGAAGGACCAGGTGTTTGTGCTCTAGTCAGGAATCTATCCTGCGCATTATGTATCACAGCATTAAAATCCCCTCCCACGATCAAATCGCCCTCCGGGAGTTCCAGTAGGAACTTCCCTAGGTCGGGCAAAGCCACCGCATGCAGCGCCGGCGGAACGTACACCGAAACTACATTCAGCGGCCTACCTTCCCACTGTCCATGCACCGCAGCGAAGCGTCCCTGTTCATCTATTTTAGTGGTCTGAGTTATGAACTGGGATGATCTTCGCAACAGTATGCCCGTCCCACGTGATCCAGAGGTAAACTCCGAGTGAGCTATCATCTGGTACCCCCGCCTGTTCAGTGCTTGTGTAGCAGTACCCGTTAGGTGTGTCTCTTGGAGAAGAACCAGTGTTGGATTCACCCTCTTGATACCCTGCATAACCAGTCCCCGCTTAATCTTGTCACCCAATCCCCGGACGTTCCAGGACATGATTTGCAGTGGAGTTACTGAAGTTACTTGATGCCCCTCTCCCGAGGCGTCAACCTGTTGTCGTGTTGCCATCTAGAACTCTATGTAGCCTAACTGTGCGGGACGGGGATGGGTCTACCCGGGGCCGTAGCCCTCCTTTACAGTATGGTGTGTTGCATCCAGTCTGGAGTGTGTGATTCCTAGCAATGGTAACAGTAAGTCGTGACATGTTTTCTTGAGTCAAAAAACTAAACAATCCCAGAAAAGTCCTCCCTTGAATTCCCCCCTCCCTGCCCCCCTGCAATACCGACTTAGAACTGCCCGCCACCCCAACTTAGCAGAGTGCCTGCCCCCTCCCACACATACACACAATATACTTGCTCGTTGGAGGCGAAGGTCACCCCAGAGACAGCGACCACTCTTACCCTCTTCGGATTCCCTTATCCCCGTGTCCATGGCTGCCCACGCGACAAGTTTCACCCTCAAGAGGCGTTCTGTGCCTACCAGACTATTACTCCTCTGCCAGTATGTCACCAGTAACACTGTCTCTTGCTGGGGAACGCCCTTCTTCCTCATGTTCCGACCGCTGGGAGTTAGTGCGTTCACCTGTATGCCGATCCCCTGGTTTCCTGCTCGAGCGGCGGGGCTGCGATGCCGGCCTCCAACCCTCCAGCCAGTCCCGAGCCACATCCGGATTGTCAAAAAACCATGTCCTGTTGTCCGCCACTACTCGTAGTTTGGCCGGGAACAACATAGAGTACTGGATCTCTCTCGCCCGCAGTTCCTTTTTTACATCCAGAAACGTCCTCCGACGGCGGGCCACTTCCGCCGTATAGTCCGGGAAAAAGGCTACAGTAGAGTTTTGAATTTTCACTGGAGGGGATACCCTCGCTGCTTGTAGAATGGCGTCCCTGTCTCAAAAATTAAAAAGTCTCGCCAATATGGGTCTCGGGGTTGCTCCTGGCTTCGGACGTCCCCCCGGCACTCTATGTGCCCTCTCCACTAAGAAGAAGGTCGACAGACCTTTAGGCTGGAGCTTGGATTTGATCAGATCTTCCACGAAGAGGTCAGTCGCTCTAATCCCCTCCGATTCCGAAACCCCAAGGATTCGTATGTTGTTCCTCCTTGAGCGCCCTTCCTGATCGTCCAGTTTTTCTTTCAGCAATTTATTTTCGACCGCCATTTTCTCCATCGCCGTCTGCAATTCTGACACATCTTCCACCAGTGACTTCGTGACCAGTTCAAATGACCCCACTTTCTCGGACATCTTGTGGAGGTCCGCTCTGATGAGTGTTATCTCGGTAGAGATAGATCCGACCGTGGTTTGTACCTGTGCTAGCGCCCGCATCACATCCTCCAGCATCGCTTTCTTCCCTCCGCCTACATCAGTCGACTTCGCAGCTTGCCCTTTTCCATCCGAGGGGGGGAGGCACTCTTGTCGCATTCGTACCTTTCAATACGAGTCTGCGTCGTGCCACCTTTGGGTCCCTTACCATCCATGATATTCGTGAGTCTATAGCCTCTCACACCGTGGTAGGTCAATTGATTCGAGGCTCAGTTCGGAGCGGGGTCCTGAAGCCTCCTGGACTGCCGCTTTCCAAGGTCGCCCATCCCTCTCCAGCACTTGGGTATGTCTTGTCGCAGTAGGTGGTATTTCCACCCGCGTCTCACCCACTTTTTAACAGGACATCTGGTTCCACACCCTTAGTTAGGCAGCTGGCCCTACTCGCGTAGCATCTGAGGCTCCACTTCTGATCCTCACCGCTCCGTTCCCAACGACGGCCCACCTTGTCTCCTTCTCTATTGAGGGTGCGGTCCTCAGTGCTGATTAATAGGTCCCCATTTAGTTTATTAGTCTTTTGTTTGCTTTTGTGCCAGTCCGTCGGGTATCATCGTACCGTAGTGCCACTGCGCCCCCCTCTGTGTCAACTTTTCATGCGGCACAGCTGTTGCTCACGTGAAGTAGCCGGCCCTTCTGTTGGCTACGTGGCCCCACCACTATCTCCGGCTCTATGGCGCGCTGCGGGAGTTACAAGATGGCGCCTGTGGTGTCAGCAGCATTCATGGAGGTGGGGGGGGGAAGTCGCCCAGGCCTTCCTACCGCAAACGCGGTCACTGGTCCCACACTGCCGCTTCCTCTCGCGCCGCCGCCCCACAGATATAGTCCGGAGCCTCACTCCACCGCAACCGCCCACTCGATCAATGGCGCCGGCGCCTCTCCCTGCGGCCCCGCTGTTCACGTCTCTCTGCATGCGGCACGGCTTTGGGGCCCCGAGTCTGCGCCGCCGCCTGTTCGTCTTGCCGGGGAGGGGGGGATCCACCGCCTGCACGCACCTCCGCTCTCAATACCTCGGATGTGTCGGGCGCCGCGACCGTCCCTTCTCGGTCGCCGGGCGCTTCCGACGATTTCTTTCCGGCCTGGTGTCACTTCCGGCCGGCTCCTCGGATCACTCGAGTCCCCGGACTCCGACCCGCCCACAGGCCACTGGTGCACTCGGTCGCCGTTTCTTCGTCAGGTCCCGGATTCACACCGGAGTTCCTGCCGCGTGTAGCGCCCGGTCCCGGGCCTCGGGTCCCTCCTTCAGAGATCTGAAATCACAACGGATAATTGTCCGGATTGCTCGAGAGGCCGCCTCACTCTTGGAGCTCTCCTTATAGGCTGCCGCCATGCTCGGCTGCTAGCCACGCCCCCAAAAAATCCAAGCCCTTTTAAATACCAATCTCCAACTCCATTTCGGTGAATTAATTCACAGGATCTTCAATGTGTCAGATACACACGGCCTGGTTCATTTTTCAAAGTAGTGGGCTCTGGCCTTGTGACCTCTTTTCCGACTATATTTGGTGTGATACCAGCCTTTATTCATTCTATTTTTCTAGCGTCTTTGGAGGTTTACCTCTGTTGGTCACCATAGCCGCCGGTGTCCTGCTATTGATATGCCTACAACGCAATGGCTGCTCCTCTTGTGGTCCTACACAACCCAGATCAGCTGCAAATGTTTTGTGACCGTAAGCTTGACTGCTATGGTACACTGCCACTGGCGACACTCAGCATAGCTTATGGACTGTCTTTCCGCTTTGCTTACTATACTTGTGTGCAACCCGTCTTCTCCTGCTTGGAATGTTCCTTTCAATGAGAATTGGATCTCTGCCTCTCCAATACGTCATCTCCCGACCCCGATTATTACCTGTTGATGAGTCCATTAGTGGCCCATAAGCAAGAATGATCCGGGTTTGGTTTTATGGCATGTGCGGCTGCACTTGGAGCGTTGGCACAATGGGATATCTGTGTGGCTAAGCAGGATCTCCTGCAAAGAAAAGGGGCCCTCTGGTACTAATGTGAAGTTCACCTAGACAGGGAAATCCATATTCTAAATTATCTAGGGCTACTTCAAAAACAATGAAACTCTCAGAACATGTCTAAATGAAAATAGTTGGTTATGATGGGATAAAATCTCATCTAGTTGCGCACAGTTCACCTGGTGTTATCCTACACCTTAAATAATTATTCAATATCAAATCTGTATACTGTGATCAATCAGTTATTTAATTTCATAATCTGATTCTCTTCAAATCATCACCACATAATACATTTCATATTCTTAGTACAATATGTGATCAACAGTTTGACACATTATTTTCAGTTATACATTATATTCTGTATTAACATTTCATGACAAAAAAGTGATTCATAACATTTCACACATTTCCATTCCTGCCCAATGCATTTCGGCACCAAACAGTGCCTTCATCAGGGGCTGATCTGTAAAAAATGAAACGTAACGTGTAAGTGTGTACTAATAAACATGTGTCATGGGAGTGTGTATTATAGAGTAATTTCATTGCGTCCCTCTCAATACTGTTTGTGTTTTCAGTCAGCTGTAAGTAAAAAACCGTGACGCCTGTTATTAATGATATTGAACCGAACGATATCAAGGCTATTTAATCACTAACTAAAGTGTTGCTCGCTTACCCGATGTTTCCAGGGACTTGGTTTTCTATAAAAAGAATTATTGTAACCCAACTGTTAGTTGTGATCATTCATAAATGCCAATGAATTAGACTACAGTGTAATAGGTGAAACTACAGTGAAAATAGTGACACTAGTATTTAGAAAAGTACAAAAACAATTTATTCAGGATATTCTACAACGTAGCTACATTGAATATCACGCAAGTTGTCCTGCGGTGATACTGGAAGCTCCAAATTGTGATGACCATGCTTGCTCATTCTGCTTGCTTAATTGGATGGCATCTCTTTTTTCTGCCAATGACAATGATTTCCTATTGGAGGCAGTGGTTGTTTACTGCTCATACACTCTGATGGATTAAAATGGCTGGCGCACATCTTTGCCTACTTTTTAATGGTATTTTTGGCAAACTAGAGGTTTGCACCCAATTTACAATCGAATTTTCCACTCTACCATCCACTTTTTTCCAAATTTGATAGAATATAGATACGCAAGAACTCTGCTCACGCTTCTTGAACTCTTTGTTCATCCTATGTTTACATCCAATGGACTGACATGGGGAGGGTTTAGTGAAGATACAGGATTCACTGCGGACATTGGTAAGTTAGCATATGTTAGTAAACGCTTGGCTGCCATGCTGCTGCTTTTGCACACGTTTATATTCTACTTTGTTTTCGCAAAGCCAGTACTTGTGCTCGTCCACATGAGAACCATCTACCTTTCACGTTTCTTGCTGTACTCTGTGGGTCTTGTCTACACATTGTGTTCAAGGTCGAAGAACAATGTCTCTTGTTGATCTGCTTTGGTCAGTACCACGCATGTTAGACATAATACACACACGGCTGCACTACTGAAACTCGAGTGCTTTTAATAAGGCATTGCATGCATGTTAGCCACTTGAAAAATACCTTTCCGAAGGGAAGAGCTGTGCTTGAACGGAGATGTAAACTTTTTGCATCTAAACCTAGATGTATGGGGTCCCCCCTGACAAAGCCCAGAGGTCTTCTATTTCTTCAATGAACTAGTTCCTAGCACCGGGAGGGTGGCAAGGCATGGTAGTCCTTTTTCCACTATCTTTATAGAATGATATCCCCATTTATTTTGTATGGAATTGTAACGATGCTTACTATCTTGTGTTTATGCATTTTGCTGCTAGTGTTGGCTCGTATACTGCGTTATAGGGTACGTTATTTAAAATAAACATTTTAAACTATACAGTGTCACTGATTATTCATGTTGTGGACAAATATGAGTGAGTGAGCGAAATAGCGTCTTACTCCCGGGATTCCTGAGAGGGTCTGAGTTACATGTTCTAGGATGTCTAATCATTGGTGGCTTCGCTGTAGTACGGAGAACGAATGAGACACTATAGCTAGTCAGATTGGGGTTCCGGGGACTAAAGTGGGTTTTTGGTGCACCACTACACACTGAGGTCCTGGTTTCCTGCGCATAGTTCTGTTTATGTGCAGAATCCCTGCAACAGTTCCTCATCCTCCCGAGAAAAGAAAGAAATAGTGGTTTGTTAGCTGCATACTAAAAATAACATGTTCCAAAATACAATTCTATTTGGGGCATGGCCTGTACAGCTCCTCCGGGCTTTGTAATGGAGCAAAGAAAGGTTAGCCCCGGCACCTCTTCTGGTACAAATTAAGCACTATAAAAGCGGCAGTAACCAAACATCATGCTGCTCATAGAATGTGCGGAATATCAGTAAATAGATATTGCTATACTGTTACCATGAGCACTTCATATACAATCTTATTAACACTTATACAGCTGATTTTCATAATAACAATTCATATGGAGCCTCACTGCCATCAAAACGGATGGTATTATTTTAGAGTGGATCATTGAGCAATTATTCAGCACTTTCCAAGCAGGAGATAAGAAAGTACAAATGCTAAACAGTATTAACGTTTAAATAAAACACCAAGGGCCCGATGTAGGTAATCCCAGATTACTGATTCTTAAATACCGAATCATACTGATTCGGTATTTAAGAACAGGCAAATGGGATGTAGGTATTTTTACCGAAAAAACTACCGAATCGGTAAGTTTCGTTAATTACCGAATCGGTAAATACCGATTCGGTAATTGCCATTCATGGGCCTGGAGGCCCATAGGAATGAATGCCAATTACCGAATCGGTATTTACCGATTCGGTAAAAGGGGGAAACATTGAAGGGTGGCAGAGTGTCACTTTGACACCCTGTTGCACCCCTCAATTGTGTATGGGTGCACATGTTGCATACATAAATGCCCTAAGGGCATGTATGTCTGCAACATGGCACTGTTGGAAAAGCAAAATAAATGCTTTTCCAAGGTTTTCATTATTTACCACCAACTTGTAGTTGGTGGTAAATAATGAATCCTAAAAGGGGAAAAGCACTCATTTGAGTGCTCCCTACATAGCAAAATTGGTAATTTACCGATTCGGTATTTAAAGGAATCGTTAATTTACCGATTCCTTAAAATACCGATTTGGTAAATTACCGAATCAGTAAAATGCCCACCTACATCTCTTTTTCCAAATACCGGTCGGTAACGGACGAAATTACCGAATTTCAGCCGTTACCGACCGGTATTTGCCTACCTACATCTGGCCCAAAACTTTAAACGTTCCTGTTTAAAGGAAGCACAAATGAACCACATTTTACACAGCACTTGCAAATAGCCACAGAGAGAGATAGCTGGCTGGGTTGACAAAACACAGAAAAGAAGCGAAATACTGCAGGGACAACTCAGTTCCTCATCCTCCCAAGATGAAAAAGAAATAATGGTTCAGCCGCATACTAAATATAACATGTGCCAAAATACAATTCTATTTGTGGCGTGGCCTGTACAGCTCCTCCGGCCTTTGTAATAAAACTAAAAAAGGTAACCCCCTGCACCACTTTTGGTACAAAGAGTTCCCTTTTGGTGGAAGCACAGAGAAACCACATTTAACACAGCACTGGCAAATAGACACAGTGAGAGATAGCTTGCTAGGTTGGCAAAACACAGCAAAGAAGCGGAGTACTGCAGGGACAATAGTGGTTTGTCAGCAGTATACTGAGTATATAACATGTGCCAAAACACAATTGCATTTGTGGCGTGGCCTGTACAGCTCCTCCAGGCTTTGTAGTGGAGCTAAGAAAGGCAACCCCCTGCACCACTTTTAGTACAAATCGTTCCCGTTTAGAGGAAGCTCAGAGAAACCACATTTTATACAGCACTTGCAAATAGCCAGAGAGAGAGAGATAGCTCTGTGGTTTGGCTAAATGCAGCAGAGATGCGAAATACTACCGGGATAACTCAGTTCCTCATCCTCCCGAGACGAGAAATAAATAGTGGTTTGTTAGCAGCATACTAAAAATAACATGTGCCAAAACACAATTCTATTTGTGGCGTGACCTGTACAGTTCCTCCGGATTTATTATGACACATGCATAAGAACAAAGCACGTACTTAGAGCATGGAACACCTCCTTACCCTTGCCACCGACAGCAGCGTCCCTTCTGACCCAGCCAGACCTCACATAAAAAGCGCCCAGTGACTCTTTCTACAGCTGTTGCCCATTTGGTGGGGGTCTGCAGCTCACACCTTTTGAGAAGTTCTCAAAGGCACCCTCTGCTTTACAGCCCAACTGAAACCGACGTAAGGCGGGAGACAATATCAATGAAACACTCGACACCATGCGCATCACAGAAATGCTCTTGAGTGTGTTATGAAACACTCAACACCATGCGCATCGCAAAAATGCTCTCCAGGGTGATATTAAAATACAAAGAATAACAGTAACACGCACTGGCAACACTCAAATGCTTAATATCGCAATGATCAAGGCAGGAAGTATCAATTAACAATGAGAAGTGGTGGGTAGCGGTGAGGGGCACAACAGTGCAAAAAAAGTGGGTAACAGTAGGGGTGATGACGGTGGGGGCACAACAGTGTGCATCAAACACTGCTATACAAAAGACAAAGCAAGCCACGAAAAAATACAGTTCCAAGACAAACACTTCATTCCAGTAGCAGCATGTATACTGTAGTTAGGCGGTGCTGCATAGGCGTTCCCAAAGAAATAGAAGACAAACTACAAAGCGCTTTGGCCTGTAAAAACAAAGAAATTTAAGCAGACAAGCGAAGAAACCAATTAAAAGCAAAGAGGGTGGAGTTTCAACACATATATATATATCACTTGATGTCTTGGAGAGACAGCGCCTGCGCTGCCTAGGCGAGACCTAAAAAACTGTGGATATTTCTTTTTTAAACCTGTTTTATCAAAATGTGACTGATTTTTAATTTTTTGCATTATGTTTTTAAAAACTTTTCATGAATCCAGTACGTAAGAAGTCATTCTTTGTCAAAAGAAGAAAAGAATCATATTTTGACACGATTTTATATTTTTTCAAGCAGCTTTACAATTTTTAAGCACACTTATTTTCAAATATTGGGCCTTTTTTACTTGGATTATGGCAAAACTAATGGACAGTTAAGAAGGAGAAGTAGTGGATTGAAATAGTAAAAAAAGAATAATCGGGTCTAGGTTTGGATTGTTGCTTTTTCTTTATTGGATTCCTTTTAACTTTTGGTGAGTGGAGTTTTGAAATATCATCAAAAGCTGAAAAAAGCAGACATCTTCAGGTAGTTTTTACACTTCAAAAAGAGTATTTAAAAAGAAATATCAAAAAATCTAAATTTAATGAATTCAGAGTGTAAAACCGGAGAGTATTCACCCTAGCTACTTTTTACTTTTAATAATGTAGAATGTTCACATGGTTGTCCAGGTACTCAGAAGCTCCCTTCAATGAAAATGCTGAATTTCTGTCAATAGTCTCTTAGGGTTTTACATTCAGTGGAAGTGGGACCACCCAACAAGTAGGCAGAGGTCCCACCCACCAGATTAGCATTAGATGGTAGGAAACATCCCTTTTACTATTGTGGCTTGTGCTGCTGCCTGGAAAAGGGCCGCAGTATAAGCCACAGTAGAAAAAGGTATGTTTTTAAACATCCATTCACCATGTGCCGAGCACTGTGTAGTGCCTGGCAAACGATGCATGGATGTTTGGAGAGGCAACACATGTGCCCCCGAGGTCAATTAGCAATGGCCTACAGGGGACAAGGACCCTGCCAAATTTGGTCTGACTGCCATGAAAAGGCTGTCGGAAACTGACATACTAATCCCTATGGTGGTGACTCCACAGACACCGCCTCCGTTGTAGGGATTAGGAGCCAACCGCTGCCCTGACAGGCTCCTTGAGCCTTTTGTATGTGGTGATCTTTTCCCACATCTGATGCGCTCTAACCACCAGTAACATAATCCGGCAGCCGGACTGCTGCCCTAGATGGTGGGTGGACCACAACCGACAGCTTGCGAGTGGCAAACCGCCCAACTTTGTAATCGGGCCCTTAGACATTTCTTTACTTTTTTAGAAAGTCAGGGATTCAGAGTACCTCACAATGATTTGGCAATCTCATTCCTTGGATCATTTGGGCCTGATTAAGAGACTGGCGGTCGTGAGACTGCCAGACTCACAATAGCTGTGATTGTCCACCGCAATACAACTTCAAAGGTCGTTGCGGTGGAGGACCACCCACTGTGCCCAGGAACGGACCTTCCCTGGCAATGGTGGAGCTGTGCCACAATGTTACATGCTGATCAGGACTGGTGCAGTGCCTCTCAGCATATTACGAGTTCTACCACCTCCAGCCATTTCATGGCCCAAGTCCCTCTGCCATGGGGATACATGTTGTGCCCCCTTGTCTGTTTCCCCCCAAGGTTCCAGCATGGCATAGACATCACCGTTCATGCCATACTGGAACTTTGTTGCCTTTCCAATTGTGATGCCTTCCTTCCAGTTACCGCCAGGGGAAAGGCGAAGGACCGTCTGCTTTACACAAGTTCAACTCATAATAAGGGGGAAGGTCCTTGCATGGCATTGGTGCAGATCGTTTGGCAGAGAGCCAGCGCAACAGTGCCAAAGTGGTAATCAAGCCCTTAGTTTCTTTTTCAAAATGTCCAAGATATGGTATAGGTTAGTGTGGGATTTATCAATGCAGCCAGCGACGGCTCGTGGAGGGAGTTACGGTGGGGCAGGAGGGCGGGGAGGGGGAGGGGCAGGGCGGAGGTTGCTAAAAACCGGCATATGGATAATTGCAGGTAAGTAAACAATTTAATTAATAAAACGAATTTCGTAGCTCGCACTGCATTGCATTTTGCGATGCAAGGCGCACTACGAAATTCGTTTTATTAATTAAATTGTTTACTTACCTGCAATTATCCATATGCCGGTTTTTAGCAACCTCCACCCTGCCCCTCCCCCTCCCCACCCTCCTGCCCCACCGTAACTCCCTCCACGAGCCGTCGCTGAATGCAGCTGTTAAAAGAATTATGCTATCTCTCTATTGAATTGTTGGTTTTTGAACCTCCCTTCAAAGGTCAAGTAACAGTTCCACCACTGAATTGGAAAATGCGGTTTCCTCCTGTGATCTGGCCTGCTTAGATGGCCAATCAATGTATCCTCAAAGTAATTTAGAAGTAGTGCCAACTTATCCTCATTTTGGGTAAAGAATGTGGATTTTATAATTTTATAATTAAACACGTAGAGAGGCACCACCAATAAAACCAAGAAAACAGAGGTGTGATTCTTGTATTATTTTCTTTTTTTCACGTTCTTTTCTGTAAAGTTTCACATGTGTGCAGTGAAGACAGATAGATTGATTCGTCCATAGGATGGACTTCTTCAGGGCTGTAATGTAACAAACAAATACAATACATGAAACACAGTGAGTTTGTGAACAGAAAGAAAGAACAGACCACAAATATAGCCTACAGACATAACAAAATGCTCTAAAACACAATTCCCATCAATAAGGTAAGATGAACAATCCTATGTCTGCTCATGTAAAAAGGCAAGCTATGCTTGACCACAGTGAAGTTTAATCAATACACGAACAGTGTGAACTATAGTTAAAAAGGTAATGTACAACACACTCAAACAATTATGGGAACAGGCATACCTTAAGACAGTAAAAACATGAAATACACACAAATAGTACGTGATGGACTAATTATAGCTCCAGTGACTAATATCTAGCCCATACTAGGGACATAGGTTTTGGAAAAAACAGAACAGAATTTCTCCAAAGAAGGTAAGCTGGAAATAAGATTTCATGTTGAGGGCATGGGCAGTAGAAAAAAAGGGAGAATGATTCTCGACAGTGTGCAGAAGACAGTTGCTTGATTAATCGTAGTGAATATCAAATGGTCAATCCATCATTGGGGGTGGTTTTGTGTGCCAGTGTGTCCCTCAATTGGCTGTGATGACAGTGCACAGAGACAATGGAAATGGACTTCTAGGTGTCAAAGGTAGGCTGAGCGCAATATGATGATACCTACCGAATATAAACACAGAAGGATCTCAGCCGAGAAAGGACGTCACGGTGCAGTTTCAAATCGGACCACCTCGGTAATGTATATCATCAGTATTATAGATAGTAAATCACTTTACAATAAAAAAAAAACAACAGATTAAAATTGTGTAGAAATCAATTTGTGTAGAAAAAAAGAAAAAGAATAAATATAAATTGAACAAGTGACTATAAGGCCAATCCAGCTAATAAGGTAGCCAGCACCTACCAAAAACTTTTTAACACTGTCATCCACAACGTGGGTGATTGTATGCTGCAATACTAAGCACCCAAGTGGAATATTGCCATCAAGGGAATCAGAGGAAGGCCGTTAGGCCCATAAGCCACCTGTAATATTAACCAAAAAACTGAGGAAATGAAAAAAGTGGCTGTAACAGGCCATAAGAAATATAAGCTAAACTAAATCATAATTATCATCTACATTTAATCAGCCAAATGGCACCAGGAAAACATACGATACAACACATGGTCATGTGAAAAATTGAGTAACGTGCTTAAACATGTGTGCACGTGCGGCATAGGGGAGCTTCAGGCAGGCTTGGTAATCCGGGTAGTAACAATAAGCGGACAGCAGTAGAAATGCCCCGCTAAGGAGAAATGAAAGGAACCACAAATAATAATTCTTCCATAAATTATTAAACTCCATTCAAAGTTTAGTTGTCCATACAGCCTTCGCAACATGATCATGCAGCGAGGGACACCCAGGAGAACATAACTGAGCCCAAACTGGTCACATGCGGTGAAGGCTTGTGCTCGCGGTGTCTTAGAGGACAGCAACAGCAGTAGGGGTGGAGTATTATCAAGATCCAGTTAACCAGATGGCATTCTAGCCGCAAGCATGCAATGAGGGACATCCAGGTGCATGTAAATCAAACCTAGACCAGCAAGGCAATGAGGAAGGTTTTGCTCACGATGTCCCAACAATGAATATTTGCAAAATAAGTTATAAAAAGGCCAGCAGAATTAAGAGGCAGTGATCCCATACTTACTTCAATTGGTGCTTTTGTCTACGCTGTAGGACCTCTGCACTTCAATGCCATGCAAATGGAAGAGGGAGAACCCGCATCTCATATTCCACGCATTTAAATCAGTCAGTGGAGCAACTGACATACCTTTGTGGTAGTGCAGAAGCGACAACAGGATGGCACACGCATCTGACCCCTGCTGTCAGTGGAAAAAACCTGCGCCATTTTGGAGTTTCTGAGGGTACAGACACAATATTTTAAAGAAAGGAACAATATTAGGAAATAGAAAGGGTAGAGATAACTGGAACATCCAATATTTAAATAACTAAAGATATGTTGAAATGAGGAGAGTTTGGGAGGGTGGAGAAGGGTGAAGGGAAAGGGGAAGGCTAGCAAAGATTGTGCATACGGAAAATTGTAAGTGCGCTGGTGTGGCGCAATGCAGAAAAAATATTGCAAGACATGAGATAAAAGACATAGATAAATAATGCAATAAGAAATGTTAAGAATAAATAATAACAACAAAAAAACTACGGGTTTAAACTTTTGATTTCGATTTTGAATTAAAACTCCTTGCCACTTGGGTTCCACAAGCTAATTTACAATATGAACATGATAAATACATATGAGATGAGTGTGCACCAAATTCATTCTTCGTCAGAAAGCGTACACACATGGGAAATTTGGAACAATTGGTCAGGTGCGTTATTCATGGTCTACTGCCTTTACTTTTACTGCTTTTTAAAAAACTTTTATAGTTGAGGTGTAAAATTTGGCCACATATCATTCAGGAGGTAGAAAACACAACTCTGATGGCCTGATTACGATGCCCGTCAGCTTATCGTCCAACCAGCACCGTGGACAAGCAGGACCGCCCCCCCTAAAAGTCGGCGGTCTCGCTGCCCTGATTACAATTCAACTGCCTTCACGGCAGTCGTACTGTGTATATTTTCTATTACGGGGTCAGCTGCGGACTGCAACAGAAACCCCCCCAAAAAATAAACACTTTAAAAACATCCCTGCACTGTGTGGCAGGCACCATGCAGTGCCTGAAACATGGTGCAGGGATGTTTAGCCCCAGGCCCCATAGCAGACTGCCAGGGGAGAAGGGGACCCTGCAAGGTGCTCTAAAGTCACTTTCTGCCTGCCTTTTCATGGCGAGTGGAAAAGGACATTGTAATCCCTACGGCGGTGCCTGAGCAGGTACCGCCTTTATTGGAGGAATTACTGACACCCAGATGCACCAATGGGCTCCTTGAGTCTGTCGGAAGTGCAGCAGACTGCCCCTCCACTCAATTCTTCTGCCCGCCTCATCTGAATGCGATGGGTAGACCGCAGGGGCAGATGTCGGGGGGTCCAGCAGCGATGAGCCATACGTGTTGGACCCACCAACCTCGTAATGAGCCCCCGAGTTTCTTAAGTTCATAATGTACTTTACTGCTTGTTTTGTATTCCTCAAATAAGGATTTATTTTTTAAAGTTTCCATTATGACTGGGAAAAGTGAAAAAAACATAATTGAATTTGGGTCTCTGGGTACATTTTGTTAATTGTATTTATCATTGTAATTCACAGTCAATTATTAATTTCCTAGGAATTTTGTTTGTTGTTTTGGTTGTTATAACTGATAGGAATTCAGTATATGTTGAGGAATATTTATCAGGCAGTAAGCTATAAATTAATGGGATTGTAATGTTACAAATGTTTGCATGAATAGTATAAATTTGGTTGAATGGATGGAATGTTGATTTAAAAGGTCTCTCCATCGTTCAAATTTCGTTCAAATTTCACTATTCTCAAGTATAAATGTATCATGGACAATACTGAAAATTAGTATGTGTTTGAGAGGGTTTTCTTTATCATGCAGTAGGAAAGGCACATGGTTGAAGGTATCAGGAAGTTCAAGAGGAATGTTAATGTCTGGGTTGGTTTTGTGGTTACTCTTATGGGATTATTTGCCTGTTTTTTATTGTATCATTCTTCTCAAGTAGAGATTGTGGCCCTAGTACTCGCAACATGCATGGGGATGTTCCAAGATACTGCCTTAAAACTGAGCCCCAGGGTTTATTACAGGTGGCTTAGTGTTTTAATGTGCTTTCCAGTTCAGTTGAAATTGCAGAATGGTTAACTTTGGTGATATGGTTGAAAAAACCACCAAACATAATCACTCTGCCTCTGCAAAGGAGATTGAGGTTAGGGAAAATGTGAGTGATTATGTTTGGTGGTTTTTCAACCATTTCACAAAGGTAAACCGTTCTGCAATTTCAACTGAACTGGAAATACTCAACACACTGCCAATGACTCCTGCGTTCAGTTAATCTATCCTTACAATAAAGGTTACCATTGCATTTTAGAAGTCGGTTTCCTCAACTTGACAGCACATATGCAGCTTGTTGATTTTCCATTTACTGAATTTAAATAAAAAAGTTTTAGTAAATTGTTTTGTTTATGCTTTTCTATGTCTTTGGGATACATGTCCTGCACCTATGGACTTATAAAATAATTCGTTGTTAATTACTGCAACCTGTTTGGGTGGAAATGCCATTGAGTATTAGCTAAAAAACAAAAGTTAGTTTCCTGAAATTAGAAGACAGATTTATTTAATTTTGTGTATTTTGAATAGTAATTGCATGTTCTTTGATGAAGGCTTTAGTTACTCTTTTGGATATATTTTTTCTCATTCTATGATGAGGTTTCAGTGTTTGCTGATGAAATGGATCTTTGAGATTATGCTTTGAGAGAAAGATGAAATATATTCTTAAATTTTTTTAAACATAGTAGAAAAAAGTTTAATCCACAATTTGGTGGAAGAAATTTATTTGGTTAATCTGACCCTGTGGAATTTGAAAAATAAATCAAAGTAAAGGTTGATTAATTAGGGAAAGTTTTTACCTGTTTGAGTATTTATTTTTTATGTTGAAATGAGGTGGCTTTTGATTTCATCATATCCTTGTTTTACCACTAAATGAGGAAAAAAACATAACTTTAAGCATATTAAAATATGTATATTACAGTTTTGCTGTTTAAGCTTTGATTTGTATAGTAAATCGTTGAGGGAATTGTAAATATGCACCCCCAGTCACTGTGAAGTACCTCCCCTACGGTAAAACTAGGTCGAGTTAGAATAGAGAATCTGCACCCACGCCCCCCCCCCCGTCATGGTCCAGCACCTTCCCTGAGGTAACACTTGGTGGAGCAGGGATAAGTAAACCTCCCCCTTAGTTACTGTCCATTACCTTCACTGAGATAAAACTTGGTGGAGCTGGAATTGTAAATCTGTCCCCCAGTTACTGTCCAGCACCTTCCCTGGGGTAATATTTGGCAGAGATGGAATAGTAAATCTGCCCCCTGTCACTGTCCAGCACCTTTCCTCAAGTAACACTTGGTGGAGTTGGAAAAGTAAATCTGAGCCCAAGTCATACTCCAGCACCACCTTCCCTGAAGCAATACTTGGCGGAGTTGGAATAGTAACTCTGCCTCCCTAATCACTGTCCGGTACCTTCCCGGAGGTAACACTTGGCAGAGTTGGAATAGTAAATCCTCCCCCTGAGCACTGTTTGGCACCTTCTCTGAGTTAACACTTTGCGGAGTTGGGATAGTAAATCTGCCCCCCATCACTGTCCAGCACCTTTCCTGAGGTACTTGACAGAGTTGGAATAGTGAATGTGCCCGCTGTCGCTGTCCAGCACCTTTACTCAGGTAACACCTGGTGGAGTTGGAATAGTAAATCTGCCACCTCAGTCACTGGCACCGTCCCTGAGTCACTATCCAGCACCAGCTTCCCTGAGGTAACACTTGGTGGACTTGGAATAGTAAATCTGCCTGACTATCATTGTCCAGCATCTTCTCTGAGGCAACACTTGGCGGAGTCGGAATAGTAAATCTACCCCAGCAGTCACTGTCTGGCACCTTCCCAGAGGTAACACTTGGCAGAGTTGCAACAGTAAATCTGTCCCACCTAGTCACTGTCTAGCACCATCCCTGCGGTAAGACTTGGCAGAGTTGGAATAATAAATTCTGATTACGAGTTTGGCAGTTCGACCATCTAAGAACTGTGTCTGGCGTTGTCAATGCCACCGCTGCGCTGGGACTCCACCGCCCACCGTATTACAAGTTGTACTGTCTAAAAAGCGGAATGTGAACATGGCAGTCTACCTGGCGGGACCGTGGTGGTCTGCAATGTTGTCGGTGCATCCAATGATACCGCCAGGTCTGCGGTCCACCTTTTGAGTGTATTATGACTACACAGTCATACTGGCGGTCTCACAGCGGTTGTCAACAAACAGCAGTTACCTAATAACAGTTGACTGCTGCAGTACACACACAAAAAAACACATCAGTGGCCATTGGATGGATTTAAAATTGCACATTTGATGTGCTTTGGCAAGTGGATTACTTGCAAATCCCACAATGAAACAAACCCCATCCCTGACCAGCATCCTTTCCTTCCAAACTATAGCACAGCAAGACAGGCACCAGCATTGTCTGCATTTTTAGATAAGGCACCCCGTTTTTCATCTTCCGTTTTAGCACTCTCCGCCACCTGTAATCTTTTTTTCACCTTTTTACCTCTATCGCTTGTTTGTTTTTCATACATATACTCACGCACATTTTTCTGTTCACCATGCCTGGGGAAAATAATACCAAGCTTCACTGAGCAAGAGTTGACAGTCAAAGTGGATGAAATCATTAAAGTGGAGCCACACATGTTTGGGTCCCAAGTCCGGCTTACTCCTCCCAGTAAAAAAAGGAAATAAGGATAGTCAACAGAGTGAATGCTATTGGTACCACCCCGTGCATACAGAGCGACATTAGGGAGAGGTGGAACGACCTCAGGCTGAGGGTACGTACCAAGTACAACAGCCACCACTAGGACACTCAGAGGACCGGCGGAGGTCCTCCCAGCTCCCCCTTGCAACTCTTACCCTGGGAGGAGAAGTTCTTAGACATCCTGCATTCTGATTGCTTGGCTGGAATAGAGAGGGGCATGGACTCTGGTAAGTTATACTTCAATAACTGCCACAATATCACAACTCTCAACTCTGCTTTTGCTTTTGTATTCTCTATCTCCTTTCCTAACATTCAATACTCTAAGTACCTGAGATGTTGATTTGTCTTTGGCAATGTGCGTTGCCGTATATAAAACCACATGCATCCAACTCCATGACATGCCACATGTTGCAATGCAGTCTGTAAGTGCATTACCATCAAAATATCAATCCAGGGCCCATGATATGTGTGAAAATGTAAATGTATGGTCCATCCTAAATGCATGTTGCCACCACCTATGGTATACTAATGATTGTTTGCGAAGTGTTGCTAAAGTGATATTGAAGTGACTGCAAATACCATGAGACCTTGTCACTCCAGCTATAACCAAGCTGCTACCCTTCTTTTGCCCCTTCTCACTTGTATCCCATGTCCCTACCGAAGTTTACTTGTCATGCAGCTTACCATTTCTCAAGCTCTGCTAAACCAACTGTTGGTAAAGTGACATTGAAGACACTACAACTACCAAGATGCCTTGTCACTACAACTCTAATCAAGAAGCTAGACTCCTTTTGCCCATTCTCACTAGTCTGCCATGTCCTTACTGATCTACACTGTTCATGAACTGTGCAATGTACAGATAATGCTCCACTCAGATATACATCTTGGGGCCAGATGTAGGAAGCCTAATACCGGTCGGTAACGGCCGAAATTACTGAATTTCGGCTGTTACCGACCGGTATTAGGCTTTTCAGATGTAGGGGCCTAATTTAAGGATTCAGTAATTTACCAAACCGGTAATTTAAGGAATCGGTAAATTACGGAATTCTTAAATACCGATTCGGTAAATTACCGAATCCTTAATGTAGGAAGCACTCAAGTGAGTTCTTTTCACATTTAAGGATTCGTTATTTACCATCAACTACAAGTTGGTGGTAAATAACGAAAACCGTTAAAAAAGCAATTTTGTGCTTTTTTAACAGTGGCATGTGGCAAACATACATGCTCTTAGGGCATGTATGTGTGCCACATGTGCACCCATGCACCATTCAGGGGTGCAACAACAGGGTGTCAATGTGACACCCTGCCACCCGTGTAGGTCTACCCCCTATTACCGATTCGGTATTTACTGAATCAGTAATTCTCATTCATTCCTATGGGCCTCCAGGCCCATAGGAATGAATGGGGAATACTGAATCGGTAAATACCGAATAGGTATTTACCGAATTTTACCAATTCGGTAAAATTTACCGAATCATTAACTACATGTCATTTACTGATTCTAAAATACAGAATCGGTAAAATTCGGTATTTTAGAATCGGTAAATTATATTTACCTACATCTGGCCCTTAGTACTTTGCTTGCTGGTGTCCTAGACCCATCAACTCAAACTATTGATGGAATGAGTGATATCTTAACAAAGGGGTACCCCTAACGTATGTTAGCCATGAAGGAAACTTAGCTGATTAGCAGTGGCAGATGACCCTTGAGTATGTACTTCTCACATGAAGAACAATGCTAAATATAAAACCAAGCTGGGTGTTTGCCTGTTTTAGACCCAACTAGGCCTTGGAATGGTCAAATACACATGTTATGACTACATTGTGTGTGTAGCAGAGTTTTGGAGATGTCATGTCAATCCCTAAAGCCAAATGCCACATATCTGCACAGCTAATGAGCTGAAGAAATGTTCTACATCTATTGGATGTCTAGAAATGTCTAGTAGCCAACATCAACTCCACGCAAATAGATGACAATACTAATCTCTATTTTGTGCCATTCTAGGTCCCCCTTTACCTTGACACCAACCTTGTGAGTGTGGATGCCTCACTTCCACAATTAATAATGTTCTCTATCTCTCAAAAGGTCGATCCACCACTGCACCTGTACAGAGGTAGGACACTGAAAAGAGTTCCTCTTCAACTCAAGGACGAAGCCCTCAGTGATGAGGTGGATGTGGATGGCGGTCCTGGCCCATCTGGTCAGCCTGGGCAGACGTCAACAGTGGGGCTCACTGTGCCCAATACAACTCCTCCCACCACCACTTCAACATCACAGACAACCACTGCCCCCCAGCCTGTGCACCCAGCACAGTCAGCACCATCCTGTGCACCTCAGTCCTGGATTCCCAATTAACCAACACCACCCCATTCACAGATGAACCAGGACCTAGTGGGCTGATGCAGTCTGCAACTAGGGTACATGGCCGTGGGGTTAGGTGTAGGGGGAGGATAACTGTCAGCCCACAGAATGAACGCACTGAGGCCACGGACACCGAGGTTGCCACCATCCAAGTCCTGGGAGTCTACCAGGAGTCCCAAAATGTCATTGGCCAGGTATTGACCAAAATCCGGGAAATGAAGATGCTGCAGAGGGGCACATACCGGGAAGTTGCTGCCATCCACCTGAGGTGGAAGGCGTCCACACCGAGTTGGCCAGCATCCACAAGAATGGTGGCTGGCATCTGGACTGAGGTGGCCTCCTTGGTTGGGGTGCTGCAGGACATAAACATCACCCTCTGAAGGACTTTTCCACCTGTAGATACCCCTTCCTGTTGTTCAAGTACATCCACACCATCAAGATCTGCTACAGCCATAGGAAGGGAGGCCCTGTCAGAGGAAACAACACCTGCACCTCCCTGTCTCAGCAGCTCCAGATCCCCCTCTGTCAGAGGGAGGGGACGTCCATGCAAAAGGCAGGAGCTCAGGATGGAAATACACCCTCCACCGCCAGTAGGAGACCTCGACCTTAATGTCCTCCTGTGTGTACTACACATTCACTCTGATGGACTATTCCTGCCCACGTTTCCATACCTGATGGGAAGAGTATTTTGGATTTTGGACTCCTGACCATTTGGACTCTACTATAATAATTTCATCCACCATGACTGAGGACTTTACTTTTTGTTTGCACTGTTGAAATGGAAGAATTTTTTTATCTTATCCTTGTTCACTTCATTAAAAACACACATCTCCAAAGCATTGTCTCCTGTTTGTAATTCACACACATAACAATGGGAATGTGCTACCAGGTGAACTTTGCAATGTCAAAACAAGGAATTCTGGAAGCAGGGATATGTTGTATGTAAACAATGTTAAACTCAGGATCACTACCATGTCACAACAAAACATACATACAAGTGTCTGGGCTGAGAGTATCTTTATTCCATTGTTCAAATCATAGGCTGACATGATGTCATAAATATAGCAAATAAGACATGACTCATTTATTCTGGGTCAGTGATCACATAATCACTTGCAGACGTTCACAATATAGAAGCAGGGGATACATCTGGCAATATCCTACACAATAGGCAACATTCAATTAGGTCTAGATCATTAGCTGGAGCCATATTGACTACCTCACAAAAGCAATCCTACATCAAGTAAAGAAAAACAAGACATGCCAGTACAACAGTTTCTGACCACAGCGTCATTTCAATCCAGTGTTGGTTGCATCTGGTGGAATGTCACAAAAAATGTCAGCGATGTGCTACAAGCAGTTTGGACTACAATGAGGAGACACATAAACAGCAACATGCAGTTCATACACAATGAGGAATTGGCAAATGTGAAGGCAGGAAAGCTTGAATTGGGCACAACATAACTTTGTGTTAGATCACATAATGGCACACATAGTGCATTAGGACCAAAGCACCACAAGGTCAGATAACTTTTATTCTATCACTGTGCAAGCTGTCTTGGTACTAGCTTTGTGCACCCAAACTCTGTGACAGACTTTCCCAGGACCTATTCATGTTCACTTCGTACATCTGAACAGCATCATATCCCTGCTAATATCACAACTCTGAAATGTCCAAATGAGGATTCTATGGAAAGGTACCTAAAACAGACCAAAACAGAGAGAGTAGCTAAGAAAACATAAATATGACACACATTACATTGTCCACTTCTCGAGAACACAGTCCAAACCATTTATAGCTGAACAAAGCTACACTTACAATAGAAACACCTTTCGCCAGATATTTCCAGACTCATATATTCCTAGTATGTAGCATTAACATCCTCTTCACAACATCACTACAAGAGTTGCAAGACTAGTCAAAGTCATCACATCTCATCTCATAATAACACTCAGGAGTTAGCTCCTTCTTCTTCACCACTATCATCATCTTCATTTGGCATTTCAGGGTCCCCACCTGGTAGGGCTACATGGCCTTCATCTTCTAAGATGTAAGTTATGTTCTGTCGCAGGGAAATGTTCTGGATTATACAGCAGGCCACATTTCTGGGTGAGTAGGTTAGGCTCCCCCAGACCAGTTCAGACATCTGAATCTGGCTTTCAGGAGCACAAAAAGCAGCTCCACTGGCTTCAGAGTTCTTCCATGGGGCTAATTGAAGCAGACTTCCCCTGGAGTTGTAAGATTTCTCAGCTGTGCCAACAACCATGGCCGGTTGGGACACAATGAGTCTCCTAGATGGAGGATAGACAGATGGGCAACATTTAGTTACACACTTTTAGATCATACTACCTGACATTTCCCACACAAAGTTAGGACAGATCACACTTACCTACAAGTCAGGCCCTTTCTGGTCGTAGTTGTGGCATCAGCTGGGGTATGGTGCTGTTCCGCAGTACGAAGGAATCATCTGCAGATCCTGGGAACCAGGCTCAGACATTTGAGATATACATATCTAGTAAGCAGACAACTTGCAAGTTGATAGAATGGAAGTGCTGCCTGATCTGGTAGACTTGCTCCCTGTCATTTGGTGGTACTAAGCCAATATGAGTGGCATCAATAGATCCAAATACATGTGGGTGGTGACCAAAGCCATAAAAATCTACATTCACAGTTGCTAAATCCTGATGTCTGGGGAACTGGATGTAGCTGACCATGTGTCTCAGAAGTGCTGGTAGCACCTCTGTGAGATCCCTACTTAACATGGGTTGTGACATTCCACCAGAAATAGCAACAATGAATTCAAATGAGCCTGTGGCCCAAATATGCAAAACTGACATGAGTGTCACTAGTGGTGGTATTGATGTAGGGTTATTGAGGTAAGGTAGGAGGTCAGGCTGATGACATAGATCGAGGAATATTTCCCTATTTATAAGGAACATCATGATGATATGTTGTTATTCCATGGTATGTATGTTTGGAAATGGGTGGTAGACTAGAGGCTGGAATCTCCTTCCTCTTCCAGAGTACCTATGTAAGCAGTAATACAACAATGTATCTTGGTCACTGTTAGACCTGGCACTATTGGCGTGGGTCTCCCTTCCATTTATTGCTGTTGCCTCTTATGTTTTTGCTGGTTTTAGATGCTTTTGCGCACTGTGCCACTGCTGTTCAGTGCCACAGTGCAAATGCTCCCTATGGTAAATTAATGTATGGATTAGTGACTTCATGATTGGCTGATTGGTTTACTTGTCAGACCCTAGTACAGGAGGACGCTACTACGTTCGGGACGCAATGCGCAGAGACAATTTGAAGATGTATGGGTTTCGTACTATTTGATGATCGACGAGCCGTTGAATACTGCCCATTACCGGTTCTGAATTTATCACAATTATAACACGAGTGAATATATTCTTACAAAGATGCTGCCTCAAAATTGAATAGGACGTCTCTGAGCTCAAACATTATTTTTTACCGAACTTCTGATAAATTGATTTCTTCTGAATCCAAGTATTATTTGTACCAGACTATGGGTCCAAACTCTGACTTTAGTTGAATACTTCGCTTGGATACATCATATACTTGATCCTATTCTAACAATTCAGGAATATTCAGGATCCCTAAAAAACCTCATAGGGTCTTGTCCTGTCCATAGAGCCACTGCTCTAGGAACACTTCATTTGAGCCTTGAAAAAGTCATACTCACACGACGAAACACGTGTCAGCTGTGTGCTTTTCCAAAATTGTACTTCGAGTCAACTCCATCAAGACTCACAAGACCTTCAAAGACTGTTTGAGTTTTTGATGCAATTACCATCAACATCTGTTTTTGATTGTTTCTCCTTGTGCATTGTTAATAAATTTGGGTTTATTAAAATCATATTGACTACTAAGTCAAACATAAGACATGCAAGTGGTTGTGCTCTGTTAAATTCTGATAGCTACATTGTATATGAGAAATAGTTTTCTTCTTTTTCATACACAGGAAGGACACAGGAAGGACCCTGATAAATGGTACGGTGTTCCACATGAGTACACCGGGAAAGTATATACTAACACGATACAAGGATTAGACTGTGATGGAGGTGCTGACTTTTCTTTTATAACCACTGCCATTTTCTCTATATTTTGACCCTAGTACAGAGCAGTGCATGTGCCCAGGGCTTGTAAATCCAATGCTGCTGGTGGGTGTGCAGCATTGGCTCTGCCACCCACCGGAGCAGCTTGTAAAGTGTGTCTTAGGTCTGCCATTGCAGAGCCTGTGTGCAGTCTGGTACTGCCATGTTGACTAGGCAAGTGCACCCACTTGCCAGTCCCTAAACCGTCCCTTTTATACATATTAGTCACCTCTATGGTAGGCTCAAGGGCAGGGTGCATTGTAGGTGAAAGGAAGGACATGACTTCGTAGGAAGTTATCCTGTACCATCTCCATCGAGACATTATCAACACAAGGTATCTCCTTCTTTGCCGCCATCAGGTCATCTTTTATACCTTAGGTAGTTACTTTGTTCTCACGGCACTGGCTAACAGTGTTTCACTATATCCCTCGTGTGCTACATTGTATCAGTCATTTACGCCATCATTCGGCACCATTTTTTACATCCTGCGTGTGCCTTTGAGTATCCCCTAAGAACGTCACTATTTTGCAGCATATTCCATATATTTTTTGGATAAGTAGCTATTATATATTTTTTCTTTATGTAGTTTTATTTTAAATATGGGCAATTATGATTTTATCTCGATACGCGAGACAGAACAATCTTGCTCGTCATAGGCATCTATCTCGCCATAGTACTTCCTGGTCTTGCTCTCCACGAGCCATCTCTGTTTATTAAGCCAGGACTGAGGAAATTAGTTAGTCCTTTGCCCCTGTTTACTACCTTTTTTCAGCAGAGGCAGGTTTCCCGCATTAATTCATTATTTAAATGTGGCGGTTTGAATCCTCCCACTGATTTCTTTTGGGCAGACGGAACGCCGCGCCAAGCACGCCTTGTGAGCATTATCCTGCCGCCAGCCGTTTATCACCGGGTAAGGGCCGTTATGCCGGTTTAGGCTCCTCTTTATGTATTGAGGTCTCATCTTCTTGCTTTTTAAATGCATTTTTACTTTATTTTATGTGTGTGCCTTTATCGTCCTGCACACACTTTACCCTTCCTTTATAACAAGCAATTCTATGCCTGTTATTTTGTTTACAGACCTATACGAGTCTTCATAAGCCAACAACTGTCGCCCTGAGGCTATTAAGTTTGCCGCACACTAACATTTTTTATTGCCGGATTTTGATATCTTGGAATACACATCAAGGTAATTGTTTGTTTTAGCTCTATGTGGCAGTCCGGACTTGCCATTGCTGCTAGGAACACCATTGATGACTTTTTGTCTGTCATGTGTTTACAGACTTATACGCAACTCTATATGCGATAGTTGTCATCCTGGGGCTGTTATCTTTGCTGAAACGTTAATACTGCACGTTGCCAGATTTGACATCTTGACATTTTTGAAACATTCAGGTAGTTATCTGTTTGTAATTGTATGAGGTAGTACGGCACTATCACTACTTTTAGGAATATTTATGAGCACGAGGGTAATCTGGTGTATTTATGCCTCATGGTACTTATTCTTTGCACAGCTAGCTGTTCGTGCATTATTAAGAAAGGGTCCGAACATTCCTGCATCTTTTTGTATACCTTGCAAGTGGGCCGTTTTTATATCTTTCAAGTGGGTCCCTCTTCTCGGCTATACAACGTCAGGCAACAATATCATAGTCTAACCATGTAGAAAGCTTTGCTCAAACATCTATCATATTACGATGTGACTGAGATACATATATGTATATGCTTGCCTAACAACCATCGTTCTCAATATGGAGAGTTTAAAATTAAAATAGCTCTTGCTTGAGCCCGCAACTATATATCTTTTCATGTGTGGCTTCTCTATATATGGTTCGCAATAGTATGACATCTTGTAATGCTCCAATATGAAATATTGTATACACCTACATATGTGACCTATTTTACCTGGGATTTCACTTATCCTGTCCTTCCCCCAGATATATTGTATGCCGTTTAAGGAACTGCTCCATTACCTTTGACGACTAGTGACTGATTACATCTTAGCATCATCAGATTAGTTATTCACAGGTAATTTGCTTATAATCCGCAAAACTTAGTGCGTGAATATGATTTAATTTAACTCATACCTGCCAATACTATCCCCATATCATTATACTCCTGTGTTTGCCCGTGATTGCATCTTTCCTTCATTTAGAAGGTTTATTTCCCCTGAATTGCTCTTATACCTAGCAGATTCTTCCATCATGTTGTGCATTCATGTGACATTGTGTGTTCATTGGACTCTATGAAAAACTCTCCTGTTCACGATTAGTAAATATCACGATGACAATTTTTGTCTCTATTTGCCCAGGAACATCAATTGCCTGTTGTTGTTTTTCATCTGAAATGAAGATATCGTCTGCTTGTCATCAGTATCCCAATGTAAGTCATCATCAATATATGTATTATAGTATTTATTCTGGGGTATCCAGTGTATTGTTGTAACGATAATCTTTATGTTATCAGTGTAACTTTCACTCATTTGCTGTTTGTTGTTCTGCACATTAGAATTTCTTATAGTTGAGTACGACACAATCTAATGAAAAGACTTGTCCATCTTGAGACATACAGGAAACACATTAGTAAGTCTGAACCGAATAGCGTAAAGGATATTCTTGTTAGAGATGTACAATGTTATGCTTTGTTGAATTACGTTTTATTAGAGAATGTACTTTTGACTTGTATGTTTATAATAGATAAGAACCGTACCTTATATATGCTTTTTATATATACTTCCAGATAACCAACTGTGACTCCTGAGGAAGGCGTTTTCCGCCGAAACGCGCGCCGAGTTCTTATTCGCCATTGCATTTTAGGCACCATTTATGATTTAGGGTGTCTTTTTTATTAAATTGTTTAAATCTCTTTTCTTTTAAATTTTTATTTATTAAATGTATATGTTTTGATTATCATATGTATATGTTATGATATTTGTATGATCTCATCATATAGTCTGAATTTTGCTCAGGTCTCTAAATGATTTTTACCACGTTAATTAAAAGTATGTTTGTTTTATAAATTTATTTCTTGAATGTTCCTTTTGCTATTGGGTCAGATCAATTGTTTGCCTACTGGTTAGACTGCCTATGGTAGGCTCAAGGGCAGGGTGCATTGTAGGTGAAAGGAAGGACATGTCCTGATGTTGTGGCATGTCCTGATAGTGAATTACAGCAATTTTCGTTTTTCACTATTGCAAGGCTACCGGTTCCCCATAGGCCAGAATGGGCAGTTTGATTATAACATCTTATAATCCTAACTGACTCAGGGAACTAGGTAGACATTCGAGTTTAGTATGCCTGAACTCAGAATGATAAAATACATCTTTTAGTGAAGTTGATTTTAACATTCTGTGTTTGAAAATACCACTTTTTTGAAAGTAGGTATTTTCTTGTCTAACCATCCAAGCCTGCCTCTGCCAGGTTGTGTATTCCTTGTCTGGAGTTTGAGTGACAGGGGCTGGGGGATTCCAAGATACAGGGTGAGTCAGCACAGGGCTAGCTAGAAAGATCTACATGCAGATGGGAGGGAGGAGTTGCACCTTGGAACTGAATAAGGCTGTGCCTTCCCTCCACAATGCAGGATCCACCTCCTGTGGTTCATCTGATGTCCCTGGCCTTCACTGCCAAAGGAAGAGAAGGAGTCCTGTAGACACAGTGCTCCAGAACTAACCAAAACTAGTTTGACTAGGCAAAGGTCTCTCTGCCTTCAGAGAACAAAGGGAAAATGAGTATAAATATTGGAACCGAGACCCAAGAACTTTAGATTATTTCTGGGAATCATAACAAACCTTTGCTGAGGAGACGAACCAGGCACCTGAGGGAGGAGACTACCCCTGTGCTGTGTGTTTGGGGGTTGGCCTGCAGTGGTTGCTTCATTGCCAAAGAAAGGAGAAAAAGACTGAGTGTGCTTTCTATCAACTTGAAGAAGAATCTCCAAGGGCTTGAACTAGAGCTTGCCTCCTGCCTGAAGTCTCAGGGATACAAGACTTCACCAAGCAGCTCCCCCTGAATTCTCTTGCTGGGAATTGAAGTGCCTGCTGTTGTGCTGGGCCTTCCGAGAAACTGCGTGTCACTGGGAGCTGGAAGCGCAAAGCAATGCCGAGAAGCGTGTCGCCTCCGCAGCCGCTGTTGTCGCATCGCCGAAGAAGCGAGCCCCCCACTGCTGCTGTCATCATCGCATCGCCGAAGTGTGGTGCATCACCGGAGAAGTGGGACGCCGCCACTGAGGTCGCTGTTGCATCACCGAGAAGCACATTGCAGGGCCTGTCACGGCTCCAAAGATCATAGAGTAGCCGCATGGGCATTGGGCATGCATGCATCGCACCAACGTTGTTGCATCGTAACCAAGACACCATTTTGTCATATCGCACCGGAGAAGAGTATTTCATCGAGGTGCCATCTTGTCGCATCGTACCTGAGAGCAGTAATAAACCAACGCATCACCTCCCCACACAGTAAGGAAGCAAGCATCAACTCCCCTGCGCAGCAGAAAGGAACCAATGCATCCACTCCCCTGCATGTAAGGAACCGATGCATCACCTTCCCTGCGAACCTTTTGTTTTCTTTACGTTACGCATTCAAGGTACATTGAGAGTAAAGTGTCGCATTTACAACTTGAGAGAACTGAGCTATTACATTTTAAAGTCTCTTTTTGAGTACAGTATTGTGGATTTTGTCGTTTGGTCATGTGTTAAGTCTACATATAAATACTTATTTTTATAACACAACCTGTGTGGTATCCATCTGTTGTGTTGTCACTGTATTACTGTATGTTTTCACAAATGTTTTACACACTGCCTCTGAGATAAACCTAGATAAGAGAAAGGGTTCCCGTAAGGCACAGATAAAGACAGGTATAAAATAATGTACCTTATGACTTAACAAATACATACAACAAAATATGGAAAAGTTAAAAATTCATTTATTTGAATATATTAAAAAAAACAATCAATAGGGATAACTAAACTAAATCCCTGAACTAAAACAAGATAAAATTGAAACACTACATATAATTGCGACATGCACAATTACAAGCAGACAGAACAGTTACAACATACATTTGTTGGATACAGGTTTGTATATTCTTTCTCCGCTCTAATATCACCAGAGTAGTATCACTACTAAATCAGCGTATCTATTATGGCGTTGGAAACTTGAATTAAACGCTTTAGGTTGCGTCGACGCGTTTCGGTGATAACTCCTTATTATGATCACCTTTATCAAGACATAAATTTTGTCTGCCAGAAACAGAGGGTATGTAAAATCGCCCTAGGAGTAAATGTTATGCAGAAAATTAGCATCATTTTTAACTCAGTGGACTTATAGCATTACTGTAGTTAATACGTGGAAAAAATCACAACATATTTATAATTCATTGTCTTCTGTCATCTCTATTACTTATGTTGGTTACAATGGACACCATTTTTTTCTCTAGGTTAACATGTGCATTTTTTCAAAATATTAGAAAAACCTTAGAAAAACAGAGAAACGATTTACTGAAAGTGGCTCATGGCTATTGACTTTGTCGCTCTAAATTTGGCCACATGGTTTATCGACAATAAAAATTACTGCAAACATATCCTGTATTTTCCCAGTAAGTCTTGAGCTAACAAAGCAGTAAGTAAGGCTATTTATTCGGAAAACGTTTTAGAACCCTTCATAGGTAACCCTATTATACTACCTAGATTCCACATATAAAGATTTTTTCTAGAAACGCAGGTAAGGGGCACTTGGGGCCTCAGATTTCACTATTCTTGAAACAAAGTGGGGGGTACGGGTCCACTAAACTAGTTGAATTGTAACAAAGAACACCCCAGTTTCAGAGATAGACGTATGGGGTAGTCATATTAATATCAGCTTACCCTGGGATAATATTGACGATCCTTTATAGGGATCACTTCACGTTTCCTAATTGGAGCTTGGGTTTCTGTAGTCGCCTTATACAATGCTGCTGGTAGTAGTATATTTCTGTTTCTGTCGTAACATGGAGTTTTGCATTAATGCATATCTTATATAATGCTACATTGTTAGGGATAGAAGAGATAGTTTAGATTCATGCCTACCTGTTCTGAATAAATGCGATCTTTTGTTGTCCCCCTGACCATAGGAGACCAAGGAAAAATGGTTGTGTTGTAGACCATAAGTATTATATGCAATCAGGCCACAATTGCCTGCACCATAAGACAAGAAAGAAAAACCAAGGAATATGGGTTAGCTAGCGAGTTTTAACATAAAGCTCGAACAATCAATAGCATCTGTTGAAAGGAAGTTACCATGTATAAATATAAATATCACGAATTCTCCACTTCTGACGGGTTATGTTGCAGAAGGTTGCGGTTGTAATTCTCTTTTAGGCTTCACAAAGATAACCTAAAATCAATTTAAGATGTAATTTAGCTGTTTTTTTTGGCTCTAAGTTACTCTCCAGATATACTAATCTAATTGAGTAAGAAAATTAAGTTAGCTTACCTAATGGGACGATCTAAGGTTTCACAGTCCCTTGGTCATCGTGATATGGCCAAACATAATGAGAGTCTACCTGTAAATAAGTTATAAACAGGCAGTCAAAAGTTAGAGCTATACCGGATTTAAATAAGACCTACAGTCTCTATTAATTTCCTTCAAAAATCGAAGTAAGGCCAGGATGTTCACTCACCTAGTTAGTAGATAACGGTTCTGCTCTCTGTGGGGGTCCGAGTCGTGTGTCAGGACTAGCAGAGTTGCTTGCGGTTATATCTATGGGACTGTTGCCTGATTGGATATTAAATCGACCAATCCGAGACAGGATACTGGATACTGAGTATGCTAATGAGTTTCTGAGATAAACCTGCCTGCTCGTGCCAAGCTACCAAGGGGGTGAGCAGGGGTTATTTTAGGAGTGTAGCCCCTTACCCTGACTAGACACAAGGATCCCTATTTGTCAAAGGTACCTACCTCTGCCAACTAAAGACCCCCAAAACTAACAGTCACGGTGTGCAGAGACACATATGTGAAGACTAAGGCTAAAGTAATTTGTTTGAACATGAATGCTACATGAAGCAATACACATTTTACATCATTGTCAAATCTAGAATAATCCACCTGTCCTCCCCGGGCTGGCCTTCACAGGTCTGTAACAGAACTGTGCAAATCATCAATTCAAAGAATTTAAATTGCTACTATAGTGACAGTTGCATAAGATGTATTACCGCCAACCGTAGTGTACAGTACACCATGCACATTTTGCCTAAGCACAGTTTTCCCAACCGCTAACATGGGGGATGCTGCTATCAACTCCTCCTCCATTTTAGCTGCTGTTTGCCACCTCTGGTAGCAATCATGGCATGGACTACAGGGGAGAGGTGCCATCCCTTCACTCCATGGGAGCTGGACACACTTGCAGATGAGGTCCTTCCCCTGTATTCTCAGGTCTGTGGCTTACCAGTGGAGCAGATACGTTTCTCAAATATATATTTAACTCAATTTCACTGCTTCTTTTATATTCCCAGAGGCTAAAATGTGTCTTTGAGTGGTAGAGTGTAAGCATTATGTTGCTTGCATACATTGTGAAGCTCCTAAACAGGGCACACATGTAATGGATTATGGAGCCCTGAACTTTGTGGCACGGCCACCACTGGAATATGTGATGAGGGTGCTTTCTACTTGCGTTACATGCATATCTTTATGCAAGTCTCAAGTTCATAGTAGCTACAATTAGTTTTCAAATCACATTATGGTATATGTATAGGTTTCACTCCGTGAGCCATGTCTATACTGTTAGAAGCATTTGGGGATGATGTTAGCCAAGTGTACCGTCCTATTGATCAGACTTTGTAAAACAGTTGTCTGGGAAGTGGTATACCTTACAGACCACTACAGAGTGCCAAACAACTGTATGTTCACATATGGAATAGCCAGAAGTTTGAAGTTTCAGTATTAAATTGGTGGAACTGTGAGGTTTATGTGGAATAAGTAGCCTCAGCATGCAGAGAGCAAGGCCTGACATTGATATATGGGAAGTCCTGGTCATGGGCCACCCTGGGCCGCAGTTGCTGTGGCAGAAGAAGTGATGCACAGAGTAATGGATGCTCCCATAAAGATTTATCAGTCACACTAGTGGCCCTCATAGCTATTACATGGATAATATGAGCCATGATGACTGAGGTGGCTCCCTGACCTGATACTTCTTTCCATTGACCCACCGTGCCAATGTGTGTCTGTCACTAATGACTGTCCCTAACTCACACCTGTTCTGTTGACACTGTTCTAAAAGTGTTGCTTTCACCTTACATGCCTATTGCACATCTGAGACATGAACAGTGTAGTTAATGGGTTACTTTTGAAGAGATTTAGAAATGTGAATCATCTGCTTGGCTACAATATTACCTATCACACAAAGTACAATGGTATGTTGATTGTCATCCCTTTTACAGTGCCTCATATGGCAAAAGGGGTGCTGCACAAACAACACAAACTTATGTTGACTTATTAGGATACTCAGATAAGTAGTCTGCATGCCCACACAGCCCCCAGAGAGGTAGTTCTTAGTGTCACACATACCAGCTCTTACCTTGTGACCTTAGTCTTAAGATGTTGTATATACTATGGTACTTACCTCTGTGGACCATATGCATGAATGCAAGTAGCCTGGCAGGAAATGTGTCTGAAGAGTCATGCACAGGTATTTTACCAGCTACAGAAGATCAATACAGTGTGTTGTGTGTCATGGTACCTCATATCACATTCCATGAAGGATGTGTATGGCCTGCATGATGGTTATGGGCTTGCTCAGTGAGTGTAGGTCATGACCTGGGCTGAGGTTAGTCATCCGATAACCACAAAAATTTGTGTCCATGCTTTAGCTATGCGCACATGTGACTTAGACTCATGTAATATGTTGAGTCTTGATGAAGGCTTGTGCTAGATGTCACCGTGATGTGTATCAAGCTGACAGTTCTCCTCAAACTTCTTGTTTCAATCTGTTTCTATATCTATTACAGCCATACTGGTCAACACCGATCAGAAGAAGTTCCTTTGGAGAGCCATCACCCGAAAGGGAGGACCCAGGGGGTCTAGAACTGGTGTAGTGCCCACTGCAGAAAGAAGTGGGAGGACCTGTGGCGCTGGACCCAGAAGACCACAGAGGGCCAGCTGGGGAAGTCCTCCCAACATGGAAGGGGCTCACGCCAGAGCCTGACCCCCATCATGGCCCACATATTGGCAGTGGCCTACCCGGACCTTGATGGGTAGTTGAGGGCCCAACGGCAGCGACAAGGGGGTGGGTCCTGGCCAGAGTCATACTTGTCATCTTTCCACCTTTGAGTGTTACAGACAGGAATTTCACCAACCATATTGGTGGTGGCCCATCTGCCAACACAAGATGAGTTATAGTTAGTGTAAATGTGGTAGGAGGTACATGCTGTTGTGCTTTGCCTACTGTCTTTCTGACCTGGAAGACAGCAGAGTCCTGTCCACTTCCAATTCTCTCCTTTTGAGGAAACGCCTGGCTGAAAGAAGTGAGTAATCATCTAATGTTCTCAGTAAATCTGGGTGACAATTGTACACACAGGCAACTGGTCTTGCCTGTGTGAGGGGTGATGTACCATCACTACTGTCTCATGGGATGCTGATCCTATTGCAAGTGACATGAAATTGAGTTCACTGTAGATGCAGTGAATGTACAAAAGTTCATACTGGTAAGTACTGGTCCTACAGTGAAGTAAGAGTGCAAATAACACTTGTGCCATCAGCGTTAGTACCCACATGTTGGTCAGTGTGCATTTGGCAGTTGATGGTTCATCTGCAATAGTGGTTAAAAACACTCATTCACTGGTGACATGCATGAGGGGGTGAGATATAGAACTGTGGGGTTCCTATGTGAGTATCTTCACTGATCCTTACATGGCAATCTCAGTGTATAATATCAAAGAGTGGTGGTGTGATGTGCCTGCCTATTAGGGCACTAGTGATCCCACATCTTCATGTCATAGATGTTCAGGGACACACAAAACCTAGGCTCATTAACTCTTGTGGCTTCGCAGTTATATCTTATGCTGATGATACCCATTTAATAGCTTTGTATCCAGTAACCCAGGAGAAACAGAAAAATACTTCAACATTTGCATGACCCAGATCAATGAGTAGATGAAGATGAACTGTTCAAAACTTAATTCTGGAAAAACAGAGGTTCTCCTCCTGGGTAACAACACCTCATTCTGATCACCCATCTGGTAGCCAATAGACCTGGGCACTCTTCCCTCTCCTGTGAAAAAGATGAAGAATTTAGGAGAAAAGAACAGCGCCCGGTAACATCAGTGTCTTTCATCTTAAAAATTATCAGGAAGGTTTGCCCTTTTATCCCCCCAGATGTCCAGAAGACAGTGCTTACTGCATTAGCCCTGTCCAAACTGGATTATGGAAATGCATTTTTCCTTAATATTCAAAAAAGACTCTTACAGAAACTACTGATGTTTCAAAATGCTATGGCCCAACTGATTCTGGGTGATCCTAAGCACCAATCTGTATCTCAAGTTATGGTCAAGTTACATCGGCTCCCAACTCACAAAAGGATCAAGTTAAAATCCTTATGCATAGCCTTTAAAGCTCTACGCAATATTGGTCCAGATTATTTGAAAAAATGCTTAATCTGGTACTCCCAATCTAGAAACCTAAGATATTCTAGTGTAAAGCTTCTGGTGGTTCCTAGGACCAAAGGAGTCTAGTGAGTGTCATAGAAGCTTCATTGTATGAACTGCCAAACTGTGGAACTCTCTACCTTTAAAACTAAGAGACAGTTGCAATCTTTTGTCTTTTGGGAAGTCATTAAAAACCTGGTTCTTTAACAACTAGTTCCTTGAATGTTTAGCATGGTGTATTAATTCCTTGCATGAAGTAGCGCCATGATGCCCATGGGAATTTGAGTGCTGTACAAACTGTAAGATCAAATCAAATCAGAACCCTCCACAGACACACCCCTACCTGCAGATATCACAGCAACACCCACTGTCCCTCCACAGACACAACCATTCCCACAGAAATCCCACCAAAACCCTTTGCACCGCCCACAGACGCAACCATACACACAGACAGCACATCAGCACACACTGCCCTCTCACAACACCCAGTATATCCACAAGACTCCCTCCTAAACAATGCATACTCTCACAGTCACCCACACAACAGCCACCAACACAACACACTGTGCAGACAGCACATCAATCTTACACTTCCAATCCCTCTCCGTCTCAGGCCAAACTCCACACCAAACACCCTACCCGTTTTCCCTGTATATCTGACATGTTTGCCCCTGTGAAACCCAACCCCCCACTCCCAAAGTCACAACATCCCCTCCCACACCCTAGCCCATCCCTTCCACTTCCCACTCCAGCCCTGAAAATCAGCCTTTCCACCCTCTGAACCCAGGCCAAAACAGAAAAAGACCATCACAATACTAAAACTAAACACACCCCAAAAAACCACCTGAACCCAAAATCCCCATCCCAAAGACAACCCGACTCCTCCCTAATCCTCTGCCACCCCTTCTCAAGTACAATCTTCGATGTGCCTGCTATATCCAATGGATGCTCCTTTGTGAGGAGACTCCCTGGCAGTGGAAGTATGGGCAAGGTTGGTGGCACAGCCTTGTGCTGTGGCACATGATCTGACAATGGACTGGCCATTGGCTTTTGTTTCCCTTGATGATTTTTCCTACTATCATAAAAACTTTTCAAAGTTTGGAAGACATTGGTTCTACCATTACTTTTCTGACTATTTGATGTTATAGTATAGTTAGTGATGTGTGAGTACAGTTGTGCTTGTTTGATCCCTGATTGCTGATACAGTTGTGGTAGTTAGTATGATGTGCCCTTGGAACCAGTGCTGGAGTTAGAAAGTACAAAGGGGAAATGTTGGATGGATGTCTATGTGGGATGACATTCAAAAGGGGCAGGCATTGCATTGTGTGACATGTTATGTGGTAAGTATTTCAGTTTGGCCTGGTCGCCGTCCACATCATTTAGGTTGTACTTCTCCCCATGATGTAGGTTGGACATGTATTTGATGTGTTGAAGTTAGTTATTTGTTAATCCACACATGGAGGGTGTCGACTTTTCATACCTTTGTGCTGTTCTACATGGACATGTGCCCGTTTTGGAGTGGTCACCTAACAGCTACTCCATCTAGTTGTGTGCCACATAATGTTTGTGCTGTGTTTGCTTTCATGAGTTGCACTTACTTTTTGCCTACAGATGGCATTATTTGTTGTCACTGATATATTTCAGTTTCCAGGTTCAGTGCACATGGAATTTGTCAGACCTGTGCAGACTGATTCTATGTGTTCCTATTGACTGACATTGCCTTTTCATGTGGGTAATGTGTGAGAGTCGCAACAGAAAAAAACTTACATAGTGAAAGGTTAAAATATAGAGCACTCCTTTGGCGATACAAATCGCTATGTTAAAAAAACGGTAGAGAAAGCCAGTTGACTTTTCTAAGCTGATCCCATATTTATTCAGTCTTTGACATGAATCATATTACGGTATATGATAAATATTCCATCAGGAAATTCATTCAGGTAGGGAACATCAATGAACTCTTCAATAATCCATTAGCGTAACATAAACACGTTGAAACTGTCTCCCCGATGCATTTCGAGCCGTAGCTCTTCTTCAGGAGAAATTATCTAGAGAAACATATACAAAGAACCACATATATCGCAATCCAAGGGGGAATACATCTATGAAGATACCCAAATGGGTATCTGTAAGTAGCAGAAAATGTATAGTGAAACTGTCACATGCAGTTGAAATGATACATGCGTTCAGTGAGTAACAGACATATGTGAGCTAGATGCTAAGGTACACGGGTGGAAAGAAAAAAGCGGAGTGAAGAATGATAATGAAGGGTATGCTCGAATAGTGTAAAAATACAGTGGGGCTGTTAAAAAAAACGCCAAATAAATTGGTGAGCAACATGGAATAAACGAAGCCATAGAGAACTTCGCCAAGAAAACGAAGTGACAGAAGCTAACCAATACCTGCTGAAATACAAACAATAAAAGTTAAAGCGGGTGTGAACGCTCACGGAGCCTTAGTGAATTAGAGACTCGTTGGCACAGTGAGAAAGTGCAACTGTGTTGAATAGCTGGTGAAGGATACAGAGTGCCTGCCGAAATACGCCGACATAGGTCACATGCATTATAAATTATAAACCAACTCAGTGAGGTAGAAATACGGAAATGAGTAACCAGCGTCCAAGCCATAGTGGAATGGAAATAGTATGGGCTCTTACCTCAACACGATAACGACTGGTCACAAAAGTGTACTACAGTGCGAAGAACGCCGTGGTTGCAAAGCCAGCACGGCTGACCCTTACGGTATAACCCAGAAGTGAGTTAAGTGCCAGTGGATTCGGTGTACATAAAGAAAGAGGACTGCTGGGAGGAGTCCCGTGTAAGGTGCGCGCGCATAGGAGCGCGAGTGAACTAATAAAGTTATCGGCATCTGAACATGGATAAACAGTGAACAAAAAGAGTGTCCTGTAAATCAGTAGCAAAGAGAATGTGGGCTTAGACAAAGAGAAAGAGAGGAAAAAGAAAATGGAAAAACAAGAAGCTCTCACAAAGGTAAAAGAAAAAGGGTAAATACAAGAATAAAGGACGATAATACAAGAAGGGTACGAACCATAAAGAACAACAGCGGAAAGTAAATAAAGATGACTGCATGTGCTGAAAGAATAGTATGGAATGGGAAGAAACACGAAAATAACACTATAACTATAAAGAACAGAATAGGTACTGAATATACAGAATAGGTACTAAATATCACAGGGACAGAGAGAAACAGCAGACCAGGGCAGCAGGCCAAGGTATACGGGCAACATTATAGAAAACAACTAAATTCCAGTCTCTGATTGAGCCCTTTTGGGTGCAGGGCATTCAATTTGTGCATCCAGTAAAGTTCACGTTGCAGTAGAAACTTCCTATTATCTCTGCCTTCTGTTTTGTTAACAACTTCCAATACCAGGAACCGTATTTGGCTAATGTGTGAGAGTCCCATACAGAGTTGTAGCAGAGAAGGTGTGTTTGACTTTACTGACACATCAATACAGATATTTCTTTGACATCAATTCGGGACCTGGGGTCTGTGCAATGTGAGTGTGTTACATTCATTATAGTATCTTGGTTACAGTTGGAATGACAAGGCCTCATGGTAGTTGTAGTCACTTTTATGTCACTTTAGCAATAATTGAGTAATGGTACGCTGCATGACAAGTGAACTTCAGTAGTGACATGGGAGATAATTGAGATGGGGCAAAAGGAGTGTAGCATCTTGGTTATAGTTGGAGTGACAGGGTCTCATGGTAGTTGTAGTCAATTCAATCTCAATTTAGCAACACTTGAGAAATGGTGAGCTGCATGACAAGTGAACTTCAGCAGTGACATGGAAGACAAGTGAGACCAGGGAAAAGGAACGTAGCATCTTGGTTATAGTTGGGGTGGCATGGCCTCATAGTAATTGTAGTCACTTCAATGTCACTTTAGCAACACTTGAGTAATGGTAAGCTGCGTTACAAGTGAACGTCAGGCAAAAGACGTATGACAGAGATTAATAGGTGTGATATTGTTGAGGGGGTGCTGTTGTGGAACACAAAATAATGCACATATCACATCACTATCACTAGATGTAATTTTCATTTTTGTACAGGCTGCCTGTGCAGTACCAATGTTTTGGCCTAGGAGGGCATCCTACAAATGTATTTTTGATGACTGATAATAAACAATCCTAGACAGGGTGTCTGTATATGAATAAATTACTTAGGGATCCCAACTCCCTTGCTTGGTCCATGGTGGGGCAGAGGAGTCTATGGCAACAGGCAGTTGTATGACTTACCACAGATTTTTTTCCCGATGGACTGGGTTATGAACATGGTTAAGGAGGTAGAGCAGCAACTGGATGTGTCCAATGGGCTCCATGACAAGTAGAGGTGAATACAGGTGAGTTTCAGCCTTATATCCCTCCCTTTCCGCTGTCTCAGATGTGATGGTTGGACAGCCACGATCACTCCGGCTGTTAAGCAACTCATAATAGGGCAGGCAGTTTCAAGGTTGCCTGGTGGTGTCAGCGGTTCTGCAGTGGCCTTCGTAAAGCCAGTCCACTCAACTTGTAATACGGCGGCCAGGCCACCGAGCTCACTGCAGTTGGACTTCCAGTACGGCGCTCCAAAGACCACCAAATTCATAATAAGGGCCTAAATCTGTCTGCCCCCATCACTGTCTGGCATCCTCCCTAAGTACACAGTGATTTGGAAATAATAATAGAAAATTAAACTCTAATGATTATTCTGCAAGTTTTCTGTTGTGCTATTGTGTTGTGAAATGTTATAATTTATTTAACGTATAGATTACACAAATCTGTACTGGTTGATACATCCAAATGATCTTGGAATTGTAATTTCTCACAGAAAACCGTGTCTGGCAAATGTTATAAAAATATTTTTTTAAATATATTTGCTGGAGTATGTTAATCCATTTTATCACATATTAAAGTTTTTATTTATGCTTAATGTGACAGATAGATGGCGCTGTTTCAAATAGTGTCTCTGTAGTAGACCTCATCTCTGCTGTGCATTTGGTCACTTTAGTAGGCACTGTACCACTGATCACAAAATGGAGGACACCTGTTTTATATATGCTTAGTAAGGATAAACTATACGCTTCCGTAAAAAACGACTGTTGCAATCTGTTTTTTTATGTGATCAAATACATAACTAAAAGTATAATTATTTTGTAAGTGTTTTTTGACATGTTTTAACCTACTTCAATGACTTTTTTAACATCTTGGTTGGAGACAGAGTTGCACCTTGTGTAGAAATGTAAAAGATATTACTTTCATATCTGTGTTGTGTTTTTTTGGGGGTTAAAAACATTTCCGTACTTTTGTGATGTGTTGCATTGTTTTGTGGTGTGTTGTGTTCTGTTGCATACATATGAGGTATGCAAAAGTACTTTTTCATGTTTGTAAAAATATAATTTTTTATATTTAAATGTATTTGGCTAAATTTATTTATTTTTCTCATTTTTCTAGGTTTTTCCATTTAAGAAAAATGTGGTAAAGTTTACGTGGTAAATGACTGCAAGGTAAAGGTATTCATGGCAAAGGTAGCTTTAACCTCTTCGCTGCGGCAGTAATTTTTCCCCGGTGCTGAAAAATCCCACACGTGCGCAGTTCGGATGGCCCCCGGCCGTCCTCCACACACTCCCACAGTAACGTCAGACGGCCGGGGGCCGTCCAATGCACGGAAGAGGTTAATGGAAGCCTATGTATGTACCTGGTAAAGGCAAGCATGGTAAAGACATGCATGGTAAACAAATATGCGTTGTTAAGACTCTATGAATGGCATATATTATAACAACAATAGAAAGCTTCAAATAGTCAAGACTAATTTATACTTCAACTATCATTAACTTTGACTGCACGTCCCCTGTTAATACACAATAAAACACCATGCAGTGTACAGTTGGATGATTGCCCACCCCGGAACAAGACACTGCCCAATAACTTTGTCGCCATCACTTGTACAGAGCTTTCCCGCCCCTGCCTTTCACATAAAAAACACTGAACCTGTACAGTTACACTACAACCACTGGAAGAGGACCCACCCCTCTAAAGAATTGTTGCTTACATGTTTTAAGGGCACTAAAAAGGGTACTGCTATATTTTTCTTGCAACCACGACAAATAGAAAAGATACTACATCCTACCAGCTTTACACTGGATTGCCCAGAGTCAACACAATTCAACATCCTGATTTCGGTGAGAATAAACCAACAAATAGCAGATGGGATACACGGCAAGAATATAGTGAAGAAACAAAAATAAGACTTTTGCACGAAATGAAATAAAATGTAGAAGATGGGGTCAGGAGCTGCACAACCCCCACGGACCCACACATACTACCAGCACTCTCTAAAACCAGATTAGCACATAAGGAAGCATTAGATAAACTGTGTACCTTAGATTATAAGCAATACTCGGCTAGACGACACGCAAAGGGTGACAAAGCAGGCAAGGCCCTTGCGTGGCTGTTGGGGAGCAATCGTACGCAGCCACCTATCACTGCATTATACACCCCAGATGGCACCTTGGTCAATACACAAGAACAAATAAATTACTCCTTTCATAAATACTGTGTGTCATTATACAAGGCCCCAGACTTAGGTACCCCATGGGCAATGCATCAGTTTCTAGAACAGGCGACCCTCACACAAGTAATGCAGGACCAATACTCTGAACTAGAGGCTCCGCTCACGGCAACTGAACTCTCGGACACTATTAAGCAGCTAGCAAAAGGCAAAATCCCCGGTATGGATGGCTGGCCTGCAGAATTTTATGTTGCCTATTCCACCCAGCTGGCTCCCTGTCTGCTCACTATAGTTCAAGAATCCTTTGATAGAGGCACATTAGCCCATTCTCTCCTCGAGGCTGTGCTCGCAGTCCTCCCAAAACCTTCTCATGAGTTCGTACCGTCGGTTGTCTTTACTAACATCGGACTACAAAATTCTGAGTAAGTTGCAGGCACACAAATTGCTGGAGGTTGTCAGCCTATTGGTTCATACGGACCAAAACGGGCTTGTCAATGGCCAAAGCACGGGGCTAAACCTTCGTTGCCTGTTAAAACTCCTAGAGTGGTCCGAAACGGGTCCTCAGCAACATTGGATAGCAGCCCTAGACATAGAAACGGCCTTCGATTACCCTGGGGTGGGATTACCTACAGGCGATGCTGGCTCGATTTGGCATAGGCTCTAAGTTCCTATGCTGGGTGAAAATATTATACACCAACCCACATAGACGGTTGAAAACAGACCGAATTATCTCGCCAACCTGTTATCAAGCGCGGTTCCAGGCAGGGATTCCCCCTCTCACCCATGCTGTTTGCGTTGGCCATGGAGCCCCTGGCCTGTGCGCTCATCAGCCATGTTATTGACTGGAACATCCGAGCGCACACGCAGTGGCACATAGTATCCCTCTACGTGGACGATGCACTGATCTACAGTTGCAACCAGGGCGAGGTACTCCAAGTCTGGTGGAACTCTTAGACACCCATGCACGGCTGTCAGGTCTGAAAGTTAATTGGGATAAATACGTCTTATTTGTGATGTAACCTATTCGGGTTGAGCAAAGGCAGCGGCAGCTCCATGCCCCACTTACCAGAGCGCACAACTCATTGAAATACTTGGGAGTCCAGGTCTACCACTTCCAATCTGATTTGATAGACGGCAACCTGGGTAAGGCGATCGCCAGTGCTAGGGCAAGTCTTGCGTCTGGACTGCCGGCTCCTATCCCCCATGTGCCGGTTTGCTATATCCAAGATACTCCTCCTCCCTGGGCTACTGTATTATTTTGCTGTTCTCCCCTACAGACCGCCTCAGAAATTGTTTCCTGACCTGCGCTCACTCTAAGTGTCTTTGATATGGGGCAACTCCAGCGCGAGGGTAGCATTCTCAAAGCTTTTTCTCCTTATATCAGAGGAAGGACTGGGGGTGCCCAATTACGAGCTATGGCATGCAGCCGCCCAGTTCCAGTGGCCCATGCGATGGCTTGCAAAGAAGAACCTAGTCAAACTAGACACCTGGCCAATGAGGTTAGCACAACCTTACCTTCTTGAATGGCTATCAGGCACTAGAACTCAGCTTCAGAGGAAGGAGGGTTGCACTTTCCTACGGGCAGCCCGTAGCGCCTGGTCGCATTATGTGATATCCAAACGTCGCCCTATGCCGTATGCCCTAGACCTCCCCAGTGAGACATTACCAGGATCATACACCTATCAAAAGCATCCAGAACTTGTTGATTGGCAATCAGTTGGACTGACAACATGGGGAGATGTATTCAAAGATTCTACCACGTGTGGTTTTGATACTCTGAGGGACAACTACTGGATGGCTCCTGGAACATTCCTTCTCCATGAGACACTGACTCAACAGGCAACACATATCTGGGGGGAAATAAGCCCTGTACCACTGACTTCTAAAGCCTTGCAGACACTACTGATGCATGGGTCAGGTAGGAAAGCCATCACAGCCATCTATAATTCACTCAGAAGAACACATCCCCCTCATTGGCCCCACTGCACGAATACTGGACAGCGGCGCTCTCCACCGAAATCACAGATAAGCAATGGCCACAATGCGTAGGAAACCCCAGGACCATTTAAATGAATGCCTGTCTGAAATTCACACAATCCTTTTATTTACATTTCACATACTTATCAACGCACAGGCTGGCGCAAATGTATCCATTATACATAACAAGAAAAAATGACCGGTCTATTGTGATGCTGTACTAGTAGCTGTGAATCCGGGCACATGAAAATACAAGGAGTTAAAACTGGCTGAGATATTCCCATGAGACCACCCTTTGGCGGAGTCTCATCATATGGGATGTTTGTTTAGTCTATCCAACCTGCCGCCCAAGTCATCAGATGATGGTGCGGGTATGGATATAGAGTAGAAACTCTAGCCAAGTTGTTACTCAGAGGGTAGTGTTCAGGGTGTGTGGTGCAGTGCTGTGGTGAGAATTAAAATTAATGACTCAGACAAGTAAAGTATTTTAATAGGATTTGTCTGAGTGCCAAGATTAAAATCACGCCTGGTAGCAAAAATATATAACCACACTGTGTCGCTGTGCAGGACGGTCGACATGTTTCAGCCAAAATGGAAATGTTTATCCGGCTTTCGTCAGGACCATAGATGATACGCTACTGCAGCCTAATAAAGTGAAGTGCACAAGTGAAAAAATATTAAATGTATATGTAAGTGCCAAAAACAATAATATCAGAATACTTATATCTACCGGGAACTTGGAGCCCCAATGTTCACAAGGGAGAAATGTATTCTATCTTAATCCTGTTGAAAAAGCACAAGAAAAATACATATTCACATGTATAGCCTTGTATTCACAAGAAACTGTACAGACAGCACATCAAAATAGAAGCAAATTATACTCTATTTGTTTAAAGAGTAAACTCACTCAATCACAGAGGGAAATAATAGCCTGACTGTGAGTACTCACCCCGCTTTGCGTGGGAGATGACCTAACCTCACCTGGCGACCGCTCGAGAATATGAGGCCCCGCTCTAAGGTGCAGAAGGAAAAGAGGGCATGAATTTGCCAAAATTAAATGCCCAAAGCCTGTGGCTATAGCATCCTAAATCCAACTCACTATTTACAAACTCAGCCAACACAAACCATGGAAAATAGACCCCATGGGATATGGCTAGGGACAGCTATGCAAAAAGTACTAAGTTGTCTAGTATAATTGGTTCCAAAATCTGAAAAGATAGATTTGTCTGGAGGCTAGTTGTAAAATTACCCAAAACTGGAGGATGTTTTAAGAAAAATAGCCAAGGACTAACTAGGAGGGAGCCTTACCTGTCCGTCGGTACCTCTCTCTGGCATCCGAGAGGAAGTGGAGGTACCGAGTCGGACCAGGCTCCTCCCTTTTATACCATACTCGATTGGTTAATTAGTTAATTGTACTGTGTAACACCCGCCAAAACGGGTGATTATTCGATAATTGTTGGTACGTTTCTGAGAAATGCGCATGCGCATGAGCGCGCAGGTCTTCGTAAGTCGCGGTCGGCTGACACTGATCGTATGCGCGTGACGTAAAAGACGTCACGCGTCCGAGATAGGTAAGCGCGTGATCTCTTGCGCAGCCTCTGTATTATGACTCCAAACCCGCCGGTGCTAGACAGAAGGATGAATAGGTATGCACACTGCAAAGTGAGCGAGGGAGATTTTTGACATAAAACCTCACACAATAGACCGGTCATTTTTTCTTGTTATGTATAATGTCTTGTTTAGGGAAATAAAATGACAGGTTGTTAAATACTTCCCTCGACCCTTTTCAAATTTAGTTTTGTAGCAAATGTATCCAACCTCCACAGATATTTGTCCCAGGTGCCACGATACAGGTGCGGATTTCTTCCATATGGTCAGGACGTGCTCCCATATCATAACATACTGGGGGAAGTTCTCTGAAGTACTGGCCGCTGCATGGGAACCATAATTCCAATTCAGGGGGTTCACTACCCGCTAGGCATTACGAAAAGGAACACGCGACATAAGAACCTCAACAATTTCATTGACTTTGCACTGGTACAGGCCAAACGCTCTCTGGTCATGGCCTGGAAGTCCCCGACAGGCCCATCCACCAGACACGGCACGCCCTAGTGGCCAAATACGACATATCGACAGCGCAACCTCCTTGTCCAATGGCTCGGACGCAACCTGTGGACTGGCAACACTTGTTAAATGTTATAGAAACAAAACTTCAGGACACAAATGACCATGGGTGATATGGTGTTAACACTGTCGCTGCTCCTGATCAACGTAACTGAGACACCTCGAGCACTCACGTTTGGGCATGCACTTGGTTAGAGAGGGGCCGCACACACGCGGGTGCGACATTTAGATATAACTGTCCCACACCTCTGGCCCAGCCTGACCGGACCCATACATAACGCAACATCTGTGCTGTATACCCTCTTCTCTATTCTGTTTCCATAGCAGTACCTATTACAGCAGGAGCCTGATAGCATGCATTCCGCAAAGCGGCACATTAAACAGGTATATACTTTCGATATTTATCGAACAGGCACACTAGCAAGGTGGTATCAAGTTTAATCGTTTTTCTTTTTCTCTTTTACATTATGTTTTAACATTCTCTCGAACACTCGTACAGTAACATTTGCTGTTAATCTCTGAAGTGACTTAATGCTGGCATTGTTTGGTAATAATGCCAATCGTGGTGATTCCCCCCGCCCCCGCCCCTCTCCCCATCTAGCGGGCACAAAAATACAAATGGAGATGCACTATATTTTGTACTTTAATATAAGTATTTACAGCTGTATGTTGTGTTGGGTGTAACCGGAATAAAGATTATTTAAAAAAAAAGATGGGGTCAGGAGCAAAAACATTTTATGTAAAAAGGCCAATAGCAAGCTTCTTTTTATCTAGACATGATATGGGTACAGTTAGCCAGCAGCCCCAAAATATCCTATTGATACGAATATAGAAGACCACAAAACTTTAGAAAAATATATTCTCAATTTATTTTTTAACATAAGTTATCATCATCTGTGTGTCCTATTAGATCGACTGAGGACCATCATATAAGATACATTTTGATAACAATTTTTCGTTTGTGTATATTTAAGTGTATGTACTATTGGTGTGACTCAAAATGGCAATCAAAAAAGTCGTAACTATGCCATGAATCAAAATTTTATTAATGAATGATTTAATATTTATTTAAATATATTTATTTAAAAAATCTATTCACATATCAATGTTAAAAAATAAATTGAGAATATATTTTTCTAAAGTTTTGTGGTCTTCTATATTTGTATCAATAGTATATTTTGGGGTTACTGGCTAATTGTACCCATATCATGTCTAGAATAAAAGAAGCTTGCTATTGGCCTTTTTACATACAAATTCTTACTGTCCCTTCGTTTGGCAAGTATATTTGTTTGGTAGGGTTCCCCCGTTTTTCCTAAAAGTCAGGCGCAAAGACTGTTATTTAGTGCTTAATAGTGGAACATGCGCCTTTATAGATCTCATCATAGCTTTCACATCGCAAATACTTTCAGTTCAGAAATGTACTTTCTAGTGGTGATGAAAAAGGGCTCAAAACCCAGGTTGGCCGTGTAAACCACCAGCTCTTCTGCATGTTCACTTGTAAAAGAACCATCAGGAAAATCGTTAATTTCCTAAGAAGTCGTTTTAATGACTGCTGGCAGAATATCTTTCGATGCGGGCGGCTTAGTCGTATAGCATTATTCTTGGCAAAGCGTTTTCTTTACTGAGTACAGTGTCTTTTGACACCGCTATCCGATGAAAGCCACTTCAAACTACAGGCTTTTCAGGAAATCCATTAAACAGTTTTAGGAAATCTCGGACAATTTATTAACCTAATCCTGTGTGAATTTAGTGGCAATAACAGCTTCTCATTGAGTTGGATACAGGAAAGAAGCAGTTGCCGTCTATGGGCTGCACTTGATATGTTTACAGAGAGGCTCACTCCTGCCCCACAATCAATTCAAATGCGATCTACAAATGAGAGCTTTTTTTTTCAGACAACGTCTTTTTATGCAGCATATGCCAAAATGGCGGCCTTTGATGCTTTACGCCAGTTCTAATGTCTTTTGTTAGGGAACTCCAGCGCGAGGGTAGCATTCTCAAAGCTTTTTCTCCTTATATCAGAGGAAGGACTGGGGGTGCCCAATTACGAGCTAAGGCATGCAGCCGCCCAGTTCCAGTGGCCCATGCGATGGCTTGCAAAGAAGAACCTAGTCAAACTAGACACCTGGCCAAAATGGCGGCCTTTGATGCTTTACGCCAGTTCTAATGTCTTTTGTTAGGGATAAGTGGGGTTAACCGAGAGCTGGCAAGAGACTGACCGAGACTCAAATTGAGATTAATGGGCTATGAAATCTCATGTTTTATTTTCGTAAAGCTTTGAAAGAAGAGAAGCAGTTTTGCTGAGTAGGATGGTGGTGATATTTTATCTACTGAGGCGCCATGGTATGCGGTACGTTGTGTTACTGCACATACTAAAATATTGAGTTTTGCATCTAACAGTGCACCCCCACCGTATCCCACAGGTAAAGTAGGCAAGTCAAATTGGCCGCAAATTACTGATTGAAAAATGTCCTGTAATCATCTGGAACGTTCAGGCTTTGGTGCGATAAACAACAAGATATGCATTCTATTCACCCAAAGCTCATGAAAGACAATACTTATTGCACCTAATACATTCCGAGCACCTTGGTGTCAGTTTCTATCAGGCTCAATATCTATCTCATTCAATAATGGCCAACTCATGATGAGGGCCATACCCAAGTTATGTTCATTTGGATTTCACTTCCACACTACCTCCAGTTAGGTCCAGGTGTGCTGTTTTTGCATTGCACCAACTGTACTTATTATACCTATTGCTGTTTTCACCCTATGAGACATCCTGATCCAAATGTGTTGAAAGAGGCAGAAAGATTCAGAGGTCTCTCCAACAGATGCGTTTCTTATGTTTAATTGATCAGAGTGAGGACTACCAGACAGTACAAGAGTAACAGCATTGTCCCCTGGTTTCTAAAGAGGATTTGGATAACATAATAATTGCGACGACCATATCTACCTCCTTAGATCATATTCCCTTCTATGTTATCTCTGGGAAGGTCTCTCAACCTTTGTAAATGTGCCTGATCATACACCAGCTTCCACAGTGACTGCCCAATATCCTAAAGTCTTAGACCTGAGGAGCTGCACTTGGTTCACCTACCCCATGGATGTGATGTAGAGGAAACCACATTTTATTTGTAGGGGTGCATTATATTCACACGTGTGGAGCGCATCCTCAAATAATCCTTTGTTGTATTAACCTTAAGTGTTAGAATCATGAAATGTATTAACCTATAACAGGATGTGCTTAGGCGATTGAAAAGTAGCATGGAGAATTAACATAGAAGGTGAATGTAACTAGCAGAAAACATTAACATGAAGAACTCGTGTTGTGAAACTGACAATCATTCATGTCCTAAATGTGTTTATTAATCATGTCATTTATATGTGGATAAATGTTTTAAATGAAAGTGCCTTATATTTTCATGCAAATTTGTTAAAGCTTTTTTTATGTTAAATACATTTGTAGGCGTTAAAAACAGTTCCTTGGAAACTCTTGCTTTACAAGTAACAGTTTGAATATCATGTGTGCTGTGTATTTTGTTCTTTCTCATGTTTTTGTTGCAGGTGAAAGAAGTGCTCTTGTTAGATGGAATAATGTCTTTGTTTTAGTAGTCATGCAAGGAGAGAAGTTATAATCGTGTGGCTTGAGTTGATAAAGGATGGTTGTTGTGCTTCACATAGGAGAAGACCGGGGAACCAAGGACAACATGTTGCAATGAAAGAACACCATTGTCCTATAGAAAAACACCTTTAGGATTGTACCCAGAGCAGATGGCATGATCCGCAGAGAATCTTGGGAAAGTTGGGCAACCTTGCCAGGTAGGTCTCTCCCCCCCCTCGCTGCAGCTGCACCAGCCCTTGTACCTCGCACCCTTGTCTCCTGGGTGCCGTTTTCCCCTCGCCCCCTGTGCCCACTGCCAGCTTTACCGCCGCTGCTGCCCCTGCGGCCCTGCCCCCCCGCGCCCATTCGCTAAACCCCTGCCTCCCGCCTCCCAGCTGTTCCTCCCTCCCAGCTCCCCTTATAATGGCAACAGCTGCGCGGCCGCGCAGCTGACACACGCAGCGGGTGCGCCGCTGGTGCGTCGTAGGCGTGCCTAAGTCAAGCCCATCTGCGCCCGTCCGCACCTGGACCGCACCCAGCGCCAGAACCTCTGGACCCTGCAAACGCCATGACACCAGACTCCACTACGACGCCAGCACCCTCCATGCACTCAATGCCAGCCGAAACCACACCTGCTTCCAGGCCACCCAAAAACGGACCCACGGACCCTTCTCCTGCCACACCTGCAGCTTCACCTGCAACAGAACCTCCAAACCTCCAAGGACTGGACCCAACCACCTTCGCTGCATACTCCCCATCACCCGCTCCACACGCAAACACGCCGTCGAGCTCTGGGATCTGTTCGACAACTCCGCCCCAGACGTGGCCTTCCTGACCGAGACCCGGTGGAACAACTCCTTGGCGCCCAACAACGCCATAGCCATCCCGGACCGTTATAAGTTCACTCGCAGGGACCGTGCTAACTAAACCGGAGGAGGAATAGCCATCGTCCACAAGTCCACCAGCAAGGTCGCCACCCACGCAGAAGACACCCTCAACGCCTCCGAACACCTGCACTTCCGGATCCACACCGACCCCAACACCACCCTCAGAGGAACACTCATCTTCAGACCCCCCGGACCCCGGGCTCAACTCAGCGACTCCATCACCGACCTCGCTAGCACCCACGCACTCGCCTCCACGGATTACATCCTCCTCGTGGACATGAACTTCCACCTCGAGAACAACAACAACGCCAACTCCGCCACCCTGATCGCCAACCTTGCCAACCTCGGCCTCAGACAACTCATCACTGCACCCACCCATGCTGACGGCCACACGCTGGACCCTGTCTTTTCCACAGGCACCCACGTCGCTTTCAACCACACCACCGAACTCCTCTGGACCGACCACTGCTGCATCCATTTCACCTTTAAGAAACCAACCACGCACCACCGCACCCAACAGTTGCCTTGCCGCTGCTGGAGCAAAGTCACCGAAGACTGGCTGACCACCACCCTTGCCCAGAACCCACCCACCGACCCCACCAACCCTGACGCCGCAGCCCGCAACCTCAGACAGTGGATCGACGACTGGCCCAACACCCTCGTCCCGCTCAAGAAACTCTCCAACAACAATGCCAGCAAGAGAGCCACTAGTTTCACCAACGAACTCCAGACCTCCAAACACACGTGCCGGAAACTGGAGAAAATATGGCTCCACGAACGCACACCGAACAACCATGCAGCCCATAAGGACGCCACCCAAAGACATCACCACCTCATCAGATTAGCCAAGAGATTCTCCTTCAAAGATTGCCTGGATAACAACGCACACAACAGCAAAGAGCTCTTCAGCATCGTAAAGGAACTCTCCAACCCCAGCGCCAACGCCAACAACAATCCGCCCTCACAAGAACTGTGCGACTCACTAGCCATCTTCTTCCACCGCAAGATCGCTGACATCCACGACAGCTTCAACACCACGACTGCCCCGACTACACCAGACTCCACCTCCCCTGTGAACACCACCAGCGACGTCCGCCTGACCTCCTGGTCCAACGTCAACAACGACGAGACACGCAAGGTCATGAACTCCATCCACTCAGGATCTCCGTCAGACCCATGCCCACACCACATATTCAACAAAGCAGACGCAGCCATCACACCCCAACTACGGAAGGTATTTAACATCTACTTTGAAACAGCAACATTCCTGGAAAGCTGGAAACACGCCGAAATCATCGCCCTCCTCAAGAAGCCCAAGGCGGACCCCAAGGAACTCAAGAACTTCCGGCCCATCTACCTGCTCCCGTTACCGGCAAAGGTCATCAAGAAAATTGTCAGCAGACAGTTGGCCCGCCACCTTGAAGACAACAACATCTTGGACCCGTCCCATTCCGGATTCAGATGAAACCACAGCACTGAGACAGCCCTTATCGCTGCCACAGACGACATCAGGCGCCAACTAGACAACGGCGAAACATCAGCCCTCATCCTCCTGGACCTGTCGGCCGCCTTCGACACGGTCTGCCATCGCACTCTAAAGACACGCCTCCTAGAAGACGGAATCCTAGAGAAGGCCCTTGACTGGACCACGTCCTTCCTCTCCGGCAGAACCCAGAGCGTCCGCCTCCCACCTTTCCGATCAGAAGCCACCAAAATCATCTGCGGCGTCCCCCAGGGCTCATCCCTCAGTCCGATGCTGTTCAACATCTACATGGCCCCCCTTGCACAAGTGGCCTGCCATCACAACCTCAGCATCATCTCCTACGCTGACGACACCCTGCTCATCCTCTCCCTCACCAAGGACCCACACTCCGCCAAAACCAACCTCCCTGAGGGAATGAAGGCCATCGCCGACTGAATGAGGAGCAGCCTCTGAAGCTGAACTCGGACAAGACGGAGGTACTCATCCTCAGACCCAGCCCCTTAGCCTAGGACGACTCCTAGTGGCCAACCACACTGGGAACTGCACCAACACCCACCAACCATGCACGCAACCTAGGATTCATCCTTGACTCCTCCCTCTCCATGTCTAAACAGGTCAAAGCCGTCTCCTCCTCCTGCTACAACACCCTCTGCATGCTCCGCAGGATCTACAAGTGGACCCCAACCGAAAGAAGAAGAACGGTGACACAGACCCTCATCAGCAGCAGACTGGACTACGGCAACATACTCTATGCAGGAATCCCAGCCAAACACCTACGACAACTACAACGCATCCAAAACGCCTCCGACCGACTAATCATCAACGTTCTCCGCCACAGCCACATCACCCCCCACCTGAGAGACCTACACTGCCACCTGCCCAGACCTTTTGGGCTCGGACCCTCGCTCCCAGGCCGCCACATTAGATCAGTGGCTCACTAATACATGCGATCCGGTGGCCCCTTTGAAGCGTACCACCATCAATCGCACCCATAATGCCAACAAATGGTTTAGCGCCACTCTCAAAGCCAAGAAACTGGAGCTAAGGCAGGCCGAACGAGCTTGGAGAAGAGCATATTGCCCCGTCCACAGACAGCACTTTATCACTGTGCTCAATGAATATAAAGCCACCATTCTGACAGCCAAGACCGAGTACTTTTCGGGGCGCATCTTAGCGGCCGAATGTCAATCTTGTGAGATATTTTCCACCGTCCACGAACTGGCATCCTCGGACAGAACTTCACCCAAGATCCCCCTTCTCAGGCTTTATGTGACTCGCTCAACGAGTTCTTCATTGATAAGATTTCCCTCATCAAAGCCAATATTCCCCCTCCCCCCTCACTTTCTTACCCCCTCAACCTCCCGACAATAATCGGTCCCTCACCACTATCCCCCCACTCATGAGAGAATCCATGCTCTTGCTGCTTAGGCGTGTTAAGTCGGGCTCCCCAGCCGACATCGGCCCAGCACGCATCCTCTGTCAGCTCTTCTCTGCGTGCCCCTCCCCTGCCATTACTCTCTTGAACAACTGTTTTACCTCTGGCATTGTTCCGGCCCCCTTCAAGACTGCTACAATTTTCCCTATATTAAAAAAACCAGGAGCCGACCCTTCTCTTCCTGCTAATTACCGCCCCATTTCCCTCCTCTCTTATTTGGGAAAAGTAGCAGAGTCCCACGTCACCCAGGTACTCAGCTCCTTTATAGAGAGCAGCAACTACCTCGCATCCTGCCAGGCGGGCTTCCGCCCCCGGCATTCCACTGAGAAGGTCGTCATCTCAGTTATGGACCAACTCAGGGAGGGACTCGACACTAACATCCCCCAGGCCCTGGTCCTCCTCGATCTGTCTGCCGCCTTTGACACGGTAGACCATTCCATCCTTCTGTCCCGTGTCAAGGCGGCGGGCATAGGGGACCAGGCTCTTACCTGGATTGGATCCTTCCTGGAGGGGCGCACTCAGGCGGTCCATCTTGCCGAATTCTCGGCCCCACCCAGCAGGGTGAAATGCGGGGTTCCCCAGGGCTCTTCCCTCTCCCCTCTCTTATTTAACCTTTATATTTTTCCCCTTATTTTTGAACTTCAACAAATGGATGTCACAGTTTACAACTATACTGATGACCTCTAACTCATTTTTAATTTCTCCGATCCCCCACTAGGAGCCTCCCGCTTCCAGTCTGTCCTGCTGTTTATCCGGGCTTGGATGAATGCAAACCATCTCAAACTCAACCCGGATAAAACGGAGCTGATTCTGACTGGAGGCGGAGGCAATCCCTGGTCACCTTCCTTCTGTCCCTCTTCCTTTGGTCCCCCTGCCACTCCTTCCCACTCTGTTAAGACCCTTGGAATTATGCTCAATCACCACTTGACACTTCACACCCATATTCGTTCTGTTGTTTTCTCCTGTTTTTTCACTTTACGTATCATCAGGAAAGTATCACGGTTTTTCTCCCCCTCAGCACTTAAGCTGATTGTTATGGCCATGGTCTTATCCAAGATCGACTACGGGAACATCATTTACAATGGTGCCACTTCAACGCCTTCAGACTGTGCAGAACCAGGCAGCTCGCCTGGTGTATGGCCTACCGAAATACCATCACTCCTCCCCCCTCCTCACTACCCTTCATTGGCTACCAATCAAACAAAGAGCCCTTTTCAAACATGGCTGCCTTACCTTTCAAGCCCGGGCAGGCACTGCCCCTGCGTTCATAAACTCCGCCATTATCAACTACTGCCCTGCTAGAGACTTACGTTCCGCAGCCAAGTCCTTGTTAGTCATTCCTCGGTTCAAGAAAAAACGATTCGGTGGCCAGAAATTTTCAGTACTCGCACCTACTTTCTGGAACTCCCTTCCCCTCCCTCTTAGATCCTCCCCCTCCTACTTGGAGTTTCGCAAGGCTCTAAAGACCTTTTTATTCCAGCAAGCTTTCAGCCCATAGCCCCGGATGTCTTCCTCAGTTCTGAAATCCTATAGCGCCAAGAAACTGCTCAGTGAATGTGCGCTTTATAAAAAACCTAAAAATTCAAATTCAAATTCAACTGGCTCCCCGTCGACAAGAGGATCACCTTCAAGCTCCTCACACATGCACACAAAGCCCTCCACAATGCCGGACCAGCCTACCTGAACAGCAGACTCAGCTTCTACACCCCCACCCGCCAGCTCCGCTCCACCAGCATTGCCCTCGCCGCTGTCCCCCGCATCCAACAAACAACCTCTGGTGGCAGATCTTTCTCCTACCTCGCGCCAAGACCTGGAATAACCTCCCCACCCACATATGGCAGACCCAAGACCTATTCGCCTTCAGAATACTCCTCATGACCTGGCTCTTCGAGCAGTAACAGCACCCCCCCTTCCCTCAGCGTCTTGAGACCTTCACGGGTAAGTAGCGCGCTCTACAAGTACTATGATTGATTGATTGATTGTCTATGAATAATGTGGTGATGGGAATAGGGAAAGTGCCCATTTCTTCTTCTGCCTTCAGAGAGGGAGCACCTGAGAACAGCTCTGCCTCTGTAGCTTTATGCTACATGACCCCTTGACTACGGAGAGACTTCTTAGGAAGACTCCACATGCTGACAGCTTTTACCTTCCTTCCTGAAGATGATTAAGTATGTATGTCATCTTAGTGTTAGTGTAGAGATATATTAATGCTCTTTGTTCATCAACCATCAATGTAGGGAAATGTGTCCTCATTCTTTCTGGTCCTCTGCATTCTGCTTCTTGATTTAATTGTATTATTCATGTTACATCGTCTCAATTGGATGCATAGATTTGGCTTTATGGCTAATTCCAATGTATTATTTATTACACTCTCGTCTTGAGGTGCCTTTATGTTCTGTTATTTTTGGCTTTGAAATAAATCAAACAAACCTTACTTAGTTGGCTGTGGTTACTGTAGGAAGGTGGATATCTGACTATGGTTGCCCCCAACTTTTTGCCTGGTGTTTTGCTGGTTTTTCGACTTAGTTGACCTGGGGCCCTGCTATTCAGGACCCCAGGCCCACTGCTCTCTCTGTAAAATGGATTCCATGTACTCTAGGTACATATCTAATTGGATACTGAGTCACCTTATCAGCAACTGTACAGTGTACCTTAGGTACCCAGGGCATAGGTGCACCCAGGGCCTACCAGGGGCTGCAGCATGTATTATGCCACCCCTGGCTGGCCATCCAAATCTGACACAACTGGCTGATCAATCAGCTGGGGCAAGGTGGTGTAAGCACCCTTTGCTTTAGATATAGTATCCCTATATCTAACCCTAAAATGGACACATATATTCCTATCAGTCACTCCTATGGCAGGCCTTATCAATCCTGAAGGCAGAGTGCTTGGAATTATGTGAGATGGTGCTCTGGCATGAGCTGAGCCCGTTTGCAGCTTGCGGAACCAAGTCCTAATAGCTGTTCCATGATAACGCTATACCATATACTCTTAAGTGCATTATGAACCTCGCGGTCAAATGCTAACTTTGGCATAGCATTATCAAAACATGTCGAGTAAGGTGTCATACGAATTGGAATACTACCCCCTCGCCAATTCTGGCGACGGGGGTAGCATTCCACCCTTCTGGAGGGACAGGACATGTATGTAACTGTGAACCCAGGTTAAAGTTAACTCGAGCCTCAGCATCACAAAATGGATGCTGCCACCACAAACAAAAGTCTGACCTCCTGCTGCTGGGAGTCCTTCCAGCGAGGGAGGCTTGGACAAAGGGTTTCCTGCCTGGGGAGGTGCTAGCACCACCCCAGACAGGATTTTGTGTATTAGGTAGGACAGGGCTGAAAGGAATGAGACATGCCTGGGGCACACAAGGTGTCCCTGTGCATACTCCGGTCTAAACCAGTTCCTGGGGCACTCCAGCCCCAGAGCGGGCGCAAGACCGGACAAAGGATAGGGGGTGTAACCACCCCCTTCCTGGTCCCACCCAGGGGAGGGACCTAGTCGTAGTGCAGCCCCCTTTAGCTGAATAAAGGTAGGAGCTGGTCCCATTCCCAGTTAGATTAATCTTGACAACTTCCATGAAGAACTCTTGACCTTCGACCTCCTGAACATCAGAAGACTGAAGAATCTCCCCTATGGTCAGGGAGTGACCATCCTGCTTCGCAGGCACCATCAAGCTCCTGTGCGGTTTGCTGCAAGTCCTTCCTTCCTGGAACCCGACGACCCATCTCGACGAGACCCGGACCTCCAGACTCCTCTGACCTCTACCCACATCCACAGCACAGCTGAGACCCGTGGGTGCGACGAGCAACTTGGAGACGGCCATCTTGAAGAAACCTGCACTGTGCTTCCAGCACGACCGCCGAGGGATCCTCGAGTGAGTGCACTGGGGTCTGAGAAGCCCCACACCGACGCAGCTCCTGCACCAAAACCAGAAGCGAGGCAGAAAGACAACAAAGGTAAAACAGCAGAATAATCCAACAAAGTGTAGGAGGAGGAAACAATTGGCAAATCCACTGAACTGACTGAGACTAGCTTGCCTTCCTTCCAGTACCTTGAGGTAAAAGGTAGGGTGTGACCTCTTGTGCAAATTGAATTGTACCATCTATTGTACGCCGAAGGGTATTGAGCTGCAGATAAATGATGAGGATATTGCTTTCAAACTGGCTAATCTAAATCATTACACAGCCAAGTTTCCATTACTGACAGTGGAAGACATGCCATTGGATTTGAGAGACACCGTCTCTTCAGTGGTATGGGACTTTGGGACTTCTCTGAGGAGAAAATAGGACTCATTTGAGGAGTTGAGCAAGTCAACATACAGAAGTCCATCCAATACGTCCATCATAGCATTGCAGAAACCGAACGGCAAATATCGCATTGTTCAAGACCTTAGAAAGGTCAATAACATAGTGATTCCATGTTGTCCCAAGGTACTGAATCAATCTGTGATCCTGTTTCAAATTCCTTGCGAGGCTGAATGGTTCCCACTGACTGACCTCTGTCAGGCATTTTTCTCCATTCCATTGCATGAGGAAAGCCAATTTTTATTTGCTTTCCATTTGGACAATTGTGTCTTAATGTCGTGTTGTGTGCCTCAATGGTATACTGAGAGTCCATCCACATTCAAACAAGTACTGAAAAAGAACCCTGAGAGCTTGATTCTGCCTCGAAACTGAGTGCTAGTCCTTTACATAGATTACCTTATCATTGCATCTGAAACACGGATTCTTGTGAGGACGATACTATCGCTTCACTGAACCATATGGCTGACAATGGGCATAAGGTATCTCCGAGTAAAATTCAGTACTGTCTGAACGAACTACAGTATTTGAGTCATTGAATCAGAAAAGGCAAAAGGAAGGTGTTACCAGAGCGAGTGGAGGTGATCATGAAAATAAATCTGCCTACTACCCAGAAAGAGGTCAGGATGTTTTTGGGCATGGTTTTCTACTGCCGACAATGGAGTCCCAATTTCTCCTTGATGGTGAAGCCTTTGCAGAAGCTGAGTCACAAGGATGTGTGGAATAATGACTGCTTGTTTGCTTTCCTGGAGTTAAGAGAGTGCCTATATCATGCTCCAGCTTTAGGAATTCCTGATTGCACAAGGCATTCTTATTAGTGTGTCATGAGTGAGAGGGTTGTGCTCCTTCTGTACTCACCCAAACACACGCAGGTGCCCGTAGATCCTGTAGCTTCACGGTGCCCGGATGTCTCAAATCCGTTGCTGCAACAGGTGTCAGTATTGAATGATGTGAGACCATTGTGACGGGTCATCCACTTACTGTGTATGTACTGCACTCCGTGGAGCTCCTGATGATGAGAACCAAAAGACACATTTGACAAATAACAGGTTGACAAGATGAAAGCAGGTTTTGCTTGCTGCTGAGAATATGACCCTAAAACGTTGTTCTATGTAAGCATGGGCGGAAAATCCGTTTCGCTCGCGGATTTTGCGGATTTTTGGTAAATTCGCAATCCGCGAGATTCGCGAATCTCCCGCAAAATCCGCAAATCCGCGAGCAGCGGATTTTGCTCGCACTGCTCGCACTGTTCGCGTGAGTTCGCGGCTTCCCAGTACAACTTCGCGCCCCGCGAATAAGTGCAAAATTGCAGAAATACGATTTTAGCAAAACTGAAACTACTTACCAGGTTCAAAAGTTCAGGCTCATCATTAGTAGCCATTTCCTGTAGTGCTTCCTGAGGGGCCCCTCCAGAGTTCAGTTGCCAGTTGCAACTATTATGTGACCCTGCTCTGAACCTCAGAATAGTTACACATATGCCACAAAGGTCCTGAATTACAGCTAAGGGAGACAAGCAGGAGCCAGGCTGGAGGTTCAAATCCATTAATCAGCCCCTAATTCATTATTGTCAGTTGGGGCAGGGCAGGTGTTGTAACTAATTTTGCAACAATGAAAGCACTTAGCAAGTTCAAAAGATCACTAATCAGGAAGCACTAAGGAAGCAGGTGCCAGCTAAAAAAATATTCTGTGACACATTAATCAGCCCCAAATTAATTCAGGTCACTTGAGGCAGGGAAGGTGTGCTTGTTGCCACAATAATGTACACTGACTGGACAACCAGAGGGTGCTGTGATGAAACAGAGGGTGGCATGGGTGGGCCAGAGGGTGGCATGAGTAGTCAGAGAGTGGCAGTGGTGACAGAGAGTGGCAGTGATGAAGAAGAGTGTCCCAAACAGGCTGGACACGTAGAAACAACAAGTTCGCGAAACTTGCGACCCGACAGGTGAGTTCGCAATTTGCGACATTGTACAAAACCCTCGCGAACTCGCAGAAACCAGCGCAAACACACAAAAAAAAAATCCGCAAATTCGCGAGAATTCGCGGATTTTGCGGATTGCGAGTTCGCAAATCCGCAAAATTCGCGAACGCGAGATTCGCAAAATTCGCCCATGCTTAGTTCTATGCTAAATACTGCTACTTTGTTACCTGTTCCAAGTGCAGATTGGGAAAATTATAAAGACCATGAGTGTTTGGATGTTACTGACCTTTGCACCAAGCCGAGAACTGACATTGTCAATGAACCAATGTCTGATCCCAATCAAGTCCTCCTTGTTGATGGTTCTTGTCTAGGAGACAATGAAGGTAATTTGAAAGCAACATTTGCTGTCTGTCCCATCTCTGGAGTGATGGAAGCTGCTTGTTTACAGTGAGTACACTCCACAGAGGTAGCGGTAATCATCGCTCTGACCCGTGCATATCTTGTCTCTGAACAAATACGAGTCACCATATATACCGATAGCCAGTACAGTTTCAGTGTGGTTCATGACTTCGGACAGCTGTGATCGCAGAGGGGGTTCCAAATGTCATCAGGTTCTCTCATTAGGAACGGAGTGTATATGAGACAACTGCCGGAAGCCTTACAATTACCAAGGGACGTAGCTGTTGTTAAGTGACAACGCACACCATGGAAGGGGGAAGATTTTGTTACAACAGTGAACTGGTACGCTGACAAAGTTGTTCACTTATGTGCTACACATACATGCATTTTAAATGGGGAATACATTGGCAAGAGTGCAGAGAAGACCGAACTCAGCATGATGCTAACTGTTGCAGACACATGGGATGAAGTCAGGTATTTGCAAATGGAAGCCGCAGACAAAGAGCAAACGGGTTGGATCAGAGCAGGTTGTGAGAAAAGGGAAAATGACATATGGGTTTCAGCTGATGGTAGGGAAGTTTTACCTGACTGTTTGTTAAACTCAATGGCAATGCAAATTCATGGAGCAGCTCAAATGGGAAGGGATGCAATAGTGAGATTGTTCAGGAAAAGATGGTTCAATCTGAGGTTTCGAGTGATTGCAGAAGCAGTGTGTCATTGGTGTGTCTTGTGCCAACAAATTAATACTGGGATAAAGATAAATGTTGCCTAGAGCCACATTGGCAGATCAGAGGGTCCTTTCAATTGGATTCAATTGGGTTTTGTGGAGCTGTCTGTGTAATGGGTTGAGGTACATCTTAGTTGTTGTGTGCATCTTTGCTTGATGGGTGGAAGCTTATCCAACTAGAATGAGTGATAGCTTCATAATTGCAAAGTTATTTCTGATGTAACTCATTTCTAGATCCGGATTTCCAAATATATTGGAGTCGGATAAAGGAACACACTTCCGTAACAAAGTCATGAAATTGTTGTGTTCTGCCCTGTGTGTTGATCAAAGACTGCATTGTAGCAAATAACGGGCCTTTAAAGGCAAGACTTGGTAAATGGTGTGCTTCAACATCTTTGAAATGGCCCAATGTATTGCCTTTGGTTCCAATGAGTTTACACACCATTCCCGATAGGAGAATTGGGTTATCGCAACATTAATCTTTTTGGCGAAGACCGATGTGCTTCCCTTTTGTGCCTTCCATTACATTGATCAATATAACAGAGGACTTGATCCTTGACTACTGTAAAGGATTGGCTGATGTGGTTCATTCTGTGTCTCGTCAGGTTGAAGCAGCAACTGCACAGACTTTGAAAGACCTCTGCCAATATATGATCCCAAGTGATTGGGTGCTTGACCAAAAGCATGTGTGGAAAAACTGTCTTGACTCTCGGTGGCATGGACCATATCAGGTGATACTGGTGACAAAAACTGCTGTGAAGCGTGGATGAGTGCCGAAATGGGTCCACACTTCCCATACCCAACGAATCACAGGTCCCTCTGATGAAACAGCTCCTCTCCCAGAAGTTTTTCCAGCCATGACTGAGAGGTCACAGAAGAGTGCAAGCCACACTGTGAAGGTTCCTGAAGGATCTGAATACCCACCAGATCAGGCGGGAAACAACCTTTACATCACGGTCATTAGGCCCCGATGCCTTTACAATGCGGTCATTACAACAACCACTTTGTTACAACATGATGCCATTATTACGCAGTTCATTACATTGACTTGCAGAAGATGGCACTCTAACATAAAGAATAGTATAATTTACTATTCCAACACCTTTCCCACTCTTGCGTAGGCTGGAGTTGGAAAAGTAAATTATACATTCCTAATATTACGGCGTCATCTACTGCAAGTCGATGTAATGACTTGCGTAGTAATGGCATTGCGTTGTAACAACACGGTCATTGTAACGATGGTGTTGTTACATTCCGCGTAGTAAAAGCATGCGTTGTAACATGCTATATTCAATCAGGCTGTGGGGGGTCAAACTACACAAGATCCTGGTATATACTCTGATGGAGAGGGTAGCGCTGCAAGTGGTATCTAGTCTGACTCAGCAGAAGAGACTGGGGTGGAAATCGGTCACGTGCAATCAAGGAAGGAGGATTCTGCAGATGAAACACGGCCTGTGAGACAAAGGAGAAGGAATCTGAGACTGGCATCCGAAAGAGAACTTGCACCAATAAGTGAATCTTTGGTGCCTCATCTAAGTGAAGTTGAGCAACCCATAGGAAGTGCTGGGAGATGCAGGAGAACAAGAGTGTCGTGTCAGAGATATTCCTCTCCTGAGTGGAGTATCTGATTACAAATGCTGGGGAGAGCGAGGTCTGATATTTCAATACTGATTGTTGGGATCTTGTTGAGAGTTCCTGGAATCGAGGATAGTGCACTTCTGTCGTTGACTCTGCTGTTCCCACCGAGTAGAGTGGCTTACGGACTCTGATTCTAGAAGACATTGAGTTTGTAAGCTTCGGAGCCCCACAGTCTCCCCAAGAGATTGCAGCATTGAGAGTCAAACAATTACGAGTCATTGAAGAGATTGGCTCTGATATCATAAGGGATGTAAATTGAACTTTTGAACTGTAAATAAGTTGCTTGAAAAATGATAACCTAGGCTTGAGTTGAAGAAGAACAAAAATACAGACTTTTTCATTTAAAGGAAGAAAGAGGGCTAGGGAAGTCTTCCAACATGTGTAAATATTACCCAAAGATTGTTAAAAGAACTTTCCAAGAGTCAAGGAAAAGTTGCTCAAGGACTTTGTTGCACGTGAATAAGAGGTGGAGAAAAGATACTTTGTGTGATTGATCCTGCAATCTGAGCCACTTTGAAAACGGAGTCTGGAAATTCGAATCGTAGGTACAAATATATTTTAGGTACACTCATTGTAGGAGTAATCATAGTAATAGCTGTAGTTATCATTGAGTCAATTTTAAGCACACACAAAATTAAGGGACAGGGAGTTGGGGCACCTTAGAAACCTACACCTACCACTGCTGCCTCACAGAAGGGTACATTAGGATCTGAAAAATGCTTAATACAGCAAACTAATCGCTTTCATCATGTAGATTTGTCTAATGGTGATTATTTGCTGAATGCTTATACTACGTTGCTTCATGAATATGTCAAACTACGGACGTGAGAGATCTGTATGTGTTTATGCAATTGCAGGCTGCAGTCGAGGAAGGAATTAGATACCATCACTTATCCTTGATGTAAGGTATTAGTTCTAGTTTGCTCCTTAGCATGTTTTATGGAAGTGGCCTTTGTAAGTACTATTTCTCAAATTATGATGTCGTACTCTCAGAAATACCGGTCTATAAATATTTGAACAAACACAACTATTATAAGCAGGAGGAGCGAATGCGAAAATATTTTGTACCCACAGTAACATGAGAGGCTGCTTATGCGCATAGACATAACCTAACCTGCATATTAACAGACATTGAAAAGAAATTTGTAGATCAAATAGAAGATAGGCACAGGGGATTAGCTGTTAATTTTAACAATCAGGATAGTAAGTTTAAATGGACCAAAGAGGAGTTAGCTCACAAGGCTAACGGAAGCTATGGTCCTATAGTTTTAGATTGGGAACAATGAGGTAAGCTTTGCATACATAAAGTTCAGAGTTGTTATGACACTGTATTTGTGGGACAAAGTGTATGTGACCATACCTTTCTAGTCAGTGGTCCTTGAACGACGTTTCTGCAAGAAGTTGTACAGGTGGTGCCAGGAGTAAATTGTTTGTGTGGGAAGAATGCGTATGTTCGGCTTTCGAACTATTGGCATGTGGCAGTTGTGTTATCAAAGATATATCATGTGCAAGATTTTGAAGGTTTGGAAGGAAAATCAAACCATAGACAAAAAACGTGGACTGAGTGCTGTTAAAGTTGTGGGAGACATATTTGGAGCGATGAAACCTAGGTTAGGAGTGGTGCTAAACAACATCAAGATCAGGAAGTTGTCTACCATTGTGGATATGTTGTCGCTTAACACAGCTCAGCCATTGCTACTCATAGATGGGGAAATGGTTTCGTAAGGTCGATGGTGATGCAAAACCGTCTTGCTCTAGATGTGTTACTGGCAAAAGAAGGCGGAGTCTGTCGGATGCTGAAGGTCCACAGTGTTGTACTTATGTCCCTGATAAAAGTAAAACTCTGAGGGGATATATAGGTAACATCACTGAGATACATCATGAAATACATGATCTAGTAACTGATCCCTAGGTTACTGCAACTGTATACTTCTTCCTTGGATGACGGTGTCCTACCCCCCACTACTATGGAGCAATAGTCACGTCTTTATTAAAACCTGATAGGGAACCGACTGAAATTATATCTTATAGACCTCTCTCGATTCTTAGTACAGAATACAAGATACTCATAAAGGTTTTAGCATTGCGGCTACTTCCACTCTTTCCTCGATTGATCCATACGAATCAATGTGGATTCATGCCCCAACGGAGCACTTCTCTGAATATTCGTCAACTTCACCTCTTGTTGGTTGCTTATCTTTAGAAGTGCGTCAAGCCTTTGATACCCTAAGCTGGCCGTATATGCTAGCTGTATTGTCCAAATTCGGTTTGGCCCAGTCATATTGTAATTGGATCAAATTGTTATATACTAGTCCTACTGCCCGCACTAAGACGGGCGCAACCATCTCTCCCTCTTAATCTATCTCCCGGGGTACGCACCAGGGTTGTCCTTTATCCCCCCTCCTCTTTGTGTTAGCCCTCGAACCTCTTGCGCAATATCTGCGTCAGGTCATGATTCCTTATGGCATCCCCTTGTGTGGAGTGATACACTCTGTATCACTATACGCTGATGATATGTTATTATACTTCTGAGATTTGGATGCCAATAAACACACAATAGCCGCTACCTTTACTTGTTTTTGTGAGAAATATCTGGCTTACGTCTTAACGCCTCTAAACCAGTCGCCTTCTCCTTCTATAATGCTTTTACTTCTCCCTCTTTGCAATTTGGTCAGATGCAATTCAGAGTCGAACCTGTTACTTTTAAATATTTAGGAATTATTTAACATATAAAGATCCAACGCCGATACCATAGATGGTAATGTATCATGCACCATTAATTTGCTGCGTTCCCAGATCACCTTATACATTGCCATTGACGGTGGCGGGCCGCTTGGCGGTATCTAAAATGGTTATGTAGCCCCGACTCCTTTATTATTTTGTGAACCTACCGGTTGTCCTCCCGGCCTGGATTTTTAAAGCACTTGACACTCTGTTGTCTTCCTTGATATGGGGGGCGGGCAGACACAGATTAGCATTGGCTAAGTTGCAACTACTTAGTGCTGCGGGGTGTATGGGGCATCTGATTTTAAAACGTATTGTATAGTTGGACAATTACAGTGGATGGCATACTGGTTGGCGGATAAGAACTTATTTGAAATTGGGCCCTCCCCTGATTTTTTAAAACAAGGAAACCTTCAATCGCTGTTAAGCCCGGGTGCACAGAAGCTGCGTGATCCTCCTTATCTGCTGCATGTTGCACTACATTATTGGAAACAAGCTTATAAATTAGCAAAATTGCCATTTCCGTATACCTGAACATCCCGCTCTGTGGATTGCCTACCAGGAGTGGGATAATCTTGATGAATCAAATAAGTGGATGGACACGGAAGGGGGTGGGGACAGTTGGTGATTTCTTCTTGGAAGGCCACATGATGCCCCACGAAGAGTTTGTACATACTTACTCGGTGCCTGGAACCTTGTTTCTCACACATGCTGCAATTGTGCACTTTATTCCGAACTATTGGTTTATAGATCAGAGAGAGCCTCCAACTTTTCAATTGTTGAAATCGCTCCACGTATTGGGGCACAGCCGACACTTGGTGCAATCGCTCTATTGAGGCTTGAGGGAATATTTACATATTCTATTATTGCATCTCAGGCAGAAATGGGACATGATATTAGGGTGGGAGTTAGATGACAGAGAATGGGCCCAAATTTTAGAATACCCTGGGCGAGCCTCTCGTAATTGTCGTTTAAAAACGATTCAATTATTCATATTGCATAAAGCGTACCTTGCTCCGACAATGATACAAACAATGTTCCCAACTGCATCCTCAGTATGTCCAAGGTTTGAGGCGTGAGAGGCTGATTTTATTCATATGATATGGTACTGTCTGGTGCTGTGGAGGTACTGGTTAGAGGTTGTCCAGAGTCTGGTAGTACTGACAGAGCGCACACCATGGGATACAGTTGAGGCCTGACTCCTTGGGCCCTCTCCCCAGGAAAGCAAAATTGTTACGTCGATTTGCAGGCTTAGCTTTGATGCTTGACAAAAGTCTGATTACGCAGCACTGGAAGTCTAATTCAGTGCCCTGTGCAGGCAATTGGCATGAGGAGGTGGTCAGGTGGGCGGTTGCCGAGAGGGAGACTTTACAACTTGAAGAGTATAGGGGACTGCCAAAACGGCTAATTTCTTTAGATTGGGTGCACCTAGTGGAACTATTTAAGGCTGCCATTGGGGATGGGTTGGAGGACTCACAGATTGCAGTTCAGGACTATGGTACAGGTGTCTGATTGCTATTGATATAATGCCTGTGCTCACGCTTCCCTCGTGCCTCCCTTTCCTTCCCTTTCTCTCCTACTCCAGCCCTTTCATCCTTCTCTGCTCTTCCCCTTCTGGGGCCTTCCCCCACGCCCCCCCTGCGCTCCCTTCCCCGGTGGTATCAGACCTGACAGTCACCAGATACAAGAACACCTGCTGGGTGTATTGTCTTTGTAGCGGCAAATGGTTTAATTGTTTAGTTTGGGTATTGTTGGGGTGGGATCTCTTGGGTGGGGGTTTAAAGGATTACTGCGACTTGTCGATTATATTTGTGTCTTTATTTAGTATACAAATATACAGTTTATACATTGATGTTGATAATGATGATGCACTTCATGTAGTGGATTCACTCAATACATGATTTGACCCAGGATACATGCATGATTAATGCTATCTTGTCATTGGAAATGTAACCAAAATAATTACTCTCGATTGTGTATACGCATATATATCATCTGCAGGACTCAATAAAGATATTATTTTTTAAATGAGATACATGATCTAGTAACTGAGGGAGTTTGGGATAAGATTGGTAAGTTGGTTTGCTAACCTAGGAAAGGTAATTCTTGGATGTATCTTGAAGCCGATTATAATTGTTGTAGTCTGTGTTATCATCTTTGTGGGTATGACAAGAGCATACAAATGGCACAAGGAGAGGCAAGTGGAGATCTCCTTTAGGGAAAGAGAGAGAAGGGTGGAAAGACTACAGGACAGCCTTTATGAGAATTTGGAGCAGTTGGAGGACACTAGCTGTAACATCTGTTTAGATTGGTCTACTCTACAGGGATTTTGGAGTGTTTGTGATGACTCAGAAGCACAACAACAGTACAAAATGAAGAAAAAGGCAAAACAACACTAAAGAGCAAAATAGGACAGTACAATTACGACAGGGCTACCAGGGGAAAATAGAAGGCAAAGGGCTCAATAACTGAGCAGCAGTACAGAAGGGGCAGTGCGAGCGCAAGGGCAGCAGCCTTGAACTTATACCAGCGCCACAGGACGCGTTTGCACAGTGGTGAAAGAAGGGGGCATGGCCTGAGGTGACATGTCTGCAAACACACCCTTTGGCGCATTTTAAGTTAGGGAACTAATTCCCCTTCAATCCCGAGGGACCCTGGGGGCCAACTCGTTTTAAGTTAGAGGATTAATTCCTCATCAATCCTGGGGTTCCCTGGGGCCAACTAGACCACCAGGTACCTCCAGTATGCGCCAGGGGGCTGCGTTGCAGAGAGGTGTTCAGAGGCCATGCCCCTTTTTACAGCACTCTGCAATGCAGCTCCGTGGTGCTTACTGGAGGTACCTGGTGGGCTAGTTGGCCCTCAGGGACCCTCATGATTGACAAGGAATTAATTCCCCAAATTAAACCGCACCACAGGGTGTGTTTGCACACATGTGAACTCAGGCCCCGCCGCCTCTCTTCACCAATGTGCAAACGCCCCTGTAGCATGTTTTAAGTTGGGGGATTAACTCCCCTTGAATCCTGAGGGTCCCTGGGGTGCAACTAGCCCACTAGCTACCTCCACTAAGCGCCACAGAACTGTGTTGCAGAGAGGTGTAAAAAGGGGCATGGCCTCAGAACACCTCTCTGCAACGCAGCCCCCAGGCGCATACTAGAGGTTCCTGGTGGGCTAGTTGGCCCCCAAGGACCCCCAGTATTGAAGGGGAATTTGTTGCCCATCTGCAAACGCGCCAGGTGGTGCGTTTGCAGAGTCCTGAAAGGAGGGGGCGTGGCCTCCGGCGCAATGTCGGTATTAATATTTTTTTTTAGAAGCCCCCCTCATTTTCTAATTTTTGTGCCCTGGGGACCCCATCCCCCAGGGCCTGCCCCCTAATTATTTTTTTTATGAAAAATTGGGACAGGGGCCCCCTCCTGAGGCCTTAATCAGCCCCGGGGACCCCTTCCCCTGGGGCATGACCTTTTCTTTGTTGTTTTTTGCTTGGGGGGAGGGGCCTGTGTTGCCCCCCTCATCCGGCCACTTGGCCATCCCTGGGCCATCCTTTCTATTTTATTTTTGTATTTTTTATTTTTTGTTGTAATTTTTTGGGAGGGGCCCGTTACCCCCTCCCGGCCATATGTAGCCCAAGGGACCCCTTGCCCCGTGGCTGGCCCTCTCCGTTGGGGACCGTGTTGGGGATCCCCAATCCCCCCACAGTCCAGCCATCTCCCCGTGTCCCTCTGGAGCGGGCATTGCTTTTCCATATGGGGAGTTGCTAACATGCAGCTTTTATTAGCAGCTCCCCATGTGGAAAAGCAATTTGGTTTGAATAGCGGGAGCCTTTTGCCATAGCAAACTACAGTGTCCTAGGGGTGGGCACCCCGGGACACTGCAGGAGCCGGTCTTGGGGGGTGGCGGACCCCAGGGTGGCGGCCCCCCTCCCACCATTTTCCAAAGCGAGGTGGTGGTCCCCCATTTCAATATTTAGAGCCCCGGGGAGGTGGCAGACCCTGGGATGTGTGGGGGGGCTTGAGGGGGCCATGTTCCCCCCCGCAATTATTTATACTTTGCCCAGGGGATGGCAGTCCCCGGGGCAGTGTGGGGCGGGATTGTGCCCCCCACACTTTATTTTCAACATGCCCCCGGGACTTGGCCCCCCGGGGGCTAATTAGCATTGAAGCGGGGGAGCCCGCGCTTCGTTTCTTTTTTTTTATCAGCTGGATCCGCGCACCCTGCGCAGATTTTGCCAATTTAAAAAAAAAACATTTTTGGCCCTGGGGGTCCTTGTGGAACCCCCTAAGCAGGCCTAGGGGGTCAGGGTGATTCTACCTTGCCCCCTTTTGCGTTTTTTGTGTTTTTTTTCCTGCTTTCTTGTGCCTCGGTTCTACTGATGCACAAGATGGCTGCCAACACTTCCTGGTTTGGAGTGTTGACTGCCAATTAGCATACAGCTCTTGCTCGGCAGGGTGCGTGGATCCTGCGTAGCCATAGATATACATGTGATTTTAATTTTGATTTTCTCAGTAACTACTGAACACATTTATACCATTTAACCAAAATGCATGACTCTGAACCAAGGTCTACCTTTCTGTCAAATTTGGTGTAATTCCGTTCAGTAGTTCGGGCTGTAGCTGCGACTAAAGGTTCCTATAGGAAATTGCGTGGGGAAAACACATTTTGGAACCCCCCTTTTTTCTCGGCCCCCTCTTGATGAATTACCCCAAGACTATCAGGATAGGAGCCGACCGGTGCGGGCCATAAGTTTTGAAAATTTTGCGTAGATTCGTCAACCGACACCAAAGTTATTCCAAATAGAATGTTGCGGATTTCCTATGGATAATAGGTCCTAAATATAACTACCTACTGGCAACCGCCAGTAGGTAATATATATATATATATATATATATATATATATATATATATATATATATATATATATAAATACATATATATTACCTACTGGCGGTCGCCAGTAGGTATATATAGTTAGGATTTTTTCTCTATGTAACTTTTGAAAATTCTATGTCTAATAACTTTGGCGTTTGTGGACGGAATCGGCTCAAATTTTCAGGAAAATGGCACATTTTGTTTCTGAGCAGCCCCTGAAAATTTGGGGGGCTTCCGTCAAGGGGGGGCCGAGAAAAAAATGGGGGTCCATAAACGCGTTTTTAACATTGAGTTTTCCATAGGGCGTTTGTCCTCACTTTTAGCTCGAACGGCTGAATGGATTTGCACGAAACTTGGCAAAATTGTAGGGACTGTTAGCCCGATGTGCCTTTGCTGGGTCTCAATATATGTGCTCCAGTGGATTTTGAGAAATTAACGTTCAAAAAAACAGATATATCTGTGACAGCGTCCCGGATAGCGCACCAGTTCGCGTACTTTTCGCGTAACGGAGCTTTGCGAAGCGAAGCTGATTGGCTCTCCGGTGTCTGTCAACATTCTAAACAGTCCGGAGCGGCCGCCATCTTGTCTCTCGGTAGGATCGAGAGACAAGAGGAGGAGAAAAACGAAGGGGGAATTTAATGAAAGGGGGCAAGGTAGACCCCTCTTGACCCCCTAGGAATGATGTTGGGGTTATTAAAGGGTCCCGTGGGGCAAATAAAAAAATATTGATTTTTTGCGGTAGAAGCGCTTTCCGGTTCGCGAACCGGGTAGTGAACCGGGACGCGAAACGGGAATTCGCCATTTTGTGTTTCGATTTAATTAAATTACAAGATGGAGGAAAAACAATGTGAGAAATGGGTATAAGGGGGTACAGGAGACGTATCCTGACCCCCTATGTTTTCTGAGGGTGGCTGAGGAGGCTCATATATGTTGATACTTGTCTTCCAGTGGCTGCGCGTGAGCGTTTTTTTTTTTTTTTTTGCTGCGTGACGTCTGTTAACGTTCGATTCGAAGGAAATCAGGAAGTGTTGACCATTTTGACACTGCGAGTAAATATATTGTTAAAAAATAATTGTTATAAATTAATTCGTATTGATAAACATTGTCTGCGCCATCTTGCTTTTTTTCCAATGCCACACTTTTGTCGTGCACGGCAGCCATTTTAGATGCCTTGACCAGACCCACTCTCTGCACGCCGCCGATCCTCAGCATGGCTCCCCACCCTCGCAAGCATCTCCCCCACGCACTGGTCACCCCCGCTCTCTGTCTTATGCATGGGCCATAAACCTCCCCCCATCTGCGCTGCTCTTCCCTGAGAATCACACCCTGTGCCCGCCCGACACCACCCTTTCACCCTATTCACTACCGCACCATCTGACATTCCTCTTCCTTTGTGTCTGATTGTCCAAGCCGGTCCCAGGCTATCACGTAGCCCTGCGGATGTAGTTTATGGCCTCAACTGTAAAGAATCACCCCTCTTCAAAGGAGTTACAGTAGATCAAGGCCCCCACCCGATGAGATACGTCACACCACACACGTTCCTACTATCTGATAACGATCCTGTATTGTGATTGGGGAGGGGATTCTCACTGTGAGGGTGTGTGGGACCGAGCCTGAAGCGGAAGATTCCAGGGATGCCGTTTTGTACATCAAAGTCTTCAAAATGATGTGTCACATTAAAAATATATAGCACTCCAACAAAGTAGTAGGATTATAACACTTTAATAACTTATAAATATATACATCGCAACAAAAACAGTAAATAACTTAATTTTTTTTTATTAAAACAGAAGCAACAATGGTCAGTAGCGGTCTGTTGTGCGAATAGTCACAAGGCAGCACAACGTGCTGAGTTCTGGACGGCACCCAGGTGATGTCACCTGGGTGCCGCACTGGTTTTGGTATCCTACAATGCTGCTCCGAAAAACGGCGTGGGGCGCCCCGGGGGCGGGGGGGTGATGGGGAGGCGGTGTGAACGGGCCTCCCCAGGTGGAGGCTCGTCTGTTGTAGTGGGGCGCCCCTTTAGCGTTTCACTTGCCATTTAGCGGTTTTCCGCCCGCTTTTGCTGCACTGTGCCTCGTCAGTAGCGGTCTGTTGTGCGAATAGTCCCAAGGCAGCAGAACGCGCTGAGATCTGGACGGCACCCAGGTGATGTCCAGTAAGTTGCCGCACTGGTTTTGGTATCCTACAATGCTGCTCCGAAAAACGGCGTGGGGCGCCCCGGGGGGGGGGGGAGGCGGCGTGAACGGGCCTCCCCAGGTGGAGGCTCGTCTGCTGTAGTGGGGCGCCCCTTTACCGTTTCAGTTGCCATTCCGCCTGCTTTTGCTACACTGTGCCTCATCCGCCATTCAGCTGTTTACCACCCGCTCTTGCGGCTACAGCGTCTCGCTCACCATGTAGTTGAGTTGCGCCCACTCTTGCGGTGCAGCGATAGGCGGCTGTCACAGGACTCTTAAAATGACGGCCGGCTCTTCGGATTTGGGCCTGGTCCACTAAAATGGCCCTTGGACACCTTGGAACTCGGACGCTTGTCTGCTAGGGCTTGGGCTCCAATCTCAAAAGCGTCCCCTCAGCCTTGAAGATTCTACAAAAGTCTTGGGGGCCCCCGACTCACGCAGGCTTCCGGTGGGGAGCGGCTGCCATGATTGCTTGCGGAATGGCCACGACGGAGCTACGAGATGGTGGTGCTCTCATGCTGACGCCAGCTTCAGTCTGAAACATCCAGAAACACTGTAGACTATCAATTTGATGAGTTCCGGTGGAGCCCCAACGTGATCCGGTAGGGAAGAACTTGCCCTCCCCTTTTTTGAGTGATGGTTCTTGTTGCCTGTCCCCTCTGTTGTCATCTAACGGAACCTTTTTTGATTGCCGAGTGAGAAAAAAAAAGGTGGGTCTTTCATCGTTTGGGAAAAAAAAATGTTTTAATCCAATGAAAAGTGTTATTTTTAGGTCATATGATCAAGTCTTCCATCATTAGGAAACCAAAAGTAAAATGAACCAATGAAAAGTTTTATAAACAAATCACATGACCTGTTATGCGGCTTTGGGCTATAAAAAGCGTACAAAACCCGTTGGCCCATGAGGCGGCGTCAGTAGCGGACCGATGTGCGAATAGGCCGAAGGCAGCACAACGCGCCGAGATCCGGATGGCACCGAGGTGGTGTCCAGCAAGTTGCACTGGTGTGGCCATCCTACAATGCTGCACCGAAAGACGGCGTGGGGTGCCCGGGGGGAGGCGGCGCGAACGGCCCTCTTCCGCCTCCCCAGGTGGAGGCACCTCATCTGCAGTGCGGCGCCCCTTAGCGTTTCACACGCCGTCCAGCCGAGTTGCGCCCACACTTGCTGCTACAGTAGGCCGAAGGCAGCACAACGCGCTGAGATCCGGATGGCACCGAGGTGGTGTGGGGCGCCCCTTATCTTTTCACTCGCCGTCCAGCTGAGTTGCGTCCGCACTTGCTGCTACAGTAGGCCGAAGGCAGCGCCGAGATCCGGATGGCACCGAGGTGGTGTCCAGCAAGTTGCTGCACTGGTGTGGCCATCCTACAATGCTGCGCCGAAAGACGGCGTGTCCAGCTGAGTTGCGGTCACTCTTGCTGCTACAGTATGCCGAAGGCAGCACAACGCGACGAGATCCGAATGGCACCGAGGTGGTGTCCAGCAAGTTGCCGCACTGGTGTGGCCATCCTACAATGCTGCGCCGGAAGACGGCGTGTCCAGCTGAGTTTCTCCTGCTCTTGCGGTACAGTGACTCGAACGCGCTGAGATCCGGATGGCACCGAGGTGGTGTTCAGCAAGTTTCACTGGTGTGGCCATCCTACAATGCTGCGCCAAAAGACGACGTGGGGTGCCCGGGGGGGGGGAGGCATCGCAAACGGGCCTCTCCCTCTTCCCCAGGTGGAGGCACCTCATCTGCAGTGGGGTGCCTCTTAGCGTCGTGCCCGCCATCCAGCTGAGTTCCGCCCGCTCTTGCGGTACAGTGACTCACCCGCCATCTAGCTGAATTGGGGTTACTCTTGTGGTGCAGCGATAGGCGGCTGCAACAGGACTCTCAAAATGATGGCCAGCTCTTTGGATTTGGGCCTGGTCCACTAAAATGGCCCTGGGACACCTTGGAACTCGAACGCTTGCCTGCTAGGGCATGGGCCCCATTCAGGAAAGCGTCCCCTCTTTTGACTGATTGTTCTTGTTGCCTATTTCTTCTGTTGTCATTTAACGGAACATTTTTGGACTGCCGAAAATGGTTCTGGTCCGATCGCTGGGTGGTGGAGACATTTTGACTATATCCTGGACCTGCCCGGCCGCGCCCAAAATGGCGCCGGTATAAATGGGACTCGTAACTCCTTGTTGTGTACTGGTTGCCCAACCTTGATATCACGAGATACGTATGCAGTTTTGAAGCACATGGCGAGCAGGGACGAGAATTGATTGAACATTTTGACATCCCTATTGATATTAAGTTCTGATGTGTTATTGATTACTGTACTATTGAAAGTTCGAATTAACGTCACCCATGGTACTTGCCCGCAAATGTATATCTAGATAATTTTATTGTAACTGGCCCTGTCGTACTTTAATTATAAAATGTACGTCCACTGATTCCGTAAATGTTAGACACCTTAGTTCTTGAAATCTAATGGGTCGCCCGTTACGTTCTTCTACAGTGTAAATGTGCCTTCATCATATACGATTCCAGTTTGCTCCGTGGCCGGCCCACGTGGTTATAGGCCCGTATTTGTATACTGACATTTTCACAATAAAGGTTTTTTTAAAAAAACATGGTAGTAGTACCTACATTGGTAAAGTTTTGAATAATAGCCACTGTTTTCGAATCAGTAAAAGGCAAGTGAAATAAAGCAGTCCAATTACATGACTGTTAAAAGGTATAATACGCAGGAACGCAGTAAAGAAAAATGGTCAAGGGCTGTTGTGTTTTCTACTCCTGCAACATAAAGTGATCGATAAGAATCTGATATTCATGCCTATCAGCGACTAAGACAGCAGGCCGAGCCTCTTTTGCTCAACGGCTCCCTCATGGGACGAAGAAACGCCCTTTTTCTCGAAAAAGGAATATTTTACTTGCAGGACAGTTGTAAATTTCCCGGGAAAATACATTAGCCTGTAACATTGTTAGTGATAAACTGTAAATGCATCTGGGTCCTTTGCTTTACAAGTCAGAGTGCGAAAAAAAAGGTGGGGCTTTCATCATTTGGGAAAAAAAAAATGTTCGAAAGCAATGAAAAGCGTTATTTTTAGGTCATATAACCAAGCCTTTCATCATTAGAATAACAAAAGTAAAATGAACCAATGAAAGTTTTATTAACAAATCACATGGCCTGTTATGCTTACGTTACGCGCTGCGTGCCGCGCTCTGGATCGTTTCCGGGAAGCTGCGCCTTGCGCACCGGAGCACTTCCGGGTGCGCTAACGCGGCGCGTCATATGACGCATTACACGACAACGCAGGTCCAGAATATAGTCAAAATGTCTCCACCAACCAGCGGTCGGAATATAACCCCTTTCAGCAGTCCAAAAAGTTCTGTTAAATGACAAGAGAAGGGACAGGCAACAAGAACAATCAGTCAAAGAGGGGAGGGCAAGTTCTTCTCTACCGGGTCACGTTGGGGCTCCCCCGGAACTGATCGAATTGGTAGTCTACAGTGTTTCTGGATGTTTCAGATTGAAGCTGGCGTCAGCATGAGAGCACCCAATTCTAAAACAGTAAATGCTTGGATAACAATGAATCAAATGTAGAGGGAAGCAGGCACGACGGGTCACAACGGGGGCAAAGGCTTACGTTACCTACCCTTCACTATCTGCAAAGAGAGAATACTCCTAAAAGAAAAGAGGAGGGGGGGGGGGGCAGCGCTCAAAGCACATCAGTGTGCATAAATACGAAAATGTTTTTACCTACCACGTACTTGACATTTTACAGCTTTTGATATTTGCTATTAAAAAACCATTGAAATTCACTGAAATAACCATAGGTTATAGACCATATATAGTTAGGGATTCGCAATTACAAAACCTTAATTTACTCGCACAAAACCATAGAAATTCGCATATATAGTTAGTTGCAATAACTATATATCGCGCACCCGCAATCCACTGCTGATGATGTCACATATTACATCAATCATGACATGGTCAGTGACATCACTGATGACATCACTGATGACATCATCCAGTGTTTGTATGTTTCTGTAAAGTTAAAATATGTCTTACATATTGAAGAATGAGTGGATGTATAAGTGTCTGGATGAAGGATTTAGTAGGTGCATGACTGACTGTATGAGAGAGTGATTAAATGTGTCTCACTGAGTGCATGGGTTAGTGACTAAACTGTCTTAATTTGTGCATCATTATGTCTGTTGTTCTGTAAACTGCTGCATGTGTTAATCAGTAGCTATATGAGTAACTATATGGGTTATTGATTGGTTTCCCAAGTATTTGTATGGGAGACTGAGTATGTGTGTGGGTGGCTGGGAGGTGTATGACTCTGTGCATAGATGTGTGAGCAGTTGATTCACTAGATGTATGGGTTCAAACGTGCATGTGCTGTATGGGCAGTTGACTGTGTGCATGAGTGTATTGGTGAGTGAATGGATATCTCAGTGCTACATGTCAAAGTAAGTACATATGTAAAACACAGTACATGTGAGAGTTGACATATATAAATAACTGAGCATAAGAGCCAGTGAATGTGAGAGTGGCTGTATGGATCATTGTGAACTTGTATCAGGGATTGTATAAGAGAGTAAATATGTGTTAGTATATGTTTGAATAAGTAAGGTGTGTATAACTGTATAGTTGAGAAAATGGAGGTGTGATTGATTCTTGGCATGACTGACTAGGTGTGTGAGTAACTCCATGGATGAGTGACAGTCTGTGAGTGTCTGTTTACACTGATTGTATCTAAGGTTATATTAGAGTCTGAAGAGGTTCATTGTATTATCACATAAATGATATCATCAGTGATGTGATCAGTAATGTCAAATGAGATGTCATCATTGATGTCATCAGTGATATCATTTGAGATGTCATCAGTGATGTCATCAGTGATGTCACTGACCATGTCATGAATGATGTAATATGTGACATCATCAGCAGTGGATTGCGGGTGCACGATATATAGTTATTGCAACTAACTATATATGCGAATTTCTATGGTTTTGTGCGAGTAAATTAAGGTTTTGTAAATGCGAATCCCTAACTATATATGGTCTATAACCTATGGTTTTTTCAGTGAATATATATATATATATATATATATATATATATATATATATATATATATATATATATATATATATATATATATATATATTGTTGGACCCGGCCCTTTGGGCAGGTTCACCCCTAGACTTTTTGCTTTTTCCTAGCCTGTTTATGGAACCTGGTGTTGGTGATTTTAGGCCTCTGCGCACTTTTTCACTGTGGTACAGTGTAAAGTGCTTGAACTCTCTGTGAATGAGTAGTGAGTGACCTGCCCTCCCATAGGAATGAATGGGGAATATGTATGCCCATGGTAGTTCCTGATGTGTGGGGAGTGCAGGGGCGAGTTTGGTATGTATGAACTCGTGAGAATGAATGCTGCAAAATGATATATGCGGCATGACTGTGTCTAGTCTAGAAGTACTACTTTTGGAAGTTGGCATATTTGTGTAAGTTGGTGCTGGCGTGTGATTGGCTGGTGAGCCTGGCCCAGAGTGCCTGGGCCTGCTTGTGGATTGACTGTCTGGTTTGAGGATGACAGGGGCTAGAGAGCCCAGGAGGTTGTCTGAAGTCAGCCCATGGATGAAAGGCAGCATCTGCTGCCAGGGAAGTGGGAGGAGATGGCACCTGATAGTGAAGGGCTGTGCCTGCCTAACTACAAAGCTGGCTCCACCTCCCGCTGGGCGACTGTCACCTCTGTCCCTGATACTGAAGGGACTTCCCTGTAACCAGTTCTGGCTGGTTCCCACACTGCCTGCTTCAAAGGACTTCAAAGGACTTCAAAGACTTTTCTGTGTATAAGAAGGGGCTGTGTCCCCTTCCAAAATGTTCTTGTTTCTGACTTGAATCTACCAGGGGCGGGCGCTGCCAAGCCCCTGGATGCCTGGAGGACTTCTGGGGGGACCCCTCTGTCTTGCCTGGGCTGAGGGGGGGGACTTTGCTGGACTTTCTGCCCCCCTAAGCACCTTGGAGTGCTTTTTCTTGGCTATAGCGCTTGGGAGCGCTGGATTCGTCCTTCTTAGCGCAGGGAGCGCTTTAAATTTCCTTTAGCGCTTAAGAGCGCTTTATTCCTGCTCCTGGGAGCGCTGTGGATTGTCATTTAGCGCTGGGAGCGCTTTATTTACTTTGCAGGTGCCCACCCTGCTTATGGTGGCCCTAGCGAGTGCCCACCACGCTTATTCGCTATTTTTATGATTTATCACGAGGGAGCCCACTCCTCGAATAGTGATTCCCCGCCTACGAGTGCCTGAAACGGGCCGCCGCGCTGCCCGCGACGACCCGGAAGTGCTTGGCTGGCCGGCCAATCACAGCGCGGCCGGCCGGAAGTCCCGCCCCGCAACCTGAGAGAGGGGAAGTGCGGCCGGGAGACGAGACGGCGCGAAGGAGGACAGGAAGCTGGCTGCCCGGTTCCCCGGGGCTCCCGAGTGAAGGGAGACCCCCGAGGAGAGAGAAGAGGTCTGGCGCTTGTCATGAGAGCCCCGGTTTGCCTGAAAGAAGCGCCGGCAAAGGAGAGCCCAGCAGAGGAAGCCGCGTGTGAGGCAGAGCCCGCCCCTGAACAGCCGGGTGAGTGTTTGAAGGGCTGGGGGTAGGCGGGGAGCTCCGCGAATGGCAGTGCCTGATCGAGGCAGTGTTCGAGCGGCCCCATGGCAGCGGGCCGCTCCTCTCTTCTTCCCGTGGTGTGTGCTGAGTCAGGGCGGCCCCGGATGGCAGTGGGCCGCCCCACCAATTTTGCAAACGAGAAGGAGGGGCGCCGGGACACATTGTCGGTGGCCGCCCCCCCCCAGTAGCGCGAGCTTGCGCTCCTTGTTCGTGGGAAGCTGCGAAGGCTTCAAGGGCGGCCCCAGCTGGCAGTGGGTCGCCCCAACATGTGTGAGCCCACTGAGGCTCAGAGGGGCCCTAATTTGTTTAAGAGGCTGTTTGGCTCCAGAGAGGGCCACATTAGATCAAGGGGGCGTCGGGGCACATTGTCGGTGCCCGCCCCCTCCTGCCACCGAGTGTGAGGGCCAGAGCCTGAGAGCTCCAACGCTTTGGGGGCATGTTTTGCTGTAGAGCCTGTGGGGCTCAGGTGGCGCAGATTTGTTCTAGGGGCTACTGAGAGCCCTGCCACAGGTTTTTGTTCCCCAGCTGCCCAGCACTTTGTGGGCAGCTGCCACGTTTAGGCTTTTGTACTTTGTGACTGGCGCTGCTTGGCAGCGCGCCCTGACATTGGACACAGGGCATCTGAGCCCCAACAAGGCCAGTTGGCCTAGGGACTGCCACAGGTGGTGGCATATGTAAGTTATGCGCAATGTGATTCCTATGTTTTTAATAGTAATTGCCTACTGTGTGTTTTTGCGCTATTGTGTTGTTCTGGCACCTCTGAATGTTTTTAGGCATCATGTGTCTTTCTTTCCATGCGCTGCACCTCTGAATGTTTAGTCATCATGTGTCTTCTTGCGCTGCACCCCTGAATGTATTTTATTGCATCATGTGCTTTATTCTTAACACCTCTGAATGTTTATAGCATCATGTGTTTCTCTTTATTACTCCTCTGAATGTGTTTTATGCATCATGGGTAAGGTGTTCTGGTTTATACCCCTAAATGTGTTTATTCTTAGGTGGTTGTCCTTTTTAGTACAGGTGGTCCTAGTAAGGTCCTGGTTCCTGTTACCAGTGGATACGGGTTGTGATCTTTGTGATTACCATTTTATGTTTATTATTACTTATTCTAGAAGTGCTATATCTGAATATGACAGTGGCCCATGTGGCCCTGTCTTGTGAATAATCCCATGTGAATATTGCCCGTGCCAGTTGGCACAATGTATATGTGTGATTTTATCTTATGTGTTTTTACAATACAAAAGTTATTTTTATAATAACCTTGTGTGGAGTCTCTTTTGTGGTGTGCCTAGTATGTTGTTGCTGTTGTGCGCTGGCGCAAATGCTTTACACATTGCTTCCGAGTTTAGCCTTGCTGCTTGTGCCAAGCTACCAAGGGGGTGAGCAGAGGTTATCTTGGCGTGTGACTTCCTTGCCCTGACTAGAATGGTGGTTTCTGCCTGGCTTTGGCGTCAGCCTTAGCCTACCAGAAATAGCCAGGTCTAACATTGTTGGTCAGCGGTGCGGATTTGGACTTGTGTTTGCGCAGTGCCATAGCGACAACTGGCTACATTACAAAACTCTGCAATTTTTTTCAGATAGTCACATGTTTGGGATTATTGTTTTTGATTTTTTTCCTCAAGAGTGTCATTTTCAAATGTGTTTCTGCGCTTTATGTTTAGTGGCAGATGAGAGAAAGTGACAGGGCAGGACGCCAGTAGAGGGGGAGGTTCCCATAGATTAGGAATCCCTTGCTGGGTCCAGTGTCCAATCCCAAATCCTGTCCCTGTGTGGGTAGATGGAAGAGAGGGAGTGTGAGGAGAAAAGACTAGCTCAGGAGGGTGGTTGTTCCCTGAGTGTAGTGTGTGTGTCTGGATTCCCCAGTGTGGTAGGATCCAGTGGTGGCAGCTTAAATGTGTCCAGTGTGTTTTTTTTTTTTTTTTTTATGTATTTTATTATGCAAAAGCACCTCACAAAGTACAAATAATCGCTCGCCTACAACCCATCTCGGGCCGGCAATAGGTCTCGGTGCAACAACAATGACATGTACCATGACACATTAATATCATAGAGTCCAATGTAAGAGCTCGCCGGAGGTCAGTTGAGGCAGGTCCTCCTCTGTAGGCTTGTACCATCTGCAAAGTAACGTGCATTTTGAATAAATGGACAAAGCAGTACATTTTTAAATTTTCTCCCAACCAATCCCCAACCCTATAAACACCCCACTCCCCTTAACTGGTCCCCCATTAGTGCTCCCCGAGTAGACTCTCAGGCGTCACTATCACCTGTCGTATCTAGTGCGGCATACCACTCTCCCTCAATCCAGAGTGCCTCCCCCCTGATCTCACACCTTTGGGGATGGGGTATCTCCTACCACCTATAGAGCGCTAGTTGTGCGGGGGAACACCCCAGTCAGGTGAATCAGGTGGCTCTTGCATGGCACTCCCTCGTTCCTCCCCCTCTCCCTCTTCCGAGACATCCCCGTCCGGCTTGGAGGACAAGTAGGTCTGGTACAGCCCCCAGAAGTTCTTGGGGCGACTTCTGGGCGGAAGGAGCTCACTGTATGTTTCCGCCTGCGTGTTACAGTACATCATGTCGCTAGCCCACCGCTTGAGTGTAGGTAATGGCCCCCTCATCCAGCATAATGCGACTACCCGCTTCGCAAGGAGCATTCCCATGCCCACCAGTTTCCTAACCGAGACGGGGATCAATTTCGTGTACCCCATTAGAGCAAGGGCTGGGTCCATTGCCAGGTCCAACTCCACTATAGTGCTCATTTCAGCGAATACGCCGGTCCAGTACCTCTGGACCCCCGGGCAGCTCCAGGCTAAGTGCAGAAAGTCCGCAACCTGGGCCTGGCACCTCTCGCAGTATGGGGTGTCGCGAAGACCGTACCTGTGGAGCCGTTCCGGTGTATGGTATACCCTTTGCAAGAATTTAAAGTGGACCAAACGGTGCCTCCCGTTCAGGGAAATGCGCCTGGTGGCCGCACAGCAGTAGGCCCACATGCCGTCATCGACGTGGGTGCCCAGGTCAGTCTGCCAGGCTAATCGCGCCCTCGTGTAGCGCAGGGCCGTGTGCTCGTGTCCTATCCTGTATAGTCTAGTAATCAGCTTCTTCGGAGATACGGTGTCTATGACATACACCAGTTCCGGGACTGCGGGGGGTTCCTCCATGTCAGGGCCCAGCAGTTCCAGTAGGGCGCTACGGACCCGATGGTACTGAAAGCGTTGAAGCAATGTGGAGCTCTCCCTCCGATGCGAGATCTGTGCCCACGTCTTCACCTTCCCATGCACAAATAGGTCCCCCAAAGTGTGTGCGCCTAGTTCGTGGAGGGCCCTATGGACACCCGGTTCCGCCAAGGTCGGTAGCCAGAGCGCCCATTGTATAGGCATGTTGGGAGCGTACATCAGCTCTTTGTTTTGCCTCTGCAAAATGGAATGCCATGCGTGATTGGTGGACAGTAGGGAGTCCAGCACGCCAACCCTGCGGTCTTTGGGGCCACAAATGGTAGCAGGAAGTGGAGTAGGGTCTGCGAACAACCGTTCCAGGATCACGTGCGGAATGTCTTGGTTGCCATGAATCCAAGTGTGGAGGTGGGAGGCCTGCGCAATCCTGTAGTAGCGCTCCAGGTCCGGGGCAGCTAATCCCCCCTGCTCATACGGTAATTGCAGTACCTTCCATTGCACCCTAGGTTGTTTCCCGGCCCACGCCAATCTCACCAGGAGTTTGTTTAGAGTTGCGAAGAAGGCTTTCGAGAGGACAATTGGAAGATTATTAAATAGGAAGAGAAACCTCGGGAGAATGACCATTTTCATTAAGGCAACCCTTCCCATCAGAGACAACGGGAGCTTAATCCAGAGCTCAACGTCGTCCACGAGTTTGCTGTATGCAACCCCGTAGTTTTCCCTCAGCATGACGTCTGGGTCCGTGTGAAGCATAACGCCCAGATATCTTATCGGCTCGGTGGACCATTGGAGCGGGTAGTCCATCTCGAAGGGGACAGTGATTGGGGTCAGTGGGAAGGCGACTGATTTCGCCCAGTTAACCTTCAGTCCGGAGAGCGCGCCAAACCTCACAACTTCCCTCAGTACCGACGCAAGATTATTGGCCGGGTCCCTGACATAAAGCAGGGTGTCGTCCGCATATGTGGAAATACCAATCTTGTAGGTGGGGTAGTTGATGGCTTCATACGAGTGGTATTCCCGGATCGCACACGCCAGTGGCTCCGCCACTAGGGCGTAGAGTAGCGGGGAAAGGGGGCACCCCTGTCTCGTGCCTCTGCTGATGGAGATCGGCTCCGAGACTGCATCACCCAATCTGACTCTAGCCGTGGGCTGGTGGTAAAGGGCGCCCAGCAGTTGGAGGAAGAGCTCTCCCAGCCCCAGATTCTGCAGTACCTTGCGCATGAAGGGCCACTCCACAGAGTCAAAGGCCTTCTCCATGTCAAGAAAGACCGCAATGGCTTTGGTGTCATGCCTAGTATGCTGCATGGCTCCCATGACCGTGCGAATATTGTAAGTGAGGTTCCTAGCCGGGATGAACCCAGCCTGCTCCGGGGCTACCAACTCAGGCGCCACCAGTGCCAGCCTGGTCGCCAGCACTTTTGCGTAGAGTTTAGCGTCCACATTAAGAAGGGACAATGGGCGGTATGAACCCGGCAGGTCGCTGGGCTTACCAGGTTTAAGTATAGTGACAATAAGTGCCTCCCGCATAGAGAGTGGCATAGCGCCGTTCTCGCAAATTTCGTCAAAGAGGGCGGAGAGGTGGGGGAGCAACTTATCTTTGTACGCCTTGTTAACGCAGGACTCGCAACAATTATTACCAATGGTGAGCGGAACACATATTCCGCCCCAGGGAACTGACAGCATTCCTATCTTTAATCTCTCTAAATACACACTTGCACAAGAAGAGCTATCATTACTTATGAAAGGGCTTTCTTTTGTGCCCACAATCCCACCCAATTACATGGATCTACAAACAGAACTAATGAGATTCTTTAGACGCATACGTCTACAGGCCTTTTTTCAGTTGCATCCCACACCTGAAAGGGTCACCAATACTCCTTTTCGTCCACCATCTATTTTTTCACCATCTGCCAGTATGATTCCCACAGAAGTGGTCACTTTTGAGAAGGTAATTTTGAAGGAACTGCAAAAACTCCAAAACAAGAAAATGTTTATACCCTATAACATTTCTAGGGAAGAGAAAAATGCCATTTCCCAACTTAAAACTAATGATAACCTTATAATCAAAAGTGCCGACAAGGGTGGAGGTATCGTATTGCAAGAAAAAGCCGCATATGTTTCAGAAATAATGCGACAACTTGACAATAAGGAACACTACAAGAAACTGAGTCATAACCCTACCAAAGAAATCCAGAGTCTAATACAAAAAATCACGAAAGAGGGACTTGAAGCCGGTTTTCTATCGAAAAAAGAGTACAATTTTCTGAATGTAAAATCACCTAGAACTCCGGTAATATACACGTTACCCAAAATACATAAAGATCAAAAAAAACCGCCAGGCCGTCCTATTGTTTCGGCATGCGGATCCATCCTGGAACCATTGGGTTCTTACGTAGACTTTTTTATTAAAGACTTTGTCCCTTCCACACAATGCTATATAAAGGACTCAATGCACATGATTAACATGATCGAGCATCATCCATACAACCCTGCGACTGAAACTCTCGTAACCATGGACATTGAGTCCCTATATACTAATATTCCACAGACTACAGCATTGCTAGTCATCAAAAAAATTTTGGATTCACGACCTCGGCCTCATGCTGTACCCAGCATGTTCATCCTCCAACTCCTAGAGATGTGCCTTACGAGGAATTTTTTCCTCTTCAATGGCATTTTCTATGAACAGATCAAGGGGACCGCCATGGGCGCAATTTTTGCTCCGAACTTGGCGATTCTGTTTATGGATGAAATAGAGACTAATGTCATTAACAACCCCACCAATCCTTTCTTACCAGGAGTCAGGTTTTGGCGTAGGTATATCGATGACATTTTCATCATTTGGACTGGAAGTGATGATTGCCTACGCCAATTCCTACACTGGCTAAACAATAATTGTTTGGGCCTCACCTTCACCATCAGCACTGACCATGACTCTATCTCCTTTTTGGACTTGTCCATTTACCATAGCGAAGGTTCCCTATTGACACGTCTCTACCGGAAGCCCACTGAAAAAAACACTCTTCTGGCCTACAACAGTAACCACCCGAGAGCCCTACGCGACTCACTCCCATATTCGCAATTTTTGCGAATTAGGCGTAACTGCTCCTGTAAAGAGGATTACTTCCGAGAAGCTACCACCTTGGCAACCAAACTAAAAGATAGGGGGTACCCAAAGAAATTAGTCAAAAACGCCACCAAGCGTGCATGGTATTGCCCCAGGGAAGTCTTACTTACACCAAAGGAAAAGACTACCTCTAAACGCATACCTTGCATATCCACTTTTTCACCCATTTCAAATCAACTAAGAAAAAGTATTCTCAAGCATTGGCCAATACTAAATACAGGTGCCCTCTCTATGGAGAAACCCGTATTTGCCTTCAAAAAGAGTAGAAACCTTAGGGATCACCTTGTAAGAGCTGCTCTACCTGCTCCTCTACCATCTTCTACACTTGAAAATGTATGGGGTCTGTCCCCCATTGTTGGGCATGCAAAATGTGGCGGATGTAATAACTGTGATACCACAATAGAAGGAAAAAGTTTCACTTTTAACAACATCACTATACAATGTCGTTCCTTCTCCAATTGCAACACTTGCAATGTTATTTACCTAATTTTGTGCCCCTGTCAGAAAGTGTATATAGGGCAGACCAGCCAAAAGGTAAAAATTCGCATTGGACAACACAGGAGCCGCATCAGGTGCGGCACCCCGAATGCACCATTAGTGGAACATTTTGCAGCTCAAAAACACGCCGATAATGAACTGAAATGGACTGTGCTGAAAGTATTGAAACTCCCTCCGAGAGGTGGAAATATGGGACAATTACTGAATAAAGAAGAACTGAAGTCCATCATACAGTTCAACTCCATCCAAGATGGCCTTAACAGGACTGAGGACTGGACAAGCCTAATATAATCTGTTCATTATGATCCCTTCGAAGCATGAGCATATGAAATAATTGTCTGTCGTTAAGAATGTAACAATCTTTGAAATGTCAGTCGGTTTTGCAATTGTCTGATTTGTAACAGTACGAGCTTGAGACCATGGGCACTGCGAACCACTTGATGGCAACCTCACTAGCCTGTCCCCTCCTCTTTCACTTCATCGGTGTCTCACCACTCCAAAATGGCGCCCATACCGGCACAACCCACTGTTAAGTCGTTTGTTGTCCATCACTGTCACGGGGCACGACGGGCACCCCAGCCCGTAATTAACTTAAATAGCTGACCTTCCCTGGCTTGCACACCCAGCATAGGCACTTGCATTGGGTACTCCGAATTTTTGGCTCTGAAAGTTCACCATTCCAAGATGGCGACTGACGCCGGCCACTAACTTGTAGCCCGCCCTCACTGTCTACTCTTGTTTCGATGTAACATATTGGGCGTCTTCGCATGCAGACGCTCACCATTCGGCTATTACGCTGCAGTGACGGGACCCCATTGCGGACCCTCTACGAGCAATTTAAGGTAAGCTCTTGACAGAATCGCGGCCCCCTAATGGATTCGAACGAGTCCGTTAACACCCACGACATAATCCATGTGCGTTTCTCATTGCAGGCTCGCACGGAAGAGGCCATTTCCATTGAGCGCCTTACTAGTAAACCGATCCCCGGTTACGGTAATTTATTGTCCTCACTCATCACCACTCACTCGCCAATTGCCCCACACTCCTATTCTCAACTCATAATTCTCTGTTCACAGACTATCACCCCACTTTCAACTGAAGTCCTGTACCGAGCCCACGCTAAACGCCAGGCTCACCCGGTAATGTTGGTTTTTACTCTCATTGCACAAAAAGTGTCACCGTGGTATAATTGCAGCACTTCTAATTTCGGATTATAATACCTCCGTTTTAGGTCACGAATAAACTCGATCGCTGTTGGCCGATTTTTATCCTCATTGTGGTACCTCGGAATCGTCACCCGGTAATTGTGATTTTTTAATCGTAATAGGCAGTGTGTGTAATTACCCGTCACACACGAACAATAACCACAATAAATCCTTTCAGGTCTCAACGGTAATTGGAACTGATTGGAAGCTTGTTCATCCACGACTGGCCCCTCCAGCCCGGCTCGTGGTAATTATCCCCGCTAATTCACTCCGATCACCACCAATACAACATATTCCCCGCCACCTAGCACCACCTCCACATAAATATACGCGGTATGTCTTGTTCGCTTGTTCTATTGTCATGCATCCCAAACACGAGCACAATGAGATCCGTGCCCTTTGGGAACACCCGACTGCATATGCACACGTTGCACCTTGCATGGAAAAACGGCTGTTGACTGGCACTTTAGCCTTTTAGCACTTACACTGTAAATATTTGATACAGAAAAATCCTTCTTTTTCTTTTTCTTCCTGTTTATACCCTACAGGCTCACTTGACTACTCAGGCAAAATCAATTCTAGTCCTGAAGATGATCCCACTATATTATTGGAGATAGGGATCGAAACGTTCGTCGACTGTTTTGCAGTACTGCCCGTTATATGATTTTTAATTTCCCGGCAGTTACTGTGGGTTTGTGCTTATTCAAGAACCTCTTGCATTGTATTATAAGCCACCCTTTTCTCCTTGTTTGCCTGTGAATTCTTTGTCCTTTCCTTCTGTATTGTCTCCCTTTGACTTGGTACAGGCTTGTGCCCAGTTATCAATGTGCGAAATGTTTTCGCTTTATGTTGTTTATTTTCACTACTTTGAAAATAAATACTTCTAGGTCCGGCTGGACACTGAAGAAAAAACACAGTCTTTATTTTTAGCCTGTGAAAATTAATCCTTTAGATATCATTATAAACCTAGGACCTTTGTAAAATAAAATTTGTAAAAGGCCACCGTCAGACCATCTATCCCAGGGGCACTGTCCGCTCTCATGGTGGCCAACGCATCGGATATCTCCTCGCAGTGGATAGGGGACATCAGGAATTTCCTCTGCCAAATCTCAAGGAATGGCATCTTGATATAGCTGAGGTAATGGTCAATTTGATCCTCCACCCCTGAGATTTTAGTGGTGTATAGCTCCTCATAGAATCTCCTGAATTCCGCCAGAATGTGTGCCTCCTCCGTAAGTGTCTCCCCTCCTCTGTTTCGCATTTCCGCGATTGTCTGTTTGCGCCTAGTGCCTTTCATAATCCTGGCAAGCAGTGGACCCGGTCGGTCACCCTCCCCATACGTGCGCGCTGTCGCATATTTTCCTAAATGTCGTACCTCCCTGTCCGCTTCCTCGTGGAACTCTTTCAAAAGTTCTTGCAGGGTCTCATCCCCAGGCAGTTTCGGGTCAAGTAGCTGGCGGCGTTCATAGTCTGCTATCTGCCCCTCCAGAAAGTTCAGCCTGTTCCTAATTGCCTTGAGGACCCCGGAGTGCTTCGCCATGACCACCCCCCGCACGTACACCTTAAATGTCTCCCAAATCGTCCCGAAGCTGTCCACTGAGCCCAGATTGGTGGTAAAGAAATTGTCTATGTCCTCTCCCAGGTCAGCCCTGAAAGCCTCATCTAGCAACGAGTAAGGTGGAAAACGCCACGTGAACGGCGGGATTCTCTGCTGGGGAGTGTGCAGCTCCAATAGCACCGGGGAGTGGTCCGACAGAGTGCGGGGAAGCACACTGCAGCTCCTGACCATGGAGAACAGGGAGTGTGAGGCCAGCCAGTAGTCAATCCTGGTATGGATGTTGTGGTACGCTGAGTAGTGCGTGTACCCCCCCTTGACGCTATGTCTTTCTCTCCATACATCTACCAGACCCAGCCTCAACATTTCTGCCTGCATGTGCTGCGCTGCCGCCGCCGGGCGCCTGGCAGGGCCCGCAGACCTATCTAGATCAGGGCTGAAAGTAAAATTGAAGTCCCCACCCCAAACCATATTACCAGCGGACCATTCAGTGCAATGTTCCGCAACCGTTGCATAAAAGTCAGGGGAGTCATAGTTCGGGCCAAAGACATTCATGACCAGGAAGTTGTGGCCCTTGCCTGTGCACTTGCTCAACACAAACCTCCCCTCCGGGTCCGCCTTCACCAGGGCAAGGGATAACTTAGTTTTCGGGTTAACCCAGGTGAGGACTCCTCTAGCGTGTGTGGTGAAACCTGCGTAAGTGGAGTGTCCCTGGAGCCCCCTGTGTGTTAGCATCTTGCTGGTGTTGGGCAGATGTGTTTCCTGCAGCAGCGCCAAGTCTATGTGGTGTCTCTGTAGGTAGTGCAGCACCTTGCGGAGTTTCCGGTAATCATTTAATCCCCTCACATTCCAGGTGATAGCCCTGAGGGACTCCGAATCACGTAGTAAGTCTGCCTGTGTCGTGTTAGCCATTAACAGTGAAAGAGGACATCAATTGTAGTGTAGTGACGAGGGCCACCCCCCTCCGGGAGCGGCAGCCGCCCACCCACCCTGCAGAACATAACATTTTAGAGCACATGTCGGACCTTTCCCCAAACATCCCAAACATCCCCGAACTCAGAACCCCCGTTGCCCCCCTCCGCCCACAGTCAACCAACCCCAACCTGGTGTGACCGAGATCCCTGCATTCACCCCCCCCACCCGTCTTCAAACTTCCCCAAGCAGTCTCAAGAAGAGCCGCAAGCACTATAAGCGCCAGGGCAGAGGTAGCACACTCAATGTCCTAATCGGCCACAGTCCGGTCGTTCCTTCTGCGCAATATCAATAGGCCGCCCCTACGCCAGCGCCCCCAATTGCTAGTGCGGCTTTAAGTAAGGAGAGCAGTATCGTACTCGCCTTAACGGGCTTTCCCCCCCCCCCCTCCCCCGGCTCGCACCGACCCTTCCATGTGGCAGGGCCCCCGCAACACCACCCCGGATCAGGCTAATAGTGTCATGGAAAGCGCCGCCCTCCACCATAACCCGTGTGGCTTGTGCAGATCTCACCCACAGCACCATGTCCAGAAGTCCGCTCACAGCAGTGATGCACCCCGAGTGGGCTCCCCCCGGTCCAACAGACGAGGATTATCGCAGGGGCTAGTTAGCCGAGCCTTCAGAAGGGACCACTGCGCCCCCCCTCCTCACTAGTCCTGCTCATCCAGGTCTTCATTGCCAGTACGCTCCTCCGCAGGCGCCGTCCGGTCCCCTCGGTGCTCCTTGATCCATTGCTTCAGGGATTTTTGCAGCTCCTTGGGGTCAGTGAAAAAATGCGAGTGGCCCTGCCTGTTGATGCGCAGCTGCGCCGGGTACAACATGGCGTAGTCCAAGCCCAGGTCTCTGAGTTGCTGCTTGTAGGGGACGAATCGCCGTCTCTCCTCCTGTACCTTGGAGGTGAAGTCAGGGTATAACGAAATGTTCATCCCCTCGTACTGCAAATCCCCCTTCTCTCTAGCGGCCCGGAGGGCAGCGTCTCTGTCCCTGTAGTTGAGGAGTTTCGCTATTATCGGCCTAGGGTTCGCACCTGGAGGAGGCCTTGGTCCCAGGGTGCGGTGGGCTCGTTCCACTATAAACATGGGGGAGAAGGTATCGTCCCCCAATAGAGTTTTAAGTAGTTTCTCATAGTTCCATTTTCCCCGTTTGGGTCGACTCCGCCACACCCGTGACACGTATGTTAGATCGCCTGGAGCGAGCTTCTAAGTCTTCCGATTTTTCCTGTATCACCTGGAGCAGCCTTCCAAACTGCTTGCGATCAGCGTCCCAAGTTGTTTGTGCCTCCTCCGCCTCCGTCAGCCTGCGCTCTGCCATGTCCAGCCGCTCCGCATGCTTATCCACCCTCTCCGTCATTCGGTCTATCCGGTACGCCAGGGCGTCAATCTTGGTGCCAATGGCCGACATGCCCTCCTGTAGGCCCTTCTCCATCGTGTTGAGCATACCTTTAATTTCTGCGCACAGTGCGGTGCTCGGGTCTGCAGCTGCTCCCGGGGACTGGGCCGCCGGCGGCTCCGGCGCCTTCTGTCTCCTCTGATCAAACGAGAGTTTCGTTTGCGTCCTGTCGCCCTTGCCCATCGCTGCAGCGGATAGGGAGGCCAGTGTCCACAGGCCTTATAGTGCCGATGGTCCCCCAATGGGACGATGTGGGATCCTTCCCCGTGCGCAGGCCGGCACTGGAGGCCGTCCGCCCAGGTCCCTGTCGTGTTCAGGCCTGCTTGCCCAGCGCTGCCACAGGCCGAGGTAGGCGCTCGTCTCTTTCTCTCCCCCACTGAGTGCCTCGGTACCAGGACGCCCCCAGCCAGATTAAGGGTGCAGGGCTCGTGATGGGGGTCCTCTGTCCCAAAGCCGCCCGCCTCTCCTTGAGGCTCCCTCCGAGCGGTCAGGCTGCCAGGCCGGTCTCCCCGGCAGAATGTAATGGCGCCCGTGACAATGCAGGGCTCCGCCGGCGCCACGTGTGCGCTCCCGGCAGGTCTGCTATTCCGCCGGCGCTCGCTCGAGTCCCCCAAGCTCTTCAGGGTGTGCAGCTGCCACAGCAGGGGTCCGCCGTGTGGTCGCGGTGCTCCGAAGAGGTCGCGGCTACTGCCGGCCGCGGTGTACGCTCCGTAGCGGGACGGCCTCACCCAGTGGCCGCACGTCGGGTGACGCAACTCGGCCTCGCGTCTCAGGACAGAGCGGGGATCCCGGCCTGGTCCGCAACTCTCCGGTCGGTGGCGTCGCCGGGGGGACCCGCACACGCAACTCTCCCAAAGTCGCGTCGGAGGTCCGCGGGGGGTAGGGGAGGCAGCCCCCGCCGGAATTCCACAATTTTCGCCGCTTTTTGAGGATAATTAACGAATGATCGGCAGCGCTACCGCAGAGCTCCGCACTTAAGCGTCCACCATGAACGCCGGCTAGCTCCGCCCCCAAATGTGTCCAGTGTGTTAATTCCCATTCCCCGCTCCCAGAGTTTGGTACCTGTGTCACGTGTGGTCAGGTTGAGTGATCAGGGGTGGTAGAAACTGCCTTACCAGTCCGAGGGGGGGGAGTGTGCGAATGAGTGATGTGCTGAACTGGAGGAGTTGGTGTGAGTTTTCTTTTTGTTAAAGAGCTTGCATGAGAGGTGTACCTTTGGTGGTGTGCAGGAGGTCCTGCAGAGGCACTGGACAAGAAGGTGGATGTCTGGCGGTGTGCTAGATGTCTTGCAGAGGCATTAGGAAGTGGTTCCAAAAGGAGTGGCTTGTGTATCTGATGATCCTGTGAAGGGGAAGAGGTTACTGTGTAACCCAGCTAGGTCCCAGTAGTATGGTAGGGGTGTAGGGGCTCACACCCTGTCTCAGTGGAGGCAGAGTGAGTGTGGGAAGGTGTGTCCCACGTTGGCCTGAAACCCTATCTCAGGGCCTGGAGGGTTCCCTAAGGGAGCGCCAGGTCAGGGGCCTAAGCTGTACATAGGTCATTTGAGGAGGATCTTCCTGTGTCTAGAGGACGGGGAGTGTCTGTAACCAGAACTCCGGCGGTCCTAGTGTTGGGCAGTACCGCTCCTAGTGGAGGGTGCAGAAGTCCTGGCTCGCTGAGCATTTGACCGTCTAGAGTTCTTGACCATTTGTGGGGCCTCTGGAGGTCGTTCCCCGAGGAGGGGGGAAAGCCAGGTTGGGGTGTGGCCTGACCTGGAAGGAGTACTGAAGGAAAGTGTGTCACTGATACGCCGCTGGCGTGTGCTCTGTCTAGCCTGGGACATACTGAGAATTACCCTGTGATAGGGACTACTGGAGGAGAGTGTGTCACTGATACGCCGCTGGCGTGTGCTCTGTCTAGCCTGAGACATACTGGAACTGGAAAGAGGTGCAGAGGGACGGTGTCCTTACTTCTGACCCCGGTGCAACCTGAGGGTTTAGATCTTAGGTTGGGAGATTAGGAAACTTCTAGGTCAAGAGGAATCTCTGCCAAAGTGGATCAGCTGAAGAGACTGAGGGGGCTGCCCTTGCTGTGTGTTCTGGGGCTCACCTGCAGTTTGTTGTTTCCACTAAGGTAGAGGAAAGGGGACTGTGCTGTGTCCCCCCACCTGCTTGAAAAGGGACTGTGCTGTGTGCTTTGTACCTCAGAAGTGGAATAGTTTCCAGGTGGTAGACCAGTGATGGAGTAAGGTCCTGATCTGGTAGGAGAATTGTGTTCTGGTGAGTGCTTCTCTGTGAGGGTGCGGAAACCCAGAAGTAGAGGTAGGGTGGGGCATTCTTGCCCGTGACCTCTGGTCAGCCTGAGGGTATGGTCCCTAGGTTGTTGGATCAGTGGTAGTTGTAGCTACACTGAGAGAGAGAGTGGAGAATGGCTATTGTGTGCCAGGGGTTACTACCCCCCACTCTGTGGATTAGTTAGGACCTGTGATTTGGATGGCCTATGGCCTGGTCTTGGCTGTGGATGACTAGGGAGTACCAGTGGGGTATCCTAGTTGTGTCAGAGAGTTATTGTTTGGAGGAAACCATGTAGGTTCAGAGTGGCGTAAAACCGGAAGGTGTCCCTGCTGTGCGGGTCCGTGTCCGTGTTTTGTCGCCCAAAGCAAGGAAGCCCATCAGTGGAGTGATTGGTCTACCCTGCGTTTTGGCTGGAAGGGGGTTGTGTTGGACCAGGCCCTTTGGGCAGGTTCACCCCTAGACTTTTTGCTTTTTCCTAGCCTGTTTATGGAACCTGGTGTTGGTGATTTTAGGCCTCTGCGCACTTTTTCACTGTGGTACAGTGTAAAGTGCTTGAACTCTCTGTGAATGAGTGGTGAGTGACCTGCCCTCCCATAGGAATGAATGGGGAATATGTATGCCCATGGTAGTTCCTGATGTGTGGGGAGTGCAGGGGTGAGTTTGGTATGTATGGACTCGTGAGAATGAATGCTGCAAAATGATATATGCGGCATGACTGTGTCCAGTCTAGAAGTACTACTTTTGGAAGTTGGCATATTTGTGTAAGTTGGTGCTGGCGTGTGATTGGCTGGTGAGCCTGGCCCAGAGTGCCTGGGCCTGCTTGTGGATTGACTGTCTGGTTTGAGGATGACAGGGGCTAGAGAGCCCAGGAGGTTGTCTGAAGTCAGCCCATGGATGAAAGGCAGCATCTGCTGCCAGGGAAGTGGGAGGAGATGGCACCTGATAGTGAAGGGCTGAGCCTGCCTAACTACAAAGCTGGCTCCACCTCCCGCTGGGCGACTGTCACCTCTGTCGATGATACTGAAGGGACTTCCCTGTAACCAGTTCTGGCTGGTTCTCACACTGCCTGCTTCAAAGGACTTCAAAGGACTTCAAAGACTTTTCTGTGTATAAGAAGGGGCTGTGTCCCCTTCCAAAATGTTCTTGTTTCTGACTTGAATCTACCAGGGGCGGGCGCTGCCCAGCCCCTGGATGCCTGGAGGACTTCTGGGGGACTCCTCTGCCTTGCCTGGGCTGAGGGGGGGGGGACTTTGCTGGACTTTCTGCCCCCCTAAGCACCTTGGAGTGCTTTTTCTTGGCTATAGTGCTTGGGAGCGCTGGATTCGTCCTTCTTAGCGCAGGGAGCGCTTTAAGTTTCCTTTAGCGCTTAAGAGCGCTTTATTCCTGCTCCTGGGAGCGCTGTGGATTGTCATTTAGCGCTGGGAGCGCTTTATTTACTTTGCAGGTGCCCACCCTGCTTATGGTGGCCCTAGCGAGTGCCCACCTCGCTTATTCGCTATTTTTATGATTTATCACGAGGGAGCCCACTCCTCGGATAGTGATTCCCCGCCTACGAGTGCCTGGAACGGGCCGCCGCGCTGCCCGCGACGACCCGGAAGTGCTTGGCCGGCCGGCCAATCACAGCGCGGCCGGCCGGAAGTCCCGCCCCGCAACCTGAGAGGGGGGAAGTGCGGCCGGGAGACGAGGCGGCTCGAAGGAGGACAGGAAGCTGGCTGCCCGGTTCCCCGGGGCTCCCGAGTGAAGGGTGACCCCCGGGGAGAGAGAAGAGGTCTGGCCCTTGTCATGAGAGCCCCGGTTTGCCTGGAAGAAGCGCCGGCAAAGGAGAGCCCAGCAGAGGAAGCCGCGTGTGAGGCAGAGCCCGCCCCCGAACAGCCGGGTGAGTGTTTGAAGGGCTGGGGGTAGGCGGGGAGCTCCGCGAATGGCAGTGCCTGATCGAGGCAGCGTTCGAGCGGCCCCATGGCAGCGGGCCGCTCCTCTCTTCTTCCCGTGGTGTGTGCTGAGTCAGGGCGGCCCCGGATGGCAGTGGGCCGCCCCACCAATTTTGCAAACGAGAGGGAGGGGCGCCGGGACACATTGTCGGTGTCCGCCCCCCCCCAGTAGCGCGAGCTCGCGCTCCTTGTTCGTGGGAAGCCACGAAGGCTTCAAGGGCGGCCCCAGCTGGCAGTGGGTCGCCCCAACATGTGTGAGCCCAGAGAGGCTCAGAGGGGCCCTAATTTGTTTAAGAGGCTGTTTGGCTCCAGAGAGGGCCACATTAGATAGAGGGGGCGTCGGGGCACATTGTCGGTGCCGGCCCCTTCCTGCCACCGAGTGTGAGGGCCAGAGCCTGAGAGCTCCAACGCTTTGGGGGCATGTTTTGCTGTAGAGCCTGTGGGGCTCAGGTGGCGCAGATTTGTTCTAGCGGCTACTGAGAGCCCTGCCACAGCTTTTTGTTCCCCAGCTGCCCAGCACTTTGTGGGCAGCTGCCACATTTAGGCTTTTGTACTTTGTGACTGGCGCTGCTTGGCAGCGCGCCCTGACATTGGACACAGGGCATCTGAGCCCCAACAAGGCCAGTTGGCCTAGGGACTGCCACAGGTGGTGGCATATGTAAGTTATGCGCAATGTGATTCCTATGTTTTTAATAGTAATTGCCTACTGTGTGTTTTTGCGCTATTGTGTTGTTCTGGCACCTCTGAATGTTTTTAGGCATCATGTGTCTTTCTTTCCATGCGCTGCACCTCTGAATGTTTAGTCATCATGTGTCTTCTTGCGCTGCACCCCTGAATGTATTTTATTGCATCATGTGCTTTATTCTTAACACCTCTGAATGTTTATAGCATCATGTGTTTCTCTTTATTACTCCTCTGAATGTGTTTTATGCATCATGGGTAAGGTGTTCTGGTTTATACCCCTAAATGTGTTTATTCTTAGGTGGTTGTCCTTTTTAGTACAGGTTGTCCTAGTAAGGTCCTGGTTCCTGTTACCAGTGGATACAGGTTGTGATCTTTGTGATTACCATTTTATGTTTATTATTACTTATTCTAGAAGTGCTATATCTGAATATGACAGTGGCCCATGTGGCCCTGTCTTGTGAATAATCCCATGTGAATATTGCCCGTGCCAGTTGGCACAATGTATATGTGTGATTTTATCTGATGTGTTTTTACAATACAAAAGTTATTTTTATAATAACCTTGTGTGGAGTCTCTTTTGTGGTGTGCCTAGTATGTTGTTGCTGTTGTGCGCTGGCGCAAATGCTTTACACATTGCCTCCGAGTTTAGCCTTGCTGCTTGTGCCAAGCTACCAAGGGGATGAGCAGAGGTTATCTTGGCGTGTGACTTCCTTGCCCTGACTAGAATGGTGGTTTCTGCCTGGCTTTGGCGTCAGCCTTAGCCTACCAGAAATAGCCAGGTCTAACATATATATATATATATATATATATCTAGATAGATAGATAGATAGATAGATAGATAGATAGGTAGGTAGATAGATAGATAGATAGATAGATAGATAGATAGATAGATAGATAGATAGATAGATAGATAGATAGATAGATAGATAGATAGATAGATAGATAGATAGATAGATAGATAGATAGATAGATAGATAGATAAGATATATACATATATATATCTATTCTTATATTACCTACTGGCGATCACCAGTAGGTAGTTATAGTTAGGATCATGTTTCCAACGTGTTTTTGACTTGCCTGTATCTTCGGTGCCATTTGATGAATCTTCACGAAATGTTCCAAAAAAAAGTCCACGGTGATTCTAACCGTACATGGAAAGTTTTGGGGTGCTCTGCAAAGCGGGGGCTGAGAAAAAGGGGGGCTCATTAGACACACATGCAGCCCAAACCGCTGGTTGGAAGTACACCGAATTTGGCAGAAAGGTAGCTTTTGGTTCACAGTTACGTTTTTTGTTCTGTCAGTAGTTTTTGAGATATTAAACGGAATCAAATTTTGTATATATTGGGACAAGAATGCTCAGAGGAGCTGAAAGTCCTTGTACTGAAATCTGATTGGCTGCCAACACTTAAACCAGGAAGTGTTGGCAGCCATCTTGGGACCCTGCTTCATCTGAGTCCCAAACAAAAAGATTTCTTTTAAGAGAAGGGGGTAGGGTAGGAATACCCTGCCCCCTTAACCTTGGTCCTGGCACCCCGTCAGGGCAAAATACCATTTTTTTTTATTTTTGCCAAAAAGCGTAACAAATCCATAACCCAGGTGAAAATAAAAAAAAGAGAAAATCACTGACTTGAAAAAACAACCCTGGGTGGTAGAGGTCCCAGGGATTTTTTTTTAATGAGAGGATCACAAAGGGCCCTACTCCTAAGGTTCCTTGAGCCCTGGGGACCACCACCTCCCTGGGGTTTAATTTTCATAACAGGAGAGGAGCTGTGCATACCCCCCTATTGGGCTTCGTAAAGGCTCCGGTGACCACCACATTCTGGGGGTTTACATTTTTATAAAAGGAGAGTGGTCACACGGGCCCCCCTCCTGGGCTTCTTAGAACCCCCGGAGACCAACACTTCCCTGGAGCCAAATCACTTTATAAACTGGGAGAGGGGCCGCACAGCCCCCCCTCCTGGGCCATGTACGGCCCGGGGACTAACACCTCCTTATGGCCAGCCCATGCTGAACAAAGGAGGTTGTCTCCCCTGGAGCCATACATGGCCCTGGGGACCGCCATCCCCCAGGGCCACCTCCTACTATCTCCTGAGATGCCTACACTCTTTAGATAGCTATTTGCTTTTACCAAGCAAAAACAGAAAGTGGGAGCTGTCACAGTATTCCTGGAAGCTAAGTTTTCAGCTCTTTCCCTGCCTGCAGATATGAGGGTAGGCAAAGAAATCAAAGGATTGCTCTTGCACGCAGGAAGCTGCATTTCCAGCAGCTCCCTGTGTGTAAGAGCAATGCCAAATCCCATAGGAGGCGGGAAGCTGGCTGGGACCATGGGGGCTTTGAGGTTCCTCCCGGGGGCCCCATAGCACACTGGGTGCCCTAGGTGACCTCCAGGGCATCCAGGAAGTCACAGCCATGCCCCAGGGTAGAGGATCCCTGGGGTTGAAATTGGCCTCGGGAAGGAGCCACGTGGCCCCCTTCCTGTTTTCCTTAGTAGTAAGCAAAGGTCGTCCCACCTTTTCCCACATTGATGGGCAGCTTAACAAAAGGCCACAATTCATGTTTCCAGTCAATTTTGGTGATGAGTTTTTGATGCAAAGGAATACTAGGACATCTTTACCAAACAAAAAAGTACTTACTTCATTTATTTAAGAATAAGTACCCCTGTGTGGTGGCAATTCACATCTTTGCATTCTTGTTGTCTTCTCTTGACGAGGATTCAAGTTATCCAGTTTGTGGATGAAGACACTTGAGGAACAATCATTTTGCTCAAATTACATGCACACAAGGTCACTGGAAACATGACCTCATGGTCCTTTATGCAGCTGTAGTGCAGAAAATACACAAGACATTTACCCAATGAGGTAGCAGTTACTAATTAACCAGATGAAAGTACTGCAGTTGGTTAGACGCTTTTGGCAAGACTAGGGAGTCTTCAAGAAACAAAATGAGGCTCCTGTCTTGCCCCGGTGAGCATTTCACAGAAATTAAACCTCGACCGTAAGCACTTACAAATAAAAACATAGCAGGTGCCCCAGTTGAAGGTCCATTTCAATAAAGCACTAACGTTCATAAATTCTTGGGTTTGGCGAAGGTAAGTCAAATGTGTTTCCTCTTGTATTGGACATTGAAAAACAATCTGAAATCATTAATGGAGGTGAAGGAAGAATTGATCTAATGGAGCAGAATCTGATCCCTAGTGACTGTGATGAGTGGTTTATTTCTTGTTGTCTCCTGGTGAGAGCAGAGTCCATGATTCACCCTTTTAAATACCCTACGTATGCAAACACCCAAAATCCATAATGCCACTTACTCACCCACCCAGGTACACAGTCACTTACACACCCAATCACAGGCCCACACAACAACAACTCACACACCACTCACGGACACATAGCACCACTCACAAACCCAGTCACAGACCCACACAGGAACTAACACACCCACTTGCAGACCCACAGAACCATTGCGCCATTCACATACTCACTCAACGTCAAACACAGACACTCATAAAGCCACTCACAGACCCACACAACCACTTGCATACCTATTCACAGATCCATAGTGCCACTCACAGACCCAGTCACAAATCCACACAGGCACTCACACGCCGATTCACAGACCCACACAGGCACTCAATCACCTACTCACAGACCCACACACGCACTCATACACCCACTCGCAGACCCACAGTACCACTCACACACTGACTCACAGACACACACAGGCACTAACACACCCATTCACAGACCGATAGCACCACTCACAGTCCCAGTTACAGGCCCACAAGGCACTCACACACCCACTCACAGACACGTACAGGCACCCACACACCCACTCACTGACCCATGTAGCCACTCACACATCCAATCACGTACCCATACAGTCACTCATACCGCCACTCACCAATCTATACAGCCACTCACACGCCAATTGTCAATGTTTACAGGTTACAGTTAGGAAATAAAAGGTTTGAAAATGTAGAAATTCACTGAATAAAATAAAGGTTACAGGGATGTTAAAGTTAGGAAATACAATTTGAAAAAACATAGAAATTTACTGAACAGAACAAAGGCTACAGAGACATCGTAGTTTGGATCAGTTTTACTCGTACAATGCCATAAAAATATAGCAGTTATAGTTACCTGGGCTAACTATAACTTATGCCCCCGCAATGCATTGCGTATGAAGTCACATATTACAACACTCATGACATGGCCAGCAACATCACTGATGACATCTCAAATGACATCACTTATGCCATCAATGATGCCATCATCCACAGAACCACTCACACACCCATAGAACATCTCATACACCTACTCCCACACAACCAATCATATATCCATTCACAGACCCATACAGGTACTCACACACCTACTCACAGATCCATAGTGCCACTCACAGACCGACCCTTGACCTTCTGGTAGGTCGCTCCCCCCTCCGCTGCAGCGCCACCAACGCCAGTGCCAGCCTTGCCACCTCTCCTTGCCTCTGCTGCCTGCTGCTCCTGATCGCCACCTCCGCCGCCGCCTCCTCATCCAGAGTGCTTGTGCCTCAACCCTCTCTGCCTTGTACCCCGTCTGCCTGTGCCCATTCTTCTCCTGTGTTCCCCGTGTGCCTGCCAGCCTTGCCTGCCCTGCTGGTTCCCCTGCTGCCTCCTTTGAGCAGGCCTGCCTGCTTTTCCTGGCCTCGCTCCTCCTCTGCCGTTCCTGCCATTTTCTATTTCCTGCTTTTCCCGTTTTCTTTTCCCTCCGCTGCCTTCCCTGTGGCGCCTCCCCCCCTGCCCATTCGCTGCCCTCTTTCCCGCCTCCCACCTCCAAGCTGGTCCTCCCTCCCCACCTACCCTTAAATGGCGGCCTAAGGCAAGCCTGTCTGCGCCCGTCCGCGCCTGGACCGCGCCCGAACCCCTGGCCCTCACACCACACGCAACACATGCCACCGCTACGATGCCAGCACCCTCATCGCACTCAACCACGGACGCACCCCCAACTGCTACAAGGCCACCCCCAAGCGCACCCACAGCTCTTTCACCTGCCAGAACTGCAACTTCTCCTGCAACAACAACGCCAAGACCACCCACGGCAACGGAACCCAACCAACTACGATGCATCCTGCTCAACACCCGCTCTGCACGCAAGCACGCCGTCGAGCTCTGGGACCGGCTAACCACCACTCCACCAGACGTCGCCTTCTTGACCGAGACCTGGATGAACGATGCTACCACCCCAGACATCGCAGTGGCCATCCCCGACGGATACAAGATCTTGCGCAGAGACCGCACCAAGGGAGCTGGGGGATGTAGGAGAGTAGGGTCTGCAATCCTATGATCACCCAGATTTTTTGCTTTTGTTTCACTGGTTTACGACTTTCTCTGGCTGTGGGCCTGCTAATCAGACCCACAGCCTAGCTGTTCTCTCACTAAATTACAACGTGTACCCTAGGTGCATTTACCAATTGGTACTGGGCCACCTTATCAGACCCTGTAACTCAGGGCGTAGGTGTACCCAGGGCCTACCAGGGGCTGAAGCATGTATTATGCCACCCCTGGCTGGTCATCTAAATCTGACACAACTGGCTGCACGACAGCTGGGGCAAGGTGGTGTAATCACCCTTTGCTGTAGATATAGTATACCTATATCTAACCCTAAAATGGACACACAGATTCCTATCTGTCACTCCTATGGCAGGCCTTGACAATCCTGAAGGCAGAGTGCTTGGAATTGTGTGAGATGGTGCTCTGGCATGAGCTGAGCCCGTTTGCAGCTTGCGGAACCAAGTCCTAATAGCTGTTCCATGATAACGCATACCATATACTCTTAAGTGCATTATAATCCTCGCGGTTAAATGCTATCTTTGGTATCGCTTTATCAAAACATGTCGAGTAAGGTGTCATACGAATTGGAATACTAACCCCTCGCCAATTCCGGCGACGGGGTTAGCATTCCACCCTTCTAGAGGGACACTACATGTATGTAACTGTGAACCCCGGTTAAAGTTAACTCAAGCCTCAGCATCACAAAATGGACGCTGCCACCACAGACACAAGTCTGACCTCCTGCTGCTGGGAGTCCTTCCAGCGAGGGAGGCTTGGACAAAGGGTTTCCTGTCAGGGGCGGTGCTAGCACCATCCCAGACAGAGTTTTGTGTATCCTGGGTAGGCAGGGCTTTACAGGAAGGTGACTGCAAGTGGCACCCCGGTGCTCACTACGTATCTGCCGGCTAGAACCAGTTCCAGGGGCACACCAGCCCCTGGCCTGGGGAAAGTCCGGCATGGGAGAGGGGTGTAACCACCCCCTTCCTGGTCCCACCCCTAGGGCAGGACCTAGTCGCGTACCCACCCCTTTCTTTAGGATAAAGGCAGGAGCGGGGACCCTTCCAAATTAGATCATCTTTGAATCAAGAAACTACTTTCTACGAAAGGAACTCTCGACTTCTTCTTAAGATTTCTCCCTTGTGGCTAAGGAGTAGTCACCCTGCATCCGCAGGCACCATCTAAGAACTCTGCGGTTTGCTGCACGTCCTTCCTCCGGAATCCGACTGACCAGCTCAACGAGACCCGGCTTCTCTGGCACCTCTGACCTCTACCTACCTCTACAGCTAAGCTGAGAACCGTAGGTGCGACGAGACCTCGAGGGACCGGCCATCATCAGAACTGCATGACTTCTATCCAGCACGACCGCCGAGGGATCCTCTGGTGAGTGCTTTGGGGTCCGAGAAGTCCCGACCCTGAGCAGCTCCAGCACCGAAGACCAGCCCCCCAGCATCCACGAGATGTGCGTGGGGCCCTTCTGCTTTTTGGCTGCTCACCGCGTTGTCTGGCTACTAGCCCGCTGGCTTGTGGCCTTCCCGACGACGACCAACGACATCACCACTGCTAGTCTGGTTGCTCCAGACTGGCCCTCGCTCCCTTCCAAAAGAGGAGCACCCCGGACCCTCCTGGTCCACTCCAGATGTCATTTTAGGTCCACCGCCTGGGCTTGAATTTGCCAAGACTTGTTGCCCCAATCCTGGGTCCAGCGACGTCGACAGCATCAACCATCGTGGGACAGCTCGCACCTCCATCCTGGTCACCGACAACGCCTCCTGGTCCGTGAGACTGCAGAGCCCAGCGTCGCCCACTCACCTGGTCGAGGTGACTACCATCCGGTGCCATCCTGGTGCCCAGCTAATCACTGGCTAGTGATTCAGAACTTGGTCCCCTCTGCTTACAGGTGTCTTCCATCTTCGATCCAGGCTTGGATCCACCGAACAATCTTCACTGGTCGCCTGCCAGCAACTTCTTCTTTCAGGCTCCTGGTTCGTCAACGAGGATTCCCGACGTCTTTTCAGACCTATGCAGCCGCATCCCCTGGGCTAGGTAACTTCGGCATTTCGGTGCCCCAGCATAGCCTAACTATCCAAGGGTCCAGATCCACTTTCGTTTTTGACCTACCTAGTCGGGTTCGCCCGAGAACACTAACTTTGCTTTTACTAGCCTCCATAGACTTTGTCCCGCATCCCGCGTGAGAGTGCACACTCTGCACCCGAGTCCCCTAGGCCTCCTACTAGTAATCTGAAGGTTCAGTAACGTAGTCCTAGCGATTCCAAAGCCTATTAGACCAGTACTTACCTGCTAGTAATTTCGCATTCCACTTTCATAGTATATGGTTTTTCGTGCCCCTCGGTCATTTGTGTAAATTGTGCAACTTAAAGTATTTTCGTAAGAGTTTTGTTGTGTGCTTAGTACCCTGTCCTCATAAAGAGTACAGGGCTGTTGTGATCTAAATAAATACACTGTTTATTTTCATAACACTTGTGTGGTGTCCTTTCACTTGGTGTTCAAGGGGTATATGTGATGGTATAACAGCTGGCTTAACACGCCCTCTAGAGTTTAGCCCGAAGACTGCTCTTGTCCATGCTACTAGGATAGCTGGTCTATCGGTTGACTTACAACCAATCACCATAAGGGTTGTTTGGACTGATACATAGTGATCACTAGAATAGTGAACACTGAATATCAGGCCAACTTCTCACAGGGGAGGCATCGCCATAATCCACAAGAACACCATCAAGGTCTCCACAAACACCAACGACACCCTTACCACCGCCGAACACATGCACTTCAAGATCCACACCGACCCCAAGACCACCTTCAGAGGCACCCTCATCTACAGACCACCAGGCCTACATCCCCAATTCTGCAACTCCATCGCCGACTTCATCAGCACGCACGCCCTGACCTCCACCAACTACATCCTGCCCGGCGACCTGAACTACCACATAGAAAACAACAACGACAGCAACTCCTCCACCCTGATCGACAACCTTGCCACCCTCGGACTGAGACAGATCGTCACTACCCCGACCCACATCGGCGGTCTCACGCTCGACGCCATCTTCACCGCCAGCCCCCACGTTGCTTTCAGCCACACTTACGAGCTCACCTGGACCGACCACCACTGCGTCCACTTCACCTTCCAGAAACCTGTCTCCCACCACCGCACTCTACAGATCCCCCGCCGACGCTGGGGAAAAGTCACCAAGGAACGACTAGAAACACACCTCGCACTCAACCCACCGACCATCCCCACCGAGCCCGAGGAGGGGGCCCACACCCTCAGACTCTGGATGGAGAACTGCGCCAACACCGTAGCACCCATGAAACAACCCACTGAGCGAGACACCAGACAGAGTGCCAGTTGGTTCACCCCGGAGCTCCTAGCCTCCAAGCGCACCTGGCGGAAACTGGAGAACATCTGGCTCAACGTCAGAACACCCGCCAACCGCACAGCCCACAAAGACGCCATCCGCAGCCATCACCACCTCATCAGGACCACCAAAAAAGCCTCATTCCAAGACCGCCTTGACAACAACGCACACAACAGCAAAGAGCTATTCAACATCGTGAAAGAGCTCTCCTCTCCTACCTGCTGCACCAACGACATCCCGCCATCACAAGCCCTGTGCGACACCCTCGCTGCCTTCTTCCACCGCAAGATCACCGACATCCACAACAGCTTCACTCCCCGGACGCACCCCACGGACCCTGCCACGACGAACACCCCGAGCCCCACCGACCACGACCCCCTGACCACTTGGACCAACGTGAGCAACGAAGACATAACTAGGACCATGAGCACCATCCACTCAGGCTCCCCGTCTGACTCGCTCCCCCACCACATCGCCAACAAAGCCGTCAGCATCATCGCACCCCACCTGCGTAACATCATCAACCTCTCCTTCGAGACCGCTACCTTCCCGAAGAGCTGGAAACACGCTGAGATCAACGCCCTCCCGAAGAAACCCAAGGCTAACCCGAGCGACCTCAAGAACTTCCGGCCCATCTCCCTACTTCCGTTCCCTGCGAAAGTCATGGAAAAGATCGTAAACAGCGAGGACACTTGCCGCTGTTACACGGGTATGTGGAGTCGTTGCGGTTTAGATTATTATCTCGACCTAAACTATAGCCTCGAATATATCTATTTATAATAGATTTCTCCGTTTATAGGAGGAACATTACGAGGTTGGATACAACTGAATTCAAGTAACCTCACGGTAAGATTAGACCGGGTGTGTTTTGTTAATTCACGCAAAGTACAGGAATTTATTTGTTGACTATCGCTTATTTGGTCTTATTTGGTTATATCTTGTTTGGATGTATAGGTTTTCTGACATTATATCGACTACTTTTCGAAATAGTGGAGTTGAGTAGTCGGAACGGAACGGAATGGGGACATTGAAATATTGATATGACACGTGGGTAAGAACCGATATTAATAACTATTAGGAATGTTAATACTAGACTTATGGATAGAATAGTGATTAGTACAATTTCTTATTTTACAGTGCCCCCATATAATGAGACATATGGATGTTGTGGGTGAGTTGAGGCTTCTTTCACTCCTTCGTTTTTAGGTGTACATACAACCTTTATGTCGCCTACTATAATTTTGAACCGATGATCTATAATTACCCCATTATGAATAATAGCTACCTAACCCTTAACATATACTATGGGAAACCGTGAAGATTTTATCGAATTGATAAGTGGACTTAATATTTAGCTATGCCTTATAATAATGTGGTAACTTGTTTTTTAGGACGTTTTTGATTTAGAGAGTGGTAAACCATACATGAAGATACAATTATATTCATGTTCCATTTAGGTGAGTGAGACCTTTATAATTAAGTCTGGGTAACGCAACCAGCATGCGTACTCTATTGGTTTAACCTTAGTTTGATAAACAGTTTCTGGTGAACACTATGGACAATGGCTTTAGTAATATATACTTGTATAACTTGGAAAGAAGATTTTTATTATGATAAGGCTTCTGATGGGATCTTAAGGAGTTGTTGACAACAACACTGTGAGTCGTACTTATAATGTCTGGTTTTTATTACTTAGACATTTGCCAAGTTAACATAGAGGGGAGGTCGAACTTACAGGAAAGGATTACTATTTTTCAGGTGAATATTGGCAACTACCTCCTGTGGAGATGTTAATGGGTTATAAGGTGGTCACAGAATTTTAAATTCATCTATTGACTATGGTGTGTTGTGGGATATTTTCGCTCTATGAATTTCTCACGTATAATGCCTACATGACAGTTTGCACATAATAATGATTCCTTGAGGTGGAGGGGACTATACTTATCTCTCCTGAAAACTTTATTATTTAAAGCATTCTAATGTTGGGCAATATATATTCTTGTTACAGCCCTGAGGAAGTCTATGTGTGATATTTACACACGACGAAACACGTGTTGGCAACAGTATTATCCTCACTGGAACTGATGTATTGAAGATTTATAACTGGAATTTTGGAATTTACATGGAACTTTGAATAAATCTTTGAAGACGACCAAGAGACATTCACTTTGTCAAATTTGATTTGCAACCATTGTATTTTGTGGACTGCTGAGTAATTTGGAGCACATGAACAGCTTTTCGGTACACTAGATTTAAGCATATAGTTGAGTGCTCAGAGGTATATTAAACTGTTCATTTCTGTTTGTAACAGAAAATTTGGGGTGTTGGGTACACGCCCCTCCTCTAGATGCACCACATTTAGATATAGTACAGAATACATATTATGTCCCCGATATATAGTGAGGAGCGCCCTGAGATTGTTAGTATCCCACTCTTCAAGATCGTAAACACCCAGCTCACCCGCTACCTAGAAGACAACAGCATCCTGGACCCCTCCCAATCAGGCTCCCGCAGCAACTACAGCACCGAGACCACCCTCATCGCCGCCACAGATGACATCAGAATCCTACTCGACAGCGGCGAGACAGCGGCCCTCATCCTCCTGGACCTCTCTGCCACCTTCGACACCGTCGGCCACCACACACTGAGCACACGCCTCTACGATGCAGGGATCCGAGACAAGGCCCTGGACTGGACCACCTCCTTCCTAACCACCAGAACCCAGAGAGTCCGCCTCCCCCCGTTCCACTCCGGATCCACCACTACCATCTGCTGCATCCCCCACGGGTCCTCACTCAGCCCGACTCTGTTCAACGTCTACATGGCCCCCCTAGCTCGCATCACCAGACTACACTACCTCAACATAATCTCCTCCTCCTGCCTCCACACTCTCCGCATGCTCCGCAACATCTACAGATGGATCCCGACAGACACACGGAAAACCCACGCCCTCGTCAGCAGCCGACTTGACTACGGAAACGCCCTCTACGCCGGAGCCCTGTCCAAACTCATCAACAGACTCCATAGAATTCAGAACGCCTCCGCACGCCTGATCCTCAACGTCCCACGCCGTGACCACATCACCCCGCACCTGAGAGACCTGCACTGGCTCCCCGTCGACAAAAGATTCACATTCAAACTCATGATCCACGCACACAAGGCACTCCACAACACCGGCCCAGCCTACCTCAACGACAGACTCTCCTTCTACGAACCCAACAGGAAACTCTGCTCCGCAGACCTATCCCTGGCCGCCGTCCCGCACATCCACAGAACCACTTCCAGGGGCAGATCCTTCTCCCACCGCGCCGCCAAGTCCTGGATGGCCCTCCCCCTCCTCCTACGACAGACAGCAGACCTCCCGGCATTCGAAAGACTGCTCAAGACCTGGCTCTTCGACCACTAGCTGCAGCTCCCCCCCCCCAGCGCCTTGAGACCCTAGCAGGTAAGCAGTGCGCTTTACAAATTCCCTAATTAATTGATTGATTGACAGACCCTGTCACAAACCCACACAGGCACTCACACACCCACTCACAGACCCACACAGTCACTCAATCACCTACTCACAGACTCACACAGGCACTCACACACCCATTCACAGACCCACAGAGCCACTCATACACCCACTCACAGACAGATATTACATGTATACATATATTTGTGTATGTTTGTATATATATATATATATATATATATATATATATAAGTAACTATTTGTGAAGAAATGCAGCCTTGACGTTCTTTTAAAACACCCCCACGGTGTACTCCATGATAAATGAAATATGGACATTTACTGAGGGTATTGGTGACAGTGGAAGTGGTGGTTAGTGAGATAGCTGTGTGTGTTTGGGCGTGCATGGATCATATATAGGCACAAATGAAGTAATCAAAATGCAGTAGCTGGCTAGGGTAGTGGGTGCACAACTATTTTTCAGTGAAAGAATAAGCATAGGGACAGTGTGTTGCATCAACCCTTCTAGTTGTGCCGGAGGGGCTTTACCCCACTGTGGTGGTGTGGCAGTTGCAGGTCCTGCACACAGTGCTCAGTGTAGACCTCCCAAACGTTGACCTTCCTGGGCACAGGTTTAGCAGTGGCTGCAGCAAAGCTCTTTCCTCAGAGAGCAGGTGGGCTGTGGGGTGGGCACTTGGTAAGGGTAGTGCAAAAAAAAGCCCAGGACCCAGATCAAACCATTTTATGTTGGGATTCCTCTCACAAAGTAATAAAGATCACCTGTTCATATTTACTGTGCCGGGCTTCTCCTGGAAAATAAGAGTGCGATCCATACTTTTTATTTGTTATTGTGCATTGCCTGCTAATCCAACATGTTAAGGATGGGTGAAGGAGGCATTTAGTCAGCAGAAAGAAATTTAAAAAACAATGATTTACCTCAAGACCCTCTTCCCTCTCCAGGCAAACTTATACAACTGCCTGAAAATTTGGCTAGTGTAAGGAGGCAAAACTAAGTACGTAGTTGACTGATATTTTCACTATTGAAAGCTCTCTTATCAGGTATGCCAAAATGTGACAGATACTTAAACATGCAATGCCTGAAAAAGACTGATTAATATCCCAGAAAACTTGCCTTTGCCCTGCACGCCAGCTCCTGTGTAAGGGAAACAGCCCACGGGGGGGGGGGGGGGGGGGGTCCAGGGCCGGCCCGTCCACGCCCGTCAGAGCCCGGGGAGGCGGGGCGGGGCCACACCATTTGTCTTTGGGCTCTGGGCTCATACCTGCTGCACGAGACGTTAACAAATTGTGGTGAATCAGGGACCAGGAGGCACAAAGCCCATAGCGCCAAAGACACCGGGGACATCGACACTAGATGGATATCTATTACGAGCAATGAAGGTGATAGAGAAGGAGATACAAACAGCGGAAAGAGGACTTTCAATAGAAGGTGGCCGAGCAACCGATATCACCCCAGTGGAAAGAGGTACTTTTAACATAATTGAGGCCATCACTGGCAATGAACTACTGAATAAATCCCCACCACTCTCTATATTGGACCCGGAGTCAATACACAGCCAGGGGTCTCCAGAACAGGTCCCTGCTCATTTAGAGAATATTATGGCCCTGAAAAAAAGGAGAAAGGCTAAACATCTTGAACCGTCCTCCTCTACCCATACCAAGTCAAAGAAAAACAGTAAAGACCCAAGTGTGGTTAATGGGGAGGGGCCTCAAACCCGGAGCAAGTGTATTGATAAACCCAAGGATGCAGAGTCTCCCCTTCACAATTTGCCTGAGATGTTAATATGCCTCTTAGAAGAATCCCTGGCAAGAACCCTCTGCCCACTAATCTCAAGACTGGAAAAATTAGAGGCTGACATTGAACTGTTGTTAAATGCAGTATCAGGGATCAGGATGGGAATGGACGGGGAGCGGAGGGCCGGGCCCAATAGGAAGGTGGGTGCAGAAGATACTTTACTAATGCATTATGACCCCCGCAAACAGGGAACGGAAACTAGGGATCAAACTGACAGTCACCCGGAGCTTCACACTGGTGCTAGGGCTGGAACGGAAATAGTACCTGCACTAATGAAAACCCTAGAAATGGGCAATAGGTTAGATTGTCCAGTAGGGGAAAGGGGAAAAATGTATTACCCGCTGCCCTAGGAGAGAGGAAGGAAACCAATGCATCAGCAGGAAAATCCCCACTAGCCATCCTGGAACCTAGTCTGACTAGAGGCGATGATAAAATCACACTCCATCTCCCACATGTTCCCCGTATGTACTAGTGTTAGCTAATACCCGACCACTTTGAAAATCAAAAGAAATCTCATGCAGGGCTTAAGAATAAGGTGTGCCACTGGCTGGCCCAAAAGGTGGATCTATCAAATGCTCACTTTGGAGACATCTTATTTGTAAGATGGGTTGGGTGGGTTGGACCGATGCCTAAAAAACAAAAGGGAGATTGTATTGTAATTAATTGCAGATCCCGATCGCTAGCACAATGGCTGGCTTGTATTATCACATATGTTTATTTCAGGAGAACAGGGCTGTAGAGAAAGTGTATAAGCTAGACTTTACCACCATTAGTATTGAGGCAAAGAAGGGACCAATGGGCCACCCTGCAGGGGGCATTTTGATATGGGTGAAAAACTCCATGGTAGGGAAGATTAAAAGCTTTAACCTTGGCTGTGAAGACATACTTGGGTTGGAGATATCTTTCCCCAAGGGGGGCTTCCCTCTGAAGATTATGAATGTATATAACCGGTTGAGTACTCCACATAGGCCCTCTGAAACACTGACACTCTTGGGGAACCATCTTGATATAGCAAGAGAGAGGCACCGGCTAATAATTGCCGGTGACTTAAACATTACCTTTGAGCCTGTTCACTATATTCAGGAACTTATTGAAGAGGGGGACGAAGCAAGAGGAATCCCGAAATTGGAAATTCCACCAATAAAAAAGTGTACCAGGGCAGCCCAACAAGTAAACTCTCTGATCATTGATCATGGGTTTAAGAGCATTAAATTGCGGGACTGACTCACACAGGACAGCTGGGTTTACTTTTAAGAGAGGGGCATGTACATCCAGAATCGACTATTTTTTTTAGTCGATATTGAACTTTGGGGAAATATAAAAGATATGATGGATATTGATAGGGACGACAGTGACCACAACACACTATTTTTTACAACGAATATTATGCTGAATTGCCATGGCCCTATATCACAAATCAATGCCCCAGTGATCACAGGCAACAATGAGAGAAGTGTTAAATGGCCGATGATTCTTCAGGATCAAACACCCCTCCCAAAAATGTATAAAAGGGTAGAGCTAGCCCCAGTGGAGCTTGCCCCAACACATGCGAATAGGGCTGACACTCTGAAAGTTTTTAGGGAAATAAATGATGCCATAAAACCCTTTTTTTTGTAAAATAAATGATAATATCATCCCAGGCAAGCACACCAAGCCATGGTATAATTAATCATGTAGACAGGCTAAGGAAACCCCTATGAAGGCGGTAAAGACCAAATCCCCAGATAATATAAGAGCATGTAGGAAAAATTACCTCTGTAACCAGAAAAACGCCAGAAAAGACTCTGAGGCTGACAAATGGAGAGATCTTGTGGAAACCTCAAAGATGAGGAATAGTCAAAAATTCTGGCACTTAATGGCCAAAGGCTCTAGTAGCCTGAAAACAGAAAATTATTTCCATCTGCAGCCCCAAATCTGGGATGAATTCTTCGGGAGTTTATATGCAGCCTTGGGTGGGGAACCAAATATAGATTTATTGAAAGCCCGCTATCTCTACCCTTAATGGAGGACACATCCATTACTGTTGAGGAGACTATTTTGGCCATAAACTCAATCCAGAAAGGGAAGGGCCCTGGCTTGGACAAACTGCCCGGAGATATGTATAGAGCAGAGCCTGAAATATGGGGGGTATTATTAACCAGAGTTTTTCATGCCATCCTGGAGGGAGGGGAGAGAGGTCCCACCTTCCTGGAGGGGCGCTGAAATCATCCCCATCTTTAAGAAAGGAGAAAAGGGCTCCCCTGAAAACTACAGACCCATCAGTCTCATTGATGTCGCCCAAAAAATCTTTGGGAAGGTTATACTAGTTAGAATCCAACAATGGATAGAGAATAACCATGTACTTTCCGACCTTCAGCCGGGCTTCAGGGAGTCCACGAGCACAACGGATCAGGTCCTCTGATTCCTCATGATAATTTGGAAGGAAGTGGTCATCAATAGAGGCCACCTGTATGTTGTGTTCGTGGACTTAAAAACAGCTTTTGGTTCCATCAATAGAACCCAACTGCGGTCAGTTCTGAGAGATATGGGTCTACAACCATACCTGCTCAACATCTTGGTTCGCTTGCATGTAAACAACTTTGCAAAGGTTAGATGGAACACGAATGGTGGACTCACGGGCATCATAAATATCCAAAAAGGTGTCCGCCAAGGATGCGTCCTGGCCCCTACTCTATTCACAATCTTTGTGAATGGAATTATAGATGAGCTGTTTTTATTGTGATGGAGATCCTAATAAAATTGCAGGTAGAACTGTTCCCTGATTGCTTTTTGGGGATGACACCCTATTGATTGCAAACACACCAAGGGGAATCCTGAACCTCCTCAATAGATTTGACGAGGCCTGTAATTCGAGGGGGCTTGTAATCAATTGCAGTAAGACCAAATACATGGTGTTCAAACCCTATAAGCATCAAGAGGGAAAGTTGCTTCTCAATTCCCAAAGCCTGGAGCGGGTAAAATCCTTTGACTATCTTGGGGTTCGAATAAATGAAAATCTAGCTTGGTCGGACCAAATAGAAAAGAGCACTTTAACACTCCAACAAATACAGACCAACATCCCTCTTGATAGAACTCCACAGAGCAAAAAGGCTAAGTGCAGCGCTCTATGGAGCGGAACTTTGGGGCTTAGAAAACCTAAAAGATCTAGTCTTAGCAGAAAATAGGTTCATCAGGATAATTTTAAATCTACCCATGAACACCCCACTTTTACCCCTGAGACTTGACCTTGGCCTTAGATCCATTGCCCATTCTGCCATCCTGAGGGTATTCATTTTTTGGATCAGGATCTGGGTCAATAACTCTCAAGTCTCTTTTAGAAGCTGTTTAACGGAGCTAATTACCCTCCACAAAATGAATGGGTGTGTCAAATGGCTTGGAGGGATTAGAGACTGGTTTTACAAACTTAGTACGGGTTTTATCTGGGATTGCCCAGAAGGCATTAAGAAAGAGATGGTCTCCACATTGAAAAAGAGGTTCTGGGACTATCAAGACCAGTGTATTTTAGATTTGAATGCGCACGGTACACTGACCTCTGCCTTTCTGGAAATAAAACCCAGCTATAGTTTTGAATTGTTCCTTGACGAGGTGGAACGACCCCAGGCGAGAATGTTGTTTTTACAATTCTGATACGGCACCCTGCCTTTAAATTCAGAAAAGAGTAAATGGGGTCATGACTCACTCCTCTCGACATGTCTTATGTGTCACTCTGCTATAGACACTAGTAGTCACTTTATTATTTTTTGCACAGCCTATGCAGATTTTCGCAGGAATTGGATCGCACCAATTTGTCGCCTGCTATCATGTCGAAGCCCAGTAGATGCAATGAGAATTTTTAAATCAGAGTCGACTAGATGGTTGATCTTTGCACTCTCGAGATTCTTGTTATATGCTTGGTGGAGGAGAGCGAAGACTAGGAAAAACTGTCTAGCTGGTAAATTGTGATAATGAATTGTGTTAATCAAGGCATTTGTAAAAAGGCAAACTAAATGCGATCATTACTATAGTAATTTATTTATTTGTTTATTTATTTAACCTTATAAGGCGCACAGATACCCGCAATATGTTTCCCGGCGCCAAGGGACAGACTAAAGAAAGAATGAACTACCAAGCAAACTATCAATGAAGACTACTAAAGAAGACTGCTCTGATCACTGCTGAAAAAGCCAGGTTTTTAAACCCCTACGGAAGCGAAGAATAAGTGCATAATTAATGAACTTTTGCTTGTGAAGCTATTATAGGGACTGTGTTTTAACAGGTTTTAAATTTATAAGCTGCTATTTCCCCTTCTTAATTCTTTTTATGATGTAATTGTTCTTAACTATGAACTGTGATGTTTTTTTACCTTGTTATGTTCATACAAATGATCGAATACAATTTTACTTACTTACTGAGTAATATATTTTATATTATTAGTTTATTTTTTTAATATGTTTTATGTTGTGTGAACAAAAGAGCTGAGAAACAACTAGAGCGGTCTGTAACTATACCTAAAAAGGTACCGTAATAACACCCACATTCCATTTGAACTGTTTGCTTCTATCAGGAGTGTGTATTCTGCAAAAGGAAGGCAGAAATCTATCTTCATGGGTGTTCCCTAATATGATGTCAATATGACGAGGAGTGAAAGCTACAGCTGTAAAATACTTCCATGGTAGAGGGCAGGTAGTTTTGCAGCGTTGTGCAGAATCAACGCTAGGTTTTCGGATTGTTGAGACAGCTTACAATGAGAAGGCCTGGCTAATCACTTCTCTAGGACCCCTTTTTCTTCCTGTAAAACACATTTTTCTGCTGATCCAATTTCCCCATCAGGAGCTTCCAGTCACCAGCAAAATGTCCAACAAGATGAATGAGCACTTCTGACAAGCCACTAGCTGAGCTAAAACATAAATTGGGCACTTCTACTGCATCCATGGTGCATCCATGCTCTGGTATTCATCTGCTGGTCTGTATATTATGGTTTAACAGGGCTTTGCCCTGAATTTTACATCAAGTGTGCTTAAAATCATTGTTACTGTACATCTTCACTCTTGTCGCCGGTGGCGCTACATTAAAAGAGATCACTTCTTAAACAGTTTGTTCCAATTTCAATAAAACTGTTCTTCCATTCTCTTGTACAGCTTTAATTATGTTTTAAATACTTGAAGGCCCATGCATCAGCTTCACTGTCATGTTAAAACCATTATCTGATCGTGGTACTACTGCCAAAGGCCTGGGGCATGCCCAATAGAATAGCGCCTAGAAAAGAGAAGGTTGTTTGAACAAGATACAGCTATAGTGGGGCGATGCGGTCGGAAGAAGAAAAGAAGGGGCCTCATTTATGAGAAATGACGCATCGCTGCGTGAAAGCAGCGATGCGTCACTTCTCAGTGCGCACTCCTTGCGACATTCCTGATGCGTCATATTTAATATATGACGCATCATGTCGCAAGGAGTTACAGATACGTCAGTATTTCTGACCTATCTGTAAGCGCAAAAGTGACGCATTGCTGGAGTGTGTCACAAAAGTGACGCAACTCCAGCAATGCGTCCTTTCACATGGGGCAAGCCCCATGTGAAAGGGCCTGCGTCAGTCTTACGCCTACTATGAGGCAGGCGCAGGATTTTGACGCAACAGCGTCCTAAAAGTGACGCAGTGAAATCTCATAGATTTCATTGCGTCACTTCTACGACCTTTCCTTGCATCAATACGCCCCCCTTGCATACATTATACCTGGCGCAGGTATAATGTGGATCAGGGGTTTACAAAGTGACGCATCTACCTAGATGCGTCACTTTGTAAATATGACGCAACAAGGCGCATTTTTTACGCCACTGGTGCGTCACAAAAAGTGACGCACCAGCGGCGTAAAAGTGACGCACAGCCTCATAAATGAGGCCCCAGGGGCCTTATTTATGAAGATCTTGCGCCGCCGGTGCGTCACTTTTAAAATGGGAAAAAGTGACGCACCAGTGGCGCAAGGCCTTCATAAATAAAGGCCCAGGTGTGTACTGGAATGAAGAAACAAAACTAACATTTCCGTTGATGTACTGTACCCTGATTTTATCCCATCGATACCTATTAGTGACTCAACTCGAAATGGTGATACGTTATAAAATGTAGATATTGAATTTTTCATGGAAACTTGCTGTTTTTCTTTGGTAACCTAAAATATCAGAGTAACATGTGCCAAGATTCGCGTTTAGTTAGTGGAATAGACAATTTTGGATTAAGAGTAGGTAAAAAAACGTAAGTAATGAAAATGTAAGTAGCGAACAGACTAGAGGATGTGAGGACAAGCATTGAATTATATATCACAAAAATGTCGATGTTTCTTAATGTTCAGCACAGAGCTGTTAATATATCTGTACACTTTACAACTGTATGCTCCCGGCCCCGCTCTTAATGGATTTGCACCTGTAATAGGAAGGTTCAGTTAACTGAACTAATTATGATGATTTTAACCTGATTTAAGAATGTTTTTACGGATTGAATTGTGTTTTTCTTTACCAAATTGTTTTTCAAACCTAAAAATAAATTAATCAAAACGATTTGCGAGAAAATAGACGCTGTGATGGTAGGGGATGGCTGAGGATCCTTTAAAATTCTCTGAATGATGGTATCTGTTCTTAGACTTAGAAGTAAGGAGGTCGGGACTAGAAGTCGGCCTCACACTCATAGTCATTGATGGTACACAAGAGGCGAGCCATTACACAATATAGGGAAAACGTAGCTACCTCGTGTGACTGCTGATGGCTAGCAGGGCCGGACTTGCCATAGCGGGTACCGGGCAATCCCCCGGTGCGCCGCACGGGTGGGGAGCTGGGTTTTGGGCCCCTGGGGGCCGTTTACGTTACAGGACCGTTTTTGCAGCATAGCTGCAAAATCGGCCCTGTAACAAATTCGGCCGAATACCGGCCCTGGCAAAGGGGCCGAGCACTTTTCCTGGGCTGGTTTTGGTTCCCAGTACGGCCCTGATGGCTAGCTATACTTGGTCTGGTTAATTACATACCACAGTCTGGCTCTATCGTAGTCACTTGTTCACTGTTTGTAGCTAGTGTCAAACCTGGGCATTAAATGGGCCGGGTCCTTCGGGGTCTCAGACCCAATAATAATTTTAAAATAGGCCGTTGAAACTCATCCCTACAGGGTCCTATATTGATTTCTTTAAGTTTACTGACAAATAACACTGATAGATTTCTGAATGAATATTGTAAAAAAAAAGGTAATGCATTACACTGATTTAGTTCCTGTTTACGTGTTTAAGCTGTGCCCTTAACTACGTAAGCCATTTAGACGACACCCCAATTTTTGCATCCCACTTAAAGTCCTGTGTCAAATGATTTAATTCGATCAGACAGTACAGATGTGTTGTGGCAAGGCTTCTATATGTTTTTTTAATGGTTGTAAACTAACATGGTCACTTTTTGAGCATTAACTTTATTAGAGCATATTGTGCAAAGGAAGGTTTTATAAAATACACTTACTTTTCTAATTGATGCAGCTAATAAAATATTTGTTGGATTGCATTATGTTTCTTAGACTTAAGTTACTAGGCTATGGAAGGAAAATTCTCTGATGTTCTTCCACAAACATAGCAGCTGAAATGTGGCTACAAAGAGAAATGACCTTCTGAGTATAGCGTCCTGCCAGCCTAGGCACTCGCCAATAACCATGCCACACACAGAGTAATTTTACACGTCTTTATTCCACTGCATGTAAGTCAGAACTCAATATTCTAAGCCTAAGCCGGCCTTCAACTCATCTCTCCTGCGCTTACTTCACAGGCGTACAGTGTACAGTGAGAGCCATCGCCCAATATTTTAAATAAAAAGTTTCAACATTTTCAGAATTGACAAATAAGTAAATAAATACACAAATACATACATGTATAAATATAAAGACATTCATGGATGTACAGGCATTTATAATTATTCAATTAAGCATTGCAGCACCTGAATCACACGTCCTGATATGGTCACTGTAAACTGGGAACTAGAAGTCAATGTGTTAGTGATCTGCACAGGTAAGTTGGACTTATTAACAGATACAGAGTCAACAGTCTTTCAAAACTAGTCTGTACATTGACATTGATGTTTGGTGAGTGATAGGCCACATGTTCAAAATGAGAGGAATCTCTTGTAAGGGACTTCCCAGGACACTGGGCAGTCACTATGTGTCCTTTGGTGTTAGTGATGATAAAGGATTTAGCCTCAAACGAACATCAGACTTTCTTTTTCTATGTTGTCTGACAAGTAAAAGTGACATCTGTCTTCACATATTTTTATCTTCTGTTTGCAACCAATGTCGTCCTCATTCTTCGATCTGAGGCTGGTCCATTGGGGAAGCTTGGTCATCATTGCTGTTCCAAACATGAGAATTGCAGGGCATTCCCCTGTCGTTGAATATGGGGTCGAAAGATAAGCTAGAAGAGTAGTGTTCAAAAAAACGTTACCGTCAAGCTTCCTCATGCAGCATGCTGTACAGCTTTCTTTAGAGTACTTATGAACAGTTCCTCCAGACCATTGGCCTGGGGCCAAAGAGGAGTGCTTTTTTGATGATTTTTATATCGAAGGGATTTAGAAAGACTTTGCGTTCTCGACTATTCAAAGGTGGGCCGTTGTCAGATTTTAAGATTGTAGATACACCCCATGTCCTAAAGAAACCATCTAATTTTTGAATGACCTTTTCATGTGTAATGGATAAAAAGACTTCTAACAATGGAAAACATATTCATCAACAATAACCAGAAGATGATGTCTATTCTCAAAAGGACCAAAGAAACCAACAGCAATTTTCTTCCAAGCTTGATGTGGCAATTCTGACATGTTCAAAGGGTGCTGATTAGCTTGAGACCAAAGACAGTTGCATATGTGACAAGTCTTCAATTATTTTTTTACCCTTTCATCAAGATACTGAAACCAGACTCAATCACGAAGACCTCTCTTTGTGGCAACTATTCCTCGATGTCCCTAATGGGCAACATCGATTACTTGTTGTCGGGGACTCTCTGGAATAACAATTCATATACCTTGGAGAATGAGGCCTTCTTGAGTCACTGAAAGTTCATCTCTTGCATTGTTGAACTTCAAATACTCACTTTCATTACTGAGAGGTCTATAGAGCTGGTTCCACAATTGAATAGCAATAATGTCTTTAACTTTAACATGTCACTATCTTGGTTCGTGGGGTGACAATTTGTTCTAAAAGGCGTAGCATCTGGTGTTCTCGATTTCACAATAAAAGTGATGCATGCCTCTGCTATCTTTAAAGGGGTACTAAGGCATTGTAATTACACTCTTGAAAAATAATCAGCAGGATTCTGATATTTCTCTAGACGATGAAGAATCGTACAGTTGTAGTCTTGTAACCTCAAACCCCGACATTCAATTCTTAGAGGCTTTTTTGGCTTTGGGATTGCCAAACATCATCAACCATGCTTGATGATAAGTCACTACTGTGAAGGACTTTCCATACAAAAACATATGAAAATATTTGCAAACCCAGACAACTGCCAAACTTTATTTTTTCAGGTTACAAGTAAGCATGGTCCGTTTGTGACAGGCTTTTACTGGGGTATGTCACAATATATTTTCTGGTCATTCAGCTGTCCATTGGGCTGTGCAATGGTTGTGCCTAACCAACAGGGCTAGTGTCAACTATAACCTCTGTGTAAAGTTTGGGATCAACGTAGACCATTTCAGTGGCATTATCAATAGCTCCCTTGATTTTTTGGAAGCTCTACTCACAGTCCTGTGACCAATGAAAAGACACATTTGTTTTTGTTAATTCTCGTAATGGTGCACTGACCATACCAAAGTCTTGTGTGCATGTAGAACAGTGGAGCAAGACCACTGACTCTTTGTCAGTAAAATTGCTCTCCCACCCTCGCAGCTCCACCATTGAGTGAGGCCTGCCCCTGCACTCTCTAGTGTGAGTGTTTGAGGCCCTCCTCCACCCGCAGGTTCACCTGTGCCTCATCCCTAGTGGTCGTGTGGACCTCTGTCTCCCGCTTTCTGCTCAGTTTTTTCACTCCTTTTCACTCATTTTCAATTGGTTTTTTTTCCACTCGTTTTCACCCTCTTTCCAAATTTATTTTTCTGCACTTTTCTGCTTTCTGCTGTTTTCTCTTTTTCCCTTTCTACCTACTTTTCCTCCCTTCCCACCTGTTTCTCTCCCCCGCTGCCACCCCCGCGGCCCCTCCTCCCAGCACAACCAGCTTGACCAATCCAGCTCCCCTCCCTGCTCCCGCCTCCCAGCTGTCCAGCCCTCACCGACCCCTACTTAATGGGGCCGTCTGTGCCCCTCCTCCATCTGACTGTGACGTGCGCCAGGAACCCTGGACCTCCACCCCGCCAATGCTACAACCCAGCAGCGCTCCACGCACTCAACCCAGGCCGCAACAACAACTGCAAGCTAGCATCAATAGCTGCCACCCACGGACCCTTCAGCTGTCATCGCTGTCGGCACACCTGCAGCACCACCAAGAACACAGATCCAGCACAACCCGCCCACAAGAACACAACAGAACCGAAAACTCTGCAATGCATCCTCCTCAACGTCCGATCCCTTCACAAACACGCCACCAAAATCTGGGACCTCTTCGACAGCACCACCCCAGACGTAGCGTTCTTCACCAAAACCTGGACCAACACCACCTTGGGACTGGACATCGCCATCCTCCAAGGATACAAGATCACCAGGAATGACCGCCACCCGCCTGGCAGGAGGAATCGCCATCGTCCACAAATCCACCCTCTGCCTGAGCACACTCCCTGACGAGCCCACAGAACTGATGGAACACCTTCACTTCAAGATACTGGCCAGCCCCATCGCCACCCTCAGTGAAACCCGCATCTACCAACCCCTTGGACCCCGCGGACCCTTCACCAACTCCATCACGGACCTCAACTCCCCATAGGCCATCCCTTCCACCAACTACACCCGCTGGTAGACCTCAACTTCCACCTTGACAACCAACTGGACCCCAACATCACATCCCTCCTGGACAACCTCCACAACATTGGACTCTGCCAGATCGCGACTGAGCCCACAAACTCAGCAGGACACACCCTCAACCCCCTCTTCACTACAGGAAACTTCATCACCTTCAGCCACACCACCAAATTCCCATGGACCGACCATTGTTGTGTCCACTTCACCTTCAGAACACCCACCATCCACAGACAACAGCACCTGCTCCCATGAAGAAACTGGACCAAAATCACAGACGACCAGCTCACTTCCTCACTCAACAATTCCACCGCAACCTTCACGGAAAACAATGACCCCAACATGGCAGCCCGAACCCTGCATAGATGGATCTCAGACAGCACCAACACCATAGTCCCCCTTAAAAAAACAACAGTACCCGTGCCACGAAAGCCAGCTGGTTTCCCACTGAACTTTGAGAGTCCAGACGCACTTGCCGATACCTCGAAAAGGCCTGGAGGAACACCAGATCCACAGAAGTCCACAACAACTTCAGAGCTGCCACCAATGTCCACCATTAACTCATCAGAGAAATGAGGAAAAAAGCGATTGAAGACAGAATCTCCACACACGCACACAACAGCAAAGAACTCTTCAGTATCATCAAGGAGTTCACCCAACCCACCAGCGAGTCTACTGACTCTATGCAGGAATTTGGTTACCACAGAGAAAACCGATACACCACAGTATCTAAACAAGGGCTTTAAGAGACTTGCAAAATGTAAAGCCTGTAACCATAGTGTTGATTTTGAGAAATGTGTGACCCTTAATACTACTAAGGCAGTCTCTATTATTAAAATAGTTTCTAGCAATTCTAATTTTTATGTCCAGGGGTTGAAATGTACTTGCAATGAATGGTATGTTGGTAGCACCATTCACCAAGCTAAAAAAAAGACTGATTGTGCCATAACTCATGTGGACAAACAGTATCCGGTAGTTAGACACTTCAAACAGTATCACTTCAGTAATAATAGCAAAATACAATTTATGGTGTTGGACAAAATACTCCCAAACATCAGAGGAGATAGTAGTACAATGGATTTCAACATGGTAATCCCATTTGGTTTACATTCTGATAAGGAATTGGCAGTACATTTAGTTGGATCCCTCCATGTTCCTTGACATTGCAGTATGAGAACTGGTAGCAACTTTGCATTTTAATGTGTGTTTATCTTCTTTTCTATACAGGTGCAGGTAATGAGTTTCCGGCACTGGCAACTAAGATCTGGACTAAGATTGTTTTATAGATCTTAAATTGTTCAACTGGGCAGTATTTTATATTTTTTCAGATTGGTTCCGATTTTTATGATGTATACATTGAGATGTTGAGATGACAACACACATGTAGTGATGATTATTGTGCTTGGAATGGGGGTTAACAAAGTAACTTTGATGTTAAGCTGCTTTTCAATTGAAATCCTGTGTTATAGAATGGTTAGTTCTTATAGCTGCTGATATAAAGGATATAAAGCCCCCCCTAGCCATTATTGTTCATTGTCTATGTTTGAGCACTTTGTATACACTATATGTAACCTATTGGCTGTGCCATTCCTTAACTTGTGATCAAGGCAACTGTTTCGCTGAAATGCATAAGGTATTGTGCTTCCCCATATCTTGCGCCCTCATTATGCACCACTTATCACCTCACATATTACATCACTCACTACAGGTTAAATGATATCTTTTATGACATCATTGTTTTTTTTTAAACAGATTGTATTGTCATTACAACAAGCTTCTGTACATATATGCATTTATTGTAGTTTACCGTTGTTCCGTCTGCATATCAGTACCATTAATTTAACATGTTGTGCACAGGATTACAGGCATTTCCTGATCACCGAGCATCTCCCCATCCTCCCCCCAACATCCCCAACTACCCCCCCCCCCCTTCCAGGCACTGCTGTCAACTAGGCAATTTTCTCCCTTCCTGTGATTTTGGCTACGGGCAGTCACCTGGAGTGGCAGTGGTGCTTTGTGGCTACCCATCCTGTTGCGGACCTCTTAATCCTTAGGCACTTCCCTCCCTTGACTCTCATTCCAGTCTCACATCTGCTCCTGATTCCCCGGGCTTCCATGTCTAGATGGTCCAGTGGGGGTATTGGGTGCAGATCCATGTTCAGCATTTTTTCAGGTCTTCTACTAGTGCCTCCCAAGCTTGCACCCTTTCAATCCTTACTGTGCCCCTTTTCGCGTTCCGGGGCAGTACACTACCCTTGCACCCTGCCAATTTCTCCAGCTCGTGCCTCCACCTATGGATGCTGGGATTGATGACATCATTGATAATATCACTGATGCTATCTCAGGCTATGGCATTTACAATGTTTATTTTCACATATTCTCAAGGACGTATTGCCGAGTTATGGGCACTTTATCGCAGCCACAGTGGTGATAAATGTATCGCCCCATTCACAAGCTGGTGCTAACAGCCCATATCACCAGTTTACCTGCGATAGCAGCCACAAAAAAAACGCTACAGATGACCCCAGCAACTATCGCTAATGAGATGCAGAATAGGCATTCCTGTGCAAAAATCCGCGACAACACCACACCGCAACATGCTCAACGGCCATCCAGATCGGCAATAAGATCACAAAACACGATAAGGCGCGTTAGCTGCAGGAAATGAACACCTGCTCTGACCTGGTGTAAAGTCGGATGACAACCTGCACCAGAAAAGGGAGCCCAGCCCAGAGACACACCTGAAGATCAACAGATGCCATGGAGCTACTGCTCATGCAGCTCAGAGCCCCAACAGGGCCACAACACCCACGCCACCCACCAAGGCCCGCCAACCCCCCCGCCCCTCCCCACCCCCGGACTACCACAGAGGTAGTGCAGCCGAAGACAGTGGACCTTCAGGAAACACACCAGCCTTACAGACTTAACACCAGAGAATGTCATTGCCCACTACAGGCTCAAAGGACAACCATCCTCTGCATCCTGAACATCATTGCCCAGAGGCTGACAGTACCAACACAGCGGACTACCAACATCCCACCTCAGACAAAGCTGCTGGCTGTGCTGCACCTGTTGGCCTCTGGTACCTTCCAACCAACAACTGTCAGAGTCGGAGGAGTCTCATATCAAGCCCTATGAAAGTTCATCACACCTGTCCTGGATGCCATCATCAGCTTGGTACCCCAGTACCTATACTTCCCCCACACTGAGCAGGAACAGCTGGAGACCAAGCAAGGCTTCTACACCATAGCTGGCTTCCCGCACGTATTGGAGGCAATTGACTGCACACATGCCCTAATTGTGCCACCTGCCGACACTGCTCACAATTACCGCAACAGAAAGTACACGCATTCCATCAATGTGCAAGCAATAGTGGACCACCGGGGACTCTTCACCAATGTCGTGACCAACTACCCAGGCAGTGTGCATGATTCATACATCTTCTGACAGTCCATCATCAACCAGCGCTTCCAGGATGGCACCTACGGAAATGCACTGCTCGTTGGTAAGTACCAAATGAACACACCACACACCTCAATTCCACAAGCATGCAACTCACAAATCTTGGATTGCATATGTTACAAACTTACATACAACATGCCCACCCACCAGACACAACAGCACAACTTACTGTGGGAACCTGGGCGAGCCATGTACATAAGCCATCAACGGCATGGCATCTCAGCCACACTATAGCAGATTGTGGGGAGAGGTGGGAACCAGGCATGTGGGAAGGAGGCAAGTGACCTGTGAATGAGAATGTACACAATGCCAAGTGTGGCGTGGATGTGCTGGCCAGACTGCAGTATGTACCCCACACACATATCCATGTCGACATACACTGCTGGTGTATGGAGTGTAGTGGACAGCGGATGCAACCATGTTACCCCATCCAGTGGGGAAGATCAGGGAAATGTAGCTTGTTATGTCCCCCCCTGTAAGCGGAGTGGGCTGGCTCGGCGTACGCCAGACCAGCATAGGGGTGTGAATAAAAAGCACGTCGCTCTGGGCGTGGTTCTGTTCCAGAATGCCCAACGTCTCTGCCAGGGAGGCACCTCTCACCCCAGCACGAGGCTGACGCCGTCCCCGTGATTGGTGTTGCCTGCGATCCTGTGCGCCTGCTGCGCCCCAGTCCCCAAACCAGTCTTCTCCGCCCCTGCACACCCAGGCCTCACTGCTCACCTGCCGCCACCGGCATGTGTCACGGATGGCTCACCATGTGCCAGTGCAATCTCCAAGCCCGTGGCCCGCGACCTTGGCAGTCTCCTCAGACCGTCACAGCCTCCACAAGCAAGGCCCATAGTAATCCTTTCTCGTTGATGTACTCCACCGGCATACACAGCGGACAAGTAGGTCACACATTTGGAACTGAGTCTTGATTATACTATGGCAGAGTACATAATTAATGGCAGAGTTTATATCACTATACTCCCTTCGATGTGGTGCCACCAACTCTGTGCATAGCATTACAACCACATGTGTCTGTGGGCCCTTGCTGACTTCTGCCTTCGGCCTACACTGCGGTCCAGCAGGCCTCACACCAATCCAATCCAGTCCATACCAGACAGGACACGGCATCATTGCAGGCTGCATATCTGCTCAGCTCTGGTGCCTCTACCTCCACCAACCACATATCATCTCTGCATGCCTTTCCAAAATCGTGTGTTAGAGATCCAGGAGGAGCTGGCTGGACAGCGGTTGACCCGCGCTGACCGCTGCCTGCAGCTCAAACTGCGGTCAACTAGGTCACACATTTGGAACTGAGTCTTAATTTCTTCATGGCAGAGTTCATATCACAGTGCGCAAGGAGAGGAGTAAGAGGAAGACGCGGTTCAGTCCAGAGTAAAAAAGGATCTCCGTTATGGAGGTGATCAAACACTACCAACAACTGCACTGGTGTATCGCAAGCCGACGACACATGGCTGTGGGCCGCTGCTGGCCGCTGCTGACTGCTGCCTCCGGCACACCCTGCGGTCGAGGTGGTCACACAATTGGAACTGAGTCTTGATCTCTTCATGGCAGAGTTCATAACATTGTACAGGCCTCATCGCAGACTGCATCCCCTTCCAGTTCTGGTGCCACTGACTCTGTGCACCGTAAGTCACTGTCCTGTGGCGGTGTGCCTGTGCCGGCCGCAGTGCATCCGGGGCCACTAACTCTGCGCAGCTCCAGTCATGGACCCTTGCTGTTTGAACTTTGAACTTCTGATTGTCTGATCACTGTTGTAGTTGGTGCCAGCACCAACTAATCCCTGAGGGGTAGCTTACACTACTCCACACCCATCCAGCACAAGCGTCACTGGACATGTGACCGAGGCAATAAAAGGTTCCGGGCGCACGTGCCCATAGCCAGTTCCACAAACTATCTCAGTGTGTCTGTGTGGTCATTATGTATGCATGAGGGGTACGGGCCATGCCACATTACATTGTGCTGTGTACAGCGCGTGCAACCTTGTCACCTCAGGCAGTGGGGTAGACCCGGGACATGTAGCTGTGTCGTACGCCCCTGTGAGCGTAAGCGGAGTAGATGGGCGTACGGCAGTCCAGCGTAGGGATGTGGTTCTTCAACACATGGCTCGGGCGTGGTTAAGTTTAGGCCTTGCCAAGGAAGTAACTAATGCGTTTGTCTCATATGTAGTGTCTGTGCCACCCGTCCCGCAATCAACAATGTTGTTATGTAGCATGCCCCCGGGGTGTGAGCTCGGCCGAAGGGGTAAATGAGGGGGCACAAGCCCGCTCGGGGTCATGGTTCATACATGCCAACTGTTGTGTGTGTCGCTATTACTGCAGCATAAGCCAAAGGTCTACCCTCAACCGCATGGTATTTCAGCCAGGCGTGAACTCTACATCTGTGTCCCCCCTGTCCTTACCATAGGCCTACACACTCATGGCCACCCACCTTCAGCACACAACCTCACTGTGTCGTTGTCAGGCTTGTGGACCTGCGAAGACAGGCATGACAATGGTGTTCCGTAGAGATGCAAGTGATACAACTGCGCTGTGCACACTAGTGAATAGGCTTGGGGGAGGGAGGAGAAGCAGTGAGGCTATGTAATACATATTGGTGCCGCTCATTTGCAACAAACAGTACATGTCATACAGGAATCACTAAGTCACACATATCACACACCAATGAACCAGTGAGCCTGCCAACACATCATGCAGTAAGAAGTATTTACTCATGTCTCTCTGCACTGTCACAGGTGATCAAGGATATGCACTCTGCGCTTGGATGTTGACACTCCTCTGAGCCCCGAATACACAGGCCCAGAGGCAGTACAATTTGGCCCACAAACGCACCAGAGGCATCATGGATTGCACATTTGTCGTGTTGAAGTCACTTTTCAGGTGCCTCGACATCACAGGTGGAAGGCCCTTGTACAGCCCAGACATTGTGTGCATTATCGTTGCATGTTGTGTGTTGCACAACATATGTCTACACAGCAATGCCCCATGGATACAAGTGCCAGATGAACCAGATGATAATGATGAAGATGAGGCAGGTGGACCACACCCCAGTGCAGCTTCAGCATGAATAGCCCGTAGGAACACCATCATTGACAATTTCTTCACATCTTAACGTCACATTGTGACAGTCCTTGGCAATCATGGGACAGTATTAAATGACCACAGGCACAGCATGTGCAAATAAATGCATTCCAAGACACATTCCCTGCATGCATGTCATTCATCTGTACAAGCACATCACTCAGAAAAGTGTGAGCGCGACATGCAGTGCTAGCATTTTTATAGTTTGTTAATGGATGGTGGGTGTGTCACCTCTGTGTATAGACGCTGTTTAGGGTGTCATGTATTTGAACTGCCAGTTCTGTGTGTCACAGTTAGTACAGAATCCCACTCTTCAGCATTTCACATGTGTCCCAAATCATTCCATATTGGCTGTCATTTGTGGCCTACAAGTGACAGCAGGGCTTTTTTTGGGGTCAGATATGTACCACCATGATGCAGAGATGCGCCCTGTGACTCAAGTCCCACGACATGGGCAACATGTACGTAAGGGTGGCAGAGACAGACACCGCACTATTTACCAGTATCACAAATGTATTTATCCGAGGCTACTGTAGTAACTATTGCCCACTTCCTAAAACCAGCCACCTAACTTGGTTTTCAATAATACAATTTTTTAAACACACATGTGGAGAGGCAACATTATATTAATTGTGAATATAACGTTGCCTCTCCACATGTGTGTTTAAAAAATGTATGTAAGGGGGAGTCACTGCCCCTACATTCATCCATGCTTTCATAATTGTTTGATCATGGACATGACACGTTTGTGTGCAGGAGGTGTTGATTGTCCCTGTGCAATGTGAAGGGGAGATGCGGTTTCACAGTGCGTTTCATGTATGTTTCCGCATTGGCACAGTTTACATACAGAATGCATGTCAATGTACATTGTGACTGTTTGTGAGGAGATGCCTATCTGATGTGGAACAATGGTAATTTGTTCTACGTCACGGCTATGGGGTTGTGCTCGTACATTCTCATCTCACCGTTTTTTTACTCTTCTTTTATGGTACATTTTCCCGCATGACGTGTGGGAATTGAAGGCCTAGCGCTGGTTATCGTGGATTTTTGTATCACGATTGGTCTCATCGGGTTCGTGTTTCACGTTTTTTTGGCATCAAGCTGATTTTAACACGGTCATTTGATGCATTATCATGAGACTATCGCATGGTACCGCCGTTTTCCCTCGATAAGACTGCGATGTGAGGAGTTGCGTTAAGCTAAGTTTACAATGATTATCACATGTACTTGAGACTATCCCCCTGAATCTTTCTTTGATTATGTCTTTTAGAGGCTTTACTTGCTGACACCTCCTGCCTCTGTGACAACTCATAGCAATTTGTTGTATTTCATAATTTTTAATTGATTTGATGTATATAACTGAGACATTCATGAAACTGACCATTTCCCTTTGATATCCTTACATTATTTGAATTTGTAACTTTGCTATTCTGCTAATAAACCTTCATATTTTGTAAATCTACTACTCCCTGTCAACCTTGTGAGGCCTAATGTGCGTCACTGTCACTGAAGTATTGTTGATTTGCTGATGTTAAGCTTCAGTACAATTATAAAGGTCAAGCCGCTCGAGTGCAGTTTGTACACAGTTTACATGAGCAATATGCAAAGTACAAATCTCATCCTGCTGCAACAAATCCATAAACATTTACACAAGTTATAAAATTTGAACATTCACTAACACAGTGCAAAGGGCAGTAAAGGGTAAAATACTATTTTTGAAATACAAGTACTTTTAAGGAAAAGAGAAAAACATTTGTTCATTATTACTAGCACTCTGAGGCTTCATTGAGCTGTGGCTGACAAAACATGATAAAAAGCCTATTGTATGCTAATGAAAAGCGTTTTGATGAAGTCGACAGGCAATTTCTGTAGCGTCGCCTCTAGGACTGAAACCCACACACAAGTATGAGCCTTTAAATGAAAAATAATAATACATTTATTTGCTGCGCCAGTTTTACTGAAAGTTTGGCTGAAAATAAATGGACAGGTAGCTTCCGCGAAATGACGCGCATCAAGAACCTTATTTGAAATAAAAGGTACCAATTTACACTCAAGCTACAAAGCTATCAACAGTCCTCTGTCCTTTAGGTTCAGACTAGAGAGGAAGAAGAAAGATACATAAATACACGAATGGAACTCTTATCAAACTTCGCATTTTTGGTCATGAAACATGAATGAATTTGTACTGTCCTGTTTGTTGGTTGGACTATTGTTTCCTGGGCTGGCTGCCCTTTTATATCAGGTGGATTTACATAGATTGGCAGGTTACTGGAGCTCTGTCAGACTTGGATTAAAAGCAAAAGGTGCCAGCTGATTGTGCATAAGTCTTAATCGCGTCAATGGCATTACTTTACAGCACATGGGTGGCAAAAATAGTGCCTCCTTAAGCTACACATGCATCCAGCAACTCTATGTTCTTAAGTATTATTAGTGCACTTGTCAATCTTGCTCTACAGAAAATAGCGTTAGATGGGGAAATAAGCGCTATATAAAATGTTATGTCAGGGATGTCAAAGTCTCTGCCAACCAAGCAAACATGATGAGCCAATAGACCCCAGAAACCTTATGCTACAGTTGATCGAGTCCTGCTGTTGCCCTGATTAGGTGCATGCATGCTGGAGTACTCGGTGGACTGCTAACCATTTCCTGTTCCACACTGCTATGAGGGATTACACTTAAAACATTGACTGCTGGCTCACAGTGCAGCATTGAAAAGTGAGACAGGCACATGTAAGTATCTCCATTTGAGCTCATTTTCAACCTCAACACATATTGTCACAGCCCCAAGTGAGACAAGTCACCTTGGACATCCTTGGCTTAGTGTTTAGTGTCTTGGCTGAGCACAGGACTTCATCACTGGAGTGGGAGATATTTATTAATTTTGCAATTTAATTGTGTATTTATGTATTTACTTATGTATTCAGCACAGGACTTCTTCACTGGAGTGGGAGATATTTATTAGTTTTGCTATTCAATTGAGTATTTATGTATTTACCTATGTATTCATCTAGATATTTTACAGAGCTCTGTATCAGCCAATCCCTTCTCTCTGATCAGGGCAATCCATTTTCTCAGAGTGGGGCACTGTCCAATATTTTCAGTGACTATCGTTTTGGGTATGGTGTTTTGACAAATGCTGGAAGGGGCAATCCAGTTTGAGTTTTCAAGTCTTTCCTGAAAACGATGTAGTTTGGTTCCCCCTAAGGCTTGGGCTGAGTGAGTACTACAATCTGCCCTGTTCAACGTCTACATGGCCCCCTCACACAAGTGGCCCGCCATCACGACCTCAACATCATCTCCTATGCCGACGACACCCAGCTCATTCTCTCCCTCACCAAGCACCTGCACACCGCCAAAGCTAAACTCCATGAGGGAATGAAGGCCGTTGCCGAATTGATGAGGAGCAGCCGCCTGAAACTGAACTCAGACAAGGCGGAGGTCCTCATCCTTGGACCCACCCCCTCAGCCTGGGATGACTCTTGGTGGCCGACCGTGCTGGGAACAGCACCAACACCCACCGACCACGCACGCAACCTAGGATTCATCCTCGACTCCTCCCTCACCATGTCAATGCAGGTCAGAGCCGTCTCCTCCCCTTGCTACAACACCCTCCGCATGCTCCGCAGGATCTACAAGTGGATCCCGACCGACACAAGAAGAACAGTGACACAGGCCCTCGTCAGCAGCAGACTGGACTATGGCAATGCACTCAGGAATCCCAGCCAAACACCTGCGTCGACTATAACGCATCCAAAATGCCTCCGCCCGTCTGATCCTCAACATCCCCTGCCACAGCCACATCACCCCCCACCTGAGAGACCTACACTGGCTCCCCATCGACAAAAGGATCACCTTCAAGCTCCTCACCCACGCACACAAGGCACTCCTCAATGCCGGGCCAGCTACCTGAACAGCAGACTCAGCTTCTACACCCCACCCGCCAGCTCCGCTCCGCCAGCCGCATGCTCGCCGCTGTTCCCCGCAGCCAACGAAAGACCTCCGGTGGCAGATCCTTCTCCTACCTCGCCGCCAAGACCTGGAACACCCTCTCGACCCACCTTCGGCAGACCCAAGACCTTCTTACCTTCAAAAGACTCCTCAAGACTTGGCTCTTCGAGCAGTAGCAGCACCCTCCCTACCCCCTCAGCGCCTTGAGACCCCCACGGGTAAGTAGTGCACTATACATTGATCAGGATTATTGGACTCTCAGTGAACTTCCTCCGTGTTGTAGTCTCTAAAAATTCGGATTAAAGCCTCTGTTCAGGCCATGGTATGTGGCCAGTCACTGAAGTTGACCTGAGCCTATAACACTGTAAATCATTAGCATGGTGCAAATAACTTTATACTTTAGTCTTTCTTGCCAGTGGAGCTGACACTTATGGTATGAAATCAATGAGAATTGCCTCAGCTGTTGCCTCTGGTCAACGTCTGCATTTGGACCAACAATCTGGATTTCCAATCCAATCCTCCATTTAGTCAGTAACTCCAGAGGCGGAAGCCGAGAGGTTGTGTTTTTAAAATATACTTAGAATATTTCTTGTGTCACATATTGGAGAAGTGTGGCTCAATGATTAGAGCGGCAGACCCTGAAGCAGAGGTCTAGCCTGGGACCAGGGTTCAATTCCCTACCTCGGTGGGTCATGGGCTCAAAATTCCACGGAGCCCAAAATTCCATGGACCTGATAATTCTCGCCTCAGTGCCTATTCCAATCATGGAGTGCAACTCTGGGCAATAGCTTGCTTAATCTCCACAACGGCCCCCACAACGCTAAGGATGCCTGGCCTCCACCTTGGGGGTGCCCAGGAGTGGACGCCTCACAGGGAAAGCCAGGATGGGTTCCACAGCGGTATTCGTGCAAGCGCCTTGAGACCCTTGCGGGTGAGTAGTGCGCTATACAAGTATCAATATATAAGTATCATTTTACATATATTGCTTCGCGATATCCCACGCAATATTTTTAAAATCTGCACAGTTGCTATCTTACACACCTGAATCTGCCGATTAGGAGCAGAGCAGGGGCGCTAGGCAACACCGGGAACTGCCGCCGAAAACCGCCGCCACCATCTCAGAGGTATTCGGAGCGGGCAGCGGACTAGGTGTTGGGCGTAGTTAGGATAAAAGACGTCCAGTTCCTCCCCCTACCTTAATACGACCTAGTCAGAAACTCCTGAGGCGGAAGCCGGGAGGTTGTGTTTTTAAGATATACTTAGAATTTTTCTTGTGTCACAAATTGCTTCGCGATATCCCACGCGATATTTTTAAAATCTGCACAGTTGCTACTTACCCACCTAAATCTGCCGATTAGGAGCAGAGCAGGGGCGCTAGGCAACACCGGGAACTGCCGCTGGAAACTGCCACCGCCATCTTAGAGGTATTCGGAACGGACAGCGGACTAGTTGTTGGGCGCAGTTAAGATAAATGGGCACCTTAGACTGTACGCGCAGCGGACGCGTGCAGCGGGCGCGCCGATGGCAAGGCAAGCCTGTCTGCGCCCGTCCGAGCCTAGGGCCAGAACCCCTGGTACAAAAATAACAAGGGCAAAAGTAACCAATTCACCAATTCAAGGGATTCGTAAATATGACCCTAGCACCCTGAAAGCCCTCAATAAATCCCTAGCATCTAATTGTATTAAAACCCATGCTATCTCTGATCCTTTCCTTTGTACTCACTGCGGTTTTCACTTTACCCCCACATCCGTCGACGCTGAAGTAACCTCCCGTACCAAATCTTATACGATGACGAGCATAAACTGTCGCTCACTCCCCAAACCGAAATCAAATATTTTGGACCTACTCCTAAACGACCAGCTTGATGCCGTCTTTCTCACTGAAACCTGGCTCCATGAGAGCTCAGGGCCCGATATAGCAGTAACCCTACCCTCCAACTACGCGATAACTAGATTAGATAGAACGGAAAGAATTGGAGGGGGAATTGCGGTAATTTTTTTAAAACGCCTGCTGTTCTCTACAGCCACTAACCATCACCACATGCAAAGCTGCTCTATTCAAACTCTCTCTTTCCCCGAATTTTACTTTTTCAGGAGTACTAATATATCGTCCTCCTGATCATCATGCTAACTGGATCCCCACTTTCGTGGAAGAGGTTTCTTCCTTAGCCACCAACAAAGCTAATTTCACAGTTTTAGGAGATGTGAACTTACATCTGGAAGACCATACCTGCACCAATAGTATCAGATTCATATCGGACATGACATCACTAAATCTAAAGCTTATAAACTCCGGTCCCACCCACACAGCAGGACACTTCCTTGATCCAATTTTTCCTAACCTTAGTACCATTATTTGCTCCCCAGCACTTCCCACCAGTTGGTCCGATCACTACCAGATAAATTTCGAGCTGAGCTCCCCTTATGATAAGCTCAACTCCAATAATAGCAAAGGAGTGGGAGAAATACAAAGAAATTGGAAAAAACTTGACATCAGCAAACTTAACGAATATCTGGAGAAACACAAACCTACTTTAGAACAAAAAACTGGTCCACTTGCAGAGTCAGTCCATAAATGGCTTTCCGAAGAGATTGACACCTGCCTACCCACCACAGAATACAGAAGAACGATTCATCATCCCCCAGCGCCTTGGTATAATGATTCCTTAAAAATCTCTAAAACTAACTGTAAGATCCTTGACAGAAGGTGGAGGAGAAATTACGATTTATCCTCCAAACAGACCAATAAGGTGGCTTTGAGCAAATATCACCAAGAATGCAAACAAGCTCGAGCAACTTTTGTTAATTTGACACTCTGCAATGCCGTTAACAATGTCAAAACACTCTTGAATACTGTAAAGGAACTCGCCGGCTCAGAGACGGTAGCCAAACCACCAATGTTATCTCAAACTAAATGCGAGGACTTAGCAGCCTTCTTCGTTAATAAAGTCGAAGGTATCTACCAAGAGATATTATCACAGGAACAGGTAGAGAACAGCAATGCAACCACTAATACACCTTCACCTTTGGCATATCATTCCCCAGATGCACCTGAATATAATGAAACAGGTAAGGACTATGTCATAACGGAATGGCCTGTCCTAACAATCGAAAACACGGACACACTCCTGAAATCTATAAAATCGGGTTCACACATGGACCCACTGCCAGCCAACATTTTGAAGCAATTAGATCATTCCGTACTATCAGTCCTAACGCATCTTCTCAACACATCAATTAAAGAAGCAGAAATTCCCCTTACATGGAAACATGCCATGATTCATCCACTGCTAAAGAAACCCAACGCAGATCCCGATGACATTAAAAATATCGCCCCATATCTCTGCTGCCGATTCTATCCAAAGTTCTGGAAAAACACATACATATTCATCTGACACAATATGTAGCCACGTATATCACCTACTTCACCCCTCACAGTTAGGTTTCAGGGCGGGTTTCTCAACAGAAACCACCCTGTTAGGGGTCACAGAAACCATCCGCCAGAATTTGGGCAAAGGAGAAACAGTGGCACTCATTTTGCTCAATCTGAGCGCCACTGTTGATACCATCTCACACACAGTACTCCTTAACACACTGAGGGAAATCGGTATAGGTGAAGGAGCTTTAAACTGGATCCAGGCTTTCCTTACAAATAGAACATTTCAGGTCTTTTCCCAAAAAGCCTGCTCCAAAACATATTCCTTCGCACATGGAGTTCCTCAGGGCTCCATCCTGAGCTCGTTACTCTTTAACCTATATGTGAAACCCCTGGCAGAGTTGGCAGAGAAATCTGGTCTGGTAATCTTCTCTTATGCAGATGATTCCCAAATCATGTTCTCACTATCTGCACAAAACCCAAATTACACCTCTACATTCAAGACAGGACTCACCAACATTGCAGCTTGGATGCAATCCAACTTCCTCAAATTAAATGGAGATAAACTGAGGTGCTCATATCGGGTAAACAAAAAAACCTCTGGAGCACACAACATTGGCCAGAAAAAATGGGAGCTCTCCCCACCCCCGTACCCCACGTAGGTAATCTAGGCGTAAATGTGGACGACACCTTGGGCATGCAGGCCCAATCAGTTAAAGTTGTGGCCACCTGCTTCTCCATCATCAAATGGCTGAAAAAAATCAGTTGGATGCTACCAGAAACAACAAACAAAACTATAGTCAATGCTTTAATTACCTCCCGATTAGACTACGGAAACATCCTATATGTGGGCTCTAACAAACAAGTAACGCATAGACTACAGGTGGCCCAAAATGCAGCAGTCAGACTTTTATGTAAAGTGCCTAAAAAAGAATCCATCTCTGTGTTTCGACGGAAACTGCATTGGCTAACCATAGAAAATCGAGTAAAGTTTAAGGCACTCACTTACATGCATAAAATCAAAGCTGAGACAGCCCCCAAATACCTTCGCTCCCTGGTTACACCCTATAATACATCGAGAAATCTCAGATCAGCCTCCCAAGGACACTTTGCGGTTCCAAAATACAAGCTAGCCCGCATGGGAGGAAAATCCTTTACATACCTAGGGCCAACATACTGGAATTCCCTTCCCATTTCTCTTAGGAAAGAAACAAGGTATTCCAGTTTCCGAAAACAACTGAAACCTTGGCTGTTCGATGAATAACTTTCTAGTACCTCTTATGTTATGGCTTCATGGTATGTGCCGGGAAACCCTTTTGGGTAGCTGTTGCGCAATATAAATTCTAAATAAATAAATAAAATAAAATCCTCAATTTTGCTTTGAAGGACTCCCTTGCAAAGAAACTGCAGTGAATACTGTCTCTCCTAATTGTGGACAAATCATATGGAGATGTTTGCATACTCTAGATCTTCTCATCTGAATTGCTATGCAGTGGAAGAAGGCAATGACACTGGTGTATATGGAAGTTAGCACATGGTTCACATGTCAAAATGGTTGCAGAGTGAGCATATGCACACACATGAAAATTGAATATAACAGGCTTTTGTCAACCACTATCCATAGAATGTGAAATGCTGATGTGATTGAGATGGATGTCATTTTTATGTTGTGGTGCATTTGTGGTCCTGACATCCTGTGACTGTGCCTTGGAGGAGTGCTGGTACGGGTGGGTGCACTCTGGAGACTGCTGAAATTGAATTTGCGGGGTGCAAATAGGATGTACTTGGTTTTTGCTTGATTGAGTGAAAGTACTTGTGTAATTTATAAATTAATTGCTCTTCAGAGTATTGTAGATGTCCGGTGTTCAAGATCAAAATAAAGATGAAACTTGTGTAGTGCAGCAAGTTCCTTTCCTTAGTGGGTCATTAAATTATGGGCAGTGTTTAGTTCTGATGGTGGAAGGTGTGCAGCAGTGGTGTTATTTCAAGTACAACAGGACAGTAACATTTGTTGAAATGAATACCGCTTAATGGTCATCTTCTAAGTGGCCCTAAGTGTCTCTACAAGAATATTTCGGTAAATTGTGGAAAATTATCTATTTTGCCAGTAACATTGGTTACATTAATATGAATCACAGATCATTTTAGATGATTTATGGAGGAGTCACACCACAGGCATTTTGTTTCAAAGGGAAAATTTAAAGCACAGTAGGTCTGTATTATGGGTCAAAAAGGACTTGATTTAAACTCCACTTGACAAAAAGATTTGACTAATACCGAGAAAGGCTGTGGAATTGTCGAGGCATACTCAAATTCATAAAGAGCCAGTAAGATTGGACAGAAACGGGTGCAGCTGAGAAACCATTTAACAGGGTTGTTGAAGGTGTTCCTCTATGTTTTTACATCTTGTGTTTAATTGTGCAGTACTGAGCATTGTTCCAGTAATATTAGTAAGAACCTGGCATAGCTTAAATGCAGCTTTACTTGGAGGTGGGAGGCTTCTCTCACTTAGTTCAGTCACCTTGCACTTGTCAGGCTTGATTTGGGGGCAAGGTATATATGTTCCAAATACATCCTAATCTGGGCACAACTGTGAGTGCTCCTCTGTCCAACTGTCTGTGAAAAGAGTACAATGGACACTTGCAGCATAATCACTTAAAGTCAATACAACATAGATTTAATGAGAACAATTTCTTTACTTTGTACGTCAGCGATGGGTGGAACACCAATAAAAATAGTTGATGGCCTTTTAAAAGTTACTTTACATACTGTTTGGCAGAGGTCCCTGCTCTTTAAAATGGAGTTACTTCAATGTCCTTACCTGAAGTTACTACTTAACTAGTGCTTCACCATTTTCAGATAATCTGCACTTCTCTCCAGCTATATTTTCACATTTCATGCAGACATAGTTTATGTCATATACTCATTTGTTTTTATTTTATTTTATTCATTTGTGTTTTTATGCAATGCGGACCAGACGCTATGGGGTAGCAGGACACTTCATACCGTAAATATGCTTTCATTACTTACCGATAATTGCATTACTCCTACTCCTTTTCCCTTGCCTTCCTTCTTAATGAATGAGGCTCCCTTGCCCCTCCCCTGTTAACATAAAAATGACTTTCACCCTCTTCACCTCCTGTACATAAACATGCAAAACCAGATACTCAGTTGTTCCGTATGGGTGGGCGGGAGGGAACTCCACGGAAGGCGATGGAGAAGGACTAGGAGCAATACCATGATAAGTAAATAATGAAAGCATTACCTCCCATCCCTGCATTGCCTTCCTTTTTAACGAATGAGACACAGCAAGTCATCAGAAATGGACAATAGAGTTGCAATCACACCCAAATTTAATAAAGTGCACAGATCATACACAAAATGAATTGTCTTCCTTCATCAAAGCTCTGTCACCCAGAACATTATGAAGACATTGTAATTCAGCAATCCTATAGTGATGGACAAAAGTGGATGGAGTAGACAATGTCGCTACCCTACAAATCTCCAGAACTGATGTCCGCTGAAACTCAGCCACCATTGCAGCTATACTGCATGTAGAACGTCCCTTAATCCCCAGTGGGGGAACCACACCCTTCGCCACATATACCCAGAGAGCCACAGAACGTATCCATCTACTTAAAGTATCAGCAGCTGGCTTCTTCCCTTTCTTGCTTGGACCACAATTTACAAACAGTGTGTTCTCTTTCCAAAACGACTTCACCACATCTGTACTCCTCAGCAGAAGAAGGCTCTGGACAACATACTAGCAGAATACTTCCTGACTAGTGTGAAAAACTAAATTGACCTTAGGCACAAATTATGGAACCGAAACCAACACTATCCTATCCTGGAATACCTTACAAAAAGGATATTTACAAGATAAGGCCCCAAGTATCCCAGGACCTAGTAGAAGTAATTACCAGGAAAAAAGCAAGTCTTAAATGTGAACAGTATAAAATCCATCTGAGCAAGATGTTCAAACTGGGAACTAGTCAAAGCCTCCAACACCAACTTCAGATTCAAAGTTGGAAAGGAACAGACAGATATGTGAAGCAAATTCAACAACCTCAGGAAAATTCTAGGCATCATCAGCCCTTCCTCATCCTTGAGATTTCACCGGGAGCCTCAAAAACCCTGAATAGAAGCCCTCTAAACCCTTAGAGTAGCAACAGACAAACCCATGCTAGCCCCATCCTGCAAGAATTGCATAATCAGAAAAAGACCAGCCAAAGTGGTTCTCACCTGTTTCTTGAAACACCTGGCTGAAAAAGCTTTCCGATGCCTAGCATAGGAATGGAGAGTAGACGACCTTCTAAATGCCTGCAAAGTTAATGCCAATTTCTCAGGAACCTCCAAGCCAGCCAAACCTCTCCATTTAACTTCTATGCCATTAGGCACAACTTCCTCAATGACCCCAGGGGCAGAGATGGAAAGGTGAGAGGGGACAGGACAACTGGTAGTGTCCATTCCTCAACAACTCCAGGAGAAGAAACCAATTTTGTCAGGGCCATCAAGGTGTGATCAAGACTACTTTAGCTCTCTCCTTCCTGACCCTCAACAGAAATGACTGCATCAACTGAATGGAAGGAAAAGCATATATCAGAGTGCAAGACCAGGAACATGTCAATCCATCCACTGCCCATGCCTGAGGATAACCTCCGCCTTGAGCAAAACTCTGCAAATTGCCATTCTCTAGAGAAACAAACAGGTCCAACTTTGGTTAATCCCACCTCAGAACAATCAGATAGAACAGACATTAGTGCAGAGAGAAATCCTTGGAGGGTGTAATATTCCTGCTTGGAAGGTCTGTCTTGACAGAGAAGAACACTGTTCCTACTCAAAGATGTCCTGTGCAATCAAGTTCTAGGGACTTAGAGCTGTGCCATCCGCCCTGTTGACATAAGACTTTGCCATCCAATTGGCAGTCTGAACTAACACCACTTTCCCCTTCAGGCCCGCCTGAACATGAACCAAGGCATTCAGAACAGTATTCAACTCCTTTCAGTCTGATGACATTTGATAGTCTTGTAAAGACCAGAATCCTTGGTCCTGCTCCCACTCCAGCCAGGCTCCAACCCAAGAGGCTGACGTCAGTTATCACTACTGGAGCCAGGGGAGAAAGGGAGATCTCCTTCTCTAGATAATCCTGCTCCAGTCACCACAGCAGATCCTCGTGGACCTGTGCTGATATCCATCTGGATGAGGTTTGAAGTTCAGCTAACCTAGAGACCAAGGGGAGCGAATCCAGCCGACAAGCTTGTGCAGGTGATACCTGACCAAATGAACTAGAAACAAAGTCGAAGTGAAGTGGCCCTGAACACACAACTAATCCACATGCCTTGGAGTCTTCTGAGAATCCAAATTTAGAACCTGAGCCTGCAAGCTGACCAATCTCCTTTCTGATAGTCACCAGCCCTCTGTGAGTTTGAAAATGAGCCCCTGTGAAAACCGTGTCCTGGGATGTGACCAGACAAGATTTTTCTCAATTTATCAAACATGTGTGCTCCTGGAATACTTGCAAAACCCTTTTCATGTGTCCCACCAACTGGGATTCTTATTGGGGACTGGACCAATAGACCATCGAAATAGGGATGAATGAAAACCCCATTTGCATAAAGAATTGCCAGCAAGAAGCCATAATCTTTGTAAACACTCTAGGTGAAGACTTGAGGGCAAAGGGAAGCCTGCAGAATTAGGAATGATCGTCCTCTATTGCAAAATGCAGAAACCACTGAGAAGGAACTGCATTAGGGATGTGGAGATATGCATCCTGGAGACCCATTGAAATCAAAAAGTCACCTGGACTTACCAGAAAAAGCATTGCCTGAATTGTTAACATCTGAAAATGGATGGTCCTTATCCAAGAATTCATCCATTTTATGTCCAGGACCAAACGAAATGCCCCTGAGGCCATCTAAACAAAATAAAGGATGGATTAGGACCCCTTTCTCAGTTCTGTGGCCGGAAACCTGTATATGGCCCCTTTTGACAGCAAGACCATGATTTCATCCAGAAGAGCATGCTGCTTTTCCCCGGGTGCCAGAACTGAAGTCAGAAGGACACCAGTATCTGCAAAAGTTCCTTAAAATTACTGGAGATCATAGCGTGCATCGGTTCCCAAAGAGAGCCTTACCATCAAAGGAATCTTCATCAGGGAGGACTTTTCCTATGGATCCTCATTCCACTGCCTCAGAGCTCTACTAGCTGTAGTCAAGGCACCTGTGTGCATAGCCAAAGAATGGATAGCTAAAGAAATGTCTGCAAGCAGCCTCAGCTGCTGTTCCTTAGCTGCCAACAGATCAGAACATTGTGAGCCCTTTTGAACTGCAACAGCAAGCTTAATAAAGTCCGGAGCCAAAGATTGTGCTAAACAGGCAGAGAAGATACTTGCTTTTAATGTCAAATTCTCTGTGTGAAAGGCTCTTTTAATACTAGAGTCTACTTTTCTATTCATGGCTTCAGTGGGGGTACAATCCTCAAGATTAATGGCAGTCTTACCAATTGAAGTTGCTAGAATAGAGTCCAGGCAAACTGAATGAGGAAGACCATCCTCCCCTTCCAATTGATACAGCTTCTGCAGAAAACAAGGAACATGAATCTTATCTACATCCTTCCATTCCCTCATTACCATATCACTAACTGGACACTGAAAGGGCATGACAAACACAGTTTCCATCCTTCATCACTACTGAGAATTCTTCCATATTCTCAATTTTTCAGTGTGTGAAGATCCATAAACATGCAAGCAAGGAATTATATGGCAGAGGATACCCGATGGAATTGCTGCAAGAACATAAAGACAGAACTTTGCTACGATCAAGAGCAAATCTACTGACTAAGTGCACCAAGCAAGAAGGCAATAAGATGGTGTTCATATCAAAATATTCCACTGTATCTAGCCAGATCAAAAGGATTATATCTAAACGATGGGAATTGTTGGAAGTAGAAGAAGATTTCAAAAGACTGTTCTGAAACAAACCACTTTGCGCATTCACACAAGGGAAAAACATGATAGAAATTCTATCAAGCAATCAACCGACTAAATCAACAAAGTTTAGTGGTACCACTAAATGCCATGATTGCATCCATTGCAATAATATCATAATAGGGAATATACTCATCCACCCTTTGACTGGGGAACACATTAAACTGACTCATTCCACTGATTGTCAATCCTCTAACGTAGTGTACAGCATTAAATGCCCATGTGGACTAGTGTACGTCGGGCGAAACCGAAAGAAAGATGAAGATCTGATTATCTGAACATAAAAGTACTATAAGGAAAAAAAATCAGAATTCAAGTGTCGCCAGACAATGGAAAGAACATCAACATGGCATAGCACAATTCAAATTCCAAATCATTGAGCAAACATAGACGCATGGAGTAGACAATGCTAAGAGACTCTTGCAAAGGGAAGCTTATTGGATAAACAAATTAAATTCTTTAACACCTACTGATCTGAATGATAAATTTGAGATGTTATGCTTCCTATAAAAACTCTCCTACACAATAAAACTTGAGGTAATATAATCACTAAACATCAGGGTGAATACATGCATGAGAAAGTAATGGGTCTAATAAAAACTCTCCCATACAGTAACATTGAGCTAATTGAATTTAATCCCTCAAAATCGGGGTAAATATACTCAGGATAATGTACTCATATGTATGGGGAATACAGCATGGTTGAAATTGGACGTAACATGACTTCGGGGGACTGTTGACAGTAGGTTTTGGAATTAAGCATATTAAGTACCTTAAACCATTCTAAGATGGCGGTGGTACTCGGCCACTCTTTTGTCTCGTGTTAAAATTGCAGGCGCGTTGACATGTTTATAGGCTGTCTCGCGAAAATACGCGGGCACTGGTACGCGAGAAGGCGGATTGACTACGATGGGGAAGAGGTAAACTCTGACTGCAGCAAACTGGTGAGATGCGTATTCATAGCATGAATTCAGCTTCAATAGTATCACGGGTGGGCTCTGAGGTAACCGGGATGTACATATTATTCCAGATAACAGAGGATACTTACAGTGAGGTCCGGGAGTGGCGACGGGATATGATTGTCAGATGTCAGGAGCTGGCGTTTGTCCGTTGGTGTCTGAGGTTAAGGAACATCACAGGTATGGTTTGAGAATTATGAAACGCGTAACCTCATGTTTTAGTACCATGTAGATCATGATTAGGATGTCTGCTCTTGTGTATGTAAGCGGTACCTGAGTGAATTTGGCGGCTTTTTATGTTTTGACTGCTTGAAGAACATATAGGTGAGTGTACTTTGAGTAATCTCGGGTTGGCACCATGGGCTTGGTGTTTGTGGACTGTTCTAACACATTGGAGGGTGACACATGACTATTGGAATGCCACTGAGACACAGAATTGAAATCACTACAAAGGTGTTTTAAAGATTCCATAAATTGAATAAATTAACATTGTTGTAGAAATTGACCACTGATAAAGCGTTGACATATGAATTGTTTTTTGATGATAGGCATTTCCCCTGACGAAGGGACTTCTGTGTCCAGAAATGCATTGGGCCAAGATTCTCAAGCATCTTTAATTTGCAAAAGGAATTGTGAAATATATGATGCACTTTTCGAAAGTGAATTGTAAATGGAAATGCATACTGTATTGATGATAATGTACAGAGAATTTAAATAGTATGAGATTAAATACTATGAGTAAAGTGAATGTATTAATGACAGTTTATTTTTTATTGTAATTGGAGTATATCACTTTTGCGGTGCATGCGTATGTCCAGGGTATTAATCACTTGGCCTCCACTTGAAACCTGGAGTGTTTAACATATTGAGGGAAAGGGCTCCTCTTTCATTTGCTGCTTGAAAGGATGGAAAACCTAAGGTATTTCACACATGTGCCAGAACACTCCACGGGGCATATTACCAAGCAATAGCGATAATTATCGCTATTGCTTGGTTAGAGACAAAATGTTATCGCCGACCTGCGGCGATTTTTATCGCAGATAAACCTTGATATTACCAAGGTATATCTCCTAAGCGGTAAAAATCGGCCGCAATGCATGAATATCGCTGAAAAGTCAGCGATATTCATGCATTACCGAGCTAATGCTCTTAGCCATGTTATCCACCTCCCATTGGATAACATGGCTAAGAACTGCTCAGGGCAGTTGTTAGCTTTTGGAGATATTTGCGCTTAGCGCGAATATCTCCAAAAGTTGGTAATAGGAGATAGCGATGTTAGCGACTGTTTCCAGTCGCTAGCATCTTGGCACGCCCACTTTGCATGTCATTAGTGATAAATTTCTCTGACATGCAAAGTGGGGTCCAAGATGGTCGCTATCTCCTACTAGCTGTCGCTAACTGGTGTTAGCGACAGCTAGGTAATAGGGAGATCATTTTATCTTCGCTTTCTTGGCTTTTAAAGCTAAAAAAGCGAGATAAACCCCCTTGATAATATGCCCCCACATTTCTTCTCGGAGATGTATTTTCCCTCTGCAGAAGTGAGTTTAGCCTCCAAATCTGAGGCTGCAGAGTCAATCTCATGCAATACAGTTTTGGGATTAGCTGCATTCACAGGCTTTCCAGGATGAGCCTGAAGGGCCCTACCCACCGCTGCTCAATCATGTCCTGAACCTCCTCTCTAAACATGAGAGGTGCACTCCTCACCTAAAGACCTCAAGTGCTTAGAGCCCTCTTGGGAGGAAGAGGATCTTCCCCATCCAAGGAAGAGGTAGTAGGCAAGACATGCTCTGTTTAGACACTCTTTTCCTACCATTCTAAGACAGAATGAGGTGGCACCCAGAATAGATCCTGCATTAAAAAGGGGAACAGAACCCCAAAATGAACCAATAGGGAGAGGCCAGCACAAGTTATAAATTATAAGCCAATCACAGACCCCATGATTGCGCCCAAAAAGCAAAGAAAAATGGGCTCAATGCCGCATTTACCGCTTCCTCAGAATTCTTTTAGAAGCACCCTCAAGCAGCACTTTGCTCCGCAAAGAACGGGAAGCACTACTCCAGCCACAGCAAGACCACTGTACTCCATCACAGCGTCTGCCAATTGCGCTCCTTTACTCAGCTGTGCTGAACATAGCGGAAGGCCGTTCGAGCTGGGTGACTGTAGCCCACAAGCCTTGCTCGCTGCCGGGAACCAGAAATGATGTATCCCCAGGCTCTGCCATAGAAGAAAAGTCAAAAGGTAAGTCTCCTTGGGGACAAAAAAATAACAGGAGGTAGAAGGTGAGGGAGGCATGTTTGTTTTTAGAGGGATGGGGTCTAGTTTGAAGTAAGGAAGCCTCATTCATTCAGAATGAAGGCGAGGGAGGGAAGGAAGATAATGGTAGGTTACTAAGATGGACAACAAGAATTCAAACAGACAGAAAACAAACCACCTCCCTGGCGATCTCACAACCACCCAAAGACTCCAAAGGAGGAGTGGGGACTGTTATTCCCAGGAATATTGCAATGCAAAATTCTATGGTGAATAAATAAAGTGTACCAGACACGTAAGAAACTGGATTAGAGACACCGGAAGCTGTCTGTTGTAAGGGAAGTTCAGCATGTTTTGTTGCAAGAAGGGAATTCTCAAGAGTTCTGGGGAAGTTCAGTTTTTAATCCAAGAGTAGGTGAAAAAAGGAAATTTAAAATAACATTTTTATAGAGATGGAAGAGCCCTAAATAAATGCTGATCCTCAAAATATTCTTAATTTAAAAAAGCATGAATATTACCAAAGTCACAGCACCAAAAGGAAAATCCAACAACAGTCTGGGGATGAACCAAGATCAAAACCAGGCATGCAAGGTTTTTGCACTGTCTGGGTTAGCAACTTCAGTTGGGCCTCCCATAGCACCTGTTTATAAATTTTTCTAAATGCCCTGAATAAAAGAGAGAAGACGCAGCAGATACAGAATCTGGTGCCATCTACTGATATTAGCTTCCTTGGCATTGATGTACAATGGAGGCTTTCCTTACAATCTCAAATAAATATCTGCAGTAAGAGAGGGAAAAAGGATGGGCCTAGGGATTATTGCCCCTGTTTTCCTCTCCTGTCCTATGATCCTGATCAATATATTATGCAGCTGTAAAGGGCCACAACAGAAGAGAAATCCAACAGCCAAATTTGACCTGTAATTCCAGTCATCACACAGGAGAGCTGACTGCAGGAAATGGACAATAAAACACAATTAGTAGGAAATGCAATTGAAAGTATGGTTTGGCTATTCTCCTGAGAGACACTGGTATCAAGATCAATACACCCACATACGCGTGTGAAAGAGACCTGCCTAATAGGTGATACAATTTCTTGCCCTCTGAACTGCTGTGATCGCATTCGGTCCAACTGGTGGGTACGGATACTTACTTATGTATGGAATATTGCTCCATCTCAATGAATGTTCTCTTCTTTTCCACTACTACTGAGGTCCTGCCCTGCTTCAAAAGCAAAATTTTAATAAATACCAGGGGTTCTACTGGGATACCCAATCACCTGTCCCTTCCTTAGTTGTCCTTCTCTCAACCACAGATCTAAAGTCTACAAACTGTAGTGTAGTTCCTAAATTCACAATAGGCTCTTCGCATTGGAATAATATATCTTATAGATTTGACGTAGGACTGAGGTCAACTATGTCTCTATCGAATATGCTAAACTTAATAGTGAGTGTGCCAGCTAACTCAGAGATCACTAGAAACTCTCTCAAATACACAAGAAGGGATTAGTTTTTGACAACCGCATAAACATGACAACTTTATTTCCCAAGAATAAAAATATATCTCTCAGAGTCACTGAAACAATAGATAAGTATTTCACTCAGTCAATCGTGCATGCTTCATTTCTACAGAGTTGCAGAGAAATAGAGAGACGGGTGTTTTCAATAAAAAGCTTTATTGAACAGTCTTCTTTCTCATGCAAGAGAAGTGAACTTCTACAATCGTTATGCAGACTGCAAAGTATAATGCGTACAGCCTAAACAGTAATATGAAATAATACTGTAAGAGCATTGTATGGTATCTAAGCCATAAAAAAATACATACATAAATACATAGGCTAAAACACTCAACTGGTGTTCTGCTAACGGATGGAATGAGCGAGCGCAGGAGATTCGGTAATTGCAGCTGAGAAAAACAACCGAACTGATCCGGAGAGCACTAACCCGTCACCCGCAAGTACAGACAGGAAAGCGTTTTCAGTCAACAAGTTTCCCGTTAATTCGCTTATTGACATCCTGAATCACAGCTCAGATATATAACGTCGAAGGACAAGGAGGCCCCGAAGAAGGGACTGGGTCCCGAAATGCATCGGGCCAATGAATCTTCAATCGTTGTTAACAATTGTTATGGGATGTGTTAATGTGTGACTAGCATCACACCAAAGACAAAATGTACATGAAATGAATAATATGTGATATGACATGAACTAGATGTAAAGCAAAATAACTTAATTAAATATTCATTGAAAGAAAAGATTGGTGAATAAAACCAAGTTAAAATAACTGAAAAATTGTGTAAAAGTTGTAAACTAATTCAGAATAGCAGTTTAAATACACGAGCTGTGCAGCAGGTCAGGGAGTAACAGTCGGTTACTACCCGCTTGATCAAAGCTTCTAAAGTACGCCTACCCCAATGTACCTAACCTAAGTCTAGTACACGGGAAGAAGTTAGTATTGTGTAGTATAGGTTTTAGTTTTCTTTGCCAAGAATCTACCAAAGGTTTCTCTAGGTTCTAATCAGCTCCATACCTTGGTTAGAATGAAGGAGGTCTGGTATCTCTGTCTCAGGACTCGATTTCATAACACCCCGCAAGGGGAGTCGAAAACTTTGGAGCTGGATTCTCGGCAGGAGAAGGGCAGCTTTCTGATCAGTATGTCAGCTGTTGACTCGGCTTCCTTCGGGACTTGCTGTAGCGAGCTACGTCAAGCAAGTAGATAGTCGAACTGCTCCGAACCATCGTAGTTTGCCATAGCAAGTGAAGGTATATTTATACCTTGAAGGTGTTTAGGAATGCCATAGTTTGACGTAAAGTTGGGCATATGAACATCACAATGAATTCTTGTGGAATAGTTGTTCATTGTAAAGTAACTGACTTCTAGGAGAAATCAATATTCAAGCAAGGGGAAGTTCCCTAACTGCTTAAGCCGGTTTTCCAAGAAATCGTTGTGATGTTTGGTACGGGTGGAAGTTGCCATGCCTGTGTTTGGGTAGCATGGGCTATGCCTAAATAAGGGCTTGATTTCTATGCCTATATAAGGGCAATGTGAATTGTACCTATATAAAGGCATGAATCAGGAAAATTCACTCTGAACCTAAAACGCCACACAACACCAACTTCACTTTCTTATGTACGACATTACTAAGTTCTAAACACAGTAAAACAAATCTAAACATGATGTGTTAAAAAACCACCCAAAATACATAAAAAATGCATTGGTACTGGTTGTACACGAAAAGAGCATTTGTGCTGTACGCATTTTAAAGCAATGTGTCATTCAAAGCATATAGTGTGCCATTTGAAAACTCTGTCCGAATGAATCACAAAAATACATTTATGAAATGGCTCTTAAATACAGAAGAAAAAGTCGAGACCATTTCATGGCAGATTATATAAACTGTTTGAATATGGACAAGTTCAAATATTGTCTTTTGGAAGTGTTTTCAAAAGAATTCTAGTTCTCTATGAATAGTTCTACTTTAAGCAGATTACTTTGTGCCAAAAAAATGAAAAAATCCAAAGTTTGGATTAACAAAAGTTGATCATAGAAAAAAGAGTTCCAAAGTTAGAAACTTTGTTTTGAAAAAATGAAAGTCGAATTCAGAGTCTCTCAGAACACAAAAGTCAGTGTTATTGTTTGGGGAAAACATCAAATCTTCTAAGTCTGTAAAGAATTTGTCTACCCTTGTAGGTGAAAGTTGGATAACCTCGTTAAGAAGATTAATCGCACATTGATGTGAAGCTTCGCCATCAGCTTTGGTCGCATTAGCAATGTTCTAATTGGAAGGTACCTGTGTCCCGCTTTCTTTTCGTACCACAGCAGTAGCATGTTGCGCCTGTGAGATCTCAATGAATGCCATCATCAGAATTGTTAGCCGCCGGGGACAACACTGCGCATGCGCCTTTACTGGGTCCAGCAAAGTATCAACACCCGTTGGCATGACTGATGGAAGTGTGAGACAGATGTCCAACACGCATTCTTCTCCGCATAGCAGGCATCGTAAAACAGGTAAGATGCAATCTTGCCATATTGGTCTAAATGACATAAACCATGTGGTGTTCAATTCTCTTAAAATAGTTAATCCCAAAATTTGGACTATGCGCTCATGACACTTCATCGCCAGTGGAGTGTTCTCCGTGGTGAACTGGGTATCGTTGGTGATTTGGCTTGCCATATCGGGGCAGTAGGAGCAAAAATAGCATCCCTGCTGCGAGTCCCAAAATGAGAGGCAGCCTGCCAAACACAGAGTGCACAAAGTTTCGAAATATGCCTAGGCCTGCTTCAAAAGGTGCTAACAGTCCCAAAAAAACTGTCTTAAATTCATGTACAATACCGCTGGTATCTGACATGTTTAAGATACGACTTAACATTTCTGAGAAATGAATGTTGTTAAAAGGACATGCATGTCTGCAAAAGTCCTTGCAACTTGCAGGTCATACGTCTCTTTGGCCGAGGTCAATGGCACCGTTTTTTGCAAAAGAATGGCTTTCGTTCTGCTTAAAGTATCAAATCGTATAGAAGAGATGTTCAGTGAAGGTCATAAAGGCGACTCCCGGTCTGTCTTGGTTTTAGGAAACAATACTTTCATACAGCAAGTGACCCTGGCTGACACAGTTACGAGATAGACTAAACCTGGCAACATGCCACAGTAGATGTGATCATTCAACATAATGTAACTCCCATTAGAAAGTTGCCTACAAATTGGATCAATCACTGCAGCTGGTGAACCTTGCAGGTGGCAGGATAAATTGTTAGAGGAACCATCGCAGGCCCCATGTAAATTAATACCCTGACAAAGGAGAGAACAGCTTAGTGAGTTTTCACAATTATTACCACTAAGAAACACTTATTTCCCCCCACTCCAACATTTGTGTGTATATGGTAATTCCCAGGATGTCTTGATGTATTCTTTAACCAACCTTTCATATGTGCCTGCTGGTATATGTTTTAAGCAATACTGAAAATGAAAATTGTAACAAGCAGAGTGATTGTACCTTGCATTATCCATTTAATGACTGGTTTTTCAGCTACTGTAAATGGCAAACTTTTCAGTTTTTCAATGCTCAGCACCGTTTCGTCTGCTTCCCCCAGTGCCAATTTGATCTGTTTATCAGTGAGATTAAATTCTGAAACCAGTTACGTAGTATTGATAAAAAGCCAAGGCACATAGCCTGAATGAAGATTTTGTAACGTCCAGCCCAATAGCATGATAGAACGTAATTGCGACTGACCATGTTGCAACATGACCAAGTCCTGTTCCATTATGTCTATGGCAGAGGATACTATGCTGTCCAAAGAATATATCCTGGACGACGGAGTTGTTAACCCATTGTCAACTACAGAGAGAGATTTCTCTAAGTTAATACGATCAATTTCTCGTATTCATTCTGCAGTCTCTGCTTACGTAATCTTCCATGCTTCATTATACATAGCATAGATACCGGCATATATAAAATGTTTATGACTCGGTTTAGTAGGTCCTTTTAAGAAGTCCCTCAGATCAGCGCCATCTTTAAGTAAAGATAAGTGTTGTTTTATTTCCTTTAGTGTAGATGTGTGTAGCCACTCAAGGCACAGTTTCCCTACACTGTATGTTGTTTCTATTCCTGGATGCTGCCTCTGAACATATCTTGGATCTAGCCTAGTGAAGGTGAACCCTTGTATCTTTTTCAGGAATCTATCTTGACAGTTGTTTGTGTCTGTGGGCCAGATTAACATTTTTTTCCAATCAGGATCTGTTCTGTTGTGAAGCAAAATAGTATGTACGTCGACCTCCTCTTCTGTAGTGTTACTATCAGGTGTAGGTGTAGGTATGGAGGGTTTGTTTAATTCATTGATCTTGGCTAACCCAAGACAAGATGTCTGTTGGACAGTGTCATTCAAAAACATTATTTGCTCTGGGATGATGCAGGCCCTAAATAAGGCTTCCAATCCCTGGACCGGCCAGTCTTTTGTGCCCCAGACAGTTTTTGTCTCAATGTTGCCTTTCCAAAAGTCAAAACCTAACGAAGACAGCTAAGCATAAAAGGCTGCAGTATAAATGTGCTTGGTATTTGTCAACATACTTTTCATTCCTGTCCTTTTAACATTTTTAAAGTAAAATGATTCTGGATTTGAAACATTAAAACCTGAAAAGTACGAAAATTTGCCATAAAATGTTTTTGAGCTACCCTTTGGTGGCATAGGACAATGTTCCCATTGGTTATATTTTAGTATATTTCTAGGATTTGCAGATTGGTGCAAGAAATGATGACCATAGTGATTATAACAATACATCTGTTCATAATCTGATGAACTTTCTAAGTATTCATGATTTGGAAACTTTGCAGACATTTCTAAGTCTGACATCATATTATTAACAGTCTTGAAGTCCCAATCATCAGAAAAGGTACTAAATGAAACAAAGTCATTCAAGGAAATCTTGGAGCGGTGTAGAATCTTCAACAGCTCCACTGAACCAAAAATGTCATATTCAGTTCTGTCTCAAGCTATACCACCAAGTATAGGAACGGCTGTGATGTTCACTGATGACAAGTCTCTTTGTTCACGATGAGATGATTTGTATGGCTTGAGTAGTAAGTTGATGTTCTTACTTGCTGTGTCCTTTTTAACATATCTTCCATTTATCACCATTCCCAAAGTTATCACCAGAGTCAGAGCGCTGAGGCCCCATCCAAATTAATCTTGAGCACATTTCCACCGCAACCATGATATATTTATAGTTACCATCACTCCGTAAGGGACCGCAGTGATCCAGGTAAACGCAAGCTAATGGTTTGTCTGAAATTGACAGGGACATCTGCACAGGACATTTCACTGTAGACACTTTCATCTTTTGGCAGATTTCACATTCCAAAACATAGTTTCTGGTCTGTTTCCTCATGCGCGGCCACCAGTATCACTGTTTTAATAATGACACTGTGGCGGAAACACCTGCATGTGCAGAGGCAAGCCCTTCATGTGCTGCTAAGATTAGTCCTAATCTATGTTCCATGTTTGGAATTACTCTATCCCCCACTCCAGGGATTCGAGTAAACAGAACATTATTTGCATCAGGTATGTATGGGTATTTGAGTGGAAAGCCTTTTGGTAATGTTTTACCACTGTCTTTGCTTGAAGCATTGACAGCTTGCATTATTTTGCTGTCTATTTTCATTTTTGAATGAGTGATTGCAGCCACGGAAGCCGTTTGCATAGCTGCCTTTGCAGCTTCATCAGCCAATGAATTCCCTGCAATGTGAACGCCATCACGTTCATGACTCAGTGTATGTGTCACATGAGTCTTTTGTAATTCTGTCGTAAGTGAACTACTTGTTCCCAAAGCAACTTATGCTTGATTGTGCCAACTTTTGCATCTTTGTAACCATTTTGAATCCAGTTTTGCAAGTATTTATTGTAAGATTGAACACATTAATACGAATCGCACACTATGAGTGTGGGGAATTCACGAAATGTATTTTCAAGCGTAATCTTGAATGCTTGTAGTTCAGCTCACTAAGCTGTACAATCTCATAGAGATTGGGTGTTAGTAACCATAGGTCGGAATTTACCATCGCGCCAGCGACCTTTAACAATCGCGTACGCAGCACAATAAGCGTGTTTACTCCAGTAGCGGGTTGGGCTGATCCGTCAGTATAAATTATACATTCATACTGCTCTAGAGGCAAAATTTTAGTAGGCAAAGGACAATCTTGTTCCTATTGTAGTGTAGTGTAGTTCCTATATTCCCAATTGGCTCTGCGCATTGGAATAATATATCCTATAGTTTAGACGTAGAACTGAGGTCTACTAGGTCTCTATCAAATACATTAGACTTAATTGTGAGTGCCAGCTAGCTCAGAGGTCACTAGAAACTTTCTTGAATTCACAAGAAGGGATTAGTTTCTGACAACTGCATAAACATGACAACTTTGTTTCCCAAAGATAAAACTGATCATCAAAGTCGTGGAAACAATAGATAGATATTTCACTCTGTCAATTGTGCATGCTTCGTTTCACCAGAGGTGCAGAGAAATAGAGAGACAGGCGTTTTCAATAAAAAAGTTTTATTGAACAGTCTGCTTTCTCAAGCATAAGAAATGAACTGCTACAATCGTAAAACTGGTTGTAAAATATAATGCATACAGTATAAAGAGTAGAATAAAATAATACTGTAATAGCATTGTATGGTTCCTAAACCATAGATAAATACATACATAAATAATAGAGGCTAAAAGTACTCAACTGGTGCTTCTAAAATACGCCTACCTCGATGTACCTAACCTAAGCTTAGTACGAGGGAAGAAGTAAGTGAGGTGCAGCATAAATGTAGTATTCTTTTGCCAAGAATCTGTCCAAGATTTCTCTTAGGGTCTAATCAGCTCCGTACCTTAGTTTGGAATGAAGAAGGTCAGGCTCAGGACTCGATTTCCCAGCAACCCGCAAGGGTAGCCTGGAAACACTGGAGTTGGATTTCTCAGCAGGAGTAAAGACCGCGTCTCTCTCCGTGCGTCTGCTGGAGGGTCGGCTTCCTTCGGCTCTTGCTGTAGCAGGATGCGTCGGGCAAGTAGATAGTCGAACTGCTCCAAACCACAGTGTGTTTGCTAAGGCAAGTGTGGAAATATTTATACCTTGAAGTTGCCAAGTTTGACGTAAAGGTGGACATAATAACGTCATTAAAGACTCTCGGTTCTTTGAAAACTCCATGAGTTCTTGGACAATTCAGTTCTCGAGCAAGGGAAAGTCCCTAGCTGCTGAAGCCGAGTTTTCCAAGAAATCTTTGTAGATTTTCGGCACTAGTGGAAGTAGCCCTGCCGTATTTGTACTGCATGAGCTATGTCTAAATATGGTTATGATTCTTATGCCCATATAAGGACGTAGTGATTTATACCTGTATAAGGGCATGAATCTGGAAATTTACAATAGTGTCCTAAAATTGTTTACAACAGTAGAAATGCTTATGTTTTCGAATAAGGGTCAAAAACGTATTCAACGTCTGTTGCAGCAAGAGAATTAACCCACTGTATCCATCTCGGATGTAAAGCTTTTGCATTTAGAATGCTCGCTTTCGTCACTGCCTCTAAGGCAGGTATGTAACAACCATTATGCGCTTACCCTGTGCGAGGGCTCTCTCTTTTGCTACTGCAGTTTGAACCACTGTCAGAATTTTCCCTGTTGAAGTGAATTTCATTTCTGCTTGTGTGTACAAGTGTGATTTGTAAGGTATTGGTACTTTTTCTCCTTCATTAAAGGTTAAGTACGTGAATCCGCATTGTCCTGGAATGATTCGGATCACTAAGTTGCATACGTTTATGCGTGTTTGTAAATGTTTTGTTGCTAACATGTCTGTTTGAAATGAATGCAAAATTTCTGTCTAATTAACTGTTTTGAAATCAGGTTTGATTAATTCGAAGAGAGGTTTAACCCTTTCTGCGTAGTTTAGAATGTAAGTTCTTCCGAAGTTCAGGAAACCTAGAATTGACTCTAAGTTTTTCAGTGTTTTTGGAGTTTGGAGCAGCGCACACTTTTCTAAAACGTTGGCTGCCAGGCTTTTGCCTTCACTTGACAACCCATATCCCAGAAAAAGAACCTTGAGGTGGGCAATTCTCAATTTCTTAAAATTGAATTTATACCCTTCAGAGGAGAAGCCAAGTATGATGGTGTTCACCCTGTTCAAGTGCCTATCCAAGTCATTGTCTGTTAGATAGATGTCATCTACATATGATAATGCCTCATCATCATAGGTTTGTAATACGTCTGTTACCCTGGCTGAAAATAACCCTGGACTATTCTTGAATCCCTGGGAGACGACACAAGTGCCGCTGTGCCCCCATAATTGAGAAAGCGGTCAAATACCTACTTTCATGTGCAATGTTTTGACAGAAGGAACCGTTTGAAATATCTAATGTGGTTTTATACTTTTTACGCACAATGTCATTCATTATTGCTACACTGTGTGCATTTTGTACTGCAAATGTTTTGCTAGAAGAAATTAGATGTCTGTAATCCAAAACTAGACGATATGTATTGTCTGGTTTGGAGACAGGAAAGAAAGGATTGTTCATAGACGAGGTGTATGTTTAAATCACCCCTTGGTATTCAAGTTGATCTAAGATTTCCCTGACCTGTTTTTTTAGCTTCTTGATTAACTGGATACTGCCTTTGTGCAGTTGGTTGAGTTTTCAATTGGATTTTATGGCGAGGAGAATGCTCATGCCATCCTGATTTTTGTATAATGCTGGAGCCTGGGCTACTGCCCATTTTCTGGCATAAGTATATTTTAAATAAATTGGAACTTGGTTGGAGAAAGCTGGCATAATGATGTCTTCGTCTTATGGGCATTCCCTGACAAATTCAGGTGGCCAGTCTTGTTCAGCTAGAAGAATGTCATAACCCTGAGAGAGTCGTTCCCAAAAGAGTGCTCTTATTTTTCTAGTTATGTCCCCCTCCATCCGGAGAGTTATTTTTATATAACTTATGTGGGACAAGTTCTTGCGAGCTATGGTTACTTCTGCTGCGCTGTCCAACATCGTTTGAGCCCATTCCCCGTTCTCGAGTTGTGTCCTCAAGATCCTCGACATTTCTGATTTTTAGACCTGCTACCTTCTTTTTGGTGAATTGAGTTTTCTTATTTTCCTGAATGTGCTGATCTTCTTTGAACGTCACGTTTTCTTCCTTGTTTTCTGACCGTCCTCTTCTTTCGGATTTCTGTGAGGAAGTCTGAAAGGTACAAGAGGAACGTGTATCAGTATCTTGATATCTATCCGGTTTTCTCAAATTATCCCTATTCCTGAGGTTATACCTCCTTTCAGAGGGCTCCTTTTGAGGAGACCTACCTAGGGACTGAGAACACTTCTCTTTAGAAGTTTGTTTAGTGTTCTCCCACTTCTTTTTAACAATAGTTGGAGGGTTTTTAGTAAAGACCTTTTCAGGACTTTCTGACAGTTGGGGTTTAACTGGTTTCCCACTCAAGCTATCTCTGCCTAATTCTTCATATCATTTTTCGATTGTTCTGGCCAGTTCATGTGGTTGCTCAGGTACATCAAATTCTCTTAATTTTTGGCGGATCGCCACGGATGCTGCTTCACCTTTAATATTAGCTAATATTATTGTTGAGACCTGTTTGAAATCTTTCAGTAATTTCATACCTAAATTTAAAGCAGGCTCCGCCCCGTATTCATTCTGAATCTGTTTCAGGAAGTCTGGTATAACACCATGTGTTTTGGTGTAGATTGGAGCAAAGACTGTACCCCAAGTGTCCCAGTCCTCCAGGTGTGGTGTGATCCCCATTGGTAAACAGATTGTTAGAATTCTGTGTTTCTCATGAGGGGTAGTATCAGGAAATACTGCTTCGATTTGAGTCATTTTTTGAGCTATCCAGAATGGAATTTGTTCCAGTTTTGCGGGTAATTTACCAACGACTGAATGTAGAGTTTGTGGTGTGATTTTATTTACGTTCCCCTGGTAAGAGGTGTTTTGTGGACTCCTTATTGCCGTTTGGACAGTAAAAGTCAGCATGTCTGTAGATTTTGATTAGCTCTTTCAGTTGAACTAATAGTTCCGCATCTGTCATGTCTTCAATGGCAGGATGTGGTGTATAGCTGGCTAATACCGGGAATGTTGCTCCTGGTCTACCTAGTGGACCGAGCCTGGTAATGTGATGTATATGTTTTAGGGCGCCTTTAACCGAGAGCTCATGCTCTTGGTATTTTAGTGGAATTTCAATATCCTCGAAAGGAATGTATTCCTCTGGTGGTTCATCTTCTTTGTAGAAGTGAAACACTTTTGTTCTTGCATCTGCTTCAGGGAACACTATCCATGAATAGAATACCTCTGTCTGATGATATTCATGTGCCTCTATCACAAAAACTACTGTACCACCTCTTGCTGATAGGCCATTTCTTATAAGTTTTAAAGTGAGAGCTTTCCTTAAATTTTCTGGAATGTTTATAGCTGATCGTCGGTTTCTTGGAAACCTGTTATTTCAAGAGCTCGTACAGCGTTTTTGCCTGTAACTCCACCGGCCCCGGGATTGTCATCCCCGTTTAGGGACATTTTTATTTAATGAAAGTTTGCAAAGCAAGTTTCAAGGAAACAAAGAAAAGGTGGACAATATTTTGGAACACTGTATCCTTCAACGTTGAACAAACCAACAACTAATACATAGGATTTTTCCTCCTACTCAGTTATGGCGTATATTATCCTTTTACCCACTTGGAGTATTTTACTGGAAAAATACGTCTCTGAGAAAAGCACGACTGTTACTTTAGTATCTAGCGTTAAATTAGTGCCTTACTACACGTTGGGCGCCATGTAGTGTCGCTCCTATATTCCCAATAGGCTCTGCGCATTGGAATAATATATCCTATAGATTTGACGTAGGACTGAGGTCAACTAGGTCTCTATTGAATATACTAAACTTAATAGTGAGTGTTCCAGCTAACTCAGAGGTCATTGGAAACTTTCTTGAATACAAAAGAAGGGATTAGTTTCTGACAACCGCATAAACATGACAACTTTGTTTCCCAAGAATAAGAAAATATCTCTCAGAGTCGCGGAAACAATAGTTAAGTATTTCACTCAGTCAATCATGCATGCTTCGTTTCTACAGAGTTGCAGAGAAATAGAGAGACAAGCGTTTAAAAAAAAAAAAGGTTTATTGAACAGTCTACTTTCCCATGCAAGAGAAGTGATCTGCTACAATCGTTATGCAGACTGCAAAGTATAATGCGTACAGCGTAAACAGTAATATGAAATAATACTGTAAGAGCATTGTATGGTTTCTAAGCCATATAAAAATACATACATAAATACACAGGCTAAAATACTCAACTGGTGCTTCTAAAATACGCCTACCCCAATGTACCTAACATAAGTCTAGTACGCGGGAAGGTGTAAGTATTGTGTAGCATAGGTTTTAGTTTTCTTTGCCAAGAATCTACCAAAGGTTTCTCTAGGTTCTAATCAGCTCCATACCTTGGTTAGAATGAAGGAGGTCTGGTATCTCTGTCTCAGGACTCGCTTTCCCAACACCCCGCAAGGGGAGCCGGAAACACTGGAGCTGCATTCTTGGCAGGAGAAAGGCAGCTTCCTGATCAGTGCATCAGCTAGAGAGTCGGCTTCCTTCGGCACTTGCTGTAGCGAGCTGCGTCGGGGAAGTAGATAGTCGAACTGCTCCGAACCACCGTAGTTTGGCATAGCAGGTGAAGGTATATTTATACCTTGAAGGTGTTTAGGAATGCCATAGTTTGATGTAAAGTCGGGCATATGAACGCCACAATGAATCCCTGTGGAATAGTTGTTCCTTGTAAAGTAACTGAGTTCTTGGAGAAATCAATATTCAAGCAAGGGGAAGTTCACTAACTGATAAAGCTAGTTTTACGAGAAATCGTTGTGACGTTTGGTACGGGTGGAAGTAGCCATGCCTGTATTTGGGTAGCATAGGCTATGCCTAAATAAGGGCTTGATTTCTATGCCTATATAAGGGCAATGTGAATTGTACACATATAAGGGCATGAATCTGGAAAATTCACTCGGAGCCTAAAACGCCACACAACAAAACTGTGCTTTGATTCTGGGAAAATAGCACCCATGTCTAACATCTTAGATCTTTCTCACGAGCAAACAGTGGAGAACCTACCATCAGATACCTAGAACAAAAATTATGCCACTCAAGTCAGACGTTTCTCATATACAACACATATATATGTCTAGAAAACAAATTAGCTTTCACTATCATGAGTGTACTGTAACTCTGGGAGTCTTCATACAGAGTAATAGTATATGTGTTAGAGGATACCTCTATCAATTATTAATTAGGGGATGTTTTTGCACCGGGATTCTTTTGCACGTGCAGTTTTCACAGAGATGTAATGACGCTATTAGTGGCCTAAAGTATTGCACCAGGTGTAGAGATAAGGGAAAATCGCCTGAGACGCATATATTCTCAGGACTAAGGGAGAAAAAAAGTGAAGGTGCATTGATTATCAGTAATTTTGTTCATTAATCGCCTCTGCAAAATCCAGCAGTTTAGACTAAGCGTACGCACAAACATGTTTGATTTTCAAAGGTGCATAGTTTTTGGAAACCCAAAAAGGTAGTACTGTTCTGAATGAGGCCCATAGATTACTGTGATATATTGGCCCTTAATGAGTCCCATAGATTACTCAGATAGCATCAAATGCCACCAGACTACAAAAAAATAATCAATCAGGAAAATTAACATGTTTATTTTGTATCGTTTCCAACCATTAGTCAAATGTTTGGCTACATAGTATTTATTTATTTTGAACACAATTATAATGTCTTCCCCATTTGCCAAGACTTCACACGTACTAATACAATCGCAGAGTCTGATTTACAAAGATTGGTGTTTACGTAGGTGTGACTTACTCCGGGAGTTATTTCTCGAGCTCTTTTAAGGCGTTTGCAGTTAACCTAGTGTACATTTTGGCAAGACAACACATATCTATCTATTTATCTATCTATCGATCGATCGATAGATCTGCTTAGGTATTGTTGTGTGTGTGTGTGTTTCTGTGTGTGTGAGAGGAAAAAAAGAGAGGAAGAGAGACTGTATTAATATAAAATGCTATACTTTGGAATGAGGCAAAGATGCTGGCACACCATTTGTCATATGTTCTGTAGTTGCATTGCTCAACTTCAGATTGGGACACAATTCAACTCTCTAACGGAGTTGCAATCAGTGAGTCACAATACGCCCCCACAATGTTAAAACATCAGTATATTATGGCCATCGCATCTCTCAATATGGTTTATGCATATTGATGTCATAGACAGAAATCAGAAACAAACATATTTAAGCAGAATAAGGCGCAAGGAAAATAGGAGTGGTAATTATTGGCCCGGTTCTTATCTAAGGCAGCACGCAACGATTTCTTGCGCTGTTTTCCTCGAGTAATGGAGTAACATGCATTTTGACATTTAAACTGTATTATTAAATGGCAGAATCTACATTGCATAGTTCTCTTTTTCTCAATAGCACATTTTATTTTCTTACAATAATCTTCACTCTCATGGCACTAACGTGCGTGTGTGTGTTCAGACACTGAAAGTATTAAAATGTTTTAGCCTTCCCTTTTAAATTTTGGGAAAATATTCATTCTTATTTTAACTGTATGACTTTAAAATTGAAAATCGACAGTGTCAGCTTAAGAAAGAGTAGCTTTCATCTTCTCCAGAAACACTGCAAAAGATGGCGGCCTTGGGGACGAGTCCTGTGCAGCACACTTTGGCCTGTCTGAGATCCTTAATTAGTTATCGAGCTCATGATACAGAGCCTCTTCAAACAGGACAAGAGTGGTAGTTCTTTGCGGAAAAATAGGACAACCTTTTGTACCTGTTAATTTAAGGGGCAGCAACGGGCTAATATGCAGACAACGGAGGGTGCAGCATGTGGTGTGGTTCTCAGCAGAACAGCAGGCCTCTAATGAGGCCGAGCAGAGGATAGCAGCTGGTAAACTGCGCCCAAAACAGGAGGCTTCGAGGGCTTTTATCTGGTAACAAAAGGTTGCAAATTGCTCAAAAGCCTGAGCAGGCAATGAGAGCGTGTTCATATGCTAAGCTACTCTGGATACAAATAAAACGCATACTTTATGATAAAAGCATATATATATATATATATACATACATACATACATACATACATACATACATATATATATATATATATATATATATATATATATATATATATATATATATATATATATATATATATATATATATATATATATATATATATATGCTACATTGTGTGAGTACACAGACCTCTTTCTTCCTCTCTCTCCTCCCTAAGCAATTGTAAGAAATATCATTTTATTCCATGGCATTATTACGTTTTTGTTTTTTAAAGTGATTTAAAAGAAAAGCAGATGAAAGTGGTTAAAGTTGTAAAGTGAGTTACAATCACACTAAAGAGGCCTTCTGACTATTAAAAGAGCTTCATTATGCAAAGTCACTGTAACATGGAATCTGGGAGGCAGTTAACAATATTTTCTTGTGTCAATTTCACTGTAAGGTTAATACATGTAAATGTAATTCTGTAGTTATGTAGTGCAGTTTTAAATCAAATCTATTTCACTACTTTTATTTTTATATATATGTATATGTATATGTATATATATATATATATATATATATATACACACACACACACACATATATAGCTGAAAAAGTCTAAAGTGGCATTGTTAGATTTTGAAATAAGATAAAATGTAATGTTTAAAAACAAAAAAACCACACTAAAATTCAACAGTTATAGTTTTGCAAGTTAACCATAACTTGCTCCCCTGTCATGCACTAGTTATGGCCTCACATATTATATCATTCATGACAAGGTAAATTACATCACTGATGACATCACATCGAGTAGATGGAAGATATAGTACAAGGAAATAAACTGTAGTGCAAGTTATTATAGCCTTATTGCTCACTGCCAAGGGCTGTACCAGTTGTTACATGCCCTGAACCTGAGTTATAGGCTGGGCCGCAGACAAGTGCCTAACAAGGGTGAGGGACTTTAACAACTGGTATAGACCGAGGTATAATGCTATAAGGCTATAATAACATTCCACCAATTCAACCCTGGAGATACTTTATAGTCTTCAATGTTGCTCCTAAAATTCCAATGTTCAGAATAAAGTTAAACTGAGGTACTCTCTATGGTCCTTGAAAGAAAGTCCCAAGGTATTCAATAACTGCAGTTGATGATACGTGAGGTTGACATTGTATGAGGCTTGGGAGTTAATTAGTTCATGGTGGAACTATTACACGTACACCTATGGAGCAGAGATCCCTGTATTGATTTGATGGCAACGGCTGATCGGTTTAATCACTAAGTATATTATGAAAGACATGTACATAGTTCAGTTACTTAATAACTAGTATATTTCATAGAACATTTACACCCAAGATAGTGGTGTGGACAGTGATGGAGCAAGGTTTCGTACGTAAAGAAACTTGCTTGAATTCAACCCTCTCGAATAACATGTAATAACATAACCAATATGTTTTGTGACTGCTAATAAGTGCACCACACAACATTTATTTCATCTAGGGGAAGCTTACCAATGTGTTTTACTAACAAGTAACCTGAGTGAATTAAAATGGCTGCCGAAAACGCGGGAACTCTTCTGCGCATGCGTCTAGTGCATCTACGTAGTATGACGTCTTTTGCTTTTGGTGGGAATTCTTTGCAGCTACGCAGTAGTATTAAAATGGCCGCTTTGAACCTCACTTGGTAACGCACATGGCTATGAAGCACTGCCAAATCCCATCTTACCAGCGATGCTCCTGAGAACTTCACCTCTTGAACCGGAGAGAGGAAGAAGAAATGAACATGTTATATATACATTGTACATAAAGTAATGTGAATGTTGCTGGGAGGAATAAAGCATGGGAAAGTAAAATTAAGGGTGGGAACATAGAACAATTAAACCAAAGAAGAAGACTTCATTTTAGTATGACCAATCGAATGATGGGAATACACAAATATTGAAACATTGGAGGGAAGTGCATACACTGAGAATAGTATAACTAAGGTAGGCTCAGTCAGTTAGATTGTCCAACTTGTCACAGACCTGTCACTGACCCAGCACTGCAGAAGAAGAAGGTGGATGCCACGGAGATCAGAGGGCTGATCGAGCACTCTGAAAGAAGAATCGAGAAAGTAGAGACGGAAGGAGAGAGAAGAGTTGGGAGATTACTGAAGGAGAAGAATCTGTCCATATAGAAGGGAAAGAGAGTAGCAGCATAGAGGGGTGTAACGCAGGCATTGCACTTAGAAGAGGTTACCTGTCTTGTCCCGTCCTGCACCTGTCCTGAACTGCTGGCTCCTGACTACTCGGGGGCCCCTTTTTCCAGCCCTTGGCCAGGGGTTGGTCCTCACACCATTCGAGGTAAATATAAATCTGAGTGGTATGTCCTTGTGCTGTTTCCTTTTCCACCCTTCCCACGTACCAACGTCATGAGATTTCACTAAGTCTTTAATGTCTTTACTTACATCATATTTCTCTTAGAAAGTTTGGTGTTTTCACATGTATTGGTATTAGACTCACAAATTATTGCCTAGATAAAGGTTTTAAAACTCTCCTGAGGCTGTGGCCATTCAAATAATTAAAGGTAAATGTTGTTTAATGCCTATTATGCTAACAACCTGATCTATTGGCCAGAGGAAATAGAGAGCTAAAAGAATAAAGGTTTTGGTAAGAAAAGGTGTACAGGTATAAGTCACTGTAAGAAAAAGTAAATTCCTGATCGGCAGAAGATGAATATCAGCTTATTGTATGTGTGTTAATGGGCCCAGGTGAGTATGATATTTTAGAAATAACCCAAGCTGGTAAACCCGCGCCATCAGTATTTCTTGGTAGCAGAGCTATGGCTAGGTTTTAGTTAAAGATTGGTAGTTAATCGTGTTTTTGAATATTGATTTATGTATTAACTAAAACCCGTTTGATTTGTTTCATGTTGTCCAGAAGTCCCCAGGGATATTGAATAGCGGGTAGTAAATGGAAGCCACACTTTAGTGAGGTTACTGGCCTTGATGAAGAAGGTGTGGAAAGTGAGGTAGAACTTGAATAACTAATTAGGGATTATATTCTTGTATAAAAGTGAGTGTGATTGGTAGAAAAGGAGTTTGCTGGTGAAACTTTGGACTTATATCACCTAGAAAGGGTAATACTGAAGGAGTAGCAGGATCTTTGAGCTTGCAAAGGAGGGGTCAGTTTCGGGTGCTGCACTGACGTCACTGAGAGCCGCCCTGGGATTGGTTGAGACAGGGGGTGTGTAGCTTACGTAAAATTGTAAAGGAGGGGTGAGTACAGAGGAGCGAAACTGACATCACAGGGAAGCTGCGCAAGCATTAGTTCAAGAAAATCAGCAAACCTGAAGTTGATTGGAAATGAAAATAAAATAGGCGATGGAACTGGAGAAGCATTTATGTAGAGTAAAACGATTGATTATTTGCCAAAATAGAATTTTCGGTATTAATAGATAGTGGAAATTATATGTGGAACCCCGATCCAACTATAATAGGGTCCTGTCCAGATAGAAGATTTATAGGTTTGCAGACGAGTAATACATTAGAGGGAAAAAGAGTACCATGTACGGAGAGAAAAGGAAAATGTAATTTATGCAGAAGGTCACTTTTTGTTTTTTTAAAGGATAAACCCTTTAAAACTAGAGAAGGAATTATTATTCCTCCACCGAATACACCTGCATCATATATGATGATAGAAAGAGGCTATCATACTTGTGTTTTGTTAGACAATTGGATAGAGTACGCGAAAGATGATGGAATATTAGCATTTCCTGAGAACCGAACCTTTAATGGGAGAATTTTGCACAATTTACGAACTCGCAATGAATTAGAACCAATGCCTAGATTAACTCAGTATGAAGCTTTAGAAGGATGGGAGATTGAGGCTTTTGAGCAAAACAGACCACGATGTGACAGAAACTTGAGTACATTTTATCCCAGATTTCCTCCTGAAACCCGAGACAAACAGATGAAACAGTGGAGACAAGCCATGGTAGGAAGGATTATATTATGAACTGACCACAGAAGAAACAACAGGAAGTAAATGTGCAGAGAAAACAAAGCATTTAATGACTAGTTGTGGAGATTCAGAAGATGATTGCTTTGAAGATACATTAATGAAAAATCCTCCACCATATCAAGAATAATTAAATAGAATTACCCCTAGTGCCCCACTTTTAAAAACACCTTTATTTCCGCAGATTGTACATGAGACTACAATCGAAAAGGGTACTTCAAGAAAAAGAAAGGGAAGCAATAAATAGAAATAGAAGTGAGTTAATTCAGAAAATAACCCAGTTAAGTACAAACCCGAAGCCCTAACAATACCAGTAACTGTAGGCCCTGTAGTTCCCTTATATGGAGATAAGCCAAGCTGTCCTAAAACTCCTGTTCTGACTACACTGATAACACAACCTAGGAAGGGAAAAATAATAGTTGATGATCAAGCAAGTCAGTGTGAGTCGATAATTTCTCTAATGGATTTGCCAATAAGAGAGCCAATGAGTGACTCATTTAGAAAAGTTACACCTGGGTGCTCAAAAGAAGTACAGATCGAAACACCAACAGGAACAAGAAGTGCTACTCTAGTAACCCTAGAAGAGATAGAAAGATGGACATGAGATATAGAAAAGTCAAAATCGCAACCAAAGATATTGGATACATTTAAATTAGGAGTAGAATTGGAAGAAGTGATTGCTTGAAATGTAGGGATAGAAAGATAAAATACTTTCAGTGAAGAAGAGTTATTTTTCATATGCAGAAACATCACCCCGAATACGAAAATATTTCACAAAGAATTGATGAGTTTGGCTGCAGAAATGGGAATTGACAAAGGTTTGCAGAAACCATATAGAGCAGATTTGTCTGACAAAGATTTGGAAAATATGAATATGTCAGGGAGGAAGTTACAGATAAAAGAATTATTGACATTGTTACAAAAATGGGGAGACTTAGATAGATGGAAAGCTAGATGGACAAAGAAAAGGGAAGAAGCTCAGGCTAATAGAACAACATCTGAGTACTTAATGAAAGAAGCAGAAAAGGTTGAGAGATTATGCCCAATGAGAGAAGTTCCAGGAGGAGGTTATGTACATGTCCCATGGACCCAACAAGATATTTTATCATTTACAAATGATTTCCCAAAGTTTAGAGAAAAACCAGTAGAATGGTGCAGGCAAGTTCAAAGGTTTGTGAAGATTTTGAAAGTTCTTCTAAAAGATTTAGATGGCTCATTTGACATTGTGGTTCCTGCTGATTTATGGGCAGAATGTAAAATCACTGCAGAATGGCCCAACGATGAGTACCCAAGAGATCCAAAAACAGGAGCCCTGTCAGAAGATGTAATGAAAAAATATCACCAGGTAATCACTTATTTGAAGGGAAAAAATCCTACAAAGGAAACTCATTGGATAAAAATAGACAGGACTACCCAAGAAAAGGATGAGTCCGTACATGCATATTATGAGCGTCTTCTACAGGTATTTAGGCCGTACAGGGGGTTTGAAAACATTAAAAACAAGGATATGACACATTTTGTGTATTGTTTTGTGTCTGGGTTAAGGACAGATATATCACAAAAGATTAAAGAGCATAAGTTGTGTTGGCAAGCAAAGCTCATAGACAAAATCCTTAAGTATGCAAAGTTCTGTGGAGATTAAATTGATAATAGACTAAAGAAATGAGAAGAAAAGGTTATGTGGGCTCAAGTTAAATTAGCAGAGCAATAAGAACTCCAGCTAAGTAATCAAGCAAATAATCAAGGAAAGGTGGAAGCTCAAGGCGAAGGTAGTGGGGGCAAACCAAGAAGGCGAATGAGCAGTGAAGAGGCAAAGAAAAAGTTTCCCTGTCATGGGTGCAGAAAATTGGGTCATTGGAAAAACAAGTGTAAACTTATACAGGATAATAATGTCCAAACTCAAAATTTAAATCCACAGACGCAGAATGAGGTGTTAATGAAGCAACTGCAGCAGGTTGTACAGAGTCAATTGCCACCTGCCCCTATGCCAGATTTTGTGAGTCAAGCCAAGTACGGTGTGGACACCGGATTCCGGGATGGAAGTGATAGGAGAAATTCTGCAACACCACAGTTTGTTTTGCAGGATTCATTTTTGATGAAGAAACTCAATGACGGTGCCTGAGAGGGGGGAAAGAGGAATGCATACTTGGCGCATCCTTGCCGGTAGATCAGTCAGGTCCATATATAGAAGGTAAGGTGAAGGGAAATGACATCACCTTCTTATTAGACACTGGTTCTACCCGTTCTACTGTGAGAACAGTTGATATCCCAAACCTACCCCTCTCAGGAGAAGCAATTCAAGAAGTGGGCGTTTCTAATAAGCAGATTAGGACCCCAATCACCAAACCAATGGAGATATGTATTGGCAACTTTAAAGAAATGCACACGCTCATAATGTGCGACTCAAGTCCTATAAACTTGTTAGGAAGGGATGGTGTTGCAAATCAGACTCCTGAAGAAAACGGAGTATACAAGATCATGTTAGCTAAACAGGGAACAGAAGTGAATGACACGTTTACTATGATGACCCCAGATGAGCTACCAGATGAGGTCCAAAATACAGTAAATCCTGATGTGGGATTTTACCGGAAAAGAAGTAGGATTAATGGCAAATGTAGACCCAGTAAAAGTAACTGTAAAGAAAAGTGCAGTTTACCCAAATATACGACAGTACAAAATTAGTCCGGAAATTAAAGCTGGTGTTGCAGCAGAAACTGAATGATTAGTTGAGCAAGGCATATTAAAAGAAATAATGAGTAGTCCCTGTAATTTACCTATAATTAGTATGAAGAAGCCTAACGGCAAATATAGGGTGGTCCAAGATTTGAGGAAAATTTATAAAATTGTTGTACCATGTTGTCCGATAGTACCTAATCCAGCAGTAATCTTATATCAGATACCATGGAGTGCAGGATGGTTCACTGTAATTGATTTATGCCATGCCTTTTTCTCCATTCCATTGCATCCTGATAGCCAGTTTTTATTTTCGTTCAAATTTGACAAGCATGTTTATGTTTGGAATCGTGTTCCACAAGGGTACACTGAAAGTCCTTCGATTTTTAATCAGATTCTGAAAAAATTTCTTGAATCTCTGGTGCTGCCCAGACAGTCCATCTTGGTGCAATACATTGACGACTTATTAGTTGCATCTAAAACTCAAAATGATTGTATCATTGACTCCATCGCATTATTGAATCACTTGGCTGAAGATGGACATCAAGTGTCACCAGAAAAAATTACAATTTTGCATAACTTCGGTCAAATATTGGGGACACCAAATAGAAAGAGGAGTCAGAAGAGTGACTTCAGAAAGAAGCAAAATAATAAGAAATATGAAGTTACCTCAGACCCAGAAAGAAATAAGGATGTTTCTTGGAGTTGTAGGATATTGCAGGCAGTGGATTGTGAGTTTTGCAGTACTAGCCAAACCATTGGTACAATTGACAAAGAAGAGAGCAAGAGATCCAGTAGAGTGGGATGATGAAAGCATAACAGCCTTTTTGAAATTATGAAACTGTCTGTGTGAAGCACCTGCCTCAGGTATGCCAGATTGTTCTAAAGAATTTGCACTATTTTGTGATGTGAGAGACAATTGTGCACTCTCAGTCCTAACACAGACACATGGCCTAATGCGACGTCCTGTGGCATATTTCTCTGCTACTTTGGACCCAGTGGCATCTGCATTGCCAGGGTCCTAAAAGCTGTAGCTGCAACATGCATGAGTCTGGAACAAAGTGAATCCATTGTAATGGGACACCCTGTAACGGTGTATACCCCAAATGCAGTTGTAATTTTGCTGACGTGAACTCAACCTCAATATCTTACTCCTGGTCAGCTGACTAAATATGAGCGAGTTATATTAGGTGCAGAAAATGTAACACTGGTCAGATGTACTGTCTTAAACCATGCAACTCTGTTGCCTGATTTACATTTTGAAGAGGTAAAAGATGAAGTCGAACATGAATTCCTTGGTGTCACTGAAGTAAGTATCAAGCCTCGTGCAGACATACAGGAAGAACCCTTAAAGAATGCAGAACATGAGCTGTTTGTAGATGGCTCATGTATGCGCCATGAGGAAGGAGGATTGAGCGCTGCTTATGCTGTATGCACATTGGCTGGAATAGTCGAAGCATCCTATTTAACAGGAGTGAACTCTGCAAAAATAGCCGAATTGGTGGCTTTAATTAAAGCTTGACAAATTGAGAAAAATTGGAGAGCAACCATTTACACTGACAGTCAGTATGGTTACAGGGTTGTGCATGACTTTGGGCAGATCTGGAAGCAAAGGGATTTCATGACTTCTTCAGGAACGCCTATTAAAAATGGAAAGTTTGTAAAATAATTAATTAAAGCAATTCAATTGCTAAAAGAAGTGGCCACGGTCAAGTGTGCTGTAGTGTGGTTTATGGGCCTCTTTTTGTGTGCATGTTAAGTTAGCATGGCTTATTAGGAGTTTAAACGCCATTTTACCTTTTGCTGCTTTTTGCACACAACACTGCTTAGCTGTTTTTGCAGAGTTAGCTTTCACGAAGGTCTAAACATAGGAAAATGTTTGTTTTTTTCGACATCTCTAGACATACATCGTTCCCCCAGTCTGTACAGTGAGTGCTGAGCCATCAAAGTTATCATAACGTGCGAGTCTGTTTATCGGCGTGTCTGTGTAATACATTCTAGACACTTTTTGGCAGCTGCAAGCCGAGTAGGATTCTGGCGCCTTTATCATAGCACACTTGCCATAATTTCATACATTTGGAAGATTCCAGGCATGCAGAGAGATTAACCGGTCCTGATGTAATTTACACTTACTGAGCGGACAGGTAAATCGGGTCCCCATAACAAAGCTCAAGAGACCTTCTATAGTTTTATAATGCATAGTTTATATATAGGGAGGGTGTTTAAACTAGGTGCTTTTATCACCTGTTTGCACTATCATTGTAATATGATTCCTCCTTTTGTATTTTATGGAATTGTAACCATGCTGACCATATTATTTTTAATCATATGTATGCTTATGTTGACTAAAATACTGCTCTTGAGATCACGTCGTTAAAATAAATATTTTAACCTTACCGTGTCTCTATTTTACTCCTGTTGTGGACTGATATGAGAGTATAACAAAAGAGTGTTCTCACTTCCCACCATTCCTGAGATGGTCCTAAGTCTCATGTTCTAGGTTGTCTAATCATTGGTTTCTTTGCTATAGGATGAGGAGCTACTGTGACACTGATTGCTAGTCTGGTAGGGGATTTTGGGTACTAATGTGAGTTTTTGGCACACACTAATTCATTGAGGTCCTGAGTCTCTGTGCACAGTTCTGTGTCTGAGCAGAATCCCTGCAACATGGCGCCTCCAACGAATGTGGTCTTATTGTGAGACACTTGAGTAGTGCTTATATCAGTCTACAACCCCTTCACCATCGTTTCCGGTTGACGGTGGTGACGGATGAAGAATCTACCTATAATTGCAAAGGTTATTTCAAGATTGATGTTCTCAAAGGTTTACTGTTTGAATTACTACCCAGTTGTGCGTTATAGTATTGTATTGAATTTCTCTATTACCGATTCGATATGGCCGCAGTTGATATCCCAGCACACAGTTGTGTGGCTGTGCGAAATCATTTGCAGGAATACCTAATTTCTTTGGATGGACAGGCAGTGTTTTTTTGTAGTTTCAGCTGAGATGACGTACCTGTTTGAGTTGTAGTACTCATGGGTTATGTTTCCCGCGGTAGATGCTGGTACTGGTGTTTTTCACACTTATACCCCTGCTGATGCTCCCGAAGTGTACGCTCCATATCGGACAGTAGAAAATCCGATTTCTGCTTGACAGCATGCCATTTGGTTTACTGGCTCCCTGCAGACAAGGGCCGTTGTCCATTCCAGGCACTACTTGGACTGTTATAGCTGCTTACGCCCCACATCCTCTGGCGGGGCAGTTAACAGCTCAGCAACTGCGACCCCTGTATGCCTGTATGCCTCTGCAATTGCAGGTATTAGGAGTCTGGTTCACTATGTTATCTGCAACCTCCTGGGTGGGGCTCCGGGTGGTGCAGCGCATCCAGTTGGCAGAGGTGGACTCAAACTTAGTCCTGTCATGGTTAATGCGGTCATGGGCAAGCTTCCCCAGGATAAGGAAGAAATGCCTTTTTGGCTTGCCGAGAAATTCGACCAACTGGAAGCAGTATTCCCTAATACAAGTCCTGTTAAAAAACACAGGATCCTCACAGTTAGTTTGGAGAAAGACTAAGGGCCAGATGTAGGAGCCCTAATACCGGTCGGTAACGGCCGAATTCGGCCGTTACCGACCGGTATTAGGGTTTCCAGATGTAGGGGGCCTATATTTTACCGATTCTGTAAAGTTACCGAATCGGTAAATTTACAGAATCGGTGAAATACCGAATCGGTATATTTACCGAATCGGAAAAACCACATGTAGGTGGCACTCCTAAGAGTGCCACAGGCCCTTAAAAATCGGTATTTTACCACCCAATCCTATTGGGTGGTAAAATACCGAATTCAGGTGTGCATGCACATCTGTGCATGCACACCTGTGCAATGTGACACACAGACATGCCCTCAGGGCATGTCTGTGTGCCACATTGCACACAAGTCCAGAATTGGGGTGCTAGAGGGTGTCAAAGTGACACCCCCAGCACCCTTGCAGGATTCGGTATCTACCGATTCTGTAAATACCGAATCTGTACTTCACATTGATTCCTATGGGCTTCAAGGCCCATAGGAATCAATGGGAAATACAGATTCGGTATTTACAGAATCGGTAAATACCGAATCTTACAGATTCGGTAATTTTTTACCTACATCTGCCTCCTTCCAATTTACCGACTTTTAAATACTGATTCGGTATGACTCGGTATTTAAAAGTCGGTAAATCGGATTTACCTACATCTGGCCCTTAGTGCCTGATGTAAATGAGTGTACAACTTGGGGGTTGATTTTTGCAGCAGTCTACACCAGGTGCTTTGGCACCCCGTCAATGACTGTACTGCCCTCTGCGATAAAGCGTGTTCAGGATGAACACGGACCAGAGGCGGCTGTAGAGTTAGGGATGCGGCTCGTGGGAGAGTTTGACATGGTACGTGATCTTGTTCTTGCAAATGTCAAGGGAGATGCGGTAAGTTTCCAAGTATCTAATGCTCTATGTGAGGTACTCAATGCCGACAAACCACGTCAGTTACCGAAAATTATTTCGGCCACTTATAAGACCGTGGGCCGTAATAGTTTAGGTGTTAAGCCTTTCGCTAAGAAAGAGAAACTGCAGCAAACTCAGCAAGAATCATCTGATACAGATGACCGCCCGAAAGTTCAGAAACAAAATTGGAGTAAGAAAAAAAACAGGGTAAGCAGCAACAGAAACAGGGTTCCTGTCCAGCTTCACCTACACCTGCCCCTGTTGAGCGTAAATATGATTTGCGCGACCGCAGTACTATTAAGTCACCTGATAGGTTTCAGGTTCCTGAAAAACGTTCTCCTCGTTCTTTGCAGGTAACATCGGTAACAGCCACCGGTGGAGGAGGCGGCGGTAGAGGTCAAGGTGCCTAACAGAGCCGTGAGCAGCCTCGTAAGGCTGACGGAAAAGACAAGCAGGACGAGACCCCAGTTTCAGAAGAAGAAAGTTGCTGCTGTGAGATATGCCACAAATAGTGAGAACGCAGCTTCGGAATCTGACATGGGCGCTGACGCTGCTGGATTACCATTGTTCGATTGGTGCTGCGTCCACTACTGAGGGTGACAGCGACTGACACCATCGTTGTAGTGGAAACAGCTGACACTAGAGTGGCTCCCCCTGAAAGATTTTATGAAATTGTCCTTGTATTTGAGGGAGACATAGAACGTACCATAAAAGTTTTTTGGGGAAAATCTAACAACTACCTATGATATTTTGTTGGTGGAGTTCGACTTCCCCCCACCTTTTGCCTTGGCCGCTCCACAAGGGGAAGAGGTACTCTTCCCCGCTTTCGCTCACACGTTGCCGAAGGAGCAGGCTCTGCAGTTTGCAGAAGATTGGGCTAAGCTCTTGCGACGGCGTTGTACAATACAAACTGTGGATGGGACAAATTATCTGCTCAACATGAGATTCCATTGCGATCAATGCCACAGCCTCACCCCCAATACCCCAAATGGCCAGAGGCGAAAGCCTCTGCAGCCAAAATCCTTGAACAATTGGAATATCAAGGTGTAATTGAAATGTCTGTGTCTCCGATGAACAACCCACTTTTTACTGTGACCAAGCCGAATGGTTCGTACCATTTGGTATTGGATTACCACCACTTAAACTCACATTGTCTTACGTGTGCAGTGCAGAATACTCACAGTTCTGCTCTTGTGGAAAGTCATTGTGTAAAAGGTTCAAAACCACGCTTGACATATACAATGGTTTTTTTGCCAATAATTTGTCCTCCCTTAGTTGTCAGTGGACGAGCTTTACCTGTGGTGGCAAACAAAGCCAATTCCTTCGATTGGCTATAGGCTACAAGAATAGTCCAGGCGTTTTTGCTGCTCGAATAGTCTCTCTTCTTGAGAGGCTTGACGCAGATGCATGGTTATATGTAGATGACATTTATCTCACAGACAATGAGTTATGGCCGCATCTGTGCTGTGTCGACCTCATAATTTGCCGTTTTGCAGACTTTGGCTATAAGTTTAAGTTTGCGATATCACACATTGCAGAGTACAAAGTGTTGTTCCTGGGCTATGAGCTCAACAATGAGGGTCGAGGTTTGGCTCCTCACTTCTTGGAGAAATGCGCACTTTTGCGGGCTCCCACAACACTGAAAAAGCTAGAATCTCTACTGGGCTTTTTGAATTTAGGATGTACATAGATTCCGGAATATGCCCAGCGTATCAAGCCGCTTTATGTGTTTATACAACCTACTTTTTCCAAATCGTGCAGGCTGCCAGAACATTCAGCCATCTTGCAATCTTTGCAGGCTGACCTACTTGAAACTAAATTCTTGTTGACTCATGATAACCACAACAACCTGGTGATAAGAATCGAACATGGGGCAGTGGGTTTCATGTATCTCACTTTTAATGAGGGAGACACAGTCCCAATCACTTACAAGTCACACCTGTACACTTCGGCCGAGTTGCGGTTTTCCACTGTGGGAAAAGTTTTGACAGCAGTGCAAATGGCGATTCTTAAGGAACGTGCACTGTCGCAGGGAAAGTGCATTGTGGTTGTTACCCCGTATCCTGCCTTGGAGGCAGTGACAAAGGCCAGTGTACCAAATTCCAAGGCCTTGCACCCTTGGTGGATACAATGGGCTACATCCTTGGCATCCCCGGATGTAACATTCATTTTTGATTCCTCTTTACAGACTCAGGAGTTCTTGCAGTATGAGTTTGTTCATCCTGCTCCTCTGACTATGCGCCCACTTGAGGATTTTCGTTGTATCATTTACACTGACGGAAGTGATCAAGCGGCTACGGGTTCTACACACGCGTATTCCGTGGCCTGCGCAATTGTGGTTGGTACTATGGCGAATGATGAATTCAAGTACAATGCCATGCATACACAGACATTAGGGGACTGTACCGCCCAGTTGGCAGAACTTCGTGCTCTGATGCTTGCATTGGAGTACGCGGACCCCAGTATGACTACTCTTGTTGTGAGCGAATCTTACTATTGTGTACAGTCTTTCAATGACAATCTACCCTTTTGGACTCAGAATGATTATCGTGACTCCAAAGGTTGCACAATAAAACATAAAATTATCTGGGTTCGAGTGGCTGAGCTCAAGGAATGACTCCCACTCGTTTTTGTAATTCAAGTCATCAGTGCATTGGGGTTCACACTGTTGGCAACTGTCTCCTGGACAAGGCTGTGAAGACAGAAGTAGCAATATTTGCAGTGGCAGCGGTTACACGTTCCAAGAATAATATTGATGATGACATCTTGCCAGCTATTGCCACAACTGAGAAGGGAGGTAATTATCATAAGGGTTTCCCTTCGAAGTACTCTTATCATTAAAGTCCTGATAAAGTTCCCTATGTGAGAATTAACGGCATTGGTGACAATTTGATTCCCAACGCGGACCCCAGACAGGGTTTGATTACAGTGGCACACGGCGGGATGGCTTCGGCTCATGCCGGCGTGTCAGTTACTGTATCTCTCCTCCAACAACGATATTGGTGGTGGGGTTTGTACAAACAGACGTGTGATTTTGTCCTTCAATGTGGCATTTGTCAGCAAATTAAGCCTTCTTCTGCTGCATGCCCGCCCCAAACTCATTTGTACATATCTAATAAACCACTTGCGTGTGCTTATTTGGATCACTGCTGTCCTTTCTCCTCTGATACTGCCTATAAGTACATCTTAGTAGCAGTTGACTCTTGCACTCGCTTTGTCTGGGTGTGGCCTCACAGGAGCGCTGATGCTAGAACTGTCGTAAGGGATTTGCGTGTCTTTGTGGGAATTTTTGCGTGTGGTACCTTCCGTTCAGACCAGGGTCCAGCGTTTGCCTCTAAGGCATACAGGGTTGCCATAGCTTCATTGGGGGTCCAGGTAAAATTTTCATCTCCATACAGGCCTGAGGGTAATAGTGTTGTGGAGTGGATGAACCATGATTTAAAGCAATCCTTGACAGTGAAGGTTTTAGGTGCTCGCAGAGACTGGCTTACCCACCTCAATAGCTTACAATGTGCACTAAATAATCTCCCTAGAAGGTCTCTGGGTGGGCGGACCCCATACAAAAATGCTCTTTGGCATCAAGATGATTGTTACGGACCTTGATGGTCTAGACATGGCGGCGGGAGCCGTATCCTTTGACGTAGATGAACATTCTAATGTTTTGCAGAACCTACAAAACACCAGAGATAGTCTTGCAAAGGAACACTTGCCCTCCACATCTGAAGCTGCATTGCAGATTCCGGTAGTCGGCTGGCTAGCCCAAGTTACCGACCTGGACCGAGAGAAGATCGACAACAAAAAGAATTTGGTCCTTCCTATCGTGCTCCAGTTACCGTGCTTGGCGTGCAGGGTACAAGAACAGTCATTTTATCTCCTCTTCCTGGGCGAAAGGGGAACAGGTACATTTCCATTGACAATGTCAAACTACACAGGGTGGGCGATTCTCTATAGTATGACGCCTGCAGTTTCGTGCCCAGCAATGGTGCAACACTCTGTTTTGGCCCCGGATCCTGCCATCGGGCCTGATGTTGCTGTTGAAATGAGTCCACTTACTATTTGTTTATTGAATCAGCATGCTGGTAATCCTCTTAATGACACTGAATATACATACCCCACTGACTTGTCTATGCCTTATTTGGAGAACCGTGTGGCTAATCAATCCTGTTTTTCATTTGACACTGGCTCATCCACATCTAAGTCCCCTTCAAAAGGTTCGATTTTTGCTACCTGGTTTAAAAAAAAAATTTGATTCCTCCTTGGACTTACATTTTGCTGGTGCTGATTGATATTTTTTTGTTCAAGTCATTAGGATTTGTTGTTTATTCTTTCTGTTTTATCAAAGGACACTATGTTGAGGAAAGAACTTCAATTCAAGTGATTGATGGAACTTTGGCTCCCCACTTCTCTTCGCACATCATGAAGAGGGACCAGACATTTGTGAATATAACTTGGCCCGTTTTAGATGGGATTGTATGGGATGCTGTAAAGTTCCAGATACATGGTCCCACAGAGGTTATTAATGTTCCCAATGTACTCCGTGTCTCTATGGGGGATGTGGTTAAACAAAATATTCGCTCTGATGATTGGGACGTTAAAGTTGTAGAGGCTTTATTTACTGATTTGAAATATTATGCTGCTTTTGATGCTGAAGATTTATATTTGGAATCTGTAAATTATGGCGATTTGTACTGTTACCAACATTTTGGCAATCATTTTTTGCATAAATCGAATTCATTTAGAAATATGGTTAATTACACACAGTGGGAGCACTGTCCCGCACCAGTGGAAGGCAACCCGAAAAACGTTTTTGAAAAAGTTTTCCTATTTTACTGATTTTGATCAATCCAACCCTGATGCATTTTATTTTAAATTGACTGAGAAGTCCTTTTTCAAGGTTAGATTTACCCACACAAAATTACTGTATTCTAAGTCCCTTATTGACCAGTTGGCTGTTGGGGGCTATGAACTGTGAAGAGATACTATTGATCTGAATTCTGTTTGGGGTTCTAATAGTTGGCAAGTGCAAGGCACTGAGGCTTTGCATCGTGCATGTCTCATCTCAAGCCATATGTTGTTTCTGAATGACACTATTTCACAAACCACCTGCTTTTGACTTGCTACTTCTAAAAAATTAAATGCTCCATCATTTCCTGATTTGGGTGAATTGTCCCATTGGAATAATTATACCAGTACTTCCCTGAGTGACTTACAAGTTCTGTTTAGAAATTCCTCTTTTAATATTTTCAGCTTTAATCGCGAAGGCTGGTTGCTATGGCAAAAAAGTGCAGATTCCTGCCAGCACCGTTTTCTGGGTCTGTCCCCTGGCTATACAGAGGTTAGAGTTGATCCCCGCTTTCAGACTCAACATTCAGTCGCCACCTAATCTGTCGGCAAATTGTGCCAGAGTTGGCTCAGACATTCATCCTTAGCGTCTGTTAAGCTATATTTGTCCAAACTCACTGTCACTGTCGTTTTAAAAGATTTTGTAAAAGGTCCTGCAGGAGGCAGATCGAAAAGATGGATATATGCTGCTTACACCGAGGTTTGGAAACTGTCACAAATTGAGGCTGCTTCTAGGCTTAGAGCTATTGATCAGTCCAATTTAGAAAAAGTGCTTGCAGTTGTAGATAATAGCATTAACACTCTTTCTTCCTGAATTTACACTCTAGATAATATTGTGTCATCTGTGTTTGATATTGTGCAGGAAGATGTTGCTGTGTTATTTCATGGGCAAAATCAATTGCGTTCTGTTATGCAGGTTGCCTGGACTTTGCAGATATTGAAGAATGACCTAGTTCCATGGGATTACATGAACACAAGTTTATTATTTCTGCCTTTCAATTTGACTGTTAAACAGCAATTTATGTCGATGAAAGATGCCACGTTTTCACTTTCACATTTAAAAGTTAGAACCTTTGCCTTTCTCTGTAGCAGAAGCCAATTCAGCAGTTTGGCTCATCCACGGATAAATAACTTTGCCTTTTTCACTTTTCAAATTCGAGTCCTGCATGAAATATTATGCCATAGGCAGATTTGAGCCCCTGGGTGGAGCTTATCTTCATGAAGTATGGAATCTCCCATTCACGTATAGATGTTTTAGGGATGGTAAAGAAGTTTTTTTAAATGGCGAAGATTGCACCACAACACCACATCATTCATTAACATGCAGAAATCTTCAATTGCCACTGCTCTTGTAATGTGCTTGTACCCAATTTAGCGTGTGTTCTGAAGGGTACTCCAGTCCCGGCCATTACACCAACATTTCCATTGCTTGCTAATGGTAGTTATTTATTACTAAATAATGAAGAGTGTTGCGGAATGCACGCTGGAATTGCTTATATCGTTACCGTTTCCCAGTGTGTAACTTGCTGCAAGAATGTGTTGTTCCCTCCTCCGTATGACAGGCTTGATGTTTCCATCCAGGCAATGGAAAACAGGCTGCACGCAAGTGAAGAAAGAGAACCAGAAAGATAAACCATACGCCACACTTAGAGTTGCCAAAGGCAGCGAACCATAGTATTCAAGCATTCGGTTACGAAGATGGAGCAGCCGGGAAAAAAGGCCCTCGATTCCGACCTTGAAAGCAGAGTTCAACAAGATGAGCAGAATAAGAGGTCTTTTGTCCCAGAAGGAAGTCCCCCTTACATCTGCGCGTGAAACATTCGTCCTTCATGTTGCAAATACTCGTACTGAGGTAAATGCCTTGTTAATCACTGACCTGCCTCTGCATTTTGGTGCTTTGATTCACACTATCTTAAATGCCTCGTCGACTACTGGCCAGGCAAACTTTTTTAAAGTAGTATGCTCGGCCTTGTGACCTCATTTCAGACTATATTTGATGTGATCCCTGCATTTTTTCATTCGATAGTTTCGAGTGTCCTTTGAGAGTTCCCCATGCTCCGGGCTTTAGGCGCCGGCATTCTGCAGCTGTTTTGTTTATTAGAAAATGGATGCACAGTTTGTTCCCCACAACCTTTTTTCCCGGCTGCTCCATCTTCGTAACCGAATGCTTGAATACTATGGATCGCTGCCTTTGGCAACTCTAAGTGTGGCGTATGGTTTATCTTTCCGGTTCTCTTTCTTCACTTGCGTGCAGCCTGTTTTCCATTGCCTGGATTGTCATTTTGAATGGGCCCTGGTTTTGTGTCTCTGCAACACGGTGTCTCCTGACCTGGATTTTAAACTACTAATGAGTCCCTTAGTTGCTCATGAATTAGATTGTTCTAGTACCGGGGTTATGGCCTGTGCAGCGGCACATGGAGTTCTAGGCAAGTGGGCCATTTGGACTGCGGTCAATGACTTTCTGGAATGCAGTTATCTTGAAATGAGCCCGAATTGTCCTCTGATGATGCTCGAGGCTCCGACAATTGAGGAACATGTATGTTCTTTCCCTTTACTTAATTGGATGGCTGAAATGTTCATGGATGATAACAACAACTTCCTATTGGAGGCGGTTGCAACACATGGTGCTTACACGTTGTTGGACTGAAGTGCGTATTGTACTCCTGAATATTTTTCTTTTTAATGTCTTCATTTTTTCTCACACCGTGGCCAAGTGTGTTTGTTTTCATTGATTTGGTTATTTCAATTCTCATTCCCTATTTTCAAGTTTGGCAAAATTTCTGAACTTGGTTCTGTCTTATTTGAACTTGTACTCTGCGTTCTATGAACTTTGCCCTGAGTGCTGTGTGTTCCCCGAACATGGGGGGTGTAGTGTGGTTTATGGGTCTCTTTTTGCGTGCATGTTAAATTAGCGTGGCTTATTAGGAGTTCAAACGCAATTTTACCTTTTGCTGCTTTTTGCGCACGACACTGCTTAGCTGTTTTTGCAGAGTTAGCTTTCACGAAGGTCTATACATGGGAAAAGGTTTGTTTTCTGACATCTCTAGACATACATCGTGCCCCCAGTCTGTACAGTGAGTGCTGAGCCGTGCAGGTTATCATAACGTGCAAGCCTGTTTATCGGCGTATCTGTGTAACACATTCTAGACACAACATTTTGGCAGCTGCAAGCCGAGTAGGATTCTGGCGCCTTTATCATAGCACACTTGCCGTAATTTCACACACTTGGAAGATTCCAGGTATGCAGAGAGACTAACCGGTACAGAAGTAATTTACACTACCTGAACGGACAGTTAAATGGGGTCCCCCTAACAAAGCTCAAGAGACCTTCCATAGTTTTATAATATATAGTTCGTATATAGGGAGGGTGTTTAAACTAGGTGCTTTTATTACCTGTTTGCACTATCATTGTAATATGATTCCTCCTTTTGTATTTTATGGAGTTGTAACCATGCTGACCATATTATTTTTAATCATATGTATGCTTATGTTGACTAAAATACTGCTCTTGAGATCACGTCGTTAAAATAAATATTTTAACCTTACCGTGTCTCTATTTTACTCCTGTTGTGGACTGGTATGAGAGTATAACAAAAGAGTGTTCTCACTTCCCACCATTCCTGAGATGGTCCTAAGTCGCTTGTTCTAAGTTGTCTAATCATTGGTTTCTTTGCTATAGGACGAGGACCTAATGTGACACTGATTGCTGGTCTGGTAGGGGATTTTGGGTACTAATGTGAGTTTTTGGCACACCCTAAGTCACTGAGGTTCTGAGTCTCTGTGCACAGTTCTGTGTCTGAGCAGAATCCCTGCAACAGTGCTGCTCACCAATCAGTAAATGATAAAGTGACAGCTGGTAATCGTTATGCTGACCAAGTTGCCCAACATTGTGCTAAATACAAAATAGCAGTAAACAAGATAATTGATGCATGTGGAATCAGCTACCAACTTATGCTACTTGGGGGCATAGGAACATGGGAGGAAGTAAGAGAATTACAAAATGAAGCAGAAACAAAATAAAAGGAGGAATGGGAGAAAATTCTAGGGTGTCAGAGAAGAGCTGATGATGGTGTGTGGGTTTACTCAGCTGGAAGACCTGTGTTACCTGACTGTATACTTGCACCAATTGCTAGGATGTATCATAGAAACACACACATAGGCAGAGATGCAATGATTAGACTTTTTTGACAAGATTGGTTCAACACAAGGTTCAGGAATGTCGCAGAGAGTCTTTGCCAGAGCTGCTTAATTTGTCAACAAATGAACCCAGGCAGGAAAACTGTAGTTTGTTGAGGAAAGATTGGGAAAGCTGAGGGTCCATTTATAAGACTTTAGATTGATTTCATTCAGTTACCTGCCTGTCGAGGATTAAAATATGTACTTGTCATTGTTTGTTTGTTTGTTTTCAAAGTGGGTGGAAGCATACCCAACCAGAAGAAATGACAGATTGACAGTGGCCAAACTCCTATTGAGGGAACTCATTCCTCGGTTCGGTTTTCCAGTAACGATTGAATCAGACAGAGGGTCTCATTTTAATAATGAAATAATTCGATAAATTTGTGAAGCAATTAAAATTGAACATAAATTGCACTGTGTATACCGTCCAATGGCTTCTGGAGTGGTAGAACAACTAAATGGCACAATTAAGTCAAGACTGGGAAAGGTGTGTGAATCCACCCCACTGGAGTGGCCTGATGCCTTACCTCTTGTCCTGATGGGACTCAGAAGCATCCCAGACAAAAATACAGGCTTGAGTCCCCATGAGATACTCATGGGAAGGGCAATGAGGCAAGCATGTATACCAGGACACAAGCTGTTGTATATACCTGATGATTTGGTACTGGAGTATTGCAAAGAGTTGGGTGACCAACTGCGTTCTATCTCTCACCAGATTGGGGAAGATGCTGTTGCCAGGCAGCCGAACCAAGTGCATGATCTGAATTCCTGATGACTGGGTAGTAGTGAAAGATCACACTCTAGAGTTGTGCCTAGCACCAAGGTGGGGAAAGCCACATCAGGTTATATTGGTTACAACAACAGCTGTAAAATGTATAGGTCTGCCTAATTAGATACATGGCAGCCACACGAAGAGGATACCAACACCTGCTGAAACAGAATCACAACAAACTCAAGCAGTTGAAAGGGCTGATGGTTGTACATTTGATGAATCACAGGGAATAGATTCTTAAGTAGCTGATCAAGAACAACCTAGCACTTTTCAGGATGAGTGGATCCCAATAGTGGATATACCTGAAATCATTGTAAGAACCAGAAGCCAAACCCGGTTAGAAAGACAGAGTGATAGTCAGGATGAGACAGGAATAGAAGAACACACTCACTTTACAGAAAATAAAGCTACCATCAAATCTGAGGAGGACCAAATAAGGAAAGAGCAATGTACTCAGACTGAAGCAAATAGAAGCAACACTTGTGAGTCTGAGGAGGGGCAGACGCCCAGGCAAAAGACAATCAAGAAAGGATAAGACCTGACCAGGACCAGTTAAGTGAGGAAAAACAAGTTCAGGAAGAAGAAGGAGAACAAAGTCAAAGCAAACAAACTCCTGAACAGAGTCAGAATAGTGTAGAAGAACACATCCAGGCAGAAACAGTAAATGTAATAAACCCATGACTACTTCAGATAGAGAGGAATTCTGAAGACAGGAATAATCAAATTGTACCACAAATCAACGAAAACAAAAGAGCATTTGAAGAAACAGAAAGCACAGTGCCAGCTAAAAAACTCAGAAAAGGTGATACTTGGCCTAGTATTATCAAGAGACTGAAATATCGCCTTAAGACAATAAATGAAGAAGCTGACCAAGTAAATGAAGTAACAAGCCAATCTGAACCGTCTACTGAAAAGCCAAGAAGGAGAAGTCCATGATTGCAAAGACTGAATAACAAATTCAGGGGTCCTGAATGGACACATGCAATTCCTGAAGACATGGAGAATCTGGAAATAAATGGAGAAAGTGATCAAGAATGAAATGTTGATCGAATAGATGAGGAAATTAGACCAACTTGAAGGAAAAGAAATTCCCTAGGTTGCACCCTGTACAAAATTCAAAAAGAGGGGAGAACATTTCCTAGTCCACAATGGCTGATAAAAGAGTTGTTGGAAAACCAAAACAGAATTGTGTAGAAAGATAATGTAAAATGTGTATATGTAGCATATTTTTAGTACTTATAATATGGTTAGGACTGACAATAGACATTCCCTATCTAATGACCAAAAGTAAGCAAAATAACACTAGTGCACATGGAAAGGTAGCTAACATTAAGTAAGACAGAGTAGAATTAGAAGCACCAGATGAGATAGATTTACGTCACAGTGTATATAAAAATAATACATATTTAAATGTGTTTGGTAACCTGTTAGTACACTTTGTAGAAACCATGGAAGTTAGCGATTGTTATTTGTGTATGAAAATGTCAACATCTATTGCAGAAGGAGTAACATATCATCATTTACCATTGCCATATGGTATTTGATGTATTATTTTAGCTAGTCTATTTTATAGAACTGGAAAGTTACAATATTATTATTCTAATGTAGATGTGATTTTCTTTTTTTCTTTTTTTTCTTTTTTATTTGTAGAGAGTTTACATATTATAAAAATCACACAAATTCATAAGCTATTTACACATGGCTACAACTAACATCTGATTACTAGGCAAGGGCTTATTGTTCCATATTTCATATATATTTACAATACAAACAAATATCAGAAAGAGGAGGAAAAAATAACCAAGTAGATAAATAATAGCAAAGAAGTTATTAAAACAGTGACTTTCAATCAAAAAAGTAGATCCAGAGGCCCTATTCGGCTTTTCTCCTTACAAGCTAATTTGCCTAATAATCAATTTTTTCATGGGGGCCCAGATTTCCCTGCTTCTCCTGCTCGTCCCTCGGCCTTTACATTTATACAAAGATTTTTCCAGATGGTATATGGCCAGCAATCGATTGATCCAGGCTGGGAAGCATGGAGGATCCACATCCTTCGAATGAGTGTCAATAAGAAGTTGTGTTACAGATACAGCCATAAAAACAAATTTACTTTCAAGACTATCACATTGTATCTTCTCATCGCATCCTAGCAGCATTAAAGTTGGGGTTATTCTAATGATATTCTCTATAGCTGTTGTCAGAAATGCTTCTATTTGTCCTATTAGAGGATCTAATTTTTCATAACTAAAAAACATGTAGACTATATACGCCGGCCCTTGATTGTATCTGGGACATTTATCGTCCACCCTCTTCCCCCAACAAAAAAGTTTTACAGGTGTAAAATATAGGTCATATATCGTGTAGTAATGTTGGGCTTTTAAGTTTGCTGCAAGAAATGTTTCCTTTGCTAGTGCTAAAGAGCGATCTAAATCAATATCGCCGTCTACAATTTTTGTGGCCCATTTAGTTTCTGCTGCCTCAAGATCATCCAGGAGTGTATCAATTAAGATTTTATAAATATATTTGATCCTTGTCTGAGGCTGGCAGATAGTCTCAATTAACACGTTCCTATGCAGGGAAAATCCCTTCTCCTTCATTTTATTTAAAAGACTTGTGAACTATGTGTATTTAAAGTATGTTACAACAGATATGCCATATATTTGCTGTAGCTCAGTAAACACCAATCTCTGTTCTATTACGTAAAGGTCTCCTACTCTCAAAATTCCCTTTCCTCCCATTGCCTACCCAATTTATCATACATTGAAATAGGAAAAAGGGGAGATCGCTAAAATGGGGTACATCTATTATAAATGGGTAATTTCACAAGGCCGACCATCCTTTTCCAAATTTTCCAGATTGCTATCACCACCTTAAATTCAGTATTTTTATAATAGCTAGCTTCTATTTGTCGAAGAAGTATTTCTTGTGCATTGGCTCCGTTGGCTAATTTGTATATCGAAGGGAGATCCCCACCATTATTACACTGTTGAATCCCTATACCAGGTAGGATCACGAAAGCCATATGCTGCAAAAAGCATGCATAGTAATAATATCTGAGATTGGGGACGGAACATCCTCCTTGATTTTGTGGTAGCATTAAATATTTAAGGGAGCGTCGAATTTTAGAGTACTTTCAAAGGAAATTACTAAATATACTATCTATTCTTTTTTTTTAAAGTGATCTTCAATTTCTATTGGGATAGACCTGAACACATTTAAAATTTTAGGGAGCATAACCATTTTCAGGATATTGCAACAACCTATAAGTGATAGCTGGAGTTTATCTAGACGACGCAGGTCTACACTAATCTTGTTAATTATTGGTGCCATGTTTATTTTCCATGTTGCAGGTGATATAAATACCCAGATAGATTACCTCAGTTAACCTCTGAGAATCATTACATGGAGTTTAAGAATTACATAAGATCTGAGTTTTCCCCGTGTTTAGCAGATAACCTGATTTTCTGCCAAATTCATCAACTAGTTTTTGAATTTGTGGCATTGCTGTTTCTGGATCCGTGGTTACAATAGCCAGATCATAGGCCATTATTTTTGTATCATGCCCATTGCACTTAACTCGGGTGCTAATCTTATCTTGAAGAATTTGCTCTATGAAGATATCAATATACAGGGCGAATAATATTGGCGAGCAGGGACACCCCTGTCTCGTCCCTCATGCAGTATGGATGGCAGTTGATTCCTGACCCATTATATTTATTCTAGCATATGGTTTATAGTACATAGCCTGTATAGCGGTCAATATACCAGACTCAAATCCCCTCTGTCCATAGTTGTTGAGAGATACTGCCATGAAACACGATCAAATGCTTTTTCAGCATCGAGGAGGATCATAGCCATTTTCTCACCCATTGTTTCCGTGATGTCGAATAGGGCTATAGCACGTCTGAAATTATCTGTTGTGCCCCTAGCTGGTACAAAACCGTGCTGCCATGGTGAGACTAGATGGGCTATGATACCCCCCAGCCTAGTGGCTAAGATTTTTAATATAACTTTGTGTCCTCATTCATAAGGGATATAGGCATATACGATGCAGGATTGTCAGCGGGTTTCCCTTTTTTAGAAACACCACAATATCTGCTCTTTGCCAGGACTCTGGGAGAATCCCACAATACTGTACTCCAAGAAACAATCTAGCAGTCGGGGGTGCTAGAGAGCACGCAAACATAATGGCCACACTGCTGTGAGGCTCCTGCTTCTTGGAACCATAATCTTGCAACTATCCTGTGCAAATGGACACACAACTCGCTTAAAAGCAGAGAAATTTGAAGAACTTGGCACCCATACCACTCACTGGAGGTTATGTGTCGATAGAGGCCCGAAAGCAAGAGTACTGGGCTCTGGAAGCCCGCTGGAACAGCGAGAAACTGCGATGCGGCTGCCGTGTCTAGGAGAGACCGGTGCTTCACAGGCGGCTGCTGGGCCGTGCGGCCTATGGGCGGTGGCCCAGGAGTGCGCCGGTTTATCGGAGATCGTACCGCGGCCGGCGGCCCTTTGAACGGCTATGCAATCGGAGGTGAGGCGAAGGGGGCTGAGGAGGCACTGAGTGCAGGAAGCTGGGGAGCGCTGACATTGGGCCCATCGGCTTGAGCTGGAGTGCTCGCGGGTGCGCACATGGTGCTGACCCGGACGGAACATTGCTGCGGGACCCCCTGGGGGTGGCTGAGGCTTGAAGAGGCCCGAGTGGCCATTTGTGTGAGCGGGAGCCAGCGTGACCATCTGGGGGCGGGGAACACCTGCGGGCTGGGAGCGCAAGCGGGGACCATCACAGCGCACACGAGGAGGCCTTGCGTTGCAGGCCCTTCCCCTCCTAGGGAGAGGTAAGAGAAGACGTGAATACAGCGCCTGGAGTGGGACAGGCAAAGAAAGAGAGAGCAGGGGCTCTGCTTGCCCTGAGGCCGAATAACTGGGCTCGAAGACCGTGAGGAGGCGCACACTACCCCGACATTGAGGAGCACAGACTAATACAAGAGGGGCGAGTTGCTGACGCTCCCTACATCAGAGGGGATTGGATATTCTGGGCTGGGAGCTGTGTGTCGCTTTGAGACCAGTGGGTAAACCCCCCAATCAAGCACCGTCATCGACACGCACCTGCCCCTTGCATGGGGGCCAGAAGTGTGTGAGGACTTGGGAACACTGGTGCGAGGCCCCTCAGTGTGCCCGCCCAGATAGTGGGGAGCCAGTGTGTTGCGCCGCTGCAAGTGCAGAGGGGCACGTGGAACAGTGGTCATATAGTGTGGCACCATCAAGGAGGCCCGGGAATAAACGGGCAACGGAGGCGGCAGGTCATGACCTGAGATTTACTGAACCCTCTGGGCATTGGGAGTGGCGTGTGGGCACTGTCATAAGCGTGCCGCCCTCCCAGGGCAGACAACCTCCTAAGGGAAGGTCGAGCATACACTGGAAACTGTTATTGCTGCACTGAAGGGAGGGCCAAACGTCTCCGGGAACACAACTGCAAGTTATACCTGTGCTAGTACGCTGCAGCGGAAATGGGGAAACCGGACACCCGACAACCCAAGCAGAACTTTGAAGGGGGAAAAAGACTAACAAACCCGCGCAAGACGATCAAGACTAGGGGACTGTGGCGCACACCAGTGGGGGAGCTACTTCTCAGGCATCGGATATGAACAATATCTTACAGGAGATGCGGCAGGGCTTTGCGACAGTAGTTGACAAGGTGGACCGTATGTCATCCAGGATGGATGCTTTAGCACATAAGCTCAATGTTCATGATGTGCGTATCAAGGAGGCAGAGAGATGCATATCCGATGCTGACGATGTCACCGCAGGTCATACTGCACAACTGACAAGGATGGAGAAGATCTTGCGAACAATAGCGGCCAAGAACAAGGACTTGGAAGCCCATAGTAGATGCAATAACATCCGCGTCGTAGGCGTTCCAGAGTCGACGAATACAGGCGGAATGGAGGAATACGATGAGAAGATGCTGATGGGGGCCATTGGGAAAGAGGCCTTCTCCTTGCAGTTTATAGTAGAACGTGTACACAGATCCCTTGGACCGCGCCCGACGCCGGGCAACCCCCCCGAGACCCATCATTGCAAGATTTCTAAATTATAGAGATCGCGATGTGGCCCTTCAAGCAGCCATACACAAGCAAACGCTAACATACAAAGCCATCACCTTTTCTATATATCCGGATTTTACTCCAATGGTACAGGAAGAGAGGCGCAAATTCATAGACGTCAAGAAAAAGCTTAGAGTACCGCAAATAGACTACGCATTACTATACCCGCCGAAACTCTGGGTCACGCATCAGGGAAAACAGAGATTCTTCACGAACCCGCAACAAGCGGAGGACTATCTCCATTCAGTGAAACACGCAACTCGAGGAGGAGGTGGCCCGGGAGCAGCGCAGCAGCCCGAGCACGATGGTGAAAACGAAGCTATGTGATGATTAATCCCTAGGACCAATGAAATTACCTATAAATTCAGGACAAGAGAACTGCTGAGTGTCAGCATACAGAACTGCCAAAGAGAGGTGAGAAGGTTCCAGCTGCCTCATTTGCTTTTATGTTATTCAAGATCCAGGATCTGCTTCCCCCCATGTGGAACAAGACACAACACCAGGGTAAGGATTGTACAGAGGGGAGAGACTGCGTGGCTATCTAGATATGTCCCCCCACGGGCGAACCCCTTGGACAAACATGTTCAGTTAAGTGGAAGGGATGTATGGTTGAGTTTACTGTATTTGAGGGTTGTTGGTGGAGGGAGGGAATCAGATTCTGCCAAAGTTGGGTTGCTTCAGTGGGATGGGGGCGGGAGGGGCGGGTGTTGGAATGTTTGGTTTACAGGGATCACTGACAGAATTTCGACCTCATAAATATCGACCTACAAGAATATCGAGTCAACAATATCGAGGGCAAAAATATCGACATCCTATCTACAACATGGTAAGTACAAAAATATCGAAAAAATAATATAGATGTAAAAAATATCGATGTTAAAAATATCGTTTTTTTCTTTTAATATATAAATGTAAAATTAAGTATATAACACTAATAAATAAAATATACATATTTAAAAGTATCTAATAATGTTTAAAATTAATAATTAATACATATATATATTAATAATACATTAATTAAATATATACACTAAATATATAATATATATGTACTGAACAATAAGTATTAATAATTATTTTACTAATTTATAAATTAATAAAATATATTCTAATTTACTAATACATTTACAAACATAAAACAATAACATAAATAAAATGTAAGTAATATAAAAAATAAAATAAACATTTATTTTTTTTACAATTAATTATATAAAATGTTGGATAGCGTAAGGGTAAAAATTACTATTCCTACTCCAGAGAGTGCAACAGTAGGGAAAGCGTTGGATAGCGTAGGGGTAAAAATTACTATTCCCACTCCAGAGAGTGCAACAGTAGGGAAAGCGTTGGATAGCGTAGGGGTAAAAATTACTATTCCCACTCCAGAGAGTGCAACAGTAGGGAAAGCGTTGGATAGCGTAGGAGTAAAAATTACTATTCCCACTCCAGAGAGTGCAACAGTAGGGAAAGCGTTGGATAGCGTAGGGGTAAAAATTACTATTCCCACTCCAGAGAGTGCAACAGTAGGGAAAGCGTTGGATAGCGTAGGGGTAAAAATTACTATTCCCACTCCAGAGAGTGCAACAGTAGGGAAAGCGTTGGATAGCGTAGAGGTAAAAATTACTATTCCCACTCCAGAGAGTGCAACAGTAGGGAAAACGTTGGATAGCTTAGGGGTAAAAATTATTATTCCCACTCCAGAGAGTGCAACAGTAGGGAAGGCGTTGGATAGTATAAGGGTTAAAATAACATACTTATAAATAAACGACTTTTGTAATTATAAATAAATAAACTATTACATAAATATAAAACATATACAATACCTATTCTTAATTATAAAACACATGCTTAGCAAAATATATTTTACCTAAAAATAATTTCTAAAATACCATTTAATAATATTTAATTACCAATTAATAATTAATTAACAATTATATTATTAACACTACAATTAGTTTTAAAACATTATTAATTAATTAAATTTACTTTACTTCCCACCATATTTCCCCATAAAACCACTACCCATAATATAACACATTTATCCAATAATGAATTAATGAAAAATAATTAGCAAATAATTAAAATTAATTAACTATTAATTAAAATGTATTAGCAATTATTTAAATTTATTTTATAATTCCTACTAATTATTAAATATTTAACCTTAATTAAATTACTCCCCACCCTATTCCCCTATAAACCCACATCCCGCTACAGAAAATATATATCAATTAATCAATTAATTTATTTTATTTTCCAATTAATTATTAATAATTAGCAATTAATTATAATTAATTAATTAATCCTACTAATTATTAATCAACTTACCATAATTAAATTACTTCCCCCCCTATTCCCCTATAAACCCACAACCCGCTACAGAACATATTTATCAATTAATAAATTAAATAAAATTATTTTCCTATTATTTTCTATTAATTAACAATTAATTATAATTTATTAATAAATCCTACTAATTAATATTCAATTTACCATAATTAAATTACTTCCCACCCTATTCCCCTATAAACCCACAACCCGCTCCAGTACTAAAACATACAATTTTCTTATAAATTAATTTATTATTATATAAAAATAATACACATATAATAGTAATTATTTTAAATAATTAAATTAAACATATAACACATACATAATAAAAAACTATAAAATAATACAAATATCGATATTAGTGTCATCGAAATTAGTAACATCGATATATATGCTATCGATATTACTAACTTCGATATTACTTACATCGATATTAAGTATTTCGATATTACTTACCTTGGGTCGATATTCTGTCCTACGATATTCTTGACTTCGATATTATGCTCCTTCGATATTTCACACGCGATATTATGGTAGGTCGATATTTCCAACTCGATATTTTGACTGTGTACCGGTTTACAGAGGAGTGTGGTCTACATTGTTCCCCCCTAAGGGGAAAGAGGTTAGGAGGAAGGGACATGGTACAGCACCACAAAGGAAGCGCTTTCAAAGCACAAGAGTAATACAAGATCGAGGTCGGACTGCATGGAAAGCAATTGCGAGTCAGAAACTAACTAGACGATATGGATAGTACAACAGTAGGTACACTTAATATTATAACGTGGAATGTGAGAGGTATGGGCGACCCTAGGAAGAGAAGGCATATAATATCTTACTTAGATAGGCAGAACGTGCATATAGCTATGCTACAGGAAACACATCTGGCATGCCAGAAGCAAGATACTTTTGCTGCTTGATGGGTGGAGCACAGAATATTCTCCTCATACTATACATATGCACGGGGAACGCTGATATTGATAAAAAAAGCAGGTCCCCTTCCGATTGGAGGGCGCTAAGTGGGACTCAGAGGGACATTACTGTCTCACGTGGGGCCGGATGGGTAACACTTCAGTTACGCTTGTATGCTGCTATGAGCTGACTACAGATGACCCTGGGTTCTTCGACACAATATGGGCTAAGATTTTCTAGATAGATTCCACTCATATTGTATGGGGAGGGGACTTTAATGTGACTGATTGCCCCAGTTTGGACAGATCACATCCTTCCCCACATCACTTCACTAAAGCGCAGGCAGTACTACAAGACATAGTGGCTGCCTACCAGTTGGTGGACGCCTGGAGACATACTCATCCAAGTGGGAAGGAAGGCACGCATTTTACTGTGCAGGCGTGATCATGGGCTTGCTTAGACTATTTTTTGGTGATTATGGGGATGGCTCCTGTGATAGTTAAAGTACAACACTTAGCTAGATCCTACTCTGATCATGCACCAGTAGTGCTGGGACTCTCCTCGGCCGACTTAAGCACACCACGCAGTCCTTGGAGACTGCATGCCCCTATTCTGCTCGATACAGTATTCCAGGAGGAGCTGCGAGAGGAGATCAAGGTCTTCTTTGAGCGCAATAAAGACTCAGTCGATAGTGCGGAAATGGTCTGGGATGCGTTTAAGGGCACAATCAGAGGATATTGCATAGCCAAGGGGGCCGGTGTACTTAGGGATATATTGAACACCCTGAGGACACTTGAAATAGACCTTAAAAATCTGGAAATTGAGCTGGCGGAGAGCCCGAGGGGCACAACACAAGCAGCTTTCAGACAGAAACTCACAGACTATTTGGAGGAGGCTCGGAGAGAGGTGCAGTTTCGGGGCAAGCCTTGGGTGGCCCGGCAATTTGGTGAAGGGCGGAGGCCCGGCAAGGGGCTGCCACAAAAGATAAGGCAACCTCGTTGCAATAATTATATAATGGAAGTGGCGTATTCAGACGGTTTGGTCTGCAGAGGGACACCTGCTATTCTTAATCCCTTCTCGCAGCATTACAAGGCACTCTACACCGCAACTAGAGTAAATACACTTCCTTTGGATGGCTTCTTAGGTGATGTTACGCTCGGCTGGCTAAGCGATGGGCAGAGAGCATTTCTGTGTGCACCGTTCGAGATAGATGAGGTGTGGGAGACTATAATGGGGCTACAGTCCGGGAAGGCCACGGGAAAAGACGGCATTCCGGCAGAATTTTACAAAACATACATAGACATGATGGCCACTATCCTCAAAGAAGTATACAAAGACGCTTTAGAGGTGGGACATCTGCCGGCCTCAATGAATGAGGCGCTCATACTGTCGTTGATAAAGCCGGGAAAGGAGCCAGTGCAATGTGATTCATATAGGCCGCTATCGCTCCTCAGCTGTGATGCAAAGATCCTGGCCAAAATCATAGCGACGCGCCTGAGCTTATTATTGGAGCATTTGATCCTGCCTGACCAGTCAGGCTTTGTGCCTGGAAGGGCCACCTCCCACAACTTGAGAACGCTGTTTGCTATACTAAATAATGTCTAGCCTGATCTACCTCTGACTGCCGTTTTTTTAGATGCTACTAAGGCATTCAACTCTATTGAGTGGGATTATATTTTTGAAGTGATGAGGCGTATGGGCTTCCCCCCGTTGTTTCTGTCATGGATAGAATTATTATACTGCCTGCCAGTGGCCAAGGTCCTTATAAACGGACAAACGTCACATACTTTTAGCATAACGAGGGGGACACGACAGGGGCGCCCCCTTTCCCCATTGCTTTTTGCAATAGCTATGGAACCTCTGGCGGCATGGTTAAGACAATGCCACAATGATAAGGTGCTCCGATGTAATTTGCGACAAGTATTCGTTTCCTTGTACGCGGACAACATCACTCTGTATGTCCGTGACATGCACCAAAACCTAAACCCATTATTGAGAGAATTCATTGTTTTTGGGCAGCTTTCAGATGTTCAAATAAACTGGAACAAATCATGTGTTTTTCCATTGGCAGCTGCTACGGCGCGCTTCTCTCTAGACTTTCCCCTGGAGTGGTGTGAGGATGAACTGAGATACTTGTGGATAAGAGTCACTAAGGATAAAGAAGAGCTCCTGTGGTTGAACTATGGCATGGCAATGAACACCATAACGGAATGTGTCACGCGCTCGGTGGCCCTGCTCTTGTCTATTGCGGGCTGTGCGTCTTTGATCAAAATGGTGGTACTCCCCTGGCTGCTGTACCTTTTTTTGAATATCCCTTTTTATCCGGGAGCATTTTTCTTTAAGTCATTGAGATCGGAGATGATTAGGCTAGTTTGGGGAGGAAAACAGCCTAGGCTACAATGGGAGGTGATGACGAGATCATACTCGCAAGACGGGTTTGGTATCCCAAATTTTGAACTCTATTATCTAAGTGCACAGGCCCATTACGCTTGGTATTGGGTGAAGCAGCCTAAATATATGCCACAGGTGGCAGCCGAATATTGGCTGTCGCACCCCACACCCATAGAGGGTGCTTTATATGTCACCATCGGGGAAAGGGATAAGGCAGCCAATTGACTTATCGGCAGCAATTGTTGCATGGCAATGCGTGAAACGTATGTTGGAGATACCCATGATATATCCGCCTCTATTACCCCTTGCATACCACCCACACATGCCACTGGTGCAGGTGGGGGTGTTTAGGAAATTCCAACAACAGACTGGCATAGTCACTTGGGAAGACTTATACCATGAGGGAGAATTTCAGGATATTGATCACGTGTTCCAAACAGGGCAGAAATCGCCATTGGATGTGTTTATATACCTTAGACTTAAAATTTGGGTGAGATCAGTTACTCCTGAATTCCCAGCGGAACCGCCAGTGCTTGTCCCGCTGCAGATAGTGTTGGAGAGGGACACACCCAAAAGGTTGGTGTCATTGATATATCATACGACACACACACACTTGACAACACCACCTCCTCTGGCACGAATGAAATGGAATTTGGAACTAGGGATGGTACTAACTGATGAACAGTGGGAAGAGAACTGTCTGCAAACTGAGCGAGTATCAGCCATTAGTCGACTACGGTTACTTCATTATAAGTTTTTACATAGATTGTATTACACACCGGCCAAGATGGACAGGTTCAATCTAAGGGAGGACGACAGGTACGATAGATGCCGCATGGAGGGGGCAGGCTTTCTGCACTTAGCATGGGAGTGCCCTGAAGTGAGAGAGTATTGGGAGCAGGTGTTTCAGGCACTGAGGGAAATGTTTACTACTCCTGTGGCAGCCACCCCATTGATGGCACTGTTGGGACATGTCAATACACTTTGCTCGGAACACCGTCAATTTACTGCGTTGGCACTTCTCATGTCTAAGAGACGAGTGGCGTGCCGTTGGGGAAGAGGGCGGGCACCCAAATTTAAGGAATGGATTGCTGATTTAGTAATGTGCCAGGAGAGACTCTCGACATATGCGGAACTACTACCACTAGCCTCTCGGCCCAGGGATGTTTGGGCTCCATTGAGGGGTTATTTGCTAGTTCACTCTAGAGACGAGTCGTAATAGAGTGCGAAGGGACAGTGCACGACATGCGATGGACAGTAATCCACTCACATGGTGAGCGCTGAGGGTGAATGAGTTTGCCGCTTGGGAATGGGGAAAGAGATGATGGAGGACAGTGAATAGCAAAGCGTTCACTTGAACGGTCAGTGAACAGGATTGTTTATGTACATATGAGGATATACATGATTCCTGAGAATACTATTGCACGGGGGTTGCAATACAGAGTACAAGTTCTGCACGACACGTGCAATGATTGAATTAATGTAGTACCAACGATGCAAATTGAATGAAGTAATTGATAAATGTATGTACCATTGCAATGTACCCGATCTATGACTCAATTGCATGTACGATGCTCTTCCTGACCTGTGAACCTGTTATGGTTGGACTTAAAACAAAAATTTCCTGCTGAATTGCTTTATATAGCTCCAGTGGGATTCTGTCAGGACCTGCCACTTTCCCTGAGGCCATGGCTTGCAGGGCAGAAAGAACCTTTTCTCTAGATATATCTCTATCCATCTCTTGCTGCATTTCCTCACTAAGCCTCCGCTGGTTGCCGAAGATTAACTCAGTATCATTGGTGGGTATAAGTTCAATGCTGCCCTGCATGAAATTTCTCGAAGGTCCTGATGATGTCCTTCTTTTCTGTATAAAGGATTCCATCTTGACCCTTGATTTCCGTTATAATATTTCTAGCTTTTTTTTGTATAGTCCAAAGGGCGAGAACCTTCCCTATGGTCTCCCCGTATTCATGTCCCTCATTCTTAAGTACTTGAAAAATAGCTGCTCCTTTCTTGGTGTAATGATCATTTAATTTAGCTTTTGTGATCGCTATCTTTTGTTGTAATATAAGTTCATCTCTTCCTTGATCTTGTCTGATTGCCTTTTTTGTATTCTTTTTAAAATTCTCCCAATTCAAATTTCAATGTATTAATTTCCTTCTTCTCTTGTTTTATAGCTTTCCCCACAAAGCTGATTGTTTCTCCCCGGAGGCCTGCTTTAAAGCTATCCCATACTACATTGCTATAGGGATTAATCTCTTAATATTCTATTGCCCATTTTTTTATATATTTAAGATAGTACTCATTAGCTAGCAGTGACCTATCAAATAGCCACCTTACCGGTTGGCAATCTAGGTTCTGGAACATTAAATTCATAACTAAGGGATTGAGGTCTGCCAAGAGTTTGGGTAATTTCTTTATTCTCAGAGTTGAAATCAAAACGGGGGACACAAAAAAATAGTCAAGCCTAAAAACATTCTTGTGGGGGTTTGAGAAATATGTGTAGCTGGAATCCGTAGGATGTTTCGTCCCCCATGCATCTCTCAGGTCATAACTAGTTTGTAAAGCTAATAGGGCTTGATGACCATGCGGTTTCCTCCCTTGATACTTCTTAGACCTATTGCATCCCTTCTCATAGTGGATATTCAAATCCCCACAAATTACCAACGGGTCCAGCCATGATGCTAGTTTGATTTCTAAATCATAAAAAATCTGTGGATCATCTTCCTTTGATCCATATATTGTGCATATAGTGAATCCCATGGGGAGTTGTGCAATAGCCCATCTTCCCCATTTATCCTCCAAAACCCTGTTAGGTAGTCCTAGCCAATTTCTTACATGAATTGTGACCCCCTCTAATAGTTGAGGTTTGTGTAGAACAAGCTACACGATTATACACCTTTATAGCCAACATATCTTGTTTCACCCAAGTAATATGTGTTCCTTGCTGACATAATATGTCAGCTTTCCCATCTCTTAGTATTTTAGCCGCTCTGATGCACTTTAACCTGTCATTAAGACCTCCTACATTAATCAAACAAATAGTGATTTTACTCATTTAGCTTATTTGATATCTTCTTCCTAAATCGCCCTTGCCCACTGATATCTGTTGTCTCTTTTTTTTTTCAATTGTGTTCTCTCTGAAAGTTTTCTCCCCTTTTTACTACCCCTCCCCCCATAAGTCTCCCCACCAATCCCCCTTTCCCCTTCGACCTTCCTTCACTCACCTGACCACCATGCCCCAACCCTTAACTAACCCACGTAGCCCAGCCCACCCCATCCCATGTAGAAAGGATTTCAGACGATGGTCTGTTGCGATGGTTGCTGCCCCCTGACTAGTATTTTTAACTATCTGGCAGTTATAATATAGGAAAAAAAGTAAAGCACAAGTATTCTAGCAATATAGCACACAAGAAAAAAAGAAGACAAAAAAAAGGATAGGGGAAAAGCATGCGGGTCAATAACAGATTGCTCAGTGTATGCTTACCTATCCGGGCTCTCCTAGCATTCTTTCAGTTAAAGAAAAAGGAAAGGCATAAGGGTCAGTATCAGGTTAATTAGTCTATGATTTCGTATCCCAGTTCTCAAAATATTCTTTCAGTTTAATTTCTGAGGTGAAAAAAACGAACTTGATCTCCTTTTATCACTTTTAAGCGGGCTGGGGGAAGCAAGTATGCTTGCACTCCTCCATCTTGCACTGGCTGTATCATCTGTCAAAGACGCCATCGTCTTTCCCCCGTGAAGTGGCAGAAATCAGGTTGAACAAAAAAAAAAGAAGTTGCCAAAATAAACCAATGTGGTGTGAGGTTTTGTGGCAGGCTTCACAGGTGATTTAAGATTAAAAGGAACTCGATGGGCTCTTAGCACTTCCAGTGCCCAATTTCATCCCTCCAGATCTGGGAATGCCTTAGCTAGCATATCAACCATAAAGCGCCGGGTATCCGACACTTCTTTTCCCTCCGGTATACCCAGGACTCTTAGATTATTTTGGCGCTGCCGATTTTCATAGTCTTCAAGTTTCCATTGAATATGCTGCAGCTTAATGCGGGATGCTCTCGTGCTGGTTGCGCGTGAGTGCCTCCTGCAGCTTATGTATTTATTTGAATGTAGTTCATTGGTCGGGTCTCGAACGATGCGTGCCAGGATTCTGCCAACGATGATCAGTTGGTGGAGATCCTGGTACGCAGCGGGAGCGCCTGGCTGTGGGTGCCGTTATTTAAAATAAATCTTCTTTCCTACCGGATTTCATTGCAAGGATTCTTATTTCATTTAGCGACAAGGACGAACCTTCGAGCATTCGACACCCACCAGCGTAATTTGGACATTTTTATTTTTTGTATTTTCTTCCTTTGGGCCACCTTTGTTTTTCGCTGCTCCTGCTCCCTGCTTTATTCTGGATATTCTCGATTGATCTCCTTTCCGGCATTTCTCTTCGACGCTCCAGTTGGCTGATGACGTCGTTGCCCATAGCGCCTCCTTGATGTGAGGGAGCCTCTTTAAAACCGACGCTCCGGTTGGCTGATGACGTCTTTACCCACATCGCTTACTTGACGTCCTGTTGCTCAGCAACCGAGGAAGCGTCTTTTAAGCTGACGCTCCTTGCTCATTACGCTCCACTCAAGCGTATCCCAGCAACGGAAGCAAGCTTCTTCGAGGCATTTCAATGCTCCCTGCTCTACAATTTGATTCACTATTAGAGGCTTGCTTCATCGCATTGTTTGTCTACAGATCCCAGGTAGGATCCAACCTTCTCGCCTTTACAGTGACAGGTACACTCTGTTCTTGGATTAATGTCAGCCTGCGCTTTACAACGGTGACAGGCACACTTTTCATTTGCACTTTTCAGACTTCTTTAACATTTTTCTTGAAAATTCTTATTTTATTACAAAGACTTTCCTTATTTCATTATCGCATATTGAAGATTATTGTTATTTACTTTTAGGTATTGTCTGAAAATGTTTTTACTGTATTAACCACAATTTCATTTACAGAAAAATGTTGTATATTCTAATTTCTTCTATGGCTTCTTATCAGCAGTTTGCCCAGACGCCTCCTTTTTTACAACAGTCTGGCAGACCTGGAATACCATGGCGCCAATGGGTTAAGGCTTTTCAAAACCATATTGTTGCTATAGATGCTGTAAAATTTTCTCCTGATCGCAAAGTGGCTATTCTTTATGTTTGCCTTGGTCTTGCTGCGCAACAAGTGCTTGAGAATTTACCAAAGTTTCCCACACCACCTGGCGAGGCTGGTGATGCGGAACATTGGGATCCTTATAAAGAATCCCTACCTCTCTTAGCAAGACATTATGATCAGGAACAAAACATTATCCTTGAGAGACATAATTTCCACAAGAGAAAACAACGCGAGGATGAAACAGTGGAGGAATACATCGCTTCATTGCGAGTACTTGCATCCACTTGTGAGTTTGAGGCCGATCCTGAAATATATATTCGTGATCAGTTTGTATTTGCTTGCTATTCTAGAAAAATACAGCTGTAGAAAGCCATCATTGCAAGACACTATTGATATCACTAAGAGTATTGAAAGATCTATTGTAACATCAAAAGTTCTCCAACAAGATCAGTCTATTAACTCTTTCAAGACAATTTTGAGTGATCCTGGAAATTCTGTCAATGCTGTTAATGTTTTTAGATCCTCTAAGTAACCTTTTAAAAAAGGGAACACAGTGTATTTTAGGTGTGGTTCTCGATCACATCTTGGCAATCATCCCATGTGTAAGACTCAACAATAAGAGGAGTATCACCAGGGAGAATCGTGGATTCTTAATGGGATGTGTTCTGGGAAAAGGAAATAATTTTTCCTTTTGAAAAAAAACCCTCACTCACCAACCTAGTGGTGACATGCTTCATCATCGGGGTTCACCCTGATGACCGAATGCCATCAGGGTGTGCTACGACACCTGAACTACAGTGGAGCTGGATTGTGAGTGAAAAGTGCCAAAAAAGGGTGTGTTAAAAATTGTCCTGGTTTAACTTAATAAAAAATTGTTATTTGTAAGTAACTGGATAATGTTAAAAAGAAGTGTGGAGATACTTTGAGGGTAATTATGACCAAGAGTATCTCTGGAAGTGGTCTGGTCTACATGTTTCAACCTATGTGTGGAAGTTACCAAGTTTTCGTAAGGACCAAGGGTGGAGAAAGTGGACGGTATACACCCCCTAAAAGGTGTACCCAGTCCTAAATTCTCGTGACCAGATGAGCAAAAAAGTCTGCTATCGGTATAAGCTCCTGCCAAAATCGGGGGGCTTGTAATAAAAAAGACCTGTTGGAGGAAAGGAAAGGAATCATAAATAAATTTTATTACATGCCTGTAACGTCGTGATGATTCACACGTGTCAACATACATCATGCCATTCCAATTAAGTTCCAGTGCACCGCCTGCCGAAGGTTCAGGGGGCGTGCTTGTAGATATATCGACTATGCGGTGCTATTGCGTCGCTGTTAGGTAACCCCGGAGGGGAAAGGAGCCAACGTCATTCACACTGATCAATACGTGTGTGAAAGGTGGCTTAAATTTAATCACACGCGCGTCCAATCTGTAGTGGCGTGCTATTGCATCCTCGCAATATTATATGTGAGGACGAGATTAAAAGCATGCAATTATTACCAGTATTTCAAACGGACAAACTTGAACCAAGATAAGGACAAGACCAACAAACAAACATACAAGACAGGTTAATTGACCCTTCTTACTCCTACTAGGTGTCTTTAGGCTTCGGAGGGCAGGGGATGGGTATTTCTCAGCTTAAACATATTCTGTGGGTAGTGGGAGAAAAGAGTAGAGGTTGTACACTAATAGTCAAGGACCGCATGGTAGTGCGGTTCGTAGCGTATAATCCGTGCTCAAAGAATGGAGGAATTATTTCGAATTCGAAGGATCCCTATATCTACAGACAGGGGGTACTTCGATGGGCAGCGTTTTTGCCCTCAGCGTGGCAGGCCTATACGTACACATCTGCACTGCGAGCTAGCAGCCTTCTTTTTGCACGTTTCACTCACAATCCAGCTCCACTGTAGTTCAGGTGTCGTAGCACACCCTGATGGCATTCAGTCATCAGGGTGAACCCCGATGATGAAGCATGTCACCACTAGGTTGGTGAGTGAGGGTTTTTTTACAAAAGGAAAAATTCTTTCCTTTTCCCAGAACACATCCCATTAAGAATCCACAATTCTCTCTGGTGATACTCCTCTTATTGTTAAGTATTATACCTTAACCAGGGGAACAGGAGTAATCCCCATTCACCTTGTGTGAATACAATCCCTTACTCTCCCTTTTGCTGTTACAAATCATCCCATGTGTCCTGCTTCAGAAAAAAGGGTATGCCGACAAAATATCGATATTTAAATATCGATATACAATAATATCGAAGTTTAAATTTCGAAGGGACATATTATAGAAGGTAAGTAATATTGATAGATTTAATATCGATATTAGTAATATCGACGTTTTAAATATCAATGTTAGTAATATCGATGTTAATAATTTGGATGTTACTAATATCGATTTTTAAATTATTTTTGTGTATATTATTATGTATTTATTATGTTTTTAATTTATTTTTATATAATTTTGCATTTTAGTACTATAGCTGGTTGTGGGTGTATAGGGGAATAGGGTGGGAAATAATTTAATTATGTTAAATTAATTATTAATTAGTAGGAATTATAAATTAATTTTAAATATTTGGTAATTATTTTTCAGTATTTGGTAATTAATTTTAATTAATTGATTAATTGATAATTATGTTCTGTAGCGGGTTGTGGGTTTATAGGGGAATAGGGTGGGAAGTAATTTAATTATGTTAAATTAATTATTAATTAGTAGGAATTATAAATTAATTTTAATTAATTGATAATTATTTTTAATTAATTGGTAATTTATTTTAATTAATTGATTAATTGATAATTATGTTCTGTAGCGGGTTGTGGGTTTATAGGGGAATAGGGTGGAAATTAATTTAAATGTAATTAAGTAAACATGTTTTTTTAATTAATTGTTTTGTTAATTATATAATTGCTAATTAATTATTAATTGGTAATTAAATATTATTAAATGGTATTTTTTTATAATTTTTTTGTTAAATATACTTTGCTAATCATGTTTTTAATAATTATGTATTGGTATTTGTAAATGGTTTATATTTATTTAATAGTTACGTTTTTTATTATTTAAAAAAATACATTTATTTATAAGTATGTTATTTTTACCCCTACGCTATCCAACACTTTCCCTACGGTTGCACTCTCTGGAGTTGGAATAGTAATTGTTACCCCTACGCTATCCAACACTTTCCCTACTGTTGCACTCTTTGGATTGGAATAGTAATTGTTACCCCTATGCTATCCAACACTTTCCCTACTGTTGCACTCTCTGGAGTTGGAATAGTAATTGTTACCCCTATGCTATCTAACACTTTCCCTACTGTTGCACTCTCTGGAGTGGGAATAGTAATTGTTACCCCTACGCTATCCAACACTTTCCCAACTGTTGCATTCTCTGGAGTTGGAATAGTAATTTTTACCCCTACGCTATCCAACACTTTCCCTACTGTTGCACTCTCTGGAGTGGGAATAGTAATTGTTACCCTTACACTATCCAACACTTTCCCTACTGTTGCACTCTCTGGAGTGGGAATAGTAATTGTTACCCCTACGCTATCCAACACTTTCTCTACTGTTGCACTCTATGGAGTGGGAATAGTAATTGTTACCCCTACGCTATCCAACACCTTCCCTACTGTTGCACTCTCTGGAGTGGGAATAGTAATTGTTACCCCTACGCTATCCAACACTTTTCTTACTGTTGCACTCTCGGGAGGTGGAATAGTAATTGTTACCCCTACGCTATCCAACGGATCACTGAAATATTATCGACGGCCACATTATCGACTAGCAAAAATATCGTTGACAAATTATCGACGACAAAAATATCGACTTTCTATACTTATTACACAAAGTACAAAAATATCGAGTCAAAAATATTGAGTATTTACAATATCGAGTACATAAATATCGGTTCAATAAATATCGACTCCAAATATATCGTTGTACATGAAATTAGCCCTAACACTACAAAAATATCGAGTAAAAAAATATAGACTACTAAAATATCGTTAAAAAAAAAATATCGAGTTCATTTTTGTACACTTTCATGTCTAAAATACCATATTAATCATCAATAAAAGTCATTGCTCGATACAAAATACATTTTACATATAATACCTGTTACTTTTATATAATTCCTATTTATCAACATTTGCTATACATTCTATTACATGCATTATATCATTTTCTAAATATTCTTTGCATTTAACAAACTTTTTCATTACTTATTTTCACTTAAAAATCTATTTCATTTAACAACTAACCTGCTTTAATGCGGCAATCACCACATACCACCATTCTCACATCAACAAACACACCAATTAACAAAAAAAAATTCAAACTAGCCTATACAATGCTTCATTACATCCTACAACCAATCAAATCAAAGCACACAAAATACACATACTATAAAAGGGATACATGCATTCTACCATTTGTTGCTGCTAACTCTATGGAAAGTAGATGCCAACACTCTGAAGATTTTGTTCCTGAAGAAACATCTTTAAAGATCCAGCTCACTAGCTAATTATTCAAGTAAGTAACACTGCATTATTTAGAAATCTAAATTAGAAGTGTACTATTTTACTTACATCTCCTAACTCTTACACTTATTTTATTTTAATCTCTTCCTACATTTCTGATAGAAACTACTCCAAAACAATTCCTATTACATGGTCATATTTCTTCACATGGAAAATCAGATTGTAAGTATATATTAATGCTCTGTTATACACCAACTGCTATTTTTAAACACTATTTCACAAGAGTATTTCTTTATTTTAAACATTATATTTACAGATATACTGAGATTTTCCTATTTCTACACAAAAAAGGATAAAACTACACTAATTAAACATGTAAGTATAGATGTTTTTGTTATTAAACACCCAATTTTATAATTGCAAATTTCTAAGCAACATATCTTGCATTTTACATCTTCCCTATAGATCATATAAAACATCCAACATCAACTATACCAAAAGACAAGACTACCCTTGTAAAAAAATGTAAGTATACTCGTAATTTGTCTAAAACTGCTGAAAAAACGCTAACTATATTCTTAACACCATGTTATATATTTTGAATTTCCTCTACAGATATTCTGAATACATCATACATCTATTCTACAGATCCTATAAAAACATCCAACGCAAACTATACCAAAAGACAAGACTACCCTTGTAAAAAATGTAAGTATACTTGTAATTTGTCTAAAACTGCCGAAAATAACGCAAACTATGTTCTTAACAACATGTTATATATTTTATATTTCCTCTACAGATATTCTGAATACATCATACAGCTATTCTGCCTACAGCAAAGAAAACGACTTATTTAGAAGTTAGTATACTTTTAAATATTTCCCATTTCCCAATGGTTCTAAATATTAATTATAATAATTTTCATTTATTTCTTCTATCTTCTCTACAGATCTGAACTTTACTACCTTGATGTACTCCACCAATTACTACAAGTCTACTATTTAAACAAGTAAGTATATGTAATGTTTACATCAAATGTACAAGTAAGCAACATTGACAACTGCTTTTTTGTAGGAAAAAAGTTTGTTATGTGTAAACATTAACTTGGCATTTCTATATTTTCATACCAACAGTAAATAAAGACATACATACAAGAAAATCCTTCAAAATACAGTTCTGCATTTGTGACTACTACTTTGAGTAACTGTAAGTATAAATACATCATTAATGATGTTAGCACCACAAAGTGAAATATATGTGTTTTGATTTTGTTTCTTTCTACTCTTTCCTAGAACAAGTAAATCAAAATGACTGAAGGTGCAGAATTTGTTATGTCACAGAAAAATAAATTACTATTATGTTACATGGGTTATGTGTATAATCAGGAAAGACAAAGTGGTAGAAAAGTTTTTTGGAAGTGTACCAAATATTACTCCAACAAATGTTATGGGAGGGCTACTACTGAGGAAACTAATGTGTTATTTACCAGGGAACACAATCATCCCCCAAATGTCACAGAAATTGAAATAAGAGATGCTTTAGAAAGTATTAAAAGTGCTAGCACACAAAGTGATAAACCAACAACACAAATCCTTAAAGAAGAACTGGTAAAAGTGCCAGCCCATGCTTCAGGTCAACTACCCTCTATTGACTCCCTGAAACGCACAATTGCACGCACTAAAAGACTCACTAGCACAACCCAACCCAACCCAACTACTTTTGAGGAAATTATTATTTCACCAGAAATGGCCATCACACACAATAAAGACAAATTTATCCTTTTTGACAATGAAAGCAGTACAAACAGAATCATTATGTTTGCAACTGCAAGTAATTTACGAAAAATCCAACAGTGTCCCCAATGGATGATGGATGGAACATTTAAACCATGCCCAAAACCTTTTTATCAACTGTATTCCATCCACGGTTTATACCATAACTCTAACATACCTTTCATTTACTGTTTGCTCCCCAACAAACAGCAAAACACTTATACAGAAATATTAAATGTTCTCAAAACTGAAATCAATAATTATTTTCCTGAAAAAATAATTATTGATTTCGAATTAGCTATGATTAATAGCATTTTGAGAACATTTCCCCACACAGCAATCCAGGGTTGCTATTATCATTTTAATCAGAGCATATGGAGGCATCTCCAAAAATCAACTTTAAGTATACTATACTCAACAGATAGCACCTTTGCCTATCAAGTTAAAAAATTGATAGCCCTGGCCTACGTCCCTGTTACAGATGTAGCGGAACACTACAATTTATTAATTGACAGCACATATTACAAGAGGAATGAAGATAAACTAACCCCATTACTGGACTATTTCGAAGATACTTGGGTGGGAAGGTTGCACAGATCTGGACATCGACGCCAACCCAAATTCCAAATCCCTTGGTGGAATGTCTATCTTAGTACTTTAAACCAAGAGGCTAAAACAAACAACAGTGTAGAAGGGTGGCATAATGCTTTCCAAGCAACCACAAGCAGAGGCAAACCCACATTCCATAACCTTCTAGAAGCTTTGAAAAAAGAACAAAGCTATCAGGAACTAAGAATGGAACAATCAGTGTCCCAAATAGGTCCAAAACTCACTAAACAAACTAAACAAATGTTCCGACTACTTCAAAGTCAAGTCACACTATACCCTACAACTAGAGGATTAGAATACCTGTCAATAAAAGCTAAAAGTCTACTATAAAAATGTCTTCTTACAATAATGGTAAAATTACATTTCATAAACATTAGTAATCAATTATAAATAATACATATTTGTTTAACAAACTTATCAAAATTAGGAAAATTATTTCGTAACAAATATGCAATATTTATAATTACATCACACATACACATTACATAAAAATCGACATTCCCCACCCAATAAAAATTGTAATTTAAATACTTACAATTTTTGTAGATGAGAAAGACGTAATCCAGCAAAATGCAATCCATACAATCCAATCCAATATAGGACAATCCCAATATGGGCAACCCTCAAAAACCCGAAAATAAAGTTTAAAAATTAAAAAAACGCTCCAGGAAACCCTGAAAACAGTAGTGTGGACACTTTAGTATTTAAAGTGATATACACACAACTTTTAAAAAACGGTCACGCATATCAATGTATTAATCCAATTCGAAACCCTCCAAAAACACAAAAATGTTGAAAATGTGTAAAAACCGCTCCTGGCAAACACGAAAAATAGGAGAGAAATGTCAAAATATAACCATAATAATTCAAACATTAGTTTCTCCGGAAAAAAACACGCTTCCTTCCATGTAGTTTTCATGCGAGGAACCGGAACCTGTAAAATAACAGACATAACGAAACCCACCCACAAATAGCCCATAACATTTGTAAATACACTCACAATTAACAGTAACCATGTAAGAAGACATTTCCGAACACTTAAAATAACACTAGAACTAAAACAATCACGACGCATCTATAACGAAGACATTTCACCAAAACGCTACTTAAACAATTCATACATACACCAAAAAACACTACAAAGTTCGATTATACCCTCAAACATGACCACTTACTTATAATTTGTATGTAAAAATAACCTTACCTCTCTCCACGCGATGCAACTCCCAACCGCGAGCTTCTCCAGTCCAGAATGGAGCGCAATAACCTTACGCGGTAAAAAAGTAGTCCCCTTAAACCATTTGTGTAAAAGTATCATAGACAATACAATGTTATAGTAAAAAACATATAATACATACACATTTATAATTTTACAAATTAATACACTATACTCATTATAATTTAACATATTTAAGAAAAATAAATATATTTAATATAAATTAATATATAATAATTATTATATATTAATAATATTAAAAAAATATGTAAGACTTGGAATAAAAGATGTAAATATTTTGTTATTGTGTACATTTATATGAATAAGTTTGTGTTTCTTTTTAAGTAAACATTCTAATTGTTTATGGTAATAATTAATAATAATAAATAATTTAACTTATTTATTGTTATTAATATTAAAATTATAACCATTTAATATATAAACAATGGCCAGAAATAATGTATATTTTTTATCTCTGAATGTATGTTTTTCTGAAAATAATAAAAGCATGATTATGTTTATTAATTATTAATAATAATAATAAATAAATTTGTTATTATTTTTATTAATTATTACAAAATGATTTATAATAATTTCTAACTATAACAAAAGTATATAATTGCTTAAATAATATTTTGGCAATACCAGATATTATAATTAAACATATTGTTCCCCTATACTGTTATAAAGTTTACAACATAATATATTTATATGTTTCATTTAAAAACAACATTGTCTGAAATATGTATCAACAAATAATTTAATTTGTATTTCAATTTCTTGAACAAATGTAATAATAGTCATGTTACTTGTGAAAATTATAAATGTTTTATATATATATTTAATAATATTAATATTTAATATTAACATTATTAAATATTAATGGAAGAAATTTATAAAAAAAATATTTTTTTATTTATTTCAATATAAATACTTGTAACTCAAAGTTAATGATGGGAATATTTTATATTTACTGAAATAATGTTGTAAACAATTTTTTATTTATAATTGACAACATGTATATAAATGTTAATGTGTTATTCTGCGAATACTAAAAGTCCAAATAATGTTACGTTATTTTTGTTTGTGATTGTATTGTAGTACACAATAAAAATTTCAAAAATGGTTAATAACATTTTTTTAAAACATCCATGTAGCATTATTTTTTAATATTATAAGACAGTAATGTAAAAATGTATGCAAATGTGCTGGACACTGACCAATTTAATATGTCCTATTGCTACTCCAGTCAAGCTAATATCATTGAAGGTGCAGGACACTGACCAATAATTATTTACTATTCCTACTCCAGTCAAGCTAATATCAGGAAATGTGGTGGACACTGACCAATGATTAATTACTAATCCAACTCCAGTGTAGCTAATATCAGTGATGGTGCTGGACACTAACCAATTAATAATTACTATTCCAACTCCAGTCTAGCTACTTTCTGGGAAGGTGCTAATACATATATTTTTTAGATGAATTTAAAACTTAATAATGTAATGTTATTTTTTTTATATTTTCCTGTAATAGCTTTAATGTATATTTTTATTTTTTACCCTGTACACCTATACCCCAAAAACCCAAAACTGTCCCTGAACACTAAAAATACCCCTTCACCCAAAAACCCAAAACTGACCCTGAACCCAAAAAATACCCCTTTACCCAAAAACTGAAAACTGACCCAGAACCATAAAAATACCCCTTAACCCAAAAACTAAAAACTGACCCTGAACCCCAAAGCATACCCCTTTACCCAGGAACAGAAATCTTACCCAGAACCCTACAAATACCCCTTTATCCACAAAGTGAAAACTGACCCTGAACCCTACAAATACCCCTTTACCCACAAAGTGAAAACTGACCCTGATGCCAAAAAATACACTTTTACCCAAGAACTGAAAACTGACCTTGAACCCTTAAAAAACCCCTTAACCCAGAAACTGAAAACTGACCCTCAACCCAAAAAATACCCCTTTACTCAAGAACTGAAAACTGACCCTGAACCCTATAAATACCCCTTTACCCACAAACTGAAAACTGACCCTGAACCCTATAAATACCCCTTTGCCCACAAACTGAAAACTGACCCTGATCCCAAAAAATACACCTTTACCCAAGAACTGAAAACTGACCCTGAACCTTTAAAAAACCCCTTTACCCACAAACTGAAAACTGACCCTGAACCCTATAAATACCCCTTTACCCACAAACTGAAAACTGACCCTGATCCCAAAAAATACACCTTTACCCAAGAACTGAAAACTGACCCTGAACCTTTAAAAAACCCCTTAACCCACAAACTGAAAACTGACCCTCAACCCAAAAAATACCCCTTCACCCAAGAACTGAAAACTGACCCTGAACCCTCTAAATACCCCTTTGCCCACAAACTGAAAACTGACCCTGACCCCAAAAAATACACCTTTACCCAAGAACTGAAAACTGACCCTGATCCCTAAAAAACCCCTTAACCCACAAACTGAAAACTGACCCTCAACCCACAAAATACCCCTTCACCCAAGAACTAAAATGTGACCCTAAACCCTCTAAATACCCCTTTACCCACAAACAGAAAACTGACCCTGAACCCTTTAAAAACCCCTTTACCCACAAACTGAAAACTGACCCTGATCCCAAAAACATACACCTTTACCCAAGAACTTAAAACTGACCCTGAACTCTTTAAAAACCCCTTTACCCACAAACTGAAAACTAACCCTGATCCCAAAAACATACACCTTTACCCAAGAACTGAAAACTGACCCTGAACTCTTTAAAAACCCCTTAACCCACAAACTGAAAACTGACCCTGAACCCAAAAAAATACCCCTTTAACAAAGAATTTTAAAACTGACCCTGAACCCTATAAATACTCTTTTACACAACATTAAAGATTAATATTTAATTAACAATTAAATAATAATTAACAATAACAAAAAAATTAATATATTAGCACATTAGCTGTAATTAATAGAATTTATTAATTAATAATGTTTTTTTCCAATTAATTAATTAACATTAACAAAAAATGATAGATTATAATAAAATTACTCCAATTAATGTAATTAACAAAAATAAAGTAATTAATTACCAATTAATTAATTAAAAAAATATGCAAAAAATTAATAACATAATTAACTAATTATTATTTATTAATTACCAATTAATTAATTTAAAAAATATGCAAAAAAATTAATAAAGTAATTAACTAATTAATATTCATTAATTACCAATTAAAATCTAATTAAAAAAATTAACAAACATATATTCATTAATTAATTATTATTAAATTACTTCCCACCCTATTCCCCTATAAACCCACAACCCGCTCCTAAACATTAACTACTATTTATATTTTTATTAATAAATATATATATTTTTTTTAACATTTTTTCAACTTATTATCGATATTTTTTACTTTGACTATTTATCGATATTTTGTCTGGTCGATATTTTTGAGTCGATATTTTTGTAAACGATATTTTTTTGTCATTTTTTGAGTCGATATTTTGTCCAACGATATTCCTAAAGTCGATATTTAGTTAATGTCGATATTTTTACGTCGATATTTTGTCCATTCGATATTATGTAGTCGATATTATGTCCAGTTACCGCTATCCAACACTTTCCCTACTGTTGCACTCTCTGGAGTGGGAATAGTAATTGTTACCCCTATGCTATCCAACACTTTCCCTACTGTTGCACTCTCTGGAGTTGGAATAGTAATTTTTACCCCTACGCTATCCAACACTTTCCCTACTGTTGCACTCTCTGGAGTTGGAATAGTAATTGTCACCCCTACGCTATCCAACGCTTTCCCTACTTTTGCACTCTCTGGAGTGGGAATAGTAATTTTTACCCGTACGCTATCCAAATATATATTTTTTTAATTTGTTTTACATTTTTATTAATTGGTATTTATATTATTATTTGATGTATATAAATGTATTTGTAATTTATTATATTTTCATTTATTTATAAGTTATTAAAGTATATACTATGTATTATATCTTTATTATTATTCGTTTTATTACATTATTTATTAATTTTAAATATTATAATATATTTTAACTATGTTTATTACATTTATAAGTATTATTTTGTTAATATTCCATTTTTTATTTTAAAAAAACGATATTTTTTAAAAAACAATATTTTTTTTCTCGATATTTTTTTCTCGATATTTTTGTACTTACCTTGTTAGAGATAGGATCTCAATATTAATGTAATCGATATTTTTGTTGCGATATTTTTGTAGGTAGATATTAATGTAGTCGATATTTTGTCATAGATTCAGAAAAAAGATGTTTCATACCAAAAATTTGCCATTTTCAGAGTGTTTGCAAATCTTCCAAGAGACCTACCAGAGTCAATAGTATAGAGGTTACAGAAGCTATTGACAATTGTACACAACAATTTCATGATATTTTTGTTTCAATGGAATGTAATTCATTCTTCAATCGTCATCAAGTTAAAGGTCCCCTAGGTGTTGCATTATTTGGAAGAATTGAGATTCCAATTATGGCAGATTCTGGTTCTCCAATAACTATCTTATCCGATGTAATGTTTTTTGAAAAATGGCAGAATTCCATTACCTTAACTAAAACAGACATTAATCCAAAAGCGTTTGGAGAATTTGACATAGAAATGTTAGGATATTTTAACTCAAGGTTGGAATGTATTGAAAGGTCAATATTTACAAAGGTTTATGTTGCTGTAAGGGACGGAATATAGTTGGATGGCAGGATCTTGCCAGGATGGGTCTGCACCTTGTTCCTGGTTCTGATAATCCCATTGTAGTTGGTAACCCTCCCCAGGGCTATTCCCCAGCTGGATGGTCAGAAAATGAATTGAACACATTAGATTGTATTGAGGTTACAGCTCATTCACAGGATGTTAAAAAGATTCTAGATTTCTTTCCAAATGTATTGTCTGATAAACTAGGTACCGTCAAAGGGTTCCAACATCAGATAAAATTGAAACCACATGCTCAACCCTTTGTACATAAAGTTCGCCCATTACCCCTCAGTCCTAGGGATGAACTCAAGTCTACGCTCGAAAAATTGTGTGATGATGGAGTTATTGCACCATGTAACTCCTTGGAATGGGCTTCTCCCATCGTTATTGTCCGAAAAAAATCTGGAGAGGTTAGGCTATGTGCAGACTTGCGCACTTTGAACAAAAACATCCTTACTGATTGTCACCCGCTCCCTAAAGTTCATGAACTTCTTGCCAGCTTAGGGGGTGCCAAATATTTTTCCATAATAGATCTCCGCTCAGCTTATCACCAGATTCACTTAACAGTCGATTCCCAAGATCTTACAACTTTTGTTACACCCTTTGGTGTCTACAAATATCTCAGACTGCCTTTTGGACTGGCCTCTGGAGCGGCCAGCATATTCCAAAAGATTATGTATAATCTTTTTCAGGATGTTCCGGGAGTTCAAGCTTATCAAGATGATATTCTAGTCTTTGCCAATGACTGGGAAACACATTTAAAAAACTTAACTTGTGTCCTAAGCAAATTGAATGATGCAGGTATGACTATCAGATCTGAAAAATCCCAACAGTTAGACTATTTAGATCATACCTTTTCTTCTCAAGGGATCAAGCCGAAGTTCTCACTTGTCAAAGCTATAAGTCATGCTGTTCCCCCAAGGACAAAGATGCTCTTCGATCATTTTTAGGATTGGCAGAGTACTATGCCCGTTTTGTTAAATGCTATGCTCAGATTGTGAAACCTTTGTGCGCCCTTTTGCGCAAAGGTACAACATTTCTTTGGTCTAGTGAGGTTGCATCCTCATTTGATCAAACCAAAAAACTAATTCTGGAAGCCCCTGCTCTTCATGCTTTTCAAGATGATGCAAAATGTTTCATCATGGTGGATGCCATTCTCACAGGTTTGGGTGCAGTTCTTGGTCAGTGGGTGTCAGGAAAAGAACACCCCATAGTTTTTTCATCAAGAATGCTTAAACCTGCAGAGACCCATTACAGCACAATTGAACACGAAGCACTCGCTTGTGTTTGGGCAATTGAAAAGTTCAAGAATTACATTTGGGGGCGTGAGTTTGAACTATATACTGACCACAAACCTCTTACACATTTATTTAATGGTGATGGTCTTGGAAGAACCTCTGCCAGATTAGTCAGGCTACTTTCGCAATTGCAAGAGTTTCATTTTTCTATCAAACATATTTCTGGCTGAAGAAATTTCAGGGCTGATTGCCTTTCAAGCATGGCGTTTCATGATGCTTCTGATATGGATGATATTGAGGACACAGAGTGTGTTGTTTCAGCACTTGATGCCATCAAAGAATGTCCTAATATTACTGAACAAGCATGGTAGAAGCTTATAGTAAGGATGATATTCTCAAATGGGTCATTCAATATATAATTAAGGGTTGGCCAGAAAACAGGAAACTTTCTAATGAGTTGAAAGCCTTTTCCTTGATTGCTTCTGAACTTTCTTTGGTCAATGGCATGGTTATGAGCCATGAATCCTTTGTTCCTTTATCAAATTTAAGGGAGGATATCATTAAATGTGCACATCATGGTCATTTAGGCACTTCAAAAACTTCGCAACTAATCAAGTTGTACTATTGGTGGCCATCTTTAGAAGCCCAGGTCAAGTTTCATATTGATTCATGCTCAGAGTGCCTATTGTCTGACAGGAAGTGGAAATTTATGAATACACCCTTACATCCTGTCCCATTTCCAAGCAAACCATGGCAAAAAGTCATAATAGACTTTTCAGGTCCTTATGATCTTTTATCTCATGATTCAACATTTTTAATCTTGTTTATTGATTATCATTCAAAATTGATTTATCATATGTTTTGTAACTCTCCCAGTTCCATTAATGCCATCAGATTTTTAAGAAAGGTTTTTGCCATTGAAGGTTCACCCTCTATTATTGTTAGTGACAATGGTACACATTTTATTTCTCAGAAATTCTCTGCATTTTTAGCAGAAAGGGATGTCACTCATTTCAAAGTTGCGTTATACTCAACATCCTCTATTGGTTTAGTAGAAATGGCTAACAGATTGGTTAAAGATGCAATTCAAGCAGCTCTTACTTCATTTAAAGATGTTCAGGATTTTCTTGACGACAAGTTGTGGTCATATAACATCTCTCCACATTGCACCACGGGTCTTCCTCCTTTTTCATTATTGAGAGGTAGGACGGTTCACACTACGTTGTGCCCCAATTGGTTGCAAAGTAAACAAATCAAGCGTACACATACTGATAAATGATTGCAGCTCGTGTTCTAGAAAAACAAGTTCATATGAAAGAGGTTCATGACCAAAAGAAAGTTTTTAGTAAATCTGATTTGAGGATCAATGATTGGGTTCTTATTAAGAATACAAAAAGGGTAACAAAAGGCTTGTCTAGATTTTCTTCTTCTGTGCAGGTCATAAATGTCAGTAAAAGTTTGGTATTTCTTGGTTACAAGGGATAGTGGAACAAAAGGTCACTTGTCTGCCTTTCTGATTCACAGGTTTCTGTTTTACTCAAATTATCCAAGCAGCAGTTGGAACAATCTGACTGGACAACTTGGTCACATGATTCATCATCAGTTGCTTCTTCGTTAGTTTCTCAGAAAGAAATTGGCGAATCTATTGGTGGACAATTGCATATTGTACTTCCTCATGAGGGACAATTGTGTAATGAGGTACCTCATGATAATATTTCTGGATCTAATTCTGCTTCACCTGTCGTTTTGGGTACTCGCTTTACAAGATTGCCTGTTAGATATAATGACTTTGGTTTGTCTTAAAAATGCTAAATTGTTTTCTGCTTCTTTTAGTTCTTGTTCTCTTTTGTTTGTTAGAAAGAGAGAAGTTGTAATATGCTGCAGCTTAATGCGGGATGCTCTCGTGCTGGTTGCGCAAGAGTACCTCCAGCAGCTTATATATTTCTTTGAATGTAATTCCATGATCGGGTCTCGAACGATGCGTACCATGATTCCGCCAACGATGATCAGTTGGTGGAGATCCTGGTACGCAGCGGGAGCGCCTGGCTGTGGGTGCCGTTATTTAAAATAAATCTTCTTTCCTACCAGATTTCATTGCTAGGATTCTTATTTCAATATCTATTAATTGAGCATTGTGCAAGATAGTGCTTGTGCCTGTAGTTGCTAGATCATTTTCCAAAGCATTGGTATGCACTATTCACTCAAGAGAGTCTTGTTCTCTTACACTATTCTCTTGTATAGAACTCTACAAGAGGAGTTCTATACAAGAGAATAGTGTAAGAGAACAAGACTCGAGTGAATAGTGCACACCAAAGCTTTGGAAAACTCTACAAGAGGATACAACTATTTTCTTCTATCCCTCTCCTGATAGAGATAAGGCAAAGTATAGTTGTTTGGCATCCCAGATGATGACACTGGACACGTAATGTGTAATGATGGGACACCAATGATCCCTTACAGAGTTTTTTCCTGTTCCTTTCCTTTTGAGGTCATCCAAGTGTTGGCTGTTCATTCTGCATTTTGACTCTGATTTCTATCTGAACCTTTCTATTTGTCTTTTGTACTCTAGTTTTCGAGCACTTGAGACTTGTAGTGTTCATACACTAAGGAGCACTCCTTCGAAAAGACTTCGGACTACTTGGTGGTTGACAAATCGAAGTAGGGGATTTAGTCCGGGAGTCTCTAATTGATCCCTTTGGCCCTCCTTTTTCTGTTTTAGTAATTCTGAATACACAAAGAATCTGTAAATTCAATCAATCAATCAATTAATCAAAGTACTTGTAAAGTGCACTACTTACCCGTGAGGGTCTCAAGGTGCTATGGGGAGGGGGGTGCTGCTACTGCTCGAACAGCCAGGTCTTGAGGAGTCTTCTGAAGGCGAGTAGGTCTTGGGTCTGCCGTATGTGGGTAGGGAGGGTGTTACAGGTCTTGGCGGCGAGGTAGGAGAAGGATCTGCCGCCAGAGGTTGTTTGTTGGATGCGGGGGACAGCGGCGAGGGCAAAACTGTCGGAGCGGAGCTGGCGGGTGGGGGTGTAGAAGTTGAGTCTGCTGTTCAGGTAGGCTGGTCCAACGTTGTGAAGTGCTTTGTGTGCGTGGGTGAGGAGTTTGAAGGTGATCCTCTTGTCGACAGGGAGCCAGTGTAGGTCTATCAGGTGGGGGGGTGATGTGGCTGCGGCAGGGTATGTTGACTATCAGTCGGGCGGAGGCGTTTTGGATGCTTTGTAGTCGTCGTAGGTGTTTGGCTGGGATTCCTGCATAGAGTGCGTTGCCGTAGTCCAGTCTTGTGCTGATGAGGGCCTGTGTCACCGTTCTTCTTGTTTCGGTCGGGATCCACTTGTAGATCCTGCGGAGCATGCGGAGGGTGTTGTAGCAGGAGGAGGAGACAGCGTTGACCTACTTAGACATGGAGAGGGAGGAGTCGAGGATGAATCCTAGGTTGCGTGCATGGTCAGTGGGTGTTAGTGCTGTTCCCAGTGTGGTCGGCCACCAGGAGTCATCCCAGGCTGAGGGGGTATGTCCGAGGATGAGGACCTCCGTCTTGTCCGAGATCAGCTTCAGACGGCTGCTCCTCATCCAGTCATCGACGGCCTTCATTCCCTTGTGGAGGTTGGTTTTGGTGGTGTGTGGGTCCTTGGTGAGAGAGAGGAGGAGCTGGGTGTCGTCGGCGTAGGAGATGATGTTGAGGTTGTGATGGCAGGCCACTTGTGCGAGAGGGGCCATGTAGACTTTGAACAGCGTTGGGCTGAGAGATGAGCCCCGGGGGACGCCGCAGATGATGTCGGTGGCTTTGGATCGGAAGGGTGGGAGGCGGACACTCTGGGTTCTGCCGGAGAGGAAGGACTGGGTCCAATCAAGGGCCTTCTCTTGGATTCCGGCTTCTAGGAGGCGTGTCTTTAGAGTGCGATGGCAGACCGTGTCGAAGGCGGCTGACAGGTCCAGGAGGATGAGGGCTGATGTTTCGCCGTTGTCTAGTTGGCGCCTGATGTAGTCTGTGGCGGCGATGAGGGCTGTCTCCGTGCTGTGGTTTTGTCTGAATCCAGACTGGGACGGGTCCAAGATGTTGTTGTCTTCCAGGTGGCGGGCCAATTGCATGTTGGCGATTTTCTCGATGACCTTTCCCGGGAACGGGAGCAGGGAGATGGGCCAGAAGTTCTTGAGGTCCTTGGGGTCCGCCTTGGGTTTCTTGAGGAGGGCGTTGATTTTGGCGTGCTTCCAGCTTTCCGGGAATGTCGCTGTTTCAAAGGAGATGTTGAAGACCTTCCGTAGTTGGGGTGCAATGGCTGCGTCTGCTTTGTTGAATACGTGGTGTGGGCACGGGTCTGACGGAGATCCTGAGTGGATGGAGTTCATGACCTTGCGTGTCTCGTCGTCGTTGATGTTGGACCAGGAGATCAGGCAGTTAGTGCTGCTAGTGTAACAGGGGAGGTGGAGTCTGGCGTAGTCGGGGTGGTCGTGGTGTTGAAGCTGTTGTGGATGTCAGCGATCTTGCAGTGGAAGAAGCTGGCTAGTAAGTCCCACAGTTCTTGTGAGGGCGGGATGTTGTTGGCGTTGGCGAGTTCCTTTACGATGCTGAAGAGATCCTTGCTGTCGTGTGCGTTGTTATCCAAGAGGTCTTTGAAGGAGGATCTCTTGGCTAATCTGATGAGGTGGTGATGTCTGTGGGTGGCTTCCTTTTAGGCTGCGTGGTTGTCCGGTGTGCGTTCTAGGAGCCATATCTTCTCCTGTTTCTGGCATGCACTTTTGGAGTTCTGGAGCTCGTCGGTGAACCAGGTGGTTCTCTTGCTGGTGTGGCTGTTGGTGGGTTTCTTGAGCGGGGCGAGGGTGTTGACGCAGTCATCGCTCCACTGTGAGGTTGCAGGCTGCGGCGTCTGGGTTGGTGGGGTCGGCGGGTGGGTTCTGGGTGAGGGTGGTGATCAGCTGGTCTTCGCTGACTTTGCTCCAGCAGCGGCGAGGCAGCTGTTGGGTGCGGGGGTGCGTGGTTGGTTTCTTGAAGGTGAAATGGATGCAGCGGTGGGCCATCCAGTGGAGTTCAGTGGTGTGGTTGAAGGCGATGTGGGTGCCTGTGGAGAAGACGGGGTCCAGCGTGTGGCCGGCGGCGTGGGTGGGTGCGGTGATGAGTTGTCTGAGGCCAAGGTTGGGGAGGTTGTCGATCAGGGTGGCGGAGTTGGTGTTGTTGTTCTCGAGGTGTAAGTTCAGGTGCCCAAGGAGGATGTAGTCCGTGGAGGCGAGTGCGTGGGTGCTGGCGAGGTCGGCGATGGAGTAGCTGAACTGAGTCCGGGGTCCGGGGGGTCTGTAGATGAGTGTTCCTCTGAGGGTGGTGTTGGGGTCGGTGTGGATCCGGAAGTGGAGGTGTTCGGCGGTGTTCAGGATGTCGCCTGCGTGGGTGGCGACCTTGAGGGTGGGCTTGTGGACAATGGCTATTCCTCCTCCGATTACGTTGGCGCGATCCCTGCGGGTGATCTTGTAGCCGTCCGGGATGGCTATGGCGATGTCAGGCGCCGAGGAGTCGTTCCACCAGGTCTCAGTCAGGAAGGCCACATCTGGGGGTGGAGGTTTTGAGCAGATCCCAGAGCTCGACGGTGTGTTTGTGTGCGGAGCGGGTGTTGAGGAGTATGCAGCGGAGGGGGAGACAGTGGCACAGAAGCAAAAAGGATGGAAGACACAAGCGGCAGCGGCAGCAGGAGCACACAGTCGGAGCTGCATGGAGGGGGAGCGACCTACCAGGAGGGTCAGGGGTCGCTCACCTCACCGCGCAGCATCCGGCATATATGGGGAGGTGGGAGGGAGGAGCAGCTGGGAGGCGGGAGCAGCGATTGGGCAGTGGGCAGTCAGGGGGGCAGGGCTGTATGGGGCACAGCGGAGGGGGAAACGAGTACAACAGAAGACAAGAGGGGCACAAAAAACAAGTGGAACAGAGGGCGGAAGGGCACAAAAAACGAGTTAAGAACAAGTGGCACAGAGGGCAGAAGGGCACAAAAAACGAGTGGAACAGTGGGCAGAAAGGCACAACAAGCGAGGGAAAAACAGGTGGAACAGAAGGCAGAAAGACACAAAAACCGAAGGAAAAACGGGTGGAACAGTGGGCAGAAAGGCACAAAAAACGAAGGAAAACGGATGGAACTGAGGGTCAGAAAAGCACAAAAAACGAGGGAAAAACGGGTGGAACAGAGTGCAGAAAGGCACAAAGAACGAGGGAAAAACGGGTGGAACAGAGGACAGAAAGGCACAAAAAACGAAGAAAAAACGGATGGAACAGAGGGCAGAAAACGAGGCACAATAGGGGGAGACAGTGGCACAGAGCAGAAAACGAGGCATAAGAGGGGGAGACAGTGGCACAGAAACAAAAAGGACGGAGGACACTTACCAGTGGCAGTGGCAGCGGCAGCAGGAGAACACAGTCGGAGCTGTGTGGAGGGGGAGCAACCTACCAGGAGGATCAGGGGTCACTCCCCACATAGAATTATCAACAGTGGTGGATCACTTATCGACTGACACTGCTGGAGGATTTTTATTGATCAATACTGAATTAGTTATGGTAAGATCTATGGGTTTGCAAAATCGACTTGCTCTTGATATATTATTGGCAAAAGAGGGCAGAGTCTGTAAAATGTTGAAGGCGCACCATTGTTACACCTAAATACCTGACAAAAGTGTTGAAATTGGGAGATATGTCAAAAATATCACGAATTTTGAAGAAGAATTGAAACCACTGGAAGTTGACAGTGCATGGAAGAAACTAACTGATGGTATTTCTTCTATAGGTAGTTGGTTCTCTAATGTAGGGAAAAGTATTGTAGGCAAAATACTGATGCCAATAATAGGTTTAATTTTATTAGTTTTAATGATAATGATTTGGTGCAAATGCTGCAGGAAAAGAAAATGGTATGAAGTGAATGAGAAGGGAAGGAAAAGAAAATATGATGAAATTCTACTTGAAGAAATAAAAGGGGATATTTACTAAAGAATGAAAGGGTTTCAAAAGAAAAGGGGAAAGGGAAATTCCAAAGTGATAGAAGAAATAGAAACGAGAAACTGATAAAGTTGGCATCTGGTTTAGTAATTAGCGATGACATAGAATGCCATCAAAGAGGGGATTGATGGAGCAAGGTTTCGTACGTAAAGAAACTTGCTCGAATTCAACACTCTCGAATAACATGTAATAACATAACCAATATGTTTTGTGAATACTAATAAGTGCACCACACAACATTTATTTCATCTAGGGGAAGCTTACCAATGTGCTTTACTAACAAGTAACCTGAGTGAATGAAAATGGCTGCCAAAAACGCGGGAGCTCTTCTGTGCATGCGTCCACTGCATCTACATAGTATGACTTCTTTTACTTTTGGTGGGATTTCTTTGCAGCTGCGCAGTTGTATTAAAAGGGCCGCTTTGAACGCATGGTAATGCACGTGGCTATGCTTAAACTAAACTTTGCTTGTCTTGCTAAACTGCTAATGCAATAGTTAAAATAAAATAATGGGATTAGAGTAGGAATAAGTGTTATACAGTGCATTCATTTATTTTCGTATTCTAACATGTTCTTCTTTGACTTTATTATTAGTTCGTATTCGGACCTGAAGGGTGACTGAAATCTCCATCTTGAATGATTGTACACATGTGCCTGGGACACATTAAAACTTCGAGCAGTGACATTGAAGCACTGTCAAATCCCATCTTACCAGCAATGCGCCTGTGAACTTCACTTCTTGACCCAGAGAGAGGAAGAAGAAATGAACTTTTATTATAAACATTGTACATGAAGTAATGTGAATGTTGCTGGGAGGAATAAAACATGGGAAAGTAAATTTAAGGGTGGGAACATAGAACAATTAAACCAAAGAAGATAACTTCACATTACTATGGTGTGATGACCTCTCCCCATCCCTTTGAAACATTGGAGGGTGGTACATACACTGAGAATAGTATAACTAAGGTAGGCTCAGTCAGTTAGATTGTCCGACTTGTCACAGACCTTTCACTGACCCAACACTGCGGAAGAATAAGGCGGATGCCACGGCGATCAGAGGGCTGGTCGAGCACTCTGAAAGAAGAATCAAGAAAGGAGAGATGGAAGGAGAGAGAAGAATTGGGAGATTGTTGAAGGAGAAGAATCTGTCCATCTAGAAGGGAAAGAGAGTAGCACCAGGGAGGGGTGTAATGCAGGCGTTGCACTTAGAAGAGGTTACCTGTCCTGTCCTGCACCTGTCCTGAACTACTGGCTCCTGACTACTCGGGAGCCCCTTTTTCCAGCCCTTGGCCAGGGGTTGGTCCTCACACCCTTCTAGGTAAATATAAATCTGTGTGGTATGTCCTTGTACAGTTTACTTTTCCACCAATCCCAGGTACCGACGTCATGAGATTTTACTAAGTCTAAGAGCTAAAAGAATAAAGATATTGGTAAGAAACGGTACACAGGTAGAAGTCACTGTAAGGAAATGTAAATTCCTGATCGGCAGTGGGTGAATATCAGCTTATTGTATGTGTGTTTATGGGCCCAGGTGAGTATGATATTTTAGAAATAACCCAAGCTGGTAAACCTGCGCCATCAACAGTCTTCTCTTTTCCTGCCTATTTAATGTGCACCTTTTAGGAGTTCGAGTGTTATCTCTGTCGATCACTGGTTATTTCCCATAAGTTGATATTAGACACGCAGAACCACTGGCTGACTATAGACAGTGGTAACTGAAAAGGAATCTATAACTTGAAACATTCATCACAATTTCACAGTTATTATAATTTGATGCTCATGGCCCAGTGTACCACATGCACAAGAAGTCAGGTGGACTTAGCTCAGAAAAACAAGAGAGTGAGGGCTGAGCCTGTTATGAGATTATTGCAATGCAATGTTCATAGAAAATGGGAAAATATGTTCAAGGACTGGTTCTGGAGCTGTACATTGCAAGTAGCGTAGCAAGTGCGTCCTGAGCCCTAATGCAGGAATAGAAATGGGTCCCCTGTATGCTCTTTGAATATAAAATACAGCAATAAACAGGGATCAGAAGGCCCCCTAGACCTTTGGGTCCCAGTCTTCATGAACAAAAACCACTGAACGGATTCACACCAAACTTGCCAGGAAACTAGAACCTCACTTAGAGGTGTACATTTGCTTGGTTTGGTGTCATTAAATCTGGACGATAATTTTTGATCGATTAGCATTAAAAAAAGGCGTCAGGTGGGCTTCAAAGGGTTAATCAGAGAATGAATTCTGATTAGTTTGACTGGCAAGTCACTCACAGTTTACAAACCCAAGATCAGAAACTGTCCACAAGCCCACAAATTCAAAAATACATGAAATCAATTGGATGAGGGAATCTCCCAATGCAGGTTTGTGAACCCAAACTCGGGTTTGTGAATCTGAACTCTAAATGGCTGGAAACAACAGTAACGTTTATGTTGCATCTGCCATTGAAGGATAAGGGACTTTGTGCAGCATCGAGAACAAAGTGGAAAGGGATATAATGGAATCCCCTGAACGCAAACCATGCCCAGTAATTACCCTCAAATAAAGAAAACAGTTTATTACGAGGGATTTATAAAGGCTAGGGCTAGGTTCATGAGCCGCAAGCAGTTCAAGGTGTTGAAGAACTCAAGACTGTTTTCCACAGCTCATAATTGGTCCTTGGGTTGGCACATCACAAAAGAAGAGGGCGGGACTAGGAGCTGAATATGGTTCAGTACCCATTCTTCTTGTGTGAATTTTAATTCAAACGGAGGTAACTGTTCCAGGGTAGGGTGCAATAATCACCAGAAGCAAAAGTAAGAAGAAGAAACAGGAATAAACGGAGTGTGGTCCTAGGCTTAAACCCTGTATGTTAGAGGCAAGTGCAAGTCTTGTCTCTTGATGCCCTCACACACCCCGAAGGTTGTCATGCTTCATCAGTGGGCAGCTGCTCCACATCGGGCCAGCACTGCAATGCCCTACGGGTCCCCCGAAAGGTAGCTTTGCCAGAGGACTTTTTTTGGTACCACTGTATGAGTGAGGGTGTGAGATAGAGGGTTCTCGGACAACAAGTGGTGGAGTGAATGAGTGTTGAAAACTAGCTAATGGATACCAAAGTGAATTATGTTTAATAAAGAGGGTTCCCTTGCCAGTTTAAAAAACCCGGAGGTCGTGTGTTACTGTTGAGGCATAATATGCCACAGTAACTTCAGGTCAACATGTTTCACGCTGTGTAAATGGTCAGAACGATCCCTAGTGCTTCCTCAGGACCAGTGAAGTAAATAAATAAAAGAAACCGTCAATGGGTCAAGAACCCTACACAGGGGGTGCAGACCTCCTTTGTGTGCAACTACAAGGTGACTATGGCTATTGGTTGTCCGCTCCTGTTGCAACCTAGTCTCAAGTTATAAGTTGCTCCATAGGCTAGCACGTGCAAGAGCCCACACCGTGACGGGAGTTTCTGTCAGGTGCTCCACTAGTCAGCACCTACCCCAAACCCACGTCTGCCTGCATATGCAGGCAAACATGCATTTGGGGTAGGTGCTGACTCAGGGTGGCTACAACGGAAGAGGAAGGTCTAACACCATCTTTTTTTTAATAGTGTGACATGCTTGGTCTTAACCAATCTGACCATTTTGTTTCGGAAGGCGATTCCTCAGCCCACTACACAGCCGTAGGTGTAGACTGCATGGAATGCAATGTTAATGATGCAGTTGCATGTGTCTCAGCATAGTAGTTGAGCCTAAACTGTATGGTTTACAGATTTACCTATGCTTCACCTCATAGCCTCATTCATTAACATTACAGATGTCATCAGTAGTCATTCCACATTCTGTGGAGGTAGGGGGAATTGGCGGACGCTGTAATTATCAGGCGCTCATCTATGCACAGTAGAAACTGTACTTTCTGCCAGTCTACCCACAGCAAAGAGAGTCCCACCTGCAGCGTCTTGACCTACTTCTCTTCACATTCATCATGCTTCCTCATTCTTCAATTCGATGTAACACATTCCACTAAATGTTACTGCTCCACTGCTGCAAATACTGCCTGCACACTAAGAATGGTTTTACACAAGCTTTTCTACTTCCCTCCTACAACAGGAAAACTGTTACACATTGCTATGGAGTACACTTCAGAGATTAAAAATAAAAACAAAGTGACACAGAAAATGTTTAGTAGACTGCAAGAAAGTGAATTATTAGTTGGTGTGGATAGTAGTCCTCCTCAAGTAATAAATGTACTATTCCTTACAAAGTCCAGCTATGTCTCAAATATTTAAACCTCAGTTCAACCCTTGGCAGCTGTAGAACAGAGCAGACGGGCTCAACCTAGGAGAAATATGTAAAGCATTTATCAGTAACAAGACGATTGAAAAAGGGAAAACACAACACAATAAAAATCCCACTCCAACTGAGAAAAATCAAGAAAATGTTAATACACAAATATACATCAAAATGACAACAATCTAATGTACAGAACTGGAGATAGTGCTCAAATTAAAGTTTTCGGTGTTTCTAGCACCGAAATAGCACAAAGCATAAACCATGGGTTTCTGATAATGCTAGACAGAGTCAAAGTCAAAAGTTGAGGCCTACCTCTATGGAGCACAAGTCGGATACTGGGACCAGGGTCATCCCAGCGGAAAGTTTACCTTCTGACCTAGTAATTTTTCTAGAGAAAAGTCCTCATTGATGAGGTGGTCGGTGGGTCGCGGGGCAGGCTGGGTCCGGAGAGGTGCTCATCAATGATGGCCGGTTGAAGTGCAGGACTTTGGTGAGAGCCTCAGCTCAGGTTAGAAGTTCGAGGCTTTCGATGTCAACAGCAGGAAAACTACAAGCATGCAAAGTCTGGGCCACAAGGTGTTGACTGGGTGCCTCTTAGCGTTGGTCCCAGTGAAGTCCTCTATGTACAGGCGTATAAACCTTTCTGAAAGTCAGGAACCTTTTTCGTGGGGTAAAACCAGCAAGTTTAGTCCAAATATCAGTTTGAGGTCTGCGGCCGCAGCTCGGCAGCAGGCCGGCGGTAGCCTTTGGTTTTGTAGTTAAAAAATGCTTGAAAAAGTTTCTAAGTTCCATCTTATAGGGTTTGGCAGGAGAAGAATGCTCTGACACTTAATCAACAGCCCCAGGACCTTAGGGACACCAATTGGGGGTCTGGACTCATTCCAAGGGAAGGCACCAGCAGGGTCCAGAGCAAGTCAAATTGGAACTGGCCAGCTGCACTCTTCAGCAAAGTTTGCATCTTGCGGTTTTTATGTCTCTGTATCTTAACAGAGGGTATGCCAGCTTGGAGTCCACTTCTCAGTCCTGGGTAAAAGTGGGAGTAGGTCCAACCCTTGGGATCTCTCTCCACAAGTTCAACAGCAGTTGCAGTCCTTCTTCTGTCTTCCACAGGTCCAGAGGTGTTCTGAGGAAGGTGTCCAGCTTGTGTCTGGGGGAAAATCCATGAACAATAGGAAACAAGATCCCAGGGACAACCTTACCCACTTTGACATCATTTCCTGGAGGGTTAGCTCTAAACAATCTCACAGTGCCCTGATCTGCCAAAATCCAACATGGCAGAACCTTTCTTTCTTTGGTCTGAGCTCTGTGCATACTCTTGAGGTATGTCTAGAGAAATAAGAAACTCCCCCTGCAAACCAGTTCTGGAATATCCCCCCGCCCACTGGGTTTGGTGCCATGCTGGCACTTGGACAATGGCTGTGGCAGGCCTAGGTGTGAGTTACATCTTCCTGTGACAATGGATGGCCCTTTGAATCTTGGGCAGTTGGTGGGCACATCCCCCAGGCCATCCTGTCAGGTGAAAGACACATAGCCTCCCAGACAAGTCCCTTTGTTCTCTTTCACTTGCAGGAGGATAGCAGCCTGCCAAATGACAGTTAGAGATTAACCTTGAAAAGGCTACTAGAGACTTTAGGAAGGAAAATGGCAACTTTCCAAAAGTGCAATTTTCAAAATAGTAGTTTAAAATCTGACTTTACCATCAGATTCAGATTTAAAATTACTATTAATTTGAGTCCATACTTGAATAGGTTGCCGAATCAGAAACTAAGAAGAGAGGTTTTAAAACTGAGAATGGGTGTAAACCCCTGTTATGTAAATACCAGGGTTAAAAACCTCATGATTAATAGTAATGGCAATTGCACATGTACGTTAGGCTCCACCTGTGACATTACTCATGTTTTATTAGACTGTAGGAGGACCTTTGATATACGTAAGGAGATCTTAGGCCCGTTATTCAAAAATTACAGGATTATGAATAGGAAGCAAGCTGCAGAGCTCCTGGTGGGGTTGGGAAACCTGGATATAGCCTGCGCTTTGGGGAAATACATGATTCGAGTTAGGGGGTTCCTCCAGAATACAGAAGTATAGGCATATGTTATCGAGATTGTACTTTAATGTATGTATTGTGTTTGGAAGGCCTAGTCAGATATGTTTTCACATGTGCTTTTAACATCTCAGGAGGATACTGTTAGAAATAATGTTGTCAGGGTTATCCTCCGGGAAAAGACTGAATCGCAATTTTATAAATTTTAATTTGTGTTTTTATAAAGTTGTATAAATGTATAGTGTATACTTTTATGGTTGTAATAACTCAAATAAAGTTTTAATGACTGGCTGACTGAGTCCATGGTTCTTTCTATTTCCAAACTGAAGTTAAGCATTAGAAGGTGTCATAATGTAACTTAATGCTTTTCTATGGGAGCGCCAGCATTGCTACAGTGAAAAACAACTTTAGAGATTTTCCACTGCCCGAACATGTAAAACATAAGTGCAAATGTCCTACTTTTAGAGCCCATGTCCTACTTTTTAAATACTATGCTCCCTGCCTTTTAGAACCTACCTTAGGAGCAACTTAAAAGAATTAAAAAGGAAGGTTTATGCTTGAAAAATTGTTTCTTTTGCCAGGTCAAATTTTAAAACTGCACATGCAGGCTGCAGGTGCAGGCCTGACGACATGTTTGCATTGTCATTTTAATGTGGCAAAATATGTGCTGCAGTCCACTACTGGATTTTAACTTGCAGGCCCTGGGTACACAGAATATCATATACTAGGGCCTTATAGGTAAACTAAACATTCCATTCAGTGATTAGCCAGTTCTACATGTTTTTATGGGTAAGAGCAAATACACTAGGTGCTGGACAGCAGCATCCCAGTGTTCAGAGGCCATATACCAGCAATAGAAATCTGGCAAAAAGTGGAGGGTGGCCATGCAAAAGGGGCATTTTCTTACATAGACCTTACATCTGTGTTCATTTATAAAAGAAATCATATTTTTAAGCGTGAAAGTTCAACACATCCAAATATTCAAATAAACAGATATTTTTAATGACATAAACTCACTTCTGGAGCAAGTCCAAGACCTTGGGCCCTATTAAGATCTCGGCGGACTGGTTACTCCTTAATGACGGAGTAACCTGTCTGCTGAGATCTAAATCAGGCCCTTTGTCTATTATGGGGTGAATATGACCCATAACTTCAGTTGGAGGACCCAGATTACAAAGAGTGCACTATAAACTTACAGTGGCAATCCTCAAGATAGCAAAGAAAATGACATATAAAAATCTATCCCCAGCTATAGAAATTAACAAGGTAAAAGCAAAAATCTCTGCTGTATTTGGCACCGAGCTCTGAGGCAATGTAGGTGTTAACAAGCTTACACTGGTGAAAAATTAGTTCTCTGGCACCTAACCAACCTTCCCCAAAGCACACTTCACCTCCTCTAGATACAAGATATGCGATTATACCTGATCTCCTTTACTATGGATTTGAGACCCTTGTTGTTTTGGCACAGGTTATGGTCCACTGAAGAACTGGAATCTTATAGAATCCCCCTTAGGGAACACCTAGTGTAAATTATCATTTAAGATCTCTTTGATTGGCCTATATAAAGAAAATGTCCTATATACTTGGTCTCCACTACCTTTGGGACACCCCGGATAAAGCCACTCAAAGCCATTGATCAAGGACAGGTGTAAGGAATATTTTTGGAGTGGAGAAGTTAAGAACTGCAAGCCAGGTACTCTGACCGATCGATTCTTTGATAATAAAAATACCCCAATCGATGAAGCCTCCTTTGACATTGTCCAAAGTACCCTACCAAGAGAGTTATACTTGTATTTTAGATGTGGGTCCCTCACGATCTACGGGTTCACTGCTAGTTGGGGAGGTACCATTGGGTCGAGAATTTTGTGGCCAGCATGCAAATTTGTTCCTGAAACTCTGCATCATTTTCTTTTATTTTGCACTGCCTATTGGGCCTCACATAAGAAGTGGATCACACCAGGGATGAGGAAATTCGAGGTAGTTGTAAGAATTCCGAAGTCCGGCACAAGGGAAGTGGTAGTTATTAGCATTGCCAAATGCTTGCACGCTGCTTGGCTAACACACAAATGATATCTGGAGAGCCTTTTTGGTAACTCTGTCAGCAGCACCTGCTAAATAGCCAGCATGTCATCAGGAAATTATGCTACTCACATACCCTTGCTAGGCTGCACACAAAGGAGTAGGAATGGCTGTGCATGATGTTGGAATGCATTTCAGCTTCTTTTTGTCCCCTTCACTCTTATGCAGACTTTGTCTACCTCCTCCAAGATATTATGATGCACCTTAAAACACTTTCTGCCCTCCCCAAAATCCCTCTCTATTGTTGAATTTAAATTCTAAGGATTTTATCTATGTTATCTTAACCTGTTACGAAACTGTGCCCTAATTCTCTTTACAAAGGATTGCTATATTTGCTAATTTGCACAGAAGGACACAGAGGAAATCATTGTTTCCATAATAGTTTTTATTATTTGGTATGTAGGAATTCATCATCATGTAGCTACTGAATTTAACACGTTTTTTCCTTTTGAATGTTGTATGAATCTTGAATATGAAATAAACAGATTTGATACTGATATTAATTACATATACTTTTTGGAATATATAAAGGTTTAAAATGTGTTTTTCTTTCAAGCTTGCAGAAAAAAAGGAAAACCTGGGCCTGAATCAAAAATCTATTTTATGCCATAAATCTAAGTCACATAGAGGACATCCTCTTAGCTGGGTCTTGCGTACATTTTCAATTGATGGATGGATGGTGCAAAACTGACAATTGTAGAGAGATTGATCTAACATGAATGTGACAATGTTCTGAATCAAGGATACAAGGAAACTCAACAGGCAGTGTAACCTGCGGATGACTACTATGATCAGACATGAAAATCTGTTAAAACAGCAGTCCTTGCAGTTTTGGCTGCAGGTAGGCCAAGGTTTGGTTGAACATCTCTAAGGTTGTTCTCCAAACCAGACAAAATTAACATTTTGCACCTTACTAAGAGACAAAGCACCTGCACAATATCATCAGTCAACAAAGATGACTACAACAACAGTTAATGGTAGAGCAGTCGGGGGCTACCTATGGCATTCTAAACACTTTCTTTGCTTTGAGTGTTAGCTCCAGGATGACACCCTCCTCACCTATACTTATATTTGTATTTATGTATTTATCAGGTGCAATGTATATCGGGACAACAAAATGTGATTGGTGGGGAAGAAGAAGGGGAGAGCACATGCTTGGAGACACCAAAAATGCAAGAGGGTGCCTTACAACAAGAACAAGGAATTACAAAGCATTTGTAAAAAGTTTTTTCTTAAGAATCTTTTCAGGTTGGATTTGAAAGCCTGTAGAGATGGACCATTTTACATGTGGGAGGTAGTTTGCTTCATAGTCCAGTACCCACTGTGGTAAGTTGTTTGGTAAAGGAGAGCTCAGAGACATTTTTGGAGAGTAAGTGCAGCCCCAACTTGGATAAATTAAAAATATCTGAGAGGTTTTTGTGGGCTTTAATGTCCTCCAGATGATGCAAAGGTGTTTAATAGGATTTGTTGTTTTATGTGTAGCAAGTTCAATATGGAACATATTTTTTCAGTCCAAAGTTGGTTTTGATGGCTCTATTTTAGATCATTTTCAGTTTTGTCAGATTCTTTAGTGGTGTGCTGAAGAAGATTGATTCACTGAAGATTAGTCTGTAGAGTACCAGATCTTGAGTGAGAAGGGTGTGTTGCTGCATTCCGATTCATTAGCAAATTTGGGATATGTAAAGTAAATGTGTTGCATAGAGATGACGAGCATTTTTAGCGATTGCGTGTGCTTGAGGCATGAAGGAGAGATCAGAGTCTCAGATAACTCCTAGCTTTCATGGTGTTTTTATATTAGCAAATGTGTGTTTGAGATCAGATAGCCAGTTGGAAGGGAGCACGAAAAAATATTTCATAACAAACAATAGTATTTCATGTTATCTTTATTTGTGGCTAACAAGCATAGGCTGATGGTTAGCTTGCCAGGGCTGTCTTCATGTAGGTCAGTTAGATTTGCATATTGATAGAATTTATTTTGAATTTTTAGCAAAAAGAAATGTTTACGCCAGCTAAAGGACACATGAGGGGAGGTCAAAGCTTTCTCCTGGGCGCTACTAAGACCTAGAATTATTTACTTCCTTCCATTCTTCCTCCTCTAGTCTCCTGGCTTTCAGGAAGGCCTTGAAGCCTTGGATTTTTGCTTATTAGCCCGCCCAGGTCTGGCACTAGGAGCTATAGCTGGGATGCCTTCAGGTAGCTGCATGATTTAAAAAAAAAAAAACAATAACAATGTACATGATGAATAATATAGGAGATAATGATGACCCTTTCGGAATCCTGTGGTTGTATTTTGAGGTGTAGCCCATATGACTTAGTAATTGGTTTCCTTTCTGCGGTGTTATGTATGTTGCTCTTTCGGTCATTGTGTCTGAAAGTATTGTAATAGTTATAAAGAATTCCAATTTTAAAATGTTCATAAGTTTTGTTATTTACATATTAAAGTATACAAAGAGTTTTATCATTTATACTTACATGTATGTTCTTCTTAGAAGTTTTCACACATTCTGCAGCTTTTCTGTCAGTGGTGTTTATTGTGGAGCAACTACATTCTTTTCTGTTGTAAATAAAAAAGCATCAGTTTCATTTAAAATATTTATTTGTTGGTAGCTTGTAGAGGTTGAGGTTGTTAGGCTTTAATGTAATCACTTTTGGGGTGAGTTCCTATTTTATAATAATTGATATATACTTACTTTTAATGTCTTTTTTGTAGTTTGTGAGTGGTGTTCTTTTTTTTGACAGGGTAGCACTTTCTTTTAGAAATTACATATCTATTCAAGATGGCTGACTGTGAAGGAACTGCGGGCTAGGGATCGCCATCTGCATAAATCTCCATCAAAACCCACACCATCGCGCCACCAAGTCACTGCAAACTGAGCGAAACAATCTTGCAAGGGAGTGATATTTAAAGATTCCCACCTGTGAGCAGATTGAGTGAAAAGAGGTGAGCAATCCACACCACCGGCACGTCCAGTTCCACCAGCCCAATACAGAGGCGAGAACAGCACTGGTGCTTGATTGCTGTCGAGCCCTCAGACGCTGCCCCATCCGATTTTCTGCTGGTGAGCAGTGCTGGGAACCTAAAAGGCGGTTCCCTTGCACGGGGTCTCTCCTCCATCTTGGAGACTGCTGCATCGTGATGGAGGGAGTTCCATTGGCTCAGTCATACCTACTGGGACCAGTGCTGACAACCGGCTGTTGCTGGAGCCCTCTGATGCCACTCCACCTAATTCCCTGCCAGCGAGTGACGTTGTGGACCCGGAGGCTGTTTCCCTGTAGAGGTTCGCTCTTCCATATTGTAGTTTGCCACATCTAACAGAGGGAGCCGAAGGTGTTCCCCAGGGTGAGCCTGCTGCTCATCTGCTGTTGGTCTACTCTATCAGGGCGATTTTTAGGTCTTCTGCCACTACCCATCCTCGTTCCACCGCACCTGCTCCTGCTGCTCAGGACTATCTGCATCGACGTCACCGAGTGGCACACCAATGACTGGCCGGCTCCCACCACCCCAGTTTCTCTTCCTCAGTGCGGACATCCTGCGCACCGATGATAGGCCAGAACCCAATTCCCTAGTCCCTGCGGTTGAGTGGCGCACTGTTGACCGCCTTGACCTACATACATACTTGACTACTGATTGATTAGAAAGAAGTGAGTCCAGTCACACTACCTCTGCCTGTTCAATACAGAGACTCATTTGCAGGACAGTTGCGGGGCTGGGGCTAGCTGCAGAGTCAATATGCTGCTGCCCTTGATCCCCTGATGGCGTTCAGCCTGTCAGACCTGTGTGTCCCCATCCATACCTGCCAAGGTTTCAGATTGCTTATGGGTGACTTTTTCATTACTTCAGCGCAATTGTGAGTGACATTAACGACTATGAGTGGCACTTTCTCGCAAACTATATAATGTCACCACACTTAACAGGACTATGCTGTAGCTGCCAAATGTTCTTATACCATAAGTGTGACATTTCTGTGTTTGCAATGTTTGAGTGTGACATCTGATTGCCATACGTGTGACAGTTGGAATGATATTTTATGGCGAATGCAGTCAAGCAGTTTGTCCATTTAATGAGTGCATGTCCCTATCACAGACTGAACATAAGCACAGATCAGCTAAGTTGTGTAGATATACCTATGATGGGCCAAAATGTACCTACTGTAGCGTAGGATTCACCAGCTCCTGCACATAAATACAATTCAGTAGGCAGTCTTTAACCATACTTATAGTCATTGACACTAATAAGACCTGATCAAATGCAGTGAGGACGATTATTGGGTAATCAATCGGACTGCAAAGTCAGAACAGGCAAATAGCGTAAATCACACAAGAGAAGGCTACTTCACAACCACTGCCTCACCTACAAACTCAAACCCTGGAAAATATAAATAGTGTTTCACATTCATTGGCATTTTCCACCTGCAGAAATTTCAGATATGCACATTTCTTTTTTCATTTCGTTAAAGTGGACCTACAAAAATCAATATATTGTTGTTGTTTTTTGCCACCCACTCATTATAGTACTATAGTCACAATGACGGCTGACCAAGGGACTGCCATGTGTTTGGGACCACACTGTTATTCTATGTTCAGATGTTCATTTGCTCATCCTATGTCAACACTGGGCTACACTTTTACTTTATGCCTATATGTTACTCTATGCCTATATATTTTTTCTGCTCATTCTACGCCTACTCCTTTTGTAACTCATGCAACTGCTACTATCTATCATATACCTCTTGAGTACACTGCTATGTTTAATGTTTCTTAAGTTGATACACCCTACCATAACTACCACAAACCTATACAGTCCACATTTCCTACTGTGCATCATATACCTCTTATTACTCTGTTGCCATTTATCGGAGCTTACCTCATGTCACAACATATACCCCTTATGTAACTCGTGCAACTGCTACTGTTTACAGTATACTGGGGGTATGTATTTGTGCCTATGTGCTCTTTTGCCTATTCTACACCTACTCTATGTGTAACTCATTCAACTGCTACTGTTTATTGTATACCTCCTTTGCACAATGTCGCATACACTCTTTCCTAAATCAACACACTCTAGCGTAACTACTTCAGAGCCTTACATACCACTTTTTCTGCAGTCCACCGTAATACGTCATATATAATCTGTTGCAGTGTATCTATACTCTGTTACCATGTACACTGCTGCATTCACTGTTTCCTAACTTGACACACCCTACCGTAACTGCCTCAAACCTATACAGCCCACATCTCCTACTGTCTATCGTACAACTCTTTCTCACTCTGTTGCTATGAATCTGAGCATACCCCATGTAACGACATATACTCCTCATGTAACTTTTGGAATTGCTACTATGTACCATATACTCCTTGTGTGTTCTGGGGCTATGTATTTGTGCCTAGAGGCTCTTTTGCACATGCTATGCCTACTCTATATGTAACTCGTACAACGTCTACTGTTATCATATACCCCCATGCACAGTGTTGCATACATTGTTTCTAAGTCGACACACCATAGCATAACTACCTCAGAACCATGCGGACCACTTTTCCTACTGTCCACGGTATATACTCTGTTGCCATGTATAGGATAGGATAGGATAAAAAGTTTATAAAGCGCTCGATTGGCATGGCGTCTTGGCGCTGATGTATGTGAAAAGATCCAGAAACTGCAGCTTCAACAGCTTAGATGACAAAAAAAAGAAGTGACTTCAAGTCCTTCCTAAACAACTTTCTGTCGGCTTGGAATCTCATGGCCAGAGGTAGTCTATTCCATACATGCACTGCCCCATTTGATAATGGCCTACCACCCCACCTTGCCCGCCTAATCTTAGCCGTCGTAAGTAGACCCAAGTTAGTGGATCTTAAAGGGCGTGCGGGGATTTAGGGAGTGAAAAATTTGGAAACCTCGTCGGCGCCGCCTCCATAAAGTGCTTTGTGAGCCAGGCATAATGCCTTGAAATCCACACGCTGCTGCACCGGAAGCCAATGCAACAATTTAATGCACGCTGAAGTTGAGCAACCCTTGGGGATGTTTAGAAGCAACCTTGCTGTTGCATTCTGAAGAGATTGGAGCTTCCCATCTGTGTTTTGTCTCTGCCCACAAAAAGGGCATTACAATAATCTAATTTAGACAGGAAAATACTCACCCTTACTTTGTCTTTTGTAGCTCACGTGAGATAAATGGGAATATCTTTCTTAATGTTTTTAAGAGAAAGAAACAGGATGACGTCAAACTGTTAACCTGGGAAGAGAAATGTAACTTGTCATCAAAGATGACCCCAAGGCTCCTAACCTTAGAGACGGGAACCGGACACTTCCCAGCCTCGACTGGCCACCAAGAGTCATTCCACACGGGGGGTCCCCCTCCAAATTCTAACACCTCCGTTTTATCTGTATTGATCTTCAGAAAATTATGGTTCATGCAGGTAATGATCTCGGAAAGGCAAGCATGAAATTTAACAGCTTTGGCCTCCGGCTGCTTGCAGATGGAAAAAAACAAGTTGTGAGTCATCAGCGTAAGATACGAACACGAAGTCATACCTTCTGATGAGCCTAGCCAACGGGATGACATAGATATTGAACAGTGTAGGGGATAAAGCTGATCCCTGAGGAACCCCGCATGGAAGATGAAAACTCTCAGACTTCAGTCCGTTCCACACCAAATTTTGTTCCCTGTCCTCCAGAAAGGAGGAGAGCAGGGCAAGGGCCGTACCCTGAACCCCTAGTTCCCCCTGCCGCTGCACTAACACCGTGTGATTCACGGTGTCAAATGCTGCAGATAGGTCTTAGAGTATAAGGACCGCCCTGCCCCCACCATCCACAACCCTCCGTATTTCCTCAGTTGCAACAATCAAGGCTGATTCGGTGGAATGACAGGCACGAAAGCCATGTTGTGTTGAGTCTAACAAATTGTTTAGATTCAGATAGTCACTCAACACCTTATTCGATGATTTCTCAATGACCTTCGCCACCATTGGTAATCCAGCAATCGGACAATAATTCTTCAGCACCTGTGGATCCAGATTCTTTTTTTTGAGCAATGGTCTGATGGCCGCTTGTTTCCACAATGTAGGATATGAACCAGTCTCCAATTCTTGATTATTGAGGGGTGTCAACCTCTCACAGATCTTCTTGGAGACCAGATGCATAGTAGCAGGAGGACATGGGTCCCTAGGAGAGCCTGATTTTATAGAAAGGAGCAGCATTTGCACCTCCTCATTTGCCATTTCTGGAAAGCAGGACAATCTGCACTGTGTTAGAGGCAGATCCTCCTCTGAATAACCATTAGCTTCGCAAGACCCCTGCATGTTTAAAAGGTCATCATGTACTACTTGGACCTTATTTTGAAAGAAAAGGGCCAGATTGTTGCACATCTCCTGGTCTGCCTTAAAAGCAGTTTTCTGCTGTGGTTTTGCCAAAAAGTTAACCACTCTAAAAATGTCTTTATTGGAATTATCCGCATCTCTGATTTTAGTTGTAAAATAATGCTCTTTAGCCACAGTTATCGCGTTCTTATATCGCTGGAGTGCGTGATTATAGATTACTTTCCTACTCTCACTGTAGTCTTGTCTCCACAAGTTCTCTGCTCTCCTACATTCCACCTTTAGAACTTTGAGCTGAGGACTGTACCAAGGTGAGGATATCCTTGGCCTCCTTACTGTTAACACTTTCTTAGGGGCTACCTGACTGGCCGCTACCTCAAGCCATTCATTAAACTGAAATGCTGCAACATTATTGTCCGATATAGGCAGCTCAGGACCAACATCCAACGCCAACTCAAAATCACTGCCTGAACCTTATTCCAACCCCGGACCTTTACTTTACCAGGTTTGGTGCCGGGTTTTTGAATGGGCTGTATGGTTCAGATAGTGAAATGAATGGCCTTATGATCCGTCAAAGCTAAGTCCCCCAGCTCAATCTCCAGATTATTTGTAAAGATGCCATCCAAGGTATGACCTGCCTTATGGGTCGGTCCGGTTACTAATTGTCCGAAACCGTGGGCCTTCAGAGTGTCCAGCAATTTAGCAGACTCTGAGTTATTTGACAGTTCTAGGTGATAGTTACAATCACCCAGAATAGTGAGAGGGAGGGAATCGGTAAAAGACTCCAACAGTGTCTGTAAAGCTTGGGAGAAGGGCAGCCTAGCCCCAGGCGGGCGATATATAAGGAGTCCCTGAAACAAAGTAAGATTATTTAATTTTATACAAAAGCGTAGTGCCTCTGCCGGCAGGGCTGATATAGATTATGTCCGTATCTTAAAATGCTCCCGGTATATAATGGCTATTCCCCCACCTCGACCTTTTTCTCTATCCTGTGACATGATGGCATATCCCTCTGGCACCGCAATATTCCAATCGGGAGCGGCGGTGTTGTCCGTCAGGAAAAGTATATCTGGGGAGGATGCCTGAATCAGTTCCTCCACCTCATATTTATGTTTCCCCATGGAACGAACATTCAATAAGATACATTGGGCAGTATATTGATTTATACCTTGCGGGTCATTAATTAATCCCCCTTATTGATAGTCCATACCCCTATCCCCCTTCCTGTAATGTTGTCTGGTTCCCCTGGTTCGCGCGTGCGCTGTCTCCTGGTCCTATTCCTATGTTCAAGCACCTTGTTACTGGCTGACGAAGGCTGAGAACAGCCGTCGGCATCCAGACCCTCTTGAGATATCAGTGCTAGAGATGATAAATCCAGGGACCAGCAAACCTCACTCCGGAGAGCGAGAAGCTGGGATCGACTGTACCTGTAAGGCTCCAGACCACCAGGGTTCCTGGCAATTGGCATGGGCCAGGCGCAGACGGGCGTGGATGGGCGCAGACTGGCTTGCCTTTGGCGCGCCCGCTGCGCGTGTCCGCTGTGCGGTCGCCCCAGCGTGGTTTAAATACAGGCGGCAGAGAAGTAAACTAGACCGCCAACCCAAAGCGTAGTGCGGTCCCGCCTAACTTCTGGGTACCGCTGGGGTCGGGCGGAGGTAGCAACAGTGAACAGGCAATGTCCGGCAGGAAATAAAAGGTAGGTTGTAAAACTTTAAAACAAAGATTGTGCAAAGGACGCCAGTTCTAATATTTAGAAAAAGATGTGCAAATGCGCAAGTTCATAAAAACACAGAGCAGCGTTTAAATACAGTTTCTAGGACCACTCACATACTGGTAGCGCGGTCGCCCCAGCGTGGTTTAAATACGGGTGGCAGAGAAGTAAACTAGACCACCAACCCCAAGTGCAGTGCGGTCCTGCCTAACTTCCGGGTACCGCTAGGGTCGGTCGGAGGAACCAAGAGTGAACAGGCAATGTCCGGCGGGAAATAAAAGGTTGGTTCTAAAACTTTAAAACAAAGATTGTGCAAAGGACGCCGGTTCTAATATTTAGAAAAAGATGTGCAAATGCGCAAGTTCATAAAAAACACAGAGCAGCGTTTAAATACAGTTTCTAGGACCACTCACATACAAGTAGCGCGGTCGCCCCGGCGTGGTTAAATATTCGCGGCAGAGAAGTAAACTAGACCGCCATCCCCAAGTGCAGCGCGGTCCCGCCTAGCTTCCGGGTACCGCTGGTATCTGTGTTCATCCCATATAAGTGCATTTACTCCAGAGATAACTGAACCTAGTGCGACTGTTTATCATATACTTCCTGTGTATACTGCAGCTGTTCATTTATTCAACATGTAACTCGTGCAACTGCTACTGTTTATCTTATACTTCTCATGTATATTGTGGCGATGTGTTGAGCCTACTACATGTTTTATGTAGCCCTTTTAAACTCTTGTAACTGTGACTTTGCCATCTATGTAAAGTGCTCAGATACCTTTGTGGCAAGTTTGTGGTATACAAAACTCTATAAATAAATAAAACATATAAAGAGATAGAACTTGGAGAGTGTTTGCTATTTTACAATTGTAATTTTAATTACAAGTAAGTTTTAGTTTAAATATAAGTCTTACTTACATTGCAAGGTTGTTGTCAAGATGTATATATTTCTATTTTAATGGTCAGGTCAGAGAATCCTGCAGTTTTTCCTTGACTTTCAACTTTTATCAGTTTTCAAATATTGAGTTGATAAAATTTGGGTGCCTTTTATTTATTGAATTTAGGGGCCGATTATGATGGCGGACGGACCTGAGTCCGTCCGCCACCATAGAGTAGGAGGGACCGTCCGCAGGGGCTGCGGAGGTCCCTCCGTGCAGATTAGGATGTGACCGCCAGGGTGGCGGTCACATCCTCAATCTTTAACATTGCGACGGGTGCAGCTTCAAGCTGCACCCGCCGCAATATTATAAAAGCATGCACGGCATTTGCATGCACAGAGCAGCAGGCACCGCGCGGTGCCTGCCGCTTTGTCCACGCAAATGCAGGGGGGGTACCATAGGTACTCCCCATGTGCACTCCCCACCCCCATCAAGGGGGCCCGCAACGGGCCCCCGAAGGCAATCTCCGTATGCTTTTCCACGGCGGAAAAGCCACCGTGGAAAAGCATATGCTTTCCGCTATCCTAATATGGCTGGCGGTGTCCGACAGACACCGCCAGCCAAAGCAGCGGACGGATTTTGAGACCCACCGCCATCCTAATTTGGCGGTGGGTCTTCTGTGCCTCCGCAGCAGTTTTCCCGCATCCTCCGGGCCGGCGGTGGCTTCCACCGGCCCGGAGGATGCGGGAAAACCGCGATCCTAATCAAGCCCTTAATTTTTTTAGTGATTTTATCAGTTAAGGTTGTTTATAGTTGGATTTTATTGGTTAGTTTAGTTTTAGTTGGATTTTTTTATCAGTTATTGTCATGTGGTCGCTGAGGACAGTGTCGGCATCTTTAAGTTACAAAGAAATTTGGGTGGTGTGGCACTCTGATTAAATTGTGGTTCAATTTCCTCCTAAGATAACTCAGGTGCTGACCGGTTTGCTCCCTCTGACCATTTGGGAGTTGTCGAATGTATCAAATTAAAAGCTGTCAAGTTTGGCAGAATAACTAGTCGCACTCTTTTGGGGAGATAAATCCCTCCAATATTTCAACTTCAGTTCAAAGATAAGGTATTTATAAAGTATACCAAAAGAAAACCATTTGTTGTTCGAATTTATTCATCTGTTCAATGTAATTCTCTTCATGTGCTGTTACTTCACAGCCGTATGAAAGTTCAACAACATTCCAATGCAATTCAAGTAATCCATTAAGTTATCCAAATGCCCAATGCATTTCGTGCAGTCCGCACTTCATCAGGGGAAATACATTTCTATGGGGTAAAATCAAATAAACTACGATCACTGATATGAAAGCAGGTCACAGTCTGTAAAAAAACATATATGCAGAGTGGTATCACTCGGTCTATCAACATGCTGTTAAATGGGAAAGTACGGGAATATTTAAAGAAAAGGGAGGATTGGAATGTGCAGCCCGGGTGATATGGAAAAACGTGAGTTTTCTTGGGTTTAATACAAAGGTACATGAACGTGTGTTGTAAAATTAAAAAACGATATAACACCAGGTGGATTATCACGAAAAAACAAACGGTGAACCGGAAACGTGTTGTTTGTTCCAAAGTTCAGTGAGTGTAATTGCGTTAGTGATAACACTATATCGTCCGTTTAAAAAAAAAAGAAAATGTGAATACGTTCACTGAGTAGCATGCGTTTATTTACGGCAAGGTACCTGCTGTTATGCACTCACCGGTTAGGCAATTCAGTAGGACGTGTAGTTAGTCTTTGTTGATCCCTTCCGAAATCGGGTTAGTGTGTTACTGCGTGCGCATGCGCTTCGGGTAAAATAGTAACCCGCGTAACCCGGAAGTGTGTGAACACAATCTTATCGTCCTGAGGGATCATTGATACAAATTACAATCTAACAGTGTATATTTTGCAAAGTGAACAATGACGATAAACTTTTGAAAAGAATCAACAATGCTATTTAAAAACCACGTTCTAATTTCACTTTTGAGTGTGTGATCGAACTCGCGGCCATGTTGGTGCAGTCTGTGTCGGGAAAAAAAGTGGCTGGCTAAACAAAAGAAGGACACAGTGTGTATAACGTGAAGTGTAGCCCATATAAAAAACGTCATAATAATATTTTGAATAAAACATAAATTACATCAACTTGTCACAATGTATGTATAAATAGTCATCAATGTATAAACATGTTCATAGAAAGGTGATGTCAATGTTTGGGCTAATGCAATAGGTTGAGTAGCCTGTTGTGGAAACTTGTTGTTATAAAAAACAACTGTATTTAAGCCGTTCATTTAACCCCGTGGGGGAGCAGGAATTTAATTTCTTGATCCAGAATATCTCGCGTTGGAGCAGTCTTTTTTTGTTATCACAGCCTCGCTTCACAGGAACACGCTCATATCAGTGATCGTAGTTTATTTGATTTTACCCCATAGAAATGTATTTCCCCTGATGAAGTGCGGACTGCACGAAATGCATTGGGCATTTGGATAACTTAATGGATTATTTGAATTGCATTGGAATGTTGTTGAACTTTCATACGGCTGTGAAGTAACAGCACATGAAGAGAATTACATTGAACAGATGAATAAATTCGAACAACAAATGGTTTTCTTTTGGTATACTTTATAAATACCTTATCTTTGAACTGAAGTTGAAATATTGGAGGGATTTATCTCCCCAAAAGAGTGCGACTAGTTATTCTGCCAAACTTGACAGCTTTTAATTTGTGGCATCTTTAAGTTAGCATGAGCCCATTAGCCATGATACTGCTTTTGCACATGTTACTACATGTCTTTATTTTTGCAACACTCTGTTTATGCCTTTCACATGAGAACTATTTGCTGTGCTCGTTCTTTGCCTGTTCCTGGAGTTTATTCTGAACATTGTAAGCAAGGTCGATAAACACTGCCCCTTGTTATTCTGTTCTGGTCAGGCTCTAGCACCTAAACAAAACATACCAATGCAGCTGTTTTTGCTGGAGACTCGTACTTTGATATTATGGGGATGTATGCTTAGGCAAGACATACTTGGAGAGGGACCTTTCCAGGGAGAAGAGCAACACGCACCTGTGATGTAGAAATATGGTCTATGGCCTGAGGTATGGGGCCTGCTAACAAAGCCCAGAGGTCTTCTATTATATAATAATACTTATTCTGACCAAGGGAATGGAGCATAGGCTCTGTAGTCCTTTCTATATATGGCCTTACTGCAATGCTAACGATATTGGTTTTATGCATATTTATGCTTGTTGTGGCATGTATACTGCATTTTAGAGCACGTTAGTTAAAATAAATATTTTAAACTATCTACATGTCTTTGTCATGTCTTATTGTGGACAAGTACAAGAGTGTGAGTGATAAGGTGTGTCTTGTTACAGCGATTCCTGAGAGATCCAGGAGTGTTGTGTTCTTGGGTGTCTAATCATTTGTGGAGTAGTGTGGCTCACTGGTTAGAGGCGGCAGACCCAGAAGCAGAGGTCGGCCCGGGACCAGGGTTTAATTCCCGATGTGGCACGGTGTTGGGCCAATAATAATAATAATAATAAAGTAGTTTATAGAGCGCATGGTGACGCCATCCCGGCGTGTCCCCACGCTGTGGAGAGAAAAGGTAGCTGGCAGACTGCAGGAGGCGTATGGCCAGACGCCCATTCTTAAGAGTTATATAGGTGAGTTTTTAAAAGAGCTCTGAACTTGATCTCAGATTTTTCCAGTCTGAGGCAAGGCAGAAGTTTGTTCCAATTTTGGGCTGCCAGGACTCTGAAGGATTTGCCTCCAAGTTTAGCGCTTCTTACACGGGGAACAGTCAGCTGGCCCGTGCCTACAGAGCGAAGGGCTCTTGTTGGCTCGTATCTATGTATTAGGTCATGGAGATAGTGGGGAGAATTCTGCCATAATATCCGGTGACATATAAGGAGAGCTTTGTACATAACTCTCTTTTTTACTGGCAGCCAGTGTAAGGCCGCCAGAGCAGTTTTAGACGCAGCTCTTTTTGGAAGTCTCAGCACTAAGCGAGCTGCCGAGTTTTGAAGGACTTGTAAGCGTCCCAAACTTTTTTCGGTAGCGCTCAAGAATAAGACATTCCCATAGTCTAAATGGGACGTCACAAGTGCCTGTGTTAGAGTGCGTCTAGCTTCAAGGGGGAGTAGATCCAATGTTTGATTGAGTGTTTTAAGCACCCCAAAACACTTGCCCACTAGGCGACGAATGTGGCCCTCGTAGGAGAGAGTGGGGTTCACCCATATTCCCAAGTTCTTAGCCTCCTTACAAGGGGTGGGGTTAGGGCCTAGACAGGGTGGCCACCAGTCTGCTGTCCAATTTAGACTGGAGCCTCCCACCACCAATACCTCGGTTTTAGAACCGTTTAGCTTTAGGCAGTGCGAGTTCATCCATGTGGCCAGATCTTGCATACAGGCTTTAAAATTGGACACCGCTATTGATGGTGCTTGAGATAGGGAGATTAGCAGTTGGGTGTCATCAGCCTAGGAGACTAACTCCACTCCATACGCCTGCACCACCTCGGCTAGGGGGGCCAAATAAAGATTAAATAGGGTTGGGCTCAGGGCAGAGCCCTGAGGCACTCCCTGTTCAAGCGCTAGCTCTGAGGATCTGAAAGAGCCCCTCTGGACCTGAAAACTCCGACCTGTCAAAAAGGATTTCAGCCACCCCAGGGCAGAGCCTGTGACACCCGCTCGGTTTAGACACTGTAGCAAGATGTAATGAGCTACAGTGTTAAACGCTGCGCTGAGGTCTAACATTACCAGCGCCAGGGTGTGACCGGCATCAGCCCAGCATCTGAGGGTCTCAGTCGTTCTTAGAAGGGCAGTCTCAGTCGAGTAACCCGACCGGAAGCCCGATTGTCAGCGGGCTCGATAAATCTCGCCTTCGAGGCTACTCTAACCAGGGGTCCCACTCAGCAACTCTGGGCAATAGCTTGCTTAATCGCCACAAACGGCCCCATCAACGCCAGGGATGCCTGGCTTCACCTTGGGCGTGCCCTATAGGGACCATCTCACAGGGAAAGCCAGGACAGGTTCCCCAGCGTTATACAGCGCCAGGAAACCTACGGGTAGCAGTGCGCTTTACAAGCTCAAAATACATAGTTGGTCCTGGGTTCTTGGGCACTAAGGTGGTGGGAAGGCTTAGCCCCTATACACTGAGGTCCCATTTTCCAGCTCATATTACCTTGTATGTGAAGATTCCCTGCAACATTGTGTCCTTCAATGGTAAAAGATAATTTAGGATTTATTTATAATGTTTAAGATGTAGGGTAAAGTAAATATTTTAAACTATCTGCGTGTCTCTGTCAGATCTTATTGTGAACAAGTACGAGAGTGTGAGCGATAAGTTGTGTCTTGTTACAGCGATTCCTGAGAGATCCAGGAGTGTTGTGTTCTTGTGTGTCTAATCATTTGTTTCTCCATTTGTGAGTAGGAGAGTGAGTGAGACACTATAGATATTCGGTCCTGGGTTCTTGGGCACTAAGGTGGTGGGAAGGCTTAGCACCCATACACTGAGGGCCCATTTTCCAGCTCATATTTCCTTGTATGTGAAGATTCCCTGCAACATTATGTCCTTCTATGGTAAAGGATAAGTTAGGATTTATTTATAATGTTTAAGATGTAGGGTAAAGTAAATATTTTAAACTATCTGTGTGTCTCTGTCAGATCTTATTGTGAACAAGTACAAGAGTGTGAGCGATAAGTTGTGTCTTGTTACAGCGATTCCTGAGAAATCCAGGAGTGTTTTGTTCTTGGGTGTCTAATCATTTGTTTCTCCATTTGTGAGTAGGAGAGTGAGTGAGACACTATAGATATTCAGTCCTGGGTTCTTGGGCACTAAGGTGGTGGGAAGGTTTAGCCCCTATACACTGAGGTCCCATTTTCCAGCTCATATTTCCTTGTATGTGAAGATTCCTTGCAACATTATGTCCTTCTATGGTAAAAGATAATTTAGGATTTATTTATAATGTTTAAGATGTAGTTCATTAGTTTTATTATGTTACATATATATCTAAATATATATTTAGAAATACTAAATTGTTGAATGAGTGTTTGAAGTTAGTGTAAATATTTTTGGTTTGCTTATACTTTTATGTATTTTTTTATATATATTATTGGGGTAGATTATAATAGTTTTAGTGATGTTATTTAAAAAACTGTATTCAATGAAGCGCATATATTGCTTAATGATTATTGAAAATATTTGTTAACATGCAAAGTATTAATCAATTAAACTTAACTTTATTCAGTTTTAGGTAAAAGAAAGCCATAAAAGCATATCAAAAGTACAGTACATCGATAGAAGGCAACATCAATAAATATACTAAAATATAACATAAAATATTACAATGCAAATGGACCTAGCAAGATCATGCAAAAGTACAAATATTGCTGATACACTGCTTACTACCGGAGAATAGACCCACGGATCTTTTGCGGGATATCTATTCACTGCTATTCCTCAGCCTTACCACTACTTTCAGAAAGCTGAGAACGTTCAAAATAATATTCCCTGATAGCATCTGTAAAAACATAAGAGCCTGTCTAACTTGGTAAAAGTTTGCCTTTTTCAGGGTAGGGTTAATATACACCCTCTGGAGCATTGTGTAAAAACTACAAATGGAGTGTATCCTATTGTTGCAACCACAGGGCGTGTGTTTATGACCCCTGTTGCTGCCCCAAAGATAGGCTAACAGGAAGGGCAATAAATACAATCCAAACATAGTCAGCAAAAAGAGATCATTCCTGCTTTTAACTATAAGAAGGTATGGATCTGCAGTTAAAACAGTCTTTAACATAAAAAGACATCGAGCACAGGGTTTCGCTATGCCATTCCCTCTCTTTCTGCAAGCCTCAGCCTGAAAAAGTGGTCTTTCACCTGTCTAATATCGGCCTTGCATATCCCCTGAGGTGTACTAAATAAATCTCCCCGTCCAGATCCTAGCTGGAAAGTGACCCTGATATACTGCAGCAAAGAGATGTGTGTGTGATTGAGGAATACACTATCCTTTAAGATTTCCTTGTTAAGTTTAATACTGGGCCTTAGCCAAGTATTTATCCTTAGGGCAAAAAGGCGAAAGGCAGCAGTATCCATTAGATAGCCGACTCCTAATTCCTCGTTTACTGAGTAAATAAAGTACTTTGTGGTACACACAGGAGATTCCTCAAGAACTTATTTTCCTATGATATGAAGCTCAGCCTGGTTAATAAATACTCAAATTTCACTTCCATATATCACTTCGAAGATGCATTTAGCATGAAAAAATTTAAAAAGTGCACCAGTAGGTCTGCTACCCAATCTAGAGGCAAAACTAAGAACAGCAGCATTTGCACATGTAAAATCCTCCTTTTTTATTAACTAGAGGGTGCTATCTTAAGGCCGAGTCAAACAACAAGCCCAGGTATGAAATCACCTTAGTATTAGGAAACACCTGGATCCTAAATTAAACTTTAACTATTTAGTGGAACATGGTCCGACAACCATCAAGAAAGATCACTTCACATTGACTGAGAGGTCTAGCCCATTCATAAAATTGGCAAAGGAGTTCAACAGGGACTGCAGATCCTTGGCAGTACTGGCTATAAGAACCTCACCTTCTGCGTATAATAACACAGGTAAACTTTGTGACCTTACTTATGGACAATTAGCTTTTATATCAACCAAGGTCTTTTCTAATCTGTTGATGTACACGTTAAACAAAAAAAGGGGCCAAAATGCTACCATTTTGAACTCCCCTTTTAATGCTAAAATGGCAGGTGCACTGTAGATCTTCAGAAAATCAAAGTAGTTATTTTTATGTTTATTATAATAATGTAATTAGTTTGGCAATATTATTGTTGTCGATATTGTGTCAGGCAATATTTTTTAGCTCTCATATGTTTATTTAAAGTTAACAATATTTTTGTTTCCAATGTTTGTGTATTTGATATATGTAAAAATGTATACTTTTAACAACGATATTTGTGATATCGATATTTGTGGTTATATAAGTTATTAATAGGAAGGTAATATTTTTGCTAACAGTATTTATTTTCCAATATTTTTGTGTTTCAATATAGTGTGCATTGATATTATGTCAGTGATCAAGTTTCTAGCACTCTGAAACTTGTAGTTTTGCTTTACTAATATTGGATTGAATATGAGAGCCTATAATTCACTATTCTATGAGAAAAGTGTTGCTCGTATATTACATTACTAATACACTGATTTAAAAATATATATATATATATTGTAAATTATTGATTTATACATGACATATATTAACCAACATTTACATTATTTTGTGATTTTTAGATTTACAAAATATTTTATTGCAAAAGTGGCATCACAAATCTTTTACAGGCTCGGCTAAAGGGTTGGCTCCTAGAGCCAAGTCATACCGCTAGCTTGGTTCTTCCTATAAATAATCTAGCTTTATCTCCTCAATTGTTTCACGAATACACCACTGTAGGAAAAATAAACATACTTTAGTCTGAAAGATTGTTCAGTGCAGTTAAGGACTCTGCACTGTCATCTGGTGCCATCTCCAGCATTATGTCTTATTCCTACTATTCTATTTCAGTTTACCCATATCTCCATGCCACTTACAAGTGGCTATATTTTAAGGCTTCCCCACAAAAGCAGAGGAAAAACTTAGAAATGCAGAATAATTTCCTAATGTAACACTCGTAGGATATTTGGTGAAACTGTTTTCGGATGTCTTTGGGTTTGTCTCAGAATCTGGGATACTAAAAACATGGCATTGCTCTTGCACATGTGTGCAATGCATTTGCATGGTCAGTAAGTATACTCCAGAGATGTCAGGTTTTCCAGGTCCATGCTGTTAGAAGCTGGGTTGTTGGTTGAGTGGGATGTTAACACTGCCTAAGCAACAGCCACAATTCCTGTCATGACACCGCAACAGTTACTAAATTAAAGTGTTCCCAACTCTTTTGTAGTTTGGCACAAAAGCAGTCAGGCGTATCTTAGAGGCAATGTGTAAAGAATTTACACAGCACACAAACAGTAATAAAGTGAAAATACCACACAAGAAAACTTCCACACCAATTTAGAAAAAAGGAGTACGTTTTAATAAATTATTTGATACAAAAATGACAAAAATCCAATTAGTAGAACCGTAAATGTGAATTTTTAAAGTTTAAGGTAAAAACTAGCAACTAAAAGATCAAAGCGCTAACCGCAGACATCTAGTCCTGCGTGTCCGGGTCAAAGTCGAAAAATATGGCTGACCGCGATAGAGTGCAGAGGTCGGCCACAAAAAGTGGATTGGGCCTGGTCGGCCGTTTAATTGAACTTAGAAGACGTTTTGAAGAAAAGTGTTCTGAGAAGGTAAAGTTGAGAGGGGCAAGCCTGCAGGCAGTCTCCTAGAAGGAATAGTCATCATAGGGGAGCAGTAAAGAGTTCTACGCCCTACTTAGTTACTTTTTTGAAAGTCAAAAATCTCCAGTGGGGTGAAGCTAAAGGCTGTAGCTAAGCAGACTTCCAGGAGGCCGGATACCCCTTTGCCGAAGGACGGCTGACAAGATTTGCAGCTGTGGAGGAGTACGTATTCAGGAGCTCCGCAAAGACAGGCAGACTGGCAATGCACCTTGGGCAAATTGGTGAGGAGGTTGGTCCCAGTCTTCTCTTGGTTCTCAGAGTAGAGTTACCTCAAAATGTTCAAACTCCCAAATTATGGCTTTTGGCTATCTGCACACCTTTGACACCACCACCAAGGGTCCAGGACTGGAGGAGCACCACTTGGTGGTTAAGGACTCACTCAGGCTGGGTCCAGATGCAGGTTCAAGATGGTTGGAGCCTTTTCTGTCCCTGAGGCTATGATCAGGAGGCCAACAAACTAGCCCTTGGAGTCACTCTGGTCGCCCTATGCTCAGCAGTAGACTAGGGCTCAAACAGCAAGGCAGGCCTCTGAGGGTTCAAGACAGACTTCGGGCAGCAAAGCAGTCCTTCAAGCAGCAGCAAGGCAGTCGTCTGGAGTACACAGCAGGTGACAGCAGCAGGCAGGCCCTTAGAGTCCTTCCGCAGGGCCAGAAAAAATAAACTGAAAAGTGGGTCTGAGGATCCTATTTTGATACCTGGTGTGACCTTTGAAGTGTGAGAATTTTCTAGAGAATTACCTTTGAAGTGCTTAAAGTTTTCTGCTTCCCCTGTCTTAACTCCAAGCTAGCTGCATGAACAATGCAGGGGTGACAACGCAGAGCACAGCCTATTCAGTTGTAAGTGGGGCTCAGCCCAGCTCTGCCCCCCAAACCTGCCAGGTGATGGCCCATCCAGACACATCTAATCCCTTTCTTGTGTGGCTGTCTGGGAGGAATAAACAAAGTCCAACTGCCTACTACACCCAGTCATATAACCCAAGAAAAGGCTGCAGGCACCAAATAGTTAGGGCAGGAAAATGCCAACTTCCTAAATGAGGCATTTTCAAAATTGTAAATTAAAATACGACTCAAATTGCAATTTCTCAGACACCAGTACAAAATGCTACCCTGTTCCCAATCAAAAGTTAGCACTTATTAAATGATGACCCATGTTATCCTATGAGAGAGAAAGCCTCATAGCAGTGAAAAATGAATTTAGTTTTTCACTACTAGGATATTTAAAACTTACAAGTGTATGCCCAACCTTTTGATTACAATGTGCCCTGCCCTAATGGGTACCTAGGGCATACCTTAGGGGTGACATATCTAATAAAAAGGAAGCTTAAGGCTTGGGAAGGGGGTATATTGCCAAGTTGAACTGGCATTTTAAAATTGAATTCAGGCTGCTAAGGCAGACCTGGGACATGTTTTAAGAAACACTTAAGTGGGAGGCACAATAAGTGCTGCTAACCCACTAGTAGCATTTAATTTACAGACCCTGGGTATATGGTATACCACTTTACTAAGGACTTATCAGTAAATTAAATATGCCAATCAGGTGTAAGCCAATGTTACCATGATTTAGGGAGTGAGCATAAGCATTTTAGCACTGGTTAGCATCAGGAAAGTGCACAGAGTCGTAAGGCTACTAAAACAAATTCTTCAAAAATAGAAAGACTAGAATTCCCAGGATTCAAAGAAAAAACCTGCACTGGAGCAGAACATCACGCATGGACCTGGGAAACTTGGCAGGGCTTATAGGGCATTGACAGCTAAGTAGCTTCAACATATGGAGCATAGGAGAAAGCAGCTTTGCATTAAGCCCTTCGTAGGTTAGTGAAATGTGTCATTAAAGTGGGTAACAGTAATAGTGTTTAGATATGACAAAAGTGTACTAAGAAGCATTTAATTTTTTTTTTTAAGTTACCATTCATCTGTCTTTTTTGTAAGCAAGACGGTATGCAGGTGTGTATATATTAAGAGCACAAGTCCTAAAAAAAGAAGTGGGGGGACTAATCTAGTTAGGTAGTATGCAAGTGACACACGGCACGCGACATCACGGCGCGCCACATCACTGTGCATGACATCACGGCACATGACATCAGGGTGCACGACATCACGGCACATGACATCACACATGGCATCACAGGAATTGACATCATAGAAAGTGGCATCACAAGCCACGACTTTACAGGAAGTAGCATCACAAGAAGTGACATCAGATCTAAAGTCCTAACATATATGTTTATCAGGTCTATCATGTGAACGTTTGAGCGCATTGCGAGGATAATAGCACAGTGAGCTATGGAAGATGATATGTGACTTCTACACCTTGCAATCCCCCAGTTTTATGTAGCATATCCTGTACATTAATTTACAAACATAATTGTGTACATGTAATATGCACATGTTGATGTAAAGTGCACTGACACCCTCCATTGGGATGAGTAGGGCAATACAAGAAATAATAGTGGTATTAAAACTATTTCAACGCCTCCTCAGGGGAAGTAAGCTCTATATAAATGCAATTGTTTTGTTGTAAATACTGGGAAAGACGAACACATTTGACATTCTTACAGTGCATGCATATCTCCTAAACAGAGACTGAACAAAATGAAAAGCTGCCTCTCTTAAGTATGTGTGAAGTGCTAACAAGGTGTGAGCCTTTCTTTCCCCTCCTTTTATTTGCATCAGGTGAGAGGCTCCTGACTGCTCCCAGACAAGAGACTGGAACTAAAGGAGGCCTGATGACCCCTAAAATTCGGCCTTTGTTATGGGCCCAGCAGCAGTCTTAAAAAAGAAAGCCCGCCCCTGCCTGCACATTGCAGAAGGAAAGCAGACAATGTGCAGGCACTGCTGAAAGGGTCCCGGTGTTTTAAAATTACACTGGGACGAGTTCAGCACATTATTCAGTGGGGCCCAAATTCTTTGCAGGGTGGACGGGGTTCACCCTGTGAAAAAAGTGGGTGGACACTGTCCACCCGCGTGTACCCCCGCCCCGACTCGTGCCCTGTATATATTATATTTTAGAGTCGTCACAACGTGACTCAGTCAGTAGGCCGCCAGAGTCAAGGCAACCTTAATTTTGAAAAGTCTCGCGCAGCCGCCAAGATCTGAAGAGCACGCGAGATTGAGCCCACGTGTTTGAAAACCCAGATGCAGTTTAAAGACACATTCATCATACGCCGAGCACTTAGCAGCCTTTTCTTCGTCTAGATCAGCAATTACTTGTTTCTCGAGAGTAAGGCAGTCTGATGGCAAGTGGTTTTGATGGCATTATTAACAATTTCAGATCTTGAGAGGACCCATGAATGACCTGAATAGCGTTGTTTTGTTGCTGCGACACTGGCCGCCTAAATTGGCCACATGCATTCTGGTCGTGAACACCACAGACCCCGGTTTTCAACATCTGTGTGGAATCGGCGTTTGCCATTGTACTCGTCCGAAAAGAACACTGTATACAGATTTTAAGCAGGGGAGTAATTCAGGTCTCTTCGACCCTGCGACAGATGAGACCCCCAACATTCAGGAAGCCCCTATTCAGTCAACGGTTTATGGATATCTGTGAGATATGGGAGGCTCAGAGGCCCTCATCAACTCAACACATCATTTTACATTATGCGTGGTTTTATGTCACGATACTTGTTTATTTATGAAGAAAATAATTCCATACTGATGTTGTACTCTACTTTGGCTTTCAAGGCCCCAAATGTCCATAGTTGCCAACTGCCCCGTTTTTGCTGGGACAGTCCCTGCAAGTTGGAGACTGTCCCGGGTAATTTTGTTGCAGAAACTGTTCCTCTTTATTAAACACAGGGATGCAAAAAGAACTTTCTATATGCAGCAGCCCTTTGCTGCAAAGTGTCCCAGGATTTTTTTTTCAAATGTTGGCAACTATGCATATCCCTTCTTATGGCCTCCTAGATCTTTTGTCTGTGCGGCCTTGAAGGCTAATATTATCGTCTGTAGGACCCTAAAGTAACGCGCGAGGGAGTCTATCTTGCTATGATGAGGGCTGTAGGCCTTTTATTTTCAATATCCATACACGGCCTGATTTTTGATACTTGACGTTTCAGGTACTCAACTGCCCTGTGCGCTTTTTGAGTTGTCATTTATGTATGTTCTTATTGGAATTACATTGGATATGAAAGTGCTTTCACAAAAGGCCTGGAGTGGCTAGAAGTGCTACTTCTGGAGAAGTGTGGCTCAATGGTTAGAGAGGCAGACCCTGATGCAGAGGTCTAGCCCGGGACCAGGGTTCAATTACCCGGGTCTTGGGCTCAAAATTCCACGGACCTGATAATTCTCGCCTCGGTGCCTATTCCAATCATGGAGTCCCACTCTGCAACTCTGGGCAATAGCTTGCTTAATCTTCACAACGGCCCCACAACGCTAAGGATGCCTGGCCTCCACCTTGGGGGTGCCCAGGAGTGGACGCCTCACAGGGAAAGCCAGGATGGGTTCCACAGCTGTATTCGTACAAGCGCCTTGAGACCCTTGCGGGTGAGTAGTGCGCTATATAAGTATCAATTTACAATTTTTACTTTAATCATTCTTTTAGTCATCCCAGTGATCGGAGAATATCACCTGTAAAATTAACTGTAAGTGGGCCTGGAGATTCCCACTTGGGTCCTTGATTGTCCAGGTATTAGTTCAATGGCCAAATCCCAAAAACTGTGTATGACTTTAAAAAAAGGGCAAATCTACTGCCACCATTTTTGCTGCTTGCCTAATACAGCGTGCAGCAAGCTGACTTTGTTCCAGGCAGCGTATTTTGCCTTCAAGCTGTAACTGTCAGCACTCTCACTTCTCCTGTAGAGCCATGTCCTCCATAAAGGTTTTTCCCTCCTGGAACTGCCTTGCCTGGTACAGCACTCCACAAGGAAAAAAATGACAAGAAATACAGGGAGTCAAGTAAGTGCTACAGAGGTTAGTACTAGAATAGTCCTTCTGGCCTCTGGTCATTTCTACTGCCCAATGTGTTGCAAGTGGATGGGCCATCTGGAAACCGGATGCAGTGATCGCCTCCGAGATACTAAGTGGCCGAAGAATGAGAACTCACCTATCACACTAGGGTCATGTTTGTGACTTCCTGTTTGTGACCTGGTTAAGAGGCTGGCCATGGTGACCTTTTTATAAAATGGATGGTTTGATTATTTGAGCCTGTGAGATGGTTTGCAACATGCGGTGACAGTCTCAGTTTCAATGAACGCGGGCTAGGGACACCGTTCAGGTCACATGGTTACTGGCAAATCACAGACGGTTCCATGGCGATCAGGTCCAATGGCAATGTTGGAAATCAATAATTGTGTTGTCAGGATGGTTAGGGTTCCATCATGGTCATAATGTTAATACATGCCTCAGTGAAGCTACGTCCTTCATCTATTCAAATTTCTATGTTTTAGGTGTTTATGGAATTGTGACAATGAATGTATCATAATTGCTGAGAGCACATATTTGTTTTGCATGGTTAAGTGGGCTAGGGAGCATTTTCTGTTTTATGTACTGAATTTGTTGAGTGAGTATTTGTTTTTTTATGTACTGAATTTGTTTGTGGGCTTTGGTCAAATTTAGTCCTTTTTAGTAGGGCATTGGTTTTCTATTCTAATAATTGTAGGAGATACGCCCTGGTGATTTGATAAAATCTCATAGAAGTTGCCGGAGGTGCTCGCTACTCGCACCTAGTGATAGCACCTGGCTCAGTGGATATTCCAGTTTTTTGGGGGGCACTTCACATTCTTCACAATATTTTAGAGCTGTTTGTTTTATTCTGACAAATCCTTTTTATATGTGATTAGCATTGCACCTTGCACTTTAGTGAAACTGGTTTCTAACAGAGTCACGTGCTGCTATATTTATTGAATGATGCAGCTATGTCTTTTTTTATTTTGTTTGTGGTTTTTATATTGTGACGGTTTTTCATAACTTGAAACCATAAAAATCTTATCTATCTATTCAAATACTGGAACCTACTCGGTGGAGTCTTTTATTAATAAGTGAGTTTTATTACTGGCTCACTGTACAATGAGCTAAAGACACTGCACCTACATTCCTTCATTTGGAAACCTAGCCGAGAGGGGACACCCACAAACTTTAGGAGCACATCCCTTGATACCAGAAAGGAGACGATTACAAGTGGGCTGGTAATTTTACCAGTTTACCCCCAGAATTACCAATACTTTGGGCATCGATAATTTGGGGAGGGTGGATTTACTTCCAATTGCATGGTAAAAAAGACTAACATGCAGAAGTCTATATTTCCACATCACCTCCTGCAAGAAATGCAGGGTGAAAAGACTCTGAACCTGTAATCTTCCTGCACAATTTGTGACTCCTGATGGGGCAAGTTCTCTCACCAGTCCTAGGTGGAATTGCGGGGCTCTAGCAATGAGCCCCACAGAGCTGAGAAGGTCCTTACACATTAACCGCATGCGCGCTAGCGGGTTTTCCCGCTGCTCGCTGAAATTTGAAAATCGCTGCTTTCGTGACAAAGCCAGCTCGTCATGCGCGCAGCGCAGGTAACACCCATGACGAGCTGGCTTTGTCATCCGCATCAAAGGGGTTAAGGCTGAAAACCCTGATCTTTTCCCTACCACAAAGGTAGCACCAAAACACCTCGCCAGGGATACTTAGAACAGCATAGACCTGTAATGCCAAAATTCTTGCCTACTGTTAATGTATTCTGTGTGTCTCATTAGATTCTGTTTATTAGGTCGTTGTTTAGTCTCTGTAGCTGATTGACTCACTTGGATTCTACCATACACTTTGTCTCTGTTTCTATTATATTCTGCGAGTAAAGAGATCCTCTTAAAATGCTTTTTATAGTATACTAATTCAGATAAGTACTGCCATCTCATCCACGCACAGGTCAAGTACCGTGTTGCAACTAGAAACTACCTGGAAGCTTAATTAGTGGGCTGTGAAGAGGTCAGAAATGCAGAGAAAAGGGAAGCAAAAGTCAGTCCTGGGCAGGTCACAGAACTGCTTACTTGGAGCTTGGCTGGATCAAAGCATCTTTTGTCAGATGAGAATTTCTCAGCCTTATGGTAAGTTTATTGTGATGAAGCTAGGGTACTCGCCTGGCCGCACATGTCTGTGGAACAAGGTAAATAGCCCAATAGCAGGCAGTTGTTCGTGTATAATGTTTCTTCTGTGCCAAAATATGTTGCCTTTGTTTGATGTCATGTTCTGCTAATGAAAATGCGATTTCAGACTATGTTGCGAAAAAAATTCTGTAGCTGAAAATATTTATGATACTGTGAATTTTGATTTTCCTATCTTCACATATTGTGAAAATATCACAAAAGCTTTCTGAAAACGTCTGCTTAATCATTGCACCGTACACCATGTTTTTGCAAGAAATCTACAGGTCTTTGCATGTTTTGTCAAGGATGTCTTCCATATGTGTCTGTTAAGGCTACTGCTTGTGATCTTGCAGTGTAGCAATGTATCATTTTTGTGCATTTGTCTGGGCTACCCTTCTCTGGGTGTAGCTGCCTGGCTGAAACTATAATTGCTCACTTTAGCAGGTCTCTGCTGTATCTGTCCTTCATTAACCCTAACTGTGTTCTTGGTCTTACGTAAAAATCAACTTATTTTTACAAATTGGTCTCGGATTCATTCTTGAGTGTGTCTCTCATTTATTGCCTCAATGAGTACAGCAAATGCTTAGCACTACCCTTTGATAAGCCTAACTGCTCACCCACACTACCACAAAAAGAGCATTGGAGTTATCTGTTTTTACCTCTGTATACCATTTGGAGATTCTCTGGACTCTCTGCACAGTGGACTTCTTTTTAGTACACAGTATAGAGAACCAGCTTCCTACACGGATCACTGAAAGAATATCGATGGACAGAATATTGACCTACACAAATATCGACGATGGAATATCGAAGGTAAGTATATCGACACCCTATCTACAACATTGTAAGTACAAAAATATCGGAAAAAAAATATCGATGTTAAAAATATCGTCATTAAAAATATTGTTATTTTCTGTAAAATAAAGTAAATAATACCTATAAATAAAACAAACATATTTAATAATTTTTAAAATTAATAAAGAATACATATTTAATAATAAAACTTTACTTAAAAAGATACATACAATATATAATATATACTTACTTGATAAGAATTTTTAATAATTATTTTAATTACTTTTAAATTATTAAAAAATACTATACATTACAAATACATCTCCACACATGAAATAAAACATAAATAAAAATAAATAATTATATTTAATAAATTAAAAAAATTAAATATACTTTTAATATTTTTAAAGTTAATTAAATACATTATCTAAAAAAATACAAAAAATATTAAATACATAAATAAATAAAACTACTATTTAAAGTCCAAAAAAACTACAGTAATGAAAACATTGGATAGCATAAAACATAAAATTACTATTCCCACTCCAGAAAATTCAACAGTAGGGAAAGAGTTAAATAGCGTAGGGTAAAAATTACTATTCCCACCCCAGAGAGTGCAACAGTAGGAAAAACGTTGGATAGCGTAGGGGTAAAAAGTTACTATTCCCACTCCAATGAGTGCAACAGTAGGGAAAGCGTTGGATAGCGTTGGGGTAAAAATGACTATTCCCACTCCAGAGAGTGCAACAGTAGGGAAAGCGTTGGATAGCGTAGGGGTAAAAATTACTATTCCCACTCCAGTGAGTGCAACAGTAGGGAAAGCATTGGATAGCGTAGGGGTAAAAAGTACTATTCCCACTCCATAGAGTGCAACAGTAGGGAAAGCGTTGGATAGCGTAGGGGTAAACATGACTATTCCCACTCCATTGAGTGCAACAGTAGGGAAAGAGTTGGATAGCATAGGGGCAAAAATTACTATTCCCACTCCAATGAGTGCAACAGTAGGGAAAGAGTTGGATAGCGTAGGGGTAAAAATTACTATTCCCACTCCATAGAGTGCAACAGTAGGGAAAGCATTGGATAGCGTAGGGGTAAAAATTACTATTCCCACTCCATAGAGTGCAACAGTAGGGAAAGCACTGGATAGCGTAGGGGCAAAAATTACTATTCCCACTCCAGTGAGTGCAACAGTAGGGAAAGCGTTGGATAGCGTAGGGGCAAAAATTACTAATCCCACTCCAGAGAATGCAACAGTAGGGAAAGCTTTGGATAGCGTAGGAGTAAAAAAAACTATTCCCACTCCAGTGAGTGCAACAGTAGGGAAAGTAAATACTTCATATATGAATAAAATTAAATCAAATATTAATACCAATGACAAATTAATTAAAAGTAAATACCAATTTAATATAATATAATAATTAATCAATTAAAAAAACGAATAAAGATTCATTAATAAAATAATTACCTATTAATACAAATTAATTACCAATTACCAATTAATTAATTACCAATTGGGAAATAACTAGCAATTAATTCAAAATAAATACCAATAAATAAAATAAAAAATTTAATTAATTACAATTAAATTACTTCCCACCCTATTCCCCTATAAACCCACAACCCGCTACAGAAAATAAATTAATAAAATTAACATATTTATCAATTAAACAATTAATAAAAATTAATTACCAATTATAATTAAATTAATTACCAATTAAAAATTAATTAGCAATTAATTCAAGATAAATGCCAATAAATAAATTAAAACATTTAGTTAATTATAATTAAATTACTTCCCACTCTATTCCCCTATAAACCCACAACCCACTACAGTAAATAAAATAATAACATTAACATAATTATCAATTAATCAATTAATAAAATTTAATTACCAATTATATTTTTAATTAATTACCAATTAAAAATTCATTCAAAATAAATACCAATAAATAAATTAAAATATTTAATTAATTATAATTAAATTACTTCCCACCCTATTCCCCTTTAAACCCACAACCCGCTACAGAATTATATTACGCAAAAATTAAATACCATAAAATTAATTACTTAAAATAAATTATAAACTAAATATACACTTTTCACACACATACTAACATAAAAAACACTTTAAAAAATTCGATATTATAAAAAATCGATATTAACTTACTTACCTCAAATTCAATATTTTTGTTGACTATATTCTGTCCATTCGATATTTTGTCCATTCTATATTTTGAATTCGATATTACTGCAATTCAATTCGATATTTTTGTTGACTATATTCTGTCCATTTGATATTTTGTCCATTCTATATTTTATATTCGATATTACTGCAATTCTATATTTTTTACTCAATATTTTGAGTGTATACCTTCCTACACCATCCCAGGCACGATATTACAGTTTTGGTTTAATAAAATACCATCCAAGCCAACATGGAATGAATAAAACCAACCCCTGACTCATTTTGTTTGCTCTTTATTAGAGCTTGTCAGATAGGTATAGCTTTGTCCAAAAATAAGGAGCAACCAGTATAATTCAAAACAATTCCCTTTTGGGCTTAGGGTGGTGCATAAATTATGTAAAAAGCAGGATATTATGGATAGTTCCCAAGAGTTAGCTGGAAGCAGCTTCTTAATGTGGAATGCTCTTGAACACCACAGACAATACAAATCTGCTCACCTCAAGTGTCTGTTTCTCTAGCAGATGTTTTAAGCATAAGAGTAGCACAGCGCCATCCACGCTGAGCTACAAAGTAACAAAATTGGTTCTTAGAATTCACATCAGCTAAATGAACTGGATTACTAGCTCCACTTGAGGTTATTGTTAGAATAAATTAAATCAATACTTAAAAAACATGACTTTATACCCAAAGGAGACAATGTCTGAGAGGGCATGACAGCAGAGGCAAACCTTCAAAGCTTCCAAGGATGGTCTTGAATTAGAGTGTCAATTATGCACAGAGAACTTCTGTCTGCACTTGAAGCACAGCAAATGTTCTGTGAAATGTCATTGTGTGAGTTGTGGTTTATAAAGTCCACTACACATACATGGTGAAATCAATATTCTAATCAAATAATGTTGACCCAATTAACTGTTTCACCTACAGGGTGAAACAACTGTTTGTAGCTTACCTATCAGATTTACTCATTTGCAGGTCCTAATGAGCGGTCCATATTCATTACTACTTGATGAAGCCTAACAGCTCTGCTGAGAAAGCTAAAGGTATGTTCCTTCTGATTTAGAGAACCAGACGAGAATCTCCTGGCCCGAAGTACACCAGCAATGCAAGGGCCTTTGTTCACCATACTTCAACACGTTGTGGATATTAATCTACACCAAAAAAGAAAGGCCTAGCTAGAAAGTTTGAAAACGTTAACCCTTACCTAACTTCCAGATAGAAAAAAACAATTTTAAGATAAACCACACATTTTTAAGAGAACATTGTAGTGTATTGCATTGTTATTTTATATGCTGTTGCCCATACTCATTGCATAGCCTAAAAATGGCTTTTCCTGCTGCAATATTTTTATTGTGCATCATATCCCTGGTGAAGTCATGGAGTGTTCAGATCTGCATCGGGTACCTGGGCTCTCATTGGAGTTCTTGGTTGAAGGGGTCTTGTTTGTAATTTGGCCTATATGGGGCATGCTGCATGAGGTTTGTGGGATTTCAGGAAGTGGTGGATGCCTAATGCACTGAGTCTCACTGTTGCTGTGCATAAATATGAGTTTAACAAAGTGGGTGAGAATACAAACAGCTATGCATGCAACTGGTTGCCATGTTAAGGGTTCGCAGAATCACAGATAGGTGGGGAATTTAAATATTTCCATTTGAGTTTTAAAAAAGCTTTAACAAAGTATACTATTTAAAACAGTTGGTACAAACAATTGCTTAATACAATAAGCACAATGCCTAATTTAGGCTTTGTAAAAACAACGGGCCTGTTCCCAAACGTATTTGTTAGAATGTGACGTCATTCTCTGGAAGTGCACCTTAGTCAGTAGTCCCCAAATAGCAAACCTTCCCTCAAAGTGCAACCATATCACAGAGACTAACTCAGCTAAAACACTAAAGCCCTGATTACGAGTTTGGCAGTCCAACCACCTGAGAACCGCGCCCTCCAGTAGCTGACAGTGCTGGCGATCTATAGACTGCCAAATTACAAGTTGACCTCAGTGCCTGCAGGGTGGATACAGAGATCTTGCAGCAGTGGTTGAGTACTTTTTCCAAACATATCGATGACTGTGTATGCATTTCAACTTCATATGTGTCAGATGCACAAATATGCATGATACATTTGGAAATAACCATCTACCTATTACTGGAGTCCGGCCCATATGTGGCCAGTCCTAGCAATGGTTATATGGTCCGAAAAGGACTCACCTGTAGATTGTTGCAAACGGGGTCGTAATCCTCGAGGTGAAGATTATGCTGTGAACGGGGCACCTGAAGAAAGGGATCCACATTAGACTCTGCCTGAAGAACAAGAAAAGGGTGAGAAGGTGGTCGGACTGCAGCGGTCAGATCGGGAAAAAGGCAACTTGTAATACGGACATAGTGCAGCTCCCCTGTATCGCCCTATGGTGGCTGCCTTTCCCCGACCACGAACCTGGCGGTCGGAGGTCTGCTGGCGATCTCGGAGGTTCAGCCATAGTCTTCAGAAAGGCAATTCACACAACTCGTAATACGGCTGCCGGACTGCTGAGCTCTCCCTGGTCGGACTGCCACTGCCAGTACGGCGGTCCACGGACCACCAAACTTATAATAAAGCCCTATGTGAGGTCAAACTAACCACCTTTTACATCAACTCAAACATAGGTCAAATTACTCAGCCCTTGTATGCAGAACATTACCTGTGTTCAAGGTTGCGTTACCATTAAATAGTTGCCGTTTTTGTTTTGCCTCTCTCTCTGTGCACGAGCATGCATGCATGCATGCGTGTGTGTGTGTGTGTGCACATCAAGTAATAAAACAGTTCAATAGGAATATTTGTCCACTTCCCAGCACAAATAGAAACTTAGTTAAGTCTGTTTTTGATATTCTAGAAATATAGTGAGAATGTATCCCATGGCAGCTCCTCCGATAAGGTGGAGGAGTGTCGCCCCACTGCTTCAGTTGCAAGCTGAATGCAAAAAATAAAATTATAATAACTTGTAATACGGACATAGTGCAGCTCCCCTGTATCGCCCTATGGTGGCTGCCTTTCCCCGACCACGAACCTGGCGGTCGGAGGTCTGCTGGCGATCTCGGAGGTTCAGCCATAGTCTTCAGAAAGGCAATTCACACAACTCGTAATACGGCTGCCGGACTGCTGAGCTCTCCACGGTCGGACTGCCACTGCCAGTACGGCGGTCCACGGACCACCAAACTTATAATAAAGCCCTATGTGAGGTCAAACTAACCACCTTTTACATCAACTCAAACATAGGTCAAATTACTCAGCCCTTGTATGCAGAACATTACCTGTGTTCAAGGTTGCGTTACCATTAAATAGTTGCCGTTTTTGTTTTGCCTCTCTCTCTCTGCACGAGCATGCATGCATGCATGCGTGTGTGTGTGTGCACATCAAGTAATAAAACAGTTCAATAGGAATATTTGTCCACTTCCCAGCACAAATAGAAACTTAGTTAAGTCTGTTTTTGATATTCTAGAATTATAGTGAGAATGTATCCCATGGCAGCTCCTCCGATAAGGTGGAGGAGTGTCGCCCCACTGCTTCAGTTGCAAGCTGAATTCAAAAAATAAAATTATAATAACGTTCGTTATTATCATTTTGTTTTTTGCATTCAGCTGAAGCCAGGCAAGTGGGGATGGGATTCATGCACGTCACAGCGGGAGGAGTGTTGGCAGTACCTAAAGTGCGCATGACTCTTTGGCTGGCCGTCTCGTGCAGGCCAAAGCATCATGGGCACTTTGCATGTTCTACACGCAGACTGTATTACAGCCTGCATGGAGAACATGCACAGCCTTCCAGCCCCTGTCTGAGTGCCGAACCTTAGCAGCATTAAACCAGAAAAGTGGCTTACCGCCACATTGTAAATACGGTGCAGGGTATACCATCACTGGAGCGTCAAAAAAAAGTGACACTCCGGTGGCGCTAGGGGCTTGTACATATGCCCCTAAGAGTTAGTGAAACTCACCAGTACATGGATGTTTAAACCACCAGGACAAGTCAGTAGTAGTTTAGACTTCAATTTTCACGCAAGGCAATCACATGGTAGCAGGCCACAGCTCAGTTACCACAGTACAGGGCATATTCTCAAGGAGTTATCGTGGAGTTATTGGCACTTTATCGCAGCCAAAGTCACGATAAATTTATCGCCCCATTCACAAGCCGTTGCAAACAGCGCATAACACAAGTTTTCCGGCTATAGCATCCTCAAAAAACGTCGCCAAGGAGTAAAAAGCTGCAACAACACCACACCTCAACAATCTCAACGACCAGCTAGATAGGTGATAAGATCACAAAACATGCAATAAGGCGCATTAGCAGCAGGAAATTAACACCTGCTCTGACCAGGTGCTGACTCGTTTGGGTACCCTTGTTGCTTTAAACACAACGGACCACAACCTGCAGCATAAAGGGAGACCAGCCCAGAGCCACACCTGAAGAACAACAGATGCCATGGAGTTACTCAGCATGCACCTCAGAGACCCAACAGGGCCACAACACCCAACGCAACCACCCCCAGGACCTCCATCCCCCCCCCCCCCGGACCCCCATTGCCCCCCCCGACCACCACAGAGGCAGCACAGACAAAGACAACAGACCTTCAGAAAACGCACCAGCCTCACAGACCTAACACCAGAGTATGTCATTGCCCACTACAGGATCAAAAGTCCAACCATTCTCCGCATCCTGAAACTCATTGCCCATGGGCTGACGGTACCAACACAACGGACAACCAACATCCCTCCTCAGACAAAGCTGCTGGCTGTGCTGCACCTGTTGGCCTCTGGGACCTTCCAACCAATAACCGCCAGAGTCGGAGGAGTCTCACAGCCAGCCCTATCCAAGTTCCTCAAACCTATCCTGGATGCCATCATCAGCTTGGTACCCCAGTACCTATACTTCCCACACACTGCGCAGGAACAGCTAGACACCAAACAAGGCTTCTACGCCAAAGCTGGATTCCTGCATGTGTTGGGGGCAATTGGCTGCACACGTGTCCTACTCGTGCTTCCTGCCGACACTGCACACAATTACCGTAACAGAAAGCACATGCATTCCATCAATGCGCAGGCAAGAGTGGACCACTGGGGACTCTTCACCAATGTCCTCGACAACTACCCAGGCAGTGCTTATGACTCATACATCTTCCAACAGTCCATCATCAACCGGCGCTTTCAGGATGGCACCTTCAGAAATGCAGTGCTTGTTGGTAAGTACCAAATGAACACACCGCACACCTCCAATCCACAATCATGCAACTCACAACTCTGGCAATACACACGTTACAAACCCACATACAACATGCCAAACAACATGCCCACCCACCAGACACTACATCACAACTTACTGTGGGAACCTGGGCTAGCCATGTACATGAGCCACACACCATGTGGAGGTAGGTGGGAACCAGGCATGTGCGAAGGAGGCAAGTGACCCATGAATGAGAATGCACATATTGCCAAGTGTGGCGGGGATGTGCTGGAGGGACTGCAGTATGCAGACCACAGATATATCCATGTCGACATATAATGCTGGTGTTGGTAGTGTTTTGGACAGTGGACGCAACCATGTCACCCCAGCTAGTGGGGAATATCACAGAAATATAGCTTGTTACATCCCCCTGTAAGCGTGTGTGGAGTGGGCTTATCCGGCCTACGCCAGGCTAGCCTAGGGATGTGAATACAAAGCACGTAGCCCTGGGCATGGTTCTCTTCCAGAATAGCCAACGTGTCTGCAAGGGTGGCGCCTCTCTCTCCACCACAAGGCCGATGCTGTGTGTGGCGGTGCCTGCGATCCTGTGCGCCTGCTGCAGCCCGGGCCGCTGCTCCCGGAACCAGTCTTGTCTGCCCCTGCGCATTCAGGCCTCACTGCTCACCTGTTACCACCGGCGTGTCTCCAAGAGTGCTCACCACATGTCTGTGCTAGCTCCACGCCTGAGGCACGCGACCCTGGCAGCCTCCTCAGACCATCACGGCCTCCGCGAGCAAGGCCCGCAGTACTCCTTTCCCATTGACGCACTCCACCGGCATACACAGCGGACAAGTAGGTCACACATTTGGAACTGAGTCTTGACTACACTATGGCAGAGAACATGTTCATGGTATCATTTAAATCCCTATACTTCTTTCGATGTGTTGCCACCAACTCTGTGCATAACATTCGGACCACATGTGTCTGTGGGCCCTTGCGAACTTCTGCCTTAAGCCGACACACGGGTCCAGCAGGCCTCAGACAAATCTAATACAGTCCGTCGCAAGGTGCACATGCGCTCAGCTACGATGCCTCCACCTCCATCAACCAGGAATCTTCTCCACACGCCATTCCAACGCTGTATGCTAGAGATCCAGGAGGAGCTGGCTCACAGCGGTTGTTCGACGCTGACCGCTGTCTCCTGCCCACACTGTGGTGGAATAGGACACACAATTGGAACTGAGTCTTGATTTGTATATTGCAGAGTTAATATCATTGTACAGGCCTTATTGCAGACAGCATCCCCTTCCAGCTCTGGTGCCACTGACTCTGAGCCACAGGAGTCATGGGCACTCTCCTGTTGAACCTTGTTGGTGTCTGAGTCTATGGCCATGGAGTTGTCTTCATCATGTAGCTGATACTGACATGGTGGGAAAAGGAGACTGTAGCATTCATCTCCTCCATATTGCCTGTTTTTGATTGCTTCTGCCCACTGAATCATGCCCTGGATGGACACCTTTCACTGTCCCCGTACCACTCCGCAACATTCTCCTTGGACATCAACGAGGACCCACTCAGCACTCGTGGCCCTATCTTAGTGCACCACAAGTCAGCGTCCCTTGTGGGTGTGCCTGTGCCGGCCGCAGTGCATCCAGGGCCACTAACTCCGTGCAGCTCAAGTCATGGACCCTTGCTGCTTGTACTTTGAACTTCTGATTGTCTGATCACTGTTGTAGTTGTTGCCAGCACCAACCAACCCCTGAGGGGTTGCTTACACTACCAAACACCCATTCAGCACAGGCCTCACTGGACGTGTGACCCTGGCAATAAAAGGTGCCGGGTGCACATGCCCGTAGCCAGTTCCACAAATTATCTCATTGTGTCCGTGTGGTCATAATATATGCATGAGGGCACCGGGCCATACCACACACATTGTGCTGTGTGCAGTGTGTGCAACCTTTTCACCTCAGGCAGTGGTGCAGACCTGGGACTTGTGGCTGTGTTGGTCCCCCCTGTGAGCGTAAGTGAGTGGACAGGCGTACGGCAGTCCGGGGTAGGGGTGTGTACATATATCACGTGGCTCTGGGCGTGGTTGAGTTTGGGCCTTGACAAGAAGGTAACTGATGCGTGTGTCTCTGGTGTGGTATCTGCGCCACCCATCACTCATTGTGCAATGTTGCTATGTAGCATGCCCATGGAGTGCGGCCTCTGCCGAGGGGTACATGAAGATGAGCAAGCCCGCCCGGGGTCCGGGATCATATATGCCAACTGTTGTGTGTGTCGCTATTCCCACAGCATAAGCCAAAGGTCGACCCTCATCCGCAGGGCGAGTACCCCAAGGCATGTACTCTACATCTGTGTCTGCCCCGTCCTTACCATCAGCCTACACACACGTGGCTGCCCACCTTCAACGCACAACATCACAGTGTCTTTGTCAGACTAGTGGACATGCGCAGACGGGCATGAGAATGGTGTGCTGTAGGGATGCAAGTGATGCAACCGCGCTGCGCACACTGGTGAATAGGCTCGGAGGGGGGAGGAGCAGCACTGACGCTACGTAATACACATTGATGCTGCTCATTTGCTACAAGCAGTACATGTCAAATAGGAATCACTAAGTCCCACATATCACACACCAATGAACCAGAGAGCCTGCCAACACATCATGCAGAACCAACTGTTGACTTCTGTCTCTCTGCACTGTCTTAGGTGACCAAGGATATTCACTCTGCGCTTGGATGATGACACCCCTCCAAGCCCAAACACACAGCCCCAGAGGCAGTACACTGCAGGCCACAAACGCACCAGGGGCATCGTGGAACGCACATTTGGCGTGTTGAAGTCACTTTTCAGGTGCCTGGATGTCACAGGATGAAGGCTCCTGTACAGCCCGTACATCGTGTGCAAGATGATCGTTGCATGTTGTGTGTTGCACAACATATGTGTACGCAGCAAAGTACCATGGAAACCAGTTCCAGAGGCACCGGACAATGATGATGAAGATGACGCAGGTGGACCACGCCCCACTTCAGCCGCTGCAGGAATAGCCCGCAGGGACAAAATCATTGCCAATTTCTTCAGATGAGCACATCACATTGTGACAGTCCTTGGCAATCATGGGACATTACAGAATAACCACAGGCACAGCATGTGCAAATTAATGCATTCCAAAATTACAGTCCCTAAGTGCATGTCACTCATCTGTACAGGCACATCACTCAGACAGGTGTGAGTGCAACATGTGTTGACGATTTTATGAGGCGTTCATGGATGGTGGCTGTGTCACTGCATTGCAGGGAGGCTGTTTGGGGTGTCACGTTTTCAAACTGCCAGTCCTGTTTGTCACAGTGAGTAGGGTATCCCACTCTTTGGCGTTTCACATGTGTCCAAGGTCATTCCATTTTGGATGCCATTTGTGACCTACAGGTGACAACAGGGCTCCTTTTGGGGTAAGTTATGTACCACAATGAGGCAGGGATGCCCCCTGTAACTTAAGTCCCACAACATGGGCAACATGTACGTAAGCGGGAGTCACTGCATCTACATTGATCCGCACTGTCATGATAGATTGATCATGGCAATGACATGTCTGTGTGCAGGTGGGGTTGCTTGTCCCTCTGCAATGTGAAAGGGAGTTGCCGTTTCACTGTGTGTTTCATGCATGTGTCTGCATTGGCGTGGTTTGAATGCAGACTGCATGTCAATGTACATTGCGACTGTAAGGGGATGCCTATGTGATGTGGGACAATAATCATTTGTTGTACGTCACAGATGTGGGGTTGTGCTCATACATTGTCATCTCACTGTTTTTGTACTCTGCTTTTATGGTGGATTTTCTCGCATGGCGCGTGGGAATTGCAGCCCTGTTGCTGGTTTTCGCTGTTTTTTGTATCGCTATTGGCCTCATCACAGTTGTTTTTTGTTCGTGTTTGGCATTTTTACGGTGTCTCGTTGACTTTATCCCGGACATTTGACGTGTTATCATGGGACTATCGCATGGTGCCACAAGCTTGGGAATACCACGTTAACACTGAGTTATTTTCCAGTGAGAGACTGCAATATGGAGAGATGCGTTAAGCTGAATTTGCGGTAGTTATCACACGTTCTTGAGAATATCCCCCTACAATGTTTCCTCATCCTTCCTTACCACTGTCATGAAGAGTTTGCAGGTTCCACCTTAGTGAAAAATGCTGCAGCCGCATTGCCAAAAAGGGGTTGTTCAAAATGTAAGAAAAGAACACATGAAGGAAACCAGAATAAGTACTGAATGATGAAATTGTTTAAATAGGAGTATTTAAAATGTATTTTATTAATACAAGTTAGAGGAATCCTTCACACGGTACAAGTAAAATGAGCAAATTGTCCTCAAAGTTAGGGACTGCACCACACTCCTTGTTCGGAATCTACAATATTTTGCAAAAGAGTATTTTAGCCTTAGTTTGTGGGCAAACTGGTTGCAGCTGGAAGGTTAAAGCTGCAATCCCAATGTGTTCATCCTTGCTCCAGTCTAGAGGGTGCAGTGATGATTTGTAGTAGTTATTAATTAATTCATTTATTTATTTAAACATGCATACATTCAGCACAGTCTCACTCCTAGACATCTTGGCGCTAGGAATTATGGGGTCACAAGAGAAACAGTAAACACGGTTTTTTCTTGTTGTTCTGTAAAAAAAAAACAGGTTTAATTTGTTGCCACTACTTGAGCCACAAGATAATAGATACCCAGGACCAGTGCAGCAATTCACGTCTTATGCTGCTCATGTAAATGATGGAGTATAAAAAGCGCATGACCCCAGGCGCAGAGATGCTCCCCTACGAAGTGCTTTTGATGCAGGAAATGGGAAACGCATTTACCTTACAAGAAAGTATCGTCTATAAATCTCAAATTGGGATTATTTCCTTTTCAAAGATTCTTTCATTATTTTTAAGCATGCGACTCATCAAAGTGGAACTATTAAGCCTTGTTTCTGATGTCAAGGCGCACAATCTCCCCTAAGCGAAAGAGAAATCAAAGACTTGCGGCCTTCCAGTCGTCTTACAGCCTTAACCTAAACACACTAGCCGCTGCCTCCCCGGCACACCTGGCACTCCCCGCAAGGGCTCGGTACTTAACAAAATTGAGACTTCAAATGAGCTTTCGCCTAACAAGCTATAATTTTTCTTCCCAGAAAAAAAAATGGCAGATAAAAAATCATCAAGAGTCAGCATGGCCGACCACTCGGCGAATCGGCCACGAGGATTTCAAGAACATCTTCAAGATATCACAGGACAAAGGCTTTATTGCAGATAATGACTGCTTACCTGTACCGCCAACCCATAACAAGCTCCCCTGGGCAATTTGAGCTGGCGATTATGAGGAGAGATGATTAGATTAATTAACTATCCAGGTCTCCCACAGCCCCTGGCCATTGCCCTCCAGGCCAATTATCTATGGCTAGCCACCAAAGACTATGGAGCAGCACTAGAGTGCCTTCATGGAGACATACTATGATACTGTCCTTCATTGACATCAGTGCTAGGTAAGGGGCATGATTGTAAGTGGTCATTTATCCTCTAGAATGACCCTTCCTCCTGTCAGCTCCAGATCAAGCCTTTCAGTTTTACAGACACACGACAACATTTGCAAGCAACCCAGGCACAAACCAAGGTAGAGAGGCAATGAATGAAAATGTTTTGCAAAAAAAAGAAACAGACTTCAAAAAGTGATTGCTCACAGTATCAGACAGTTATGCACAATTTTGGAAAATGTTACATGTTATATGCTACTGTAAAAAAAGAGAACATTGGTTTGCAGAGACGTTTTAAGGCATGGGCAACGTGGGCTCTGGCCCAGGGCCCCAGCCTTTCAGGGGGCCACCTGATACAGCCGGCTCTTGCCCTGTTGACCTTGAATAATTCTTAACAGATTATTTTAAATATCTTATCCTTTAATGCATTTTGAATGTGAGTGATGGGCTAGAGTCTATTACAGACATTTTGCAAAGAAATGTGTTTAAGTTTCATGCAACATACATAAAAAGTTTCTTTTACATCAAAATAGGACCTCACATATGAGAAATAGGAGGGTGTCACATAGATTATTTGCAGTAATATTAGTGAGTTGCTGCTATTTTACAATATTGAAAACACACATCACTATCACTCAATATTAGATGTAAACACACCTAGAATTTATACAACTGTGCCTGTGCACTACCAGTGACCTGGCAAAAGAGGGCATGAAAGAGCTGAAACTCGATCATAATTACAAAACTGTTCTGAAGAAGGCACCCCAAAATCCTTAAGATGTCCCTGATAGGTCGAGGTATCAATTTGTGTTTTTAATGATTGAAAAGAAAGCCTCTTATCACATCAAAGCACTAAAAAAACAACTGAATCTAGGACACCACCCATTGTTAGTGAAAACTATACTAAGTTGCAAGATGCAGGTGTTGTACAGTATATCCACAATATGTTAATAGAATCTGAAATGGTGTTGGTGGTGGCTTCAGGGCTTTATGAGGGAGCAGCTCAGGGTAATTTCACTGGCGGTTACAACTCAGGACATTTTCTAAGTGGTATATTGTCTAACTTTTTAGAAACATTTGTGCTGTTGGGCATTGTCCTTTCTCCAGGTACTTTGTGGATGTCAGTTTATCCTTTAGTCCCTATGAAAATTCTGCATTGTCTTGTCTATATCAAATTACCTAACTATAACTAATTAGTTACTATCATTATACTAATATCAAATACTGGGAAGGGAGATTTATTAATTGTCTCACCATCTATAACTTATAGCATGTATTTAGAACATCCAGGGGTTTAGTCAGAGTTACAGGATGTGCCTGATTCCTTACGAGTTCGATTCAGTCAGATGAATAAGTCATTTGAAATTAAAGGGCAAAATAGTGAGCTTTGTTGAACTTCCTGGGTCAGAAGTATCCAAAGTTGGTCCAGGACAGAAGCATTCATGCCACTTATACATCATATGCAAAAAGAACAATTGATGGACGGAATGCTGAACAATGTAAAACATTTACCCGTAGTAGAGAGATATGGGCCTAAATCCGTCGTTTTTTCCCACCATGCCATTCAAGTTTTAGCCCAGCCATATGCAAATCAGTCTTGACCTGCTCCCATGTGAACAGTCCAGCCCGAACTGCCAGGCCAGGCCCTCTCTGGACCGGAAACAATGATATCACTGAGTGTTTGATTTGATTAATTTTACTTTAAACCCTGATGATGAGTTGACCAGTTTTATTACACACAGAGGGAAATGAGAATGTGCTGCATGCATTATTCACCGAGCCAAGGGGTCCATTAGGATGGCGGACGGACAAAGTCCGTCCGCCATCCTGTCAGGGGGCGTTACCGTCCGCCACAAGGGCGGAGGAACCGTGGCCCCAATTAGGATGCACCCACCACAGTGGCGGGTGCATCCCGTATTTTTCACATTGCGGCAGACGGTGCTTGAAGCACCGGCTGCCGCAATGTGAAAAATGCTTGTTGTGCGTTTCACAGCACAACATGACAGGCACTGCGCAGTGCCTACCATGGTGACAGGCACCGCACGGTGCCTGCCATGTTGTGCTGTGAAACGCAGGGGGGTAGCATAGGTACACCCCATGTGCACCCCCCACCCCCCCTTCACCCGGGGGGCCCGCAATGGGCCCCCAAAACGGAACCGTATGCCTTTTCGTGGTGGCATTGCCGCCATGGAAAGGCATTCCTCCCAGGCCATCCTAATACGGCTGGCGGTGTCTGATAGCCACCCTATTAGGTCTTTTCTGCTGCAAAAAGAGGCGGACGGTCTTCCCCTCCGCCACGGTCCCCCCCCGCCATTGTAATATGGCGGGGGAAGAAAGGTCACGGACGGGCAAGGATGGAGTACGGATCGCCACCGCCTGCTTGGTGGTGGTGATCCATCCGCCATCCTAATGGACCCCTAAGATGGTTGTCCCAAGAGGACCCATTTGAAACATACTTATCTTGCTGTGATCAAGGGATCACGTGATGCGAAGGGGAACTGTTTTAAATGTTAGTTTTTGTTAATGGCAACCCACATGATCAAGGCTGCAAAGTCAGCTGATATGTGTTGTCTCCCTGATGCTCCAAACTGCTACCAGATAAATGGATTGAGAGCAATTCCTGGAGTGAGTGTGTCTACTTTGGAGCTGTGAGTGGATATTATTTTATATGGGAACGTGGACTGGGAAGCCCATTTATCCTGCGCATCTGCTGAAGTGTGGATGCTTCTCTGTAAATTGCCACCTTGTGTGAAAAATGATATATAGGCCCAGTAGAAGCCACCAGTCGAAACACATCAGTTGTAAATTTTTATGACATTTAGCACCTATTTAAATGTGTGAACTGGCATTTCACGGGGAAAAAAAGAATGTGCTGGATTCCTGTGTGAAAAAGTGCTGTACTGCTGTGACGGAGGTCTGGAAAGTTGACCGGGCGTAAAGGAAAAAGGATATATATACTAAGGCCAGGAAAAGGCACAGAGAACAGGTTTTTTTCAAGAAAGGAAAGACACAAAAACACCTCATGAGTAACTCACAGTTTAGATTAATAACATCATACAATAGACAACACGCTGTACCAGAGTATCCTTTCTTAGTGATGCCTAATAACATAAGCTCAGATGTGAGTTTTGTTTGAATCCTCAAAGTTTGCTCCAGGAATTTTTCTATGGCCCTCTTCAGAGGATCAAAAGCCGGGCAAGAAGCAAACATATGAACTATACCTGTATCGGAGCTGAAGCAAACATATGAACTATATCTGCATCGGAGCTGCGGCAGCGGGGACATAAGATCCCATCAGTGCCACACCATTGAGCCATTTTGGCTGGCGTGTAGTATAATGAGAAGATCATTTTACAGTGTTACGCTTGAAGACCTAGAACCCTCAATACGGTGTGGCCAAGCTTAAGTGAGACCATAAATTCGTCCCCTTCAATATTGAGCTTCTGCTGCCATTTCTCACAATACTTATCTAGATCGTCAACCAATAGTAGCCTCAGCCCACCGTAAATCTGGGTGATAAGACAACCATCTGGATCTCTTATTGCTTCCATAACCAAGGGCCAGATGTAGGTAACCAAATACCAGTCGGTAATGGCCGAAAATACCCACTTTCGACCGTTACGACCGGTATTTGGTGTTTGAGATGTAGGGGCCACAAAATCGTACGATTCGGTAATATTACCGAATCGGTAAATTTACCGAATCAGAAAATCTACCAAATCGGAAATTTTACCGAATCGGAAAATATACCGAATCGGTAAAATTACAGAATCGATAAAATTACCGATTCGGTAAATAAGAAATGGTAAAAATGGCTATTGAGATGTAGGTAACCTCTAAAATATCGAATTTACATGAAATTCGGTATTTAAGAGTCTGTATTTACCATGGATTCAAATCAGGTAGTAACCAGGTGCAGGCTATAAAACAGTGCAACAGATACAACAGTGCACACAAATCTACCAGGAACATTGTGGAGCGCACCTTTGGGCTCTGGAAAAGCAGGTTCCGCTGTCTCCACAAAAGTGAAGGGGCACGCCAGTATATACCAGTGACCTGCTGCAAGATGATTGCAACCTGTGCAATGTTGCACAACCTTGCCATGAAGAAGGGCACCGAGGTGGAATTATCTGACTATGAGGACCATAATGACGAACAAGCACTGCCTGAACCCAACGCTGCTGGAGTAGCAACACCAACAGATGGCAGACACAGATGGGAAGAGATCACACGCAACTACTTTTAAGTAAGTAAAGAAACACAGACAGGTGGAGTATGCACCAAAAGTAGTTTAATATTTGTCACTACGCAGGTGGTCAAAAGCACAAAGGTGCAACACAAACGTCATCCAGGCAATAATGGTAGTCCTGTGTTACTTCCCCATTTACTGAACAAGTCGTTTACGCCCACACCTACCAGTGCCAGATGTAAGTGGCTGGCTCTCTTCACTCTGCGTTTGGGCTGCTGGCTCACCATGGCGCCTGCCGCTCCTCCGTGTCTCCACAACAAGGGGGCTTGCCATGCTGCTTCTACTGGTGCTTTCTTCACTTTCTTGTGGATCCAGAGCAGCAGTTTGTGCTGTCTGAGAATTAATCAGCACCTCTACTGCACTTGTCAAACTAGCAATGCCCCTAGACACCTCATTCTTGTTGTGTGTGAGTCCATCCTGCATGTTAATGCTTCTTCTGCATAGCAGGGAAGTGGCTGTGGCCAGGCGGTTAATAGCTCTATTTTGTTGCTGTGCACACTGCCTCTCCTTGTGCCTAGCTGCCATGTCCTGGTCCAGTTTGGTGCACAGAAGCTGCACCAATTGTGTCATCTCTTTGTTCACATCTACCAGTTCTCTAATGCCCTTTCCTATTCCTTCCATATGTGTGTTTAGGTTCCTCATCTGGCATTGCACAGACAGGATGGCCTTCCCCTGCATCCTCTGTATTTTGACCATGCTCCCCTCAAGGCCACGGAAGACACTGGAACCCTCAACATGTGCTGGTACAATGCTTTCTCTGCACCTGTGGCGTCTGGTAGCTGTACGGGCAACCTCTGCAGTGGACTGCTGTGTTGCAGGGCTACCTTCACCTTCCATGGTTTGTGTGTCATCCCCCTCCATGTCACCTGCTGATGACTCCATTTGAACTAGTGGGGCGATTACATGCCTCATGCTCTTTTGTGTCAGAGGCAGTGATGCAGGCAGTTCAGGTGAGGACATTAGCAGAGGGGATCCTGAACGTTCTTGGGACGCATGCAGTTGTGGAGCCATTTCTGTGTCTTGGGATGGTGGGTGTGTAGTTGGTGCACCTGTGTCCTCTGTGACATTCCCTGCACTTGGTCCTGGATCCTGGCTGTCCTCCCTCTCTGGTGCTGTGCCTTCCGTCTCCATGGTGTGCTTGCGAGATGCCTCGCCTGTGGGCATATAAACGAACATTAGCTCAGTATTACTGCCTCACAACCACTACAATTACATTTTTCGCACTGAGACACTTTACAATATCGCCTGCGCTTCATTCCGTCTTTTTGCTTGCTGTGCTGAATGACATAGTCTTTCATTTATTGACTACATGTCCCATGATGCATTGCTCCTGTATAGTGCAACCTCTACTGGACTGGGGTTAATTATGCCACATGGGGAAAAAGGAAGGCTGATGGGGTGGGGTAGATTGCTGTGCATGCATCTTACCTTTTTTCTTGCAGCTCTGGCTGAGCTGTCTGCATCTCCCAGTCCACAGATGCTCTCAGGTTCAATGGTGGACCCCACCAGCTCCACCAGGTCAGTCGGGGGGGGGTGCACGGTTCTTCCCTCCTCCAGTTTTGTTTGCCTGTTTGTGGATGTCAGAGAGTTTTTTCTTGGTGAGGCTCCTGAGGTCATACCACCTCTTCTTCAGGTCCTCTATGTCCCTTGGAGTCACTCCAACAGCATTAACCTTTGTTTGAATGTGCAGCCAAATCTTTCTCTTGGCAGATTCAGGCACAGTCAGGGACAGCTTGCCAAAGAAATTCTGGTATTCCTTCACCACCTCCTCCACAAGGACCTGTAGCTCCATGGAGCTGAATTTTTGTTTCCTCATCTTCTCTGGTTGCTCCTTTTCACTGCTGCTTGCCATTTTCACAAATTAAAAGTACAAAACTCTTTCTGTGGCTGCTGCACTCAGCTCAGCTCCAACTGCCTCTCCAGAACCTTCTAATTACTTGCAGCTGCCTGTGTAGCCACTTCCAGGTAGGGCGAGGGAGGGTGGTAGCACCTGATTGGCTGCCTGATTCAGTTTCAGTTTTACTTGCTTTCCAATTCGGTATTTACTGAATCGGTATTTACCGAATCGGTATTTCCCATTCATTCCTATGGGCCTTTTGGCCCATAGGAATGAATAGGAATTACCGATTCGGTAAATACCGATTCAGTAAATACCGAATTTCAGATATCGAATTTTATCGAATCTGTAAAAAATACCGATTTTTTATCTACATAGCATTTACCGATTCTAAAATACTGAATCGGTAAAATTAGGTATTTTAGAGTCGGTAAATTACATTTACCTACATCGGGCCCCAAATCTTTAGAGAAGGCTCACCCCCTTGCTTCTTTGCGATGGAACTGCGTACTTAAAGATATTTTTTAAAGTCCCTGCGGTTGAGGTTAAAAATAGATTGAGCCTTTTCAAATGAAATTATACGGTTTCAGTCATGCAGATCCCCCATCTTCTTCACCCCCAGTGCATCCCAGCGCGACATAACCCCATCATGGAATACCTCCGAGAGTGATTGATTTCTTAACAGAGAAGTGTAATAGTTCACCCTATCTAGTCCCAACTTTTTCCTGACACTAGTCCACACTGCTGCTGCTGCACCCAGGTTCTTGAATCTTACCTTTTTGTAGTAGCTTGCCTCACTGCATCTCAAAACCCATTTAGGGGCCTCTCTCTCTAATAGCAGTTTGTTACATCTGGAGGAGCATCTCTTCTCCATCGGTCCGCAATCTTCCCCCCAACAATCCTCAAAAGTATTGGACTACTGCAGCCCAGTAATACATTTTTAGGTCTGGGACCGCCCAGCCTCCCTTTTCCTTGGAAGGTACATATATCTGAGGGCTCTTCTAGTCTTTCCTTGCCCCCAAACAAATCTGTCAATAATTTTTTCGATTTCCTTAAACTAGTTGCTCTCAAACGCTAGGGGTATCGTTCCAAATAGATTTTTAAAAAATCAAAGACGTATCATTTTAATAATGTTACATCGTCCCACGATCGAAAGATGAAAATTGTTAAACCTTTCCAAATCTTTCCTACTCGTTTGGATCACCGGGGACACATTTTCTTTCACAACGGTGTCCAGTTCTGATGTTATAGTGAGCCCAAGATAAGTTGCACATTCAGTTGCTGTGGACCCAACAAAGAAATTCTGTTTTTGATTACTATTTGCATCTTTTCCCAATTTAGCAGATAGCCAAAAATCAGACCAAAGCATTCAGCCTTGTGCTCTATTTCCGGTAAGGCTTCGAGCTGGTTTGCAGCTGTTATTGCCAAGTCGACCGCATACCCTAGAATAATGATTTCAAATCCGTTCAGTCAGATAGGGTGGATCCCCATGTTAGCCTCAATTTTCCTGATTAGGAGATCTATATAGAATGCAAATAGTAGGGGAGAGCACAGAAAACCCTGTCTTGTCCCCCTTGTGATGAGAATAGGTCCGCTCTGTCAGCCCATCAAGCTGAGACGGGCCCATGGGATTCGAGTACGGCCCATAGAAAGTCCCATGAAACCTTATAGAACCCCTTCTCGGTGTCAAGAAGGATGAGTGCCATAGGCTCTCCAGTGACTGCAGTACCATCAAACAGGGTTATAACTCTATGAATATGTTTATGGGGGAGGCATTGAAAAATGACTGTATAGATGTATAATTATTTTGTATTTGCTCAAGTCACACTGCAGTCAATAATAAAGTGTGATTAAAAAAAAACTCTACGAATATGTTCAGCCGTACCTCTATCAGGGATAAAACCTTGCTGAAGGGGTGAAATTACCTTTCCTATAATAGTGCTGAAACAATTAGCTAAGATTTTTGAAATGATCTTTGTATCGCTGTTCATAAGGCTAATGGATATATAAGATCCAACCTCATTTGGGGGCTTCCCTTTCTTTAAGAAAATAACATTATTGGCTTCTGCCCATGACTCCGGGGGGCTTCCCCTTTCTGTGCCTGATGCATTACATTTCTTAAGTCATCCCCCAATATCGGCAGAAAGACTTTATAAAATTCAAATGGGATCTGATCATGGCCGATTGTCTTGCTGGATGGGAGTTCCTTGAGGGCTCTTTGGGTTTCCTGATCTGTGAATGTAAACTCTAGAGCCTCAGAATCTGCCTGTGAAAATGTCTCAGCAGTGAGTGATTCTAGATATTCCTTTATACATTGTGGTTCCTTATGTCCCTCTACCCCATAGTATCTTTGAAATACCATGTGTATTTCCCTGATCCCAGTCACTGATTCACATTTTGATTTTGTACCTCTAAAATCTCCCCCCAGCAGTTTTCTGTCTTGTCCTAGTGGCCAGTATGTGCCCAACTTGCTCGCTATATTTGTGACAGGTTTGCAGCCAGGCCAGATATTTCTCTGCTGCTCTTATTGCCATAATTTCTCCTGCCACTGCTTTTACTAGCACCAATTTTTGGAGAATCCCTTCTGAGCTTAAACAGTGAGCAACAGCCCTGACCAATTCTTCTTCTGTGTCTAACATTGTACTATACATGGTGTTTAAGCGCTGTCTAACTTCTTTAATACGGTTCAGAGAGAAGCTCAAGGTTTCCCCTCTAACCCCTGCCTTGAGAGCATCCCACACCATTCCCCACCTAGCCCTGCCCCTATTTACCTCCAGAAATTCCCCAAGCCATTTGGTGAACATAGTGACGGTCTTGAAGCAGGGCCCTCTCAAATGTTCAAGTGCGTTCCGGCGCATCTACCACTATATTTGTCATCTCCGAGACCATGTGGTTGTGGTCAGACATAGCCCGGGGAAATTTCTTAATGGTGCAAGTAGTAAGGAGGCGATGTGAGACCAGAAAATAATACAGTGGTGCTACAGCTCTATGTGGTGCAGAAAAGTATGTGCTACCCCCTCCTGTGTTTTAAGTTGTGCCCAGGCATCAGTGAGCTCGTTATGTTGCATCATTTAAATAAGGGCCCGATGTAATTTCTTTTTTCAGCTTGGATAGTAACCCGGGTTCCCCGTCTTTAGCCTCCCATGTCGTTTATGTCTAAATTGCCACACACAATCATGGGTTGTGGCCATTTGACCAACTCGGAGTTAAGGAACTCAAAAACTTCCGCATCTTCACCGTTGATCCATAGATTGTACATAGCGTGAAACTAAACCCCTGGTATTGCCATTCCACAATTGCCAAGCAGCCTAGTCTATCAGCTGAGCAGTTTTTAAATAGAATGCCTCCCTTCTGAGCCAGTACAGCCACCCTACGAGTTCTAGTCCCCTGTGTAGTACATGCTATCAGTTGAAGCCTCAGCTGCTCTAAGAGATTTGTCCTTGTCCCCTCAATATGTGTTTCCTGTATGCAGACGATGTATGCATGCAGCATCCGAATCTGCTCTTTAATCATTTTGCCGGATCATTCAGCCCACATATATTTATTGTTGCTATCTGCATGCTAAGTGTATTCTCCCTCCCTGTGTCGTCATCATTTCCCTTTCTTGCCTTCCCTCTTTGTTTTCCTCGTATGATGGTGTTTTTAGTTTTTCAACCCACTACCCCTCAACGTGACCCACCCATTACCCCACCCCCACCACCCATTTCCTACGACACACTCGCCCCCCTCCCTCCACCTACATTGTGAGACAAGCAGACCTAAGGTCTATGTGATGGAGCCTGTGAGTCGACCCCCCTACCACCGTCCTGCTAGTTTTCATTTTTTTTTCTTCCTGTTACCGCCTTGTGAACACTCGTGTACCCCTTTACATCAGCAAAGAAAACCACCCTCTATTGTTCCAAGCTATCTGTCCAATAGTACTGGAGAATATTCACCCCACTACGTTTTCATTTTATCAATATATTCTTTAGCTTGAATGTCTGAGGTGAATATTCTTGTAGTGTTCTTATATATGATCTTCAGCCGAGCTGGGTTCATTAGATAAGCTTCTGTTCCTAAGGTTTCACATGGTTGGGTCAATTGCCTTAGTCTCCACCACCTCTCCACCGTGACATGGCAAAAATGTAGTCTCGAGAAGAAGCACTGGTCTTCATACGTTCGTCTGGCATTTGCCTGGGCCTTTGCAAATACTTCCTCCCGGAGCAGATAATTCCCAAAATAGATCAATATTGCCCTCAGCATTGCAGAGCCTTCTCAATCAGGTTGACTTGGCTTCTTTAAGCTTAGTGGGAAACGATGAACCCGCTGTATCTCTACATCCCAGTTATAGTGCTGGAGTTCAGGGAAGGCTTCCTTCATTCGCTTCGGAGTGTAGGTCTGTATATCATTGCACTCTACTCCTTCCTTTATGCCAAGTATCCATAGGCTGTTCTTCCTTTGTCTGTTCTAAAAATCTTCTATTGAAGGTCTGCCAGTTGTGCTGCTTGGGTCCCCGTCTGCGCCTGGGCTCTGGTCATATCATTTTTTAGCGTTGCGGTATGCTCATCGACCATCATCAGACTCAAGTTTATATCTGTACAGGCTTTAGCCATTTTTCTTACAGAGCCCTGAACCTTCTTCGTTGCCAGGTGATTTTTCTTCCCATCCAATCGAGTCTCTTCTTGAAATTGCTTGATGGACTCGTAAATTAACTTCAAAGAAGATGCTTAAGTTTTCAAGTTCTTACAATGGTAGTAACTTCTTAAGGGCCTGAAAGATCTGGGTAAATTGTTTGGGTAGCAGAATAATCCCACTTTAAGCCGGGGTTTACATTGGACCTGGTATTCTCCTCGGCTGTCCAATCAGTTGGTTGAGAGTCTCTGTGCTTCTTAGAGAGCCTTTTCTTTCTCACCACTGTGCTTGGTTCTACCTGTTGACTACCTGAGCTTGAAATTAAAGTTGAGCATCGCTTCACTCTTTGGAGTCTGATGCATTGATGTCAGAGCCATCCTTCAAAGAGAAAAATTTATCTCCGCCCTCCTGAGTGTCTTCCAGCCCCTTGAATTCTGTTGCTTCCTCGACTAGCAGACTTGTGTCTAAAACTGTGTTGACCGGAGCTTGTTTCTGTGCTGGTGAGGCGCGGGATAAGTCATGATACTGACCCACAGTGGCTGAAGCAAGTTGCACCAGGACGGGTAGTTGAGTGGATCTTTGACTATTAATTCTTTCAAGCCTACTAGTATACGTTTCATCCTGGATGGCAGTTGCTCCAAATAAAATCTCGCCTTCCAGTTTTTTGTTTGCAGAGTCACCTGCAACTGGGATCTTTTTCTCCATGCTATCAATACTTGCACATTGAGCCTTCCGCTCCCTGTGATTGACCATCCCATTGCTGACATTGGCTGTGGGGGGCTATAATTGTGGATAATAATTTAGTAATGCTTTGCTTTTGCTGCACTTGAGACTGTGACTGTAGTGGTGATTGCGGATGTAAGGTAGATTCTAGCTGGTAGTCTATTTTCTTTGTCCTAATAGTGCTTTCTTGGCTTTCAGCTTGTCTTTCATCCCCTTTTATTTCAGCTTTTTTATTGCCATCCTGGTTTGATTTCCCCTTCAGAGATGTACGAGTGCTGGAGTTGGGGCAGCCTCTTGGCTTCCCCCCCCTTGGATCCCTGTATCGGGATGCTGGTATTGACTTCAGCGCTAGCCTGCCCTTCAGGAGCCTTCAGGCGTGCCACACGACTTGGCTTGGGAGGCATCCTCGCTTCTTAGCTTCCCTTGGAGAGGCCCTGTGAGGGGAGCCGCCCGGTCCTTTCAGCTGCTCCAGCCCCTCCTCTCCTCCAGCCTGCGGCAGCCACCATTGTGAGATACAGAGCTCTCTGTGTCCCCCTCACACCTGCCAGAATGGTGGCCATGGTCACTTCAAGAGTCTGCAAGACGTCTGCGGCACAAAGCCCCAGCCGGTAAGACCTGATGAGGAGCATATGCTTGCTCGATTAGTTTTTTTTTTTAGCCTTACATATTTTGAGGGCAGTCGGTAATAGGGGCGACCAGCATGGCCATCTCAGTCAGGTGCCATCTTGTCACCAGTCTGTTTACACTGCTTATGATTTTCACGTCATGATTGCCACTAACAGAAAAGTGGTTGTAATGGCACCTCGATGTCGGTGAACAAGGCTGGTGGCAGCCGAAATGCGTCAGATTGTGGCCAGACATTAATACATTTGTGAGCAGCAACACGCATTGTCGTCATCCTTTGTTGTGAAGGGGGTATTGGAATATATATATATATATATATATATATATATATATATATATATATATATATATATATATATATATATATATATATATATATATATATATATATATATATATATATATAAATTTGAATTTGAATTTAAAACATTTGTAAAGCGCAGCGTTCACTCTACGGTTTCTTGGCGCTATAGAGGTAGGTCCAGCAACTCAGGGCGGAGAGAGGCTGGCACAGAGAAAGGAGGGACAAGTTACAAGGAAAAGGCCTGTTTAAACAAAAACGTTTTTAGATCTTTGCGAAAGGAGGAATAGTGTGTAGCAAATCGTAGGTGGTCGGGGAGGGAGTTCCAAAAGGTGGGAGCCAAAGTTGAAAAATTGGCTCCTCCCCACTTTTTACGTTTGAAACGTGGGATTTGCAGGAGGGATTTAGAAGAAGAACGAAGCTCTCTGACCGGCACATATTCGTTAATCAGAGAGGAAATGAAGGCGGGGGCAGTGCCCTGGCAGGCCTGAAAAACCATACAGCCGGTTTTAAAAAGGGAGCGTTCCTTGATAGGAAGCCAATGAAGCTCCTTAAGGAGAGGTGTAGAGTGATGAAAACATGGGAGCCCATACACCAACCGAGCCGCTTGGTTCTGGACCATCTGGAGCTTCCGCAGGCTGTATGCAGGGATGCCGTTGTACAGGGCATTGGCATAATCCAGCCGCGAAATCACCAGCGCGGACATGATCAGTTTGAGTGCCTGAGGGGAAAAGAAACGGGAAACAGTGCGAATGGTTCGGAGAGTGAGGAAACAAGAAGAAACCACAGAACTGATTTGTGAGTGTAAAGTGAGTTGGTTGTTCATTTTGACACCCAGGGTTTTAACTGTGGAGGAAGGAGTGGGGGAAGGACCAAGAGAAGAGGGCCAGAAGAGAGAGTTCCAGGGACTGGAAGAACCACCTGTGAGAACCAACTCGGTTTTGTCCGGGTTCAGCTTGAGATGGTTGTGGTTCATCCAGTCCCTGATGAAAATCATAGTGGACTGGAAATTAGAGATAGAGAGGGGAGAAGAAGAAAGGTTAAAGATGAGCTGGAGGTCATCCGCATAATTATATACGGTGACCTCCAGCTGCTGAAGTGCAAAGATTAGAGGAAAGATATAAAGATTGAACAATAAGGGAGAAAGAGAGGAACCCTGGGGGACACCGCAGGTGACTTCAAGTGGGGTGGTCGTGAAGTCCCCCAGCCGAACCGCCTCGGTGCGGTCCCTCAGGTAGGAGGATAGCCAGACCAGGGCTGAGCCCTCAATTCCCGCCGCCTTGACACGTGAAAGCAGGATGGTATGGTCTAAGCATGGGCGAATTTTGCGAATCTCGCGTTCGCGAATTTTGCGGATTTGCGAACTCGCAATCCGCAAAATCCGCGAATTCTTGCGAATTTGCAGATTTTTTTTTGTGTTCGCAAGGATTTCTGCCAGTTCGCGAGGGTTTCGTACCAGTTCGCAATTGCGAACTTACATTTCGGCACGCAACGGTCGCGATTTTGTTGTTTCTACGTCTGGTTCATCATCACAGGTTCCCAGCACCCTCTGTTTCACCACTGCAACCCTCTGTTACATCAATGCCACCCTCTGGTTCATCATAACTGTAGATTATGGGGGGGAAAAGCAAGCACACCAGCCCTGCTTCAACTGACATGAATTAATTTGGGGTTAGTTTATTAATGTGTCACTGTTTTAAAATTCCAGTCTGGCACCTGCTTCCTTATCTGTAATTTTGCTTTCTGTTGCAGTGCATTTTTTTTCCCCAGGACCTTTGTGGCCTACTTGTAGCTATTCTATGAGCCTGCTGTGAGGGTCAGAGCAGGGTCATACAATTGTTGCAACTAGCAACTGAATTCTGGAGGGGCCCCAGCCAGGAAGCACTACAGGGAATTGTTACTAATGATGAGTTTGAACTCTTGCCCCTGCCGAGTGCTTTCAGTTTTGAAAAACTCGTTTTTCTGCAATTTCGCGGGATTCGCGGGGCGCGAACACACGCAAGATCGGATTCGGAAGCCGCAAATTCGTGCGAATATGCAATTTGTTTTTTTTGCGGCGTGTTAGTTGGCACGGTTTTGTGCGTTTTTGCGAGCTGCTCGTAGCGCAAGGCGCGAAGTTACCCTCGCGGTCGTTCAAGGGCGCGGCCATCTTGTTTGCCTGACGTTTTTCCGTTTCCGGGCGCGAAGTGTAATCTCGCAAAGTCTGCGGCTTGCCAGTACAGTTTCGCGTGTGTTCGCAAGGAAAATCTCGCGCGAACTTACCCGCGCGGTCGTGAACGGGCGCGGCCATCTTGTTTCTAATTCATTGCTATGGTTCTGGGCATGGTCTTTGTATCCTCTGTCAATCTCTGCCATCCTTTGCTTGTTTGAAGTTTTTTTTTAATCTATTTTACTTATTATCTATCCCTCTATTTTTCTAGCCCTATATTTTTGTGTTTACTGCTACTTTTGGTTAATTTTAAACTACTTTTTTAAACTCTTTTCTTTTCTTCTCTTCCCTATTCTATTTTCTTTATTCCTTTCCGCCCAGACCATGGTGAAGGGAGCCGGGAAGCATCCCGAGAAGGGGAAGGGTCCCGCACCCCGTGTCCGGCTCCCGTGCGGGCGTTTGAGGGGGGAGGAGGTCGTACCCAGGGAGATCTTTACCCCGGAGGAGGTGGGCCAACTCATTTTTTATGTTCAGCGCCGCCTCCCCAGGACCATCATGGGAGGCGGCAAGATCAGTGCTGGGTACGGGGTCCGGGAGCGCCGGAAGCGGTGGGAGAAGGTGTGCCAGGCCATTTACCACCACTCTCGGGTCTGGCGCACCTACAACCAGGCCACCCACCGCTGGACGGATGTCCTGACCCGTGAGCAAGATCTGCTCGACCTCCTTGGCCTTGAGATCCCCGGGCTTGGTGAGTAGAAGTAGCTATTTCTTTACTACTATGTTTTCTCCTGCTGTGTTATTCTATTGCAATTTTTTGTTTTTTACCAAGAGCAATAATGCTGCTCATTACATTGTAGGTAAATTATATTTCAAAATCTTGTGTGCATTTCAGGTACACTGCTCTCCTTCTCAGTAGTGTTGCTACTATGCTTATTTGTTTTAGATTTTGTGTTCATTTCATTGGCCTGTGAAATTATGTATGAGTGTAGTTTAAAGAACTGCGTAATGCTACACACTAAGGTTCTGATTTTTAATTACCGGCGCATCCGTGCAAAGTAGCAAGGAGGCGCCAGTAATTGTGCGTCACGCCACCATCACCCATGGTGCGCCGTATTTACAATGCGGCGCACCATGGGCCCAAAACGTCACCAAAGCGTTACGCATCTGTGCCTTAAAGGCGGCGCATTGCTGGAGTTGCGTCGCAACGATGGTGCAGCTCCATCAATGCTCTGGGGTGCCCTATCTCCCCAATGCTGCGTCAAGCTGTACGTCTGCTTCAAGCAGGCGCAGGGTTTGAGTCACGCATCATTGTCCTCAAAGTGACTGATTGAAATCTTGTAGATTTCCCTCAGCCACTTTTAGGATGCGTTCCTGCGCAGGAACGCCCTCCCTTGCGCCGGAACGCCCCCTATTGGCGCAGGGCTTTACAACGTGTTGCATCTCCCATATGCGTCACGTTGTTAATATACGCCGCACCATTGCGCCTCTTTTGTGCTGTCGCTGCGTCACAAAAGTCACGCAGCAATGGAGCAAAAGAGCCGCAAGGGGCTTCTAAATCAGCCCCTACAGACTCAAGTCCAGTCCTTCCTTTGTACACATGGCGATAAGAAGAAATAGTGGTGGTGGAGTAATAGTTTGAGTATTTTAATGACTGGTTAATGTAGTAGGAAACTTTAGTGTTGTCGCTGATCTTCAATCACGATGGACTTTGGCTGTCACTTTGCGTGCTGCGGACTGCTGCCTGCCAATCCTAGGCAAACCTTTTTAGTACTTTGTTTAATAGTGAGTTACATAGGGTACTTTCCAATTCGAAGGTCCGCAAATCAAGCAATACTAAAGTAATAACGTAGTCGACCACATGAGATTGGTCAATAATATATCCCGTGGAGTCGTTCCCTATTTGCTATTTCGCAAAAATATTTTGTTAGTTCTTTTGAAATGTTTGATTTGGTTGAGAAATATCATCCATGTTTTCTGTTTTTCTTTCTTTCATGTTGTACATCAGCTTCCCCCAGGGGCAAGAGGAGGACACAGGAGGAGGAGGAGGAGGGTGCTGTTGACGATGCAGGCCAGGACCGGGCAGGCGAGGGCTCCTTTGCTGGCCCCAGTAAGTTTTAATTTTAATATAGAGTACTTATTTTTTCCTAGCGTTCCTCATTCGAATTTTTCTAAATCGTCTTTGATCTTCTTGTAGACAGGATCTAAATTCTTATCCTGCCTCGACTATGACTCCGTGTGGTATTACTAGATTATTCTTATTAGTCTGTCTGTGTAGCTAACTAAGATTGCACATTTGGCATTTCCATTGGACTCCCATTCTAGTCAGCAATAGCTCTATGCACTGAGTGCAGTCCTCTGGGATTGTCCATAATGTCTTTTCAAGTATTCTAAATGTTTATGCTTTGACCATTGCCAACAATAAAAAGGTGAATGACCACCAAGAAAGAATAAGATACTACTTTACTTTTGGTTTGGATAGGAGGACAATCCATTCTACTACTGTTGCAGGGACAAATCTGCACAAACAGAACTATGGACACTAAATAATGCATTGCTTAGCTTATCAATTATAATAGGTGCTGTTAGACTTTCCACATACCTCAGTGATAACAGACTTTGTAGTTGAACCCCCAATCTCCTTACTGACTAGATAGTGTGGCAGAGTCATTTAGCTCCCAAAGTCACCGATGGCAGAGGCACGGACTCATGCTTGCAAAAATTCCAAAACCTTTAGCTCATCCACTCTAGTCTGGAGGACCAAAAACCACAGAGTCTATTTAAGTTTAAAAGCTTTATTAAAAGTAAACACATTTATTAAAATCAAGTTTGTCATAAAAGTGAACGTGTAACTGAAAATGGAAAAGTGCTTAGTGCTGACGATTAATTGGACACATTTCTTGTGGTCGAGCCGAGCTCTCACCTGGTTTGAACTTGATCCTGCTTGTGTTCTTAGAAGTCAAGCTTCTGTCTGTTAGGAGAAAAAGTGGTGCGTGTTAAAAAGTAAAAAGCAAACATTCATCAGTTGTGCCAAAAAGTGCAGCAAGACAACAGCCTTCCCTGGAAAAAGGGACATTTTTACTCTAGAGTACACAGTCATAAATTATTAAATTGTATACTGTTTTTTTCACATTTCTTTCTTCCTCCTAGACCAAATATTATATAGTAGTGAGTGGTGTATTCTAACATTATGTTATGTTATGTTAATAACTTTTATTAGGCGCACAGCTGCCCCAGCGAAGGGGCGTCCTGGCGCCTGATCAAGTGCCACAACACAACAAATCGATGCTGAAAAGAGAGGGGATCAGTCAGCAGTAACGAACAGATGAGTTTTTATGGCGCGTCTGAAGAGAGTCAGGCTGTTCAGGGCACGAATATGGACAGGAAGAGAGTTCCACAATCCTGCCGCCAGAACTCGAAAGGAACGACCTCCCATCCTACTCAGTCTGAACCTGGTCTTAATCGCCAGATGAAGAGATTCCGACCTGAGAGCCCGCGTGGGAACATAGGGGGAAACAAGACCCGCAAGGGCTGGAGGAGAGGAGAGTTTCAAGATCTTAAATGTTAGACAAAGGGCCTTGAATTTAATTCTCTGTCAGACCGGCAGCCAGTGAAGAGAGGTCAAGACTGCAGAGACAGAACAACCCTTTGCAGCCTAGTAGCCTCCGCCTGATTCACTCCAAGCAGCAGTGCACTCCCATAGTCCAGCCGAGAAAGAATGGAGGCTTGGACCACCAGTTGCCGAGTAGGGGGGTCGAAGAATTTGAGGACTGGTCTCAGTCCTCGCAGAATACCATAACAGGTAGCTGCAATCTTCTTTGTGTGGCTGGTGAAGGAGAGTGTAGGATCCAGCCAAACCCCCAAGTTCTTAACTTCGGCAGCGGGGATGGGAGTCACCCCCAATTCTGGAGGCCACCACTGGTCTCCCCAAAGTTCCGCCTGCTTCCCTAGAATCAGGGCCTCGGTTTTTTTGGCATTTAACTGTAAGCAGTTAATGCGCATCCAGTTTGCCACAGCTATGAGTCCTGCACGGAATCTGGGAGCAGTCACCTCAGGGTCCCCACTGAGTGTCACCGCCAGCTGCGTGTTGTCGGCATACGATGTCATGGTTAAGCCACACTGTCTAACGACTGCAGCCAGCGGTTTCACATATAAGTTGAACAAAGTGGGGCTCAGCGCAGAGCCCTGAGGGACTCCCAGTCCCAATGGATGGAAAGAGGACTAACCAGGTGGAATGGCCACTTTAAAAAACCGGTCCGAAAGGAAAGAGCGAAACCATTGGAGAGCCGTCCCCTCAATTCCCACTTCCTCCAGACGCCGCATCAAAATGTCATGAGACACCGTGTCAAACGCAAATGCTCAGTCATAAAGAGCAGAGCAGTTTCGGTGCTGTGTTGTGCACGAAAACCATTCTGGCTCTCGTCTAGAATATTATTTCGAGAGAGGTGGGCAGACAAGATGGAGTTCACGTGTGCCTCAGTGACCTTGGCGGTCCAGGGCAGGAGGGAGATAGGACGATAGTTCTCAGGTAGCAGGGGATCAAGATTAGGCCCCCTCAGGTAGCAGGGGATCAAGATCAGGGCCCCCTCTTTATTTCTTCCCTCCTTCAACCTTACGTCCCTCCTCGCACTCTCCGGTCTTCCCAACTGGCCTTGTTATCCATTCCCAGATACAAGAGGAAGAAACACGGCGGGCTCAAATTCTCCTTCCTGGCCCCCACTTTTTGGAATTCCCTCCCCCTGCCTCTCAGATTGTCTACTTTGTACCCTAAATTCAGATCTTCCCTTAAAACTTTTCTTTTTACTGAATCCTAAAAATATACGGCCTCTTTGCTCCTTCATCTGCTCTCTTCATTATGGCGCCAAGAAACCTAATGGTGTTAGTTGCGCCTTATAAATTTGTTTAACATAACATAACATAACATAACAGGCTTCTTCAAAATGGGGCTTACCACTGCTTGCTTCCAGGAGGAGGGAACCACGCCCTCAGTGAGAGAAAGATTAATCAAATCCAGTATAGGCTCACGACAAAGGGGCGGGAGAAGTGTAAATAGCTCTGGCTTCAGCGGATCTAAGGGAGAGCCAGATTTAATTTTGAGGCTCAGAGTGTCAAAAGCCTCGACAGACATAGCAGGCAGGGAGGACAGAGTTTCATGGACCGTAGCTATCACACCACTAGGCTCAACCCTGGGCACAGATGGCATAAATCCTCGGTAGATTGCCTGCACCTTCTCCACGAAAAAGGATGCCAAACTTTCACAGTGCGAGTCCGTGCAGATTTCTAGCGAGGTGGCCCGTTTTCCCATCAGGTCTTTGAGAACCTTAAAAATTAATTTAGATGGGTTAGGGCTGCTCAGAAACTCAGAAGCATAATATGCGGCCCGGGTTTGGCAGATTGCCCTGTGGTAGATCTTAAGCTGGGCAAAATACAGCGATTTTAACGTGGGATCAAAGGATTTCCTCCAGGCCCTCTCAGCTTGCCGGCATGTTCTCTTGAGCTCGGCAAGAGTCTCATTATACCATGGACTGCGCGTTTTGGCGTGACATTTCGACCAGCGCATTGGTATAAGAGAGTCAAGGGCGGTTGGGACCCAGTTACAAAACTGCTCATATCCCTGTTCCACATTCGGCAAATTGCCCAAGGGCTGCGCCTCCAAGATCTTAACAAACTCCTCCAGTTTGAGCTTACGTCAGTTTCTTTTAAGGATCAGTCTGTCCACAGGTTTAAATTGTGGATCATCTAAAGGGCATGACACTTTAACCAACAGATGATCGGTCCAGCCTACCACCATCGGGTCAGATGCCCGAGCCCGAACCAGAGTGGTAAAGAAGGGGTCAAGGATGTACTTTGTAGGTGGAACATCTGGAGACGGGGCCAGCGCGGAGGTGGTGGTGGCATTGGACGAGGAGGACAACTCTGGGGAGGAGGCGGTGCAAGTGCCGGACAAGGACATGCCTGTGAGGGTTCACACGGTGGTGGCGGGCAGAGGTAAGCTATACATTCCTTAGTCATTGAGATTGAAGACTGCAGAGTGTGCTTTCTGCACGGGTGTATTATAAATAAACCAGGTAGTAGCCTCCTCTAAATGTACTTCGACTTAGCTGTGAAGTTTTTGGCGAGAAGAATCCCAATCAGATCTGAGGTGAACTTGGTGGATGGGATGAACGAAAAGCGAAAGAAGGGTGTAAGTAAGTGTGGAAGCACGAGAAATGTAATGATGGCTGGCAAAGAAGAATGATATGTGTTTGCTTGGTCCCCGAGGTGGCTGGGAAGGAAAGAAAATGGTATGGTGCATGGCTGGGTGAATGATGAAGCAAGGATGGGTGGAAGGAGAACAGCCTGGGTGGGTGAGACAGAAACTGTATGTGTGCATATACTTTGAATGGATGGATGCCTGGATCATTCATGGTACTATCTGACTCTTAGATAGCATATGTGTATCTAGAGAGAGTAGACGGTCACTGGATGAACTAAGTGTTACTTTGAAGAGCATGTAACACCGCACCCGCACGTCCGTTCCAGTGTAGGAAAGGCAAGGAAAAGAGGTTGTAACGTTGTCCAAATACTACCATGAATAGTAGCAGTAGTTTGTATTGCAACTGCAAGCACAGCATATATCCGGTTATTACGGTGGACACTCCCTACCTCTCTTAATAACTTTAGTTTAGTAGTAGTACGTCATTCATGTGTGGGGGTATTATTGTTCACTCAATAATAAGCAAAGCACCTAAAGTCATCCCATATGTCATCAAATACATCCCATGTGAAGTGATAGATAATCAGATAATTTAGCTTCTTCATTTTCCTTTTCTAATACTCATTTGCACTGTAGGGTGAAAGCTAAATTAATTAAGCAGTAGCCCTTTTAACAGAGTATTCTCAGTGCCACCCGTAATAGAAAAGTAAGAGCTTCACCACCTGCATGTACTGGACCGGTACAGTAACGCAAGTCTGTCTCACTCACCATGGTGTGCGTCTGTTTTTCTCGGGTGCAAGTTCACTGCGCTGGCATTATGCCGGCTTGCATAAGATAACGTACCAATTTTCCTAAACAAGAGAGAAGAAGAAGAATAAGAGTGGTGTACTGTCATAGTCGACTGTAATGGAAGTCCATAGTGCTCGTAGAATTTGTTCCTGAAACTCCCACTAATGTTAGAGCAAGGATGAAGAAGTCGGAGGTTACATAGATACTGTCCTCAATAGTTATGTACTGTGCTTTCAATTTGCTACTTGTACTGTGACAACTTTCTGCTCAATCATTTTGTGTTAATCTTAAGGAGCATTGGTTACAGACTATGTCTTTCTTTTTTCATGTAGTTGCTCCTTCCAAATCCAAGACACCATCAAGGAGGAAGGAGCTGGCTCGAATGGCCCGGCAACGGAGGCTGGATGCCACTGTCGCTGAATATCGGCGGCTGGTGGCCCTGGAGGAGGAGGAGACGCAGTCTGGTACAACAACAACGTCCACTGGGACAGCTGCATCCTCCTCCGTGCGGGCTGCCAGCCTGTGCAGTGCTCCAGCGGTACGGAGCCGGGCTACCAAAGCCAAACGCCACCGCCGAGCAGCAAAGAAAGCAGCTGCCCCTCACAGGATTTGCAAGGCACACCGGCGCCGCTTATCCCTCAGACTGTCCTACCTGGAGCAGGAGGTCCATAACTATAAGAACTTGGTGGAGGGCCTCCGCTTTGAACTTGCCACCCTCCGCAAGGAGCATGATGCCCTGGCTGCTAATTCCAACAGCACCTTGCTATAGTGTCCCTTGCCCCTTTTTTAGAGACTTTTGGGGGGTGGAAATTGGGAGTTGGGATTTTTGGGGACTTTTGAAGGACAATCGTTGGGGTTAGGGAGGGTCTTGCGGGAGATTCTTTTGTTAGGGCTATAAAAATATACTTTTTGAAACTTTATCTGACCATACCTGTTTTTTACTGCTTTTGAGTCTGGTGGGTGGGGGTTTAACAGTAAGTTTGTTTTCCTGAATAGTCCTAGGACTTTAGTAGTACTACCGTCAATCCAATCTCTCATCTCTCCTAATACTCCATTATACTACCTCCAACCAAACGCCTATCTTACCTGTAATTTCTGTTTGCAAGTAGGGCTAGGCCCAGGGCTGGCTCCACGGGAAACAGCGAATAAGGTTGGCAATCCTGGGCGGATAAAATTTTCTCATAGCGGTGGTACTAGTGGTGTGACACAGTGGCAGTTGCATGCCTTTGAAAAAAAAGAAAATGAAATCTGGTTTGTCCTCCTGAGCAATACAACGGTACAATAGAGAATATAGCAGGTGACAGAAGTACACTAGAACAGTGCCACATTGTAGCCTAACAAATGTTAAAGTATAACTAATTCGGTTGAAGTTCTTTGACATTAGCCATGGGTCTTTGTCAAGCAGAGTAAGAATATATCCTCGGATTTCTTCACCAGCCTGTTGCTATCACCTTATCCTCCCCAGCAAGTGTGTGGATTTATTGCTGTAATTTAGTCACACATCAATGAAAACCACACAGCCCGGGGGAAGAGGGTTAGGGTTTGAAAAATGGATGGGTACGGGGGTTTTTGGGAAAGGTTTTGGGAGACAAGAAAAAATAGCACATAATGGACAAACAATTGTGAACATAAACAAATCTTTGGGTACAAACCTATCCATCAATCTTTGAAAGTGCATGCACTACTGCATGCATGTCAGTGAAAAGTAAGTAGTACTTTCGACAACTGTGGAAGAAAGAATGCGACAGTACAGGGCGTGTGTGGAATTATTGATAACTATATTCAACATAAGGTCTCTGTTGCCAGATACCTGAGAGCCTTGCTGGTCACTATAAATCCATTCACAACACTCAATGGGGTTGGTCTGGAAGGTATAGTAGATAGAAAAGGAGAAATTGCTCTTTTTCTAGGTGTCCCCTCACTCACCAGGGTTGCCACTTGGTGACATGCTTCATCATTGGGGCCATCCCAGTCCTCTACGGGCTGGGGCGTGCTGCGACTTGCGAATTATGTAGGAGCACTTACAAATGACTATGTGTGGTGCAAATGTGATAGTGGAGTGGACTAAGTGATGTGTTAAGGGATCAATTTAGAAGCAGAGAAAGATCCAAGAAATGCAGTCACAGTCAGAGAAAAAGACAAAGGATACTGTATCTGTATGTTGTTGCAGTTGTCCTGTTGAATTTGGTAAGTAAGTTGCCTGCAGAAAAAAAATCCTCTTATTAGCGGCACTCCTCCATTGCAGCCGACGCTTCGTCCATCGATGTTGGTCACCAGAAGACACCCTGTAAAAAAAGCACAGCATGGACAAACAATTGAACATAAACAAATCTTTGGGTACCAACCTATCCATCAATCTTTGAAAGTGCATGCACTACTGCATGCATGTCAGTGAAAAGTAAGTAGTACTTTCGACAACTGTGGAAGAAAGAATGCGACAGTACAGGGCGTGTGTGGAATTATTGATAACTATATTCAACATAAGGTCTCTGTTGCCAGATACCTGAGAACCTTGCTGGTCACTATAAATCCATTCACAACACTCAATGGGGTTGGTCTGGAAGGTATAGTAGATAGAAAAGGAGAAATTGCTCTTTTTCTAGGTGTCCCCTCACTCACCAGGGTTGGCCCTTTTTTGACATGCTTCATCATTGGGGCCATCCCAGTCCTCTACGGGCTGGGGCGTGCTGCGACTTGCGAATTACGTAGGAGCACTTACAAATGACTATGTGTGGTGCAGATGTGATAGTGGAGTGGTCTAAGTGATGTGTTAAGGGATCAATTTAGAAGCAGAGAGAGATCCAAGAAATGCAGTCACAGTCAGAGAAAAAGACAAAGGATACTGTATCTGTATGTTGTTGTAGTTGTCCTGTTGAATTTGGTAAGTAAGTTGCCTGCAGAAAAAAAATCCTCTTATTAGCGGCACTCCTCCATTGCAGCTGACGCTTCGTCCATCGATGTTGGTGACCAGAAGAAACCCTGTCCACTGCCTGCCTGATGCTGAATTGTGGCTCGCTAATGTGAAGCCTGACTCCATCCTTTTTTCCCCATTGCACAGACTGAAACCCGGCCTGTAATTATTCAACGAAAAACAAGAAGTGATATAATATTACAACACCACTGATAAATAAATATAAGGTATGTAGGCTGTGGACTGCAAAAAGTCACACTTTGATTTTCCTAGTAGACAGTACAATATTTTTGAAAGTGCGTACTCTGTCAGAGTCACCTTTTGAAGGATAAATAAGTATGGGCAAATTAATGTAGCGGACCTTTCCCCTCAAGCTAGGTGTCCTGTAAACTGTGTTTTAGAACAAAATTAGATCTTCCCAGCAGTGCTCCCACCCAGACCCTTACTAAAGCCAGTCGCAAAAATGTAGAAGACCCCCAATCAAATCTCAAAAAACTAGGCCTAGCAGAAAACTGGTGACAAAACGTACTTTGAAAGTAAAAGTAGGCCCAAGTACCCCCTTACCCACCGTGGATTGCATTCAAACCACTTGCAAGCAACCAAGCAAAAGTATCCATAGCCAGCATCGCTCCAAGACTCGAAAACCCCCCCACCCAAACACATGCAATAGAAATACTGCTAACCCTAACGAACCCTAAGTTAAGAATAGTGGCAAAGGCTTTTTTTAACTATGCCAAATCCCCCCTTTCCCACCATGGATTTTCTTCAAATGACTTGCAACCAAAATTACACATTCTCACGAGTGCTCTAAGACCCCAGAACTCAGTTGCAAAAATCTAGAACACCCCGAAACACATGCAATCCTGCTGCTAGGGCTAACCCTAACGAACCCTAAGTTACAAAAAGTGCCAAAAGGCTTTTCCGCGAGGATTTTGTCCCAACCACTTCTACCCAGTATTAGACCTTCCCAGGAATGCCCCAAGACCCGCCAACCCACCCGCCAAGAAGCATAACACCCCCAAACAGGCCAAAAGCAAAATCTCATACTTGCAATATTTCTTGGCCTTCGGTCCAAACGCGCTGCGTAGCTAGGCCATAAGTCGGGGTTGCCACCACGGATTTCCTGAAAAGCAAATGCAATCAAGATTAGAGTGTCCCAGCAGTGCTCCCAGACCCCGAAACTCACCCACAAACACCAGGAAGCCCCACAAACAGGCCCCCGAAAACGCTACATTGAGCAAAATGTCAGAAATAGCAAAAAAAAAATCGGCCTGGATTTTGTCCCAACCACTTCTACCCAGTATTAGACCTTCCCAGGAATGCCCCAAGACCCGCCAACCCACCCGCCAAGAAGCATAACACCCCCAAACAGAGCAAAATCTCATACTTGCAATATTTCTCGGCCTTCGGTCCAAACGCGCTGCGTAGCTAGGCCATAAGTCGGGGTTGCCACCACGGATTTCCTGAAAAGCAAAGGCAATCAAGATTAGAGTGTCCCAGCAGTGCTCCCAGACCCCGAAACTCACCCACAAACACCAGGAAGCCCCACAAACAGGCCCCCGAAAACGCTACATTGAGCAAAACGTCAGAAATAGCAAAAAAAAAATCGACGTGGATTTTGTCCCAACCACTTTTATCCGGTATTAGAGCTTCCCAGCAATGGCCCCAGAGCCGTCAACCCAGGAGAAAACGAGTAGAAGACCCCCAAACAGCCAAAGAGCAAAAGTACAAAAATGGGGACTTTGTCATTTTTTTCCAAATTTCCCAAATCACTCCGCGCGCACTCTGCAGCTAGGCCCTAACTCCCCTCTGCCACCATGGATTTGCTTCAAACCTCTTGCAAAGTAAAGTATATATAGCCAGCAGTACGCCCAGACCCCGAAACCCACCCACAAACACCAGGAAGCCCCCCAAACAGGCCCCCGAAAACGCTACATTGAGCAAAATGTCAGAAATAGAACACAAAAAAATCGGCCTGGATTTTGTCCCAACCACTTCTACCCGGTATTAGACCTTCCCAGGAATGCCCCAAGACCCGCCAACCCACCCGCCAAGAAGCATAACACCCCCAAACAGGCCAAAAGCAAAATCTCATACTTGCAATATTTCTCGGCCTTCGGTCCAAACGCGCTGCGTAGCTAGGCCATAAGTCGGGGTTGCCACCACGGATTTCATGAAAAGCAAATGCAATCAAGATTAGAGTGTCCCAGCAGTGCTCCCAGACCCCGAAACTCACCCACAAACACCAGGAAGCCCCACAAACAGGCCCCCGAAAATGCAACATTGAGCAAAATGTCAGAAATAGCAACAACAAAAATCGACGTGGATTTTGTCCCAACCACTTTTATCCGGTATTAGAGCTTCCCAGCAATGGCCCCAGAGCCGTCAACCCAGGAGAAAACGAGTAGAAGACTCCCAAACAGCCAAAGAGCAAAAGTACAAAAATGGGGACTTGGTCATTTTTTTCCAAATTTCCCAAATCACTCCGCGCGCACTCTGCAGCTAGGCCCTAACTCCCCTCTGCCACCATGGATTTGCTTCAAACCTCTTGCAAAGTAAAGTATATATAGCCAGCAGTACGCCCAGACCCCGAAACCCACCCACAAACACCAGGAAGCCCCCCAAACAGGCCCCCGAAAACGCTACATTGAGCAAAATGTCAGAAATAGAACACAAAAAAATCGGCCTGGATTTTGTCCCAACCACTTCTACCCGGTATTAGACCTTCCCAGGAATGCCCCAAGACCCGCCAACCCACCCGCCAAGAAGCATAACACCCCCAAACAGGCCAAAAGCAAAATCTCATACTTGCAATATTTCTCGGCCTTCGGTCCAAACGCGCTGCGTAGCTAGGCCATAAGTCGGGGTTGCCACCACGGATTTCATGAAAAGCAAATGCAATCAAGATTAGAGTGTCCCAGCAGTGCTCCCAGACCCCGAAACTCACCCACAAACACCAGGAAGCCCCACAAACAGGCCCCCGAAAATGCAACATTGAGCAAAATGTCAGAAATAGCAACAACAAAAATCGACGTGGATTTTGTCCCAACCACTTTTATCCGGTATTAGAGCTTCCCAGCAATGGCCCCAGAGCCGTCAACCCAGGAGAAAACGAGTAGAAGACTCCCAAACAGCCAAAGAGCAAAAGTACAAAAATGGGGACTTGGTCATTTTTTTCCAAATTTCCCAAATCACTCCGCGCGCACTCTGCAGCTAGGCCCTAACTCCCCTCTGCCACCATGGATTTGCTTCAAACCTCTTGCAAAGTAAAGTATATATAGCCAGCAGTACGCCCAGACCCCGAAACCCACCCACAAACACCAGGAAGCCCCCCAAACAGGCCCCCGAAAACGCTACATTGAGCAAAATGTCAGAAATAGAACACAAAAAAATCGGCCTGGATTTTGTCCCAACCACTTCTACCCGGTATTAGACCTTCCCAGGAATGCCCCAAGACCCGCCAACCCACCCGCCAAGAAGCATAACACCCCCAAACAGGCCAAAAGCAAAATCTCATACTTGCAATATTTCTCGGCCTTCGGTCCAAACGCGCTGCGTAGCTAGGCCATAAGTCGGGGTTGCCACCACGGATTTCATGAAAAGCAAATGCAATCAAGATTAGAGTGTCCCAGCAGTGCTCCCAGACCCCGAAACTCACCCACAAACACCAGGAAGCCCCACAAACAGGCCCCCGAAAATGCAACATTGAGCAAAATGTCAGAAATAGCAACAACAAAAATCGACGTGGATTTTGTCCCAACCACTTTTATCCGGTATTAGAGCTTCCCAGCAATGGCCCCAGAGCCGTCAACCCAGGAGAAAACGAGTAGAAGACTCCCAAACAGCCAAAGAGCAAAAGTACAAAAATGGGGACTTGGTCATTTTTTTCCAAATTTCCCAAATCACTCCGCGCGCGCTCTGCAGCTAGGCCCTAACTCCCCTCTGCCACCATGGATGTGCTTCAAACCTCTTGCAAAGTAAAGTATATATAGCCAGCAGTGCGCCCAGACCCCGAAACCCACCCACAAACACCAGGAAGCCCCCCAAACAGGCCCCCGAAAACTCTACATTGACAAAAATGTCAGAAATAGCAAACAAAAAAACGGCCTGGATTTTGTCCCAACCACTTCTACCCGGTATTAGACCTTCCCAGGAATGCCCCAAGACCCGCCAACCCACCCGCCAAGAAGCATAACACCCCCAAACAGGTCAAAAGCAAAATCTCATACTTGCAATATTTCTCGGCCTTCGGTCCAAACGCGCTGCGTAGCTAGGCCTTAGACCTTCCCAGGAATGCCCCAAGACCCGCCAACCCACCCGCCCGCCAAGAAGCATAACACCCCCAAACAGAGCAAAATCTCATGCCAATACCCCAATGGGTCAGAATTAACATAGACCTCTGTTGAGTCATTCAGATAGTCCTTCACCATCGACTCAAGGTCCTCATCCAAGGTTCCTCCACTTTGCTTAGCTGTTGCTGTGCCTCTGACCTTTTGAGAACCAAACCCACGCAGAGCTAGCCAATCCTCTTCAGCCTCCAATGTTTCTGTTGTGTCTGGTGCAGATGATACGGTTGCCTATGTCTTTTACGGCTGAGAGGTCACTTGTGCCACAGCCACAGGTGCAGAAGTGGATTGTTTTGACTGGGGATGGCCTGCTGATGTACTGCCATTTCCTTCAATTTTCTGCCGTTCTCTTTCAAACCTCTTGGCTGACAAGGCTAGCCAACGTTTGTACTTTGGAACATGTTCATCATCAAAAGGAAAGAATGCTTGGCCTGCCAGCGCCCTTTTGTAGCGTGGATCCAGAATAGTAGCACAAATGTAATGCTCTTCTGAGTGGATCATTTTAAGACATTCATCACCTTGTAGGAGCTCTAATAATTTCTCAGCCAGAACAAAAGAGTCTTGGTTTTTTACATCTTTTTCAAACACAGAACACACCTCCTTCAGTTGGTCCTCCAGCATGTACAACAATGGGATAGCTTTTCCCAAATTACAGTCCTCCTTGCTGACTGCACGCGTGAAGAACCCAAAAGGATGAAGCATGCGTGTCAGGATTTGAACTATGTTCCATTGCGCCGCACCCATCCTCAGGTCATCCTGAGCTGTACCCTCTGTTAAGAAATATTGATCGAGTACCGTATACTGCTCATACAGACGCTCAAGCATGTAGAAGGTTGAGTTCCAACGTGTTACCACCTCCTGGATGAGTGCTTTCACTGGCATTTGACGTTGATATAGCAGGCTCCTCAGCTGCTTCCGGGCCTTAAAAGAATGGCTGAAATGGTTGCACATTTTTCGGCAGGTGTCCAATACTCTGTACGCTGCACTGCCTTTATTACCCAAGAATTTTTGGACAACCAGGTTTATACAGTGCGCCAAACACGGCACTCTGAAATAGTCACCCAGCCTCATGGCCTTACCTATATTGGCGCTATTGTCCGTGGAAACATAACCAACCTGGCGTTTTTTTGGGGACAGCCAGTTAAGGACCTTTGTGTTAAAGACATCCAAAATGTTTTCTGCTGTGTGACGTTTCTCCAAACCAAACATGGCTAGTGTTGCATGTTTCCGAGCAGCTTTAAAAACAATGTCCGGGTCAACACCTGTGTTTAGCTTTGCTTTAGCCCCTGAAAAAGAGACCCAGTGTGCAGTGATGCACATGTAATCAGCGCCTGCGCCACTGGTCCACATGTCTGTTGTCAGATGTATAGTGTGAACAGCACTCTTCTGCAAAGCTGCCCCAATCACCTTCAGAACATCTTCATGTAGTGCTGGAACCGCAACTCGGGCAAAATAGAACTGGCTAGGAACCTTCCATTTAGGGCAGAGCGCTGGGTGGTTGCGTTCATATTGCGCTTCTGTAAACAACATCTTTTTAATGTTGCCCTGGACCAAGGATTTACGGGATGATGATGATATCTTCGACCCAGTTACGCTCGCTGATGAACTTTTCCGCATTGATGTCTCACTCTCTCCCACACTCTTAGTGTGCCTCACATGGGGTGTGCTGCTGACAGGGGTACTGGGTGTAAGTGAAGTGTTTGACACGTCTTCTTCCTCCTTGTCATCATCAGATGAAACATCAACGTTTTCATTTCGTGCAATTCGGGCTTCCTTGATCGCCTGTAGGTGCGCAAACCATTGGACAGCGTGCTGTCTCTCAAGATGACCTCTCTGGCCTCCGGTACCATAGTTGGTACCAAACTTGCCACGACTAACTCGAAGCTTACAAATGCTACAAATGGCTATGTTTTCATTTTTTGGGCAAACACTAAAGAAGTCCCAAACTGCAGACTTGAAATGTCTTTGGGGCCGGATATACTGGTGGTGGTGGTCCTGCTGCTAATGCCAGATGAAGTGGAGGATGTGGATTGCCGAACTTCAGTACGTTTTGCACTTTCACCACCACTAATTGAGGTCGAGGTGGATGGAGGTCCCTTCTTGCGAGGAAGAAATATGGAAGCGGTAGGTGTTGGTGTACTAGTTAACTCCAAATCCAATGATTGTTGTGTTTCCATTGACTCCTCGTCGACATCATCATCACGCTCAGCAGCTTCTCGGGATAGGGTCAAAATGTCTCTTTGCTGCATGCCCGCTGGGGCTGCAGTGACCATTATGATGACTGGATCGTCGTCGTGAAGGGCTTCATCAGCAGCAGTATGCGTCACTTCTTGTTGAGCCTCATCACACTCCATAGGTATGAGTTTTTCGACGACCTTCCTTTTACGCTTAGGTATCTTTGTCAGATCATGGTGTGCCTCACTCTCAGGCCGCCGTGGTGGTACCCATTCGCCATCCAGATCATCAGTAGGAGGTGAGCTTGAAGAAGATGTAGACACCCCCCTTGATCTTTTCCTTGCTAGGGATGTGGAAGACAATGAATGATCATCAGGAGGAGTGGCTTCCTCAAATGATACCTCGGTCTGATTGTCAATTTCCTGATGTGCCCCTACTTCGGGAGGAACAACTATTGTGGGCACTTGTGACCCTCCATGCACCTCTGCTTGCGCATCTCCTTGCGCTGCCTCTCCTTCCACATGTACTTGGGCTTGTACTACTTGCACATGTTGTTGTTGCGGCTGTGGTTGTTCAACACTTGTCAGATGAGTTACAACAACCTGTGTTGATTCAGGGACATTGCTGCTACTTTCTTGCGATGAGCCAACATCACTGGTCGATGGTGATTGGAGAAGTACACTGACTGCCTCTGAAGCACTCAAGGGCTTTGACTTAATTTGGGGTGGTGGTGGAGGCACTGAACCCAATGGAGCGGGGGTGCTGCTCCCAGCTTGGTCCCCAGCAGATCCTGCTGCTGCAGGCGTACTTTTTTTTTTGCTCCAAAAAACATGGCGGTTGGCACACCAGCCTCCTTGGTAACTTGCTTCTTCTGCTCCTTACTAGCAACTTTCTTGCTAGAGGAGCTACGGAGACCTTTTTTTGGGGCCATCTTCTTCAGAGCAGGTCAGACAGCAGGCAGCAGTTGCACGAATTGTAGAGTTGTCTGAGGCCAGACGTGACGTCGCGTGACCTTATGCTGCACACACACACCGCTGCAGGACTTCTTCCTGACACTGGTGGTTCTCTTGAGTCTTGTGCACCTAAAAACAATGGAAGACAGAGGAACATCAGTTCAGTTATACACCCCAAAAAAATCAAAAAAAACCCAGAAAAATCAGCACAATCCCATTCCATCCATGCCCTCCATGATGTTTAAGTTCAAGACACCCCACAGAAAGACTAGGCCCATGCTAGACTCAAATACCCCTGGTGAAAAGGCCACAAGTACAGCCCCAAAAAACGAAAATCACTGAAAAATCTGCACAATCCCATTCCATCCATGCCCTCCATGATGTTTAAATTCAAGACACCCCACAGAAAGACTAGGCCCATGCAAGACTCACTACCTCTGGGCATATAGGTTAAAAAGTAGGCAAAATGGTTGCAGGCCTAACAACAATGCCTGCATTCAAAATGGCCACTTGCCTCCCAGCACATGGCCAGGGCCTGTAGCAGCACTCAAAATGGCCCCCAGCCACATGGCCTGTCCCTCCCCATGAACACCCCCAAAAATCGAAAAACACTGAAAAATCAGCACAATCCCATTCCATCCATGCCCTCCATGATGTTTAAGTTCAAGACACCCCACAGAAAGACTAGGCCCATGCAAGACTCAATACCCCTGGTGAAAAGGCCACAAGTACAGCCCCAAAAAACGAAAATCACTGAAAAATCAGCACAATCCCATTCCATCCATGCCCTCCATGATGTTTAAGTTCAAGACACCCCACAGAAAGACTAGGCCCATGCAAGACTCAATACCCCTGGTGAAAAGGCCACAAGTACAGCCCCAAAAAATGAAAATCACTGAAAAATCAGCACAATCCCATTCCATCCATGCCCTCCATGATGTTTAAATTCAAGACAACCCACAGAAAGACTAGGCCCATGCAACACTCACTACCCCTGGGCATAAAGGTTGAAAAGTAGGCAAAATGGTTGCAGGCCTAACAACAATGCCTGCATTCAAAATGGCCACTTGCCTCCCAGCACATGGCCAGGGCCTGTAGCAGCACTCAAAATGGCCCCCAGCCACATGGCCTGTCCCTCCCCATGAACAACCCCAAAAATCGAAAAACACTGAAAAATCAGCACAATCCCATTCCATCCATGCCCTCCATGATGTTTAAGTTCAAGACACCCCACAGAAAGACTAGGCCCATGCAAGACTCAATACCCCTGGTGAAAAGGCCACAAGTACAGCCCCAAAAAACGAAAATCACTGAAAAATCAGCACAATCCCATTCCATCCATGCCCTCCATGATGTTTAAGTTCAAGACACCCCACAGAAAGACTAGGCCCATGCAAGACTCAATACCCCTGGTGAAAAGGCCACAAGTACAGCCCCAAAAAACGAAAATCACTGAAAAATCAGCACAATCCCATTCCATCCATGCCCTCCATGATGTTTAAATTCAAGACAACCCACAGAAAGACTAGGCCCATGCAACACTCACTACCCCTGGGCATAAAGGTTGAAAAGTAGGCAAAATGGTTGCAGGCCTAACAACAATGCCTGCATTCAAAATGGCCACTTGCCTCCCAGCACATGGCCAGGGCCTGTAGCAGCACTCAAAATGGCCCCCAGCCACATGGCCTGTCACTCCCCATGAACACCCCCAAAAATCGAAAAACACTGAAAAATCAGCACAACCCCATTCCATCCATGCCCTCCATGATGTTTAAGTTCAAGACACCCCACAAAAAGACTAGGCCCATGCTAGACTCAATACCCCTGGTGAAAAGGCCACAAGTACAGCCCCAAAAAACGAAAATCACTGAAAAATCAGCACAATCCCATTCCATCCATGCCCTCCATGATGTTTAAATTCAAGACAACCCACAGAAAGACTAGGCCCATGCAACACTCACTACCCCTGGGCATAAAGGTTGAAAAGTAGGCAAAATGGTTGCAGGCCTAACAACAATGCCTGCATTCAAAATGGCCACTTGCCTCCCAGCACATGGCCAGGGCCTGTAGCAGCACTCAAAATGGCCCCCAGCCACATGGCCTGTCACTCCCCATGAACACCCCCAAAAATCGAAAAACACTGAAAAATCAGCACAATCCCATTCCATCCATGCCCTCCATGATATTTAAGTTCAAGACACCCCACAAAAAGACTAGGCCCATGCTAGACTCAATACCCCTGGTGAAAAGGCCACAAGTACAGCCCCAAAAAACGAAAATCACTGAAAAATCAGTACAATCCCATTCCATCCATGCCCTCCATGATGTTTAAATTCAAGACAACCCACAGAAAGACTAGGCCCATGCAACACTCACTACCCCTGGGCATAAAGGTTGAAAAGTAGGCAAAATGGTTGCAGGCCTAACAACAATGCCTACATTCAAAATGGCCACTTGCCTCCCTGTACATGGCCAGGCCCTGTAGCAGCACTCAAAATGGCCCCCAGCCACATGGCCTGTCCCTCCCCATGAACACCCCCAAAAATCGAAAATCACTGAAAAATCAGCACAATCCCATTCCATCCATGCCCTCCATGATGTTTAAGTTCAAGACACCCCACAAAAAGACTAGGCCCATGCTAGACTCAATACCCCTGGTGAAAAGGCCACAAGTACAGCCCCAAAAAACGAAAATAACTGAAAAATCAGCACAATCCCATTCCATCCATGCCCTCCATGATGTTTAAGTTCAAGACACCCCACAGAAAGACTAGGCCCATGCTAGACTCAAATACCCCTGGTGAAAAGGCCACAAGTACAGCCCCAAAAAACGAAAATCACTGAAAAATCAGCACAATCCCAATCCATCCATGCCCTCCATGATGTTTAAGTTCAAGACACCCCACAGAAAGACTCAGTCCACCCACCACTGAGTACCCCTGGGCAAAAGGCCCCAAAACAGCCCAAAAATCGAAAATTCCAAAATTGTAGTTGCAGCAACTGTAATGCCCCAAACAAACTTACTTGTAAAATTTCTAATCCAACAGTGATCCAAAGAAAGTCAAAAAGGCCTCAAATCCAAATATCCAGCAGCATCCACAAAAAGTAATCCTTCCAGCTCCAGATCCAAATGAAAAGTGACCAGGAGATGGACAAAGCACTGGGAGGAGCCTGCTGGACAGGAACAGGAAGTTGAAGACTGTGGGGCACTTCCTTCCTCCCACCCCCCTCCCCCCTCCCCAAAATGGACTCCTCGCTAAAAAAGTGCAGGCAAATGTCAATCCTAAGGAGTTATTCAGATAAAAATCATCATTTCAAGAAGGTTTATGCTGCTTGCTGGTGGATTTCTTGTGCAGAATTGCAAATTTTATATTTTCGCTTGTGCGAGATTGTTGCTGCTCGCCGCATCTCAAATCTCGCAATTGCGAAGTACCGCGAGACGTGATCTCGCCGTACTCGCGTTGACAAACTCTTGCTGTGCAAGTTGGCAAGCCGCGATGACGTAATCGCGCTCGCCAGATTCCCGCGGGATCCCGCAGCAAGATCCAAAATGGCGCAGCACTCGCAAAATATCGAGAAAAACAACTCGGCAAACGATGATAAACGCCGCGCGCCGCAAAAATTGTATCACCAACGCCGCGCGCCGCAAAATTGTATCAGCAAGAAAAAAAAATCCGCTGCGTGCGAATTTGGCGGATTTTGCGGGAAATTCGCAAATCTCGCGGATTCCGAATTTACCGAAAATCCGCAAAATCCGCGAGCGTAACGGATTTTCCGCCCATACTTAGTATGGTCCACCGTGTCAAAGGCGGCGGAGAGGTCGAGGAGCACCAGAGCCTGATGTTTGTTGTAATCCATGCCCTCCCTGAGGTTGTCCAAGACCGACACCACAACAGATTCGGTAGAGTGCCTGGGGCGGAAGCCGGTCTGACGAAATGCCAGGCCCCCATTTGCTTCTACGTGGGCGCTGAGTACCGAGGTGACATGGCGCTCAAGCACCTTGCCCAAGTAGGGCAGCAGGGAAATGGGGCGGTAGTTAGCTGAGATGGACGGGTCAGCGCCGGACTTCTTTAAAATTGGCACTATTGTGGCTGATTTAAGAGCGGGGATCACCACTCCCTGAGTAAGGGAGTTATTAAGGAAAGTGATGGGGGACAGGGGACAAGTAGAGTAGATCTGTTGTAGGATTCGTGCCGGACAGATGTCTGCCGGAGAACCTGATTTGACCTTAGGGAGTATCTCCAAGAATACTTCCTCAGTGAGGGGGGGAATTGAGGTAAGATGGCACTGAACAGTGGGAGGGGAAGGATCAACAAAAATAGAGGAGGGGGGGGATGTTAGCCTTAATGGTTGCAATCTTGTCCAGAAAGTAGGAGTTTAATTGGTCACACAGGGGCTGGGTTGGAGGGATTTGGGGTGACGCTCTATCGGAATAGGCTAGGTCGTTGACTATTCCAAAAATCTCCCTGGATTTATTTTCCGCTGTCAGAATTTTTGTGGAGAAGTAGATGGTTTTGGCAGCTAGGATGGCTTTTTTATACTCAGTTAATAATGTTAAGTAATGAGTTTTTGATAAGGGGCAGTAATTTCTTCTCCACTGCCTCTCCGCTTGCCGTACGGTCAGTTTTTGTTCTTTTAGGTCGTCATTGAACCACCTGGTGGAGTCCTTGGGTCGTCGGGTAGAAATACGACGTAATGGGGCAACCGAGTCGCAACCTCCAGCCAGCCAGGTATTGATAGCAATGGCTTGTGAATTAGATGATAGACCAGTGAGGGTCGGAGAGGAGTTCTGAAGCAGGGAGGTAAGGGAAGGAAGATCAACTCGGTTCCAATTCCGCGCCCAGGTGTTTTTGGCATGCGGGACCTTAGAAACGGGGTTGAGAAGGATGGAAAAAGAGATAAGGGCATGGTCAGACCAGGGACAGGGAGATACAGACACCGGGGAAACAGAAAGGTTGAGGGACCAAGCCTGGTCGAGTATGTGACCGTGAGAATGTGTGGGGACGGATATGTGAGGGACAAAGTTCAGGGAAAGGAGAGATTCAGTGAATTGTTTAGATGAGGTGCACTCTAAAGGGTCTGAGGGCCAGTAATTAAAATCGCCTAGCACCAAGACAGAGGCATAGTTGACCGCCAGGGTGGCCAATAGCTCTTGAAATGCTGGCAAGAACAAAGACGAAGGCTGGGGTGGACGATACATCAGAAGGCACGTAATTGGAGGGGAAAAGGAAAGGGAGCGAACTACAAGGAATTCAGTTGGGGGAATGGGGGGGGGGAGGGAAGAAGTTGAAAATTAAATTCAGACCGAGCAATTAAAGCCACACCACCACCTATCCTACCCGCAGGGCGGTCGGCGCGTAGAGCAACGTAGGAAGGGGGGAGGGCAGCCAAAAGTGTGGGTAGGGAAGAATCACAAAACCAGGTTTCGGTCAGGAGCAGTAAATCGGGGTTCTCGGAATCAAGCAGGACAAACAGCTCATGGTGGTGTTTGACCGCTGACCTGGTGTTGAGCAAAAGAATAGATAATGAAGGAGTGGGAGGAGGGGGGTCAGGCAAGGAAGAGGACAACGGCGATAATGCCGGCGGGGAGGTCGGTGTTGGCAGAGATGGAGGGGCGAGCCCTAGTGAGGCAATGTGGCTGCGGACTGACTCTGAGAGTGGCCAGTGGCCCTGGAGAGTAGTGAGCTCCTCAGTAGAGTACGATGTCAATTTGGCATGGAGACGTGCCCCTAGCCCCGTCCGGCCGCGGACGGGCGCAGACGGGCTTGCCTTAGGCGCGCCTTCGGCGCGCAAACGGCGCGCCCGCTGCGCACGTCCGCTGCGCGTTCTGAAGTTGCACATTGAAGTAGGAGCCCTTAGGGGCGGGAGGGGGCGTGGCCTACAAGTGGGCGTGGCCAGCGGCAATGGGAGCCGGTAGAGGGGGGGTCACGTGACAGCGCTAGCTCCGCTGCACGGCGCCCTCAAGTGCTAAGTACAGAAGTTAAAAGAAGGTTTAAAACACAAGTTTAAACAGTCACACGCTGCTTCTCCCGGCTTTCCGCCTCAGGAAATATGAACCAACAGAGCGCTCGCGATCAGCGCTTAAGAAGGACTGGAGGGGGGCGTGGCCTACAAGTGGGCGTGGCCAGCGGCGATGGGAGCCGGTAGAGGGGGGGTCACGTGACAGCGCTAGCTCCGCTGCACGGCACCCTCAAGTGCTAAGTACAGAAGTTAAAAGAAGGTTTAAAACACAAGTTTAAACAGTCACACGCTGCTTCTCCCGGCTTTCCGCCTCAGGAGATATGAACCAACAGAGCGCTCGCGATCAGCGCTTAAGAAGGGCGGGAGGGGGGCGTGGCCTACAAGTGGGCGTGGCCAGCGGCGATGGGAGCCGGTAGAGGGGGGGTCACGTGACAGCGCTAGCTCCGCTGCACGGCGCCCTCAGGTGCTAAGTACAGAAGTTAAAAGAAGGTTTAAAACACAAGTTTACACAGTCACACGCTGCTTCTCCCGGCTTTCCGCCTCAGGAGATATGAACCAACAGAGCGCTCGCGATCAGCGTTTAAGAAGGGCGGGAGGGGGGGGCGTGGCCTACAAGTGGGCGTGGCCAGCGGCGATGGCAGCCGGTAGAGGGGGGTCACGTGACAGCGCTAGCTCCGCTGCACGGCGCCCTCAAGTGCTAAGTACAGAAGTTAAAAGAAGGTTTAAAACACAAGTTTAAACAGTCACACGCTGCTTCTCCCGGCTTTCCGCCTCAGGAGATATGAACCAACAGAGCGCTCGCGATCAGCGCTTAAGGAGGGCGGGAGGGGGGCGTGGCCTACAAGTAGGCGTGGCCAGCGGCGATGGGAGCCGGTAGAGGGGGGGTCACGTGACAGCGCTAGCTCCGCTGCACGGCGCCCTCAAGTGCTAAGTACAGAAGTTAAAAGAAGGTTTAAAACACAAGTTTAAACAATCACACGCTGCTTCTCCCGGCTTTCCGCCTCAGGAGATATGAACCAACAGAGCGCTCGCGATCAGCGTTTAAGAAGGGCGGGAGGGGGGCGTGGCCTACAAGTGGGCGTGGCCAGCGGCGATGGGAGCCGGAAGAGGGGGGGTCACGTGACAGCGCTAGCTCCGCTGCACGGCGCCCTCAAGTGCTAAGTACAGAAGTTAAAAGAAGGTTTAAAACACAAGCTTAAACAGTCACACGCTGCTTCTCCCGGCTTTCCGCCTCAGGAGATATGAACCATATATATATATATATATATATATATATATATATATATATATATATATATGTATATATATATAGGCAAAAAAGGAGAGAACTCTGGGTAATTCTCAAGTTTAGATGGAAAGCAGCTCCTGTATAGAGCACTCTCAAAACCAGCGAGACACTAAATTTACTCACCTCAAATATCTGCTTTTCTATCAGTCTTTAAGCATAGGAGTAGCACAGTGCCATCCACAACCGAGATAGAAAGGGACAAAGGGCCAGATGTGTTAAGCGTTTTTCCTGTTTGCGAACGGGAAAAATCCTAATGGGATGCATCATCCCAAAAGGCATTCGCAAAATGGGGAATCGCAAAAATTGCGATTCTCTATTTTGTGAATGCATTTAAGGAATCACAATTTGCGAATCCTTAAATGAAATGCAGGAAGCCAAAGGACCTACCTGTAAGGAATCGCAAATTACCACCAACTTCAAGTTGGTGGTAATATGCGAATTCCATAAAAAAATTTTTTTTTTGTATTTTTAAAGGTCCCATGTGGCGTACATACATGCCCTTAGGGCATGTATGTGCGCTACATGTGCACACATGCATATTCCAGGGGTGCAACAGGGTGTCCATTTGGCACCCTTGCACCCTTGAAATTGCATGCCCAATTTGCGAGTAAGTTATGATAGTTGGACAGCACCCTTCAAAAGTTATACATTGTTGCAAGACAGTTATTAAAAACATATAAATGAACAGAGTTATTGGTTTTCCCAAATATTCAGATAAGACACACAAAAGTTGTGACTTGGATTTTCTTTCTTTTATTCAATTTTTATTCTTTATTTTCTTTTTTTGATAGTTGCGAATAGCCGACACGTTTCATCCGTTGCTGGACTTCTTCAGGGCTATACAAAACAAATACAAAAACATATATTACAAAAATTTGATTAATATTATATTGCACAATTTGTATATACATGGGCACCCTAAACCAAAGAAAAGAGAACAGAACCAGAATTGGTTCGGGGGTCCAGTCACTAGTTTAAAGACAGGTGACTTACAAGCATGGGAAAACATTTACAATTCATATTAAAAACACTACAGTGAGAATAGAGAGACTAGAAAAACAGGGATACAGTCAATTTTATAAAATGATCACAAAAAATTCTGTCATCTCAGTACATGGCATTGAATACCATAGCTAACTGATTGTTAGAGTCCAATATCTAAAATTGGTTTGAACAGCTCTGATATGATAGTTGTGTACAGAATTTAGTGTAGAGAGTACCTCTGATACATTCTGTGGGGATTAATTTAACAGAGCAATAAAAGAAACTCCATGAAAGCCTGACAAAGACGGATGTGAAACTCGATATCAGATAATTTGTTTCAAGGTATTTTTTCAAATACATGTGTCTTTCTATATTATATTATTGTTATCTTTAGAGTCACAAACCAATAACAAAATCTCTTTTTCTGGATAATATCAACCGTATACATTGGACTTCAACAACAAGCCAGCTGTGGTACTTAATGTCATGTACTACTATTGTTATCTTTAGGGTTACAATCCTGTAATAATATCTCGCTCTCTTGTTCAAACCAATTTTAGATATTGGACTCTAACAATCAGTTAGCTATGGTACTCAATGACATGTACTGAGATGGCAGAATTTTTTGTGATCATTTTATAAAATTGACTGTATCCCTGTTTTTCTAGTCTCTCTATTCTCACTGTAGTGTTTTTAATATGAATTGTAAATGTTTTCCCATGCTTGTAAGTCACCTGTCTTTAAACTAGTGACTGGACCCCCGAACCAATTCTGGTTCTGTTCTCTTTTCTTTGGTTTAGGGTGCCCATGTATATACAAATTGTGCAATATAATATTAATCAAATTTTTGTAATATATGTTTTTGTATTTGTTTTGTATAGCCCTGAAGAAGTCCGGCAACGGACGAAACGCGTCGGCTATTCGCAACTATCAAAAAAAGAAAATAAAGAATAAAAATTGAATAAAAGAAAGAAAATCCAAGTCACAACTTTTGTGTGTCTTATCTGAATATTTGGGAAAAACAATAACTCTGTTCATTTATATGTTTTTAATAACTGTCTTGCAACAATGTATAACTTTTGAAGGGTGCTGTCCAACTATCATAACTAGCTTTCCTGGGTGGTAGGTTGCCTATCTCCCTTAAGGCCCGTGTGGGAATCACGTGTCTGGACATAGCACCTTCTATTCCGACACAGTAGATGGTATTCCAATAGTGGTGCAGTTTTTTCCTTAATTCCCAGTTCTCTTGCCTCATTCCAATTTGCGAGTACCTATTGGGTACTCGCAAATTGCACATGCAGTTCCCATTCATTTCTATGGGCCTCTAGGCCCATAGGAATGAATGGGAAGTCATTACTTATTTGCTGCTCGAAATTTGCGAGTCACAAATAAGGAATATGTAGGAATCACAATGATTATTGCGAAACCTACATACATTACATTTTGCGATTCCATTATAGCTTATCAGTATAATTTGCTATTATGGAATTGCTAAATACAATATTGATACATCTGGCACAAAGTCTTTTGCAATTTTTTTCTACAGCAAGAGCTGTAAAATGATTATATTACACATATATTATATGTGGGTGTTAGAGTACTTTTGAAGCTCTCAGTTCAGATTTCATTCATTATCTCTCTTCTTACTATTTGACTCAACAAACACTGTTAAGTCACTGGGTAGTTATAGTTAGGTCAGCGTTTGCATAGGAAATGTGTTTTTTATGATGCTAATAACTTTGGCACCATATAACGAATCTCCACGGAACGTCACAAGAAACGGCATTGAAAGATTCTGAGTGATCCGCCACTTGGGGAACCAGTAAAAAGGGAGGGGTCCAAAAATGCAAAATCCCCATGCATTTTCTATACAGTTATTTAAAAAGCACTACCACAAAAACTGCTGAACAGAACTACACAAAATTTGGCAGGAACCTAGATCTTGATTCACAGATTGTGCTATATTTGATTTAGTGTATTTTGAGAAATTGAGGTTTAAAAATGTTTGTTTATCTGGGCAGTTGGTCCGCGAGAGCATTCTAATTAACTCAGGGAGCTTTTCTCCCTTGGGCCATCTCTCTCCCATGGGAGCCAGACTCCAGCAGGTGCGAAAACTCTGATTGGCTACCAGCAACATGGGAAAAATTATGCTGGCGGCCATTACAAGACTTGGGGACTTAGGCCTCAGTCTTGAACTTGAAAATATATATATATATATATATATATATATATATATATATATATATATATATATATATATATATATATATATATATATATATATATATATATATATATATATATATATATATATATAAGGGGAAGGGTATTAGGGGCAGTGTAGGGATACCCTGCCCCCCATGGGGGCACTGAAAAAAATCAAGGTTAAAATAATGGTATAGTAGGAATTGCAATTATATCTTACTTTACATTGATAAATAACTTAGAAACTCACTTAAAAAACAAAGGCTAAAGGTACCCTTACCTTGCCCCATCACTCTGTATTTTTCTATGAATCTTTTGGACATGGGCCCCAAGAAATTTCCATGTTCTGAAATGGCAGCCACAACATTTCTCTACCTGTTACAGGCCTGTCAATCAGAGAGTGAGCGCAGGAGTGCAACAGATGACAGGAAAAAAGCCCTTTTAACCAATCACATGGCTCAATGTTTTATTTTGCGCAACCACGGGGCTCTCGCTAGCCACTCACGTACCCAACAGTCCAGATATACAAATATTTTTGCTCCTTACTTTCTCAAAAACTACTGAATGAATTTACATCAAATCACATAAAGCACCCTTTTCTGAACCAAAATACAGCATCCAGCCAAATTTGGTGTAATTCTCCTCACATGTTTTCTCTATAGGTCTTTTCAAAAAAGTCTATAGAAAATGCATGAGGATTTTGCATTTTGGGGACCCTTCTCCCTGGAACTTTCCATGAAGAAACTAAGAAAAATAGAGCAGAGTACCTTTTTGGAAAGTTTTGTTAAGATTCATCAAATGGTACCAAAATTATTACCAAACCAAAAAAGCACTTCCTATGGAAATGCAGGCTCAACCATAGCTTCCTGATACTTTGTAAAAAAAATAGTCTCATTCACCTCAGCTCCTACCTGAAAAGTGTTATGGTGATCCATCAAGTGGGAGCTAAGAAATTGGGGGTGAGGAGAGTTTCAAAAATGTGTTTTCCCCCTGCATTTTTCCAGAGGAAAATTTAACAGCAATATTGCAAAAACAAATGAGTGGGATCACACCAAATTTGTCAGAAAGGTTAATCTTGACTCAGAAAGCGTGCTTTTTGTGATTTGGTGTAAATCCGTACCGTAGGTTTCGGGGAAATTAAGGTTAAAAATGTATGTATATATAGGGACATGGTAAATCAGTGGATCCAACAGATTAACAGATCTGATTGGCTGCCACTACATCAACAAAGATGTTGCAGCAGCCATTTTAGAACTCTGGGACTCAGTCCCCTGTCCTGCAAAAATAATACAAAAAAGAAATAGAGGGCAGGGTAAGGATACCCTTCCTGCATAAGACTGGTGTTCTCTGGGGGGGGGCCTGCTCTGGGACCCCCTCCCAAGGGGCCAAAAACTGTATTTGATTTTAGCCTTGTAAGTTAATCAAAACAAGGCTAGGAACTATGGGTAGTTCCCAAGTTTAGGCAAAGAGCTGCTCTAGCTGAAGTGCATCTAAAACCTCAGTGGCACCCTAAATCTGCCCACCTCAAATATATTTGTTTTCTAGCAGAGATTTTAAGAATAGGATTAGTATAGTGCTATCCATGCCAAACCAGAAAAGTGTCAATACCTTTCACCACTCCTGGCAAGGTATTACAGCTTTGGATGAGTAAATACTATCCATACCATCCATGCCAACCTGAAATGCTTAAAACACCTTCTTAGATATGTATTTCACTCTACTTAAACCTTGTCAGAGAAGTATAGCTTTGTCTTATCACAAGGGGGCACTCAGTATAGGTCAAAACCGAACACTCACAGGCTTAGAGTGCCACATGAATTACGGAAAACAAAGCAAGGAATTCTGTGTGGTTCCCAAGTTTAGGTGGAGCACTGCTCTTGTTGGCGCTCATCTACAAAAACAGCAACACTCTTGATCTCCACACCTCATCTGGCTGTGTTTTTTAGCAGAATTTTTAAATTTAGGATTAGTGCTGTGCTATCCATGTTGAGCTTTAAAAGTGAAAACAACTTTTGTCAATTTTGCAGCAAAGTTGTAAAACATATGATTAGCCAGTGCTATCCACATCAATCAGGAAAATGACAACATTCTTTTACCAATCCAGCACAGTATTACACCTTTTGATTAATTAAATACTTCCCAACCCAACCTGGAATTCATAAAATCAATTCCTGGCACACGAGTTTCTCTCTCATTCATCAGAGAAGTATAACTTTGTCTCACCACAAGGAAGGACCTAGTATTGGTCAAAACCAAACACTTGCAAGCTTAGAGTGCTGCATAACTTAAGCAAGCTCCAACGTTGAGGTGGACAGCTGCCCTTGTTAGAAAGCATCTACAATAACAATGACATTCTAAATCTAACCACCTGAGATTACAGTTTTTCTATTAAAGATTTTGGCAAAGAATAAGCACAGTGCTATCTATCGCACGCTAGCAAAGTTACAAAATCTTTAAGCCTAGGATTAGCCAGACATCTCAAATGACATCACTAGTGACATCATTGAAGACATCATTAATGACATCATCCAGTGAGTTCGGCTGATTGCTACTCAAATATCAACACTGAAATGTATTTAGTGAGCTACATCTAGAGCACATTTTCTATGGCTTCTGCCCTGCTAATGAGTGTAAGCTTTTGCAATATGTTGCATCTCCTAATGGGGCTTGAATGTGTGGAAGGATTGGGCTGTCCATAAGAGTTGTCCACATGACATAGCCATTGCACAGTAGAAGCTTGGTGACATAACAGGATTTGAGAGTCTGGAGGTAGTGGGCTTTAAAAAGTTGAGTGCAGGTCAATGGCTATGCAAAGAAGGACTGGACATTCTAATGGGGCTAGGATGTCTGGAAAGAGTGGTCTCTCTATAAAGAGTTGTGCACAGGGTGGGTAGTGTATTTGTTTGTAACTTTGGCACCTAATGGGGCTTGCATGTCTGGAGGAGTGAGTTCTCAGTGAGGAGCTGTGCACAGGGCCAAGGCTGTATTTAGTAAGGCCTTTCACAAATACAAGGGTTTTCTGGACAGAGTAGACTCTTCGCCAAGAGTTGATTAGAGCCAAGGGCTGTACGCACCAGCAGCGTGGCCACTGAATGGAGCTTAGATGTTTGGAAGATGTGGACTCTCTGTGAGGATGTGTGCGCATGGTGAAGGTTGTGTCTAGTAGGGCCTTGACCGCATAATGGGACTCGAGTGTATGGAGGAGGTTAACTCTCCATGAAAAAGTTGTGTACATGGTAAATACTGTGCTTAGAAGAAGCTTGCCCACCTAATAGGGCTTGGGTGTCTAGATGAGTGTGGTCTCTGTGAACAGTTGTTTCCAAAGTGAAGATTGTTTGTGGTACATGCTTGTTCATACAAAGACTTATGGGTCTTGTGGAACTAGACTATACTATAATTAATTTATACATGCTCATATGCTCATGCAATTTATGCTTTACATGACGCTGCACCATGTAGTACTTATGTATATATTTGAAAGGCTGCACTGGTTTGTAGAATAGTTCAAGTTTGAGTTCAAGTTCGAAAATTTGTATAGCGCACTACTCACCCAGGGGGTCTCAAGGCGCTTGAGGGAGGGAGGTGTATTACTTATCGAATATCCAAGTTTTTAGTTGCTTTCTGAAGGAGAGGTGGTTTTGTGTAAGGCGGAGGTGGGCGGGGAGAGAATTCCAGGTTTTGGCCGCTAAGTAGGAGAAGGATCTTCCCCCCATGGTGGATCTGTGGATGCGCGGTATTGCAGCGAGGGCTTGATTGGACGATTGTAGTTGTCGGGAGGGGGTGTAGAAGGATAGACGCAAGTTGAGGCATTCGGGTCCTAGGTCATAGAGGGATTTGTGTGCGTGGGTGAGGAGACGGAACGTTATTCTCTTGTTGACAGGGAGCCAATGGAGGTCTTTCAGGTGGCCGGAAATGTGATCTTGCCGAGGGATGTCCAATATGAGTCTGGCTGAGGCGTTTTGGATGCGTTGGAGTTTTTTCTGTAGTTTGGCTGTGTTTCCGACGTAAAGGGTGCTTCCGTAATCTAGTCGGCTTGTGACCAGTGCGTGGGTGACTGTCTTTCTTGTTTCGGTGGGGATCCAACGGAAGATTTTTTTGAGCATACATAGGATGTTGAAGCAAGATGATGAGAGGGCGTTAACTTGTCTGGTCATCGAGAGGGAGGAGTCCAGGATGAAACCCAGGTTACGTGCGTGAATTAAACGTTAATAGGTTGGATGATGTCATCAGTGATGTCATCTGAGATTTCATCAGTGATGTCATCAATGATTTTATTGAGCAAGTTGTAAGGGCTTTTATATGTGAGGACATAAGCAGTGTTTGAATTTCAGTTGTTTTTTGGGTTTAAAATGTAACATTATGAGTGAAATTGTTACCTAATTATAACATACCTTTAACCTATGATTTTTTCAGTGAATTTCAAAGGCTTTTTAAATGCAATTTTCTACAGTTTTTTAACTGTCTATTTAGAAATATTTTATTCCTTAAATAACATTATATATTTTTCTGAAAATGGCAAAAAAAGAAATTCTAACTGAAATATTGTTTGATTTTTTTATTATTTTATTTTAATATATTTATATTATTTTCTTTTAAAAAAATCCAATTTTTTTTTCAGAGTGGCACACCCAAAGCATACACATCACGGTGGGTGTGCGGATTCTAGCCGCCATTTTAGAAAAGTCGTGAAGGATCCACGTATGGTGTGCGAAGGCTGCGTGTTTTTCAGTTACATTTAATATTACGTGATGTGCGTGATTGGTATGCGACCAGTCCGCGATTCCTGCTCCCGCCCATTCGCGACACATGCGCATTATGGTACACGACGCTTGCGCGATGGCGGGTCCAGGGTGACGTCATATACGTGCTGGGGCGTGCAGGGTGCGTGTCTCCCGCAAAAATATTTTATGTTCTTAAATTATATGTAGTGTGTTTTTCACATACATATTAGGGCAAGAGATCATCTGGGATATTCATAAATATATTATATTTGTACTTATAATAAACATATTATTTTTAAATATATTTTTGCAAAGTCACGTCAGGTGCGTGCTTTGTGAGCGCAGAGTGCGTAGATCCCATGTGAACTAAAAAAAAAAGATCATTGGTTTATAACATTTCCCACTGTAACTATTGAAAGACCCCACCCATTGTAGTCATTCTTGTTGGAGCATCTTTAGAGAGACATCTCTTTTCCTACAAGAACCCTTTTTGCTTGTTTTTTTGGGTGTTTCTCAAAAAATATCAAATAAAATGGCATCTGGACAGCAGCAGGAGCAAGTATCTTCTGAAGAAGAATTCTTGCCAGAGGAACCACCTCCACAGAGGCAGGAATCTGTGGTGTGGAAATTCTTCACTTTTCAACCTGGAGAGAAGGAAGTAAATGCGAGAAAGGTGACGTGCAAAGTTTGTGACCGAGTCCTGTCAAGAGGCAGTGAAAAAAATACTCTTGTGGCACTGCTTCTATGTACAAGCATCTCTGGACCTCACATCCTCTCTATCTTGCTCGGGAGGAAATTAGGGAAGCTGCTTCGAACCCCTCACCTGCTGTGGCAAGTATGTCTGGAGCTTCCTCAGGAACACTGCAATGGACATTAGGCCAGAATTCGCCTGCGTGAAGTGTAAGAAACGTATATGCTTTGGTGACTTTGGTGAGCCGTCGGTGGATGCAGTTTGTGATGCGCAACGCAACTAACGTTGTTAATTTTTTTTTTTTTTGGGAATGATAAGTAATTCCAAAAGTTTCCTGTTTTCTTCATTCATTTTTTGTAATTTTTTTGAAAAAACACAAAAAAATACAAAATTGTTCAAAATAATTAAAAAAAGACAAAAGAAAAAAGAAGAAAAAAAGTTCTTATCAGAACTACCGTATCTGGTTAAAGAAAGAACTATAATTGCAAGGTAAAGTGTGAAAGTTTGGTTGAATATATGTATACAGCATGATTGACTGAAAGAATGCATTAGTAGTGAATGGGGAATTTATAGGTGAAGATTTATGAAGAAGTACTGCAGCGTGACACTGCAAGCTCTTTAGCTGCACTGCGGCACTTCCGAAGCACAGGGATGTACAATATGTACATGAATATGTTGCAAATCTGTGCTTCCCTCTGCACTGCTGCACAAACTGCAGCCATGCGATGACACAGGCACCCTTGCACCATGGTGCAAGGATGTCTGTGTCATGTCCGGATTGTTTTTGTGCAGGAAGGGACACCTTGGCATGTATGGTTGTACTACCACTGCCTCTTCCTTCTGCCCACAATGGTCTATTATATTGCCACAACCTCTCTTGCCAGTCCTGTATTGTTGGTTTGTTGCTCCTGCCCCATTTCCACTGCCCTCCATAGTCTGTTGTGCTGCCACTGTCTTTCCTACCTACCCAGTGTGGTCGAATTGTTGCCTCAGCACCCTCCTACCTGCCTTCAATTTTCAAAGTCCGTGCCCCTGGCCTCTGCCTCTCAACAGTATCCTAATGAACAACTAGATTGCTAACATTCTATATTTATTACAAAAGTGTGGAACGCCTGACGTCATCTTGATGTAATCAAAACTGTAATAGCTAGAGCATTTCCTTTAGAAATTACATATATCAGAGGGTCTTATTTGCATCAAAAGTATAGTTAGTGCTCTAAAAAACTAAAATGAGGACATATCTTCAGATTTTTCAAATAGCGACAAAGCACTTTTAAATTATTTGTTATCTTTATGTTTTTTTATCCAGTTGACCACTTGATTAAATGTGGTACTTAGGGGAGAGGATGTGATGTTACTTTCAGAACTGCAGACTTTGCAACTGGGGAACCAGGTTGGAGTTTCTGCTTCAGCTCGACATTCTGTGATTCTGGTCAAATCACTTAATCCCCCCATGTCTACAACCAAAATGAATTTGTTCTTGTGTGATGTAACCAATGCTCATGTAAATCACTCAATACCCGACACGTCTGCACTATATAAAACTGCAAAAACACATAAATTAAAAAGTGTTTTGCACACTTCTGTCATTTGGCTACATGTGGGCTACATCTGGGAGATATTTGTGCTACATTTGGGCTCTTTTGTCTATGGTGGCCATCTTGGGAGATGTATTTGTTATGAAGTTTCCTAATTTCCTTATTTACTACAGTCTCTTCAGTAGGAAATGCTTTCAGTTTTTCACTTTGATTCCATCAAGAAGGCTTTCAGATATGTCACACATTTGCCATAAATTCTGAATGTTAGCACTCTATTTGCTCATTAGATCACTATAGTAAAGCTACTGCTCACCACGGAAGTCTGCTGCTGGTATTAAAAGTGCATGTTTCAGTTTGCATGTCAGAATTTTTCAATGAAATAGAAGAGGATTTGAGAAGTCACTCAAAATGTTCCCTCATTTTTCTTTCTTCAGCACTAATCATAATTTCTATAGCAAAATGAACCCCCTCATTGTGTTTTTTTTTAAATTAAATGTTTTAAGTGTTACCAGTTTATTCCAATCAGGATGGTTTCAGGTGTGCCATACTTTTGTCATAATAAGACTGTTAGCGATCTAGTTGTTCTTTAGAACACTCTGGGACATTCTGTCATTGGGCTATACTTGGGCTACATCTGGGTTATATTTGTGCTACATTTGGGCTCTTTTTTCACTGGTGGCCATCTTGGGAGACTTATTTGTTATGAAGTTTCCTAATTTCCTCATTTACTGTAGTCTCCTCAGTAGGAAATACTTTCAGTGTTTTACTTTGATTCCATCAAGAAGGCATTCATATGTGTCACACATTTGCCATAAATTCAGAATGTTAGCATTCTAGTTGCTTATCAGATCACTGTATTAAAGCTACTGCTCACCAGGGAATTCTGCTGCTGGTATTGAAAATGCATGTTTCAGTCTGCATGTCAGAATTGTTTAATGAAATAGAAGAGGATTTGACAAGTCACTCGAAATGTGCCCTAATTGTTCTTTCTACAGCACTAATCATACTTTCTATGGCAAAATGAACAGCCCTCATTTTGGTCCTTTTTAAATCAAATGTTTTAACAGTTACCACTTTATTCCAATCAAGATGGCTTCAGGTGTGCCATACTTTTGTCATAAGTAGGACTGTTAGCTGTCTAGTTATTCTTTAGAACACTCTGGGAAGCTGTAGTAGAAAACAAAGGAATCAACTGACAGTCTCTGCCCTTGCTGGATGTACATGTTTGACTGAGCATGGCAGACTTCATTCTCATATGACTGAGAAAGATAATGTGAATTTACAGAAAATATGCTCTCAGTTTAGCTTATAGATCACCTTCCAAACGGGAAAAGCATGAGAAATTAGTTTTCTCTCAAACATGATTCATGATATCCCAGCAGAAGGTTTTTTCACAGGGTAAAATCACCTTAGAACACACCACAATTCCTAAAATGAGTATGGTACCATCAACAAATGATTTATAATCTAACTAAAGTCTTAAAACCTTCTATTAGCTGCAATGCTTTTTAATGAGGTGCTAACATGTATATTGGTCCCAAGATGGCTGCCAACACTTCTTGGATGAAGTGCTGACAGCCAATCAGATCTCACGATGAGATGTGTGGTTAGGCTCCGCCAGATATATATATTTCTTTTTCCATTAATATTTAAGAAACTACTGAACGGATTTACAGCATTTAAACAAAAGGTCGTTTTCTGAACCAAGCACTACCTTTTTGCCAAATTTGGTGTAATTCCGTTCAGCAGTTCGGGCTGTAGTTGTGTCTAAAGTTTCATGAATAAAACACATTTTGGGACCCCCTTTTTTCTCAGCCCCCGCTTGCTAAATCACCCCGAACCTTTCAGGATAGGAGCGGACCAGAGCACCCCACGAGTTTTGAAAATTTCACGAAGATTCGTCATTTGGCGCCAAAGTTATTGGGAATAGAATGTTGCGATTTTCTTATGGTAACTAGGTCCTAACTATAACTATCTACTGGCGACGGATTATTTCATTACATTTTAGAAAATATATAAATGAACTTCCAGAGCCACAGAAATGTAATCTGCATATTTTACTGAATAGGCAGCGCAAGACCACAGCTGACTTCTACATGTGTCCAATTGCAATATATACAAGCGCAAGTGCATATTTCCTCATGATCGTGACTCATAAATTCAGATAAAATACCAAATAGATCATAGGTCGACCCCAGGGTTTCAGCAGTCAACAATTAAGCATTGGTAAAACCTAAAACCGTGCTGCCAAAAAACAAAAGTTGTATACAGTTGTATAAAATCCACCTGTATAGCAAGTTCATTGTCCAACAATATTCATGAAGTTAGAAGTTCACAATTCTGCCCAAGTGGGCTTACATTCTGATCAGTGAATGTGGTGGCCTGAAGGCTGAAAGCAAACATGTGCCCGAAACCTATAATGTGAACAAATGTAAAAGTTAAAATATATAGTAAATATTTAACAGAAAACACAGCGAATATTGCAATAAATACAAGCACTCTTAATTGTGAGGATGTACAGCTAATTCCTCACTTGAGTTTAATCCCAAGGGGTCATAGTTTCCAGATCCATTATATACCTCGACTCCAATTTCCGTAATGTAAGTTGTCTGTTACCTTCTCGCACATTTTCAGGGACAGCGTCAATCACGACCATTCTCAAAAGTTTCTCATTTTGAAGGTGTTGCTCAAAAAAGTGTCACGCTACAGGGTACTGTCTATTGTTATGGCGAATCGCCTTAATGTGTTCCAGCACTCGTTTTTTAGCACAATGAATCGTGCTGCCTATATAGGCCATGTTGCAGGGACACACAAGTGCATATACGCAATACGTCGTATTGCATGTAAGCACTTTTTTGATCACTACTTCCCTTTTACTGCTGGAAATCACAAGTGTAGTGCAATCGATGATGTTACTGCATGTCTTGCAGTTTCTACAGCAACGGAAGCCTGCCTGACTAGCCCTGCTTGGTCTGTCAGTATGCGTCACAAGGTTGGTTCATCTCTTAGAGACCGATTCTTTTGAAAGGTTATTTGGGGACCACTATTGAGATATTTCTTCAGGTTGGGGTCAGTTAACAATATGTGCCAATGTTTCCTAAGTATTTAGCGGACATCCTATGCTTGCCCAGAATAGGTAGTAATAAATCTTAGCAAGTTAGTTTCCTCCTGTTTCTTTTCAGGATGTAATAGCTGAGTACGAGTTACTGCCCCTACCTTCTTACATGCCTTAGAAACGGTTCTACAACCGTAGCCCCTATCCCTGAAGCGCTGAAACATGATTTCCCTTTCTGTCTGATAGCTACTTTTAGAGCTACAGTTACGTTTGGTGCATAACAGTTTGCCAAACGGAATACTGTATACCAATTTGCGTGGATGGGAACTAGATGCACTCAAAATACTATTTCCAGCAGTTGATTTTCTAAATAGTTCAGATTGCATGGTGTGATCAATGATTTCAAATAGGATGTCCAAAAACTCAATTCCAGTTCTACTCATTTGTTCGGTAAACACTAGATTATAACTGTTCTCATTGAGTTTTGCAACAAATGCCCTAGCTGAATCAATGTCACCATCCCAAATAAGAAAGATGTAATCTATAAAACGCAGCCACAGGGCACAATGGTCGTATTCCGCCATCTGCTCCTCCCACCAGCCCATGACCAAAATGGAATAGCTGGGGGCGAAGCAGGTGCCCATGGTGGTGCCCTGTGACTGACAATAGATGACATCATCAACAGAAAAAAAATGTTTGTTAAACAAAACTCAATCATGGCCAGAATCATCTCAGAGTGACCAAACAATGAAATGGAGCGACTTTTCAAATAATGTCTTATGGCTTGTAATCCAAATTGGTTTTGAATACATGTATATAAGCACACATGTTCAAAGTTCCAAAAGTATAATTGGATTCCCAATATATACCGTCAATAATGGTCAGGAAGTGGGTCGTATCCCTTAGATAGGCTGGTAAGCTAACAACATAAGGTATTAAATAGTGGTCAATAAAACGAGATGTGTTCTCAAGTAAAGAGCCCATTGAGGAAACAATAGGCCTACCCGGTGGGTGAACTGGGTCTTTATGGAGTTTAGGGATTAGATATAATATTGGGATTTGTGGATGGGGGCATTTAAGATAGTTATATTCCTCCCATTCCAATAGGCCCTGCTCCCACCACTCAACCAGCATCTCTTCATATTTCGAATTAGATCTTGCTATAGCTCCCTTGTCAGAAATGCAATAGCATTTGTCATCTGATAGTTGTCTACGACCCTCATTGAGATATACCAGTCTGTCTAACACCACAACATTTCCACCTTTATCAGTCTGTCATATAACAATAGAAGAATCTGATTTAAGGTGTTCAAGGGCCACCGTTTGGTCATAAGTTAAATTCTTCTTCCCCATGGGTGTTTTTTTGTGGCGAATTCTCTTAAGGTCACTTAAGACCCCTCTCTCAAACACATCAATAGCATCACATTCAATTTGGGGTAGAAATACTGACTGTTGTAAATTAGAAATCTAAATATCCTTTCCTGTGCCTTGATCATATTGTGATGTCAAAACATTCAAAACTTCAATGTCATCAATATTGAGAATGCTTATAGTAGCCACTTCAAGATATGGTGAAGGCTGTTTTATGTTTCGTGTCAAACCATTATTTCAATTTCAATTTGCGTGAGAAATAAAATAAATCAATCCTAGTTTGTGCAAAATTAAAAATAGTAGTTGGACAAAAGGACAAACCTAATGCAAGGAGTTCCTCTGCCATGAGTGTCTGCTGGGAAAGGTTGACAACCATCATACTTGCGTTTTTTTCCCCCTTGTTACCATTCCTTTAGGGGTCGTTGCTTCTTTTTTTCCTCCTCTGTTTGGCTTGTTTGTTCCTGCGCCTCTGCATCTGACGCCTCTCCCTCTCTGGGCCCCCTGAGCATGCTGCTGTTCTGTTCATCCTTGGTTCATCATGTGGAATTGGGCTAAAAAATTGGTAGATTTCTTCTGGGTCACATTGCTGCCCGAGTAAACTGCTGACGTCGATACATCTGATAGACTTTCACCTGAACCATCACTTTCCGAAATTGCAACCCTCACAGGTGTTTTAGTATGATTGATTAGGCCACTGCATCTTTTTCAAATAGGTTATCAATTTTCCTATCAAAAGTTAAAGTCCTTGTAGTCCTTCAAGAACTTTCTTTGCTTTTTAGCAGTAATCTCTTCCTCTTTTTTTCACATCCGTATTGACAATTCTTCATAAATTCCTCAATAACATCTTTAGTAGCCAATTTCTTCGGCCCCCCCAAAACCTGCTCAATCTCAGCCAATAATTTGCTGCGATCTTTAAGAGCATATTTAACTAAGATCTGCAGCATGGTAATAGAGCAGGCATTTGAATTACTGGGCCATTCCTCAAGCATTTCAGGATCAGCGTCCTCATAAGTGGGTATGGTACAAATGCGTAAACCATGAGGTACACGTGCTACATCATTGTACCTCTGAAGGGATTCTGCTTCCCACCATTTGGCAAGTTCTTTTCTGTGTAATTTCTCAAGTTGATTAAACAGTGCCTGTGTTTTGATTTCCTCCATTATAGTATTGGTTGTGTTGACTGCATCGCCATTTTCACCTACCAATGCAAAAAAATAGTTTATTCACCCTCCAAAGCTGCAGCCATTTAATTGAATGCCCACTTCTGCAGCGATTCCCAATGCCGCCAACAAGACTCCTCAGTCTTGTACTTACAGCGGCTCCCTGCACGCACTGATGCGCTGAGGAGCAGTGCGGAAAAACAAAACCTGGACCAGAGCGTACCCACCCGTGCTTAGACAGACCCTGCTGCAGCCAGCGAGGAAGTCTGCTTTGCAAACACAGAGCGGGTCGCTCTTACCCGGTTGTGATCTGCCTCGTTTCCTCAGCGTTAGTTTAAATTGTCTGCCGGTATTACTCGCCGCACGTCAATTCCCTTAATGCGGCGGTCCCAAGTTGGTTGAATCACAGCAAAGTCTGGATCCTCTGGGTGTACAGGCGACTACATCCGTTGCGCGGTCAGCCTCTATTCCAATTTTAAATTACAAAGAGTCCGGGAGGGGTAGAGGCCGTCAATCAGGGTGTTCCGTGTTCAGGGTACCGGTAACCCTGCAATATACATCACACACACTTCTGGGTTCCAGAAAGAGTCACAGACGCCTTGGGTTATTGCAGCAAATAACTTTATTGACTGCAGAGCAATGCGTTTCAGCTTTCGCCTTGATCACGCTAAGGGTCAGGCGTTCTCACGCACATTTTTCAACAATGTAAGTAAACATAGTAAACAGACTTGTAAATGCACCCAATAGTGAAAATGAAGTAAAAAAGGTGGCGGCCATCTTATCACTGTAATCGTAGCGTATGTATTATTTCATTACATTTTAGAAAATATATAAATGAACTTGCCAGAGACATAGAGATGTAATCCGCATACTTTACTGAATAGGCAGTGCAAGACCACAGCTGACTGCTACATGGGTCCAATCCCAATATATAGAAGTGCAAGTGCGCATTTCCTCATGATCGTGACTCATAAATTCTGAAAAAAAATATCAAATAGATCATAGGTCGAGCCCAGGGTTTGAGCGGTCAACAATTAAGCATTGGTACAACCTAAAGTTGTGCTGCTAAAAAACAAAAGCTGTATACAGTTGTATAAAATCCACCAGTATAGCAAGTTCTTTGTCCAACAATATTCATGAAATTAGAAATTCACAATTCTGCCTATATATATATATATATATATATATATATATATATATATATATATATATATATATATATATATATATATATATATATATATATATATTCACTGAAAAAACCATAGGTTTTAGGCCATATATAGTTAGGGATTAGCATTTACAAAACCTTAATTTACTCGCACAAAACCATTGAAATTCGCATATATAGTTAGATGCAATAACTATATATCGCGCACCCGCAATCCACTGCTGATGATGTCACATATTACATCATTCATGACATGGTCAGTGACATCACTGTTGACATCATCCAGTGACTGTATGTTTCTGTAAAGTTAAAATATGTCTTACATATTGAAGAATGAGTGGATGTATAAGTGTCTGGATGAAGGATTTAGTAGGTGCATGACTGACTGTATGAGAGAGTGATTAAATGTGTCTCACTGAGTGCATGGGTTAGTGACTAAACTGTCTTAATTTGTGCATCATTATATCTGTTGTTCTATGAACTGCTGCATGTGTTGATCAGTAGCTATATGAGTAACTATATGGGTTATTGATTGGTTGCCCAAGTATTTGTATGGGAGAGTGAGTGTGTGTGTGGGGGTGGCTGGAAGGTGTGTGACTCTGTGAATACATGTGTGAACAGTTGATTCACTAGATCTATGGGTTCAAAACTGCATGTGGAAACAGCTGCAAGGGTGGTTGACTGTGCACGAGTGTATTGGTGAGTGAATGGATATCTCAGTGCTACATGTCAAAGTAAGTACATATGTAAAACACAGTACATGTGAGAGTTCACATATATAAATTACTGTGTATAAGAGCCGGTGAATGTGTGAGTGGCTGAATGGATCATTGAAAACTTGTATCAGGAATTGTATAAGAGAGTAAATATGTGTTAGTATATGTTTGAATAAGTAAGGTGTGTATAACTGTATAGTTGATGAAATGGAGGTGTGATTGATTCAGTGCATGACTGACTAGGTGTGTGAGTAACTCCATGGATGAGTGACAGTCTGTGAGTGTCTGTTTACTCTGAGTGTATCTAAGGTTATATTAGAGTCTGAAGAGGTTGATCGTATTATCACATGATTGATGTCATCAGTGATGTTGTCAGTGATGTCATTTGAGTTGTCATCAGTGATGTCATTTGAGTTGTCATCAGTGATGTCATCAGTGATGTCACCGACCATGTCATGAATGATGTAATATGTGACATCATCAGCAGTGGATTGCGGGTGCGCGATATATAGTTATTGCATCTAACTATATATGCGAATTTCAATGGTTTTGTGCGAGTAAATTAAGGTTTTGTAAATGCTAATCCCTAACTATATATGGCCTAAAACCTATGGTTTTTTCAGTGAATTTCAATGGTTTTTTAATAGCAAATATCTACAGCTTTAACATATATTCTTATTCTAATTCACAAATATATTTTATATATTTTTTTTTAAGCAAAGGACCCAGATGCATTTACAGTTTATCACTAACAATGTTCCAGGCTAATGTATTTTCACAGGAAATTAACAACTGTCCTGCAAGTAAAATATTCCTATTTCGTGAAAAAGGGCGTTTCTTCGTCCCATGAGGGAGCCGTTGAGCAAAAGAGACTCGGCCTGCTGTCTTAGTCGCTGATAGGCCTGATTATCGGATTTTTATCGATCACTTTATGTTGCAACAGTGGAAAACAAAACAGCCCTTGCCCATTTATTTTTACAGCATTCCTGCATATTATACCCTACCCTCAAACAGTATTTTGCCTGTTACCATAGTAGTAGTTTATGGAACACTTACGTCAGCACATAGGTTAAAATTTCACCACAATATGTTGCTAATGAGTGAGCTTCAGCATTATACTTCAAATTATAAATATCATTTCTATTGATGACTGCTACCCCCACAAAAAAACAGACGTATGTACTTTTTTAATTAACTTTTATTAAAACAATAACCGGAACTATAACTAAAAGATAACACTACAATAAATAACTAGAACTATAAGTAACAAAATAATATAATAAACAACATATAATATGGAGTCCAAAATAAGTATTGTAGTTAATCTGCAAAACAAAAAGAAAATTAGTGTTTAAAATTTGATTGAAGTGACTAAATGAGATCAAACATCACAAGTCAAAGTAAAACTTGACAATATTTATATTTTTTTAAATCTTCGCAGTGTGCCTGAAACGCTTCCACTGGCATTCATCATGCAGACTTTGGTCCACCCTCTTTATCAATTTTTGCAGTTTGAGATATAACGTCCTACATGTGTTATTCATCACCTACTTTCTCCTTTCAAATTCTCTTGTAAAGACCTTAACAACAAACAAAGGGAACATTTTCTGCATATTTGTGATAAAGCATTTGACACAATGCATAGTAACACCGTATTTATTGAATGTTTTGAAATTAATTTTCACAAGTCTTAAAAAAGGTGAATGCAAGAAAAGTTACTTGCCGCATATGCAAGACTGCTTTCAAGAGGAGACCCCAATAAAAAGGACTTGTGTGGAACTGCAAGTATGCTGAAGCAGTTGCAGACTAAGAATCCGGTCAACTTTGCAAGGGAAGAGTTAAGGAGATTGAGAGCGGCTCCTTCTGCTTCATGAGAAGGCCCGAGTACCAGTGGAGCAACACCGTCAACCTCTAGAGCACAGCCTAATATTTGTCCCCAATTTGAAACCCTTTAAGAGAAAAAGTAAGAAGGTTGGGAGCTTTGTATGCCATCCTAATATCTAATTATCCATAGTTATACAGAGATCCGCTCCGTATCAGACTCATATGTACAAGTGTATATTGTAGATTATCTGCCACCGAAAACCTCTCAAGTACCTATATCCGTTACTTTTTAACTTCGTTGAGTAGTCATATTGTGAGTATTTACCTTAAAGTTGTTAATTTTTTATTGATTATTGCTCTTTGAGATATTCCTTGTCTACAAACAGAGAAGAATAGGAATATTCTGTCTCCCTTTGCAGATAGTGAAGGATAGGTAATGCGGACTTTTGTCCCCCGTTGTAATCCGTCATGCCTGTTTTTCTCCCCACTGATTGATTGATTGGCTGGACATTTATTGTTCAAGGAATAGTTCTAACGAGGTATTCTCTGTTTGCAAATAACGTGGAATAGAAATATTCTGTCTAGTCTTTGCAAGTAGTGAAGGGTGGGTAATGCGGACCTTTGTCCCCCGTTGTAATCTGTCATGCCGATCTACTCCCCACTGATTGAGAAACTAGTTCCACCCGGACCATTTATTAGAGGTACATCATCTGGCTCAACCGGAGAGTACCCCTAATAAAGAAGACATATGTAAAATACGAAGTAAACACTGTATCCTGTTAAACAGAAACTTTACAATGAAACACACTTGAAAAAGAAGGGAAAGAAATCGAACAAAATCAGTAGGCCACTGATGAGTTTTTGACTTCGCTAGAAATAAGAAACATGGAAGTGGTGAGAGAAGCCAAGCTTGACGTTACGGCAGCCACGAGGTAGCTAACCTCCGCCACCCCCCCACTGCTCCAAGCATGTCTGTCCCACCGCCCGCCGCGCCCAATAACGGTAACATGAAATAGATACAAATCAGCAGATACCTACCCCCATTCCGGAAAGTCCCGAAGTGCAACAGGTCCACGGTTACGCCCATCCGGAAGATGAGGCCTCGACACATGCAGGGCGGGGCCCGACTAGCCGCCATCAGCCGGAGAAGTCGTGGGATGGTCGGCCCGGAATGTGCTGGTCCTCCCTTTCTCTTCTGGCGCCCTGCAGGCCACGGGGGGGGGATGTCTTGCCTCTGCCTCCGACCCCCCCCCTCTTATCGCCTGGTCCGGACATCACGGATATCAACGCCAGGTGTCGGCGTGGGGTGCGCTGGGAGGGAGAGGCGGCACGAACGAGCCTCTCCCACCCCCCCAGGTGGGGGCCCCTCAGCTGCACCCCCAATGCTCCACTCACCCAACAAAAGGGTCGTCACGTAAGGTGCACCAGGAGAGGAGCCGAGGCCGACGGGATCTTCTTCTTTCTTCAATTATGGCTATAACAACACTGGGGGGGGATGTCTTGCACTCGGTGGTCTGTGCCCATGGGCCGGAGGCGCTGACTACCTCCACTGCTTTGGTGGCCCACCTCCCTGCATCGTTGGTGCCGTTGGTGGTCCCGGGCTGGCTCTCCCTGAACCCTGCTGGCGGCTGGATCGATACCGGAGAGTGCTGTGGCCCCGCCGGGCTGACAAAATGGCGGCCAGCACCCTGTATCCTGGACTCGTTGTTGACGGGGACACTGGCCTACCGCACGGTGCGTTTGCTGAATACTGTAAAGGTGTTAATACACTTGGCGACGTGCTCGCTGCCTTGAATTCCTGGCGTGAGTCCATGAAGTTTCAGTCCGCCAGGCCGGAGGGTGTTCTTCTAGACGGGCTCGCTGAACCGCTTCCCACGTGTGCTTGATATGAGCTCCCCGTTCGGGCCTGAAGCGGTGCCCTGCAGGCCACGGGGGGGGATGTCTTGCCTCTGCCTCCGACCCCCCCCTTATCGCCTGGTCCGGACATCATGGATATCAACGCCAGGTGTCGGCGTGGGGTGCTCTGGGAGGGAGAGGCGGCTCGAACGAGCCTCTCCCACCCCCACAGGTGGGGGCCCCTCAGCACCCCCAACGCTCCACTAACCCAACAAAAGGTCTCGTCCACTATTGCAAGGCAATGATGCTCCGCTCACCCAGCGGGGGTCTCGTCCACTGTTGCGGTGCAACGGCGCTTCTGAGTTCAACTAGAAAATGAGTCCTGCGTCCAGAAACGTTCTCCTCAACTTTGAAGATTCTATAAGAGCCACGGGGGCCCCCGACCCCGATGGGGAATGACTGCCATGATCACCCACGGAACGACCACGACGTAGCCGCGGGACGTCAGCGCGCTCATGCCGGCGCCGGCCTCAGTCTTGAAATGACCAAAATCCTGCAAGACTACCAACTTGATCAGTTCCGGTGGGACACCAGTATGACCCGGTAGGAGAGATTGTTGCCATCCACCCCACTTTGACTGATGGTTCATGTCGGCAGTCCCCTCTGCTACCCTTCAACGAAAACTTTTGGACTGCCGAAAGAGGTCCCGGTCCAACCACGAGTTGGTGGAGACATTTTGACTATACATGGACCTTCCTGACCTCACCCAAAATGGCGCCGGTACAAATGAAACTCTCAACTCCTTGTTGTGCCCGATTGCTCAGCCTTGATATCATGAGATATGTATGCAGTTTTTAGCACATGAAGTGATATGGGATAAGACTGATTATATGTTCGGACAATGAATTTATCCGGGATGGGTATTGATTATACGTTCGAACAATGAATTGACATGGGACGGGTACTGATTACAAGTTCTAATGCATCATTGATTACTGTATTTATTATTGAAGGTTCGAATTGTTGACACTTTTGGTACTTGCTCACAATGAATTATCGATATGATTTTGTTGCACTTGTCGCACTTTTTACTATGAAATCAACGACCACTGACTCTCTGTTATGTTTTCCACAAATAAATCCCCCCCCCCATTTACAGTTCCAGCCTGCTCCGTGCCCGTCTCACGGAGTTGTAGGCCCGTATTTGGACACCAACATTTTTATTAAAGGTTTTTGAAAAAGCAAACGTAGTTGTAACACGTAGATTGGTAAGTTTCGAATAAAAGGCCACTGTTTCCGATTTATTCTTTTTTTTTTTTTTTAAAGTAGGTGAAATGAAGCAGCTCAATTAGTTAAGGGTTAAAAAGTATAGTACGCAGAAACATTGAAAATATGAATGGTCCAGGTTTGTTGTGTGTTTTTCATTTTTGTACAGCATAAAGCAATCGATAAAGATCCTGGTATTTAGCCTCTACTTTATATGCTACCTGTATCAGGGAAGTTGTTTTAAATGCCCCTAAGCCACCCCGAAGGAATGTCACCTGGCCCCCCTAGTACGAACGAAAACGACCCCGTACCACTGTAGGTTATCTCTCTTCCTCAAAAATGACAAAAATTACTTTCTAGGACGTTTTGGACATTGATGATTTTCATATGATCTATTTATTAAAGTAATACTCATCTCTCCGCATGAAATTAATTTTCCACATGCTACACAAGTCAATCTCATCTGCCCAAAGTTCTTTTGCAGATTTGGGACCGTTTCCCTTGCCTCTGACTCACTTATTGCTAAGTCATTGATGGATGTTTTTGCCAGTCGGGGGTTATCCACCAAATCTCGAAGTTGTGCTTTAGAATAATTAGGAGGGTGCCACCTCTCCATGTGCCGATGCATGGTATGATTACCATAGCTATATTTTTTTTCGGTCCCTCTCGAGAGTTTTTTTTTGGGAAAATGAGGCAGGTAACGAACCTGGCATTAACTTTCTTTTCATGAGAAGGAAAAGAAAAAAATTGCCAGATAAAATTCACTTTCACATGGGACGTTCTTGGCATTTCTTTCAGAAACTTTTACATCACTGTGTCATTTCTTTGTCTATCATGGTTAAAGCAATGTCATATAAAAAGTTGTTTAAAAAGTTTTTTTTTAACGTGTTTACTTTGTTGGAGCGTTGTATATATTTATAAGTTATTAAAGTGTTATAATCCTACTACTTTGTTGGAGTGCTATATATTTTTAATGTGACACATAATTGTGAAGACTTTGATGTACAAAAAGGCATCCCTGGAATCTTCCGCTTCAGGCTCGGTCCCACACACCCTTACAGTGAGAATCCCCTCCCCAATCACAATACAGGATCGTTATCAGATAGTAGGAACGCGTGTGGTGTGACGGATCTCATGAGGTGGCGACCTTGATCTACTGTAACTCCTTTGAACAGGGGTGATTCTTTACAGTTGGGGCCATAAACTACATCCGCAGGGCTAGGTGATAGCCTGGGACCGGCCCGGACAATCAGACACAGAGGAAGAGGAGTGTCAGAGGATGCGGTAGTGAATAGGGTGAAAGGGAGGTGTCGGGCGGGCACAGGGTGTGATACTCAGGGAAGAGCAGCGCAGATGGGGGAAGTTTATGGCCCATGCATGAGAGAGAGAGCAGGGGTGACCAGTGCGTGGGGGAGATGCTTGCGAGGGTGGGGAGCCATGCTGAGGATCGGCGGCGTGCAGAGAGTGGGCCTGGTCAAGGCATCTAAAATGGCTGCCGTGCACGACAAAAGTGTGGCATTGGAAAAAAAGCAAGATGGCGCAGACAATGTTTATCAATAGGGATTAATTTATAACAATTATTTTTAACAATATATTTACTCGCAGTGTCAAAATGGCGATCAACACTTCCTAATTTCCTTCGAATCGAACGTTAACAGAAGTCAAGCGGCAAAAAAAAAAAAACGCTCATGCGCAACCGCTGGAAGAAAAGTATCAACATATATGAGCCTCCTCAACCACCCTCAGAAAACATAGGGGGTCAGGATACGTCTCCTATACCCCCTAATACCCAATACTCACATTGCTTTTCCTCCATCTAGTAATTTAATTAAATCGAAACACAAAATGGCGAATTCACGTTTCGCTACCAGTTTGCGACCCGGTTCGCGAACCGAGAAGCGCTTCTACCGCGAAAAATCAAATTTTTTTTATTTGCCCCACGGGACCCTTTAATAACCCCAACATCATTCCTAGGGGGTCAAGAGGGGTCTACCTTGCCACCTTTCATTAAATTCCCCCTTCGTTTTTCTCCTCCTCTTGTCTCTTGATCCTACCGAGAGACAAGATGGCAGCCACACCGGACTGTTTAGAATGTTGACAGACACCGGAGAGCCAATCAGCTTCGCTTTGCAAAGCTCCGTTATGCGAAAAGTACGCGATCTGGAGCGCTACCTGGGACGCTGTCACAGATATATCTGTTTTTTTAAACGTTAATTTCTCGAAATCCACTGGAGCACATATATTGAGACCCAGCAAAGGCACATCGGGCTAACAGTCCCTACAATTTTGCCAAGTTTCGTGCAAATCCATTCAGCCGTTCGAGCTAAAAGTGAGGCCAAAGGCCCTATGGAAAAATGAATGGGAAAAACGCATTTTGGGACCCCCCTTTTTTCTCGGCCCCCCCTTGACGGAACCCCCCCAGATTTTCAGGGGCTGCTCAGAAACAAAATGTTCCATTTTCCTGGAAATTTCAGCCGATTCCGTCCACAAACGCCAAAGTTATTAGACATAGAATTTTCAAAAGTTCCATAGAGAAAAAATCCTAACTATATATACCTACTGGCTATCGCCAGTAGGTAATATATATATATATATATATATATATATATATATATATATATATATATATATATATATATATATATATATATATATATATATATATATATATATAAATTCAAACCTCTTCTCCGTCAAGAAGACTGCAAGGGACACGACGGGCTTTTAGCAGGTAATTTATTCAGGATCTTAGGCATAACTAGTTTCGGCGTGTGCCTTTGTCGAACGCCATAGTCCTTACACCATGTAAACCCCCTCAAGTCAATTTCCTTTTAAGCGCCTCCTTCCCTGTGGTGGAGGGCTCACCTGACGCGGATTGTTCATGCTCGCATCTGTATTGGGGACTCCTAGTCCCAGAGTGCAGCGGGCTGGCAATCTACATCAGGATGACGGGGTTCCATTCATTTCTTAAACCTTGTGGCACCTCAAGTCCCGTTACTCTCAGCCAACTGCCCCCACGTTTTCACAGCTGTAGGCAAGCAGTCAGCAACAGCGTCATTCCGTGCTGTTCGCGCCCGATATTTACAGCCGCTTGCTGTTCTTCTGAGGCTTCTGTGGCCGGCCGTTCAAACTTCCGACTCCTCGGCAACAATTCACGCAATCCAACTGTTGTTCGGGCCACTTGATGAGAGGGTCTCTTGTACGCGTTGCTGGATCCGCATTTTATGTAAATTCACCAGTATAGCAAGTTCATTGTCCAACAATATTCATGAAATTAGAAATTAACAATTCTGCCTATATATATATATATATATATATATATATATATATATATATATATATATATATATATATATATATATATATATATATATATATATATATATATATATATATATATATATATTCCCACAGTAAACTTCAAAAGGGTCACTTTCATGTATTCAGAAGCCCGGAACATAATTACAGTATCATCGCCAGTTCCCAACTGTAAAAGTACGTTATCCCACCATTAGGTACATTCCATTCTGGCTGTAAACGAGTTAAGAAAAGAGACAGAAACAGGTGCAAGGAAGGCAAATGTAGACAACAGATTGAAAAAGAGTGAAGGGGGCAACATCGGAAGCATGATTGCAGGATCAAAGGATTCGTGCCTAATGCATGCACGACTGAAACAATAGACCGGCACGGCAAGATGAGCCTCGAGCGAAACCATCTGCCTTTGCAGTGTCATCCCCCTCGTCATAAAGACACCCTCAAAGGAACACGTGTCTTCCGCAAGAGCTTGGGAATCCCAGGGTCACGAAGCGGACAGTGTCCGTTCGCTGGCTCCTTGAGGGCAAGAGACAAAATGGATGCCGTATCTAAAATGGAACCTGTGGGTTCAGATGGAGAAACCCACGAATAAAACGAACGGTGCAAGATAGTGTAGCGAAAACACGTACACCCACTAAACTCGTCATTTGTGGTTCATAGATACCAAACTCGTCCATATTCGAACAAGTCAAAAACACCATTACGATTCTCACGGAACCTCACGTTGAGGCCCAGTGGGTGGTGGGGCCGGCAAGCCTGCTTTGGGCCTAATTCTGCCAGCCACAACGGGATCCCCTGCATGTACTGGGTACGCCGTGCGAGGCTACACCCTCCCTTACCCTTGGCGCCACCTGGCCGCTCCCAGCCCTGCCAAATCTGGTGCCTCCGCCGCCTGCAAAATAAAAGTATGGACTGGTGTGCTGGGCCCCTCTCTCTTCGGTCGCCAGTAGGTAGTTATAGTTAGGATTTTTTTCAATGTTAAATCTCAAAATTCTATTTGGAATAACTTTGACGCCGGTTGACGAATCTGCCTGAAAATTTCCTCAAAATGGCCTCGCGGTGCCCAGGTCCTTACCTGAAAGTTTGGGGAGGATTTGTCAAGCAGGGGCTGAGATAAAAGGGGGGTCCCAAAACGTGTTTTCCCCATGTTAATTTCCATAGGGTAGTCGACCTCACTTTTAGCCCGAACGGCTGAATGGATTTCCACCAAACTTGGCAAAATTGTAGGGACTGGTAGCCCGATGTGCCTTTGCTATGTCTCAAGATATGTGCTCCAGTGGTTTTTGAGTAATTTAGGTTAAAAAAATATATATATCTAAAGCAGCGCCCCGGTACGCGCACCGGGGAGCGCTCCGGGCGCGCCACGCGACTTGCGCACAGAAAGCTGATTGGCTCTCGGGTGTCTGTAAACATTTGAAACAGTCCGGAGCGGCCGCCATCTTGTGTCTCGGTAAAATCGAGACACAAGAGGTGGCAAAAACAAAGGGGGAAATGACCATAAGGGGGCGGAGTAGACCCCCTCTGACCCCCTAGGTTTGATGTGGGGGCCATAAAAGGGCCCCGCGGGGCAAAAACATTTTTTTTTTTTGGGATGTGCGCGGGGGGAGCGCCAGGTACGCACACCGGCGTGCGCACCGGGGAGCATACCATGGGGAAAAAAAAGAATGACAGATTTTTTTTTTTAAAATAGCATTTTTTAAGAAATTGGAGGTAGTTCTAAAAAGAACTGTTTTTTTTATTCTTTTTGTTGTTTTATATTTTTTTATTGGTTTTTTTAACATTTTTTTCTTTTTTGGGCTTTTCTGAACATTTTTTGTTTTTTTTGTATTTTTTAAGGGGAGAAACAAAAAACAGGGAATTCTAAAGGGCTCAACAGGAGCAAAAAAAAAAGCGGAACAAATTAATGTTTCCTTGGGCACTTGTGGTTATCCCAAGCACGATTAATAAGTGTGATGCATTGCTCTCCATAGCATATTGTTTGTCCACAAAAAATACAAACAAGTTTAAAATTGGAAAATTTGGTTTGTATGGTGGAGCATATCTCCCTAACTTCTGGTCCCGATGGGGTGGAAACATTAGTTTGCGAGGTGCTGGCAGAAGATTGGACAGGGTTTCTGGCCAGTTCTCTGACCTCTGCTCTAGCATAGTTATTTGGATGCTTTCTAAGCATATGTCTGATCATCGTGTGGTTGCCGAAGGAGTATTTTTTGTTGGGATTCCCCCTTGAAAGCTCCTGATGGCAGATTAAGCAGGTTGCCTTAGGTGCATTGACTTTTTTTTTGTCGTTGGGGATTGAAAAAAATTGCCAGATGATGTGCTCATTTGGTTTATAGGTAATATTGTCCTCTGGGACGAATCTCCTCTCCTCCTCCTCCTCATCCTCCTCCTGTTCTTGATCTCCACCACTGAGAAGTTGTGGAGGTCCTTGTGGTGGTGGTGGTGGTGGTCCAGAAGATCCAGCAGCTGTAGCTAATGTAGCCATTTTCGACTGAAATAAATGCAGGTCTTCCTCTCTCAAAGCACAAAGGTAGAATAAGGAAAAAAGGTGGGGGCTTTCATCATTTGGGAAAAAAAAAGATCCTGAACCAATGAAAAGTGTTATTTTCAGGTCATATGACCAGGGGTTTCATCATTATGAAACCAAAACTGATATGAACGAATGAAAAGTGTTATTTTCAGGTCACATGACCCGACGCGCTTACGCTACGTGCTCCGGCGTGCTTACGTTACGCGCTCCGGGCCGCGCCCCAGAGCGCTTCCGGGTGCGTTTATGCAGCGCGTCATAAGACACATTGCGCGGCTACGCGATACGTCACGCTTACGCGACGTTGTTTTCGATCGCGACATTGGCGCTAACGGGACGCTTCCCGGTTCGCGCACCGGGGCGCTTCAAAATACTACGCTTTCCGGGGCGCTCACCGGGGCGCACACCGGGAGTGCTCCAGGGCAAAAAAAATACAAAATACAAAAAAAAAAAAAAATAATAATAATAATTTCAAAAATTGTAAGGACTGGTAGCCCGATGTGCGTTTGCTATGTCTCAAGATATATGCTCCAGTTGTTTTTAAGAAAATTAACTTTTAGAAAATATATATTGGGCTATATATATGTTAGAGCCCAAATGTAGCCCAATGTAGCCCAATGTAGCCCAAAGATGGCCACCAGAGACAAAAAAATACAAATGTAGCCCAAATATCAGCCAGATGTAGAGTAACTATATCCCAATGATAGTATGTACCAGAGTCTTCTAAAGAACAACTAGAGCGCTAACAGTCTTACTTTTAAAGTGAGACTTTTAGTTAGGAATTAGCATTAAAAAAACCTTTGAAATTCACTGAAAAAACCATAGGTTTCACACCAGTTATAGTTAGCAATTAGCATTTAAAAAACCTATTAAATTCACTGAAAAAACCATAGGTTACACACCAGTTATAGTTAGCTGGAAATTCTACTGACATAAAACCATTGAAATTCCCACGTTATAGTTAGTTGGACTCACTATAATTTGCGCGCCTGCAATGCACTGCTGATGACGTCACATATTACATCACTCATGACATGGTCAGTGACATCACTCATGACATCACTGATGACACCCTCCTTGTGACAGAGTGACAGACCTCCTTGCAGTGTAATGTAAGCCTTGAAACACATATTCAAAAATAGAAATTAACATTTTCAAAAAAATGGAGATACCCATACCAGTTACAACAAACAATTCAGTAATTCCACCATCTATATACACATCCACTCATTCACCAACAGTTCTATATCGTCACTCATACATATACTCAGTCATTATATGTAATGATACACCTATACATCCTGTTACACACCGACAGTCATCCAAAAGTTACTCACACACATATTCACACATGCAAAAAAACTATTGAACATCCATTTATTTGCATATACAGCTATACACACACTACCACTTTACTTCTAAGGAAACTTACACATACTTACTCTCTTAAACAATCACTTATAGAAACACATACTTATTTAAACAGGAACTCTTACAATCTCTCACTCTCACATATACTCACTTATATCAATACTCACATATACTAGATTAAAACATAGATTAAAACATATGTCGGTACTGAAAAAGACAATAGTGAGACAGTCGTTTACTCACTAACATACACATATACACACTCATCCATCCATACAGTCCTGTACATATGCTGTCTTCAAAACACATACAAACAGGGAGTCAGTCACCAACCCATACAGCCACTTATACACAAAGTGAAACACTGATACATACATTTCAATATTTAAAAGTTACTTGCTAATATATGTATTCACTAAGATACACTCAATAAGGCAGTATACCAATCAATTATTTTAAAAACAAACATCCATTTACAAACTTATTTAACCATTTATTCTTCCATCGTCCTTTACAAATACATATATAAAACATATATGTTTTTCAGAAAGACACACATTCACTGGATGGTGTCATCAGTGATGTCATGAGTGATGTCACTGACCATGTCATGAGTGATGTAATATGTGACGTCATCAGCAGTGCATTGCAGGCGCGCAAGTTATAGTGAGTCCAACTAACTATAACGTGGGAATTGCAATGGTTTTATGTCAGTAAAATGTCCAGCTAACTATAACTGGTGTGAAACCTATGGTTTTTTCAGTGAATATATATATATATATATATATATATATATATATATATATATATATATATATATATATATATACACCAGCATTTTAAAATAGGACTTAGGTCTTCACATAAGCACTTTAGATCACAATAGGGTGAATTACAGGGTGACGCCACATGAGCAACATATTGCCTATTTACATGATCAGACTTGCAAGTGTTGTATTGTATAAACGCTCAGGGTAATTTGTAGAATGTAATTAATTTAAATGCACAGTGTTCTCTGAATTTTTGATTGTGGTATTTGCACAGATATATTGTTGGGGAAACATATTGACACATGTCAGAAATAAGGATGCATAGACTTACAATTGAGGACCCTTCGAGCATAATGTATTTGTACTTTGGATTGCATATTGTATTTGCACATTGCATTTTTGCACATTTTATTGAAATCAGACACAATATATTAATTGCATAGGCTACATTGTTGCCAGAACAGTAGTTGGGGTGTACCTAATTACTAGCCCCGTTTTTATATATGAGCAGCCCTGTTATATATACAGAATATGAACTGGTCCATAGGAATGTGTAAATATATGAATTTGAGTCAGGAATATTTTTAACTTCAACCAAATCGGAAGTTTGTACCTAATGTATTGAACATATAATTTAAGTTTCTGTTTTGATTTTGAACTCTGGAGTAAGATTTTAAACTAAAGATGGACTTTGTTCAGGGCATAAATTATAACCAATAGGAAGGGTACGTATGGTCATTACTGTAAAAATATGGATAATCTATTCAGTACTCTACACTATTACGGCACGAATTTAAGATGAAAGGCTGACAGAGGCAATATGATAAGATGAAGATGCCTGATAACGTGTATTAGCAGTTTGACATTCAGTCCACTTTCTATTACCATATTGTTGTGTTTGTGTTTGGCGCCACTGGGGGATTTAACTTACACTGTTTTAGTCTCCCGTTTGTCAAGTGAGCAAGGACACAGCCTCATGTCCGAAACGCGTCTTGGAGGCATGCACTGTTCAACGCATTTAGGAAAAAAATATAAAATAGCAATGCGCTCCAGCGCTTTTAGAAGTGCTACCCACGTCATCCAAACCATCCGGCCTTCACATGGCTCCCGAGCAAATCCACAGCCTCCCTCCAACATTTAAAAGAGTCCGACGCGTTTTGGGGCCAGAACGCCCCTTCCTCATGGACAAGCAGAGAGACACACCCAGCTAACCTTTGCAATTCAAATGCGTTTTATTTGAATTAAGTCCGCCCTCACTGGGCGTGTTTCATACAGGTTGTATATATCTTTTTTTTTTTTAACATAAGTTAAGGTCCTTTTCCATACTATAATGTCACTTTAACCTTGTTTTTTTCAGTGCATATTGTGGCATCTTGTAACATTAAGTGAAATGTTATTTTTAAACTAAACAATATTTACATTTGTATAATGTTTTATAGTTAATGTGCAATATTATTGTTTATTAATGAAACTTAATGCATATTATCAAGTATATTTTTTTGCCTTACTCTGTTCCCATAATACTCTTGCAGTGCTCTTTCAGGACTCTTGCAAGACTCTCACAGCCAATGGCAAGCCCTCATAGAAACTCCAAGTGGTTTTTATGTTGTAATTTCGGTCCTGTGCAAGTACAGCGAGACCACAGTAAAACGTTTAAAGTTTTGTTTAGTATGAAAGAATCATATTTATTTGGGTTTGGGGATAGAGAGGTTCTATCTGGGTAAGTGTATGAAGATCCCTAAGCGTTTTTCTATAAAATTGCCTTCTTTCTTTTATGTTTCACAGTTCCGCAGTAATATCCTGAGAGTACCACAAGACCAATGACACACTCATAAAACTCTTCTGATTGGTTAAAATCACTGTCTTCCTTTTATTTACAGGCATATTCCATTACTTGAAACTCATGTGGGAGTAACCCTTAGGGTTGTTCACTTTGTGTGCCAAGCCCTATCTGTTTTTATTGGATTTCTTACATACATTTTGGAATTTTCAAATTAAGAGAAAATTACATCTGGATAGGAGTGGCCAAAGGACATGGAAAAGGAGGAGGAGAACCCTAAAACCTATATGGAGTCTTTGGTTTGGGAATTCTTCACCGTAACACCTGGAGAAAAAATGTGTCAGCTAAGTTTGACTCCTGTAACCTATACAATTGACAGTTTGGTGGGGAGACTGCTAAACAGTACTTTTTTGGGACATCACCATGCTCAAACAAATGAGGACATAGTTACATGTTGCAGCACATGCTTTAAAATTGTGGTGGCAGGGGAACACTGTCCATGCGTCCATGTTTTCTTTGAGTTGAAGCTTCAAAAGTTTTAAAACTAAAAACATAAAATTGAAAAACAGTTTGAAAAAAACAAAACAAAAGTGTTTCTTTTCAGAACTGCTATTATTGGCTTAAAATTAGACATTTATATGATGTTTGCTCTGTATGTGTCTTTGTTCAACATCTTTTTAGTCTGCTACAGCAGTTTATTCTTAATAATAAAAGATAAGTGTGCTGTTATGTGCTGAATTAAAACTCGAGCACTGTGAACAATAGATTTAGTGTACCTTTATAAAAAATGTGTATCAAGTTCTTCCTGCTTTTTTAATGCAGACTTGATACAAAATGTATATTTCTTCTTTTTTTTTTGTCCTCATCCCGCCATCTTTCTTGCTGGTATAGCTCTCATCTCTGCTATGGGAGAGGATAAGCTTGTCCACGCAAAGAATAATGCTGTTTCCACATTTATCACCCTCATATAGAAAGGAGAGGGAGGAAAGTCGGCACACCCAGCATATATGGCTTAATCATTGGACCCACTTATTTGTTGCCAATTTACATAAAGCGCCCAGACCTTCTCCAGACTTTTCGCATCTCTAGCAATATCAGCCTGGCTCATGTAACTAATACTTCTAAGGCAGTCAGCTATAATTGGGGGATTTTCCGATTTCCAAAACCTGCATATCTCCCATCTCGCCAACAAGACCACATAAAAGACAAATTTCATTATAGTAGAGTTTGCCCGTAGACTTGCTTCTGGATGCAGTCCCAAAAATATAAGTTGAGGGCCTACCTCTATCTGTTGTCCAGTCACCTCTCTGATGAAGTTGCATACTGAAAGCTTACCTCTATCTGTTGTCCAATCACCTCACTGATGAAGTTGCATATTGATATCTAAAAGGGGTCAATCTTCGGACACTACATGAACATATGCACATCATCTGCCAATGGAAACATACACTTCGGGCATCCAAATGCTTTCCCGGTAATTCTTGAAAGCTTGGCTGGGGACCAATATACCCAGTGTGTAGTAAAGAGGTGGTTACTCTTGAGTGAGGCATGTTTCACCACTACACATAAAGTAGAGAAGGATTCCTACCATATTTGCTTTAGGTTTCCCTCCAAATCTCCCTCTTCCCACGTGTTGGTAATATCTGGAAAGCTCTTATCGTCTCCCTCCAATAAAGCCCAGTACCAAGTAGAAACTTCCTTCTTTAGAGGACCAATTCTCATCTCTGTTCGAGCTATGACTCATCTTCCTCTTCAGCCTACTCTTGGGAGGCTCACCATGATCACAACTGATAGAATTTGAATCTTGTTAGCTGACCCTTGGTGCAATTCTTTAACATCTCCCTGTCCACTAAACTTTATCCTGTGCTAAGATCTGCCCAGTAGCTTAAACCCGCAGATCTTAGGGGTTGGATGAGCTTGTCTATCAAGCAATCTGGTAGCCGGGGAATCCCAAATTGGTGCCGAAGACATATAGTAAGGTATACCAAACCTCCTTCCGAAGTATATCCATGTTCTTAGGGCCGTTTTCAAAACCTTCAGCCTGACCATTTTGAAATATTTTGAGTCCCTATATTTAAACAAAAAGTGACTCTGTCCCAAATCTCCAAGCATTGCCTCAAACAATCATCCCATTGGTGACAAAATGTATATTTCTATCTATAAACTAACAGGTAGAAGGGTATAGTTCACTTAATGGGGCTTAACTGTCTCAAGGGATTGGAATATCTGTGGAGGCTTCCACACAAGGGGAAGGGTGTGCATAGTAGCTGCTTTGCCACGTAATAGGGCTTGGATGTTTTTGGATGTTTCTTTTTCTCAGCCTGCATGCAGATAGCCCTAAAACTTTCCAGGAAGGGGTTGAGGTAGTTGCAATTTTTAAGTGTGAAAATGTAGTGATTATTCGGCAAATGGCACCAAAGGTAGTAATGAAATTAAAAGCACTGGTCCCATGGAAATTATGATCTAATTGTAACTACATATATATATATATATATATATATATATATATGTATATATATAAAATTTCCAAATTCCAAGAAGGATTCAATGCGCACTCGGAAAGAGGGTAGAAAACACCAAGTTTATTTTTTGGTAATCGCTACGCGTTTCGAGACCCACCGGTCTCTTGATCACATGATATTTTATGTCTACTGCTTACATGCATAAATAAAGTTTCAAGTGATTGAGTGAGTAAACACAAAAGAGGCATTGTAAACATCTGTTTTAACTGAAAACATGGTGGCCATCTTGAAATGGAGTATCTAATGTGCAAATCCTAATATAACAGCCACTGTTGTAGACATGTTGCACGTTGTATATTTGCATATTGTATTTTTCTTAGGTTGAAAAAGACTTATATTTAAAAGTGCCTGAACAAACAAGTTTTCACATTTTGTACGTTTTAGCAAATTATACATGGCAATTCCGGAAAAATAATTGTATACATTATTTTAACCATGTTGTATCCCTGACACTGTTAGGAATATAGCATACGCCTGGTCGTCTGCGCTTTACTCCACTTGTTGTGACTTGTGAACTAATCAACATTTCCTGCATTCGGACTAGTGCCAATAATTACTATGCTTTAGGTCTAGTGCCCTCTTAAGTAACTGGTTGCCACCCCTCATGAACGATACTATACCACCAGCAGCAGGCAGTGGTACAATTAACCTCTTTAGAAAGATAGGTAAAATTGCACCCACGAGATACCCTTGTGCAAAGATGTGATGATACAGTGATTTTCAACATATAATATTATATATTTTTCCACATTCAATGAAAAAACATATATATATGAAAGAACAGAAAAGATACAAATTATTCTAATTGTGTCAGTAAAGTAATAGTAATCTTTTTCTTATCCTGTACATTTGTGAAGGTCTAGTCTTGTGAAGAAAAAGGGTAGGGAACCGTGCATCTTATAAGAGTGAGTTGTGAAAAGGCCCCTTCCTTTTCCTCCTGTGAAAGATAAACAGAAAGGAAAAATTGAATATATTAAAACAATGGTAAAAACCATATATGTTATCATATATATCATCAATTTTCATCTGAAACAGACATATTCACAACAACAGGATTTTCAAGTTCATACTTTTCAAATTATTTCAAATTTCATGTAGATGGGTTGCTAGCTCTTCATCCAGATTGTGCCCACCCGGGAATCTAGTCTCGAGCTCCATTATCCAGCTGGATTCTCTTTTTCTCAAGGTGATAAGTCTATTTCCCCCACTGCTGCTCGTATGTACTTGTTCTAGGGCAAAGTATTTCAGTAGAGCATTGTTGGACTGATGATATATCTGGAAGTGGTGTACAATGGGATAGTTTTTATCAACATTAGAAATGGCCCGGAGATGTTCCTGGACTCGCTTTTTCACCATGCATATGGTACTCCCCACGTATTTTAATTTGCATGGGCATTCCAAAACATATACCACAAAATTGCTGCTTTATCTCAGGAATTGTTTTATGTTGTGTTTCCTATTTGCGCCTGGTATCGCTACTTCTTTCACCATGGTGCTAGATCTGCATGCACGACAGTGTCCACATGGCAGAGTTCTTCTTCTTGTTGAAGGGGATTTGGACTTGGATATTTGTATATATATATATATATATATTGGTCGGAATGTGACAACTCTTAAAACCTCACATGGCAGTGTAAAACAGATTAAAGAATGGATTCACTGTGGTTTATATACAGGAATAAGGCTGTGGTAAAAAGTATATCAGAAGCACTGTAAATAAATTGCAACTTCGCATACTTCAGCATTAAGGACAATTGCCAATTGTGACTACAGTTATGTAGTTGCAAAACATATCTGGGAAGAGCATAGAGGTGACAAAGGTACACTTTGTTACTATGGGATACAACACATAGGAATGAACTGCCATTGAGAAAATGTGAATCCCGTTGGATACTATCACTAGGAACTGAGATCCCCTTTTTACGGTGACAAGACTGGGATCAAATCCTGGTTGTTTCTAATCAGATTTTTAGTCTTTTAGTTTATGTAGATCGAGCAATGTATATTCAAATTGGGAAGCAGGTATTAATTTTAACGATTCCCTAATCGCCCAATGGTATATAAAGAGGGAAAACAAGAGAGAAAGGATTCTGGGTCTGTTGTAATTTTGCACTCTTTGCACTTTTCTATGTTGGGCAGATACATGAATTTTCTGCACTCTTCTCAAACTATATTATGCTGCTAAAAGAACTTACTTTAATAATATTCTGCTGCTAAAAGAACGCACTTGAGAATACTCCAGTGACACTGTAGGCACTTTTTGCACTTTCCCTGTTGCTTTAGCTGTATGCATCTTTTGCACTTCCCTTGGAATAAATCATGATGTTAAAATAACGCACCTTAAAATATTCTGGTATTTCAGATTGGAGGATGTAAATGTAAATGTAAATGTGGGTGTACTTGAAAAGCGCACTGTGACTCCATGGAGTATCCTGGCGCTGAAGACCTGTGAGATGGTCCCATTCTGGGTATCTCCAAGGTGATACCAGGCATTCCCAGGGGGCCGTTGTAGAGATGAGGCAAGCTTAATGCCCAGAGTTGCCGAGTGTGTTCCCTGGTTAGAGTTGGCACTGAGGTGAGAATTATCGAGTCTGTTTTGACCCTGGTCCACGACCCTGCCGCGTCGGGCATTGAACCCTGGTCCCGGGCTGTTCTCTGCTTACGGGTCTGCCGCCTCTAACCAGTGAGCCACACCACTCCAACTATGACCTAAGGAGGGATGATATGAGTAAGAGATCTGGATTTGCACTAATATTCTCTTTGTGCACTTTTCCTGTATGAATCTGTTGCACTTTCCTTGAGCTATTTTGAACATCCAAGATTTTTAAATTTGATATGAATTAGAAAAAATAGATTCTTGGAATTAAATCTTTGAGGACCAAAAGCTCCTGTTTGAATATGAAGATATGGAATTTTCAAATGGTATTTTTGTTGGAAGGTGATACAGCAGGACTACATGTAGATAGGAGGAAGGGAAAGAATATCTAGATAGCTCATATTTCTAAAAAGGCAAACAAGCTAAAGGATACTTTATCAGGGATGTTTAGACCTTATTGGATGGGGCTTTCTTCTTTCCCCTTCCCTATTCTGTTGTCCTTAGTTGCGAAAAAAATGGGAAATGTATTTGCCGTTTATGTGAAAATCTGAAATGGGATTTATTGTTGAAAGAAAAGCTGGGGGATAAAAATCAAAATATATGGGTACTTTACCCCCAAGAAATTAAATTAAATTAAAGAAAACAATGAAACGTGTAAAAACAAAAAAGTTATATAAGTTAATATTGGCAAATGTAAGGTATATATCTGACTATTATGCCCCAATGGTTTGAAAAGTAAGTTTATAACAAATGGTACTGCACAGAAATGTTGAAACTGTAGCTAGGTTGAAGAATATTTTAATTAGATGAGGGATAAGAAAAAGGAGGAGAGTACCCTTTTTAAATGGACACTCTACACAATGAAAACTTGATGGCCCAGTAGAAAAATGTATGTAGTACCTTAGTATATATGTTTAGTCATAAATTCTTACAAAATACTTACACTCACTGGATGGTGTCATCAGTGACTGCATCAGTGATATCATTTGAGATGTCATGAGTGATGTAATATCTGAGGTCATAAGCAGTGCATTGCGTTAGCATACATTATAGTTTGCTCAACTAACTTTAACTGCTGAATTTCTCTGGTTTTGTACAAGTGAAATCGACCCTAACTATAACCTGCAACCTTTGTTTTTTTCAGTGAATTTATACGTTTTTTTAAAAGCGAATTCCTAACTATAACGTCCCTGTAACCTTTGATTTTTTTCTGTGAATTTCTATGCTTTTTTAACTAGTAATCGTGTTTGCAGAGTGGTGGAGAAAGGGGGCTTGGCCTCTGACCAGCTCTCAAGAATATCACTGTGTAGGTCTTACAGGTGGTTCCAGGAGGGCTTCTTGGCCCTCAAGGTCCCTCTGGAGCAGGCCCTGAGGGGTGATGGTCAATGTAGGGCTTCAGGAGGGGGGCCGCATGGGCTCTCTTCAACATCAATTAAGCCCCAGGGTAGGCAGCTGTGCCCGCAGGCTGCGTGTGGGGGCTGGAACCCCCACGCATTATTTTTTAAAATAGCCCTATGGAAGTGGAGATACCCGGGGCTGCGGGGCACATATGGGCCCCCCGTCATTATTATGGCCCACCCAGCAACCTAAATTAAATGAAGCACTGGAACCCGTGCATTCATTGTTTTTTTTAATGCTTTTTTGGCCCTGGAGAGGCCTGATTGGTCAGGGTGTTTCTAACCTGCCACCTTTTCTTTTTTTCTTACATTTGTTCTGTGACTGGGTTGAACCGAGTCACAAGATGGCTGCCAACACTTCCCGGCTGGAGTGTTGGCAGCCAGTCAGAGCAGTGCATTTCCCTGCATACGCTCATCTTTGTTTACAAAGGCTTCTCAGTCAGAGATATCACTATAAATTGGCTTAAAGTTCTCAAAAACGACTGAACAGATTTACACCAAATAGGCAAAAGGCACTTCCTTGAACCAACATCTACCTCCCTTCCAAATTTGGTGTAGGTCCATTCAGCCGTTTGGGCTTTTGCAGTGGCTAAAGGTTCCTATGGGAATCAACATTAGAACTGCACTCTTATTATGCGTCCCAAATTATCGTCCCCCACTGCACAGTTCACCCCCAAACTTTGGAGAATATCATGAAGATTGGTCAAATAACACCAAAGTTATAGACAAGTCAAAAAAATGTTTTTCGTATGGAAACTAGGTCCTAACTATAACTACCTACTGACCACAAGAAGGTAATATCTATATCTATATATATATATATGAATATATATGAATATGTATATATATATATATATATATATATATATATATATATATATATATATATATATATATATATATAAAACTATATATATCTATATAAAACTATATATATCTATATAAAACTATATATATATCTATATAATTATATACACAAGGCTCCTTGAGGTTTAAATAGCACAGAAGATTTATACACTTGTCTGTAACCTTATATCTGCAGCCCTTGTTTTCATCCCCAGTTTGGCCTGCCTCGCTAATCCATCTCTGATTTTACCTTTATTTTTTGTGAGGCTACCCCAGGTTTAAATATATAGAAATGAAACATATAAATATCATTTTTAAATATCCAGTTCCACGAGAAAAAGCTGCTAAGATTTCGCTTTAACCAATGATCATTTTGTTTTTTTTTTATTTCTCACCTTATGCACTTTTTTGCACACTATACACTTGTACATTTTTTATTAGGGTGTTTTCCATTAAATATGGACAACATTTAAACATTTAGTATTTTTGATTCATTGTGGCACTTTGAAATATAATTCGCATTTATGCAATGATTTGGGTATCTTGTTCTTTTAGAACTAATTATCAAATAGCAGACTTGAAGGATCCGAGAAGAATACTTGGCATTGATGCCATTTATCCAATAGAAGTATGGGACCTGATACAAATTTTTTTTTATAAATCTAATGATTTTTTACATGTTTTAAAGTAAATTTTGTATTTTTATATATAGAGAAAATGTGAAAATGTGTATATTTATATTATATTTTTCTATGTTTAATATTTATAATGTTGGAGGAGAAAAAAAAGAATGAAAAGTATATTTGATATTATCTTTCTTTTTGAAAACCATCAGAAATATAACAATGTGGGGTTTTTCATTTCCCTAAAATTTATTTACTGTGCCCTTTTAACTCAGGATCGGAGAAATACCACTTTGAAAGTCTGTTTTTTCGTTGTATTTAGCATTATTGCCAGAATCAAATGTTTTCTTTATGTTTACAACACGTCATCAATCACGTGTTAAGGTGCAGCTTCATAATAGGTCTGACTACTGTTTAGCGTTGTCATGTGATCAAGCCACCGTGGGTGATGAAACGCGTAATGGCCGACAAATAAAACTTGTGATATATATATATATTCACTGAAAAAAACATAGGTTATAGACCATATATAGTTAGGAATTTGCATTTACAAAACCATGAAAATTCACTGAAAAAACCATTGGTTATAGACCATATATAGTTAGGGATTAGCATTTACAAAACCTTAATTTACTCGCACAAAACCATAGAAATTCGCATATATAGTTAGTTGCAATAACTATATATCGCGCACCCGCAATCCACTGCTGATGATGTCACATATTACATCATTCATGACATGGTCAGTGACATCACTGATGACATCACTGATGACATCTCAAATGACATCACTGATGACATCTCAAATGACATCACTGATGACATCACTGATGACAACATCCAGTGACTGTATGTTTCTGTAAAGTTAAAATATGTCTTACATATTGAAGAATGAGTGGATGTATAAGTGTTTGGATGAAGGATTTAGTAGGTGCATGACTGACTGTATGGGAGAATGATTAAATGAGTCTCACTGAGTGCATGGGTTAGTGACTAAACTGTCTTAATTTGTGCATCATTATTTCTGTAGTTCTGTAAACTGCTGCATGTGTTGATCAGTAGCTATATGAGTAACTATATGGGTTATTGATTGGTTGCCCAAATATTTGTATGGGAGAGTGAGTGTGTGTGTGGGGGTGGCTGGGAGGTGTGTGACTCTGTGCATAGATGTGTGAGCAGTTGATTCACTAGATGTATGGGTTCAAAAGTGCATGTGGAAACAGCTGTATGGGCGGTTGACTGTCTGCATGAGTGTATTGGTGAGTGATTGGATTTCTCAGTGCTACATGTCAAAGTAAGTACATATGTAAAACACAGTACATGTAAGAGTTGACATATATAAATAACTGTGCATAAGAGCCAGTGAATGTGTGAGTGGCTGTGTGGATCATTGTGAACTTGTATCATTGATTGTATAAGAGAGTAAATATGTGTTAGTATATGTTTGATTAAGTAAGGTGTGTATAACTGTATAGTTGAGGAAATGGAGGTGTGATTGATTCTTTGCATGACTGACTAGGTGTGTGAGTAACTCCATGGATGAGTGACAGTCTCTGAGTGTCTGTTTACACTGATTGTATCTAAGGTTATATTAGAGTCTGAAGAGGTTCATCGTATTATCACATGAATGATATCATCAGTGATGTGATCAGTAATGTCAAATGAGATGTTATCAGTGATTTCATCAGTGATGTCATTTGAGATGTCATCAGTGATGTCATCAGTGATGTCATTTGAGATGTCATCAGTGATGTCATTTGAGATGTCATCAGTGATGTCATCAGTGATGTCACTGACCATGTCATGAATGATGTAATATGTGACATCATCAGCAGTGGATTGCGGGTGCGCGATATATAGTTATTGCAACTAACTATATATGCAAATTTCTATGGTTTTGTGCGAGTAAATTAAGGTTTTGTAAATGCTAATCCCTAACTATGTATGGTCTATAACCAATGGTTTTTTCAGTGAATTTTCATGGTTTTGTAAATGCAAATTCCTAACTATATATGGTCTATAACCTATGGTTTTTTCAGTGAATTTCATTGGTTTTTTAAAAGCTAATATCTATAGCTGTAAAATATATTCTTTATTACGTGACGTATCACGTAGCCACGTGAGACGCCTCATGACGCATAAACGTGACGTATCGTCTCTGCAGCGCAAACAAAACCCGTAACGTAAGCGTGCCAGAGATATATATATTTTTTTTAACCTTAATTAGACAAAATCCACACGTGCACATATCTTGAGGCCTTGCAAAGGCACATCAAACAAACAGTCCCTACAATTTTGCCAAGTTTGGTGGAAATCTATTCCTTTAAATTTTATTTTACTGTTTCTCTTGGTTTTCCCCTTGTTACGCTTACCGGAACGTTACCCGGTACGCAAACCGGACGCTCCAAAAACACAAGATGTCGGACTCCCGTTACGCTGCCGGTTAGCTGCCCGGTTGGCGTACCGGGAAGCGCCTCTACCGCGAAAAATTGAATTTTTTTTTTCTTTTGCCCCGCGGGGCACTTTAATATCCCCCTCATCAATCCTAGGGGGTCAGGAGGGTTCTACCTTGCCCCCTTTCCTTCATTTCCCCCTTCGTTTTTCACCACCTCTTGTCTCTCGATTCTACCGGGAGACAAGATGGCGGTCACTCCAGACTGTTTACAATGTTGACAGCCAATCAGCTTCTCCTCAGACTCCCGTTACGCTGCCGGTTAGCTGCCCAGTTAGCTGCCCGGTTCGCGTACCGGGACGCTCCTCTACGTCGAAAGATCGCAATTTTTTTTTTTTTGCCCTCGGGGCACTTTAATATCCCCCTCATCAATCCTAGGGGGTCAGGAGGGATCTACCTTGCCCCCTTTCCTTCATTTCCCCCTTCGTTTTTCACCACCTCTTGTCTCTCGATCCTACCGAGAGACAAGATGGCGGCCGCTCCAGACTGTTTACAATGTTGACAGCCAATCAGCTTCTCCTCAGACTCCCGTTACGCTGCCGGTTAGCTGCCCGGTTAGCTGCCCGGTTCACGTACCGATTTGCGCCTCTACGACAAAAAATCGCTTTTTTTTTTTTGCCCCGCGGGGCACTTTAATATCCCCCTCATCAATCCTAGGGGGTCAGGAGGGGTCTACCTTGCCCCCTTTCCTTCATTTCCCCCTTCGTTTTGGCCTCCTCTTGTCTCTCGATCCTACCGAGAGACAAGATGGCGGCCGCTCCGGACTGTTTAGAATGTTGACAGACACCGGAGAGCCAATCAGCTTCGCTTCGCAAAGCTCCGTTACGCGAAAAGTACGCGAACTGGTGCGCTATCCGGGACGCTGTCACAGATATATCTGTTTTTTTAAACATTAATTTCTCAAAATCCACTGGAGCACATATATTGAGACCCAGCAAAGGCACATCGGGCTAACAGTCCCTACAATTTTGCCAAGTTTCGTGCAAATCCATTCAGCCGTTCGAGCTAAAAGTGAGGCCAAACGCCCTATGGAAAAATGAATGGGTAAAACGCGTTTTGGGACCCCCCTTTTTTCTCGGCCCCCTTGACGGAACCCCCCCAAATTTTCAGGGGCTGCTCATAAAGAAAAGGTGCCATTTTCCTGAAAATTTCAGCCGATTCCGTCCACAAAATAGATAGATAATACATAACAGGTAAATATGCAATATAGTCCTATATTGCAATTGATGGGTTCTGGTGACATAATGAACCATAGATTGATAGATTGATTGATAGATAGATAGATAGATAGATAGATAGATAGATAGAGAAAATACATAACAGGTAAATGTGCAATATGGTCCTATATTGCAATTGATGGGTACTGGTAACATAATGAACCACAAAGCCAAAGGTGTTATAAAATGGTTTATTAATGTCAAATGAACCCATATCACATGGTACTGCTTATGTTTTTTTAAAAATATTACATGATTGATTAATAGACTGTAATACACTTTATAAGCATTTGGAGCATTAGACTACCATCCTGTTTTCATTTTTAGTATTCATTGTTTCCCTGAGACTGCTGGTATGTGTGTCAAAGTTTTGAGAAATGTGTTTTTATCACTGGGGCGCAACTAATGTACTAATATTTAAAATGTGCTTCCATTCAAAAGTTTGCATTACGGTAAGTGAAACTCTATGGAGCAACTTTGCTTATTGTTTTTAAATGTTTACAAATGCCCCAATCTACAACCAGCAGCAGCCAGGGCAATGTTGAACATTGAGACTCCATTCTTTCTGGCAGAGGCTCTGACGTGCCTTTTCCCAAAGCTTTCAAGTAGGCATTAACAATAAAGAAGGGAACAGCCCACCCTGCAATAACACCCAGGAGGTCACCCAGCATAATTTTAAAAGGGTCCATCTCTCAAAAGGAGCTATAGAGAATATAAATTGCCTTGGCCCAAAAGTCATCTTTTGTGCCTGGTTCAGCATCCTCCTGAGCGCAATCTGTCAAGTTGACCCTGTAATGCATAAGACCCTAAGGAACTAATCTCCCTGGATACTGTTGTTCATAATACATTGTTTCAAACTTGTCATCCTTCTCCTAAATAGCTATCAAAAGATTCTTTATTCCGATAATTTACCAGATTTGGGGTTCGGACATAATAACCAGCTGTGTCTTTCCTTTCCAATAGTCCTAAAAACACCTGCTTGGCAGCGTACATCAGCAGGGTAATTAGGTGACCCATCATGGATCTCAACGGTATGTGAGCCTTTGAACTGCACCTAAGAAAACATATGTGGGAAGCTTAATAAGTGTGATATTAAACATCATACATATGTCGTCAAAGAATTCCTCCCAGGGGAGAACATGGCAGCTGGCTGAGACGTGGTCTTGGAGGCTCCCGATGAAGGGAGATGCTTCGATCCTACACCAGTCCATCTAGACAGGCAAAACAGCATGCAGCGACTGCGGGCAAAAGAAATTACAAAAAAAAGCCTACAGTTCGTTTTACCCGGTTTTGTTTGGCCTGGAGTGGGCGAGGGGCATCGGTGAAGCCTTTGGGGTCGTCCGACCAAGACTCCTGCTGGGTTAGAGCAGCGCGTGAGCTCGGCAGGGGTCGGAGGGTAGTTGCCCAGTGCTCCATCCGGGGTAATCCAGGCAGAGCCAGTACAATAGTAGGAGCAGGGGGCTCCTGACTCGGATGTAACGTCAGGGAAATAATCAGGGCTTAGGAAGATACAGCCCAGAGACCACAGGGGACCGGCGGGACCTTACAAAACACAGGTCAGAGTTTTGGGGAGAGGGGGAGGCTGCAGGGGGCCTTGGAGGTGAAGGAGAGTAGAACAAGCAGTACTAAAGCTTAAAATCAAGCACCCTCAGGCAGAAACAGAGAGGAGGTATTTCTGGTACTAAGGAGGTAATTAACAAAATGCAGTGGCCTCCCAAGCATTAGATAACGGGGGGGAGGTTTAGGAGAAAAAAAATCCCCAGCTTAGATACCAGCTGAGAAGTTTATTAGCAAGGGGTCCCACTGCGGACACATAGTTTAAACTCTTAAAGGGCAAAACAGGGTCAGAAGCCACTGTATCAAAGCTGGATGGTACAGCCACAGAAGAGTGGCCCTAGAAGAAGGAAACAGAGGGGAAGAAAGGTGGATACACAGACCTTAAATTTGAAGATCACGCCCTCACTAAGGACATTTTTTAAAGTGGTGCCAAAGACTCTGACATTAAAAAGGCCAGTTTTGGCTTCATCAATTAATGAGTTGCTTCGGCCAGAAGGTAAAATATCTCAAGCCCAAATAGGTACCAGGTTCTTGCAAACGCCCCGGGTCCCTGGAGTCCCTCAAATCCTTGGTGGTAGTCGCCTCAAGTGTATCTAGGTTGGAGAAGGAAAGGAGCTTATGGTCTTTGTCCACTAAAGATATGAATTCTTCAACCACACAGCCAGAAACATTACATATAGAGCCAGCATCGCATGGTGATCTGCTCTCTTCTTTCGAGCGTGTACTACCCAATATCAATCCCAACCGCAACCCCAACCACAGCTTCAATCAGTCTCAGATGTATTAAAGCTGCTAACTAGCAAGGTTAGGAGTAGATTCAAAATATCTGAGACATATCAAATTAAGATTAGAACAGTCTGCAACAACCTGGATAAGAAGTTAGATGACCTCACAGCTAGGACATCACAGCTGGAGACTTCAGTGAGAGACCTAACACTTGAATCAGAAGCCAATAAAAAGGATATCATGCTCCTCAAAAGGAATGAAGTAGTCTTTAAAGAAAAAATGGAGTCTTTGGAAAGCAACCAGAGAAGGAATAACCTTTGACTATTGAAAATCCCGGAAGGGCGGAAGGGGATGAAGTGAAGGCCTTTGTGGTGAGACTGATTAAGTTGGAAACTCACATTGACTGTACCGAACAAGCCCTAATAAACGACATACAGACCTTTTCAAGGCATCCCCAAATATAACAAAACCAAGGAAGATTCTGCTTCATTTCCATACTTATAGAATTAAGGAGGAAATTCTCACAAAGGCATTAAAAAAGAAGATACTGGCAGTGGACAGCATCAACTTCGAGATAAGGTCCGGAGTCTCCCCGCTCACAGCCAATAAACAATGAAAGCTGGGTAAATAAATTGAACCCCTTAAAAAGTTAGGTGCCACAGCGCAGTTGCGATTCCCTGCAAGTCTGCGGGTAATGCATATTAACAAGATACATACTTTCCGTTGAGTAGAGGAGGCTGAAGAATTTCTTAAATCCTTAATAGAAACAGGAAAAAGTAAGTGAGGGCTGAATGTACTGGTATGAGTATTTCCTAATCCTTGCCCCTCTTAACCTTGCCCTTATATTTGCCTTTATATCTCTTTATCACTTTTTCTTTTGAAATTATCTGCATTGTTTTTCTTTGCCTGCTCTTATCTGAGAATTAATTAAAATTTTCAGATAACTTTAGCAGAACAAATTTTTAGTTATACAGTTTGCCTATTGTCTTGCGTTCGGGGGGGGCCTCCTTAGGCTTAGTCCATGAAGAAGGAAAAGGAGGGTTCTCCAGGGAGGGGATGAGGGGGTGAGGGGGTCACAGATTGGGTTAGGTGCACGAGGTAGGGAGCAGTGGGTAAAAAGTGTTGAAAATTGTCCTCATTGAATAAACTAGGACTCCAGTTCCTGCATGGCAACAATTCTAGAGAGTAAAAGATGAGCACTAGTCAGAATGTGCAGATTGAATTTCTGTCATGGAATGTAAAAGGGCTCAGTGTTAAGCATAGGAGGGAGAAGATCCTGCAATACCTAAGAGATGCTCCAGCCCATATCATAGTTCTTCAAGAAACCCATTTGACCAGTGAGGAGATGAAAGAAATATTTGAATCTAGGAGGTGGTTGCCAAAATTCATATTCTCTAACCAGCAATTAACCTTAAGAGGGGTAGCTATATTAGTTAAAAACAACCCCCAGATCACAATAGAGGATAGTAGGGTGGGTAAGGCAGGAAGATAGGTTATCGTTGAGTTACGATGTTACAGCCAGTTCTACACTGTGGTCGGATGTTATGGCCCCAATCTAAATGATCCTGTCCCGTTCAGCAATATACTCTCAGAGCTCCTAAAGTTTCCTGATCCCATCATTCTTGCTGGGGATTTTAATGTTGTGTTGGATGAGAACTTGGACAGCTCCTCTAAAAGTAGAACTGTAGTACATAATAAGACACAGTACTTTATAAAAACTTCTATCACGCAACTAGGATGGTGTGACATCTGGAGAGAGAGAAAGGGCTCCCTAAAGTGTTTTACGTTTAATAATAAAAAATAAACGCACCAATCGAGAATAGATTTATTTCTGATCAATCAAAATATAAAAGACCAAGTCCGGGAAGTAAGTCATGTAGGATCGCACCTGTCAGTCCATTCGGCCATAACTCTATTGTTGGCCCCATTAAATATTGTGGTGCAGAGCAGATGGACTGTAGAGCGCACTATACCATTGGATAATAATATTGTAGAGAAATTTGGGCTGGAATCTCAGTAGTTTTTTGCAACCAACGTAGATAGTGCACCTTTAGAATTGGTTTGGGATGCATATAAAGCATTTCTGACGGGGAAAATAATGTCCATCCTAACTTATAAAAGTAAACAAGGCAAGGCTAAGGTAGTGGATATTGAAAGTGAGATTCAGCGGCTGGAGCAATAGCTATAAGGAAGCGGATTAAAACTAGGAACGCAGCAAACCTTAAAATGCAGGCCCTTAAAATGGACCTAGCAGGGGTAGTTGAAGAGAGAATGCAACAAAGCTGGCAAGATAGCAGACTGGCCCACTTTAACTACGGCGAAGGCTGTGGTAAGCTACTTGCGTGGAAAGTGAAAAATTACCAGGCAAAATGCTTTATATAGAGATCAAATGTGGGGCTGCTGGAAACTCTATCCCAACAAGGGAGGGCATAGAGTAAGCCTCTTTAAACCATTACAGGAAGGTATATCTGGAGGATTTAACAACAACAGGGGAAGAGGTGGAAGGAGGGTTGGGTCAGGATGCTCCCCATGCAGTCACAAAGGGAGGTAATTAACAGCTCTATAACAGAAGGTGAAATCAGGATTCTATCAAGGCAGGGAAACTAGGTAAAGCTGCAGGTCATGATGGCCTCTCTGCAGAAGTATATAAAAGATTGGTGGAGTACCTTATTCCGGTGATGGCAGACTGTTTTCAGATATTTTTGAGACTGGAAGGGAGATTCCTCCCTCCTGGAATGAGGCAATAGTTACGCTGATACTAAAACCAGATAAACCACCAAATTGTTGTGACTCCTATAGGTCAATTTCGCTACTGAACTCCAATTATAAAATCTTTTCAAAGGTACTTGCCGATAGGCTTAATGGAGTTGTGGGGGACCTCCATCATGAAGAACAGAAGGGTTTTGTGCTTGGAAGGGGAATTAAAGATCTCACATATAACTTACTCGGAGGCATAGATATAGCATCCCCCGCCTATTCAACGTATATATTGAACTCTTAGTGGTGAAGATCAGAAATCACAAAGGTATACTTCCGTTTAAGTACTGGGGTTGGGAGAAAAATGTGGGGTTATATGCAGATGACCTAGTGGTATACACTTCTGACCTTAGTACTTCCCTACCCCTAGTGTATGAAGAGGCATCACGGTTTGGGAACATGTCAGGCTAAAAGGTAAATGAGAGCAAAAAGGTTGTAATAACCTGGACCATCAATTTGCAACTGGAATGTGTTAAAAAAGAAACAAGATACCTATGTATTAAAATTGTACAGAAGATAAAGAACGTCCTGGAAATCAATTTTCAGAAAAGTAGTAAGGAAGTCTGGACGCTATTGTTGAGCTGGTCTCATCTTCCGTTGACAAAATATGGTAGGGTAAACCTTGTAAAGTTGACAATGCTCCCTAAGCTTACTTTCCTCTTTCAGAATATCCTCATGGCCTTGAAGGAATAATGGCTTAAAAGGGGGAAGTCTAAATCAGAAGCTTTAGCTGGGCTTCGAGGGGGTCCAAATTGCATGGAAGAAGCTTAGATGACAACATGATAAAGGAGGCCTACGATTACCGGATTTACCCTACTATGCCTGATGTTTCTCTTAAAAGGAGGAAAGATGCTATTTAATACACCGGATGACTCTGATACCGGGAAAATGTTTAGGACGATGCTTTGTGATGTGAAGGGGGTGAACAAGATTTCATACATAAATTAGAGGACCTCTGATTCTTTAAAAATGTGCGACTTAACCCTTTCGATGCTTATGACGGAACGGTTCTGTCATGAGCATCGGTCATGCTGTGCTCATGACGGAACCGTTCCGTCATGACCACACCCATTTACATTAGGGCAGAGCACCTGGGGTAAATCTGCACCGCACGGATGAGGTTAAGACTCTACAGTGCTTTGCAGCCATGTGGCATAAAATCAGGAAAGAACTAAAGCTTAGCTATTACAGTGGATTGGCACCAATTTGGGATTCTTCTGGATCACCAGAATGGTCTAAAGACAGACTGACTCTCCCACTAAGAGAAGCAGGGATATCAACTTGAGGTCAGCTGACAGAGAATAGAAACCTGATTCCTTGGAATAGGGGGCAAGAGACTGCTAATAATAGCTGTCGAGATTTAAATATCTTTGGAATAAGAGCTGGAGTTTCTCTGCTGGATCAGGATAGACTTGTCAAATGAATTAGAATCTCAGATAACTTGTAGTGAGACAAGAAAAAAGGAAGTGGCGACTTGGTACTTACTTCTAGTGGATCTATCGGAATGAGACTTCAACCTGCCAATGACACTATGGTAGAAGAGCTTGCCAGGGCTGCAACCAGTGGACCTATGGCAAGTATCTTGCAATATTCTATACTTCAGGGTGCGTGCTGCAAATTTAAAGAGGAACCACCTTTTCTAACTCCACAGGGTCTATTGGACTCTGCTTAAACTATCTAAACTGGGGAAAGGCTCCACTTCTTGTTATCCAAACTGTGGCAAGGAATTGAGGATGACATTCCTATGTTTTTGGAGTGTTCAGAGGTCCAAGGGTGCTGGGGAGACATGAGTAATACTATATCTGTAATTCTCGGAGACACATTCCAGGTAAGCAAAACTCTTTTTTTTTTTTACGGAATCCCGGAATGTCATGAATCCTTGCAAATGTATACTAAAAAGCGAATCTTCTGTCTGATATTGTCTGCCCACAGGGAGATTTGTAAGAATTGGATAAAATCTACCCACCAATTAAAACAGACTGGATGATCTCCATAAAATAAATTATCCGGTTAGATAGGGCATCTGAAAGCAAGAGAAATTAGTTTTGGCTTGCGTATGAGAATTAGGTGAACTCCCCAGCCCGTATACAGTCCAATGAGTACGCCTTTACATCATATTGCTTGATTATTCTGGTGGTAGCTTCACAGGTTGATGTGTTTGACTAAGCTAACTACGGTTGGAGAAGCTGAAGCAAGATGAAAAGTGATCCATCCTTGGCTCTGAACAAAGATCTCTGGCCGGTGCTACACTTAGGGAGACCCTGGAGTATGTTCTGTCATATCTTTGTTATCCAAGGCAAACAAGGACTTCCAAAAAAAAAATTCCTCCCAGTACCTTTTGGGTTTGGGGCAATGTTATAGCAAATGATGGAGTGAGCCAGCAGTTCCATACTTCCTCCTGCATTCCCCACTCTTGAATGCATCCAATGTGTGTATCCTACTTGGGGGTAGTTACAATGCTTGGTGATTTTTGTTAATGTTTCTCTGTTAGGTAAGCGGGTCATGCTAGAAAAAAATCTCCCTTCATACCTTGTCCCGCAGGTTCCTTCAACCATCCACCTCCTTTGGCCTTCAGTTTTATTAGGGCAAAAATCTGCCATAGGAAACCTATGGATCTCGGCTAATAAACATTTGTTGTTGGTCTGGGGGTGAGTGCTTGCAATGTTCAACACTCCGTACATCATCCCCTTTGGTTGTGCTTTGTTTGCCCTAAGTTGGCAGGGTATGCCCAGACGTGGGTCCCTTGCTCTTTTTGCCACCGAATTGAAGCTCGCCTGGCTGATGACAGATGATTAGCCAGAAACCGGTCCCAGGAGGCTTGTTTCCGGTCCAAGGAAGACATGGTTTGGCTGTTCGGGCTGGACTGTTCCCATGAGGCACAGAGTCAGACTGATTTGCATATGGCCATGTCTGAACTGGGGTGGCGGAGCGAGCTAAAGAATGATGATGGATTAAACCCAGATCAGTTGACTGAGGATGAGTTCTTGCAATGTTCAACATTCCGTCCATCATCCCCTTTGGTTGTGCTTTGTTCGCCCTTAGTTGGCAGGGTATGCCCAGACGTGGGTCCATTGCTCACATTGCCACTGGATTGAATTTGAAGCCAGCCTGGTGAAGTAAGTGAACCGGGAGGTGTGAAGGTACGTGAATGCGTATTTATTTAGTAGCTCTCCAAGAAGACGGGGATCCCTGCCTGCCGTCCGTCTCAACCTCCTCTCCAAGAATGGCCTGTCACCGTAGAACCTCGAAGAGGATTCGACGGTCAACACTCCAGTCCCACGGGACATGCCAAGACGACCAAAGACAAGTACAACATATCCCCACTCGTCATAACAAATGAAACAACAGAAAAGAACAGAAAATGAAAAAAGAAAAGCAATACATTGTGAAATAAGCATGAGATGAATCCAGAGGTAACACCTAAGAACAAAACTCAAAATGTGTCATATACATCAAGCACAATATTTCATACTTCAATAAGATACAAATATTTGAAGAGATAACAAAATCATCAAATTGTCTTGGTACTTGACGCAACCTGGCAGGTAAATCAAAAGGTGAAATAACCTTCAAATGAAGATTAACCTGAGATAAATCATAATTTTTCTTATACAAAGCTAACCTTCGGAAATTCCATTTCTGTCCATTTTCTAAAACAACATGTCATTTATGTACTTCTTTTACTTTCATAGGGTCAGAACATTTATTCGGACCACTTTCTCTCCTACCACACTTAATTTTGATTAAGTCACCAACTTCAATGTTACCAAAACATTTTATTTTTGTAGCTATTGTGTCACGCTCATGCATCCAAAAAGGTGTCAAATTAGTTTTAGGTAATCTTCCTCTCATTCGCATAAAAGGTAATGGTATGCACAGTGGTATTGTGGGCCCACACCATATTCTGTACACACTTTTGAACATTCTGGTGTCCTTGTATAGCCAATTGAATGGCACCCTTAGCCACTCTATTCATACCTTCTACTATACCATTTCCCTGGAGGGTTATAGAGATAAGTACACATGTGCTTTATGCCATTATGCAAAAGGAAATTGCGCATGACATGAGAGGTTAATTGTGTGCCATTATCAGTGATCAAAGTGTGTGGAAAACCATCTCTCATAAAGATAGAGCTAAGACTTTCAATGACTCTAAGAGTAGTAATATTCCGTAACATTTTTACCTTAAGCAATCTGGAAAAAACATCCACTAAAACTATACTAAAGCGCAAATCACCAGAAACAAATTTTAACGGGCCAATAAAATCAAGGCACATTTTTCCCAAGGTAAACCATCACTGCTAGTAATAGAACCCATACATTTCAACCTGATTTTTAATTGTTTCTCACTTTCTCTACATAAAGAACAATTTTCTACCCATCGGTTAACGTCTTCATCAAGGCCTGGTCACCCAAAAAGATTTTTTAGCCGTTTGATAGTGTTGGCTTGGCCAAGATGTCCTTCTTGAGCTAGAAAAAATAACTTCTTTCTGAGAGTAATGGGGGAATACATTTCTCACCCCTTAAAATCAAGTCATCAAAAACTCCAATACTGAGTTCTTCTTGTAATTTAGCATAGGTGCGTAAGGAAAGTTTCACTAAACCTTCACGCTTCCACCCTAAACAAATAGAACTAGCTAATTCACAATAATCAGGGTCAATAATAACAGCTTGATGCCATTCTACTTAAGTTTAATTTCATGTGTGTACCCTGACAGTTTCTCTAACCCAAGACGAAAAATATTTTGAAATTTAGACAAAATAGAATCAAGGCTATGATAGTCTTCAATGACCAATACATGCTCAGGAGATCTAGGATCAATGATTATGTGTAAATCATGTTGTTGTGCCCATTCTAGAGTGCTGGTCCATCATTTGAAACATAAACTTTGCCAATGGCATTTCTCCCTTTAAATTCAAATTTAGTTTCCATAACACCTTTGATATCAATAGTTTCATCACTACAGCCCTTAGGAGAAACAACAGGAAGAGATAATGTATAATCAGGCCAACATTCTTTAAAAATACGAAAAGGGATAATGGTAAGCATGGAGCCTGGATCAACCAAAAGGGGTAAAGAAACACCATTCAAAGTGAAAGTTGCTTTAGGTCTTTGTAAAGTACCAGCAGCACTATCTTCAATGCATAAGGACATATCGGAAGGAATAGTTTCATCATCAACAAAAGCAACTCTGTTCTTTCTGGTGTTATAACAAACAGCACTTAGATGACCCCTTTTTCCACAATTCTTACAAGACTTATCCCTGGCAAAACATCCAGCAAAGTCTGCAGCATGATTTATACTACCACACCTATAACATCCCTTGAATTTGCTTTTGTAGTCACCAGATGTTCTTGGTTTTGACTTCAAAGGCTGCTTGGTTTTGCCGTCAGCACTGGCAGGTAAATCTTTCTTGGAAATGACATTTACAGAGTCTTCTTTTTTAAGTTCCAAAGAACGCATTTCTTGCATACATTTGTCAGATTCCTTTACTACTTTGGCAATGGTGATGGCTTCTAGTAGTGAAGGATTTTTTGCAGCCCATAATTTTTCTTGCATTCTCTTATTTTTACACTGTACAATAAGTTGTCTCGGATTAATTGGTCAGACATGGTCCCAAAATCACATTTTAGAGCTAGCTCTCTTAATCGGGTAACCATTTGCTCTACAGTTTCATTGTCCTTTTGAGGGACAGTGTAAAATTTGAGGCGTTGCATCACAATGTTAACTTGCTTTCCAAAATATTTTGCTAGATTTGCTTAGCTTGAATGAATGTAAGGGTTATCAATAGGTTCACCATCCGCACCAATGATTTCTGGTAGAAATGTGAAGGCATGTTGACCAGCTTTACCTAAAGAGTTTAGTAAAATAGCTCTTTTTCTAGATGCTTGGAATCTGAGACCATCGATAGCTTCCAAATAATTTTCAAAAATGCCAAGCCACTCCTCCTATTCAATATCAGGTGCATCCCCTTCGGCTAAAAAGGAAGGTGGAGGGGTAATGATTTGCGAAGCAGCCATAATATTAAGAATAATAAATAGAAAAGTAATATGACAACAATAAAATGAATAATTGTACAAGCAAGTAAATAATGCAAGGTGTATACACAACACAATGTGGAAGCTGCACGAAAATGCACAACCAGGAAAGTGTGCAAATCACCTTGAAAACAAGGCAACTGATGATTTGTAAGAGAGGTGTGCAAATCACAGAAGAAACAATCGGAAAGGTGTGCAAATCACTGTGAAAAAAATATGGCAACTGATGATTTGCTAGGCCTGTGTGCAAAACACTGCTTTATCTCTGCACAATGATGAAGAACACGAGAATATAGGTGTGCAAATCACTGTGAATAATGAAACCGATGGTGATTTGCTGGAAAGGTGTGCAAAGCACCGTTATTAATGAGTCAAATTGTGAATTGTTGAAAAACAGCACAGTATATAGTGCACAAAGATAGGCTTCTGAAGTGAGATCTGCCTGTAAGGTGTGCAGATCACCATAAGCTGAGTTCCACGTTGTGCTTGAAATGATGTACTGACCGTGAAACAGAAAAACAACAATGCGTTTTAGTAGATGTTGAGATGCACAAAGAAAAGCAGATCAATATGGAGTCACGTCGACGTGCTGACGTATATAGTCAGGCTTAGCGTCTTTTCCGTAACTTAGCAACCACGAGAAGATACGCGAGCGTGAACAGCTTGAGCGTACACATGCTCGTTGGCGCGAACACAAAGAGTTCAAGCGCGTAGTAACCGTAAAAGTAATATTTAAGAACAGTACCTCAGTGGGGCAATAAGATCACACACAACGATGAAGTGTAGTGATTGCTGCCAGTTGGAAGTCTGTTGTAGCGCTTGGATTAAGCGTTCTGTAGCCGTGGGTTCATGCGCGCCGATGGAGAGCTGAAGGAGGCTGGAGCACAGGCAATCGTCGCCAAAATGAAGTAAGTGAACCGGGAGGCATGAAGGTAAGTTGAATACGGATTTATTTAGTAGCTCTCCAAGAAGACGGGGATCCCTGCCCGCCGTCCGTCTCAACCGCCTCTCCAAGAATGGCGTGTCACTGTAGAACCTCGAAGAGGATTCGCCGGTCAACACTCCAGTCCCACGAGACACGGCAAGACGACCGAAGACAAGTACAACACCTGGCTGATGATGGCTGATTAGCAAGAAACCGGTCCCAAGATGCTTATTTCCGTTCCAGGGAACACATGGCTTGGCAGTTCAGGCTAGACTGTTCCCTTGTGGCACAAGGTCAGACTGATTTGCATATGGCCATGTCTGAACTGGGGTGGCGGAGTGAGTTAAAGAATGATGATGGATTAAACCCAGATCAGTTGACTGGAGGTGAGTGCTTGCAGTGTTCAATCATCCCCTTTGGTTGTGCTTTTGTCTTAGATGGTGACCATTTGTCATCTGAGGTCAACGATTTACTGGCAATTCGTTAATCTCTCTGTAACATACCCAGTGTCATATCAGAAGATAACACAGTCTTTTGGTCTCTGGCACCCAAACATCTGTCTTAATTTGATTGAACATTTTAAGGCAGTTGATTTCATAGACGTCACCCATTCTCTTACAGTATGCCTTCTGCCTCCGGTTCAAACTCAAGGTAAAGTCTGGATTACTCATGGTATCATCACTGAATCTCATGATGCTAAGGGGGCCCGTGTTAGAAATAGAGATCTATAGTTGGCAGGTTGTTACCCTGTCCAATTAGGGACCATTCTTACTAATCAGGGAAAGGGGGATACACTTCTAAAGTAACCTCTGTTCATCCCTTGGTAGCTTAGCATGAGCAGTCAGGCTTATCTCAGAGGCAATATGTAAAGCAATTGCAGGTAACAAACAGTATTACAGTGAAACACAGCAAAAGGACACCACACCAGTTTTAGAAAAATATCCAATATTTTATCTCTGCTAAACAAGACCAAAAATGATTTTAAAAATGCACCGTACAGTTTTTAGAATTAGCACTAAGTAAATATAGACTTTAAAAAACAATTCCTTGAAGTTATCTGGGGCTTTCATGCCATTGTGAACAACAAATCCAAACAGTTCTGGGTGACCACTGCATCACAGGCCAGCTAGGGTGTCGGGAAGACCCACAAACAGTACCTTTTAGAAATGCAGGGTTTCAGTGACCTTGCGCTCAGCCTCGGAGAGCCTCGGAGACTTCTTGAACAGGGGACAAGCTCTACCTCAAGCCCTTGGAGAAAATCAAAAAAAGAAGTTGCAGAAAGTTCAGTCCAGTCCTTTCTCTGCCCAGGACTGGAGCATCCACTGCAGGCCAACACTGCAAAGCACATAGTTAAGTGGTAGTTCCTACCCACAGCTTCTTCAGCTCTTCTTCTTTGCACCTTGATTCAAAAGTGTTCTAAAATCCTTGGGTCAGGGTCCCAACATTTATACCACATTTTCTCTTTGTAGAAGGGTCTCTGAGCTCAGTCCAAACCAGTTCTACCCTCTCTGGGCCAGCTTCGCTACAGGAGGTGGAGACAGCTTTGTGCAGAGGAGACACTGCCTATTCAGGTGCTAGTGAAAACTCCTCCCACCACTCTAAATGCAGGTCAGACCTGTTCAGCCCATCTATGAGTCACCTAGGAAAGGCAGGACACACCTCAACCCCCCTTGTGGCTGTCTACTGTGAAGCCACCTCCCTAGCTCCTGTCACTCCAAAACCAGACAGTCAATGTACAAACCGGCAGAGGCACACAGAATAGTTAAACAAGAAAATGCCTACTTTCTAAACATAGAAAAACCTTTGTTTTTTCTTTGTTCGCCCTAAGTTGGCAGGGTATGCTCAGACGTGAGTCCCTTGCTCACTTTGTCACTGGATACAAGCAAGCCCGGCTAAAGACGGCTCTAATGCCAGAAACCGCCCCTGGGAAGCTTGATGCCGGTCCAGGGAAGACATGGCTTGGCAGTTCGGGCTGGACTGTTCCCATGAGGCACAGGGTCAGACTGATTTGCATATGGCCATGTCTGAACTGGGGTGGCGGAGTGAGCTAAAGAACAGTGATGGATTAAACCCAGATCAGTTGACTGGGGGTGAGTGTTTGTATTGTCAACGCTCCGTTCATCATCCCCTTTGGTTTTTCTTTGTTCGCCCTAAGTTGGCAGGGTATGCTCAGACGTGAGTCCCTTGCTCACTTTGCCACTGGATACAAGCAAGCCCGGCTGAAGACAGCTGTAATGCAAGAAACCGGTCCTGGGAAGCTTGATTCCGGTCCAGGGAAGACATGGCTTGGCAGTTCGGGCTGGACTGTTCCCATGAGGCACAGGGTCAGACTGATTTGCATATGGCCATGTCTGAACTGGGGTGGCGGAGTGAGCTAATGAACGGTGATGGAATAACGCAGATCAGTTGACTGGGGGTGAGTGTTTGTATTGTCAACACTCCGTCCATCATCCCCTTTGGTTTTTCTCTACTTTCTAAACATGGCATTTCAAAAACCATCTCCTTAAAAAGATGTGTCATTAAATTCTGAGTTCAGAGAGCCTAAACTCCATTTTTCTATCTTATTTCAATGGAAAGTTATATGTGTAAGATGTTATAAAGCAACTCCTATGTTAGCTTATGGGACAGATAGCTTTTCAATAGTGAAAAACGAAATTGGCAGTATTTTACTATCAGGACATGTCACGCACACTAGGACATGTCCTAACTTTCACAAACACTGCATCCTGCCCATGGGGGCACCTTGGGCCTACCTCGTTGGTGCCTTCCATGTATGAAAATGGAAGGTTATGACCTGGTAAGTGGGTGCACTTGCCAGGTCAACATGGCAGTAACAACGGTGCCCAGAAACTGCAGCAGCAGGGTCTGAAACACCTTTGAAATGTTTCTGGTGTGGGTGGCACAATTAGCCCTGCAGGTCCACTAGCAGCATTTGATTTACAGGCCCTGGGCACACACAGTGCTCTGTAGTAGGCACATCATAGTAAATCGAATAAGCCAAACATGGAAACTCCAATCTGTAAACACAATTTACAGTAGGAGCGCTCGCACTTTAACAATGAACAGCAGTTAGAAAGTGTGCAGAGGCACTAAACCAACAAAACGAAGTCCAGCGTACCATTGAAAACAGAAGACCAGAAAGCAAAAAGAGTGGGGAACATGCCAAAAGGTGCCAGGTCTAACAACCCTTATAACAGGGGCAGAGTATAATCCCCAGGATCTTGGCTTTTTGGGCAGCCCTGCCAGTGCTTGGGCACTCTGGGCAGTTGCCCGTAGCCCCATGCGCAAAGGGGTCTCATAAAGATCGGAATTGAACACAAATTTCCGGTAAACCTTTTCATTCCAGTGAGTGGTTATGTAGGCAGGTCCCAGAGTGCTGTGGCCTATATGCTGTTAAGAGGGATCTGAACTTGGCTATTTTCCAGAAGTGGTCACCAGCTATTAGTTGGCTCATAAAGTACCAATATTTCTCGCCTCCTCCCAATTTCCATTCGACCATGTTGCACAGTAGCTCTGCATAATATTAGTTTAATATATGAGACATGCCAAGCCCCCATCCCTAGTTCGTTGGAGGTTAGGCCCCGCTGAAAGTCTGGGCTTTTTCCCTTCAAACTAAGTTGGACAGAACTTGTACAGGACAGAAGCTCACTGTCGGAGCACAGATGATGCTTCAGATCCAGGATGACACTGCATACCACATGTCAGGATAAATGGACCTTTAGAAAACACTATTAGGAAACATACGCCCTTGTGGGGAACCAGGGAAAGTGGGAGCGGGGAACACAAGGAAAGCAAGAGCTTCTCTGTACGACAGGTGAAAACAACTTTTTTACTTCACACTGTTGCTATGTCATAGCACTGAAAAAACAGATTTGGGGCCATATGTATGAAGCAAAAATCCTGTCGCAAACTATCCGATTCGCTAAAAATAGCGTTTGCGACAATAAAAATCGCAAATCCTAATGTATGAAAGCGAAAATGCATGCAAAAGAAGGAATCTCTATTTAGCGAGTTCCAAACCTTGCGAAAGTGGTAAATTGCGATTTCCATAGCGATTTCCAAAATTGCGCAGAAACCGGTTAGCGAAATTCGCAAATCTGGGAATCGCAATTAATAATTCGCAATGGAATGTATCAACCATTCGCTAATAGCGAAATAAGGGAATTCGCAAATTAAGGAATCGCAATTACCATCAAGTGGGAGTAGGTGGTAACCAGGTGCAAAGTATAAAATGATGCCCAGAATGCAACACACTCTTATCCACAATGTCTGGGCTCTACATGATAGTGAGGAGGCGAATACTGAGAGCCGTGGCGCAGAGGAGGAGACGGCAGGAGAGGATATTCCGGTTGCGCACCACCATCTTCCAGCGCACTGAGGAGGACATCTACACCCATTATAGACTGGAGGAAGAGAGCATACTTGATTTAATTGAGGAACTCAGGCCCCATCTGGACACCCCACCCGCAAGACACAAGCCATATCCACACACATCCAGGTCCTGTGTTCACTACACCTGCTGGCCTCAGGTAGTTTTCAGGGGGTCATAGCCTCAGCAGGAGGGGTGTCACAAAGTGCCCTGTCGCGCTTCTTCCCTGCGTTCCTCGACGCCATGACACATAGGATGCAACACCACATACACTTCCCCAGCACCCCACAGGAACTAGCACAGACCAAGCAGGACTTTTACAACATTGCCCAATTCCCCCACGTCATAGGATGTATAGATGGGACACATGTTGCCTTTTCACCCCCCTCAAACATAGAGTATGTATTCCGGAACAGGAAATGCTACCACTCACTGAACATACAGATGGTGTGTGATGCCAAAAACATAATCACCGACATAGTGGCAAAGTATCCAGGAAGCACACATGACGCTTTCATATTCCGTCACAGTGGGCTATACCGTAGACTCTCAAGAAGGGAATTTGGAGAGTGATACCTACTAGGTAAAAGCACACAATGACAGCCCACATTCCAAATGGCCAGCATGTGCATGACAGTGACTGACCTTTCAACATTTCCACCCACAGGGGACAGTGCCTATGCAGTCCGGGATTTCATCCTGACACCCTACCTGAATCCTGCCACTGCGGGGGAGCGGCGCTACAACCGGGCACCCATTTCAACAAGAGGCACCATCGAGAGAACATTTGGCATATTGAAGAGCAGATTCAGATGCATTCACAAAAGTGGAGGAGCCCTCCAATACAGCCCAGACAGAAACGTGCTGCAAAATTGTAGTAGCTTGTGCCATGCTGCACAACATTGCTACCAGGAAAGGGACACCAATGGAGTTGAGTGACTCAGAATCCTCCGACGTGGAGGGACCTGGACCTGTACACATGGAAGCTGGCGTAGCTGTTGCTGCAGCTGGGCGACAGAGGAGTGAAGAGATCATGCGCAACTACTTCTAGGTGAGTAATAATGATACAATGACAACTTCAGCCTTTGCTAATGTGTTTAATTCCCAATAGCAACAATGTCACACATCCAAATAAACATAAAGGAACTCTCCCAATCCAATGCACATGTTGAATTCACAGTGCAACAATTTTAGTCTAATCACATCAAATGCAACACTGTTGCTGGCCCTATTTCTCCCCTGTGTGTAATAGTCATTTTGCAGCAGTTCCTATTGGTGTGTGGCAGGCCTGTTGCTCCTGCCACTACGGCGCCTCTCAACAGTGGGTGGTGGGGTGTTGGAGCTCCGCACTGACTGTGAGTCCTCCTCACTGGGGGTCAGCACCCCTGGACCAGCAGTACACAGTGCGCGCAGTTCATCCAGGGTAGCAGTTGACTGCACTACCACAGTGGCGATATCCTGGATTCCATGAGAGAACTCACGCTGGGTCTCTATGGCACGCCTTGCCAGCATATTGGTGTAGGAGGCCAGCCGGTTAATAGCGCGAGTGTAGTGGTCCATGCGGGCCATTTCTTTGCGCCTGGCTGCGCGTTCTGCTGGCAACTCAGCAGTCAGCTCCTGCACAGCACCCCTGATTTCTTGGCGAATTCCCCTGTTCCCTGCCCTAATCTCTTGCTGAATTGCCTTCATATGTTTCGCTTGCAGGAGGTGTACCTGGAGCATGTGCATTTCGAGGCCAGCAAACACAGATTCATCCTGATGCTCACTGGAGCTGAAGCCCGTGTGGGGTCTACGCCTGCCTGTGGTCTGTGGTCTTGACTCCTGCTGCTGGGTAACTGATGCTTCAGACTGCACTATAACATTGTCCTCATCCTAATCTTCCATGATTCTCAATGGCCTCACGATCCTCCTTGTAAATGTAAATGTATAGGCATTTATATAGCGCACTACTTACCCGTAGGGTCCCAAGGCGCTTTGACCGCTGCGAAACCCTTCCTGGCTTCCCTGAGAGATGGTCCCTTAATGGGTATCTCCAGGGTGAGACCAGGCATCCCCGGCGGTCTGGTGGGGCCGTTAGTGAAGATGAGGCAAGCTAATGCCCAGAGTTGCCGAGTGTGATCGCTGATAAGAGTGGGCACCGAGGCGAGAGAATTATCGAGTCCGCTGACCCTGGTCCAGAAACCTGCCGCGCTGGGAATCGAACCCTGGTCCCGGGCCGTCCTCTGCTCTCGGGTCTGCCGCCTCTAACCAGTGAGCCACACTACTTCACTCCTTCAGTGTCCCTGTGGTTGGGTGAAAGGACTGTCCTCCCCATCTGTATCCTGGCCCTGGCTAGCTTCTCCAGAGACTTGGGGTCCTGTGTCACTTGCACTGACTGTTGCCTTTCCACTTGCAGGTGCTGTGGATAGAGCAGAACACATTAAAACGTTTTTCCTGTCATGTGATGTTCAAATAAATTCTTTCACAGTTTTCCCTAACTTTACTTGTGTCATTCACCTTTCCTGACTGCACATGTGAAATTTGCTTTAGTTGGATGCTACTTCAAACATTACTTACTATTATGACTACATCTCCCATAATGCATTGCTATGAGTGCCTGTGTACTTTCTCTGGGCTGACATGTGGTTCCCCTTATCCCTAGGTCGCTGCAGGGGGTTGCTGGGGGTGGTTTAGGGTGGGATGGCATGCTTCTTACCTGGTCTTGCAGCTGCTTGGGCTGAGCTGTCTAGCAGGGACACGCCCGCAACACTCTGTGGAGGCAGTGTGCCCTCTACCAGTTCCTCCAGTGGTGTAGAGTCTGTGACATTGGAGGTTCCCCCACCGGTGAGCTGGGACTGCTCCAGCCTGGCAGCCAACTTCTCCTTGGAGCGCTGGCGCAGATCGTACCAGCGCTTGCGCAACACTTCTATTTTTATGTGTGTCACTCCAAGGGCATTTACATTGGCTAGGATGCCTTCCCAAATCCTTCTCTTCCTGGCTTCAGGCACCTTATGTGAACTCCTCCCAAATAAAGCCTCATGGTTTGGCACCATTTCTGTGATGAGGGTTTCTAGTTCGGCCTCAGAGAACTTCAGCTTTCTCTTCCTGGCTGCTTCCCCCTCTTGCTGGAACATCCTTATTTCCACCTTCTGCCATGGCTCCTGAGAAGCAAAAAACACTCACACACTCTCAAAAAGTTACTGAATTGTAAACATGCAGATAGAAGCAATGATAAATGAAAATCCATTTAACAAAGCACCGGCATCAAATGCCTTTTTAAACGTTTTTATGGAAACTGTGCTTAAAAAGGCAGCCTTATTCCACTATATTCTCAAAATTATCAATCCTGAAGCACCATGGGAAATCACTCACTTCCTGGATGGTGATGTCATCATAAAGCATCAGGATTGCGATTGGATGTTTCCAGAAAATCGCAAAATTGCGATTTTTCCCGTTGGAACATCGCAATTTTGCGATTTTCGAGCTGCGATCTCGCAAATTAGCGATTTTTTAGGATTATGGAATCGCTATTGGCCATCGCGCAAATATTTAGCGATTATGGCCGAATCGATAAAATATTTGCGATTGTGTTGATACATGCCGATTTGCGATTCTTATTTTGCGATTCGGTAAAATCCACAAATTCAGAATCGCAAATCGTGTTCTTGATACATATGGCCCTTAGATCCAGTTATTCAAGCTAGTGGTTTCCAGTGGAAGTCATACTAAAAATGTAGTTATCACTCCGGCCACTGTGTGGCTGTTGGTGCTGCCTGACATGCGCACTGGCAGACTGACCAAGTATGATGGCAGTGGCAATGGGGAAGTGTGGGCCAGTGAGACGTAGGAGTAAGAGTCAAGAGGAGGTTGCAAATTAGGTAGGGGAGGACGCAGTGGTAGAGTGATGGGATATGGGAGATGTAAGCAAATGGTGGAAATGGTAAAGAAAGAATCGGGCATGTAATACGAGGAAGAGAGCTAGTGCAGGAGCCTGCAATGAGGATTGGCACATGAGCATCCACCGCCTCCCAGTTCCATGGACGCACCAGTGCCTTGCAGCACTGTTTGTTTTGGCCTATTTATACTGCTTGAGACACCTGCGGCATATCAGAGAACTTGTTAGAGAAGGAGAAGGTATAGAGGTCAGCGATTGGCTGAGTGACTGCTCTCCCCTCTAAACAAGATGGTATTAGCATATTAGATGTAATAGTTAGCATACAATTGTTGACATATTCTTAGCATATATGGCATGAATTGCCCACCCCTGGGGCAATCCTGGGCTGGGTACAAAGGTCGATCTTCCTTGCCTCTTTTGGGAATCCATGGCCTGATGGTGCCTAGCTGGTATAATCTTGGCTATGACATAAATGAGATAATTCCTGGCTTCTCGCATACATCCATGACATTATGGTACATACCCTTGTAATGGTAAATCATGACATGTCGTGTGCATCCATGACTTTTCATTCAAGGCAGACATTATTCAAGTGTGACATTAGTACATTTGAGTACTAGATGAAAACGAAAATGTGATCTTTCCAAGGTTAACAAGCATAACATATTACTCAGAATCTCCACAGGAGGGCAGGTTTTAAAAATAAAAGTTACTGAATTGTAAGCATGCAGATAGAAGCAATGATAAATGAAAATCCATTTAACGAAGCACTGGCATCAAATGCCTTTTTAAACGTTTTTATGGAAACTGTGCTTAAAAAGGCAGCCTTATTCCACTATATTATCAAAATTATTTTATGGTTGCAAAACCTCTGGGGATTCCTTGGTGGTGGCTTATATTGAAATGGCACACCTTGAAAGTACTGGAACATTTCATGAATGCCCTTTCAAAGCATGTAACCTTGTAGCAAATGTATGTGAAAATCTACCTAAAATCCAACATTTGTTCCCGTTGTTAAAACAATTTCTTGGGAAACAATGTTCCCCAAACCTTCATTAGACGGCCAGGCTCGCTTGCTTCATTAGCCACAATTAAGAAACAGGTAGAACACCCCCCCATTTTCAAAGCTCACCAGTGACACTGAATGCTGAAGGCATAACAAACTGCCCCAGACTGGCTGTCCTAACACTGAAGACAGTGGCCAGTACCCCATGCCAGCAGGGTTGTCACTGGTGGTGGTAGTGGGCTAGGCAAGCAGTGGAAGAACATCCTTGGGCAATGGAGCCGGTTCATTAACAAATTAAGACTGCCTCTCCCTCTACACTATTCTCATTCTCCACTGCTTCATGCTGATACATGTGGGCCTCTGCAGTCATCCATAACTAATGTCTAATCAATACATACACCCGTGTCAGGCAGTGGAAGCCACTAAAATGCCAATCTGCCAGTGCCCTTCTTCAATGCTGGGCTTTCTGCTTGTGCCGGGTTCCAATTGAATCTCAACTCTTAGCAATATTAGAGAGGGAGTTATGCAGGGAAATGAAAGGGCTTTGTTCTGAAATTGCAGCTCTCTGCGCTTGTTATACAGATTGTGCCTTTAGAATATGTTCAAGAGTCTGAAATTAAAGAGACGTGCCAGCTGAAATCTTTTCTGAAGTGAGAGATACTTCAAAGGGCAGAAATGTTACAGAAGATGGTTCCCCGGCGACTATCAAAGAGTGCTTAAAATGGGAAACAAGAAGGGTGGGTATTTACTGCTGCAGAGTACCTGCATTCTCCTGATAAGTGGCGTGCTGGGCCATTAAAAGTATTACAGCCAGAGTGTGAAATACAGGTACCCCCCTTGCGTCAATAAATCTGCTTTACATATACATTTCAAGGAAGACAGTTCCCAACCAATGCATATAGATTGCCCTTTGTCAATTTGTTTTACTTTTTCCTGGAAGTCCCGCAGTGCTTTGCCTTTTTGGCACAGTTTGAGAGGTGCAAAATACCACCTGACCCCCCACACCTGCCATACTTAGATACTATCATGAGATGCCCTACGACTAGAGAGAGTGTCAACTAGTCTCCCCATTTTGTGGACTTGAGGGATGTCCCCTGGACCCCTTTGCCTAGGTTGTGGCTGGAGGTGGCACTGATTAGTTTTTGGGATGCAATCTTTGTTCATGGGCGTGATGCCTACTACCTCCCCATGTATATCAATTTCAGAAACCTTTGTAAAAGGGCCCTTCCTTTTATTGTATTCTGAATGTTGAAGAATGCAAACATCCTGCACATTGGTTTCCCAATAATAAAAGTAAGCACTGGACAGAAGATGAATCGCAATCACCCACAATGCATCTGTTGTTACGGTTACCCTCTGAGGGTTTCAAACATCTTTTTAGTATGGAATGGTGAGTGTGAGATTAAGAACACAGAGAAACAACAAAGGAGGCCCCATTCCAACGTACTTTGCCTCTTAGGCTTCCTTTGTTTGGACGCCCTTTTTATGAAAATACATAAGGTTTTGCAGCAGAAAAATCCTCTGGAGATTATACCTGCCTGTTGTGACATGAGCACTAGCCCCCAGTCCACATTTAGGAGCATGTCAGGGGACACTCAATAAAAGCTGATTTGAGGAAACAAACTCACCACCTACCTCACTATATGAAAACACTAACTTTGAGAACTCACGGGCACTGATTGGCATTGGGTATCTTCCCTACTGCCAAGGTTTGTTATCATACATTAAGTTGGAGGTGCCTGGCACCAGAAATACAGACTCTCACTAGCTTCCCCCCTCCCACTAAAGTGAGGAACTAGAGTACAATCAAGGATTTTCCTCTTTCCCTTGTTCCCTAATTGAAGTAACCACATTGCCTTGCTTTACCGTGTAAGCTCAATATCACACTTTACCACATTTTTTACTTCCCACAAAAGCTGTCAATGATTTGTTTTATCTGGGATAGACTATACGAATAGATTCCACACCATAGTCCCTCATTCTCTCTTTGGTCCCTCGTTCTCTCTTTGCAGACTTTAGCACATAACGAATGACTTAACCAGTCAAATTCAACACACCTGCAATAGTGATCACCTCACCCTTGGATGCCTGTGGCAGATTGTATGTTTTTAATGCTCTCTGCATCACCCGCCTGGCCATGTATGGCACTGCTCTAATGTTCCTTTGGATCAAATGTAACACTTCAGATTGACCCTGTTTCTGACCATCCCTTCTTTTGCAAAGTTTCACATTGGTGGTACATTAATCTCAATACAGACAGCCTGATTGTGGAATTCACCTTGACCTGTGTTGGTTGGAAATGAGGTTACTGGTTAAAGGGGTGAACCCCTACTCTAGCAGAAATCACAATCTCTGTCAGGGTGAGACACAAGCAAACCCCATATTACCCTTAGCTCAACCCTCTGGTAACTTGGCACAAAAGCAATTTAGAGGCTTACATTATTTATTCAGCACTTTAAACTGAAAGTTGAAAAAACATCACAAGTAAAATGTAATAAATTATATGAGACCAAAAAGAAAAAAATCCAATCAGTAGAACCAGAGACATACAATTTTAAAGATTTCAGGTTGGTAAAGCTACTATAAGCATGGAGCAACATTCGCGGTTATCTGGCCGTTTGAGACCGGGTGAACAATTCAGTCCAACTGCAATGAAGCACGGGCTGAATGCAGGGACCAGGTTCGTCCCATTTCAAAAAGCACCTTCAAAGGTCCAGCACGAAGAGTACTGTTTATTGTGGAAGGAGCCCTGTGGACCAGCAAGAGCATTAAGAATGGTTGCTGACCTAGCACAAAGACCACGCCAGGTGTCGCAGACGGTCATCGCTGTAGCATGAAGATCCTGTCGGGAGTAGCGCACGCTCTTTTCTGGAGCTTTGCATTGCCGGTCAAAGTGACCTGTTGATGCTTTAGCATGAAGCTCAGATCTGACATTGCCAGGCTTTGTTGGCAGTAACTCTGGTGCAAAGAATTGGGTTCACCAGGGCTTTGAGTTAGCAGGCGGCATGGGTGGCATTGGCAGCATTACCTTGGCACGAATTGTCCCATTTGCTTAGTGCTCAAACTTCAGGATTTCCCCTTTACTTGAGGAAAGAGCATGACCGATACCACAAAAAGGATCCTTGGACAGAGGGGCACCTCTTGGGGATCAGAAACTCACTCCAGCAGAGGCAAGCAGGGCTCAGGCAGTTCCAGTTGCAGGGCAAGGCAGCAGGTCAGCAGGGCAGTTTCAGGGAGCTCAGGAGATTATGTCCCCGTAGCTCAGAACAGGAGGACAATCAGCTGACCCTTGCAGTCACTTCAGCCTGCGATGAAGGGTGCAGGTTCAGTCTTCCTTGTTGGTACGCAGGACAGCAGAGTAGCAGAGCAGCAGATTGGTAGTTCTTATGGCATCAAAGCTGCACAGCAGTACTTCCTCTGTGATATCCACAGGTCTAGGAGTGTACTGAAGAGTTAGGTCTGAGTATCCATTGCGTACCCATGTGCCCACTTTGAAGTAGGGGAAATTTCTAGAGAATTCCCTTTGAAGTTCTTGAAGTTTCCTGCCTCACCCTCCCTGATCTCAAGCTGGCTGCATAAATAATGCAGTGGTGACAAGTCATTTGTGTGAAGGAAGGACACAGCCGATTCATTTGCAAGAGGGACTGTGCCCATCTCTGCCCCATCCTGTCAGTTGATGGCCCATGCAGGCACACCTAATCTATCTATTGTGTGGATGTCTGGGAGGAATAAACAAAATCCAACTGCCAACCCAGTCGTGGGACCTAGGAACAGGCTACATGCACCAAATAGGACAGGAAAAGGCCAGCTTTCTAAAAGTAGTATTTTCAAAATTATAAAATCTGACTTTGCCAATACAGAGCTTTTTAACAACAATTTTGCCTACACCAAACATGAACTTAAAGATATTTTAAGTCATAAAATAATATAGGCTCTATAAATATGTGTCTGTGACCCTGTTACATTAAATGTCTGCTAAAAATTGTTTTTCTGCATAGAGAACGTCTGTTTTCTGACTGATTAAACTTTAAAAGAGATTTATTTCCATGTGAGCCACTGCATATTCAAACATCTTACATTGCCCCAGCTTCTCTAAATGTATGGGGTCACCCTTGTTCTTATTTAAAAGGATAGCACCTCAGCACCACAGTAGTGGTATGAAATTCAAAACGAATGATAGAAATGAGTTCTGTACAATGGTTTTAACTACATGTATAAAAGATAGATGACCTTAGGCTATCAATGCACACTCTACCTCCAATTAAACCACTCCTCATAGACAGGCGAATTGCCAGTGACCCCTCACATATGGTATTGTTCATTAATACATTTTACAAGTGATGTATAGAATTAACTGAAAGTAATTTAGGTATATTAAATAAAATAAATACAGTACTTTGAAAAAATGACTTTGAGTTATATGAATTTTTTTAACCATTCAAAAAAATTTAGTTTACATTACCATTATTTCCTTTGGGTTTTACAATTAAGTGCCTGCCTCCATTATTTTTCTCTGGGAGAGTGATGCAGTATGAGGAATTGGCCATTTGTGGTGCCAGAATTCTTACTTTTTTTGTAGTAACTTACATGCATAAGTTAAGCTCCACCACCTTTATTGGGGGCAGACGGGGGGTACATGTACGTTTACACTTTTGAGTAACTTTACACTCAGAAGAGTTACTTAAAAGTGTAAGAGTAAAGTTTTACATGTGGATTTCTCACAAGTGTAACTTACCTTTGTCACTAGCCCTGTATGCGTTAAGAAGCCATATATCTGTCTCAACTGGTAAGGGAGCAGGGGTATCAAGTAATAATCAATAAGTGCAGATGAGCTGACTGGAAAATCTGTCCTGAAAGCACTTTTATTTTGACAACATTTGGTTTCTTATTTACCTCACTGAGACAGCTCACTTGCCCGCTTGACTCCACCTGGCATGGCGTAAATGCGGGCCAATCATCATCCTTAACAGCCTGGGTGTTATATTAAGTGTTTCCCACCAATACTTGTGGGTGCCCATATACTTCCTTTCTAAATAGAGGTCCAGCACTAAGAAGAGGTGCATTCTAGCCGAATGCAGAAGCTCATTTAAATATTTTTAGCCCTTGTGAGTGCCCTATGTGCCATGAGATCAAGAACCTAATTTGTCCCATAAGTCAGAACCCTTTGTTGTGCCCTTAGCACTAAGATCTGTCCCTCTACAGGAAGTTGAGTTATTGACCTGGTTTCTCTGCCACCTTTGGGTTTGAGATATCAATGTTTCAGGGTATCAGCAAACATTAACTCATACAAAGGTTTTCCAGCCATATAACCCTTTCCTGAGAACATTGGGACCCTCCATTTTACAGCACTGGAACATTTTCTTTTCTCTCAAGGAGCATTATTTATACTGTGTCCAGAGCAATTGTCATACAAACTGCAATTTTCATGTGATCACTAAAAGCATACAAAAGTACTGTTTTCTCATTTCTCCATTTTCTTAAAACAGTTTTGAAGAGCACAGTGTTTAAATTTAGGGCCTGATTTAGATCTTGGCCAATGGGTTACTCCGTCATACGGTGATGGATATCCTGTCCTCCTAAATATAAATACCATAGGATACATAGGACCAGATGTATAAAAAAAATATTTTGCGATTTCCTAATTGCGAATCTATGCGATTCGCAATTAGGGAATCACAAAACGGCATGCATGAAAGTGTGTAGTACACTTTCTGCGAATCCTAAAGGGGTCGCAAATGACCTACTTCCTGAACATTAATGAGGTAGGTCGCAATGTGCAACCCCCTAGGAATCGCACAAATCACAAGGATGGTGGTCTGCTGAGATCAGCAGACCACCATGTCTGTGATTGCTTTAAATAAAGTAATCTTCTTTTTTTTGAAAAGCAGCCTGTTTTCCTTAAAGGAAAACGAAATACTTTACAAAAAGAAAAAGGTTTATTTTCCTTTTTTAAGAGAATGCAGTGGTCCCTGGGACCACTGCCTGTTCTTAAAAATGCTTTTACAAACATTCACAAAGGGGAAGGGGTCCATTTGGGAGCCCTTCCCATTTGCGAATGGGTTACCACATACTTGAAGTAGATGGTAAAATGCGAATGTTTTGCGGCCGCATTCACTGTCACAAAACATTCATGCATACCGTTAGGTTTCACTATTTGGAAGGGACGCCCTAAACACGTACGTTCCAAATAGTGTATCGCTATCCCATTTTGCGATTCAGTAACAGGTTACCGAAACGCAAAATTGGGTTTGATGCATTGCAAAAGCATTTTTTGCGATCTCAAGCAGGCTGATTCTGCGAACCTGCCTGTTTTTGTGAGGATAAAAATGATTGATGCATCTAGCCCATGGAGATTTATATTTTGGCAAACGGGATAGCCGTCATTATTATGACGGAGCAACCCGTCCGCCAAGATTTGAATCAGACACTTAGATTTTGGAGACAGGTTACTCCATCACGACAGTGATGGATATCCTGTCTGCCGAAATCGAAATCCCATAGGAAATAATGGCTTTATTAAGTGATTTTTACTTTATGACTCACTGTTTTTATGTAACAAAAGTGTAACTAAAGTGTTGTTCCTATTCGAAATGACTTTTGCTGAACAGTATATCCTTGTTACAACTTTGATTTCTGTAGCATATTTTAACTAGTATAAACTTTCATGCCACATGTTGTGCTCAGCCTTGACTCTTCGCCCAAACCCAAGTTCCCCCAAAGAGCCACTGAGATTAGGGAGGTCAATTTCCCTTTGCAAGATGAACAGCTAGTGTCCGGGTTTATTGGAGTATATTGAAATCTCATCTTAAATGTACGTGATCCCTGCCACTGGTAGTGTTGGGAAAGAGTATGCCATGCTTCCATTTTGAGAGCAATGCAAATGAAGATGTTTTTGGGCTGTCCTTCAGATTCCATTCATAATTCCTTTATTCCCTTCATCAGCAGGACATGCACCTCAATTGTTGCAAAAGTTATCTGATGTTGTGCATGGAGCCGCATCAAGATGAGTAACACCTACTCAGTTCTCCTTACTACAGTAATAATAATATTCTATGGAATGTGAAGGCAACTTGAATATCGTAAAGAACTTTGCAAGAGTGACTGGAGTATCAAGCGCAAAATGAAAGAAAGCCAAAAATGACAACCATGGCAACCAAATCGGAGAGTCCATCAATTAAACTGGCCAAATGTTGAACATAAGCCAAGAAATGGCAGGATAGTGAAGCTCTGTTATTTTATATCCAAAATTATCAAGATCTGTAAATCCATCTATGGTAATCCCCAAATGTCATTTTACCCTCTTGTGAACCCACCTCTGACTCACTGTTCATTCACCTTCTTCTACTCAGTAATCTAACAGGAAGCATCAGGAATAACCCAAAGAACAAGGGTTTCCATGAATTCTTCATAGTGGTACGCAGAAACAATTGCTTTCATATGTCAAGCCAGATTTGACAATTATGATGTACTTCATCCTTTTTGTACAGACTCATACCAGACTCCTAGAAAATAGCCACCATCATGCCTTTGCTGGAGAAAACATGTACCAACCTGAAAGTCAAGTCCGACCACTGGATAACCTATAGCCTGCCCTATTTTGGGAAGATGATGAAAAGGGAGGGTAGAAACAGTTTAAATGATGCATTAAACTAAATATCGTCATTTAATGGCCTCCAATCTATGTTCATGCCAAAAAAGAAAACATAATAAGCCCTGACCAGTACTAGAGAAGAATTCTGTTTTGGATGAAAAAAGGAGTGTGGCTGGTATACTACTTCATCTCTCAGTAGCCTGCAACAACATGGATCATGCTTTACTACTGACAAGACTCTGGGAAATGGGGTTGAGACACTCATGCCTCCTTCCCCTCCAACCACAACCAACAAATCCTATTTTAGTCCATAAAAATCCTATCTCATAAAGCACCATGTTGCATACCCCAAGAATAATCCATTGTATGCCTGAGCTTCATTATGTTGTTGCACCCATTTGGACAGCTTTCAGAGTGGTTCTAGCTCCAAATATATGACGATGATCCTCAAATCCACTTTCACATGGAAAAACAGGTCAGAAACCATGGCCAAAATTTCATCCTGTCTGGATTATCTATTTTGTGGATTAAATTGTTTTCTTTGCCTGGACTCAGCTAAAACCAAAGTCTTGATTATGAGAGGGCAGTAACCCTCCTCATTGCTATTTGAGTGGCCCACCAACATGGAAACATCACATTTCATCATGTGTGAATCATATTTGATTAGGAACTCTATTTCCCATGTAAATGCAGCAGTCAAGGGCATGAATTTGCTACACACCTTTCTACAGAGACTTGTATTCCTCTAAAATGACCACCAGGGGAAATTCACTAGAACCCTGTTAATTGCCTACTTACACTACTATTACATCATGTACACTGGACTCAGACTTTAATGGCTCCAGAATCAAGTGGCCAAAAGGTGTCTGACCTCCTTCAGTCTTAAAAGCAAACTCAAGTTTTAGGTGACATTGACAAGGCGTACAGGGTCAGAGACACAGTGTGCCTGCGGATAGTAGCCACTCTCAATGCGCCTAAGAGAAACATTGATCAGCGATGACAAGTCTTATCTCTCAGAAATCCCTCAGACTAAATAAACATAGAAGCAGATGCCTGAGAGTTCGGTGATTTAGACTGTGGAACACAATGAGCCCAAGCCTTTTAATGGAGAACTAAACTACAATGCTTGCAGGAAAAACTGAAAACAGAACACTTCCTGCACGTATGTTAGATGGACACTCTCTTTTCACTGAACCACAACTCTCTACTATGTGTTTTACATGCTTCTCTGAAGTAGCTGGAAGGAGACACATAGAAGTATATGAAAAATAAATAAATAAATAAACATCATCAGACAAAGTGAGTGTAATGGCCACCAGTGTCAGCTATCACCAAGCACGGTAGCCAGAGAAGGCTTTTAAGTATTTGTGAGAGATTTTCTAAAGGTAGAGGAGCAAAGAATGGAGTATGAACTTGAGGAAAGATAAATAAGGCAACAAGTTCAAGTTACAGGCTAACGAGTCCTATAATGGTACCTGTGACAAATCACTTTGTTTCTTAACACCTGCTATGTGTCTCATTATTGGCACATGCAAATCATCACTCCAAAATTTATAAAAACAAGATTTGAATTATTAGAATGACATGCCATGCCATGTCACAATAAAAATCTACTAACAGTTTTAGGCTGCGAACAACATGGATTCCAAAAGCACCCTTTAACTAAAAAATTTCATCATTATGTAATACAGAAAGTTGTACAATGAAGAGCACCATAGTTTCTGCAATGCAAGAAAATGCATTTGCTTTATTACGTCACCCAGTTTTATACAATGAAAAATGGTATAAAGGAAAAAATACAAAACAATTTATGAGTAGAGCACATTTAATTACCTTCTCCACAGTTATTATCATTCTTAATGATGGTCCCGCTCCCTGATCTGAGTCTGAAGAGGAGTCCAAGAAGATTAGAAATTTAGCGCGGGATTGTGTCATCTATCCAGGCTTCCTTAATAAGTGAAGAGGAACTTAAAGAAATTAAGAAACTAGAGTAGGAAATTGGGGGTGATACCACTATAGTAGATGCTGAATCTCTGTTGGAAACTCTAGAGAAAACATTGGTAGATGTTAAGACACATACAGTGAATTTGAAGACTTCTAAAGTTGTGAAAGACATTGAGAACTTTAAATTGGATTGGGTATATCTGAAGGAGGATTTCTTCAAAAGTAATACTCAGAGCAGTCTACAACTACAATACAGAGTCATTATATGAACACACACGGAGGGTGTTCCATCTCAGAGAGAGAGAGGAAGGTAAGCACCTGCCCGTTTACAGTCACATGGACTGAACTTAGTTGGGCTAGGGGATAGGCGCTTTGTTTACTTGATTTCCTCACATTGTCCCTCTAAAGTAATGGTATCCTGAGCACTGAGATATCCCGGTATTTTGGGTTATGTACGTAATTGGTTTGGTTTTCCAGCATGGTTTGATTTCTTTTTAGCACTTTTCATTGGATTGCGGCACTAGGGTTTCTATACCTAGTCTATACATTTTCTTAGGGGCCCAGTGGTATTTGACCCACTTTTGTCTTCTTCTTTATTTCAAGTGCTGCACTTTTTAGCAGACATAGACCATGAAGTGGCAGTTGGTGCGTGCACGTGATTTTGGTAGTACTGGGGTCTGGTCACGTTCTTGGTGAAATGGGCAGTCACTTTTATCAGCCAGCTTGCTCCACACAGACTAGAAAGTTGGAGTAATGTTGTTGTATTAATATAGAAAGTAGGCTACTACTTCTAATCTGATGTGTGGAAGCGCCCGCTCAGGTGGCAACTAATCAAAGCGGAGATATATTTAAAGGCTACTGCCTCTATCGGACGTATGGAAGTGCTCGTTCCGGTGGCCACACACAAATAATATTATCCAGAAACACATTAATATTGGAAGGACTGATTCCGTGAAGAATTAGGATTCAAAATATTTTTGCACCTTTTGGTTTCACCAATCTACAGATCATAGAAAGAGAGACTGCCCTGACGAAGTCCATAGGCTGCAAAGCTGGACGAAACACATGTTGGCATGGCATTGGCAATGAACAATATATTATGAAAATTTTGGAAGATTAGTACTAAGTGACTGAAAGAAAATGAAGAAATAAAGAAGAAAAATGTGAAAAATACTTTCACTGATATTTACTATTATTTGATTGAAAAGTATTCTATTGTTGACTGATCCTAAAGATATCCCCCTAGTATTGCTCAGGTGGAGAATTTCTATCTTTGTTTAAACAGACATACATTGTTAGTCTGTGGTTACAACTGTTGGCAAGGGTTGTATCTCACACTTAGAGCATAGACTAGAGGACCCTACAAGTTACCTGAGATTGTAATACACTATCCTTGCGCAAAATCCCCTCTTGCCTTCTGTATATTAATTAATGATATTGTATTGTTTTTTATTTTTTGATTAGTACTGTATAGCCCCTGTCCTGAGGAGGCCTAAGAAGAAAAGGCTGAAACGTGGTCACGTCGACACTTCTAAGGAGGAGTCATTGGAATTATAGTGATCTGCAAAATAGCGTGGTGTCTAGAGCTAGGTTAACTAGTCTATAAGCCTTAGGTGTTTCACTTCGACTACCTCTAAGTGGTTCGCCCTGAACTGTAGGGGGGACAGTAGCGAGATTCATTTTTTAGGGTTATTCTGTTATGTATTTTTGTTGCTGTTGATGTATAGAATGTTGTGATATATGTCATTTTTTGTCTTCCTCGTTGATTAGGTGCCATTGTTTGTGTATGCTATAAATAGATTTTGATACATTCATTAAGAATAATAATAACTGTGGAGAGGGTAATTAACTGTGCTCTACTCATAAATTGTTTTGTATGTTTTCCTTTACACCATTTTTCATTGTATATAGCTACTTCCCATACCCAGGTATAAGAGGGTAATTTGGGTATACCCCTGTTGATTATTGTTTATTCCGTCACCCAGGGCCAGAGGTACTAAAGCTTTTTGCATTTGGAAAGAATCCGATTCGCAAAATTAAATCTTTTGCAATAGAAAAATTTCCTTTTGGTATGTGCCAAACAGAAATGATAATCTTAATGTTTCTGTAGTTTTTCTAAGCTCATTCTTAAGGCAGGAATATATTTTTAGTCCATTAAAAAAAAACACAAGACTTTGGTAAGTTTAGAAATATATTATTTAAAAAAATGCGGAAAATTCTGAAATTATTAAATGTGACCTCACTGATTTTCAAACAAGAACCCGGAAACTCATTAAACCCCCACAATCCCCTAAGATCAGTGATAGTCCTAAAAAGCACTGAAAGCACTTGCAGAGCATCACCTGCAGCATGTGCTGCACTTGATCAAGGCGGGAACATCACATTACTGTTAGAGCCGCTCCAGCTAACTCATACCAACTTCTAAACCTAGGCCGATTTCAAGAAAATGGGTGCCAGCACATTGTTTTTCCTTTCTCAGTGTCTCTTAGGACAAGGGCAGCTGCTGCTGCTTGCATTGTTCCGATAAATAATTTAGCCTTATAGCCTGCTGAAGATGGTTATACTAGCCATTAGAGGCCTGCTCTAGCCACATATAACAAGTGAGCAAGAGTTTAAGACTAGTATAGCCCACTACAGCAGACTATAAGGGAATTAGAACATCCCACACCATGAGGGTGGAATGTCCTAATTAAAAACAAAGACCTCATAGCAGACAGAGGGGGTTTGAAACCCTCTGCTGCTCCAAACCCTTTGTTACACTGTTCTTGCTGTGAATGTTCACACAGGGTCATGACTGCAAACTGTTAAACATACACAGCAAGAGTTGCAAACGGAAGCTGTAGTCAGCCCCTGGTTCTCTTTGTGCTTGTCCAAACTGCTTTTCCTCATTCACCTAGGCCAGAGAAACCCAGGGGCTGAACAGAATGTATCACTCTCCCCCCTCCTAGGCACCAGGCACACTGTGTGCTTTGGGAGGAGGGGGGTGTTCCTGTGTGCCCTGGATCACAGCCTCTGTCTTTCTCTTTCCCCTGTCCAATCCACATAACCTGGAGACTTATTGGAGAGACAGATCAAGAGTTTTGGATTATAGAGCTTGTAGTTTTGCTTTATGACAGTTTCAGTATGTTCTCATGATAAAGTAAAAGGGGATGTTGGCTTAAATGACTTAAATGCAAGAATTGGCTGAAGTCTGAGGCTGGTACCTTCTCAGGACTACAAGTACCTAAGAACAAATATTGTGAATGTCCCTGATTCATATGGAATGTCATGAAAGAACATTCAAAATATTATTTTTTCACAAAATGGAGCAAAAGCAGTGGAGGCACCCCTTCTTCGTGGAGTAATTGCACCTTCGGCAGAAACAGTGCAACCTTCCTTCCATTAGAGGACAGGTATAGCTAGAGCAGCAGCAGTGCAAGCTTTTCTAATCACAAAACTCACTCAAATCGGGTAGCAGCAGTACAAACTTAACTTCCTCATCAACAGGTGCTGCATCATAGTGGCAAAGCAGACTTCCCTCGCTCACAAAAGTCAGCAAATGCAATCTTACACTTCCCACAGAACAGATCCAGCAGGACAGATTAGTACACGCTTTCATTGCTCACAAAAATGAACACTCAAGGCATGAGTTTCATGTGCAAACTCAAGCTGCTCCTAGAGGTCCCTAGTGAGCAAGGCACCAGCACTGCATGTCTATAAAGTTGGATTTATTGGCATTATAAATAGTACTTTTTTTACCTAACCATGTTGCAGGGTTCAGTATCGTATGTAGCCAAAAGGGGACCTCTTTTGGTCACATACGGTACTGCACCCTGCAGAAGATATGGTAAATCCACCCTACCCATAATGCATCGCATGCAAGACAGTACTACAAGTACATTCAAATAGCTATGTCAATATTTACAATTAGTAGCTTAGAAATGTGACAAAAGAATTATTACATTAATTTTGGATTAGGTTGTACTCTGTGTGGAGCTGATAAAGGGAAATTAATAGACAGTCTCATATAAATGTTAGATGCTCTAGTGAGTGAAGTAACCACTGCCAGTCTAGCTAAGGACCAAGTATGTGTCCTGCCTGAAGCCTTTTAAGAAAATAGTGCCTTGAAGCTGTAATTTAAACCTAGGGAGTAACAACACATATAACAGGGGGTGTCCTCATGGGAGGTTACAAGAAAAGACAAGGCGGTACTAAGGAGGGACTAGTAAGCCTATTGGTCAATGAAAAGCCACTATTTACAAAGGATAGGGACAGGAGCCAATTTAAAATATGGGCAAAAAGTGGGTGGAGCTTTATGCCTATATCCTGAATACAGCATGTCTCGAAGAGACAGCGCATGCGCTGCCTGGGCAAAACTAAAAAGAGGGGGCTCTGCAATTTCCTGTCCATCATAAATGCACTCTCAGTTAATACCAGCTCATCCAGACTGTTGTGTAAATCCAATTAATTTTAATTTATAAGTGAGGAGCATACTTATTAAAATCGAATCCGCAGTCTTTACTTTCACTCACATTTGTATAGAATTTTAGGCCAGCATGTTTTTCGTGAGTCATTCACTTCCTCAGAGACACATGATGTTTCACAAACACTAAAAATAAAACTTAGCTAGGCTCATGCAAGTGAATAGAATCTTACTTGAATATAGCTTTATATCTAAAAAAACAAAACTTCCTTCAAAATTGTCAATATGTGGACCACTTCGGGGGCGCTAGAGGGCGCGCACACGGAATGGCCGCCTAACGGTGAGGCTCCCATTCCCTGGAGAACTTATTCTTAATAATCCTACCTTACTGGAGGTGAGAGTCCCCAAAAGCAGCTGCCTCGGTGAAACATACGGCCACCTACGCGCGGTCCAACTTGTGGAGCTCTAGGTACAACTGGGACCGAGAAAGTGACCCTGCTGGAATCCCCCGGCGGAGCCACTGGAGCTGGCGGGATGTGCGGGTCGGGCTACAGCTGCTACGCGAGGCCAGTGATTGCCACGAGGCGGTGGGCCCTGGCCATAGGCCCCGACTGCGGAGACCGTAATATCCCACACAGTGTGGCGATTAACCCCTTCCCCTGCCTACTGAGGGACCCCCCCGGAGCCCTGACGTCTGGCGGCATATGTTTACTGGATTTGCCAGCCTTGGCGTTGCTAGCGCACACCCGCGGTCGGAGAAAGGCGCCCTGTGAGAGAGTCGGCGCTAGACGAGAGGAGTGCTGGAGTTCCCTGTGTTCGTGGCTGTGGGCTGGGGCCGCCGCCAAGTGAGCCACCTTTTCTGACTTGAACCCCGCTGTCACCACGAAGGTACGGAGTGCTGCTGGGGGCAGAGAGGCTGCCATTGTGGACTTCTGGGGCGAGCCCGCTCAAAACGACTGCTGCTAGGGGCTGTGAGGGTTGGTCAGTCCTGGAGGTGGTTCCTGATCCCTTCAGATCTTAGACGTGATTGGCATTCTAAATATTCCCTCGTCGGAGGGACGCCTGCTGCACCGGTGAGGTTGCAAGTCCCCTGCTCCCAAAGTGGCATATCGAGACTGGCCTGCACAACGCTGGTGGGGGCGTGGAGGGGGCTGCAAAGGCGACTGCTGCTTGCCGCTGGACTCTGCGAAAACCTGCTCCATTGCCCTGCGATAACGCTGCCGTCAGGAACTGCGGAACGGCTAGCTGTGTCTAGATACCACACACATAGAGGCGTCTGCCACTGATACGTTACATGCACACAGAGGCTCCAGCATTTTACAGCGCACAACTGCGTTTGACTACCCTATGGATCAAGCAGCGCATGTTGATAAGGGGCAGGCGACAGACTAGATCGGCCTGAACTTGCTATTGGTAGAGGCCAGTGAGAAATCCTTGTTACACGCGGCCCCCCTGGCACCTACACCCTGTCTGGGCAGCACTTTGTGTAGCTTATATGTTTGCTGTGGATCAGTGGCACGAGAAGGTACGAACTGCAGATCTGTCGTAAGACCTCGCTTAAGGGCGTGCCGACAGGTATCGTGACTCCAAATTTGGCCAGAGAGGGTGCACTATTGTACCGTTGGACCCCAAGGTGGCGGGCAGTGAGAGACGCAGAGGCACAATGGTGCGTCCAGACAATCGCCAACCGAAAATAAATTTCAAAACTGCGAAGAAAGGGTCGAAGACGGCGCCGGAGGAACCGAGGCCTAATGGAGCGGGTCTTACCGACACAGTCTCTCCTCCTAAAGAGCAAGACATGCATCATCTATTGCAGGAGATGCGACAAGGTTTTGCCACAGTGGTGGAGAAAGTGGACAGGATGTCCTCCAGGATGGACGCCCTTGTGCATAAAGTAGACCAACATGAGGAGCGGATAACGGCGACAGAACAACGTATCTCGGACAATGATGATATCACCGCTTCACATACATCTCAACTTGCCCGCATGGACAACCTACTATGGGATATAGCGGCCAAGAATGAGGATTTGGAAGCCCGTAGCAGGCGCAACAACATTCGCGTTACGGGCATTCCGGAGTCCACGGACACGGGCAGGATGGAGCTATACGTGGAGAAACTCCTAAGAGCGTCGGTGGGAGAGGATGCCTTCTCACCTCAATTCATTGTCGAAAGGGCGCATAGATTGCTGGCCCCCGTGCCTAAACCCGGAACACCGCCGAGACCTATCATCGCTCGCCTGCTGAACTATCGTGATCGGGACGTTGCACTGAGAGCAGCCCGCACTAAGCAGAACCTGTACTACAATGGCATCACCTTTTCTATCTATCCTGATTTCACTCCTCTAGTGCAGGAGGAGAGACGCAAATTCCTGAATATAAAAAAAAATTGCGTGAAGCCCAGGTAGACTATGCACTGCTCTACCCAGCGAAGCTGAGGATAACACACCAAGGAAAGCAGCGATTCTTCACGAACCCGCAAAAAGTGGAGGATTACTTGAAAGCAGTCAGGATAGCACAGAGGGGTGGTCAAGGCAGCAATACCGAACACGAGGTCGACCCGCCGATAGCGGATGATGACGAGTGATGCAGAGTACCTCCAATAGAATAGACAACTTAGATCCTATCCTGGTTGGCTGGAACTTGAGAACATTGTGTCCGACGGTTCAGACACCATACTGAAGTTGGGGACATTCGAACTCGTCCAGTGGTAAAGTATTCCAGGGACCACTATCCAGCCTTGGCCTCCACCGAGGGTGGTACAGAGCAGGAGGCTAAAGGAGGGAGAAGTGGCTGAGCGCTCTTGATGTTGTTTCCCCTACGGGTATACCCCAACCATGGGAACAAGTTGTGGATGTTGCGGGGGGTAGGGGCGAGGGGCAGGGTGGGAACAGGTGGCTTCTGGCATGATTGGGATGCAGTAGTGGGAGGGGGGAAGAGTATTGTTGAGGAAGGATTTTTGCTTTACAGGGGGGAGAGCGGTTGTTTGGAATTTGTGGTATTATGCATCACCTGAGAAGAGATGGTTCTACAGATACTACTATGGCATGTTACAATACTATGATGTTTTTTAGCTTATGGCGGGGTCAGGGTCCGATGCGCAACTGAGTTGTATGTCATGGAATATCAGGGGTCTTAACAATACCAAGAAATGTCGAAATGTGATTGCATACTTGGACCGTCACCAAGTTCAGGTTGCCATGTTGCAGGAAACGCACAGATCACCGCGGGCACGAACCAACTTCGCAAGCAAATGGGCAAGCGCCCGTGTATTTTCGTCTTACTCCACTTACGAGGGGTGGCTATCCTGATTAGGCGAACTGTGCCATTTCAAGTGTGTGGTGAGTTGTCAGATGTGGAGGGCCGCTTTGCTATGATATGGGGACGCCTAGGCCGTGACACCTTTACATTAGTTAACTGTTATGCACCTAATGTAGATATGCCAATTTTTTTTACCACATTGTGGGGCAAAATTCTGGACGTGGGGTCCCGGCATGTTATCTGGGGGGGCGACTTTAACTTAGTGCTGGTACCCCACCTCGATAGGGCAGACGGAGTGACACATTACAAGCCTAGGTCCAGGGAGGCCCTGGTGGGTGTGATCTCGGAGAGTAATTTGGTGGACAGCTGGCGTTACTTACACCCTTTCCGGAAAGAGGGCACACACTTTACGTCACTGACAGGCACATGGGCGCGACTGGACTATATTTTTATGTCTAGAGAGATTAGTGCGGGGGTGACCAGGGTGGCACATCTACCAAGGACATACTCTGACCATAGTCCGGTCCTGGTACACCCACAGGTGCCTGGATGGGACAACCCCCGACCGCACTGGAGGCTACAACCTGTTAGACACAGTGTTCCGCACTGAACTTGGCGAGGAGATTGCTGCTTTCTTCCCTCGAAACAAGGGGTCTGTGGACTCTGTCGAACACATTTGGGAGGCATTCAAGGTTACGATCAGGGGGTACTGCATATCGAAAAGCTTCGGAGTACTACGCGACATTCAACGCACAATTCGCACACTCGATAGCGAACTGAAGGACTTGGAGGCTCGGATGGTGGCGGGAGATAATACAGAAACACACACAGAGTTTAGGGATAAATTGACACGATACGAGGAGGAAGCGGCCAGGGAAGCCAGGTTTAAGGGGAAATACTGGCAGGCAAGAAAATACTGTGAGGGAGACAGACCTGGCAAGGCCCTGGCAGTGTTGACACGTACCCCGCACACTCATAATACAATTCTAGAGGTTGTGGGTGATCAGGGACAAACAGTCAGAAACACAGATGACATATTGACCGCTTTCATGTCTAATTATCATGCCCTTTATACCACGGCCACGACCACTGATGTGTCGTATGATGACTTCCTTGGTGACGGACTCTTTGCTGGCTCAGTGGCGTGGATAGGGCCTTCCTTGACGACCCTTTTGAAATGGACGAAATCAGAGTTGCCATTATGTCACTAAAAAATGGAAAAGCACCCGGCCTAGATGGGATCCCGGCGGAGTTCCATAAAGCATATATAGACATCATGGCCCCTGTCCTCCACAAGGTCTTCGAAGAATCTTTGGCTGACGGGGTCCTCCCCTAATCAATGCATGAAGTCGTGATTACTTCACTACTGAAACCTGGCAAGAGTCCCAGCGCCTGTGACTCCTATCGCCCGCTTTCGCTCTTGAATTGTGATGTTAAAATACTGGCGAAGGTGCTGGCCACCAGACTGTCCCTCCTGATGACCCGGATCGTATTACCTGACCAGTCTGGGTTTGTCCCTGGACGATCCACTTCCCATAACCTACGCACATTGTTTTCCCTGCTCCGCATGGTGCACCCTGATCTTCCAGCCGCAGCGTTTTTTTTAGATGCCACTAAGGCCTTCGATTCTGTTGAATGGCCATACTTATTCACCGTCCTGACACGTATGGGATTCCCTAAATTATTTATCTCTTGGGTCCAGTTGCTGTATACGCAACCATCAGCGAAAGTCCTGATTAATGGACGCCTCTCTCCCTCCATTGCAATCACAAGGGGCACCCGACAGGGATGCCCGCTATCCCCTCTCCTTTTCGCGATAGCCATTGAACCACTGGCTTGCAGGCTCCGTCAGTTGCACCGGGAGGGTGCAGTTAGCTGTTTCCAGCGTCAGATCGATGTGTCGTTATATGCAGACGACATGACGGTATTTGTCAAAGATCCGTTACGAAACTTAAATCCCCTGCTGAGGTAATTTGTTGTCTTTGGTAGACTGTCTGGAGTGCATATAAAGTAGGCTAAGTCACAATTTTAACCCCTTACGGATGCGGTTGCTGATTTTCCACTTGACTTTCCTTTAGAGTGGTGTTGTTCGGACTTGCGTTACCTTGGTATCCAAATCGCTCGTGATAAAGACGAAACATTGTGGCTGAACTACGGTGTGGCGATCACGAAGCTTACCGCATCGGTCAACCGTTGGATCTCCCTCCCCCTCTCCATGGCGGGGAGGGCATCACTTATCAAAATGGTGGTGTTGCCCCGCTTTCTGTATCTTTTTCTTACTATCCCTTACTACCCGGGTGCGTTTTTCTTTAAAACATTGAAGTCGGAGCTGTGTCGATTATTCTGGGGGGGTAAACACCCACGGCTGCGATGGTCAATGCTGATTCAACCATATGATAAGGGGGGCTTCGATATACCCAGTTTTGAGGCTTATTATTTATGTGCTCAGGCGCATTACGCCTATCACTGGATGGTCCCCACTGCTTATATGCCTCAACTGGCAGTCGAAGACTGGATCGCGCATCCCCTTCCCCTCAATGGGCTTATACATTGCCCAGTGACGTCCATAGAAACACCATATACCTCTGTCACGTGCACTATGGATCCCTGGCGTCGCATGGCTAAGAGGCTGGGTTGCACCCTACCGTATTCTCATCGGCTACCTCTGGCATACCACCCAAGGCTTGAACTACTACAGGAGCATGGCTTCCAGTTGCTCTGTCGGCGCGTACGAGTCACATGTTAGGGCCACCTCTTCTCCAATGGCCAGTTCAAGTCTGCGGATCTGTTTTTTACATCTCACAACCCTACTCCACTTGATTTGTTCTATTACATGCGACTGCGCCAGGGGATGAAGGAGATTCTGCCTGACTTTCCCAATTAACCTGAGGTCCTCCCTCCACTACATTTCATATTATGCTCACAAGACGGTTCGCATCTGGTGTCGGGCATGTACCGCCACATCAGAGCGTCCAGCCTGGGACCGGGAAACTTGGCCCGATTGCACTGGACATCTGGCCTGGCAACGGAGGTCACTGATGAACAGTGGCTATATTGCTGTAACCTTACGGCTCGGATATCGGCCAGCAGTAGGCTCAAGATGATCCACTACAAGTTCTTACAGCGGCTGTACTATACGCCGGTCAAAAAATACAAGTTCTGCTTGTCCAGTGATGATAGATGTGAGCGCTGTCACGCGGAGCATGCTGGTTTCCTACATCTGGCCTGGGAATGCCCCCTTATTCATGCCTACTGGCAACAGGTGCATGGTGCCCTCGAAACTATGGTTGGAGAATCCATAAATCCTGATCCATTATTGATGCTCCTGGGGTACACACCACACATCCCTAAGACTTGTAGGAAATTCTTAGATATTGCTCTGCTTCTTGCAAAACGGCGCGTTGTGTGCAGATGGGGTCGTGGCAGGGCCGCAAAGTTTAAAGACTGGCTTGCAGATATGACCCATTGTCAGGAACAATATGTAATTTTTGCTGAAACACTTTCGATTTCCAGCAGGCCTAGTGACATCTGGGGTCCTCTTGTCAAGAATATGCTAGCTCAGGGAAATGGGGCTGATGGTTCGGATGGAAGCAGGACTCGTACTAGCGGTGATGGACATGTGGAATATACCTGAACTGTTATGTGAAACTATCAGTAGGTGGACTATAATTATGAAAATTTACTACATATGTGACTGTATGGTTGAACGTCTAGCATAACCTATCACTGTTCACTGTTACTCTGCATGGAAGGCTGGATGCCACCCTCTAGATACCTTCGTATTAAGCTGAAGCGTGACGCTCTCATGCTGCGCAATGGCCGTGGGAAATTGTCCTTGGTTGACATACACTGTATTTATCCCGATGCCCCACTCCCAATATGTGATGCTGTTGAATTGCAATGAACTGTCTAAGATGTGCGAATCAGGTTTTACTACTTTTATACCACAATACCAGCCTTTGTATTGTTTTGTATTGAAAATCCAATAAATAAAGTTTATAAAAAAAAAAATATGTGGACCACTTCTTATCAAGACTATCAAAAGTCAGTGTCACATTTATGAAGTGATGCGTATACTAGGTGCAATATGAGATCACATCTACATTTGCTATATGTCCAGGGTAAATTCAACACTTACATCTTGGTATCTCACAATATTTCTTCCCTATACACAGTATTTGATCACAGTCTCCCGATCCCACACCTCGGCAAATTGCCTATGTGGGGATAAGCTCAGAACATCCTCAAATCCACGAATTACAGGGCTTACAGCAGGATGAATGTCCCCTCCATGGGTAGTCCTTCTGACTTCCCGCACTGGACTCACACTTCTGCCTCCACCTTTACTACCCTCCAAAGCTGAGCCTGGCATTACCTAAAGGTGTTGTACCAGCTATTCCTGGAGGCCAAGATAGGTTGAGTTGCCAAAATCTCGACACAAGGTGATCATTGTATGCACAATAGCTTTGAATGAGCTACAATCGAGAAGGAGTGAGAGGTTCCCCAGCATCTTTTAGGAGGATGAAAGAAACTTTAGCAACCTGATTGATCTGGTCTCAAAAGATAACTCTTTGTCGAACAACCACACCTAGATTTTATGCAGAAGCCACTGGAACAGCAGGGGTACCTAACTCTGCTGGCCACCAAGCCTGTGACCAGCAAGATTTGAGTGTGCTGAACTGCAAGATTTCAGTTTTGTCACTGTTCAGGTGGGTCGCATCTAGCTTGCCACAGCAGTGAGGCATGCCCCAAAATTGGCTTGGATGACATCAGATTTTTCTGAGCTAATAATGAGAATCATCACCCTCAGTACTGGCTGAAAGCCCCGGCCACAAAGAGACCTTGGCTGCAAATTAATAGATTTGAGAGTCCATGCAAATGGACCCATATCGAAAAATACAGGAATCAGGAAAGGGGGCAACACCATAAATTGGACAGCATGGCAGAGGGCTGGAATACATTACCTTCTCCAATGACTGATGAATAACAAGCCTAAAACATTCCTAGAACTTCAGCAAGAGTTTAAGTTACCAGTATCTTAAAGGTGGAGATTTGTGCAGTTTAACCATTGACTGAGAAATAGACTAAGACAGCCCACTGTGACCTCCCAGACTCTCCCGAGTACACTATCTAAAATGCGGGGAACTTACAAAGGAGCAAAGTTAAGACTGTATAATACACTAGTGAATCACTTGTGCTCCAATCCCCTGTTTGACCAACTGCAAAAGAAGTGGTAGGTATATCCTGACTATGAATATATGGACAGGGAACAGGCCCAAGTGCTGAGAACCCATAATAAAGGGCTCAAAGTGGCAAGAGTGAAAATAAACCACTGTAAAGTGTTACAGAATAGGTATAAGACCTCCTCTCATGGAAATTGAACAAATGTGGGCTGACTAGCAACTTAAAGTGGTGGAGATTTAAACACTAAGGGGCAGATTTATGAGGCCCTTGCGCCACGTTTACGCCGCTGTTGCGTCACGCAAGGCAGCGTAAACGTGGCGCATCCCTACGAACGATTTACAACGTGACGCATCTAGGCAGATGCGTCACGTTGTAAAGCCCTGCGCCGCTTGTGGGCGTTCCGGCGCAGGGTGGGCGTTCCGGGGCAGGTGCGCCTCGCAAAAGTGGCTGAGTGAAATCTATGAGATTTCACTCAGTCACTTTTAAGCCAATGCTGCGTCAAAAGCCTGCGCCTGCTTGAAGCAGGCGTAGGTCTTGACGCAGCATTGTTATAATGGGGCACCCCCGAGCCTTGCTGGAGCTGCGTCGCGCTTGCGACGCAACTCCAGCAATGCGCCACATTTCCGGCACAGATGCGTCACGCATCTGTACCGTTTTTACACCATGGTGCGCCGCATTATAAATGCAGCGCACCATGGGTGGCGTAGCTGTGGCGCACTGTGGCACATGTTAACTGGCGCATCCCTGGGGATGCGCCAGTTAACATAAATCTGCCCCTAAGACTGGGTGGTCAACTCCACTCCGCTTGCAAAGTTTGAGGAGTTATCCACACTCTGCATGACGCAGAGCTCGAGGAATTCCGAAAAACTTCGCTCCGCTAAGTTTTTTCCCTTGCTCGCGTTCGTCAACGTCAAGTTGGCGAGCACAAATGAGGAAAATCCACCTCCCGGCAAGATTTTAACTCATTCGCGATCATCAACATCAAGTTAGCAAGTGCGTGCGTGGAAAATCCACCTCCCGGTGAGATTTCTCAATGAAGGCAGCCAGATTTCTGATTGCGAGTGGTCGGGTATGCTAACAACTGCTCGTTTTGGGAAACCATCCATTCGCGTTGAGAAAGCTGCTGTTTGAGTAAAACTCTACTCGAGTGGCAGAAAGGAAGCAGCGCCTGCTTGCACTGTGCATGGTGCCATTTGCGATGATTGCACAGTGTGCGGACAAGCACCTGGCACTGAAAATCACTGCGAACGGCATTTATCTAACGCACTCCGCTACTTGCGGAGCTGCATGTAGCATGGCAGAGTTTTTTTTTTGCACTTCACGGAGTTCCGCCCAGGTTTATTAGGCACCACAACTGTCACTTATTGTATGTTCTTTGGAACTGGCTAGGTCAAATACTGGTTTCTGAGATGTACAGAAGCCGCAGAAAACCCCCTGATGCCTTCCAGCAGACTAGTATTACTGCATGATCCCCATGACATACCTGAAAACAACTCACACTACAGAAGATGGTTATCAACTGCTTTTTACTATGAAAGACTAATTGCGAAATTTAAAAAAAGAACACGAATAAGAAAATCAATACATTTTTAAATACAAACGTCTGCAGCAGAAGTAGTGGGTGAAGGATGCAGCCGAAAGCATGCTCATAAATGTGGTTTCATCCCTTCGTGGTGGCATTTTATAATCTGGAAAATGTGTACTCTGGAGATATTGTTAGGGCTCGTCAGGGCTTATTTAACAGCTTTCTGGTGGACTTTACTGCACGTGGAATGTTAGCAAGTGGGATAGAATAATATGAGGCTGTATTATTTACAGGTGGTGAATTTCATTATGCTTTTTTTCAGAATTTCCTTTATACTTTAAATTCAGGTCTGTGGGTAATTTCACATCCCCACCTTGCCTTTGATTTCTCGAGCTCCCAATGTTTTCTCAGACTAAGCATCCCCACTGTCGCATTCGCTTTTATTCAGTATGTACTCCTTCGCCACATGTTTGTGTTCGACACTCAGCTGCTTTTCAGTTTTGGCATGCTTGCTTGTCCAGCCTTGATAGCTTGTTTTGCAGTAAATGTTTTTTTCTTTTTGTTTATTTTTATAACTGATTCTGCAAGTGTTTATTTGTCTTTCCACCTTCATGCGAGCTCAGCTGGGATTTATTGTTCTATCTTCAGTGCTTTCTAGTATTGATGAAAAATGCAGAGGTTCTCACAGTGGCATTCATCCAACTGTCAGCATAGCTTAACAATAGAACTACATGTGTTTGTGGTCCCTCGGTGGATCCCTTGATTTCTATTGCACTAGTCTGTTGCGATCTGATAATGTATCCATTCTGGGTCTCAAGAAAGCTGTAAATGACATTCTGTTTTCATTTGTTTCTAATTGTATTTCTAGTGCTTGTAAGCTTCACTGGCTGGAATGAGCAGGAAAAATGTAGAATGGCTTCCAAGCACCGGGAGAAAGCTCCCTGCTCGCCTAGGCCATTTGGATATTTGTTTCTTTTGTACAAAAACGTTTGCCGAGTGTGCACTTTAACACAGTGCACTCTCTTAGTAAACATTCAGTGCTATAAAGGGAGCTGCTGCAGCTCCCCTTAGAGACAAGTGATCCTCTCCAGACAGTTAGGGCTCTCTAAATAAGTCCCTTGCTATTGTATGTAACAGGGGCCATTCAATGTATATTGCACTGTCTGCTTAGCAGTAATATTTAATACTCCGATTCTAGGCACCCAGACATTAACTCACAAGGTATGACTTGGGAAGCTGCATGGATCCCATACAATACTATCACTACTAGTGGTCTCAGACCTATATTACCATTAGTTGTGAGACATGCACCTCTAGACGCTTTGAATATTCCCCATAAAATCTAAAACAACTAATGGTTTGGGGATGCTGTGTCGTTCAGTGGGGCTGTCCAGAAGAGCCTTGTGGGGGGGCATCATGTGTTGGTAAGCCTTATTGTATAGTAGATTTGCACCTTGTAGATCAACTGGTAGTTTGTAGGAGAGCTAAGTCTTCCAGTGGGTTTGCTTCCTATAATAATGTTTTTCTTTTTGTATTGAATATTTGTTTTATTAGACTTTGCAAATAAAGAACCAGATAAGATACTTATTTAGACAAGGTATGTCAATTTATGGAGTCATAAAAAACAGTGGTACAAAACAAATAGATTGCATCAAAAATGTCCATTGCACTGTCCATTATAGGATGAGAAAGTTGTAGAAGAGACAAAGTTGACATACAGTCTTTAACCAGCTTTCCACATTAAACTATAAGGAGATATCAATAGTAACTACTAGACGAGAAGAAAAAGCTTTGTTAATAGGCAACTTGGAAAGATCTTACCATGAATAAATAAATGTATTGTTCAGTTAATAACAGCCCTTACGATAAGAAAACTCATTTTCAGAATATAAAATTAATAGTAGATATGCGAGGACACTGGATTTGTGGAAATTTTCAGTAGTGGTGCATAAGATTCTATAAGTGATATGTTACAGTGTGAGCAAAGTGGCTGTAATAGTTCAAGTAAGTGGGCAGATCAGGTGTATGCAGAGAGGTAGTAATATTTCCTGCCGGGAGCTAGTACCCGTTTGTGTGTGTTTATGGCTCATGTGGTGAAGTCCATGAATTTCACCACTTTATAATTTAATTGGGTGTGTGTATTGTTCAAGGACTGAATTGCTGCGTGTCCAGATGAGCGTATTCACAGACAGTTGAAACTATATCTAAACTCTTTCCTTTCCTTCACAAGCAGAACATGTGGACAAGATGTGTAGAACAGATTCATCTTTGTATCCACAAAGTGTACAGTTTGCTGCACTCCAGGTTTTTTTTTTAATGCGTTGTGATGTCTTAAATTGTGAAGTTTCCCAATCTGTTCATAATGAATTTTTGTTTGATGTATGGTGATAAATTGATTTTGAAATATTTCAGTTTAGTGGGTTCATTGCAATATTTAATTATCCGCCAAGCATAGCTCTTTTTAGGTCGAGGGACTGTTAAGCTGCGAAGCAGCTTCCGGTCAGGAGATCTTATGTTATTTAGTAGGGCTTCAGAACCCGCCTCCCTGCTCTGTCTCTCCACCATTGGCTGGCTTCCTAAATGGAGGCCAGCCATTGGAGGAGAGAGCCGTCCCTCCAAAGAAGCTCCGTCTTTTTCAGATTTGGGGGCGTGATTTTTTGCGTTCTTTAGCCCTGTGACGTCGTCTGTCACTCAGGGCGCAAAAAACACGCCCCCGAATCGGAAAATGGCGGCGCTTTTCTTTAGGCCATTTCACAACAACCGCCGCCCCATGAAGTCGCAGCCTCCTCCACCTAGCAGTCTCTGTGTGCCCAAGAGTACACATTGCGCCGTCTTTGTGCCTGCCTGCCTGCCGCTGCTCAGCCTTGGCTGGCGGGGGAGAGCGGAGGCGCAGGCAGGATCGGGCTGCGGAGACAATGGAGGGAGCATTTGTACCAGTCCGGGCAGAGGGACGGGGCACATGCCCACAGGAGACTGGGGGCGAAGCAGCATGGTGTGCAGCCGGGCTGGGAGACCCCCTCTCCCTCGCCGACCTCCCTCTCTCCTGCCAGCCAGTGTCGGGTTGTGATTGTATGTAAGGAAAAGCATGGGTTGGTCCACTCTGGGAGACGTGGGTGCTGTTAATGTTTACCCGTGCCCTGCGACTTGCTCCCAGGTTTTGAGGTGTTTCATTGTTGCCTTGTGTTTGCTCACACTGCCTGGTTTGTGTGTGCGGAAGGCTGAAGTCACACACAGGATTGGAAGCTCGGAGAGAGCATGGCAAGCTTGTGAGAGGGTTGCAGCTTTAAGTGGTTGCCACTTCTGTGTTTTTTGCATTTCGCATCTCAGTTCTTTGCAGTATTACCTTGTTGTTGTATGGTGGAATAGCTGCAGTTTGCACATTCGGTCTTTAAACAAGAAAATAACCTGCACTTTAGACATTGTTTAGTCTGTGGATAACCTCAGCAGTTGGACCAGGCTTGGATTGTAGGCACTTTAAATGCTATGGGTGCGTGCGTAAGGCTTATATCACTGCGATCTATTGTAGAAATGCTTACATTATTTTGAAAATGGTTCAAACACGTAATTTGAGGCACTTTCAGAGTACAAACAGGATGATGATACTTATCATGCCCGTGGGATATTGTTACATGCATGCACTGTTGTGTAGTTGACTAAACAACCATTAAAGGTGCCTTATCGACTATAAACAAGAGAATAACGCAAGTATAGTCATACATTATATAATCTGGGAATAGCAGTGGTAATAACGCTAACCTAGAGGAAAAAAGCCACCTTAAGGAGTGTAAACAGTGCGAAATATTGTAATTTCGGGTCAATGTGTCTTTTCTTGAGAGTGTGTGCCACGCAGCTCATTAAAGCAGTCGGTTGAGGTGCTTTAATTAATGTAAACAGAAGAAATAATAGGTTTTCGGCCGTGATTTATTGCCTGCTTTTAGGTGCTATTGATTAATAATGCTAATTGGGCACTCATAGCGCGCTGTATCAGCTGTGTGTGAAGGCGCTTCATGACAGAGGGAGAGAGTCTTGGACGAGGTGCGACTGTCAGAAGAACATTTGCTCTTTCAGCCAGCTAAGCCCCTTGTTTATTTGTGGGCACTTCCTGTCTTTTATCTATTGAGATAATATGCTTACTGTAAAACTGGAGGTGCCCATGGAATCTCTTCGGGTGAAATAATGCTCCCGTTCCGAACCACCCCTCCCCCAGGTCTGACTCCGGGCTTGCCACGCAGCCGTGGCACGGGTGAGGGATGGCACTGCAGTCCATGTTTGATGGGCGCTGTGTACATATCCCTGCGCGCACCACTTAATAACCTGCAGACTCCTTTAATGGACGAGCGGTGCGCGAGGACTTGTCTCTCCCCCCCCCTTTCTCTTTCCATTTACCTCCAGCAGGCCAGGAGAGGGCTGCTGTCTGCGGGCTGCTCTCTCAATGCGTTGACACGAGGAGGCAGATTTAACTTGGCAGCCTGAACAAATGCTCCCTGAAAGGTTCCCTTAGAGACAGGGAGGAAGGTGGGGGGTGCGTGGCCCGGGACTGCTGTGTGGGGAGTTATAGGGTGGTGCCCTGGAGCATTATTTTAACTGTTCTGCACACACACACATGTGGCATCAATTGGGGGGCTCTGTGTATGTTTTATGAGATTTGCAGAGGGCAGAAGCATGGGTTTGGAGGGAGAGGGTAGGTGGCAAGCTGCCCCTCATAAGTGCCAGGGGAAGTTTCTTTAACTGATGCTCTGGCCAAGGTAAGGAACTTGGCCTTCTGCGTTGGAAGGTTCATTAATTAGGATCAATTTCTTCACTCTAGGAGCGTGTCACGGGGCGGGGGGAGGTCGAGGGGTGGTTGGGGCGGGATGTTGGGATGTCTTGGAACGTAGATTAGCCTGGGATGAAATGCGGGCTGTAGTTTTTATTTATTTATTTAATAATTTTTTTTAATTGTGGGGGGGATACTGCAATGGACGTGCACAGCTTAAGGGATAATGGAAAAAAGTTTCTCAATGGAGACATTTGTTAGCTACTATGATTTTTTTGATGCTTGGCGTCCCAGAAGGACAATAACCTTTGGGCCATCAGTTCTTCTTTGGACCTGGGGGGAAGGGGATATTTCACTCTGGTCATCCGTCTTACTTTTTTTTGTGAAACTTCTGAATGCCAGGAGCCTGGTGTTGACCTTTTTAGGTCGAGGGACCTATAAGCTGCGAAGCAGCTTCCGGTCCGAGATTTAATGTTATTTAGTAGGGCTTCAGAACCCGCCTCCCGGCCCTGTCTCTCCACCATTGGCTGGCTTCCTAAACGGAGGCCAGCCATTGGAGGAGAGAGCCGTCCCTCCAAAGCATCTCCGTCTTTTTCGGATTTGGGGGCGTGATTTTTTGCGTTCTTTAGCCCTGTGACGTCGTCTGTCACTCGGGGGGCAAAAAACATGCCCCCGAATCTGAAAATGGCGGCGCTTTTCTTTAGGCCATTTCACAACAACCGCCGCCCCAAGAAGTCGCAGCCTCCTCCACCTAGCAGTCTCTGTGTGCCCAAGAGTACACGTCGCGCCGTCTCGTTTTCTGTGGGCAGACAGGCGTTTAGAAGCTTACAGCGTACCCGTGCCGCGTACAGTGGTAGCGCCCGCTTCCCCGGTAGTCATGTGCACTGTGCAGCCAGGCCGCCGCCGCCTCTGGATCCTGCTCGAAAGCCTTCCTGCGCCGCAGCGCCCGTGAACCCGGACCCGGCACCCGCAGCAGCGCATGAAACAACCCCACACAGAGCGAGTTCGAGAGCGGCCCGCCTCGGCGCTCCACCATCATTCTCCACACGCCCAGCGGAAGCAGTGAGCTGCTGATGTCAGTTAACTCAGAGAAGTCGTCCTCGTCTGAAAGGTAGGGAACACCCCCGCATATCTACCCGGGGTCCTTGCATAGCGGCTGCCGCCAGTGTTTGTCGTATTCGTCTCTCTCACACTCTCTCTCTCACACTCTCTCTCTCACACTCTCTCACACACACTCTCTCTCTCACACACACACTCTCTCTCTCTCACACACACTCTCTCTCTCACACACACTCTCTCTCACACACACACTTTCTCTCACACACACACACACACACACTCTACTACTCAACATTACTCACTCATAATTAGTCACTCTATACTACTCACTCTTTACTACTGAAACTAAAAATACACTTTGTATATGTAACGGTGTGGCTGTGCATGTAAATGTCTGTGACTCTAGGACTATTTACTACTCACTCTCTCACTATTTAATACTCACTCTTTCACTTTGTGCTACTCGCTCTCTAATACTCGCTTTCCTAATAACTCTCTCCTACTCACTATCAACTACTCACTCTACTACTTACTCTGTGTGTGGGTACTAATGCAATAGGTCTCGCATATGAAAGCTATTGGCAATATAAATGATAATGCCATTTATTTATGAATTAAAAAAAAAATAAATGTCATGAGCAATGCCAATAGCTCTACCTTTAATAATGCCGAGACCATTGCATTGTAAATGCTTGTTTGATAACTGTTATTTGTGTTGAAAAAACGAGAGTCTTTTTACTGCTTTATTTACAAGTCTTTTAAACAAAGCATGGAGGTCTACCATGTCCCACTGGCCTTTGACAATATGAGTCAACCTCTAGTCATATCTGAACTTAAGGCTTAAGATATGTTCGGCTGGAAGTTAAAGAGCCCCCTGAGGGTTTTTGCATTCATAATTCTCAGAATCCTGTTGTCTCTTCCTCTCACTGATTCAGACCTTGTGAATTTATTGTGCATATCTGAGGCTGGGTGTAGATCCGAGGTACGGTTCTAGTTTTTTCGTTGGTCTTCTGATGATCGAGACATTCGGGTGGTGAGCTATAAAGCTTTGTTACATTAGTGGCCCAGGCAATTTCTGAGATGTCTGCATTGTCAGCGTCAATCTGACTGTGTGTTAATTTATCTATCCTTCGCCAGAAACTTTTGGAGTCATTGGTTTCACAATCATAGCACAAAGTTGCCCACATCCAGTATTTATTATCGGTTTTAGCTCTCCAGACTTTTTTACATTAGCTTTTAAGCCTGATTACAGTAGCCATTTAGACTAGTTTTGAGCATGGTGGCTGGCCTTTAAAAACTATGGGTTGCCTAATGGTTTTTTTCTGTTCTTAGGCTGTGGATTTGGTGCACCATTGCTTGGCCCCAGTGTTATAGAGGTCTCCAACATTTTTTGTATTAAGAGCTACTTATGTTCAACGAAAATCGTCCCGAGCTACTAATTTTAGTGATGTGAAAGTGAACACCACAAACAAAACTGTCAGCAGTGACCATATTAGTGCATTAGGCAGGTTTGCCAGCCATGAAGTAAAAATGTGCTTTCAATTTTGAATGCATCTGCATGGTCAATACAACAAATCTATAGCTGTAACCCCCCATACCTGGCACCAAAATCATAAGAGTAATAAATCTCTCCAACTCAAATAATATCTTAAAATTAATATTGAAAATGTAACAATTTTTCTCTAATTATCATCTTATGAGTTCTGAAAATATATACATTTTCTTCCCGAATACATGCTTTTTTTGGTATACAAATAATACTTCAACCAAGCAAAAGCTTCTAATTTAGTAGTCTGGCTGCACATAGGTGAGCTACTCACAAGTAGCTGGAGAGCTGCTGGTAGCTTATGAGTTACTCGTTGCAGATTCCTGTAACTCAGAAGTGGAACTAATCCACGTTACAGCCGTTGACTAATCTCCTTTAAATTATCTATAAGGGATTCCCAGGTCAACTGATTCTATCAGGGAGAGAAAAGATTCTCCAATCTTATCTCTTTTCAAGGGGAGTATTTGTTGTAGCGAAATTGACTAGAGAAAGTTTTGGAAGTTTACAATTTCAGACTTATTATTGTCCTTGAATATATTCAGGCTAAGAGCTCCGCCTAATAACCAAAAATTATCAGGATGATTTGATTTCAATTTGCATATCATGACTGCAAATGATTTTTAAAGATTCCCCTTCTTTTACTTGTGGATTTATGTACATATTAAGAATGAGTGGTTATTGATATGTTCTAGATTCAGCTTGGTCCCAATTATGTATGATTATTCCGCCTATCAAGATCAGATTTAAGTTCAGAGGGACTATATCAAGCTAACACCCTAACTGCATCCTTTATTTGTGACTCCAAAAAAGATTCCCCTGCGTGTTTTGTAATGTATACCACCAGACTTCATACTCAGGGACTTCACCTTCGATGGATTCAAGTCCTTTCAGATGTTTTCTATTCTGATCGTTTTAGCATTTGCCAATCTGAGTTCAATAATTGTTTGAATATTAATTTCCCTGATGCCCTTATTTTGAGCTCATTTGTCACTATTGGTGGCAATATTAAATCCCTGTTTGCCAACAATTCTGCCTTTACGGGATTCATGATGTGTTGCTGATTGTTCTAGGGCACATTGTGTTTTGTTGGAGACAGGGAAGGCTATGACAGCGTCATACACGTCCACATGGTTTAAGAGTATAAAAACAAAATAGGAACTATGTACAGTACAAGAAGCAGAATTGAATAGTGCACAGTTTCAGAATGAGAGTCAAAATACAGAATTCCAATAATATAATTGTTGTATATCCAACCCAACAACAGGCCAAGCACTTACTGGCTTTTAGCACATATTTTCCCACAGCATCTGAAGCTTCTTATATGAACCTGATCTTATAGCATACTTTCTTTTGTATTCCTTAATTCTATTTAGTTTGCATGGAAGCTGTTAAATATTCAGAATATGTTTAGATCGCCACCTTTGAAGAATCAGTGATCGGGCTATCAGAACCAAGATATAAATTTGTTTTTTTTGCATTGGAGTGGCTACAAGTCGGGAGAGTATCCCAACACTACTGTTTGGGTGTCTAGCGCCTGAGGAACTTTCAATGTATTGAGGCAGTACTGATTACCCATTCCCCAAAATCTGTTTAACTCTGAACACTCCCAGATTACATGTGTCCAATTCCCTCCTCCCTCAAATTACAACAGAAGCATTTTGCAGAAATATGAGGGTTTATTTATGCAAAAGTTCTGGCATTCGACAAAGAAGCCACTTAGAGTAGTACTGCATTTTCCTTAATTTGCCCAACATCAGTAGAGATCTATTTTATATATTAGTTCGATGACATGCCATAGTGGAATTCGGTAGCCCTTCCTCAGTTTCCCATTTTTATGCGCTTTTTTTATACAAGTTACCTGCTGCTCGTGCTCAAAAAAGGGAGGCCCAGCCACTAATCAATTTGCAGTGTTTAGGGTCTAATAGTTGCTCAGCTAATTCACTAGCCTTGTTAATATGTATAATATTTAATTCCTAATAAAGGACCATTGAGGAGTCATTTTACTATGTGCAATATTCTGCTCTATTTCAGCCCATGTTTTCCAGACCCCAATTAGAAAGTCCCCTATTTTGATTAAACCCTGACTTTGCCATTTGGCTATAATCACTGGATCTAACAATGGATCTTGGCCAATGAATACATCAGAAAGCAGATTCTCCATTAATATTGGGAATCGCATAATGACTAAAAAGCTGTATTTTTCGCTTAATGTTCCATTGTCGAGTTTTATATCTGACTTTTTGGGGAATGTTTGTTAAACACATCAAATCCTTGATTACATACTCTTTGTGGATTAGATCTATAAAGAAATTATCATATCTGTTAATATTTAATACCTTTGTTGTTCTGTGCATGGTGCGTGCAAAATTCTCAAAATAGTGTTCTCGCAGATCAGGAAGAGTTAGTCCCCCTTCGGCAACCAGTCTATAGAGTGCAACCATGGCTAGTCTAGAAACCTTATTCACCCAAATAAAAGTAGAGAACAGGCCTTGCACATCCTTAAAAAATGTCATTTGAACCACACTTGGAATAGCTAGAAAGAGAAAGTTACAAAGTGGTAAAATTATCATACGGATTATGGCTACTCAACTTCTTATTGATGTAGGAAAATCTTTCCATTTTATCAGTTTATCTTTTGTCTTATTATAAAGAGGAATATAATTTAAGACATAAAGATCATTAATATTCTCCATAACATGAATGCCTAAATGTCTCTTAGGCTGAGTATTGACCAGTGGGCTCAATTCTGCTAATATAGACTCAGATGTACAATTGCAGAGCAATATCTCTGTCTTAGATCTATTTATTCTGTATCATCTGATAGATTGAAATTTCTGAAAAATACTGAATATTTGATTTTGAACTTCAATATTAGGTTTTAAAAAGAGAGCAATATCGTCGGCATAGAGCTTGATGTTTGTCATCTCTGGTATTGAAGATATTATGCTGCTAATTGAGCTGATGGCAATAGCAAGGAGCTCAATAAAGCAAGCAAAAAGTAGAGGAGACAGAGGGCAACCTTGTCACGTCCCTCTAAACACTCTGCAATTACCAACTTTATTGCCATTTGCAATTATTTGAGCCATTGCCCTTTCATAGAATTTAGAGATTACGGCAACCACCTCAGAGGAGAATCCAAATGTGGTCAATATATAGAACAGACTTTCCCAGCACACAAGGTCAAAAGCCTTTTTGGCGTCTAGCAGCATAATGTGGGTCGGAATTTTGTTATCAGTAAAATAGTCCAAGGCCTCAACCAATAAATGTTTTATTAAAATATAGTTGTCTGCCTGCTACAAAACCGCACTGATCTCTATGAATTATTGACAGCTGCTCATTCTATTTGCTCAATGTGTGGCAATAATTTTGTAATATGTATTTAAAAGTCTGATGGGCCTATAGGAATTTACATCCTCTTTATCTTTATTTTCTTTCAGGAAACTGACAACCACAGCCATTTGGAAAGAAGAACAACCACTTAAATTTCTTGTAGCGTAACAATTGCAGTCATGCTTATACTTTGATTTGGCTTTAGTTTTGGAATTTGCATTTCATCAACAAAAAAAATTTGCTTCGGACTATTCACCTCTTGGCTAACTGAATAAATAGTTTATAGTATTCTAAGGACTCCTCTTGTAATTGCTCTTCATTTGTAATGCAAATTTTAGTAATTTTGTTGGTCAACCTATGGACCCTGTTCTTGACCTTTTTATCTTTTATTTGCCAGGCTAAAAATGTACCCATGAATTCACTCTCTTCATAAACTCTCTTTACATAAGCAGAGTTGGCCATGTATACTTTAGTATAATAGTAATCTTGCATGGCTGGACAAGCTGAATGTAAAGCAATTTTTTATTTTTATTGTTTTTCCCCTCAAATATTGTTCATTAGAGCACTTACTTTCAACTTCAAGTTGTGTTTTGTGGTATTTTGAGCGTGTATAATTGCTATCTGTTTAGTTGTTATAATTTCATGAATTGTAGCTTTAAAAGATTCCCACACTTTTTCTACTGTAGCCGTGTTTCTATTTATCTGAAAAAAGCTTTCGATCTCCCTTTGGATGTTCTTACACCAATCTTCGTCTACTAGCTGGACTCGATTGAATGTCCATTTAGGGTTTTTCTTATCCCACCCAAGCCCAGACAGTTCAAGATTTACTAAAGCATGAGCTGAGACTATATTGGTGCAATTTTTGTATATAGGTGCAATTAACTACTTTCAGACTCCTAGATATTAGAAAATAGTTGAGCCTAGCGGCAGTTTTTTATTTGTAAATTGTAAAATGGCTGAGAAGCACGAATATTCTTTTTTGTAGGAATTCTCACCCACCAACTGCCCATCAGATTACATTTTTCCATACATTCCGTTAAGACTTTGTTTTCATACCCGAGAAGATGAATCCAATGCAGGATTTTGTAGATAATTAAAATCCTCCTATAATAACCTTGCCAGGGAGTTGCATGATGCAGGTCCTGGAGGGATGCTGGGTAGTTCTCTATTGGGGTCTATATCGTAGCAATAGTGAGTTTGACATTATTAATTAAGCCATTGATCTAACCCCCATTTTCCCTCTTTATCTGTTTGAGAATATAAAATCTGAAAAGGAAAAAATGTATTTAAAAAATTGCTATACCCTTTGGACCGTACTTGTGGATGAAAAATAACTACTGCCTGCCCATTGCTGAATCGTGATAAATGAAAGCCAACTCTTATCGACAGAATGTGTTTCCTGAATCAATATTATATCTGGGGAATTGGCTTTAATCCATTCTTCTACAGCCCTGGCTTTACCTTTATTTTTCAGACCATTGGCATTAAAGTTAAGATTTTTATACAGAACCCTTAACTACCTGCTGATAATCAATCATTGGTAAGGGTAAACTGTATTAAAATAAACGTGTGTCTGCCTATTCATCTTTATTATAAAGCACATTCTAAAACAAGGTGAGGTACTAATAAATATTTTGGACCTACTTATATAGGTATACTGACCATCAATTTTTAGCTTGCATCTAACAGTACACAATTCGTCTATTACATTATCTGTACAGTACAAATGATTAAAGTGACAGTGCATTATTGATAGATTGTGGAGAAGTGTGGCTCACTGGTTAGAGGAAGCAGACCTGGAAGCAGAGTTCAGCCCGGGACCAGGGTTCAATTCCTGGCTCGGCGGGGTCTTGAGTCCTAAAATGTCCATGGGCTTGACAATTCTCGCTCCGGTGCCTACTCGATTCATGGGTTCACACTCTGCGACTCTGGGCAATAGCTTGCTTAATCTCCACAACGGCCCCTCGCGGCGGGATGCCTGGCTTTCACCTTGCGGATACCCTGCCGGAGTTATCTCACAGGGGAATACCAGGACGGGTTCCCTAAGCAAGCGCTTAGAAACCAGTGGTGATTTGCACTATATAAATTCCTGTACATTTACATTTACATATATGAAATGTATAAAGTGATTTAAATAAATTGAACAATGTTACGAACTCCAATACAAATTGCTGTAGAAGTACAGGTAAAGTTAAGGGATGTATGATGGTACGACACATACCGTCACAAAGCGTGCTTTTACAACGTGTATTTAACAACGCAAGTCGTTACAACCACTTGCGTTGGGGGGCGCTGATAGTGAATAGTATAATTTACTATTCTAACACCAGTCCCCGTGGATACTAGGGAAGGTGTTGGAATAGTAAATATACTATTCTTTATCCTCTAGCGCCCTCCAGCGCAAGTCGTGGTTACGACTTGCGTTGTACGGACGCGTTGTAAAAGTACTGCAGAGTAAAATCAGCGTCGTAAAGGATGTTCCCCAAGTTAAAGTATCTTTTTGCTTATATGCCTTTTTTGTCATTATCATGACAATCCATAGCATTGCAAAATTAAAGTGACTTGTGCGTAAAAAGCAAATAAAGTGGCCATGAGATACAATTAACACAGAACAGCCTACAACATATCTAATTAAAGTGACTGTGCTTGAAGCCCAGATAAAATGAAAATGCAGTGCAATTAGCATTTAAAGTGCATAATATATTCTACAGCCATATATAATACATAATTATACTCTTTAGAAATATAAAGTGGATACAAATTTTCTGTAACAGCAATACCTGAGGGACTAATAAGATCTTTCCATTCGTTGACCCAGCTTGTACTGAATTGGCTCCCAGAATCATGTGTACACAACGATTTTCAGTAGAACAACCCTTTTTTTCTGCAAACCCCCCCCCCCATTCAAAATCCCAGTGCTCCCAGCACTCCCCCATCCTGTGATCCCCAGTGGGACCCCAATCTTGTGGAAAATTTGGGACATTGCCCACATCTTATCCCAACCCCTCCTAGTGTACTGGCTGCCATAGTGTTGCACCGCCTTGAAGCGCCTCCCTTCCACCCCTGCCACCCCCCCAAAAGGTGAGAAAAGGATATTAAAGAGTTGGAAAAAAGAAGAAAAGTAGCATAATTAATTTGATATTGACTGAAGCAGTTCCTGCACCTTTGCATCACTGTCTAGTAGATTAAATGTACCATTCTCAAGCACCTTCAATTTTGATTGCTGAATTATAGTTGCCTGTGCCCCCTTAGATTTAAAAAGATCAATCATGCGGATGAATTCTTTCCATCTTTTAGCTGCTATTACTTACATGTTTGAAAAAATCTTTAACTGTGGAATGTCATATGTGGACACATTTTTAGTTGCAATAGCCTTGGAAAGAATTTTTTACTTGATCCGATAGTCAGCAAAATTTACTAGAATAGTGAGGGATTTTTGCGTATTGATGTGATTAAAAGGAACCCGGTGAGCTCTAGTGATCGCAAGATCACCTGATAGTTCTGGGATTGCTTTTTTTAGCAGGGGTTCAACACAGTCCCGTACTGAGGTCCCTCTACTGCTTACGAGACCCCTACTAATCGTAGATTCAACACCCTATTGAAATTTTCCATGTCTTGCAATTTTGATTCTTATGCCTCGATATTTTGTCTGATTTGCTCACTTTCCTGCTTGCGTCTTGCGTCCTGGAGAAGGATCCTACAATTTTAGGCAAGTCAAGAAGAAATCACGGAAGACACTGACTCAGCCGAAACAGGAATCCCGTCGTCCTTGAAGGAGGAGGGAGAGAGATCAGTCGATCAGACGGGCATCAATTACCACCCAAAACAAGGGGGGAAGGTCCAGTGTCAGCTTGTGCCCGTGCGAGTCACACGTTCAACAAAGGAGAGTGCTGAACTGTTCCTAAAGAAGATTAAACAGACTGGCGTGACCGTAGGTGTGTGTCTTACACCTTTGGGCATCCATTATGTTGGACGTGTTTGCCTCACACACCCGAAAGGGTGTCATGCTTCATCATAGACGTTGCTCCTCGTCGGGGAGGCGGTGCAATCCCCGATGGGCTCACCTCAGAGAGGGGCTCTTTGGCGGAGATCTTTTTGACCAACAGCCTATTGGTGAAGTGCGGGTATGTGGGTCAGGGCAGTAAGTTTCCTGAAGAAAAAGTGGTTAAAATGTAGCAGGGGGTGCCGGAAAACACTTTATTCTGGGGGTCCCCCTACTCCAGTTAAAAAAGTGGAACTAGCTCGCTGGGTGACGGCAGATTAGGTAGCGTAACCCTAGACGAGACTAGAGTGAGGGTTGGTCAACATGTTTCTCGCCTGGGAAATTTCCCACGCTTCGTCAGGACCTAGTGAAGGTGAAGTTTAAAAGGAAAGAAAGAAAAACATGCTGGTGTCATGTGTTTCGTGTAGTTTTACCTCAGGGGTTAATCCTATGCCTAATGGTCTTGGACTAATTACCACCTGAGCAGTCGGCGGGTCGGTACAACAGGGTTGTGCCTACAGTTCTGGCTCAAGTTTCCCGTGTCCGTGCGGAATCACCTACCCATCACCGCCGAGCAGGAAACTTACTGCCCTGACCCACATACCCGCACTTCACCAATAGGCTGTTGGACAAAAAGATCTCCGCCAAAGAGCCCCTCTCTGAGGTGAGCCCGTCGGGGATTGCACCGCCTCCCCGACGAGGAGCAACGCCTATGATGAAGCATGACACCCTTTCGGGTGTGTGAGGCAAACACGTCCAACATAATGGATGCCCAAAGGTGTAAGACACACACCTACGGTCACGCCAGTCTGTTTAATCTTCTTTAGGAACAGTTCAGCACTCTCCTTTGTTGAACGTGAAACAGGAATCCCACCATGGCCGCAGATTTCTCTCTCCTCCTCTTGTGCGTCGAATGCCGCTTTGCTTCCATACAAGGGGTATGGCAAGTAACAGACTGCTCTAGCCGCGACGCATGTGATTTCCACGTCCCTGGTCCATCCAAGGGGCACTTCTTATAAAAGAATCATAAAAGAGTTCAAAAAGTTCCTATGCGAGGAGGCGTGAGTTTTGAGTTAGACATGTTGAGATTATTTATCACAAGCCCAACCCAATTTCCAGTCCTTGTGATCTACTGGTAACTGGTGTTTCCAATATTCCTATCAATTTTTCTTATGAGGAGTTTTGCGCTGCTATATAAGCGCTTCCATTGAATAAGACCCCTGCCCTTGATGGAGTGCCTTTGGACGTTTTTAAATCCGATTTAGCGCTTTGAGTCTCTTTTGTTACCTTATATCTTAACGCGGTTGCTAAACAATCTACACTTGAGTCATGGTCCACTTTGGTGATTGTACATGTCTTCAAGGAGGTCCTAGATATTATTGCCCCATTTCTTTGATCAGCTTTGTGGTTTAGGTCTTTGGCCAGCTAATTTTGAATAGGTTACTAAATTGGGCTACTGATTATGGTGTTTTATCTGATATTCAACAGGGCATCCAGCCTGGCTTAGGTACATCTAACCTATTCAATAGGACATCCTCTACCTTATTATTGATAATTACACAGTGGCCAAACAAGGGGTTTTGCGCCTTGCTTTCATGTACTTAGGTACCCCATTTGAAAGGGTAAATAGGGAGAAATTATGGGGACTTATGTTGCTTTTAATGCCTATACCAATTTAGCCTCACTTCTGGGGAGTATTCGTTTTAACATGTCTGCTTCAGTTTGATTTGGTACCTTGGGGGAATGCACAGGGCACTTTAAACTGATTCTGGGCTGTCACCCAGGCTGCACATTTGCTCAGTTCCTTTTTACTCTTTAAATAAATAATCTGGAGAAGGCTCTCATTGACAGAAGTAGAGACTTGCCTCAGATCGGTCATCATTCGATCCCTGTGTTGCTTTATGCAGACAATGCCACTCATATTTCTAGTACTGCATTGGGTTTGCAACATCTGCTTAACTCTTTTGTGCACTTTATGGACAGCCCTGATATGAGTACTAACTTTACTAATTCACATGTTATGGTGATTGCCCCCCAGTTCACTAAATCTAGAAATGTTCAGATTAAAGATAATATTGTTGGCCGTGTTGCTAGTTTTCCCTATATACGAGTTTTATTTGACTCATCAATGGCCTGGTTCTCTTTGGTATCTACTGAATGCAATATGCCAACCAGGAATATTGCTTCTGTTTTTGATTTTCCAACCATGTTGGGTCATAAATCCGTCAAGGTCATGCTTGGTATTCATAGAGAAATGTGTGTTCCTATAACTGCCTATGGTAGCGATACTTTGCTAACTTTTTGGCATTAAATGTAATAAAGAATACGTTTTTAAGAAGGCTTTTAGGTCCCCTTCAACGTTTTTCTTCATTTATCATTCTTGAGGAATTCAGGTAAGGATTTTTGGCTGATACTTTTCAAGTGCAGCCTCTTCTTCTTTGGTTATTGGCCTGACTATGCCGTGAAAAAAGTTGTAATTGTTTTGTGCTAAAGCACTGTTTGGCCCCTAAGCGTGTGTCCAGCATAGCTTGGTTAAAATATGTAAAAGATTGTTTTAGGATGCTAGCCTGACCTGAAATTTTCTATAATCTCGATCAATCTGGACTGCCCTTAAAGCAAGAAAGAGAGAGAGAGGGAGTTAACAGCATTGGACAAACCCTCTGTCAGAGCCTAATTTCCCCTTAAAACTTTCAGTTTGTTGAACCATTATCGCTTTTTTCTGATACATTTTAGACTAACTTAATCCATCATCTGTTTGCTATCTCCCGAAGTAGCTCATTCGACTCTGCATTTATTCCTTGCTTTTGTGGCAGAGTTTCCACTCAGGACAGTTAGCACTTTATAATGTTTTGCCCCTTTTTTAATAAACTTTGTAAACATTTACTGTCCCTTTGCTATCTGGCAAGCACCTCATCCAAGTCCAACTTGCTTTGTTTCATTTAATGTTGTTATTTGCTGTGAGTACTGTTTTATTTGGCTTGTTTTTTATCTCGTGCTGTTCGATTGCAGAAACCTTTATCTCATGTGTGATGTTTAGAATGCTTTTATGTTGCTGTCTTTTATGGTTTTATCTGTAAAAAAACAAAGATTTATAATGATGATGATGATGATGGTGACCAGCCGAAATCGCTGATCTGTAAGAACTGATCACCCTGTATGAAACACTAAAGGAGCTAAGAAATGTGTGATGTGTACTAGGTCAGCTGCCACAGGATCCGAATTCTGTTACAAGGACCAGCATGTCCAATGTCACAAGGCTGCCTGATAACTGTTGTGAGTGGAGTCAGCCCAAGATTTATCAATTAGGTCAAGAGATTGTGCTTAAGATTGCTGACACTTGTCAGAGTATCACGGAAGTTTCCGGGTCATCAGTTTCAACTGCTGCATCAAAATCAAAGGGTGTGGATGACCTAGAGGCTCCAGAAAGAGATTTGGGTGCCACAGAAGGAGGAGAGGTTAATCACAAGACACTTACAATAGAGTTTGGAACCAATTCTGGGCTCTACAGAGGTAGAGATAAGGATTAACTCTGCTGTTTGCTTCGGAGATACTCCCCAGATCATTGAGAAGGGGGGGAAAAATCCTTGCCAATGGACCAGAGATATCAAGCAATTTGGCCAGACCTGTCCATTTCCGCAAGAAGGCATCCATAACTTGAGTCTATGGATCAGGCCTCAAACTGAAGAAGGATGGCAATTGGAAGGTTAGACGAGATGCAAATAGATCCATCGGACATGGCCTTGACTTCTGCAAAATTTTGGATTAAAAAAGTTGGTTCTAGTTTCAACTCACTGGAATCCTTGGGTTAAAAAGAGTTCCAGTCAGGCACTGTGTTTTTGTTGGCCTGGAAGATGAACTGCTAACACTGAGGTCCATTTTTGCAGGCAGTACTTCCACAAGTCTTTGGCTGTCTCTGCAATGAGTCGGGAACGTGTTTTCACTAGGGGGTTCTTGTATTGAACCACCGAAACACTGTCAATCTTGAGTAATATGCAAGAATGCCTCTGTTGGGGAGAACATGTGTGAATTGCAAAGGAACCTGCCTAGAGTTCCAGACAATTGATGTGTAAAGAATGTTCGGACTTGGACCATCTGCCACCAATAGTCAGATTTTAACAGCAAGCACCATAACCTAAATGGGTGGCATTGGATTCAATCACCATGAGCAAGCCCAAAAATGGCTTTTGCATTCCAAGCAACCATGTGATGAATTGACCACAGTAGCCGATGATGCACATCCATAGTTATTTGGATGCAATCTGAGTAGGATAGTCACTTCTGCAAGTGAGAAATCTTAAGGCATTGCAGAAGGCCCAACAATCTTGCCAGCCAGTGTAGGGTCCTTAATTGTCTTGAAAGTGTTTTGCAAATCTCCTTCTCAATTGGTCTAATTTTTTTGTAGTGGAAGAGCTAGAGAGCCTAAGACTGCATCTATTACAAATCCCAGTACTGTAATCTGTTAGGATGGAATCAAGTCAGACTTGATGAAATTGATGATGAAACCTACGTCTTCTAGTAGGTATGTTGCAAAGTCTAAGTGTTGTCTGAGTGTGTCTGGATTCTGTGACATTAGGAGGAAACCTTCTAAATAGACGATCAGGTGATACCTCTGGCTCCGAGGTAATTCAACACTAACTTGAGAAGTTTGGTAAAACATCAAAGAAAAGAGGATAGGCCAAAGGGCATAGCACATAATTCATAACAATTGGCATAATTGTTTGATAGGGAGTTGCTTCGAACTCCAATCGGAAACCCTGCACTGTCTGCAGGACCTATGCATCTTGTGGTATCAATTGCAAGTTATGGAGAAATAATAATTCGGCCCCCCACAGTTGTAGAACAGAAGAAGGGATATTCCTCACCTTGAAAGATGATTTTAGTGATAGCTTGGCACATCATTCCCCTGTGAAATTGTCCTCTTAAGCCTCTCACTCAAGAGGGGAATAAAGGGATTTGTTTTTGATAGTCATTTCACAGATTGAAATGGTGATTTGTTTGTCCTCAAAAGGGGTCAAGAAAGGTGAAACAGATTGTGGAATGAACCCAGCTTTGACCAGCCCTATACAAAAGGTGAGCATGAAACACCTTCCTGAGGCAGGCAGAAGGAGCCTTATCTAATGATGATCAGACTGCCAGGATGTGAAGTCCAAAATCCTGCCAGTGGACCAGAGATATCAAGCAATTTGTCCTGGCATGGTTTCCAGGATTGATCTATGCCTTTTTTGGGATATTTCACAAATTTCCCTACAAAGGTGGAAAGTTTAGGGTCTAATTGGGGTGTGACTGCTACCTTACCCAACAGGAGAGGTCATGGACATGCCGCCCTAAGACCATTTCTGGTCTCCTTGGGGAATGGTTTACGTAGTCTAGTCTGCATGTATGCTGCAGTCCTGGCAGATGGACATCAATCATAAGATGAAGGATGAATTATGTCCTCAGGATCACGTGCCATACAACAGGGATCATGATGGATTGAAAGGCCTTCCCCTACATCAAGATAATTTTCACAGCTATTTTTCGCGTAGGAAGCAGGATTGACCATCATTGTTATCAGAGGCATCTGAATCCCCTTAAGGGCTGCCTAGATGTGAAACTATACTAACTCCCTCTTCCTTATCTACTTCAGGAAAAGAAAACAGGGATTCTAAATATGCTTGCTTCTGATGCTCAAGAGCCTCCATTTTGGAGGAGGACTTTAAGGCGAATCTCGATTGACCTGAAGTTGGATTCACCAGGGTTGTGCAAGGCAATCCCGCCAACAATACATGAATCTGGTCCACAGGGGGACCAGGTGATATTCTAGTGTACTTCTGAACATAATTCTGAAGGACCTGGTCACAGGGTTGGGCAATTTAAGTCCCCCACTAAAGCACCCTAATATTACACAAGGAAGTGCCCCCATCTGCCACAGAGAATCTCTGTAAATAAGAGAGACTGACCCTAGGAAAGAACAGAAATCAATATATGTTCTGTATGTAACTATATTGAAATAATTCAGCACAGTGAAAGGAACAATAGAGCTGGCTCAGTCAAAGAAAAACATTCCATTGCAGCCGTAGGAACAAACCTGTAATCTATTATTATTTCAGTCCAAGCAGAATGGGCATACAAGGGTTAATTCTTTCAGCCCGAGAACAAAGTGTTTCTAACAATTGAAGGGTCGACCTTCCTGGGAGGGAATGTGGGCCAGCCTGAGGCTGGGCTGAGAAGAGGCGGGCTGCAACCAGAATTAGCACTCCCATGAATAGGCACATAGCTAATAAACTCCCTTGGGGACCAGAAGGGTAAAACCAATAAGGAGAGAAGGAGAGGCTTCCACAACTGCTGCAGGAATGCGTAACCACACGATGGTGGCAGCGCAGGATGCGATCTGAAATGCTGGCCAGCGGGGAACAACCAATAAGCAAAATGCTACTAAATCAGGACCACGAAAAGAAAAGTAATAGGCAACAAAGTAACTGTACTTAAAACAATGCAAGCACAATCAGTAACTACATAAATACAATCTGAGAAAATATGTGAGGTGCATAACGAGGCCTCTGAGCAGCCATGAAGAGGAGGTGCTTATGTGAATCATCCTGTTTATAGGATATGAAGATTTGCGTGTGGTTGCATCGGCCATCGACAGAAACACTTCAATTTTAAATATTCCCATCTAAAATTTACTTTTTTTTAAACGTAGACCTTTGCAACACATTTTACTTGTACATCAGCATACACAGAAAATAACAGCTTACCAGCACATTTCTTTATTAGCTCCTTATTGTCTCTTAGAACACTCTGTACTAGGTCCCAACTACTCTGCGTAAACTATGTTGTGAATTGTTGTCTGTTAGGCACCAGCCCTGGGTGGGTAGCATCAACAAGATGCAGCCTGACTGGAGCTCAGACACTGAATGCATGGGTTTAGTTTAATATATAAACCGCATGGACCCTTGTTTAGACAGAGGAGCATTTCAATAGGATTGTCGTGGTCACGCTATGCCTGAATTCTAGCCCAGCTGTATTGTATCCTTATTCGGAGAAAGACAATGGCCTGCTCTACATCAGCCTTGCTTGTCGGATGATACATGCACACAAGTAAATGGGTAGTTAGACCACTCTATGGGATCCGGAAGATTAGCACACCGATGCCTATTAGGATAGGCAAATCTAGATAGGCGTGCCATTGTATATATTCATATAATGTAATGCAATTGTACAATGGTTGAATTATTCACCCTGTTTGCCATTCTGGTCATGCTGGTGACATTGATCTGCTTCATTCTATTAATCATTATAAGGCATATATTTTACACAAGATTCAAATTGCCTAAAAAGAAAATTCAAATGTCACTTGTGTATCTCTTTCGGCATGCCTGAGTTGTAAACGAAAGGGCAAGATTTGTTTCCATGATTTTCTTGGGGGAATTAGCATTGTCATGTTCTGAGGTTGCAGACACCATCTGATGCTCTGTCAGTTCAGGGGCCCAGGTGGCACACTGTGAGCTAGTAAGGAACCGGGTCAATACATTTTGATGGTATGTGTGCACTCAATCCCACATAGTTTTGACACTTATGTTGGCCAAAGGCACAGTCTTACTGAGAAAGTAGGAACCATGCAACAAGATCTCTGATTGGATGCTGAACCTTATTATTGGGATTTGAAGTTCATGTTGTAACTCTGGGTTTTGTTGTCTTTTCTACAAGAACTCTGTGGTTATATTGTGTTTGTTTACATACCTGCTGTTTGTATAAAGATAAGAGGAACTTGCCTAATATGAAGCCTCTGGCCCTGACATGGAATCCTTGTGTGCATGAATGTTATCAATTTCACTACCTTTGAATTGCATTGGAACCCCTCCCACTAGATCTCCACAAAGAAGTATGCTGGGGATTACTTTGATGCCAACCTCAACAATTCTACCTAAATCTACTGTGGCAAATCATGTGAATGTGTAGTTCTCTTTCCTTTGAAAAAATCTTCCCACTACTTTACACTGATCATAGGGGCTGATTACAATGCACTCCAGTCTGTCCGCCATCGTCTCAGGGAGTGGGACCGCCAGCCTACAAGGCAGCGGTCCCACAGGGGGTATTAGAATGCGACCGCCACCGTGGCGGTCGCACTTGCCATACTTGCAGTGCAGCAGGTGCTGCTAGCTGCAGCGCCCGCCGCAATGTAAAATATGCACTGTTTACATTTACCTGCACTTTGTGGCAGGCACAATGCGGTGCCTGCCACTTGGTACAGGGAAACGTACACCCCCAAACAAAAGTGCCCGTGGTGATGTTGGGCCTGCTATGGGTGCCCAATGTCCAGCCCCGCCAGCCTTTCCATGGAGATGAACCATTGTAATCCAAATAGCGGTGCCTGGTAGGCACTACCGCCATTTATGGGTTTGAGAGGCCTCCGCAGCACTGGCAGGCTCAAGGAGCCTGTAGGGTGCGTGGCGGTAAGAATTTCCGACCACCATGGTACAGCCTGCTATTATGATATGGTGGCAGAAAATTGCCTCACAAAGGTGGTGAACCCACCACCGGCAGCCTGTGGGTAGCGGGTTCACCGCCATGGTAATCAGCCCCTTAAAGTTGAGTTAATGAAATTCCACATTCTGACATGCCTTAACTACCGCAATATCATCTAATCTATTTGCCCTATAAAACATTACCAGGCACCAAACTTTTCAGAATCAGACCCGATTGCAGCTCTTCCTTTTTAAGTGTGAACACAACTAACCCACATTTAAAATGCTGCATTGATTCCCAGTCCAGGAGATGATCAGATTTAAGGTGTTGTGCACCATCCTAAAGGCATACTATGGCAATAGTACAGTATATCTGGAGAACCTGGCAAATCCAGCCTTCAAATAGATGCCTTTCCTCAGTGTTTGAACACTGCATCAACCAATGAGGCTCGAACGTGTAGGAAGGCCTCTGGGTGTGATTGGATATTAGCTCTGGGCGTCCCTCCATCTGATTTCGAGAACTGTAGCAAACAGTAACTGGTTCATGAAACTTTTAGAAACTGAACTATTGAGGTATGCCTTCAATTGTACTCAACTGAGAACAGAAGTTGTGACCAAAGAATTTTGGACGTGGTTGGTCAACAGTCTGTCTAGATTCCAGGGGGCTCACTACGATGGCGGTCATCCATCTTTTTGGGAAGGAGCCGTCTGACAATAAGTTGGCGGTCCCGCCTCCACTATTAGGATATGACTGCCATGCAGGCGGTCACATAAAGCCTTTTCCTACTGTAACTTGTGCTGCAGCCCAGGAAAAGTACTGCAGCACAAGCCGCAGTGGAAAAAGGCAGTTTGTGCACATTCATGCACCGTGTGCCAGGCACCACGGTGCATGGATGTGTTGTGCGGCACTACATGTGGGCTACATGGATGGGGGCCTGCTTGGGGCCCCTAAAGTCCCTTTCCATCTGCCCATTCATGGCGGTAGGACCGCCATGAACAGGCAGTCAGAAAGGGAGTGCAGGCACTGCCTCCATTGGAGGGTTAGGATTCTGACCGCAGGATTGTTGATCCTATTGGAGGTGGCAGTCTATCCTTGATATTATCGCTTCGACCACCTGCATCGTAATGTGATGGTCGTAATGATGCCCTGGATGCTTGTCTGTGGTGGTCCACCCGACATCATAAGGAGGGCCTAAATTCCCTCTCCTACCATCCTGTTATATTTCACCACACAAGTGTCTAGCATTTAAGGAATAACCCTTTAATGGGCGGTAAACCCCCCTCCATTGGGGGTGTTCACAGAATTTTTGTCACTCCACACTCCGCTTGGAGGGTGGAGTTCGGCTAAAAACTCTGCCTACACCTCTTAGCAGAGTTTACCAGCAGTGACAGGGTACACTGACAACATATCGATACCCAGAACATCCCCATACTAAAATATCGTGAATAAAATATTGAAGCCAAAAATATCTACATCCTATACTTATAATGGGAGTACAAAAGTATCAGAAAAAAATAGCGATGTCTTAAATATAGTTGTACAAAATATTGTTTTTCATATATCTAAAATAAATACATATTAAATATGTTAAATAATACAATTAATTTTAAAAAGAATTCAATTTAACATACATTTTAACAAATATAACACAAATATATAATAATATATAGATATACATTTACTTTAAAACAATTATTAAACTAATAATTTTAATGTATTTTATCATTTTAAAATTATATAAAATGTAACAAATAAATATATATATAAATATAGCAATAACATAAATTCTATTTGAAAAAACATTCTATTATAAATATCAAACATTAAACTATTTTAAAAATCTTTAAACTTAAATTTCACATTCCAGTAAGTGCAACTGTAGGAAAAATGTTGGATAGCAGAGGGGTAAAAATTACTATTCCCACTCCAATGAGTGCAACAGTAGAGAAAGTGTTGGATAGAGGAGGGGTAGAAATGACTATTTCCACGCCAGTGAATGCAACAGTAGGGAAAGTGTTGGATAGCGGATGGGTAAAAATTACTATTCCAACTGCAGTGAGTGCAAAGCAAAAGTAGGGAAAGTGCTGAATAGCGGAGGGATACTATTTAATATTCCCAGTCCAGTGAGTGCAACAGTAGGGAAAGTGTTGGATAGAGGAGGGATACATTTTTGTGTTTCCACTGCAGTCAGTGCATCAATAGGGAAAGTGATGGATAGCGGAGGGACATACTTTACTATCCCCACTCCAGTCAGTGCATCAATAGGTAAAGTGTTGGCTTGCGGAGGGGTAAAATTTACTATTCTTACCCCAGCCAGTTCAAAATGAAAAACAAACTAAATTTCATCAACAAAATTAAAATATTTTTCAAGGTAAATAAAAAAGTATGATATAATGTTAAATACATATCACAAATACCTACAAATAATATATTAAATAAAATGTTTACAACAAAAATCAAACAAATACATATTTTTATTTAGAAAATATTGTTTAACATAAACATTAATCATTACATAAATGTAGTTATTTACTTCCTACCCTGTAACACTACACAACCCACATCGGAATTATTTTGGGGATAATACACATAATTAATTATCAATTAAACAAATATTATTAATTAAAAAACAAATGAAAACACATAAAATGTAATTAACTTCCCTCCCTTTATACCTATAATCTCCACAACTCACACCTAAAATTAAACTGTAGAAGAATTAATTACACAATTAAAAACCTTTTTTAATCAAATAACTAAAAGTATTCAACAACCAATTATAAATTAAATACAATTAATTTACTCCCCACCCTTCACCCTTATAAACCCAAAACCCCAACAAAAAAATGAAACAATTACACTAATTAATTATCAATTAATTTATTAATATTAATTATCAACTAATCAATAATTAATTCAAAATAAATTACTTCCCACCCTTAACCCCTACAAACCCCACAACCTGCACCTAAAATTAATTACGCAATTACCATAATTAATTGTCTATTCATTCATTAATATTAATTAACAACTAATTAATAATTAAAATTACTTCCCACCCTGTACCCCATACACCCCACAACCTGCACCTAAAATTATTTACACATTTACCATAATTATTTGTCTATTAATTAATTAATATTAATTTACAACTAATTATTAATTAATTAAAAATAATTTCCTTCTCACCCTTTACCCCTATGCACCCCACAACCTGCACCTAAAATGTACCTCAAATAATGTATAACACAATTAACATTACAAACCTCAATTAAAAAAATATTAATAAATAAATATATTCATTAATTTATTATAATTAAATCAATATCCACCCTATTCCCCTATAAACTCACTACCTGCTACCAGACTGAAAAACACAACACTTTATTATAATAATATTATTACATTCTAAAAATGTAACACATATATTAAAAAACATAAACAATACTTATACAAAAAAATACATCACATACATTTAAAATATATACTGAAATATATAACACTAATTAGAAAATCGATATTTTAGACGACTATATTTTTGCAAACGATATTAATGACTTCTTTATTGTTGAAATCGAAATTTCTTACCTTAACGGCGATATTCTTGACCTCGATATTCTTGCTGTCAATATTTCTGTGTCACAATATTTAAAACTCAATATTAGTGTAAGTCAACATTTAAAACTCAATATTTTGACTGAATACCCAGTGACAGCCACCACTAGTCCTCACTGCAGACCTGGATCCACCCCTCAGCAGCAGCAGCGATGCCATCTGCTGCCAGGCGTCATCTGGCATCTTCGTGCCTCACGCTGCGTGCGTCAGGGGCGGTGCGTCCATTGGGGGCGTTGGGGCGTTGCCCCACTAGCCATGGACGACCGTCACTGTGCCACAACATGCATAACAAAAGTTTTACTAAAATATTTTTTTTTATTAATCTGAGCACACTGATTTAGCCTACCTGCCCGGACAAGCCCGACAGAATCGGGCATTGCGGAAGTGGGACGTAGGGGCGGGGCTGCGGCAGAGAGTGACAGCTCAGTAGCGCACAGGCAGCCAGAGCACTGAGAATAGCGTTGGTGACAGACTGCGCATGTGACAGCCAGGAGTACTCCTAATTTAGACTGGCCTGCGCATGCGGGCATTTATTAGACCTTCTCCCCCCCCCACCCCCTATAGCACTGAGACACAGGCCGGGACCCGGGGCCCCGGTCTCATTATGGGCAGATTTTATCATGCTCGTATCCAATCCTGGCGCAGTGCAGCTGTTAAGGCTGCGCCAGGATTGGCTGAGTATACACTGCTACAGCAGGATGGTGCCTCGCGTGGGTGCGCACTGTATGGCCAATCACATATAGCTATATCAAGCCATGTGGAGGTGATTGGCCATTTCTCTAAGCTGCAATGACGTCACCGCGCGTGGCGCACCGGTGCCAGAACAACTGAACAACAACAAAAGTGATAGTGAAAGTACTGAGTCAGAGTCAGGAAGGAGAGCGCGTGACTGACTCCTGACTCGTCGTCGTGACTTGTGCAGATAGTTTGTGCCTACTACGGATGGATGGCCCGCCAACAATTATTGCAGCAGCACTGGGTATGCTAATTTTAATTGTATGTTTCTTTATAGTGGGAAAATATGGTTTAGACTGTAGACAGACTGCCCCTGGCCTCATAGTGCTATTTTGGAATGTTTCTCTAACTTTTTTTTTTTAACTCGTTTGATGTGGAGTGAACTGCTTGATTCAAAGATTTTTGCTGTGTTTAATCATGTGTGTCATATTAAACCCTGTTGGGCCAGACGGGGAAAAGGCAACACAGCCAGGCCTATTAATAAGAAAATCAAACGTAATTGCTTTCCACCCGATGTCGGGTTCGCCTGCCTGGTCATACAGATATTCACAAAGCACCTCCCGAAGAAGTGGTTTACAGCCATGCCCTGTATTTGCGCGGCCCAACCCCGGGTTTACCAGTCCACAGAGTGCAGCGGCTGTACCGTGGCGTGCCGTCCGATTCGGCTTTACATGGTGCCTTTATGCGGTGCAGGTCCACAGACTTATCATGCACATGATTTGTACTAGTCCAGAGAGCGGAGATTCATTAGTGAAATTCTTCGTCTTGAAATAATGTATTGTGTCTCTACAAGTTGCTAGCATACTGCTCCCTGCAATCCTGCCTGAGTATAAAAACTCCGTAACAGAGGGCCAAACTAGACTCGATAATGCAAATGTGGAATAATGTGAAAAGTCCTAGTAATTTGCATATAGAAAGCACTGCACACGAGTAGGTTACATAAAGGAGGCAATATATGTGACTATTGGCACTTGACAAAGACAGTAGACGGCCCTGGGTAACATTGTGATTCTTTCTGCCCCATTGCCTCCAAATCTTACAGGTCAGGATGTGCCATAGTTAAAGGTTGCACGGTCTCGTACGCCACCCTGAGCGTTTCAGTCCCATTATTTCGAAACAATGACGGACGTGCGATGGACAAATGCACAACGCGCCTCGTTGATGTGGTGTTCAAGGCACATCAAAGCAGTTTAAGGACTGTTAGTGCAGGTGCTAACACTGTTCCGGAGGGTACGCTACAGTGCTACGCTCAAAGCTGTAAGAATGGCCTGCACCTGTTGGTATTATGCATTGTTATTTGTAAATGTATATTGAAGTGCCCAATTCTCTGCTAAAGTGCTTACCTCACATATTTTAATATCACCACCTTGCAGGGGATTGACTTAAGTGACCGTGTTGTAATTAAGTGCCGGATGCCGAGCACCGACAAACACTGCCTCAAATTAGTCTCTGAATGAGCATGCATGGTTCTAAAAGTGCCCTTTTTTTCCTTGCATGCAATCTGTGGTCGGTACTCTGCATTCAGGTGATATGGCCATGCATACTAACGGGGTCCGTTCTACTGTGCTGCTGCTAAACTTACTCTTCTCTCGGTTGATAGGTTGTTTTGTTGCAGCAAATGCATGGATAAAAAAGTGTGAGGGGGACTGAATTTGGGAGAGATAAGACATGGGGATTTGCAAAAGCTGCTCTTGGAATTTGCAGTTACACATTGCCATTTTAGCCACCTGCAATGATTGCTCGCCAACTGCACAGCCTCCAGTAGCTTTTCCTATGCAGTGATGGATCTATGTGTATTAGGCCCAGTTCTTCCACTCTTCTTTCAAAATGTTCTTGTGGGGAGAATACCCCCCCCCCCGTAGCTTGTGCGGTGGTAATGTTACGCCCTACCACTTTCAAATGTCACCAGCCGCCACTGGCGTGCGTTATGTTCTGTGCCACGCTTTCTCCGTTTCACTTTGCGGCTGCTGTTCCCTGCCTGTGCCTAGACCTCATATAGTGCCATTGGTGTGGATTGTGCTATCTGAGCACATGGTTCTAGCCCGTTGCCTGGAAGGTACCTCTCTGACCACCTCACTGTGTCAGCCCTGTGTCTATAAGTGTAGTGAGTGAGAACATCTTCTGGCTAGAGGTTTTGACCACATTTGCTTTGTTCCGTTACAGAACTACCTCCCGGGGTTTGCAAACAGGACAGGTCTGAAAGTAAAATTAAACTCAACTCATTTCTTCCTGCCCAGCCTTATGTTTGATAATCATGCTGTGGCTCATTTGTTTGGTTATTCAAGCTGTTTGTCATGTTCTTAGTTATCATATACTTGTGTATCAGTATAATGGATTCTGAGTTTTTAAAACTTTGAAATGTACGTGGGTCCCCTCTGCTTAGCTTCAGAAATCTATGATAAAGCCTGAATATGTCATGTTGTGTGCCCACTTGAAGGGTGCAGTTTTAGTGTTTGTGTGGAGCCGACATTTGTAGGATCTCAAATTTACATAAGGGTCTTGGGTTTTTGTTGACTTGTTGTGCTTGTTTGTGTAAGATTAGTGAAGACTTGCATATTACTCAACAATTGCTGGTATTAGTTAATGTAAAATAGAACATGTCAGAATCTCCCAGCGATCTCCTGCGTGGGAGAAGGAGTGTACCCTGTGAGCCAAAATAGGCACCCTGGGTGACTAAGTTGTTTAATGTAGTAACAGCAGCGTTACCTGTAGAAATAGATATTTGGTTTGGTTCTTTAGCATGGAACCACATGCAGTTTTTTTAGTGGTGACACATGAGTACTACACAAGAGTGCCCGCTGAACTAGGAACCGCAGACTGGACAGGCCTGGGAATGAGGCACTAGGCCAGTGGTTACCAAACTTTTTTGACCTGTGGCTCCCCTGACCTAATCGGCAGTTGGCCGTGGCTCCCCACCATTTTTTTTACCTGTGGGTGGGTGGGTGGTATGTACCTCCTGTTATCTTCCTTAAAGTATTTGGGACGCAATGAAGGTATTATATTGGTTGGAATGCTTGAATTATTAATCTCATCCACTGGCTGCATCCCAATCCATCGTTTTTTTCCCCAACAGAGTACCTGGTCTCAAACCCTTATTTATGCCAGCTGCTGCTTTCAGTACCTTATGGTACTGAGACCCGCTCTGAGAAAATGGAACATTGAGTTTGGTCTGTCGTAATCAGTATCCCCAGTCTTATTTTTACACTAAAAAGGTCTGTCCTTCCATCTGTGTGCCCATCTATATCCAAACATATTCAACCATTTGCACACCTATCCACCATATATCCTTCCGTCCATCATTTCACTCATCCATCCCTCCATCCACCCTGTCACTCATCCATCCATTATTCATCTACCCACCCTTTCACCCCATCCATCTGTACAATCATCCATGCATCCACTCTTCCACCCAACCATCTATTCACTTACTCATCCATCCACCCATTCACTTTCTCATCCATTCACCCAGTCATTTATCCTTCCACCCATTCACCCTTTCAGTCATTCATCCTCCCTTTCTCTCTCCATCCCCCTTTCACTTATCCATCTATCTACCCACCCATTTACTCATCGATTCATGAATCCATCCATTGATCCTATTACTCATCCATTCTTTCACTCATCCAACCATCCGTTCTCCCATCCATCCACTTCACTCATCTATCCATCCTTTTGTCCATCTACCCCCTTTCACTAACTCATCAATCCTTACATCCACCCTTTCACTCATCCATCCATTCACCATTTCACTTATCAATTCATCCATCCACCCATTCACTTGCCCATCATCTACCCTTTCATCCATCCACCCATCCACTCATCCATCCTTTCACACACCCATCCACCAATTCACTCGCCCATCAGCTGCCCTTTCACTCATCCATCCATCCTTTCACACACCCATCCACACTTTTACCCATCCATCTACCCTTCCACCCATAGATCTACCCTTCCACCCATACATCCATCTATTTACATTTTCTCTCATCCATACTTTCATTCATTCACTCATCCGTCCATCCTTTCTTTCATTATCTATCCATTCCCCCTTTCATTCATGCATTCATCCTTTCAGTAATCCATCCAGCCATTCAGACATTCCTTCACCTATTTACTCACTCACCTTTTCACATTATGAGCTGAGCCTTTGTTTGCAGAGTGGCAGGCAGAACAGTCCCATCAAGAACGAACTAAAGCATGGGGTGGGCTGGTGGAGAGTTCCCTATGCCCCTGCACATAGGCAGACTGAAAACGTAGAAGTCATGCATGATGCACAGTGCCAGGATGTGAGGTTACTGTAACATGGTGTTGTTTCCAGGGCTTTAAGCGGTGTAAACAAACTGGGGGGTCTCTTCAAAGGTGGTGTTTGACGTAATTAAGAGCGCAGCTTAAAACACCTAGGCTAAAAATATGCGCTTAGCATAGTGCATACATGCCAACATTTTAGAAGAGCTGAGAGGGAGATTTAAAACAAAAAAATCGGGAGAATGGGGCCTTGAATCGTGTTACTGGCATGTATGGGCTTTGTAAGTGTGCTGCTGCAGGATTGGACATTTGAAACACAAATGCACGTTTTTTTTCTTACCTTTCAGAAGCATGGAGCGCAATGGCATGCAGAGATAGGGTGATGCAAGTGTTGTGCACTGGCCTGGCAGGTTGCTGGCAGTGCATGATCCCCCGCTCCACCCCCCTACCCCCCTGTGTGACAGCCCGGGCTGAAACAGCTTCCTGTGCACACACACACAGCCGCAACCCCCCCCCCCCAGTACTTCGCAGGTCTTTAAAAGACCATTCCATTGTTAATGAAGCTTTGTTGGTTTTTCACCCCTTCTAGAGCCCCTACATGACCACTCTGACTGTTGCTGGAAGAATTAGCACTTTAAACAATACCAAGCCCTGTCAGCTGAAACCCAGAGGAATCGGGTTTTTGCTTGCTGGAATCGGGAGGCGGGAGACTAGCCTTGAATTCGGTAGTCTCACGCCTGAATCGGTAGGGTTGGCATGTCTGATAGTGTTCTGCCTCACTGGTATTATGTTGTCTCTGTCATTGCATCCAAATATATAATACAGCAAGTAACCTTACACCCCAACAAGCCAGGACTATTGGCTTTGTCAATGGTTGCTAGTTCCTTAAAAAAAAAAAAGGAGCAACCATGGCTTTGTTGAATACAATATTGAAAATACTTCAGTTCTAAAATGACAGGACAGTGTTCTTTTAAACTTATTTTACAGGCTTCTTTGAATGAAGTGTTTTCTAACGTTGCAGCGTGGGCGTTTTACTTTTTGTCCTACAGAATGCCCTTCTGTACTCTGAGGCAGGAGGAGGCCGCCACATGGTGTCACACCCCCAGACTGCCCCATTGTCATTCAGTAAGTGGCAATCAGCGGCATACTGAATGACAATTGGCGGGAGGGGCTGCTCTTGTGCTCCTGGAGGAGTGCGAGGCGCCTCCAGCAGCAGGGGTGAGGCCTCTCACAGGGGAGCAGCGCTGCTCCCTGTGATGGCAAAAATTACAGATAGTGTGCGCGGCGCCCCTGGCACATCATTACGGCGCACCGGGGCGCCGCGGCGCACAGTTTGGGAACCACAGCACTAGGCAGCCAGTTTAGAATGGAATCGATGAGCGCAGGGCTTTAAGTGGCATGAAAAAACTGGGGGTTCTCTTAAAAGGGCTTGGCCAATGTAATTAAGGGTGTGGCCTAAAAACGCATAAGCTAAAAATCTGTGGTTAGCATAGAGTGCCGCCCGACTTGTATTTTGCTCTTTCTGTCATTGCATCCACAGATATATGAGACAACAAGTAACATCCTACCTACAACAAGTCACGACTATTGGCTTTGCCAATGGTTGTTAGTTGCATAAGATAAATAAGCAGCAACTATGACTTGTATATAATATTGAATAAGCTTCCACTTACAGCCTTCGTGACACCACTTGCAAAAAACCACGACAATTTTGCTGCTCCTGAGTTTCAAAAAGAGAAGGGAAGAGAAAATTAGTCTTTAAAAGATTTCCCTTCCCCTACAACGCTCACCTGGTCGTAACTTCTCGTCTAAGGGGGGAATGAGCAGTGTGAGCACTCGCACATCGAAGTGGCTGCTGTCACTGCAGTCCGGAAAGAAACAGACCGCCTGTGCCAAGAGACCCGTTTCGAGGCCCCCTTTAAAAAACTGCGGGTGCTCAGCACCATTGAGATGCTGCTTCATATCACACCGGCACACCTCATCACCATGGAAGCACCAACCAGTGCGACAATGTCACTCAGACGCGGGGGCTGCCTGCATAGAACGTGCATCATAAGCGACTAGCACCTAAATTGAATATAGTCTTTTTCATCTCTCCCTCTTTTTAAAACACGGCTGGTACGTTAAGGATGAGTGGAGCAAGCAACTCTTCAGACTCGGTAGTGACACTCCGTGTACTCCGCCCACCCTTAGACAAATATCACTTTGTAAAACTTTTAATAAGTAAATAAATGGCCTGGCTTATTTCTGACCACTGTAACATTATGGAGGGATTAAAATGTATTTGACAATTCTTTCAAAAGTATTCTGACATATCCTAATGTTGGTCTTTTGCGGTTTTGCTTTATAATTCCAATAAAGCAGCATTACCATATGTCAAAGCTTATAGGGGTAACATCTTTTTAAATTGGTGTCTTTGTGATTAATTGATCGGCCAGTATCATGATTCAAGAAGGATTTTTGCTTCTTAACCTTGGGGCATATTATCAAGCGTGTGCGCTAAAATTATCGCCGCTTTATCGGCCGAAAACGGCCGATAAAGTGGCGATAATGGGCTTGATAATATGCTCTATAGAATTCCAATCGAAGCACATGTTAGATGTGAAGACATCTAACATGGGCTTCGATTGGAATTCCACAGAGCATATTATCAAGCCCATTATCGCCGCTTTATCGGCCGTTTTCGGCCGATAAAGCGGCGATAATTTTAGCGCACAGGCTTGATAATATGCCCCTTTGTTCTTTACGTTTTCTATGGATTCGTTCTTTTTGAAAGGGAATGTAATGTTTAGAGATCGTTCATGCCATGCAGTCCATCTAATGATGAGAGTTGTTCAGTGAGCCCCTGTTTTGCTTTAGATGTCCCGTTACAATTATTTAGTGTAAGGTTCTCCAAAGTTAGTCCTGGAGGACCGGATCAATGCCAGATTTCTAGCACAGCCACATTTAGATACATTTAGCTATCTTAAAAATCTGCCATGGTTCTGGCCCTCCAGGACCGACTTTGGAAAACCAAATTTAGTACATGGCCCACTTTGTGCCAGGAGCAAACAATTCCAGAGAAGAGTGGTAAAGAAAAGTGTTTTGTAATGTTTGCTGAGAGGCGTTTTTTTGTTCAGGAATGTGGGACACAGAAAACAGGAAAATGTGAAACAGCTAAAAACAACTTGTCAAAATATTATAAAGAGAGAATGTGTTTCCAACAATTCTCATTGTCAAATTGACATGTAGAGGAAATGTATATTTTTATTTTCCATTTACCCATCCATGTGCAAAGTTCCAAGTAGCCCATATGGCGAGTGATACTTTCAGACAGTTATGTGTTTATAAACTTAGGGGCATATTTGACAAATAATCATGCAATGCAGTGCAGCAAGTCACCTTGGGAAAGTGCAGGAATGTGCCAAACTTAACAATATACGGTGCATTCCTGTCATTTGCAAGCGCTGGCACACAATGGACTGCCTAGCGCCAATGCAGGCACCCTTGCGCCATGGTGGAAGGATGCCTGCATTTTAAGCAGGATTATTTTGGTGCAAAAAGGAACATCTTCCTGCATAAAAACAATCACCTGAGGCATTTTCCTCTTTCTATGTGTGCCTCAGAATTCAGCACACATAGAAAGAGGGGGTAACAAGGAGAATTAAAGATATTTCTCTTCAATATGCCTCACATGGGGAGGGTTAGCATTTTGGCATATTACCAAAAATGTTACATCTGGAAATGTTCCAAAATCCATGGGTAGATGCATGGGAACACCCACACTCCACCCATGAAACGCTTCTCTGGGGCAGAGTAATGCAGCTCAGCGTTTTGCACTATGTTGTGTTATACTAGCTGTTTCAAGTCACACTAGGTGGCCTTGTGTGGCTTGATAAATCATACTTAAGAGTTGCGTCGCTCTTGGGCCCCGTTGCGTGGCACAAGGGCAACACAACTCTTTCATAAATATGTCCCTCAAGAACTTTGCATTCTTGGACAAATACTAATGATTTTACCATTATAAGTTTAGAAGTAAGCATGTCAGCTTAGAATTGTTGCTCAAAAAAACAATCCTGGCTGTAGTTTGCCTTTGAGCAGTTACATGAAATTTCTGAAAAATAATGCAAACCTACGTATAGTGCGAAACCGAAATTTGGTGCTATACTTTAGCAGGAAATGCATCTTTGCCGTCCATGCTCTGGTCAATTTCATTGTTCCCATTTGTTTTTGTAATTTTTTTTGCCAAAAACAGCAGGTAATAATGTGTACTGTGTGGTTTAATAGCAGAATTTACTATAAAAAGGGTAATATAAAATTACCAAAAGTATGCAAAATAACACCAGCATGACAGAGACTTTACCCTGGCCTAGTTTATAGGTGTGTTGATTTGTGTCCATGCTGTGTATGTGAATGTTTACTCATCTGTTGCACACTTGCAGATACTATTCTAAAACTAAGCCTTCTGGCCATGTTCAGTGCTGTTTAAATTTAGCTTTGTGGGTGTTATCTTGCCAAACGATTCTAGGAGGAGGCTTGGTTTGTGCTGAATAACTTATTTGATGAGTACCAGATTGACTAGCCCATCTTTAAATGGCATGATATTTGCTTCTGAGCTATTCCTCATTAGACCTAGGACTTTGAATTCCTTTGGCAAAATTACCAGCTCATTGATACAACTGTAAAACATGGTTGGTCTGACACTGTACCGCTGTTACACCTCACCTGCCTGTTTCAAGGCCCAGCTGTACATACTAATATATACACAAATTGTAACTAAATGGAACATTTGGATTTAGTCACATCCTAGGGTTTCCAACCCTTTCCAGCCTACAACACTATAATGTTTAGATTTAGGGCCTGATTATGAATCTGGCGGTCCTGGAGCGGGGCGCCATTCCAGCACCCTGCTCCAGGACCGCCAAACTCAACCACCTTCTGCCTGCCAGGTTACGAGTAATCTCGTGGTCTGGCTAGCGGTCCTTTTGCATTCCCACAGCAGTGCTTATTTAGAAGGTACTGCAATGGGCATGCCAAAGCCTGTTGCTGCAAAGCATGAACGTAAAGTCCACGCCGTGCAGGAAAGGGGGTGACTGCACTACTTGGGCCTGTGGCACAACAGGGGGCCTTGTAGGGGCCCCTTTATTTCCTCACCACCAGTTTTCATGGCAGCCTCTCTACCATGAAAACTGTTGTAGTGAGGAAACTTATAATATGCTCGGCTGTTCCGCAGCGGCACCGCAAGCATATTAGTGCATCTGACCACCGCCAGTTGTGGTGGTCTTGTTGCAGGCCAATCTAGTACCACGGGTTCGACCTCTTTCTGAAGAATACAGAGTGTGCTAATTATTTCCATCTGTTCCTTAGATATTTGATTATTAGCGAATATATGATTTTAAGCACTGCATTTGAACAAGAATCACATTTAGTGGAGTGTTGCTGATGAGAAAATGTAGAGGTATGATTTTTAACACTGACTCCACGTAGTTGCTATACGAGGCTGTACCGATAAACCTGAATTCCACTTGTCTGACAAATGTCCAATGTGCAGGTGATGGTTGAATCGATTTATTGAAGAATTTTTACCGGATATACTGATACATTCCAGTCATAATTTTATAAGTATCCCAAGGTTAGCTGGGTTTTCATTTTTGGAGCTCTTCACACCTTTCCTTTGTTACTGGCTATCAGAGACATTATGAGGTTGGGCCATCAACTTGGACAAGTGGTCAACCTGAGGGCACAGTCAATGGACGGGGACTGTATAGTGCCAGTATTTACTGCAGTAAACACTTCCTCCCAAAGAGGCGGATTCTATATGGGTACTATTGGTTTCTAAATTACCTTTCAAATCAGCTTCACTAGTCTAATCCTCTCCAACACAAGCTCACTATAGCCCCGCCCACCTACAGGAGATGTTTGCTCTGCCCATCAAGACTAAAACTGTCACTTGCCCATTGACACTCTTCTACCCCTCACCTTTGATTGTCTGACCTAGCACATGGGTGTTTGATGCATATATTGAGTTGGAAATATTGTCTTTCCATAATATTGTCGCGTTTATATTGTGACATCAAATCTACCACCGTAAAGAATAACACAGGTAGAAATATAGCTTTTTCAATTGTTTACAATATCATCATTGAAAATATTGTTGTATCTAATATAGTTGTATGTTTTATCAATATTTTTATAGTATTGTAAATGCTATAGTTGTGTTTATTTTTTTATTTATATTAGAAGTTGGATTTTGGTTTTGTAGGAGTATTGATTTGTTTGTTATTTTTGAAAACTGTATTTTGAAAAATGTTAAAAACAATTTTATGAAAATTTTCACTTTTGGGGTTGGATATTTTGCATTTGCTATGTATATTAGATGTATTTTTTGATTAATGTAATAGTTGATCCAATTTATCAATGTAGCTTATTAATTTTTGTAGCAGGATGTAGGATCTATAATAATAAGAGGATGAGGAGTGCATGAGAAATTATTTGGAAGTTTTGAGAATGTTTTTTAAAAATACATTTTTAAATGTGATATTTTAAAATGTACTGGAAGTCAAAAAAATATTGATATGTTTCGATAGTTTTTTTAAAATTGATAAATACTTTATTTCGGCATGTTGCCATAAAAGCGTAAATAAGACTTCGCATTTAAAACCTTCAGACAAAATATGAGTAATGTATAAAACAATTGAACATTCAAAACGCCAATAGTGTTAACGTAGACACTCTGCCATAAATGTAAAGTATATTTTGTATTATTTATATTCATGTTTTGTTTTGTTTTTTATAATAATTTCAGTTTTTTAATGTTATTTGTATTTATTTTGGCAAATTTTGTAGCATTGATCTTAAAGTCTGAGATTTTCCCATATACTTCCAACACCCTCCTTGTGAATCGTTAAGATACTGCCAAGTTTTTCAATGTCCGAAATATGTCATAGTTGTTTTAGTCCATACCAAATAAGATTTTTCCGAGTTGAATGCAATTCTTTTGTAGTTTCTTTGTTCTCTGCTGTACTGGCAATATTAGGACAAATACGTTCACTACTACAATCCCCAGAGCAGTACCTATGCACTCCAGCATTCCCCTTGTCACTCTGTGAGCACTCTTCTAATCAGCCTGTCAGCACTGTGTACTTATCCAATCACCGTGCCAATACCGAAGCACTTATAAATTCACCAAGTTGTATCTTTGCAGCACTCTATCATCCAGTCACTAACCATGTGTTTATCCAATGACCCAGGCACTAACAGATGTTGTGCTACAATCCCCTGAGGACTACCTATGCAGTCCAGTAATCTGCCTGTCACTACCTATGCACTCCTCCAATCACCTAGCCAGCACAATGTACTTATCCAATCAATCCACCAAAGCCCAAGCGCAATTCACCATGTACTCTCCTTACAGTACTGTAATCATCCAGTCACTTACTACCCATGTACTGATGCAATGGCCAAGGCACTAACACATGCACTGCAACAGTCCCCAGAGCACTAGCTTTGCAGTCCAGCACTCCCTCTGTCACTCCCTATGCACTGTTCCAATCACTCTGCCAGCACCATATACTTATCTAATCACTCTGCCAAAACCCCAGCACTTACAAATTCACCATGCAGTCTCCTTGCAGCACTCTAATCATCCAGTCACTATGCATGTACTCGTGCATTGGCCAAGGCACTAACTCATGCAGTGCTAAAATCTACAGAGCACTACCCAGGCAGTCCAGCAATCCCCCTGTCACTACCCAAGCACTCTTCCAATCACTCTGTCAGCACTATGTTCTTATCCAATCACTCTGCCAGAGCCCAAGCATTTATACATTCACCATGAACTCTCCTTGAAGTACTCTAATCATCCAGTCACCACCCATGTAGTCATTCAATGACCCGGGCACTAACACATGCACTGCTACAATCCCCTGAGCACTTCCCATGCAGACCTCTAACCACCTACACGCTACTGATTCACTCCTCCAATTACCCAGGAAGTACCCATGCACTCCAGAAATCCCTCTGTCACTACCCATGCACTCCTCCAAACACCCAGCCAGCACCATCTATTTATCCAATCACACTGCCAAAGTCCAAGCACTTATTAAATCACCATGCACTCTCCTTGTAGCACTCTATTAATGCAGTCACTACTCATGTACTCATGCAATGGCCCAGGCATGAACTCATGGCAAATACGGAGGATGTCATGCTAATCACAGGGGTACCCCAACGCATAGTGTTCCCTAGTGTATGTAGGTGTTTTCAAAGGGTCTTTTAGCATAGCACTGGCTCTAGGCATGGTTAGTCAGAGTCAGTTACCACCAGTACCCATCAGCAAAACGTTGGGGGCACAGGAGGACTTTCTGCTCCTCTGTTGGTTGTTCCTGCACATATCTTGCTTCTTCCTGCACTTTTCTTAGTCTTTCTAGACTTCTGTTGCCTCTTTCTGCATTTGTGTTGCTTCTTACTGCTCTTTTCTTCCTCTTTCTTCACATGTCCTACCTTTGTAGGCATAGTTTGAAATTAGCATTTAAAAAACCTTTGAAATGCACTGAAATAACTATAGATTTCAGGGACTTTATAGTTAGAAATTAGTATTTAAAAAACCTTTGAAATTCACTGAAATTCAGCCGTTATACTTAGTTCAGCTAAATATAACTCGCGCCCCCGCAATGCACTGCTGATGACGTCACATATTACATCATTCATGACATGGTCAGTGACATCACTGATGACATCTCAAATGACATCACTGATTACATCAGTGATGACATCATCCACTTGATAATCTGATGCACCTCCGAATATCCTAATATAACTTTTGATACACCCACTTTAAAATACAGACTACCATTTTCGAAACCATGGACACACCAATACCAGTTAGTACATACCCACTCACTAATTCCTAGGTCTACACACAAATCCACTCATTCACCCATACAGTCACTCATACATGCAGTCTACCATCAATGCTGCATTATCATATCCACCCACATATTTACACAGACACTCACACACCACCATTTATCCATAGATTTACTCACACAGCTAGTAAGTCATGCAAAGAATCAATCACACTCGCATTTACTCAGCTATACAGTTATACACACACCATCTCACTTATTCAAACATATACTAACTCATACTTACAATCTTATACGATAACTAATACAACCACACCCTGATCCATACAGCCACTCTCACAATCACTCACTCTCACATATAGTCATTTATACACTCCAACACTCAGATATACTGCCTTTCACATATGCAGTTACTCACACACGTACCACTGAGGCATCGATTCACTCACCAACTCACCCATACAGTCCTTCACAGATCTACTCTTGAACCCATACAGCCAGTGAATCATCCACTCACACAACTATGCACAGAGTCACACCCCCCACTCACCCACACAGACACTCAGGCACCCATACAGATACTCAAACTGTTGTGTGTCGATTTAGATACCGTATGTAGGTTTCCTGAATTATGCCCTTGTATAGGCACAATTCACATTGTCCTTCTTTAGGCATAGAATTCCTAACCTTATTTAGGCATTATCCATGCTAACCAAATACAGGAATGGCCACCTATATCCGTCCATGAACATCACAACAAGTTCTTGGAAAACCAGACTCTTAAGCCTTTAGGACTTCCCCTTGCTTGGATTATTGATTTCTCCAAGAACTCATTTTATTATGCATGAACATCTATTCCTTAGGGGTTCATTCATGAAGTTCCTCTGCCCGACTTTTCTGTCAATACAGACATTCCTAAACACCTTCAGGGTATAACTATACCTTCACCTGCCATGGCAAATCACGGCACGGAGCATAAGCATACTTGCACGACTCACTACGGCAAGTTCAGAAGGAAGTCAAGTCCCCGCCTGAGGCACTGACCCGACGCTGTCAACCTCCTCGCAGAGAATCCAGTTCCAGTGTTTTTGACTCCCCTTGTGGGGTGTTAGAGATCGAGACCAGGGAAAGAGATACCAACCTCTCTCATTCTAAGGTATGGAGCAGACTAGAACCTATAGGGACTTTTGGAAAATCTTGGCAACACCAATCTAAACTATAGGCCAACTTGACTATAGATAAACAGCACCTACTTCTTACCTCGTACTCCACTTAGGTTAGGTACACTGGGGTAGAACTATCTAAAAGCACCAGATGAGTATTAACATTTTAGCCTGTGTTACTTATGTATGTATTTTTATGAATATATTTCATAGCTCCAAACCATGCTATTGAAGTATTATTTTATCTTACTGCTAATGCTGTACGTATTCTACTGCACATTCTGTCTTACGATTGTAGCAGTGCATATCTCTTGCATGAGAAATAAGACAGTTCAATAAACCCTTTTATTGAAACACCTGTCTCTCTATTTCTGTGAAACTCTGTAGAAACGAAGCATGCACGATTAACTGAGTGAAACTATTATCTATTGTTTCCACGACTCTGATGAGATTGTTACGATTCTAAGGGAAGAATAGTTGTCATGTTTATGCAGTTGTCAGAAACTAATCCCTTCTTGTATATTCGAGAAGTTTCTAGTGACCTCTGAGTTAGCTGGCACACACAAGTAATTACGTTTAATGTACTCGATAGAGACATACTGACCTCAGTCCCATGTCAAATCTATAGTGTGTATTATTCCAATGCGCAGAACCTATCAGGGATATAGGAACTACACGGCGCCCAATGGTTTGGTAAGGCACTAATTTAACGCTAGATACTGAAGTAACTCAGTCGTGCTTTTCTCAGAGACCCCTACTCATAAAACTCCATATGAGTAATCTCAGGATTCTACCCTGGAATGTTAATGGCCTGCGCACCAAACCAAAAGCGAATAAGATCATACAATACTTGCGTGATACGGATGCGCAGGTCATTATACTCCAGGAGACACACTTAATAGAGGCTGAGATGATCGAATTGGTTAGGAAAAATAGGTGGATTGATGTTTCAGTATCTTCTTCCCAAACTTTGAATATAAGGCGAGTGACTATCCTCTTCAAAATCCCATAAATACAAGAATTATTTTGCAGGAGGTTGATTCTGGTGGGAGATGGGTTACTACAACTGTAGACATAGGTGGAGCTCGTTTGACTTTAGTTGGCTACTATGGGCCTAATCGGGACGATCCATCAGCTCTCGAATCATTATTTTCTCATCTTCTACGTTTCCCAGAGCCCATTATTATAGCAGGGGACTTTAATATCGTATTGGATCCCTTGCTCGATAAATCGCCAAGTAGTAGGCAGCAAACATTATCAAAAACTAGAGCATTTCTTCTTAACTGTATGTGTCAATATGGACTCACAGACATTTGGAGGGTAAAAGCAGGGTTGGAATCTGGATTTTCATTTAGAAACTTCAAATATCGTCACCAATCTAGAATCGACTTCTTTTTAATTAGTCATAATTTGGTAGATTCTGTGAAAAACATTAGTTATTTGCCCTCGCATCTGTACGACCACTCCTCATTATCTTTGATTCTCTCTGGAGTAATTACACCTTCTTCTAGATCTTGGTCGTTCGACCGTTCCCTTCTCTCGTCTCCAGAAGTTATCTCATCTATTAAATTTGAAACCCGCGAGTTCATGCAAGCAGATATCAGCTCTACGGATCATTGTATAGTATGGGATGCTTACAAGTGCTTTCTTCGAGGTGTAATCAAGAATAAGGTTGTGTTCCGAAGAAGGCAATATACTCAAGAAATAGTATCTGCGGGGAGGAGCCAAGCTCGCAACCGTGATGGCCGCACTGTAGCTCGGCTCCGTCAACCTTCCTGCCTGAAACGCAGATCCTGTACCTCATCCTGCCCCGAGGAGACACATTCGACAAAATATGGGAAGGTGAAACACTGCTCGCGCTCACCGTTTGTCCCCGGGGCTCCTGGGTGCCGCGGATCTTGACTTGTGCCCTTGTTTGTTCCGGAGCCTCCGCGGCGTGCAGGCCGGGGTCTCGCCTGTGACGGTCGGCCGGAGCGGAGTGTCGAAGCCGGCCCCGGTGGAGGAGAGGGGTCGGCTGAAGAGGCCATTGTGCGGTTGGTGGCCCGGGGGCTCTGTTGCAGGGCGCGGCCCGCCTCGGATGGGGGTAGACCATACAGGAGGCTTGTCCCCCCTTTGTTGTCCTGTCCGGCCATCTTGAAGCCCTTCGCCTGGATTCGGCGGGCGGCGCCCGCGAGACGGTGGCGCCGGCGACCCCTTGTTTTTTGGCGGCCCATCTTTCTGCACCAAGATTGCCATTACCGGGGCTCGACGGGACTCCGTTGGGCCTTATTCGATGGCCCGGTCAGGGGGTTGAGGAACGGAGAGTCCCTGCTGCACTGACAAAATGGCGGCAGGTGCCCTGGGTCTCGGACCTGTTTGGGGCGGCGAATCTGTTCTGTCGAACTGCATGATGGCTGAAGCTTGTGGGAGTGAGCCCACGATTGGCGATTTATTCGCTGCCCTATGTTCTTGGCGTGCGGCTATGGCCTTTGACGCAGCTGTGCAAGATAGCGGTTCTGCCGCCATGCCTGTTGGGCCGTCCCCCATGAAAGCGGCCCAACTGAAGGAGTGTGCTGCTTTGCCTCTCCCGGCTGTTGCAGAGAGTGCTGCCGCCGTTCATCTGCGAGACCATATGTCTGCTACCCCGAACCTCCAGGAAGTTCTGATTGTGGCGGACATGGGTGAGGGCCCCACGTCGGGGCCCGTCCAGGTCAGTCTGGCTGGGGAGCTCGGCAGCTGTTTGACTCGAACTGCTTTGGTGGGGTCCCTCGGCTGCCCCGTGGGGGATACCTCGCCCCTTTGGACAGCGGAACCGCACCCAGACGGTTTGCTGCTCCTGATGTTGCTTTTTGACAGTTTGGTCTGCGGCCGCCATTGTTTGCATTGCTGCTCGAGACTGGGATCCCCTGTTTTGCACCCTTGTCCTGCCTTGTTCCAATCCTGTGTACACTCCATGCCGAACTGCTTGCTGTATTCTACTTTATTGTGTACTAAAGTTATGACCAGGAGAGGACAGGGGTGAGACAGAATTGCCTCGGTGGACTGCTAATTAATGTATGGAGATGAGGACTGCTCGCAGCTGTAACAATATGACCGATTCCTCTTCATGTTCCTGATATTTGAGGTTGTGTCGATCTCCTTTCGATGTGGGTTTCAGCTGTGTTAAGGCGGGGGGTAGGAGCTGAATGTTCGATTGCAGATCTCCTCTCCCACTGGTTTTCTGTCCCCCTTCCTTCCTCTTTTTGTCTGTTGTGTTCTTTTCTCACTTTCTGATTCTTCTATATTTTGGGTTCTACTTAGGGCGACAGGCACGCTGCTGGGGGGGTAGGCCGTAGCCTTCTGCAGGGGTGCAGGGTGGTGTGGGAGGTATGGGGTCTGTATATTGTTCGTTTTTTCTTAGTTCTTTGGCTCTTTTGTATCCCTTTATCGGGACGCTGTGTCTGCGCGCGTCCTCCATGGACTGTTAGCCGGCAGTGTTGGGTATGACTTCCTCACGTCAATGATAATGATAGCACATGTACCATGTCTTACTCGCCGCGACCCCGATTGTGGGCCTCTAGTCCTGTGTGCTTTACTCGCCATGGGACGCGTACTGCGGCGCTGCGTTCTTTCTTTCCTCTTTTTAATATTCCTTTTTCTACCCTTCCCCTCTTTTTCCCTTTATTTGGGTTAGTATAGTGGATGGCTATCTTTGCGCTGCTGTTCTGATTCCTTTGATTTGTACCAGCACACATTCAGGTGGTGACGGGTGGATGGTGGGCAGCGGTGAGAACTGATTTGAAATGGGGCGACTATACGTTGACTTTGCCAATTGCTGCTATTACTTCCGCTTCTCACTGCTCCTTTGTATTGATGATTCACCAACTGCCCGCCATAGGAATTCAGATGTCAAAAGTTGCAACTGATCCTGCTATACTTCCTGCTCCTAGCGGTTATACCCGGCCTTTTAATGTTGACTGCTTGTTATATACTGCTGAGAAACTGCTGGGGAATTTCAATGCTAACTTTGTGCGCTCATAATGTGTCGTAGCCGGCCTGCTTGGTTGTAGGCCCGTATTTGTATGCCTCTACTTGCACAATAAAGGTTTTTAAAAAAAAAACTAAAAAAAGATATAGTATCCATTGAAACTGACCTTCTTGCAGGACAAGCTGAATTAGAATCCAGCCATAATACTCCTAACCATGTTCCTTCATTGCTACACAAAAATCTGCTTGCCCTAAAAGAGAAAATGGCATCTGTCCTGAACCAACATATCCTCCAGAAATGGGAGAGTAGCAAGCTATCCCATTTCGAATATGGGGAGGGTGCTGGTAAATTACTGGCCTCGAAGACCAAAACTGACCAGGCAAGCAACATCATAGCCTCGGTAATTACGAGCAAAGGCACCCTCTCCTCGGACTCAGAAATTAGAACAGCGTTTAAGGATTTCTTTAAAAAAAATATACCAGGGGGATAGGAACATCACCTTAGACAGTGTAGACAGATGGTTAGAAGGTGTCCCCGTACCATCACTATCTTCTGAACAAACTGCTTTTTTGGATAGGGTGATTACCGAGGATGAGGTTATGTTTGCTATCCAGGGGAGCAAGGGAGGTAAGGCTGCAGGCCCAGATGGCTTACCAGCTGAAATCTATAAAAATCTCGTGGCAGAATTATCGCCCTTCCTTGCCGCACTCTTTAATCAAATACTGCAGGAGGGGGCTCTTCCACCGTCATCTTTTAATGACGCATCTTTCACTCTTATTTTGAAACCTGGCAAACCTGCTAACAACTGTGGCTCGTACCGTCCCATATCAATTCTGAATGCAGATTACAAAATCTTTGCATCTCTTTTAGCAAACAGGCTGGGCCAGGTGGCCCCTGATATCTTACATCCGAATCAGAAGGGCTTTGTTAGGGGACGCCAACTTTACAAACTTACTTACGACCTTATAGGCGCCATAGATATAGCGATTAAGGACTCCATCCCTTTGGCTATCCTCACGTTGGACGCCACCAAGGCCTTCGACAGGGTCAACTGGACGTTCCTGTCGGGGGCCTTGACCAAATTCGGCGTGGTCGAGGGCTTTCGTAGAGCGGTGGAACTGCTGTACTATAGTCCACCCCACATAAACCTCCCCCCAGAATCCAGTCCTTATACCAGCGTTATGATTGGGGTTCCTAAATTACCGGAGGAGAAAACAGAATCTCACGTGGAACTAAAAAATAAGGTCAGCCATTGGCTGACAATTCATAGACCGATTCCACAACACATAACTGGCCATATCTCACATGTGAAAAGAGTAGACTGGGTGGGCACCAGATTTAAATCAACTGAGGGTGACTGCATCGTGGTAACCTTCGGTGACAGTCGCGCAGCTAGTTTTGTGAACAGCTGGAAAAGTGGCGTGACCAATAGCCTGATCCGAACAATGGACCTAAGCTATTTCTACCCCTCCAATAATCCCGGTCACAATGTAAAACAACCACATCTAACTCATGGACAGGGGGGGCCGCCTGAGCAAATGGCGTTTCACCTAGCTAGGGACACCCCATGGATGTATGAACCGTCTACCCCGCTGGACCACACTAACCAGAGGGATGAACCCTTATGGCTTTACAGGCAAAATAGACATCGTACAAACCATCAGGAGAGAAGGAAGTTTCTACCCCGCCCACAGTTTCAGAACTATCAATATCCACAACAGTTAAACACGTACTATGGGGTCCCCGTCTCAAACAGATATGATACGCTTTATGCCCCAGAATATCTGGACGAGATCGATTGACATACTGTACCCCCAATCCCCCTTTTCACACACTCAGAGATTCTACGCATGGAAACAGCTCCCAATAACCTAGTGAGCACTATACTAGAGTGTACACATAATTCCACTCAAGGGGTAGTTGAAATACACAAGGCAGCTTCTTTAGTAAAGCAGACAGAGAGTACACTTCCTCTACATGAGCCCAGTCCCTCACATCTGCCTACTCAAGTCCATTGCGCTATTGTCGGTGCCGTAAACTCTCTACCCAGCACTGATATACAACCAAACACAATAATTGACCAAGGGAATCAAGTGACACCACCATCTATAACCATCGTCCAGGTTGCAAGCCCAAATGATACATCACCAAGCTCCATAAAACTTTTGTCCTGGAACGTTGCAGGCCTGGCTGCCAAGGTAAAGGATCCAACATGGGTATCACATATAAAAAACTATACCATCCTGTGTTTTCAAGAAACATGGCTGGAAGACGTAAATGTCCACATCGAAGGCTTCCAAAGTTTCTTCCTACCAGCAATTCCATCGAACAGTGGAAGATCAAAGGGGGGCTTGGCAGTTTATGTCAGCCTCGCACTCATCTGTCAGGTTTCAAAAAGGGAATCCAACAATAGACATATTCAAACTCTGGTACTCAGGAGGGGCAAAAGGGCACTGACCCTTATTAATTTCTATAACGCTGTATCATCAAATAGGGAGTGCAACATTCTTCATCTACATAACTTTCTGAAAGTTAAAGCATCAAGTCTGCCCCGCAGCACCATCATTGCTGGAGACCTTAATACGCACCCATGTGGTAACCCTGCAGTAACACCAATCGGACTTTTAGGTTGTAATAACAGATCTGGCTTCCACTTTGATCATTCGCCACGAGGTACTCATGTTAACAACTTAACCGACGACAGGAACCTGACAGTTGCAATGACTATATCAGAGGATTCTTACATTTTTGACGTCCCCACGTATAAAGGTCCTAGAAACGGTACTTATATAGACCACATTCTCCTTTCAAGAGATCTCGCCGATCTAGTAACTGACTTTGAAATTCAAACAAGCCTGTTTAGTGACCATAATCCCATCTCCATGAAAATCAGTGGAGGTATCTTCGAACTTCGAAAGCCCAGGAAAGATTGTGGCCGGTTAAAGCCAATAAATGGAAATCGTCGTTTGAAGTGGTCTAAAGTTGACAGTGTTACCCTGTATAATTCAATTAATAACAGCTGCGGTAAAGAACTCGCACTTTGTGCCTCCCCCACTACCTTACCTGAAGCGACCTTAACTGCCTTCTCAGTTGTGGTAGACAGAATTGGTGAACTGTTAACTATACCAGCGAAGGGACATTATGAATCCCACCCGAAATGGTTTGACCAAGCCTGCTCAAAGGCCGGACGAAACTTAAAAAAAGCACTAAAGGCCAACCCCAGAGATCCTACCCTTGTAAAAGAACTGAGAAACATCTACAAGACATCTCTAGCAGCCCGAAAGAAAGAAGTGAAGGCAAGCATTTGGGATTCTCTGAGCGATCCAGCAATTCTGGGTAATAGTTCTAAGTTCTGGAAGATTATAAATCAGCCCCTGTTCGATGACCCCAGTAACTCTGTGATTGGGACAAACATACCCGAGGATGAGTGGTTAACTCATTTTAGAACAATCTTCCAAAGCGACGAGGCACAAGCGGACATTGATTTTAATACCCCTGACGAAGAATTACTGTGTCTTACAGTGGGGGAGGTAGTAAAGGGTATCCAGGGCCTGACTAGCAACAAAGCACCAGGCCCTGACGGCCTTCCCCCTGACCTTTTTAAATCAGACACTCAGCTATGGGCACCAGTCCTCACTGCAGTAATAAATGCCGGGATCTCCAAAGGTTGCCCGAAATCATGGGGGTCCTCGACCATAGTACCTGTATTCAAGAAAGGGGATCGTAGAAGTGTAACATGTTATAGGCCAATATCATTGATTAACTCAATTGCCAAGGTGGTGGGGGGTATCATTTTAAATAGGCTAGTACACTGGGCCAAGGAAAATAACATTCTGTCACCCATCCAATACGGGTTCAGACCAGGCCATTCCACGATAGCGCAATGTCTGAACCTGTATCTAATAAACGGCAAATACACCTTGGCCAGAAAAGGGTCTATCCACATGGCCTTTATGGATTTATCATCCGCTTTCGACTGCGTCGACAGAGGTAGGCTCTGGGAGGTCATGCAAAAAATGGGCGTGGAGCAAAATCTCATAAATTTTTTATCAGCTTTACATTCGGACACCAGAGCAAATGTTCGCCTCACACAGGATATGACAGTAACTAGGGACTTTAGGATAAGCCGCGGGGTTAGACAAGGGTGCATCCTAGCCCCGTTTCTTTTTAACCTTTATATTAACGACCTGGAGGAACACCTTTTAAAAACTGGAGCAGACTACCCATACATAGGGAGGAAGGGCGTGCCCGTCTTGCTATATGCTGACGACGCCGTCCTAATCTCTAGAACAGCGATCGGCCTCCAAACTCTGCTTGATTCTTTTTTTGTATTTATGAATTCCCGTGGCCTGAGCATTAATAACTCGAAATCTTTCACCATGATGACCGGCTCAGGCCCCAAAAAAAGTTACCCCCACTCTGTTAACAACGAAAAAATACCGATAACTAGGACTTTCTCGTACCTTGGTGTCCTTTTTGACCATAAACTAACTTGGGCACCTGCAATACAAAAGAAAAAGGGCGAGATAGTGCGTGTAAACGCAGGTATAATGGATTTTGCTAAGAAAATGGGAAATAGCCCAGTGGCCGCTGTTCTGAAGTTATACCAAGCCAAAAGCATTGCAGTCGCATGCTATGGGAGTGAAATATGGGGTTCTGAACCCATAGATGCCCTTGAGGTCATCGAAAACAACTTTTTAAAGCAAGTTCTAAGGCTCCCTAGGGGTGCGGCAAACTTCTCTGTCCACACAGAATTAGGTATGCCTTATCTAAGCGACAGGATTGCGGTAAACCCCCTGCTATGCTGGCTAAACAGCTGGCTAAATCCAGATATACCCCTCACTAGAAACATCCTGCAAGAGGCTTTAGAGTGGGAAGGGAAGTACAAGATCCCGTGGTTAAAATATATTAAAAGATGCCTCTCTGAATTAGGCCGGCCCGACCTCTTTCTAGCCCCAGAGAATATAACCAAATCCGATGTCATTTTCGTGAAAAATACCTTTATGACATCTAGGTACTTAGCAAGGGAGGAAAGAGAGTATGTGAAAAACAGTGTGAGACTGCACGCTCTCACCAAAACGACCCTCCATATAGAACCCTACCTAGTCTGGCCCTTGTCGGGACACGAACGCTTTTTGCTCACAAGGTTCCGATTTGACATGTTCCATCTTTTGCTAGCTGTACCAAGTGGGGCACACAGGGGCCAAGTGTTGCCAGCTTGTGGCTGCGACAATAAGTCTCCACAAGATCTGGCACACTTTTTATTCTTCTGCTCATATTATATAGTCCCTCGTAAATTGTTTTTAAAACCCTTACTACAACGGCTCCATTTTGCACAATACAGACCGGCACTTTATTACCTTCAAATGCTAAATAGCGACAGCACCCTGTTTTTATCTAGTTTCTTAAAACTTGCACTTAAACACAGGAAAAGCATGGAAGGCTAATCAACTCTATTCCCGGTGTGTTTCTTCTTTTTTTATATTGTATATTTTCTACTGTTTTTAAACTATAATATTGAAATTTCCGCTTGTGCTCATGCTTATGTTGATGTGGTAACATATTTTATTTATTTTTTGCACAAACTGTACTTTGTGATTAATGTTTATGATATGTACTTTTATGATTGTTACATGTAAACAATCGAATAAAGATATTTTTTATTTTACCTTACCATCTGCCTCTGTACTGGTAAATGGGGCCTTGTCTGAACCGTTTTGCAATTCCAAGAGGAACACGACAGGGTTGCCCCCTATCCCCTCTCCTATTTGACTTATATATAGAGCCCTTTGCGCAGAGATTAAGAGAGGATGACACTATAAAACCCTTCATCTATGGAGAGTGGGAAAAGAGGGTGGCCCTCTACGCGGACGATGTCATGATGATGACCTCTGACATCAGTACCGCGTTCCCTGCAGCAATTAAGTAAGCCTTAGAATTTGGGGAAGTGGCAGGATATGAGGTAAATGCCTCAAAGACTGAGATGAAGGTCTGGAACGATGATGCGAGTGGCTTTAATGAACAACTTAGTGAAAGCCTGCGTTATTTAGACCTAAACATCGTTAAAGATATTACTCAGATTGCCCCATTGAATTTTTTCTTTTTTTCTTTTTTTTTTTTTTTATTCCTCATATTGCGAATATGTAGATAGGAAGGTGTTTGGGAGTTTGATGGTCTTTCTGCGAGAGCTGCACCTTCACTGCCCCAAAGTGTCTATCGATGGTTCAAGGGGAGTTTCCCTAAATGTTAATTATGACCAGTCAATTTGCTCCTGTTTACCTTTATTGTACACAATAATTCCGTTGTTCCTGGAAATAGCTAGCCTGTAAGGCTACTCGGCAGATTTCAATTCCTACCTGGAATTATTGTCCCGCTTTAATCATTGGAAATATATCAAAAAAGAAAAAAGAAGAAAAAAAAAAGGAAAAGTTCTAGGTTATCATCTAGAGGTGTTATAGCTTTCCCAAATCTCCCAGTATAGTGATCTTTTAGAGCGTTTCCCTATTCTTTCTTGTCTGCAGGTTTTTATTACAGACTTTAGCCAGTTTTCATGAATTGGTGGTGCCGGTTTTAGCCAATTATTACAAATTTCTCTTTGTGCTAACAAAATCAAAACAAATATTAAACTTTCTTGGTGTTTACTTAGCTTTATCATGCCTGATTGAGTAGTAGAGTGGACCCCAAAAATAATTAAAAGCGTACTTACAGTTATAGGCGTTGCCATTACCGCAGTTAGTGTCTTACCAATCTCTTGCCAATAATGCGCGAGTGCTGGACAGCAGTAGAACATGTGAATATCATTCACTTTCTCTTCTCCGCACTTGCAGCATGATTTTACTGGTGTGCCTTTAAATTTTGATAGTCTTTTGGATGTCCAGTATGCTCTATGAATAGAAAAAAGATGATTTCTTTTTAGATCTGCCGGCTTTACACATGACCAGCATTTTTCTACTGATTTTTTCCAAATTAGCTTTGGATCCATGACTTCGTTTGGTAGGTCTTTTCTCCATATTTTTTCCGGTATTATTAAATCCTCTTCGGGAGATTCAATTAGAGCCCAGTACCATTTCGAAACCTCCTTTTTTATTGGGGTTTCTGTTATCATTTCTTCTTCTAAGTTGCCCGTGTCTATTGCCCCTTTTGGGATGGTGTCGGCCCAGCTACTCAATTGGTAAAATTTAAACTTTGATACTTTTCCTTCTGTGATTGTAAGCAGATGTTCCCAAGATATTAAGGCATTTTCAACCAGAAGTTGTCCCCATTTTTCAATTCCTGATTGTCTAAGTGGCCTAGATAACGAGTCTTTTAAACATTCCGGCGTGCTAGGGGAGTCCCATATTGGGGCCATATTGCTATAATATGTTATCTTTACTATATTTCTTATCTGGCTCCAAAGTTTAACAGCGTTGTTTAAGATCTTCAGTTTTACTTTTTTGAGAAATTTTGGATGACCAAATTTGAAGAGGAAATGGTCTTCTCCTTTCGTTAAATGTTGTAAAAAATTTGGGTAAGCATAATGTTCCTTTAGCATGACTCTAAAATTTTTCATTGAAAAGATCTGTAATACTCATATATATCAGGGCTTGCTAGTCCACCTTGTTCCTTTCTTCTCCTGAGTTTGTTCCATGATATTCTTGTCCTTTTTGCTGACCAGATAAAACTAGATATTTCTCCTTGTATTTTTTTTAGGGCTTCTTTTTTAAACTCTAATGGAATGGTGTAGAAAAGATAAGTGAATTTGGGAATGTTTGTCATTTTTATTGCATTAGATTTGCCCAGAAAACTTAACGGTAGACCTGACCAGGTTTTGAGGAGTCTTCTCATTTCTTTAGCCACTATATTTAGGTTTAGTTGTGGAATTTTTTCCAACTCTTTTGTTATAGTGATGCCTAGATATTTTATTTTGTCCTTTGTGAAAGGTGAGTTTGGGTTAGTGTTCCAGCTCATTGCCTCTGTCTTACCGTTGTTGATCAAATATCCTGAAACCTTGCCAAAGTTGTTCATTGTATCATCAATAAACTCTGACACAACCAATACAATCAATACAGTCAACACAATCATTACAACCATTACAACCCTCACAAACAGATAAGAGTACCCCGATGGCGCAGCAAGCTGAAACAGAGATTGACACAGAGCTACAAGAGGATGTATCGGGGCAGCATGATATGGACCAGTTGGGTGAAAGTAAGACAGGAAAAATGATGGAGATATGTATGGACAAAATGATGGACAAAATATTGGGGGAAATGAGAGAAAAATTTTCAATATCAGAAGGAAATCAGAACAAAATCCAAGAGGTCATTGAAAATCTAGATCAGAAATTAAATGAATTAGGGGTAAGAGTTACAGCTGTTGAAAACGAACTTGGATCTTTAAGTAAAAAGATAGACATAAACCAAAGGGAAATACGACATTTAAAAGACAGCGAGAAAGCCATTAAAGAGAAACTTGAATCTTTGGAGAACCAGGGAAGAAGAAATAATCTCAGAGTGTTGAATGTTCCCGAAAATTTGGAAGGGTCTGATATTAAGGCTTATGTCGTATCTCTCCTAGAAGAGTTTTTCCCTTGGACAAAAGACTGTGATTTGACTGCAGACATTCAACGAGCCCATAGGGATCCATTTAGGAAAAGCAAGGAGAGAAAAGCCCCGAGGAAAATTTTAGTAAACTTCAGGACCTACTCCTTGAAAGAAAAAATCCTAAGTGAGGGATTGAAAAGTGGAACCTTTAACAAAGATAATTGGTCTTTTCGAGTCCGATCAAACATTTGCAAAGCCACACAGGACAGACAATGGGAATTAGCATACACACCTCACAAGACTGCAACATAAAAGGGGTGGCAATCATTATAAAAAATTCCTTGAATGCTAAATTAGAATCCGAAGTAGTTGACAGCAAAGGAAGATGGGCGGTGGCTAAAATCAGGATTGAGGACTGTATACTCACGATTGCGGGATATTACGGTCCGAATATGGACGACCCAGTGCCTCTTCAAAAATTATACTCAGAACTTTTGACATCTTCAGCTCCGATTATTGTAGGAGGAGATTTTAATATTATAGCGGATCCTAAAATAGATAGATTGCCCCAACAAAACAAATGAATTTACCAAAAATGAGGGAATGGCTAGGGGTCTATAAAAAAGATTTAAACTTGAAGACATGTGGAAGTTAAAAGGAGAAAAGAACTACCCGTATACCTTTCACAATAAGAAATTAGGCCATAAATCCAGAATAGATTTCTTCCTATTGAACAATTCTCTTCGGGACAATGTTAAAAGTATCGAACATCTACCAGCACATTTATCAGATCACTCGGCAGTACAGTTAACTCTCTTACTACCACAAACTTTTTTGCCTCCCAGGTGGACTGTTGATCGATCGATTCTTAGGGATGAACAAAGTGTGGAGCAGCTCAAAACAACCTCCCTTCACTACTTTGCAGAGAATGCTGTTGGAACGCCCAAAAGAATAACGTGGGATGCCTACAAAGCAGTAATAAGAGGTAAATTACTTAGCTTGGGAGCATACAAGAATAAGCTAAAAAAAATTGGACATTAAAAAGATGGAAACAGAAATTAAAGAAGTAGAAGTACAACTAGGGAGTGGCACATCTCTAGAATCAAGAGAAAGATTAGAAGAGAAGAGCCGCAATCTAAAAGAGAATTTGGTGGACTATCTGGAGAATATAGTTCAAGACAAATGGGAGAATAGCAAACTAGCAAACCATGAATATGGAGAAGGTTGCGGAAAAATGTTAGCCTGGAAAATGAAAACGGATCAAACTAGAAATACTATGTTAAGTATCCACACTCAGGATCAATTATCAACCTGTTCAGACGACGTCTCAATAAGTCAAGAATTCTCAAACTTTTTTACCACAATATATAGAGAAGATATAAATCAATTGGAGGAGGATATCAAGAAATATCTTGAGAGTGTCCCCCTTCCAAGTTTGACGGAAGAAGAAGTGGATTCCCTGAATAGTGAAATCACACCAGAAGAAGTGCTATAAGTAATCTAAAGAGAGGAAAAGCCGCGGGACCTGATGCGCTTCCTAATGAATTTTACATAGCATTAAAAGAATCACTAATCGAGCATCTAACAGAAGTAATGAATAAGACCTACTTGGATCACGATAAGATACCTGATTCATGGAATGACGCAACGATTAGTATTATATGAAAACCAGGGAAAAACCCAAAGATATGCGAGTCTCATAGGTCGATATCACTACTCAATTGTGATTACAAGTTGTTTATGAATGTAATAGCTAAAAGATTATCAAAAGTAATGTCGAAATTGATTAACCTGGATCAGAAGGGGTTCATAAAGGGCAGACAAATTCAGGAAATTACACATGAGCAAATGGCAGCAATCGATGTTGCTGTCTGGGAAAAACTACCCCTAACGGTCATTACGTACGATGCAGCTAAAGCTTTTGAACATGTCAATTGGGCTTTTCTAAATAACATCATAGGAAAAAACAACTTAGGGAGAAATTTTGGCCACATGGTGAAGGAAATTTACACAAACCCAAGAGCGAGAATAGCAGTAAATGGGAATCTCACCCGTAACATCGAAATTCAGAGGGGCACGAGGCAAGGTGGGCCCTTGTCTCCATTGCTTTTTAACCTATATATCGAACCCCTGGCCTGCTCTATCAGAAATCACCCACTTATAACACACTATAAATATCAAACTGGTCAAAGAAAGTTGCACTATATGCAGATGACCTGATGGTGTTCACTGATAATTACAACCTCTCAAAACCAGCGATTGATGATGCAATGAACAACTTTGGCCCCCTTGAATTTTGCAGTAATCGCTAAAGAGTGTCGAAAGCTAATGAGAACTTGGCAACATCTTCTCCTGTCTTTGTTGGGTAGAGCGAATCTGGTAAAGATGTCTATCCTACCAAAGGTTTCCTTTTTATTCAACACTATCCCACTTTTTTTTATCCATCCTTGCTGGCTAAGTTATAGGGAGAAATGTCCTCATTTCTTTGGAAAAACAAAAATCCAAGGATAGCTTGGAAAAAAATCATGCGCCGCAGGAAGAAGGGCGGGCTGGCGGGCCCAGATTTACAGATAAATGCATGGGCGTGTCAGCTATCACACTCATGCATGCTTCTTAAAATACCAACAGATGAGGGCATAGGTAGTATGTTTTTGGCTCTTTTGAGCTGCGAGGGTGTCGGTCAATCTGGTTACCTTTTTAAGTTTGGTGATCCCAAATTTTAAAAAAAAGTAAAATTGAAGGTGCTTTATGGCCAGGCAAGAACTTGGGCAAAGATAAGATCTACAATTAACCTGGGGTATTATTCTAGCAGATCTCCAATATGGGAGTTACCTTTGGCTCCAAGCTGGGCGTGTGATGCACTAGCACTACCGATAAGAGAGGCTGGAATATCTGTCTGGGGAGACTTGTTTTTTGAAGGGACTTTGCTTCCTTGGGAATATCTATCAAACAAGGTGGGGCCCAACTTGTCTAGATTTAAGTACCTACAAATATCGAGTTGGGCACAAGCTGCTACTACCCAATCCACACGTCGAATAAACTTGCCACTAGGAGGAGGTTGTAAACTCGAATCTCTTCTGGTAGATAAACCGCCTGTAAAAAAAGAGATCTCTGTGTGGTATAATTTAATATTAGAGGAGATCGATGGCAACTTTCACCTCCCAGAGCTTTTGTGGGGAGAACATATGCCAGGCTTGAATGTCAAAGATCTTTGGTCAATGTCCTGCATAGTACTTTGGGACTTAGTTAAACCAGCCTGGCTCCGCAGAAACCATCTTTTTACCCTGCATAGGGCATATTACTCCCCACATAGGTGGTCTAAGTTCTCTCTGGGGGCCCCGTGGCTTGTGCAAGGTGTGGTTTAAATGAGGCCCCGGACACACATATGTTCTTTGACTGCCCTCAGTTGACGCCTTTTTGGGGCTCAATCAGCAGCAAACTTTCGCTCTCTCTGGGCTTAAATGTAGTGATCGACCTTCGCATGGTTATCTTCGGAGTTGTGGACCAGACGCGTAGTCCAGCTAAGAACTTACTATTCTACTCCATCCTGGCGGCTCGTAGAGTAATCTGTAAGCATTGGAGGGATGCATCCTCTCCTACATTCCATGATTGGTGTGATTCAATCCTTCAGATTTCGAAATTAGATCTCGCCAGGGCTGGGAAGAAAGACAAAAGAGCTTTTTGGCATCTGTTGGATTGGTCACATTGAACCTGGGTTTTTTTTTTCTTTTTCCCCAGGTCCAATGATTACGCAGCCATGGTTTATTTACTCTGCAATGCCCGACTACCTGTTGGCATCAGCTAAGGTAGTAACCGGCTTAATGGTGTCATCTGCCATTTGGGCAATATGGTTGGTTTGACGGGCGTGAGTCAGGCGTTGCTGTTGGGAAATTGTTACCATCTCCCGCTTGCCCTCCCTGCCAGTCTTGACTGAGGCAGCACGACTGTTCTGTATGCACCCCACTACCTTCTCCTGACGCCTGGCAGCTAGAAACCATGAACGGGAATAAGGACTAAAAAAAAAAAAACTCCATAAGACATCTGGAGTAGGTTAGGGATAATATCCGCCATAGCTGAGTAGGACAAAAATCCTATGTATTAGCTGTTTGGTTTGCTCAACGTTGAAGGATACAGTGTTCCAAAATATTGTGCACCTTATCTTTGTTCCCTCGAAACTTGCTCTGCAATTTTCATTAAACAAATGTCTAATAATGAGACATACACCGGAACCGGTGGAGCTGTACCCGACAATGTCGCAGTAGCTTTTGATTATACAGGTTTTACTGAAAACAATGAGAATGCTAAAATCATTCCTCCAAATTTAAGGAGAGCCATCACTCTAAAACTTATAAAACATGGCCTGACACCAAGAGGTGGTAGAGCAGTTTTTGTGATAGAGGCACACGAATCTCACCAGACAGAGGTATTCTAATCATGGATAGTATTCCCTGAATCACATCCAGCAACAAAAATGTTTCACTTCTACAAAGAAGATGAAACACCTGAGGAATATATTCCTTTTGAGGAGATTGAAATTCCACTCACATATCAGGAGCATAATCTCTGGTTTAAAGGTGCCCTAAAACATAACAATCACATAACCAGGCTCGGTCCACTAGGTAGACCAGGAGCAACATGGCCGGTTTTAGCCGGCTACACACCTCATCCTGGCATTGAAGAAAAACAACTGATGAATTACTTGTTCAACTCAAAGAGTTAATCAAAATTTACAGACAATTTGTTTAATATGTCATGCAGACTTTCACAGTCCAGCCACCATTAGCTATTCCAAGACAAACCTCTCACCAGGGGAATACACTAAAAATCACTCCACAGACTTTACACGCAGTCATGGGTAAAATGCCCACAAAATGTGAACAAATTCCATTCTGGAGAGCTCAAAAAAGTACTCAAATAAAAGCAGTATTTCCTAATACTAGCCCTTATGAGAAACACAGAATTCTAGCAATCTTTTTACCAATGGGGATAACACCACATCTGGAAGACTGCACCTCAGGGGGCACAGTCTTTGCTGCTAGTTACACTAAAATGCATGGTGTTCCATCTATGGTGGTAATACCTGATGTCCTGAAACAGATTCAAAATGAATACGGGGCAGATGCTGCTCTGAATTTAGGTATGAAGTTACTTAAAAATTTCAACCAGGTCTCAACAATAATAATATATATTAATAAAGGAGAAGCAGCATCAGTGGCAATCCGCCAGAAATTAAGGGAATTTGATGTAACAGAACAACCACAAGAATTAGCCAGAATAATTGAAAAATCCAATGAAGAATTAGGCAGAGACAGTTTTGGTGGGAAACCAGTTAAACCACAAGTGTCTGAAGGTCCTGAGAAGGACTCTATTAAACACAATCCTATCTCTTCTAAAAAGAAGTGGGAAAGAAAAAACAACGCTCAAAAGAGAAACGTTCTCAATCCCGAGGTAGGTCTCTTCAAAAGGAGCCCTCTTAAAGGAGGTATAACTTCAGGAATAGGGATAATTTCGGAAAACCTGATAGGTATCAAGATACTGATACACATTCCTCTTGTACCTTTCAGATATTGTCACAGACATCCAAAAGAAGAGGACATTCAGAACAAAAAGAAGAACGTGTGAAGTCCAAAGACGATCAACACATTCAGAAAAACAAACCAAAACCACAATTCTCCAAAAAGAAGGTAGCAGGTCTTCAGATCAGACATTCTGAGAATTTTGAGAATACAACTCAAGAACGGAGAATGGAGTCAGACAATGTTGGACAGTGCAGCGGAAGTATCAATAGCTCACCAGAACCTGCAGGGATTTCTGGAGACAGTGGACCTGAATGAAGACACTCAAGTTGAGACTGCAGACAATATGGATAGCTCTCCACATAGGTTATATGAAATAACACTCCGTATGGAGGGAGACATGCAAAGAAAAGTGAAAGCACTCTTTTGGGAGCGACTTTCAAAAGGCTATGATATACTTATAGCAGAACAAGACTGGCCACTAGATTTTGTCAGGGAGTGCCCACATGGCGAATACATCATTATGCCAGCCTTCTCCAACCATCTTCCAGTACATTTAAAATATACTTATGTCAGGAAATGGACAGTGGCCCAAGCCACAACATTATATAAAAATCATGTAGGATGCTCACCACAAGATCCAGTTACAAAATCAACCAGCTGCACAAAGGCAGTACCCAATTAAGCAAGAAGCAAAAAAACAGGTCAGGGATATCTTAGATCAACTTGAATGCCAAGGGGTGATTGAAACATGCACCTCATCAATGAACAATCCTTTGTTTCCTGTTTCCAAACCAGACAATACATATTGTTTAGTTTTGGATTACAGACACCTAAATTCATGTTGTAAAACATTTGGGGCCCGATGTAGGTAATCCCAGATTACCGATTCTTAAATACCGAATCATACGGATTTGGTATTTAAGAACAGGCAAATGGGATGTAGGTATTTTTACAGAAAAAATTACCAAATCGGTAAGTTTCGGTAATTACCGAATCGGTAAATACCGATTTGGTAATTGGCATTCATTCCTATGGGCCTGGAGGCCCATAGGAATGAATGCCAATTACCGAATTGGTATTTACCGATTCGGTAAAAGGGGGAAACATTGAAGGGTGGGAGGGTGTCACTTTGACACCCTGTTGCACCCCTCAATTGTGTATGGGTGCACATGTTGCATACATGCATGCCCTTAGGGCAAGTATGCTTGCAACATGGCACTGTTGGAAAAGCAAAAAAAATGCTTTTTCCAAGGTTTTCATTATTTACCACCAACTTGTAGTTGGTGGTAAATAATGAATCCTAAAAGGGGAAAAGCACTCATTAGAGTGCTCCCTACATAGAAAAATCGGTAATTTACTGAATCGGTATTTTAAGGAATCAGTAATTTACCGATTCCTTAAAATAAAGATTCGGTAAATTACTGAATCAGTAAAATGCCCACCTACATCTCATTTTCCAAATACCGGTCGATAACGGCCGAAATTACCGAATTTCGGCCGTTACCGACCGATATTTGCCTACCTACATCGGGCCCTTGCTGTGCAAAATGCACATAGTACAGCATTAATGAATAACATTGTGCGTAAAAAATATAAAACCACAATAGATATTTTTAACGGTTTCCTTTGTCAAAACATTGCACCTGAAAGCAGGTATTTGACAGCTTTCTCAATAATGGGGACCAAGTAAATGTTGTTGACTCCCATGGGGTTCAAGAACAGCCCAGGGTTATTCTCAGCAAGGGTAACAGAGTTACTACAAATTTATGATGACGAAGTATTGTCATATGTCGATGATATCTATCTGACAGAAGATGACCTGGATAGGCACTTGAACAGGGTGGAGACCATTAAACTGGGCTTCACCTCTGAGGGTTATAAATTCAATTTAAAAAAATCAAGAATTGCCCATCTCAATGTCCTTTTTCTAGGATATGAACTATCAAGTGAAGGCAAAAGCCTGGCAGCCAACTTTTTAGAAAAGTGTGCGCTGCTCCAACCTCCAAAAACACTGAATACCTTACAGTCGATTCTAGGTTTCCCGAATTTTTGAAGAACTTACATTCTAAACTACGCAGAAAGGGTTAAACCTCTCTACGAATTAATCAAACCTGATTTTAAAACCACACATGGGACACAAGAACACACAGATATTCTGCGTTCACTCAAAACACACATGCTAGCAACAAAAATCTTGCAAACATGCATAAACGTACGCAACTTAGTGATCCGAATAATTCCAGGTCAATGCAGATTCACCTACTTAACTTTTGACGAAGGTGAAAAAGTATCAATTGCATACAAATCACATTTGAACACACAAGCAGAAATGAAATTCACTGCTATAGAAAAAATTCTGACAGCAGTTCATACCACTGTAGCAAAAGAAATAGCCCTAGCACAGGGGAAACACATTAAGGTTGTAACTCCTGTACCAGCCTTAGAGGCAGCTACAAAAGCTAGCATTCCAAATGCAAAAGCTTTACATCCAAGATGGATACAATGGGTTAATTCACTTGCTGCAACTGATGCTGAATATGTTTTTTATCCTTATTTGAAAACACAAGCATTCCTGCAATACGAACATGAATGTCCTCTGCCTACTGAAATTCTCCCTCTTGATCAGTGAGAATTTATAATTTATACTGATGGATCACCACAACCCGCTATGGGGGGTAAGCAAGCTTATAGTGCTACATGCACAATAGTTAAAGGTTGTATGCGCAATGGCAAATTCAGACCAACGGTCACAAAAATGCAATCTCTAGGAGATTGTACAGCTCAGCGAGCTGAACTACAAGCATTCAAAATGGCACTTGAAAATACGAATCGCAAAATCCCCATACTCACAGTGTGCAATTCTTTTTACTGTGTTCAATCATATAATGAATATTTACAGAGCTGGCTTCAAAATGGTTTCAAAGATGCAAAAGGTGGCCCAATCAAGCACAAAATTCTTTGTGAACAAGTACTTCAATTGCGAAACGGACTACAACAAGCTCAAGTGATACACACACTGAGTCATCAACGTGATGGCGTTCACGTTGAAGGGTATTCATTGGCTGATGAAGCCGCAAAAGGGGCTGTGCAAACGGCTTCCATAGCTGCAATCACTCATTCAAAAACAAAATTAGACAGTTAAATAATACTGGCTGTCAATGCTTCAAGGAAAGGCAGCGGTGCAGCGTTACCTAAAAAGTTTCCATTCAAATACTCGTATATAATTGATGCGAACAATGTTCCGTTTGCTCGAATCCCTGGAGTGGGGGATAGGGTAATACCAAACATGGAACAAAGATTAGGACTAATCCTGGCAGCACATGAAGGGATCGTCTCTGCTCATGCAGGTGTTTCCACCACAATATCGTTATTAAAACAGAAATACTGGCGGCCAGGCATTAGGAAACAGACCAGAAAAAATGTTTTGGACTGTGAAATATGCCAAAAGATGAAAGTCTCTACAGTGAAACATCCTGCGCAGACGCCCCTGTTAATTTCAGATAAACCATTAGGGTGTGGTTACCTGGACCACTGCAGTCCCTTACAGAGCGATGGTAACTATAAATATATCATGGTCGCAGTGGACTCGTGTTCAAGGTTCCTTTGGATGTGGCCTCGAACTGTTATAAAAGATTTGCTAGTCTTTATCGGCACATACGCAATTGGCACACTACACTCTGACCAGGGCCCTGCGTTTAGCTCAAGAGCTTACAAAGAAGCCATGGCCAGTCTGGGCGTAGCATTGTGGTACCTTCTCCATTCCATCCTGAGGAAAATTCTGTTGTGGAAAGAAAAAAACGGGACATAAAGCAGTCTATAACAGCTAGGGTATTAGGTTTGGGTGATGGGTGGGTCAAACATCTTATAGGGGTTCAATGTGCACTAAAAATGTGCCAAGAAGTTCGCTAGGGGGTGTCACTCCATATGAGGTCCCATTTGGGACTAGATTTTTGATCCCGGACCTTGACATGAAAGGCACAATGGTGAAAAAAAAGAAATTTGATATCAAAGATCGTTTGGCTGTTTTACAGGGCTTAAATGAACTAAGAATGAAAAAAAGCAACGTCTTCCTGAAGCAAACCACCACAGGGAAAAATACGGCCATCCCAGCAAGGCCTGTCTGGATCCCAAAGCTTGGTGATCTAGTCAGAGAAAAGATCGCAGACAAGAAGGAATTTGGGCCTTCTTACAGACAACCAGTACCTGTCCTAGCAATTGACGGATCAAGAACAGTACTTTTACCGCCCCTTGCTGGTAAAAAGGAGAAAAGATTTGTGTCCATAGACCTGATCAAACCACACTATGTGGCCAATACTAAGCAGTAGGCAAGTGGACTCAGACAATGTAGCAGACGCACTCATCTAGCTACAATCCAAGAGGTTCAAACTGAGAGACTCATCACCTTCGAAGATTCTGCAATAAGAAATAAAGGACTAAGCAACAATGCTATGGAACTCGTTCCTCTTGAAACCCAAATAACAGTTTGTCCTGATAAACCTTGTCTACAATGAAGTAACAAGTGATCAACTGGTTCCAGCGATTTCAACGAATCCTGAAGCAATTCCAATCATTGACTGAACTGCCTCTGGCTATTTCATTAACTTTGATATGGTTTCTGAGGATCCCAGCGAACCTGAAACGACGCCAGCACAAAGAACTTTCAAAGAACGAGCAACAGACTTTTTTCATCTCCTGAAAAAGACTTATCTTGTTTCACCATGGATTGAATTTTGGTTTGTTTTGGGAATATTCTTCTTTCTACTTTGGTTAGCTCTGGTAATAACTCTGGGTATGCTGATAAATGGAAGATATATTCAAATGGACACAGAAAGTAAAAGAGTGAACTTACTTCTCCAACCACACAAATCATCCCATCGTGAAGCAAGAGACTTGTTAGCAGTGAACATCACAGCCGTTCCTATACCAGATGGTATAGTTTAGGACAAAACAGAATATGACATTTTTGGTCCGTCAGAGCTTTTGAAGATTCCACACTTATTCAAGATTTCTTTGAGTGACTTTATTACCTCTAGTACCTTTTCTGATGATTGGGACTTCGAGACTGCTAATAACATGATGTCTGATCTAGAAATGTATGCAGTATTAACAAATCATGAATATTTAGAGGGTTCATCAGACTATGAACAAATGTATTGTTATAACCATTATGGTCATAATTTCCTGCACGAATCTGTATTGCCTAGAAATGTATTTATGTATAACCAATGGGAACATTATCCTACACCTCCAAAGGTTAGCTCTAAAACATTTGCAAATAAACGTCCGTATTTTTCAGGGTTCAACTTGTCAAATCCAGAAACATTTTTCTTTAAAAATGTGACCAAGACAGGAATGAAAAATATGTTAACCAATTCCAAAGAGATTTATTCTGCAGCATTTATTGCCCAACTGTCTAGACAGGGTTTCAAGTTTTGGAAAGACAATATTGAGACAGAATCTGGCTGGGGTACAAAAGAATGGCAAGTACAAGGGGTAGAAGCTTTGTTTGGAGCCTGTATCATCCCTGAGCAAATTATGTTTTTGAATGACACTGTCCAACAAACGTCTTGCCTTGGATTAGCCAAGATCAAAGATATGAACACTCCGTCCATACCTGCACCTACTAGTGACAGCACTACACAGGGGGAGGTTGATGTACATACTATTTTGCATCACAACAGATCAGATCCAGAGTGGAAAAAATGGTTGCTCTGGCCAACAGACATAAACAACTGTCAAAATCGATTCCTGAACAAAACACAGGGTTTCACTATCAATTGGCCAGACCCACGCTATGTTCAAAGGCAGCATCCAGGGGTAGTAACAACATATAGTGTAGGGAAGCGTTGCCTTGATTGGCTACAGAAAGCTACACTAGAGGATGTGAAACAACACTTAACTTTACTTAAAGAAGACGCAGACCTTAGGGAATTCTTGCTAGGACCAAGAAAACCGTGTCAAAAATGTTTCATATATGCCGGTATCTACGCTGCTTATAATGAAATATGGAAGATTACCCAAGCAGAGACTGCAGAACGAATACAAGAAATTGATCGTATTCATTTAGAGACATCTCTCTCTGTAGTAGACAATGGGTTAACAACTCTGTCATCCAGGATATATTCATTGGACAGCATTGTATCTTCTGCCATAGACATCATGGAACAAGACTTGGTCATGTTGCAACATGGTCAGTCTTCGCTACGTTCTATCATGCTATTAGGCTGGACACTACAAAACTTGCGTGCAGGCTATGTGCCTTGGCATTTAATCAACACGACGCCACTGTTTTCAGAATTCAATCTCACTGATAAACAGATAAAACCGGCACAAAGGGGAGCAGACTACATGGTGCTGAGGGATGAAAAACTGGAAAAATTACCATTCACAGAGGCAGAAAAACCAGCTACTGAGTGGCTCATACATGGTAAAATAGCTCTGCCTGTTACAATTTTCCATTTTCAGTATTGCCTAAAACATATACCAAAAGGCAATTATGAAAAGTTGGGTAAAGGATACATCAAGACATCCTGGGATTTACCTTACACACACAGATGTTGGAGTGGGGGACGTGAAGTATTTCTTAGCGGTACAAACTGTGAAAACGCACTAAGCGGATCTCTCCTATGCCAGGGTATTAAATTACACAGGGCCTGTGATGATTCCACTACAAACTTATCCTGCAACCTGCAAGGTTCCCCGGCTGCAGTGACTAATCCAATTTTTGGCCAACTTTCGAATGGGAGTTAGATTATGTTGAATGATCACAGCTGCTGTGGCATGCTGCCAGGTATCCCATATCTAGTGACGGTTACATCCAGGGTCACTTGCTGTATGCAAGTCTTGTTCCCTCAAAATAGAAATAGTCAGGGAGTTGCCTCTATGGCCTTCAATGAACATCTCTTCTATACAAATTGATACTCTAAGCAGAATGAAAGCCATTCTTTTACAAAAATCAGTGCCACTGACATTGGCCAAAAAATCCTATGATCTACAAGTCGCAAGGACCTCTGCCGAGATAAAAGGCCTTTTGAACACAAACTGCATTATAAATTTCTCAGAAATGTTGGGACGTATCTTAAACATGTCTGATAAGAGCAGTATTGTACATGTATTTAAGAATGTGTGTTCAGGACTATTAGCACCTTTTCAAGCAGTCCTTGGAATATTTCCCAACTTCATGCACTCTGTGTTTGGCGGACTGCCGCTCCTTTTAGCACTAGTTGCATGGATCCTGTTTTTGCTCCTACTGCTACGATATGGAAAGCCAAATCACCAGCAACACCCAATTAACCATGCAGAGAGCTCTAATGGAGATGAGGTGTAGTGAGCGCATCGTCCAAATTTTAGGTTTACCTCGTCCACGAGAATTAAATACCACATGGTTTCTGTCATTCACACCAATCTGGCAAGATTGCATCTTACCTCTTCTATGCTGCCTGCTGTGCAGTGAAGAATGTGTGCTAGACATCTGTCTAACACTCCCATAAGTCATGCCTATGGATATCGATACCCGGTAACGGCCCATGCTCTGTGTTGTCCCCAGCGGCTACCAATCCTGATGATGGCATTCATTGAGATCTCACAGATGCAAATTGCTACTGCTGAGGTACGAGAGGAAACAACAGGCACGCAGGTAACATCCGATACGAACATTGCTGATGCGACCAATGCTGAAGGTGATGCTTCTCATCTATGTGCGGTTAATCTTCTAAACGAGGTAATCCAACTTTCATGTTTTCTCCATCCGCATACACTGACTTTTGATTCAGTACACAGTGTACTGGGAAGACTATGAATTTAGCCTTCATTTTTCAAAACAAGAGACTAACTTTGGAACTTTTTCCTATGATTTCCAAATTTTTATTTTGCATTTTTGGCACAGTAATCTGCTTATAGTAGAACTATTCATAGAGAACAGAATTCTTTGAAACATTTTCAGAAACATTATGTCACCTTATCAATGACGATTATTTCATGTAATTTGACCTGAAATGGTGTTGGCCTTTTTTATTCTGTATTTAGGAGCCATTTCATCATGTATATATATATATGTGTTCATTCATTTCGCATTCACTGTAAATATATGCTTGGAATGAAACATTGCTTTAATATGTACAGGACCACTGCATTTTTATGCATACGGAACAGTTTTAATGCATTTTCTATGAATGCATTTTATACATGTTTTTAGCAAATCATGTGTATTTATATTTTAGATATGTTTAGCATGTTTAGAATTAAGTCATGTTGTTCATACAAAAGTGGAGTGGGTATTGTGTGTTGATTTAGATACCGTATATATGTTTCCCGATGTATGCCCTTATATAGGCACAATTCACATTGTCCTTATTGAGGCATAGAAATCCTACCCTTATTTAGGGATTATCCATGCTAACCAAACACGGGCATGGCCACCTACATCTGTCCATCATGTCACAACGAGTTCTTGGAAAACCAGACTCTTAAGCCTGTAGGACTTCCCCTTGCTTGGATTATTGATTTCTCCAAGAACTCATCTTAATATGCATGAACATCTATTCCTTAGGGGTTCATTCTGCCTGACTTTTATGTCAATTCTGGCATTCCTAAACACCTTCAGGGTATAAATATACCTGCACTTGCCATGGCAAATCACGGTACAGAGCAGATGAATACTTACACGACTCACCATGGCAAGTTTGGAAGGAAGTCAAGTCCCCGCCTGACGCACTGACCAGACGCTGTCATCCTCCTCGCAGAGAATCCAGCTCCAGTGTTTCTGACTCCCTTTGCGGGTTGTTAGAGATCGAGACCAGGGAAAGAGATACCAACCTCTCTCATTCTAAGGTATGGAGCAGACTAGAACCTAGAGGGACTTTTGGCAAATGTTAGCAACACCAATCTAAACTATAACCCAACTAGACTTTAGATCTGGTGTCTCCAACCGGTCGATCGCGAGCTACCGGTAGCTCGCCAACAACCTTCTAGTAGCTTGCGGGCCGGTGCCCACTTTTGTGCCCTATCACTGTCGTTATGTTTATTTTTGAGCCTTTTTAGCCTCGTGTTTGTTCTTGCTGAAGTTCCTTCCGGGATCGCACTGCTGCCATTGGCTATTAGTTAGCTGGGGCGGGGAGAAGCGAGTGATGTTGGCTTGGCTTGAGCAGTGTTAGATTGCCTACGCCAGGGATTTACAAAGCATATGAAGTGAAGGTAATGCCAACGCGAGACACAACAGCATGTTACAATTAGTACACATGCTACACTAGAGCCTTAGAGCTTGCTGCATGATTCAACGAAGCGGAGACTCACGGAACCCTGCCGCGGCCTCCTTCATACATCTGTTGTGTAATCAAGCTGCTCCCAGCAGCACTGGGCTGTTTTTAAAAGACTTCCACAGGCGTTTAAAATACTTCTCTGCAGCCACTATGAACCAGCATTGCAGGCAGCATGCATTGAGTGCACTCTCCTGAGCCTCAGTCCCAGTCAAGAAAGATGCCTGCGCAACTTCTGCCTACCGTGACGCCAAAAGCAAAGCTTCAGCATTGACCGAGGTCAATTAGGGACGAATTATGCCTGCAGCCAGCAGTGTCCTTGATACCACTCGACCTACAAGAGCATGCCCCTATGTGAGAGAGCCTCTGTCCCTGTTGTACGCGCGATACCAACAGATCAGCACAGCAAGCACCAGCAGTAAAACCACGGTATGGTAAGCCCACAAATAATTATCTGGGTGCACTTTGTTGTGAACTAAAGTGGGGTGTAGGATGCTTGGTTAATAACAAGTATTAAGTAGTTTGAAATACCGCGGCCATGAGGTGTAGCCTACATGTGTAATCATTTTTGATTTACTCTTGACCTGAGGTCGCTGTGTAGTTTGTGCTGTACAGAGAGGTATCTCTATCTATAAAACATTGTACACTTAAGAACAGTTAGCACACTGATAAAACAAATGACCTGTTGAATGTGGTAATGACAATGTTTGTCCAATTTGAACCTTTATTTGAAACGTCTTTGACTGACAAAATGGTTATTTTGTATGCATCTCAACCTGCATTTAGCTCATATTTTTAAAAGAAAATAAACAGTGCTGCCTTCTACTATTGTACACAAGATGATGCATTTAATTCTATGACCAAAGTATTTTATTTTGCCACTAAATAAAAAAAAGACCTTCCTCTTTAAAGGGAGAGCAATATTGAAGTTATTTAAACTGCAGGCTAGATAATAGTTTTAAACATTTTCGAGGCCTGCTCTGTTTTAAGGTCAGACAGTGTGGTTTGTGACCTTCCATTTCTGGGATTTTACATCAGTTTCAGGGCTTTGCCTGAACTTTTCATGTCTCACTTATGGGTTATTTGAGATATTTATTTGTTTCCATGGATATTATTGTTTATTTTCCATAATAGTGTGCCTGGGCCTCTTTTCTTTCCCATTCCGACAAGCAGTGGCCTCCTCTTTCACGTCTTGTGTTGTGTCACTATTGTGGCATGTGCTTTATTTTGTTGTCTCACTGTTGTGTCTGTGAGTCTTCTTAATATACGGCCCACATGTCAGTAATGTGACATGTCATGGGCCTACCTATTTATTACATTCCCACCTATTGGCCAGGAGCCAAGGCTTACACATGCTGCCCAGTACCCATCATCTTCCTGTATGGCTGCTATAGTATGCCAGCTTGTCTTGAACAGCAGTGATGGTCTTCAGGCTGGGCTCTGGGGAATGTACTTTTCTTTTTGTGTGCAGTTTTATAGCGCAAACAAGAACCAAAGGTATCATAGCGCTTTACATGAGCACCAGTTACGTTACAAACGGAAACATTACTTTTTGTTAGGCACTGTGAGATTAAGTGATTTGCCCAGCCCCAGAATCACAGAACGTTGAGCGCCCCTGGCGAGAACCGAACCTGGTTGTGCCGTTTGGCCACATTCTGTCCCCATCTTTAAAATGGCTACACTTGATATCTTGCAATGTCTGCTTCTGGTTATTAGTAGGTGTGTGCAAAACACGTAATTTCCATTCACGCAATTAGGTGACATTTTGGAAAAAATAGGTCCAATCATGCAAAATGCTTTAAATGCCAAATTTTAGGGCTATAGTTAGCACTTTATTCTGGGTCTGGGGGGTATATTTAGCCAACTTTCACACAGCATAGCTAGCTAGCCGCCTTGCTGCGCTAAGATAAAGCAAACACAACAGGTGATGGACCGAATGTGGATCAATGTCACACACTCAACCCAGTCCAAAGATCTGGGCCCAAATCCATCGTTTTTTTGCACTCCACACCACCCTGGGTTAGACAATGGCGATATGCAAATCAGCTCTGACCCTGTGCCCCATGGGAACAGTCCAGTCCGAACTACAAAAGCCATGTCCTTCCCAGAACGGAATCAAGCATCCGAGGACCGGACCGGTTTCGAGGTAACACCTCTCATCAGCCCGGCTAGTTTGACTCCAGTGGTGTGGAGTGCCTGGGACCCACGTCTGGGCATCCCCAGTGCACTTAGGGCGGAATATGCAAACACAACAGGTGATGGACCGAATGTGGATCAATGTCACACACTCAACCCAGTCCAAAGATCTGGGCCCAAATCCATCGAAAATATGGGATGATTCTTCAAGCGGGGGCTGAGAAATCAGTGATGTCATCAATGATGTCATTTGAGATGTCATCAGTAATGTCATCAGTGATGTCACTGACCAGGTCATGAATGATGTAGTGTGTGACATCATCATCAGTGCATTGCGGGTGCGAGAGTTACAGTTAGTACAACTAACTATAACAGAGGAATTTCAATGGTTTTGTATGAGTGAAATGTCCAGCTAACTATAACACCCCTGAAACCTTTGATTTTTTCAATGATTTTCTAAGGTTTTTTTAAATGATAATTCCTAACTATAACCTGCTTGAAACCTATGTTTTTTTTCAGTGAATTTCGAAGGTTTTTTAAATGACAATTCCTAATTATAATGTTCATTATGCATATCTGTTTTTTTTCTATCTTTTTTATTTATCATCCCATTCTCAACGTCGTAAAAATATTACCATCCTTCAATTTATTCCTTCCTCCAAGAAAATTGTCTCAAACCAGAACCATAACTAACATTAATGATATACAAACTAGACGTTCCCCTTATAAAAAACAAAAAAAAAACACTTCCCCATATTTTAAACAACAAGCCAAATCTGATAGTTTCCCTTACCACTAACAAATTAATATCAACATTTAACTAGTGTAAGTACGTGGACTATGTACTGCGTGAATTACATCTAACTCACGCCCATATCTAAAGACAAATATGTAAGACAGGTACTAATTATGCACCTCCAACAGGCAACAAAATCACAACACCTAGAGCCACCACCAATACAACCACCCCTCCTGACCACTCCCCCTGTACTACCTCAGAGGCAGCGCAGACCAGGACAACAGACCTTCCCAAAATAATATATCCCCACAACAGGTCACTAGCTCAATGTTCAGAGGTGTGGCAATCAACTATGTATAAGGAAAGGAACTCGCACATCAACAACAATGTACACAATGCTAACACTACCGGTGATATGCTATACACAACTCACTATACAAACTAAAAACATTTCCATGTGTAGATATACTATTGATACGTGTAGTGTACTGCATAGTGGATGCAACCACATTATCTCAAACTCTGGGGAATATCTCTGTCATGTAGCTCTGTTGTCTCCCCCCCTTGAAGCAGAAGTGTAGTGGGCTCGTCCAACGTACCCAACTCCAGTGTAAGACTATAAATAATTAGCCTACGCCTTGGGCGTGGTTCACTTATGCAAAGAGAAGAGACTCTGCCACAGCGAAGGTCCTCACCCTGCCACGTGGCTGCTGCAATGACCACGTGCCTCCTCGATACAGGCCCATTGCGAACTCAGCGCCACAGCACTGCAGACTTATGACTATATTGACTTCTGCCTTCGATCTACACTGCGGACAGCAGGGTTCACAACCTGAATTCAACTTTGGATCTACACTATGCACAGCATTGAAATTAGCCTTGATTTATGTAAGGCAGAGACAATTATACTCTATGTCCTCAGACTTTGTTAAAATAATTGACAGAAATTCTTCATCGATATCTGTGCTGACTACTGCCTTCGATCTACAGTGCGGTCAGTAGAGTTTACAACTTGATACCAGTTGCGCATCACACTACAGACAACATTGAATTCAGTCTTGATTTATTTAAGGCAGAGACAATTGTACTGTGTCCTCAGATTTTGTTAAAGTATGTGGAAAAAAGCATTTGTTGATGTCTGTGTCAACTACTGCCTTTGATCTACACTGCGGACAGCAGGGTTCACAACTTGAATTCAGCTTTCCATCTACACTACGGACCGCATTCAAGTTAGCCTTGATTTATGTAAGGCAGAGACAATTTTGTTAAAGGATGCCACAAAAAACATTCCTCAATATCTATTCTGACTACTGCCTTCAAATGTACACTGCGATCAACAGAGCTTACAACTTGATACCAGTGGCGCATCAGCACTACAGACAACATTGAATTCGGTACCGATTTATTTAAGGCAGAGACAATTTTACTGTGTCCTCAGATTTTGTTAAAGTATGTGACAAAAAAACATTCCTCGATGTCTGTGTCAACTACTGCCTTCGATCTACACTGCAGACAGCAGGGTTCACAACTTGAATTCAGCTTTGCATCTACACCACGGATAGTAGGAAATTCAGCCTTGATTTATTTAAGGCAGAGACAATTGTACTGTATGTATTTAGATTTTGTTAAAATAAGTGACAATAATCATTCGTTGATATCTGTGCTGACTACTGCTTTCCATCTACAGTGCGGACAGCAAGGTTCACAACTTGAATTCAGCTTTGAATCTATACTATGGACAGCATGACATTTAGCCTTGATTTTGTTAAGGTAGACATAATTGTACTTTATGTCCTCAGATTTTGTTAAAGAATATGACAAAAATAATTTCTTGATGTTTGTGATGACTACTGCCTTCGATTTACATTGTGAGGGCTCACGATTCAGGAGGAATGGCGATTGCACATGACGCATTCCAGTAGGCAAGAGACATTGTACCACTGCGACCCGCCCGAACCACGAATCATCGCAGGGTGTGCACTCGCTGAGTACTTCAGGTACCACTAACTCACTGCACCACAAGTCATCTCCCCGTGGCCTTATTAAGGCAGAATTCACTAGGCAAAAAACTTTGCTCACAGTGTGGCCTGCCCGTACCACGCACAATCGCAGGTTACATACACGCTCAGTACCAAAGGTACTACTAACTCAGTGCACCATAATTCATCGCCACATGGCCGTATTCAGGCAGAATTCAACAGCCAAACGACATTGGTCCGAAAGCGGCCCCTCTGCACCACGCATTATCGCAGGATACGTACAAGCTCAGCGCCAAAGATACTACTAACTCAGTGCACCATAAATCATCGCAAAGAAGAGTGGACAGTTTTAAGTCACAGTGAGACATACTGTCGCTTTTAAATGGAATTCATGCAGAATTCAATCGAAAAGAGACATTACTCCAATTACTCTTCCCCCCCAACCACGCATCATCGCAGGATACATACACCCTAAGCGCCAAAGGTACTAGTAACTCAGTGCATCAAAAATCATCATCACATGGAGTTACTAAGGCAGAATTCACAAGATAAAAACATTACTATCAGTAGGGCCTGCCCGGACCACGCATCATCGCAGGCTCCACAGAAGCTTGTTGTTTCAGGTGCCACTAACTCAGTGTAAACCAAACACCTATCAAACCTATACAATATCCCTTTACTATGCTTCCTTCAAAAACCTCTTTTATATCATTAATAGATTTTGTTGAATATTAAAATTCATGCTACAAGTGCAAAGACACACTTAATGTCAGTCTACACTGCAGACAGCACAGGTCACAATTTGAACTATAATGTCCCTGAAACAAATATTTAGACAATGTATTCCATACATGTTCTATCTTTCATTTCAATCTTGATTACAGATGATGCAGTCCAGCCTAAGATCTACACTGCGGACAGCAGGGTTTACAGCTTGAATTCAGCTTTGCATCTACACCATAGACAGTAGGGAATTTAGCCTTGACTTACTTAATGCAGAGACAATTATACTGTATGTATTCAGATTTTGTTAAAATAAGTAAAAAAAAGCATTCTTCTATAACTGTGCTGACTACTGCCTTTGATGTACACTGCGGACAGTAGGGTTCACAACTTGAATTCAGGTTTGCATCTACACTACAGACAGTATTAAATTCAGCCTCGATTTATTTAAGGCAGAGACAAAAAATACTTCTGTGGCACTGCTAGCATGCGCAAGCACCTTCAATCCCTGCATCCTGTGAATTATGCTCACAAAGAATGTAGAAGACTGTGTCAAAATGTACCTCTACCACCGGCAATACCAAGTACCTATGGGGCATCACCTTCAACATCGCCACCAGACATACGTCCCTAGTTTGGGAAAGTTAGAATGCACTGCGTGAAGTGCAATAGTTTAATTTGTTATGGGGAGCAATTCATAGACCGAGTTTGCACAGCAATTATTTACCATCGATGCTAGTTTATTTTTTTCCCCTCAAAGTTCATGAAGTCCAGTATGCAACAGTCAATGCTATGAGTGCAGCACGTTCAGACCACGCATCATCGCAGGGTGAGCACACGCTAAACACCAGACGTACCACTAACTCAGTACACCATACATTATTGCTACGTGGACTTATTAAGGCAAAATTCAATAGTCAAAACAAGTTTTTACCAGTGCGGTCTGCCTGAACCACGCATCATTGCAGGCTCCACACAAACAGCCCCTACCTCAGTGCACCACAACTCATGAACCCTTTACGATAGAATCTTCTGTGTATTATTTCACATATAGTGCTCCTACCTTTGTACAGCAGAAGTCATAAACCGTTTACGTGTATGATATCATGATTACTATTCTACTTGTTACCAACAGCAACGTAATAAAATGGAGTCGAGAACACGTTCCCGTACCCACATCATCTATCTATCTGTGTCTGTGTATTTATTATGTTTGTAAAATGCTGCTCCTGCGCCCTACCACATTATACGCAACCATCTTACCTCTGCCAGTAACAAAAACTTCGATTATATAACATTTTCTCGCTCATTCTACAAATGCGAACGAACAAACTGGATCATTACAATACTGCCAACAAAGTGTATAGTAAATTTAAAAGTGTGGGCTATTCCTCGTTTTCTTTCTTCAGCATATTTATATAGTGCGAAGTAAACCCAAACTATATTAGCAATTTACATGAGCACCGTATTTACTGTACATTTTCAGGCATGTGTAGATTACGTAATTTCTCTACAATTACAGGATGTGGACACGACTTTGAGCCTCGAACACTGATTTCAAGCACCAAGTTCGACAGTATGCCAGAATAAACACATACGTACATATATTAGCTGCCCTTCATGTGCCAAAAAGTGCAACCTTAACCTTTCATAGCCCTGTATTACTACAGCTACAACACTCCACTGAATGTACAACAAACATTCATATTTGCAGAAATGCGTCATCTCCACTAGCTTTTATGTGTGCAACTATGAATGAATATAAGGTCAGTTATTCCCCGTACCTTCCATGTTGACCATGTTGTGGGACTTTACAGACATAATGACACATTTGCGTTTAGGACCCGGGTGACGGCAGCACTACAACACAGACACCCGAATCAGTTGATTTCTCATATAGCTCATGACGGAACCACACCCATAGCTCAAGAGTCATTGCTCACAGCCTCGCGCAGCACTGTCATACGTCAGTCCAGCCCACTCCTCTTACAGGAAAACACAACAACACTATATGGCCCAGATTTCCATTGTAGTGATTTGTTATTTCCAGGTCTAGTTGTCAGAATGGCACACACACACTCTCTCATGGCTGGTATACACCCACACCACACCCATCCAGCACATGCGTCACAACACACACATGACCCTACCAATAAAAAAGATGGGGCTCACATGCTCTATGCCATTTTAAAGTTGCTCCCATCGCAAGCCCTGAGATGGTCCATCCTGGTGATGTGGACACCTCATGTAGGCCCGAACTACTGAACAGGGGGCCCACCTCCACATGTGTGACCTCTTTCGTCACTGAGTTAGTGTTACCGCAAGGACTAAGTGGATGAGGAACCTGCGATGATGATAGATGCACAAGTATGTCCTTTGCCATAGCGATATTAACACTCTGCAACAAATATGAGACTTCTTGGTGGCAGAGCGGGACTGCATGATGTAGAATGTACCCTATCCGCAAAAAGGTGAGCAGTGAGGCCTGGGTGCGCACCGGAGGGAGTAGATGGGGTGCAGCAGACTCCATTCAAAAAGGCGACGCAGCAATTTAGGAGTACGCAATCTTATATACTGTATCTTATTGCCTTTGTATGTTTTCTTCCTATAGCAGGAAAGTTTTTATAGTCGGTCAAAAGTCTGTCGCGCGTTATGATTGAAACCACGTGTATCACTGCGCACCACTTCTTTTCTATAACTGGATAGAAAACATTACTACTGTACTAATTCTTCATAAATCGAAACCCACTAAAAAAATTTGGAACAGTTATATTTTTAATGCGGGAGGGAAGGTGTGTGAAAGGGCCATGTTATTCTACTCCACATTAAGCTAGTGGCAATTACCAATCATAACATTTTTCTTTTACTATCTTTTAGATATAGAGCTTCAGGGTGCACTATGTTGCGGCACATGGTGGAAGATACACCGGTGACAGATAGGTGAGCTGCGAATATTTTTTTCAGTCACTCTCTCACTTCCTCTCTCCTTTGATAAAGAAATGAAGCACAATCTTATCTTCCTTTTTATCTAACAGGTTGTGTTTCACAAATTGACGTTCCCCCCACCCACACAACACCTCTAAAGCTCAACGTTTGAATGATTCTGTGATGATGCATGGCCATCGTAACTACGCCTGAGAAGATTGCTTCGACACGTGGTGGACCCTCTTTGAATCATGCCAATGGCACATGGTGAGCAAAGAAGCTTGTTTCCGAAGCAACGAGAAGTCACCTGTGGGCAGAGAGAGTGGATAGTGTGCAGCAGCTTCACTGCGTAGGAATGTACAATTACCTCCGGGAACTGAGAGTGGATAGGTTGGAACAGTCTTGGTGCGCAAAAAAAGGCACTCATCTCCATACTCTGGGAGTCAATGGGGTTAAACAGGATGGGTACGCAGTAATAAGAACTCACCGTTATGCAGTGGGAGTGCATGGGGTATAGTACTCTGAGAGAAAAAGAGCGCACAGACACCACCTTGCAGTGGAAGTTGATGTAATGCAGCATTCTGAGTGTCCAAAGGCATAAAGCAGAAATATACTTGTGCAGTTGTATGTAGTCTGCTATTACTAACTCTATACTATCTTTTAGATCACTAAACTTGAGGGTGCACTATGAACCGGCACGTGCTTGGACACACAACGTAGGCAAAAAGGTGAGCTACGAAGATTTTCTCCAGTATTAACACTACCTCTCCTGCTCCATCTATTACTTTCTCTAACACTTTCAATGTCGTTTTTTCTCCCTTTCTCTCTCTCCCTCTCTCTCACACTGTCTCTCTTTCTCTTTTCAAGTTATGGACGCTGTTGTCCACTCTGCACATAAATAAATCAAGGCTGAATTTAATACAGTCTGCAGTATAGAACCAAAGCAGACTTCAAGTTGTGAGCTCTGCTGAAAACAGTGTTTCCAAAAGGTAAGCAGAGCGGCCTAGATTCACAATGCCTCCAATTAAACGTGCTGCAAATAAACGCTATTGTCCTGCATAATGACGTGATCTCTCAACTAATTCTGTCTCATCTCTGAATCATTTTAAAGACCTACTGAACCATACTGTACATCTGACGCAGTAGGCACTTCCCTACAGATATCTCTTCAACGCAGGCCTATGAGAGGGGTGGGATGTATCATGTGCAAATAACCAATATTGCCAAGTGTCATGTTAATTTGTGATCTTTGACCTCATTCAGTCACATCGATCTAATTTTAAAAACTTATTTTCATTTTTGTTTTGCAGGTTACCTACCCTCATACCATTGGAGGCCATCTCACATTTTGTTTATTATATTGTTATGTTAAAGTTACGTTTCTAGTTATTTCTTTTTGTTCTAATAAAAGTTAATGAAAAGTGTACACGTCTTCTTTTTCTGACAACATTTCACTATTATTTCGCTATTATTTACCGTGATAATCATATGCTTAGACAACATTTAACAATAAAAAGTACAAATGATGTTTATAACTAGAAGTAGTCAAGTCAAGTCAAGTCAGAGAATTTATATAGCGCACTACATACCCAGAGGGTCTCAAGGCGCTTAGGAAGGGGAGGAGGATTACTTGTCAAATATCCACGTTTTAAGTTGCTTTCTGAATGCTAGGTGGTTCTGGGTAAGGCGAAGGTGAGCGGGGAGTGAGTTCCATGTTTTAGCAGCCAGGTATGAGAAGGATCTGCCTCCCATGGTGGTCTTGTTGATGCGAGGTACAGTGGCGAGGGCTTGGTTGGAAGAACGTAGTTGGCGGGAGGGGGTGTAGAAGGACAGTCGTGAGTTGAGGCATTCCGGTCCGATGTCGTAGAGTGATTTGTGTGCGTGGGTTAGCAGTCGGAAAGTGATTCTCTTATTGACGGGTAGCCAGTGGAGGTCTTTCAGGTGACCAGAGATGTGTTCGTTGCGCAGGATGTCTAATATGATCCTGGCTGAGGCGTTTTGGATTTGTTGGAGTTTCTTCTGGAGTTTAGCGGTAGTACCTGCGTAGAGGGTGTTTCCGTAGTCCAGTCGGCTCGTGACCAGAGCATGGGTGACTGTTTTCCTGGTTTCGGTGGGGATCCAGCGAAATGTTTTTTTGAGCATGCGAAGAATGTTGAAGCAGGATGAGGATAATTCTGGGACTAACTCTTTACCAGAGTCTGTAGCTGCGATTAACGGTTTCTATGGAAAATTTTAAAAACTCCAGTTGTGTGGTGAACTTGTGACCTGTGTGCTCACTTAAGTGTTCCATGAACTGTTACTATGGTAACAGGCAGTAAGCAGTTTGGGGGTGGAGTTGAAAGGTACTGGCTGTATAGAAACCGTTATATTTACCCAGGACCCTTTCCATGACAGGGGAAAGCAAACTAACACAACAGAACACTGTAAAGCAGATTTACAAGCCCCTTGCGCCGCTTTCGCATCACTTTTTGCATGTTAAAAGTGACGGTATCGTTGCGCAAGGGACTTGTAAATCTACCCCTATGTACATTACAAGCAAAAGAAGTACACAACTCTTCAAATTAACCTCAAGACAGGGCTGGAGAAATAGCCACTGACGATAAAAAACCCATGTACGATTTACCTACTCTGTACTCAACAATGAGCAATTCTTTATCGATCACAATTAGACAGTGTTGCTTCACGATTCACAGTGTGCACTCCACTAAATACTTCATGCCTATTTAAATGGGAGACAGGATTGTCGACATTACAAAACTTAGGGGCATATTTACAAGGACAGCGTTAAAATTATCGCTGCATTAATGGCAGCAAACTAGAACTAAAACGGCGATAATGGACTTCAAAATCCTTTGTTGCCGCACCAGAAGATTTTTTTCAACACTGTTGTTTCCTATGACAGGTTGAGAGCCGAGGCTCCCGTCCTGCCAAAGCAAACTTGATTTGCATTTTGAAAGAAAGAACACGAAAACCTACTCTCTCTTCATGGGGGTCTCTTCCATGTTATATTGTCATAGGAACACCTACCTTGCTACTAGGAACGCCTACATTGCAACTCATTGGAGATACGAGGCGAGCCGTTAGCAAATCAGCTGCTAACATGCGTTAATGCATCTTAGCGTCGCCTAGTAAATAGGGCGATATAATTTTCACAACATTTTTGTCTTTTTTTACAAAAATTGCATTGAAATGGCACTTGTTAATATGCCCTAAAGTTTACTATCACAAAGCGGGAACCTCGACTGCCGCCCAGCCATAGCAAACATCAGTGTCCCGAGGGTAGGTACCCCAAGACACATCAGGAGCCACTCCTGGGGGGTGGTGTTCCCCAAGGCTTTCGTCTACTCAAGAATGGAGACCACGCAGCACCCCCTCCCACAATATAAAAAGACCCAGAGGGTGGTAATCCCTGGGGCTTAGATGGACCTTTGAGCTTCCTCACCCATTGATTTTGTAGCACCGAGGAATGGCGGTCCCTGGGCTACAGGGCCCCTCTGAACCACCATCAAATGCAATATTTTAGACCCCGGGATTTGACCATCCCAGGTAGTGCGCACAAGATGTGCGGATCCACCGAGGCCATAGACATATATGTACTTTTAATTGTAATTTTCTCAGAAACTACTGAATGGATTTACACCATTTAAGCAAAAGGCACGAGTCTGAACCAAGGACTACCACTTTGCCAAATTTGGTGTAATTCCGTTCAGCAGTTAGGGCTGTAGCCGCGATGAACGGTTCCTATGGAAAATTGCAAGGGGAAAACACGTTTTGGGACCAACTTTTTTCTCAGCCCCCGCTTCACAAATCGCCCCAGGACTTTCAGGATAAGAGCGGACTGGAGCACCCTGCCAGTTTTGAAAATTTCATGAAGATTCGTCAGCCGGCGCTAAAGTTAATCTAAATAGAATGTTGCGGTTTTCCTATGGGAAATAGGTCCTAACTATAACTACCTACTGGCGACCGCCAGTAGATAACATATATATATTTGTGCGCGTGTATATATATACACACACACACACACACAGAAGAGGCCTCTGGGACCCCATTCCCTGGGGCTGCAACCTAGGAAATGGGTGGGCAGGGGTTGCCTAGCAGGCAGCGCCTGCCAAGAGCCATTCAATGGCCCTGGGGAAGGTGTCTCTGTGCCCCAACCCGTGGGACACCCCTCTCCCTTCCCGAGAGCGCGGGCAGGGAAAGTGTGATGTAATCCCACTCAGTGGGAGCACAAAGCTTTCAGGTGGCAGAACAAAACATTTCCCTGTCTGCACTCTCAGGCAGGGATATACAGTGAATTGCTCCCACCTGGTGAGTGCAAAAAAGCAATACCGACCTGGGATGGGTGCAGACTGGGGAGCCGATGGATCTGGTGGGGCGCTGGACTTCTTCTCTCAGCTCCCAACGAGGGCCTTCCTGTGGGGTGGCCTTGATGAGCTTTGAGGCATCCCACCTAAAAATAAAAGCATGCTGGTTCTTTCTTATGTGGTTCTGCGCCCACATCCCCTAAGAAAAATAATGGTCTGAGGTGCCATGTTTGTTTAAAGCACTCTCCAGGGTAGAGCTTTTGTTCTACAGTGTGGACTGCATCACCCTCTAGGTGCTGATTCCATGGCTGCATCTTATTTGGCCTGAAGATGTATAAAACGGACGCAAGAGCAGCTTGTGGTGGTTTTTATGATTACATTTATTGGGCTGAAAATGTTAAAAGAAAGACTCAGAGATATGTTTCTTTTATTTTTTTTAACTAGTTACTTTTACACTTTTCACACATAAAGTGTAATAATAAAAACTATGAAATAAGAAAGAGTTACGGGTATATTTTTTAATAAAGCTTTATTAATTTTTTTTAGTAATCAATAATTATAGACGTTGATTGTGTGAATTATTGAAATATGCATTTGATTGAAAAATATTGGTTATTTTTGGAGAAAGATGATACATCTGCTTTATATATATTGATATGCTTACCCCTTGATAAAGTCAGTAGGTTCACTATTTATATTTCGGTGTTGCAGAAGACCGTGCGGTGCATAGGTTTGTCTGTTCCTAGGCCAAACCCTGAGGCCAAAACCTTGCTGCACATGCGGTGGGGAGGGGGGGGTTAGCTTTTTCCTATGGTAATACCATATTACTTTAGGTTGAAAAATCCTAAAAATTTGCCGAAAAAAACAAAGTTTAGGATGATAGTTGAACTGCTAATTACCCCAAATATTACATCACTCACGACATGCTCTGTGACATTTTTTTTTTTTGGTTTTGTTTTGTGTAATATACTGTACACACCCCCTTTGTGTGTATATGTTCTGTGACATCACTGATAATATCACTGCAAGATTTGCAATGACATCATTGATGATAAAACTGTGCATGGTGAGGGCATGAGTTAGAGTTACCTTAGGGCACGAGTTATAGTTACTTTAAATGCATCTTAGTGGTTGGCACATTTTAAAACAGCATGTTATAACTGAAATCTTCACTTAACTATGACAAAATGACATCGCTTTAACCATTGCCTTTTTAAGTGAATATATAAATAATATATATATATATATATATATATATAAATATATATAAATATATATATATATAAATACATATATATATATATATATATATATATATATATATATATATATATATATATATATATATATATATATATATATATATGTGTAAAAAAATGTTTGCTATATCTCATATCTCGTTTCCTCTCCCACATATAATTTTTGGGGATCTAGTATTGATCACACTACTAAGACTGTATTCTATGCAATGTAAAGATGTTGTCAGTACTATATCATAAGTATGTCTATTAATCTCCGCTAGTGTTGAGGCCTCCGGGCTGTTTAGTACCAATGTACTTGAGATTGCAACTGCATTCTAAGATGTATACCGCAAACTCTATTTTACAGGTCAGATGCTGTTTAATATCCTGTACTTTGCTATTGAATGCCGTTTTATACATGTTGCATTCATGCCATATTGGCCCGTCTTACATGTGGAGAACTTAAAAATCCCTTTTGGGCTGTTAGCCACAAGCTTCTTTTTTGATCCTCCAGGATACTTTTCACCAGCATATCACCAATACTTGTTGTCTTTCTAAATGTGATAGCTGGTAAGGGCTTGCCTATCACAGTGTCATCACTTACTCTGGGCCAATTTTGCCTGACTATTGCGCTTAGTTGCTTTTCTTGACTGGAAAACTTTAAAATAAGATGAGTAGGTTGGTGGGCTTTATCAAATGCTTTGGCTGTCTCAACACTGTTAGATTTTTGCAATAAATTGTCTCTTGCCTGTTCTTTCGACCTTCTTATAGCTGTGTCCACTACCTCTGTCCTATATCCTCTTGCCAGGAAACAAGCTCTACTTTCTGCTTGCTTGTTACTAGTATCTTCTTCATTGCTACATATATGCCTAATGAGAAGCATCTCCCCGTAGGGATGCTTTAAATTAAATGAGGGAGATGCGCAATTGACGCCTGTAGCAAGGTATTCCCTGCTGTTGGTTTCCTAAACAGTGTAGTGGACAGACAATTATTGATTTATTCAATCTGTACATCTAAAAATGTCACAGTATCCTTACTTAAGGTTGAGGTAAACTGTAAGTTAATATCATTCTTGTTGATCTGTACAATGAAATCCTGGGCACTCTGTTCATCACCATTCCAAACAATAAATAAATCATCTATAAATCACAACCATGTTACAATATTTGCTGAATATATTTGCTCATACTGTTGCATGAGGACCAACTCCTCCCACCAGCCCATAAATAAACAGGCATAACTGGGGGAGAAGCTGGCCCCCATCGCCACACCTTGTATTTGTTGATATATTTGGCTGTTAAATACGAATACATTATTCTCTAAGCAAAATAGTAACATAGTAAGAAGCATTTTTGTATGCTGTGCATACTTGATAGGTCTGTTTGACAGAATATATTCTACAGCTCGCATTCCATCTTTGTTTTTGATGCATGTATGTAATGATGAAACATCTAGAGCTATAAGCAGATATTCTGTCTTCCATTGAATATTTCTGATCTTCCTCAGAAAATCCCCTGTATCTTGAACATAGGATTTTAGTTGCTTATCATAGTCTTGAAAGAAAAAGTCAATATATCTTGATTCATTCTTAAGTGGGCCACCGCAAGCCGCAATGATGGGCCTTCCCAGGGGTTTATAGATACTTTTATGGATTTTTGGGATGAAATAAATCATCGGGATGGTTGAATGTTCTTTCTTGAGATATTTAAACTCCTCCCAACTTAAGAGGCCCATACTTTTCCAAGCAAGAAGCTGTGAAAAAAAGGAGTTCCTGGGTATTTTTGAACTTCAATAGAGAGCTCTTCCTGTAACATTCCTTATCATTTGGATCAATGTGTGCTTCATCGCAATATTAATTTAAAGGCCATAAAACTATGTTTCCGCCCTTGTCCGAATTGCGTTTTCTTTCCTTAATTTGGCAATCAATTGATAATATTTACTTTCTTGGTTGATGATTTTCTTTTGCGTTTGATTAGCGATGATATTTAATTTCTTGACTTGTGCCACAATCTGTTCATTGAACACATCAATAGAGTCTCTGGCCATGATAGGTACAAACCTAGATTTTGTTTTAAAGGTAGTAGCTGGTTTAGCACAGTTTTCTAATGCTGCACATTGTTGTCGGATAGGGTCTGCAGAATTTACTTGGATCCTGCTGATACTTGTTGTCACCTCTACACCTCCTGCCAAATCTTGTAAGTCCTGTAATAAATCCGAGTTAAATTGGGTGGATTTGTGTCGATCTTAGACTGTATATAATCACCCAAATCCCTTTCGTTACCTCTTAATTGATGATATGTTTTAGGTTTAAGTTTTCTAATGAACTTATATATATTGGCCCTTGATAGAGTATAGCTGGAATTTGATTCAGGGCAGAAGGATAATCCTAGGGATAGGAGCTGCTGTTCTGCTGCTGTCAGATTTATATTTGCCAAATTAACAATTGTATTTGCCTCTTGAGCATTGGTGGGATTCGGGGTTTTAGGGTTAGAGTTGCATACAATATCTTCTAATTGCATGCTCCTCTCCCCCAAACTTGTTTCTTCACATTCTCTGCTGTTCCTACAGGCCTTCCTTCTCCCCCTTCTCCTCCGAGTATTCCTGTTTTGGCTGGCCCGTTGTTGCGAGAGCTTAACGTTTCTCTCCTGCTCTGCTTTAAAAAGTCCAATTCTTCCCCCAGAGGGAGTTTGATGTTGCTGAACTCCGGTCTGGGTCTTACATTTTCAGCTTCAGATTCACTCTCAAGGGCAGAGCTGAGATCTGACATAGACGTAGATTCAATCTGTTGTTGGCCCCTATCTATTTGTTTGTGGCTTTCCAGACCTTTGTTGGTGGTTGCAGTTCTCATTGTATCGTACCACCTGGCAAATGTAAATATTTGACTGTTTGCATAGTCATCACGATCCCTTTTAAATGTATATGTTTTCCTTAATTTAATTTTTTCCTCCTCCCTGTGTAATCATACTGATATTTCTTCATGCAATTTAGCTCTAGTTTGGGGGGGGGGGGGGCCCTTGCTGCCGTATTTCCTTCTCAAGTGGTTCTATTTTGATCTGCAATTCCTCTCCATCTATTTCTGCGTACTTTACTAATATCACCACCAATCTGCGGGAAGACTCTAAGTTGCATTCAGCCCACTTCGCCATCATGAGCGGGTTGGGTGACTCATAACTGGGGGCAATCATAATACGAATGCCCCTTGGTATTCTTCCCACATCCAAGTATCTTTGGAGTGATCTTGCCTCCTACCACTTGGACTGCTCCTGGCGTTTTAATTTCTCCAGCACTCGAAAATCATCTTTTAGTCCTTTGATTTTGCCATTAAGTTCTCCATCTGTTCTCCTTGCTGGCACCTCGTGGTTCCGAGGGAGAGTCAGAGAACATCTCCTCTGTGGTCAACTTGCGGTCTCTGAGCGTGTCTGAGGATAAGGTGGCAAATATAAGTATACTTTTGGAACCCAGTATGTGCTCCTCCTTCCATCAATGCCTAAGGGAGCTCCAGGATCGCACACCTCTCAACCTGCTTGATACGAATATATTGTGTACCTCTTAGCTCTGAGCAGAAAAATGGCATGTCTCTTTTCCCCGGTGTCCACTCTTCCGAGCCGTCCACCTTGAGTCCAGTTCCTCCGCACAATGTCTGCTGCACTCGTCTGCACGCTTCCTATTCATCAATTTGCAGATGACTCCGTCCTTTCCATTTTCGGATGTGAGAAGTGCCCCGGGGTTCCCCACCTGCGCAACACCACAATCCTGCGATGCGTCTGCCAGGTCAGGGCTTCCGGGACCAAGACTTGCCTACTACGGAGCCTTCTTGCTGAGAGGGAGTCCACGAGCTGGAGGAAGTCAGTCTGAATGATTAATTTTTGCTTTATGGTTGTGTAAGTGTATATATATATATATATATATATATATATATATATATATATATATATATATATATATATATATATATATATATATATATATATATATATATATATATATATATATATATATATATATATATATATATATATATCAAAGAAAGACAATCCTGCTCCAACGAAGAAGAGGCACGTACTCGAGGTATGCATGGATAAGGCTTCTTTATTATTCATCAGGTCTCCCACGACCCCGTTTAAAAAGAGAGACGCATTTCGCCTGCGCAGCAGGCTTTGTCAATCTAATTGGCTCCATAAAGTTTCAAGATTATATAGCCCTCCTCCCTCTGTCAGGCATGAATGATCATAGAAAGTGGACTGTGTGGTCGAAAATACAGCTGGTAAAACATACTTGTCTTAACACTTATACAAAATGCAAAGTGCAAGAGGTTAATTGAAGAATATGAATAACTGCATTCTGCGCAATGAGCAAATAAATGCCAACAATTAAACTTAATCAAATTCCTGATATACATACAGAAAATATATAAGTATGCCACGTCTGCCTGAAATATAAACAAGTCATAATGACATGCCGAGGTGCTTACATTGTAATAGAATAATGACGCCAATGCTCTCAAAACATGCTGCCTTCAGACAGTGAAAACAACTGCAAAAGTTAAAACTGCTTTAAATGCAGGTAGTGCTGCCCGTAGTGATGATACCTATTTGCTCTCCCATCATTTCCTCGTAACTAGACAGAGCAGAAACTCCCCGGTTAAATTCATGATAATATGACACTGAGCAAAACTTCATTAAGCTGTGTTTTTCAAATGCGTGCAAGATCAAACAGGAACAGTAAAAGCATACAGCGCTAGTAACAAAACCACGGGGCTTAAATAGCACACACTGTGTTTCATTCCGACGAAAATGCCTGCCTCTGCAGAGTTGTTCGCAGCAAGACTACGTGACCCATAATTCTCTTGGGCAGCTATACGTGCCCGAGATCACATAATCATTGTCCTTTCCAATAGTTCGAATTGCGAGTGTTGCATGAATTAACAGTGACATAAACCGGATGATTGTTCTGCAAAGGGCTCACAGCCCCTATTTCAAAATGATAGTGCAGGAGATATCGTAAATGTCAACTTTGCGAAGCAGCACAAGATATGTCTTTGTTAAAGGCACACATACGGGGTCGGAGGAAACCGATAGAAAATAAGTTAGATATGCCCAGCACACCTCACCGCTTATGCGTCAGCAACCACAGTGCCCAGTCACCAAAGGACGCCGGTATCTTGGGCAAGGCATTTCTTGCTGCAAAAAAGCAGATATATATATATCATTTATATATCCATCAAAAAGCTACCCAAAACGGAAGAGCCAACCAGCAGGTGAGTTAGGATTTTTGCTTTATGATAAATCGCATACCCATAGCTCATAACGGAAACTATGCTGGTAATTTTAACTGTAATAATATGGTTGTGTAAGTGAATATATGATATATATACATATATATATATATATATATATATATATATATATATATATATATATATATATATATATATATATATATATATATATAAATATATATATATATACACATATATATATATATCTATATATATGTATTAATATGTATGTATATAAATATATATATATATATATATATCACGTTCAACAGAGCTCCTACTGCAACCCTTCGCCTTCGTGGGTGTGGCTCGAGCCGGCGGAGCAGCCGGATTCAATATCCAAAAGTAACGGCGTTCCTCACGAGCACTCGGAAAAAAGGAACACACAGCAAATCACAGGATTACCAAGACGATAGATTTATTCCTTCATAAATCTCGTGACGCGTTTCGCACTCCAGAGAGTGATTGATCACACAAGTTGCACAGAGTAAAATACATTATTTATGTTAGTTACACCGTATAAACATCAACGAGGGACTCATGGTCTAGATCAGTCCTGCAAGCTTACACAACTTTGGAGGCCATATTGACATGGTGTATATCTCATGTGTTGTCGTCTTGATATAAAAGCAGGTTTGAGTTGTATCCACTCCCCTACTAGATCACTGTTGTTAACAATATCCACAGTGTTACTATGCGATTAAGTTTGTACTCCTTTATAGTCCGCTCATAATTATACGAACAATTTAAAATAAGGCAAGTAATAGCATTGCGAATCAAGACAAAAAGACAAGAAGAAACTCCTAAATGGCGAGCCCCATTGAGTGGAAGTACTTTATAGGGATTGTCTTAAGGGGTCTAATGTCGGGACTCCTCCCAGTTGTGCGTCATGCTCAGACCGTAGTCATGGCTACGCGGGGTAAATAAGATCTGCTCGTGTCCAGTGTTCGGTTAACGTGCACACTAGTCACGTATAAGTGATTATTATCCTCTAGTTAGTGACTAAATGTTAAGCCCTAAGTATCGGGAGTGCAGATAAAAGGGTGCATTACAGGGATCACCTTTAGGGTTATGTTGCGGGACTCCTCCCCGTAGTGTGTCATGCTCCGACCGTAGTCATGGCTACGTGAGCTAAACAATATTTACACGCAAATGAACGTAGTTAGTCCCTCTGGTTAGTGAGATAGGGAGTTCCCTAATGAGATGCGCAACTGTAACTATACACAGTCGCGACAGAGTCTCGTTGTTCATCCTGATGATCAAAATTCTACACATGAATGTGGGTTGTTTATCCCTCTGGTTAGTGAGATAGGGGTTACACCGGAGAACTGTTCTACTGTGACTATAATCGGTTTTGACAGTGTCACATTATCCATCCTTGTTAGTGGAATGGAAATAAACCCACAGGTAACTTGACACGGAGCCCAATCGAGTCCCAGTTAGGTATAGTATGAAGACAGGTGTTACGGTAACTATACGTGTATTACTGCATACAACGTGTACAATTATTGACTCCAGTGCATACATAGATTAATTAAAATTCTGCTTTCGAAGTAAGATGAGGAGAAGAGGGTATAGTCACAGTACAGGTTTAAGTTGAATCATGTTATTCTTAGTCTGACATCTCCCTCGTAAGGTTATCTGTAGAAAGACAGAGAGAGAACAAAAGTGGGAAATAGACCAAGGGGAAGCGGACAATCCTATAGTAAATACAGATGATCGTGTTACAGCCATGACTACGTCTGAGCATGACGCACAACTGGGAGGAGTCCCGACATTAGACCCCTTAAGACAATCCCTATAAAGTACTTCCACTCAATGGGGCTCGCCATTTAGGAGTTTCTTCTTGTCTTTTTGTCTTGATTCGCAATGCTATTACTTGCCTTATTTTAAATTGTTCGTATAATTATGAGCGGACTATAAAGGAGTACAAACTTAATCGCATAGTAACACTGTGGATATTGTTAACAACAGTGATCTAGTAGGGGAGTGGATACAACTCAAACCTGCTTTTATATCAAGACGACAACACATGAGATATACACCATGTCAATATGGCCTCCAAAGTTGTGTAAGCTTGCAGGACTGATCTAGACCATGAGTCCCTCGTTGATGTTTATACGGTGTAACTAACATAAATAATGTATTTGACTCTGTGCAACTTGTGTGATCAAGCACTCTCTGGAGTGCGAAACGCGTCACGAGATTTATGAAGGAATAAATCTATCGTCTTGGTAATCCTGTGATTTGCTGTGTGTTCCTTTTTTCCGAGTGCTCGTGAGGAACGCCGTTACTTTTGGATATATATATATATATATATATATATATATATATATATATATATATATATATATATATATATATATATATATATATATATATATATATATATATATCCATCAAAAAGTTACCCAAAATGGAAGAGCCAACCAGCAGGTGAGTTAGGCTTTAAATATTTAATGGAGGTTGTCAAGTGAAAGTCAAAGGCAGGACAAAAACATAATCAAATTCAGCTTCCGGCCAATGCGTGTCGTGCTTCTAGCACACTAGTCCAACAGGGAGGCCCATCATTTCATCATGTGGCAGTCTATTTGAAAACGCTTCACGTTACATAGATTATTTTTTGAATCCTATAGCTAGGTCTCTTCCCTCATGCGTCAAGGATTAAACCGATTTTCTGAAATGTATATATGATATACGGTGGGACAGTGAAACGATGGTCCTATTAACACTAAATATTGCCACGCTGTATACCAGCATTAGGCATGTGGACGGTTTGAGAGCTAGTGAATACTATCTTAACAGGAGACCTGCTTGTTTTGGAACCCAAAACAGGATGATACTCGAACTTATGGAATGGGGCCTCACTAAGAATATTTTCTTATTTGGCAATGATTTCTTTTTGCAGGAAAGGGGGACCACGATGGGCACCTGTTTTGCCCCGAGTTATGCCAATTTACATCTCGGCTGGTGGGAGGAACGGGTGCTCGGAGGCAGTCCCCTAGACCATTGGACAGAACATGTCCTGCTGTGGGTTAGATTTATTGATGATGTCTTTGTGCTGTGGCAGGGCACCGAGACTGAAATCAACTTATTTATCAATGACCTTAATCAGAACACCATTAATTTGGAGTTCGAGGGCCACCACAGCAAAACTAAAATAGATTTTCTTGATATTACGATAAGACCTAGTAATGACAAATTGGAAAACACAGTGTTTCGAAAAACAACTGCTGGGAACTCTGTTCTTCATGCGGATAGCGCTCATCCTGCCGCTTTAATTAGAAGTATTCCTTTTGGAGAATATTACAGAGCTAGAAGAACTTGCAGCAGTGAGGAGGAGTTCAAGATAATTGAAAAATAAATGACTGGTAGATTCATCCAAAGAGGGTATAAACCAGCCATTCTAAAGAGAGCTGCAAACAAAGCTGGGAACCTTAAACAACATAAGATCCTTTTCGTACCGTCTAGGACCCAAAAACAGCTAGCACAGAAAAAACTATAGGGGAACCAGATAAACACCAGATTTATCACTACCTTCAATGTGAAACACAGAGAAATACGATCAATTTTAAAGAAGCACTGGTATCTGGTTAAAAATGATCCAGTGCTTGGTCCTAAGATACAGAAAAATCCTGAAATCACCTACAGGAAATCTAAATCTTTAAAGGATCTAATTGTAAGTAGTGAATTCAAGGAAAAGAAGAAGGGTTCCTCTGATTGGTTAAAACAGAAACCAGGTTTTAAAAAATGTGCCAAATGTAAGGCAAGCAAACAAGGCATGAATAGAACAAGCCTTAAAACATTTTTTTATAAAACTGTCACCATCAGAAGCTTCATAACTTGCAAAAGTAGCTTTGTTGTTTATTTGTTGCAATGTTCATGTCCTAAAATATATATTGGGAGCACAACTGTGCCCGTCCACCAAAGAATCCTGCAGCACAGGCGAGCGATTGTCAACCAAGATAGAACTTATCCCGTCGCAAGACATTTTGAGACCCATCATCAGAGTAATCCTGAGAGTCTGCAGTACACGTGTATAGCAGAAGTCCCCAAGAAGAAGAGAGGGGGGATAGAGAAAGGGGACTCCGTAATTTAGAAACGTATTTCACCTTAGATTTCAACTGTAAAGAACCTTATGGGCTCAATGTGGATGAGGATCTTTATACATGTCTGATTTAGAGAACTGTGAAGGCGACATGAAGTAGAGTTTGAATTTAGCTGCGCATCTGTAACCATTAATGAATTGTGTTTTTCATTGGGAATAGTTTTTCCCTTTTATACAGGGGTAGGTTTGTGTGAACATACATGAGATGGAGACTAAAAGCAATATCTTGTTTTGGATTGTTCTTGCAATTTTTGAAATATTTTTGCATTTGCACTTTATGGTCAGAATTCTAGTACGGTCTATCAGTAGAAATGATGCTGCTATTAAGTGGAAAGGTTTATTATAAAAGAGATGAATCTAGTGTACATTAGCACTTGCACTTTATTTGTGGTACTGTATTGAAAATGTGTGAAATGTTTACATTGAGAAAAAAATCATAGTTTACATGAGCACTAGCACTTTTTTCTATATGCACATGCACTTTTTTTGAAGAGGGTATCATCTCTTCTTAGAAAGAGATGATTATCTGAAAAGGAGTAATTGTTTATTCCGTACAGAGTTTTGAATTTATTTGCATGCAAATTTCATTGGAATGATGTAGTTGTGTTCTTTTTATTCTTTACAAGAACTGATAAATCATTGGAACAGGCACTTGCCATCCCCCATTGAAGGAAAGACTTCAAGCATGAACTCTTTCAATTGCACTTGCAGGTCAATTATTTGCTTCTCCCATGTGGGTAATCAATGTTAAACAAACCTTCCTGGATTGTGTTTTTAGAGGAATGATCATTCACTAATAATATACATAATCAGGAGGGAGAAAAAAGTTTAGCACAATGTCAGGTATTTGTGTAGCAACCACTATTAGAATTGCTGCGCTACATTGAAATGTCCTTGTGAGTATCTATTAGGAACATGTTTAAAGATGGCCGCCATATTCCAGACAATTGTGGTATATGTGATGAGTCCCTTCTCTGTATCTACTACCCCTGTAGAGTGTATTTTAACAAAGTGCAAACAATGGTAGAACATCGTGAGCAAGGGAGCACGACTTCCGAAACACGTTGATGGGTTTGTCATTTTTTTAATAAAAACGGACTGTGGTTAATCCTACCTTGGAGTGGCAGATGATTTGCTGTTGATCGAGGGGAAATCCTATTTTCAATATAAATATATATATATATATATATATATATATATATATATATATATATATATATATATATATGTATGAGGTACGTGGAGTTCCCAAATCCCAAAGTCAGCTAGTGCAGCAAGTATAGCCACTCGAACAAACAGGAACCAGCGAGACCCAAGAAGGTGCTAATTTTTCTTTATTAGTTTTTAGCCCAGCACCAGTCCGCCATGACGCGTTTCGGCTAGAGATAGCCTTGATCACATGACAACGTCACGAGGGCTGACCACCCATTTAAAGTGCAAGAGTGCCATCACATGTCATGGAAAACAAAAAAATACTACTGTTTCCACGGTGTCACATACAATACATTGCAGCATAAATGCCGGTATTGCACATAATGTCAATAAGTTGATCAATGATGTTTTTGAATTCCAGTAAAATACATTTAACATTCACAACTTAAAAGAGAGAAACCTCAGAAATCTAATGTAATCTTGAGAATTCATGGCAACGGCTGTGGAAACTTCTAAAATAATATAAAAGTTAAAAGCCGAATAAATAATTATAAATAATTATATAGCCATTAAAATAAGATAAAATCACTGTTGCAAATGCAAGTAGAAACCAGCAGCTATATGGGAAGTGCAAAATAATCTAGTTGTAAATCCCGGTTGTCATGGATTCAAACAATATTCAATGATGCCCTTGTGGGCTATTACACTGACCCTGAGGTAGAAACTTCATATGTGCAAATACGCAATTAGTGCAAAACATGTTGAATGGCAATAAAGTGCTACCAGACAAGTGAAAAATTCGTTAAATCAAATCATATACAAGAAAAGGTCATGAAGGGTACAGGAAACATGTTAACATATCATTACTATTGTCCAAAGTTCATATTTACATGACAGACACAAAAGCAGGTCAAACGTGCACATGCTTTTAGCAAGAGGTATCCGAGTACTATAGATAGGTGTGGCATTCCTCCCCAATGTTGAGCCCTTGTGGTGCCTTCGTATCAAGTGATATTATGTAGCGAGTCTCTAGTTTACGGAGCAGAGACTCTCTATCACCTCCCCTCCTCTGGGGAGGAACACAATCTATCACATAGTACTTCAACAAAGAGGCATCTTTCCCGTGGTTTTTCTCAAAGTGCCTGGCTACAGGATATGTCGCATCTGCATGGATAATAGCACGCAGATGCTGTAGTTTTCTCTTATGAACTTGTGGTCTAGTACTACCTACATATCTAAGCCCACACGGACATTCTAAAACATAAACTGCAAATTCAGATTTGCAGTTCAGTTTCTGCTTGATTTTGATTGGGAAAGGGGAAAGTGGGGTAATGACCTCTGATTTGCTGATACCGTGTTTGCAGGCTTTACAAGTAGAGCACTTTAGAAAACCCTTGCTATCACTGAGCCATGATCCAGTGATCACCTCTGGACTACTCGACACCAGACTGTCTTGCATTGATCGGGCTTTGCGATAGGTAATGCTAGGATATTTGGGCATCAGGGGGCCTATGGTGGGATCACTAGTTATCAGGAACCATTTGTCCCTAACGATTTTATGGATACTTTTATGTTGATTACTGTATTCCATAATCAATCTTGTCTCCTCACAGGGTCTATCAATGGAAGACCCTTGCTGTACAACTCCTGAGCCCAGGAGTGTCAGCCTGTCAATTTTGTTGGCCCTCTTGATAGCATTATCTATAATATCTGGCTTGTATCCCCGTTGAATGAACCAAGCCCTACAGAGGGATTGTGCCAGCCGGCATTCTTGGTCATTGCTACATATTCTCCTGACACGGAGCATCTCCCCATAGGGGATACTACGTATCAGGTGTGCTGGATGATGACTATCAGAGTGCAGCAATGTATTTCCCGCTGTGGGCTTACGATACAGTCTAGTGTGCAAGCTACCATCCTGGACAAAGATTTCCACATCCAGGAACACAATGGACTGCTTGCTGAGGCTGCTGGTGAATTGAATATTGAGGTTGTTAAAATTCAATTCTCTAATGAAGTCGCTAACCTCGCTTTCAGTGCCATCCCAAACGAACAACAGGTCATCAATGTACCTTAACCAGAGTTTTACTTTAGTGGTCATAGTGGCAATATGTTCTATCATCAGGACCTGCTCCTCCCAGTACCCCATGTGCAAACAGGCGTAACTGGGAGAGAAGCAGGCCCACATTGCCACGCCCCTGGTCTGTAAGAAAAGCTGGTTAGCAAAAAGAAAGACATTGTTTTCTAGACAAATGGAAATCATGTATAACAACATTTTCGAATGTTCCTGGAAACAAACATCTCTTTTCCCGAGAAAATGTTGCGTGGCTCTCAGTCCATCAAGATGAAATATACTGGTGTATAGAGATGTGACGTCCATAGACACCAGAATAAAGTTAGGGTTCCATCTAAAATCATGGAGTTTTCTGAGTAAGTCGCTAGTATCAAGGATAAAGGAAGGCAGGCCTCTTACAAAGTCCTGTAAGAAAAAATCAATGTATTTGCTCATATTTTCCAACAGGCTATTGCATGCAGATATGATAGGCCTTCCTGGGGGCTGCTGAAGATTTTTGTGTACTTTTGGAATGAAATAAATTACAGGCGTAACTGGATAGTCCTTTTTGAGAAACTTATATTCATCCATAGAAAGCAAGCCCTTGCTCCTCCAGGCAGAAAGTTTCATGTAAATTTCATTTCTCGCCTTGAGAGCATCCTGCGTAGAAATGCGCCTGTAACATTCCCTATCGTTGAGTTGTTTGAGGGCTTCTTCCAAGTACATCTTACATGGCCATAAGACCACGTTACCCCCTTTATCCGATTGTCTTATCACCAGATTTTTGTTTGCCTTGAGTTTCTTTATCAATTTGTGGTACTCACTGTCCTTGTAATTGTAGCGCTTGGTTGAATTAGCAATCTTTATCTGTAGTTCCTTTAATTGTGAGGTGACACGGTCATGAAAGATGTCCACATTGTCTTTTATCATCAAGGGATAAAATTTAGATTTATTTTTGAAGGGTGTTGGACAAACGGCAGGAAAAGGTTCGCCTCCAAGTGCTGTCTGACTCTCTGTGGTAGAGCGAGATTCTTCTTCCTGGAGTTCCAAAAATTCTTGTGTGAGAGCTGCTCCTAGTGTTACCACTTCACTAGAGCCGCTAGGTACATTGTTGGCAGACGCAGCTTCATGAACCCCAATAGTTGAGTTGGGATCTACTACTGTGCGTGCAGCATAATGTTTGCGTAGTTTTAGTTTACGCACAAACTTAAACATGTCTATTTTAGTAGTAGCATAGTCAAAGTCTCCTCGTGGACTATAAGTTAGTCCCAAAGCTAAGATATAAGTCTCTTTGGGAGTCAGATTGATGTCGGATAAGTTAATGACTGCATGAGCATTGGAGTTGGAGTTATTTATCGCTTCTATTGTTGTGGCTGTGCTGGCTGTGCCTTGTTCCACTGCCATCTGGAGCATTGCTTCCTTTGTCTTCCTCCTGCGTTTGCGGCGTTTGTTACTTTTCCGCCTCTCTGCGCGTTTCTTGTTGTTGCGCTGGCGGTGGCTGCCTGGGTTCCTGAACGCAGGGTTGATTTTCGATCCTGCTGGACCATTTCCATCTCCTGCGCTGGGGTGAATTTGCGAAACCCCGACCGTAGTTGACGCCTTGCCTCCGAGTCAGACTCACTTTCTGGTTGTGAACTATCCCCTGAGACCGAAGATACTTCAATCTGTCTTGTGTCTGTTGTTCTGCCAGTACTGGAATTAGTGGCAGGAGCATCATTGCTTCGACGCTGTTTGATGTTATCGTATCTTTTTGCAAACATGAAGATCTGGCCGTTCTCATAGTCCAGTCTATCACGTTGAAACTTATACGCCTTTCTCTTCTTGATGACGTCTTCCTCTCGCTTGAGCCTTATGTTCATCTCCTCTCTGTATTTGGTGAGTTCAGCGGTCGGTGGAAGTTTACCTATCCAACATTGATTAAAGCAATCTCATCCAGTAATTTGACTCTGTCACTTTCAGGATACTGGATGAGAATACCCATTAGGCGTTTTGAGTTTTCCAGGTTGCATTGCGCCCAATCCGCTAGCATCTGGGGGTCAGGTTTCTCATATGAGGGGGCTAGTAAAATGCGCAAACCTCGCGGCACACGTCCCACCTCTAGATAGCCCGATAGAGAAGTATGCTCCCACCACTTAGACTGCTCACTTTTACTACATTTTTCAAGATGTTTGAACAGTTCTTTTATCCCAGTACTTTGCTCAGGCACAGAGTTCGAACTTGGATTAGGAACGGACTCCCCAGCCGGGGGGTCCATGAACATGCCCCTGGACGCCTCCATGCGCCCCCTCAACGTGTCCGCGGACATAGTGCAGCGATGGGCAAATTAGAGAAAGCACAAAGCAGTCACGCTCCTACCGGCAATGCAGCTCGGAGTCGGTTCAGCTACTCCACACAGGGGATCTTGCAGTTAGTTTGCCGTGACGCTGCTGGTACTCGCATGGTGAGCTCGGGATTCTGGACCAGCCGACGTTGATCTGTAGCCCCGAACTACTTCCGGTCTTTCCTCAGAATGCCAACAAACAATTCCGCTTTTCCCTGGGGCGTGGCGGCGTCTCCTACACGGAGCATTGAAAGTATTCCAAAAGGAACGAAGCTTCTTGCCGCAGCTTGCCCAGAACGTCGAGGGGTCTCGCAATAACCGGGGAAGCACTCCCGGCTGTAGATACTAGGTACGTGGAGTTCCCAAAGTCAGCTAGTGCAGCAAGTATAGCCACTCAAACAAACAGGAACCAGCGAGACCCAAGAAGGTGCAAATTTTTCTTTATTAGTTTTTAGCCCAGCACCAGTCCGCCATGACGCGTTTCGGCTAGAGATAGCCTTGATCACATGACAACGTCACGAGGGCTTACCACCCATTTAAAGTGCAAGAGTGCCATCACATGTCATGGAAAACAAAAAAATACTACTGTTCCCACGGTGTCACATACATTACATTGCAGCATAAATGCCGGTATTGCACATAATGTCAATAAGTTGATCAATGATGTTTTATATATATATATATTCCCTAAAAAAACATAGGTTTCAGCCACGTTATAGTTAGGAATTAGCATTTAAAAAACCTTAGAAATTAACTGAAAAAACCATAGGTTTCACACACGTTATAGTTAGGAATTAGCATTTAAAAAACCTTAGAAATTCATTAAAAAACCATAGGTTTCACACATGTTATAGTTAGCTGGACATTTCACTCATACAAAGCCATTGAAATGCCCCCGTTATAGTTTGTTCAGCTAACTATAACTTTTTTTTTTTTTTTTTTTTTTTTTAAACCTTTATTCGTAACAAGTGGTGGAAGACAAGCATGAGATCATCAATGACATACATACAAAGCATATAATGATACAGGTGTGATGGAGTGCAGCGGCACACAAAAAATGTCCAGGTGTCTTATCCAGATGGGGAAGTCCAGTGGGCAGAAATAAGGACACGGCAACAGTAGTTGTCTGGCATGTGGCACACCATTGCAGAGCATATAAACATACCAATAATACGGACAGCAAGCAAATATCGGACCAAAGGGGAGAGCAGTGGCAGGGTCGCGGGCACATACGCACAGCACAGTAGCCCCCGAGGCAAGGCATCATAAGCTGCATCCCAAGAGAGAGGGCAGTAAAGCCCAGTTCCCCCGTCTACGGTCATAACATACTCAACACATCGAGAGAGGCCGTAGTGCTTACATAGGGGCCTTCACATCACGTGGACTGGGCAAGTGGCAGAGAAAAACGTGCAGTTCAAACAAACTAATCCACATTAACCCACCCCAACCCGATCAGCACTGTCCGAATCAGAATCCTGCACAGCCCTGGTAAGAAGGTACACCTGCAGTGGACTCCAAAAGTCTCTGGGCCTGCAGCGCATAGGCATCAATTCTGCGTAGACATTATATTGGTCCTGACAATAAATGACATCTCTCAGCCAGTCATCGAACTGCGGTATCCTGCCCCTTCCCCAGCAGCAGGCCACACGCCTCTTCGCCAGCAGCAGAGTGACATCCACAAACCTACGATACATCGCCGGCACCGCCCTGGTATAACCCAACAACAGGACCAGAGGGTCAAATGGCACTCCATTGTCGGTCATAGTCTGAAGAGCATCATGAACCCGCACCCAGTACTCCGTAACCACCCCACACCCCCACGCCAAGTGGAGAAAATCAGCACCCGTCGCATGACAACGAGTGCACCTGTCATCCTCCGCTAGTCGGAACCTGAGCTTCCTAGCCGGGGTGTAATAAAAACGCTGTATGAATTTGTAGTGTATGATCTTTAGGCGGCAACTAGAGGAGATGTTAGCGGTTACACCACAACAATACTTCCATTGGTCATCAGAAATGGAAATGCCTAGCTCAGCATCCCACTGGGTCCGCGCTCGCCCAGGCGAGACAGCACGTTGTCTCCTGATGGCACTATACAATCGAGACACCAAGTGACGCCCATCAGAAAGCAACAACTCATGAAGTGGCAGGGTCACCCCCGGCTCTCCGGGGAACTCAGGCAACAGTGATCTCAGGCCCTGGCGCAGCCGGACATAGTAAAACATATCAAGCGGGGAGTACGCCCCATCCCCGAAGAATTGCTCCAGGGTACAGAAGGTGCCCTCACGAAACAGGTCACCCCAGGTGTGAATCGCAAGACGACTGCACAGGCGTCGGAAACCAGCCTCCTGCAGAAGAGACAGGGCAGGGTGATACATCAAAGGCAACGCAGGTGAGTAAAGAAAAGCAACATCCAGCACCTTTGCGATGCGCCTCCTGAGGTTCCGTGACAATTGTAAGTGGTGTTTTTAACTCGCACGAATATGGTCGAGTCTAGTATCTATGAACCGCAAATGACGAGTTTTGTAAGTGTGCGCAGTTTCGCTGTGCTAACTTAAACCGTTCGTTTGTTATGTGGGTTTGTCATCTGTACCCACGGGTTCCATCTTAGATACGGCATCCATTTTGTCTCTTGCCCTCAAGTAGCCAGCGAACGGACGCTGTCCGCTTCGCGACCCTGGGACTCCCAAGATATTTGCGGAAGACACATGTTCTTTGAAAGTGTCTTTATGACGAGGGGGATGCTACTGTAAGGCAGATGGCGCCGCTCGAGGCTCATCTTGCCGCACGGGCTTATTGTCTCAGTCGTGCATCTCATTAGGCACGTCCCTTTGATGCCTGTATCTCGTGCTTCTCGACACTCCCCTTTTACACCCTTTCCGATCTCCCTACTGTCTCCGTCTTCCTCTGCACCTGTCTTCGTTCCTATTTCGATCTACTTTACTGCTGATTGGAATTTGCTAATGGTGGGAAGATGGGTTTTTACAGTTGGGAACCGCCAAATGTTTCCGCACTTATGTTCCGGATCTTGTGTGTTTCGAAGTGATCTAAGCGACCCCTCTGAGAGCGACTTGTGGGAACCAGGTTGTAAACTATTGTGTATCATGTTATCCTATGGGTAAAAACTGTATAAAAGGAGCGATCCACAAATACAATTTGAAGCAGTCTCCCCGAACTACACTCGATGTACTTCCTGTGACTTCTGTGTTCCCTGCAGTAAATAAACCTTGACTCTTTGACGCCGAAGGAAGTGTCCCGTGTCTCTGTGACTTGTACGCCGGAGCAGGTTACCCACGAAGGTTTCAGGTGTTGTGCCCTGGCACCGCTGGGTCCAAAGAACCCAGTCCTTCAGTTGGCGCCCAACGTGGGGCTGCATCAGTGGTACCGGTCCAAGCCCGACGATCGTGAGGAACTTCGTGTGAAATCTCCGAGGGAAGGTGCACCCCGCTTCATCGATCCTGTTGTCGAAATAAGTGGCCCGAAGACTTTTCCCGCGAAGATTCCCGCCTCCTAACGGCTGCGACGGACTGCTGCCCTGACTGTAGACCTGTTTTGGCGCCTGGCGTAGACCTTGGTATAGCGAGACGATTGACGGGCCTTCCTGAGGACGCCATTGATCTTTGAGTTAAGTATTTGTGGGTCGCTCCCAGAGTTCTTGGTTGTAGACACTTTAGCGAGTGTCTTTGTTGTAAACACTTTAGCGAGTGTTTTTGTTGTAGACACTTTAGCGGGTGTCTTTGTTGTACACGCTGTGTGAGTGTTTTTGTCGGTGACACTTTGCTAGCGTACTTTGTTGTTGTTGTATTTGTTTGACGACTGCAGCCGCCAAAGACCGAGGGTTTAGTTCTTTGCTGGGACTTGGTAAATCCCGAAATCCCGTAACCCTTGAAGTTTGTGAAACTCGGCTAGTGTGCAAGATGCCTGGTCGCAGTACTTTGTTCAGTTGCTTTAGACCTTGTGGTGCGGATTCCCTGCTGGAGGATTCGTGTCCGATACCTCCGGTTGGAACTCCTACATATGACTTATATAGCAAACATGGGCTAGGCCCGATTGCTTTTAACGATTATTGGATCAAATATACAAAGAAAGACGGCGATCTTCGTTGGCCACCTCACGGTAGCTTCGAAGCGTCGATCTTAGATAATTTGGAAATAAAGTTGTTCGAACGTAAATCAAGGCCGGCCATGTTTGATGCCTTTCGGTTCTGGCGCAAAGAAGCCCGACAGAAAGAGATCAGACAAAATAAACGTAGTCAGCGAGATACTGTTGCTACTATAGTGAAGAAAGCTGAGCAGTTTCAGCGTGATAAGGAGGATAAGGATAAGGAAGTGTTTGAGAGATTACAGCGTATGTCCATAGACAAATGCTATCCTGTTTTGCCTACGGAGTCGGATAAGAAGGAAGAGGCAGTTGAGGATTCTTTAATGTCCTATCTTATGAAGTCGCCACCTCCGTACGTACAGGGTACCGCAGCTCCTGTGGTCCCTGCCGTACCTGTTCTTCCACCTGTTATTCCTCCACCAGTTCCTCAACCTGCACCTGCTCTTCCGACTGTTCCTGCTCCTTTGCCTATTTCTATTCCTACTGCTCCTCCGCTTCCACATACTCCTGTTCCCGCTACTGCTCACGCTACTGCTCCTGTGTTGTTAACCCCTGTTGCTGCTAACGTCTCTACTCCTTCTCTTGTTAGTCCTGTGTCTTACTCTTCTCCCTCTACTCGTAATCGTGATTCTCCCCTTGCGACAAACTTCTTTCAGTCGCTCGGACCTGTTTTTGGGTCTGCAGGTTCTGATGGTCCACAGAGACGTAGCCAGCTTCCTGGTAATAGAGAACGTGTTGCGCTATACAATATGGCGATGGGTTGGATGATAAACCCTGTTAGAAATCCACCTCGTGTTGTCCTCGAAACGTTTGATCAATTCAACATACCTACTCAGAGATATGTGTTTGATGAAATGTGCAAGTTCTTACATGATCAGATAGCGGCCAATGCGCCTGACGAGGTGCTGACCGCCCTGTCTGAACTCCGGCTTCAGTTCGCAACTGGACTGATAGTCGACACTAATGTCCGACGTGCTATTGAGCGGTTGCTATCTCTTCGTCCCGCTCCTATTCCTCATGCATTGTTCGTTGAGGACATTGAACAACGAGATGGGTCTGGCCAATATCCTATGCGTGAAGTTCCGCCAGTTTGGGTACCCGCTGATAATACTAATGCTAATGCTCCAATACCAGCACATTTCCAGAGAGTGTGGATACACCTCCCTTGGAAACGATCGGAAGTGCTTCAGGTGAAACAAACTTTGCCTGATCCTCGCAAAAATCCTGCGGGGTATTACAAAGAATTATCGCAGCTCGTAGACGCTACGATAATGAATCTGGCCGATATCGACATGTTGTTTGGCAATGTCGTACCGCAACCGGTATGGGCCAAGATTCGTCACCAAGATCACGCGAATGAATTAGGTGGTGATTGGGCTGCCATTACAGCGGCAGACGCTGGACAAGTGGCTGCTACTAAACCCGATCAGTTGATTGAACTTCTTCCCCAGCGAATCATTACATTAATGAAAACGCTTATGCCAGCTATGAGGGTAAATTGGGACAAGTTGTCAGCCTGTAAGCAGAAGAAAGATGAGAGTGTTTCAGACTTCTTTACGAGGTTCGAGGAAACATTCGTCGATCATAGTGGGCAGGATATGGGTACTGAGGGTGGACAGAGGTTGTTTGTGGATAAATTCGTATCGAACTTATTGCCCGACTTGAGCCATAAATTAAAAAATTCAGAAAGTTCATGGGCCGTTTCTACCTCAGCTCAGATATTGGCTACGGCACAATATTACGAAAATAGAGAAAAAGAGGAAAATGACCGTGCCGATAAAAAGACGAAAGAGCTGAAAACTAAAGTGTTGTTACAACAAGCATATCCGCCGCGTTCTAATCAGAATGCGCCTCAGCAGAATAGATCGCAGTCGCAATCGAATGGATCGCAGCCGCGTAATGATTCATCTTTTCAGAGATCTTCATTAGGGTACAATCAATGTGCTTATTGTAGACAGGAGGGACACATTAAATTCAATTGTCCTGCTTTAAATGACCGTAGTGGTGGTAATTCGTCTAGAGGAGGTCGTGGTGGTGCACAGCACGCATCACGTGGTAGAGGTCGTGGTGCTCAGAATGATCGCTCTGACCATTCATCAAATTCTAATAACTGTTTTGATCAACGTGGATCATCGCAAGGACGATCTGCGCAGTACAATGTAGACGATTATTACGTCGATCAGGGAACTGACGATAGTAATTACTAGGACAGCCGAAGACAAGGAGAGGGAGTGGTATCAGTTCCGGTTGATCAGAGAGGGCCTTACGTCGCAGTTGCTACATCGGGCGTCGTTGAGCCTTTTCTGTTGGACACTGGTGCAGCGAAAAGTTCTATCATGCATTCGAAACTCCCTGGCGCACCTTTGTCTGGCTTAACAAATGTTTCCGTTGGATTCTCTGGCGCCCCCGTTAGCAATCCAGTTTCGCGCCCTTTGCCCCTTAAAATTGGGCCACGTGAGCTCGAAGCTCCATTGATTTTGTCTACTGGTTGTGGCGAAAATCTTTTGGGTCTGGATTTGCTTAAACGCTTGTATGCGACTTTGTATTGTTCTCCTGCGGGTGTAAAGCTTACGTTAGGAGAGAGGGTAGTCTCTCCCATGTACTTGTCCCTCGATAAGCTTCCACCGGAATTGAGTTCTCTTCCTGCATCTTTGTGGGCGACGGGTCCAAATGACGTGGGCCTACTTGATATCTCCCCTTATGTTGTTCAGTTGAAATCGAATGTGCGATTGCCACGTATTCCCCAATATCGTATCTCCCTTGATGGTGAACGAGCTTTGTTAGCGATCATCTATGATTTGATCGAGAAAGATGTCATTGAAGAAACTCGGGGAAACGTGTGCAATAGTCCTGTACTGCCCATTCTTAAACGTACTGATCCTACCAAACCGCCTGTTTATCGTTTTGTTATCGATTTACGGGAGGTGAATAAAATTGTGGTTCCTCAATTCCCTGTTGTGCCTGACATTACGGCGCTACTGACTCTGATTCCAGCTACAGCTTCATGGTTTTCGGTGATTGATTTGAAAAATGCGTTTTTCAGCATCCCGATTGCCGAAGAGAGCAGGGACCTTTTCGGTTTCTCTCTTGGTGGACGTAGCTTCCGGTTCAAACGCGCTCCTCAGGGCTACTGTGAAAGTCCATCGATTTACAGTCAAGCTTTGAAGGGTCAACTAGATGCGTTTAGGTTGCCGGTTGGTGCGGCTTTAATCCAATACGTCGACGACTTATTGGTGGCTGCTGATACTCAGGACATTTGCAAAATTGCTACAGTGTCGTTGCTGCAACATCTCTGTGAGTTAAATCACAAGGTGTCACCTTCTAAACTCCAATATTGTTGTCAAGAAGTAACCTACCTAGGTCACTTATTGTCAAAGGAGGGAAGGAGATTGACCCCAGAGAGAATTGCAGCGATTGCGCGCATGGCTGTGCCACAAACCCAAAGAGATGTGCGTGCCTTTCTAGGTATCACATCGTACTGCAGGCAGTGGATTCCTAATTTTTCATTGCTAGCGAAACCATTGGTGGCTCTTACGTGCAAGGATGTTTCGACTCCTTTACCATGGACGGAAGAATGTCAGAAAAGTTTTTCTGAATTACGTGATTCATTGTGTTCGGCTCCTGTGTTAGGTACCCCTGATTACAGTAAACCGTTCACGTTATATGTTCACGAGAGGGAAGGTTGTGCTTTAAGCGTCTTAACGCAACCTTTTGGTGGTAAGCAACGTCCATGTGCATATTTTTCCTCGACCTTAGACCCAGTAGCTAGAGCATTGCCGAGTTGTTTGAGAGCAACTGCGGCAGCTGCGGTCTCCATCCGACAATCAGCAGGATTGGTCATGGATAATATGCTTACGGTGATGGTTCCGCATGCAGTCGATACTCTTTTGAACCGTACGAAAACTCAGCACTTGACGAGTGCGAGGTTATCTGGGTACGAATTGACGCTCTTGGCAAGCCACATTCAGATAAAACGTTGTAATGTCCTAAATCCGGCAACTTTGTTACCAATTAGTGCAGAGTCAGATGCAGTAACAGAACATGACTGTTACTTGCGGACAGAGGAGGAAACAAAAGGTCGTGTGGACCTTAAAAACACCCCATTGGAAGACCCGGATGGCATCCTGTATGTGGATGGGTCATGTTTTAAATTGCCGAATGGTGATGTGACTACTGCTTATGCTGTGGTGACATTGAATACTGTTGTTGAGACTGCGAGATTGAATCAGAATTCTGCCCAAGCTGCAGAGCTGATCGCTCTTACTAGAGCATGTGTATTAGCAAAAGGTAAACGTGTGAATGTGTACACCGATAGTCAGTATGCTTTCGGTGTAGCGCATAGTTTCGGACGATTGTGGCGAGAACGTGGTTTCTTGACGTCACATGGCACGAAAATACAGCATGGCCAGCTTGTGAACGATCTTTTGGATGCATTGACTTTGCCTGCTCAAGTTGCAATTGTTAAATGTAGTGCGCATCGTAAAGTGACGGATGATGTTGGTCGTGGTAATGCGTTTGCAGATGAGATTGCTAAGGAGACTGCCCGGAACCTTAGCACTCGAATGTATGTGACGAATTCGGTTAGGTGGCCTACAGAATCAAGTATGTGTGAGAATACTATAGAGAGTGTGAAAGCAATTCAGAATGAGGCCACCGACACTGAAAAGATGAAGTGGAAAGAAAGTACGGGAAGGTTGGATGTGAATGGTTGCTGGATTGATTTGTCAGATCAGAAAAGATGGATGTTGCCTGATGCGTATGTACTGGCCGTTGTGCAAATGGCACATGGGTTAGCACATATTAGCGCGAAAGGTATTTGCAAGTTGTTGGCTGATGTGTGGAAGAATGATGGAATTACTAAGTGTGCTGAACGTTTGGTGAAGAATTGTATGGTGTGTATAATGTACAATCCTGGCAAAGGAACCCCAACTCCCCCTGGCAGTTTTGCTCCTCCTTTGTATCCCTTTGAGGTGATCCAATTGGACTTCATCCATATGGAGCGATGCAATAACCTGAAATACGTTTTGGTTGTGGTTTGCGCATTCTCCCGATGGATCGAGGCCTATCCCCTCAAAGACAATACTGCTTTGTCTACTGCGAAAATCCTACTGAAGGAATACTTTCCTCGGTATGGAATGCCTAGAGTCGTGTGGTCAGATAACGGAAGTGAGTTTGTTGGAAGTGTGATGAAGAGTGTGTGTAAGGGCCTTGGAATAAATCAGAAATTCCATAGCGCCAATCATCCCCAGTCAGCTGGATTGGTTGAAGGGTACAATGGCACCCTTAAACTAAAATTAGCGAAGATTCAAGCTACGACTGGACTTTCGTGGCCTGATGCTTTGCCTCTAGCATTACTGTCAACTAGGGCGACTGTACACTCCCGAATAGGGCTCAGTCCCTATGAAATAGTGTTCGGCCGTCCTGCGAATGTGTGGGGGGTTCCTAGGCCAGGAATATTCTCTGATCTTGAGTTTCCGATGTTGATTGATTACTTACATGACTTGACTGCTAAACTGAGGTTAATTCATCAACAGGTTTACGACGCCTTGCCGACGCAGACGGAGGGTCCAGGCCACCAGCTCCAGCCCGGAGATTGGGTGGTTACCCGAAATTTTTCACGAAAAAACAATCTGGACCCTCGCTTCACCGGACCTTACCAGGTGCTCCTGGCCACGAGGACTGCCGTTCGTCTTGAGGGGCGGAAAAATTGGGTACATGCTACCCATTGTAAGCGAGTCCCTATTCCTTTGTCGGCAGACCCGTGGGTAAGGAAAGGCATTGCGTCAACAGAAACAGAAACATTGCCGGCGTTTGTACCTTTTAGCGACGCACAGCTTGTTGGAGAACCCTCAGCGCAGCAGAAAGCCACTGTTGAACATTTGTCAGCAAGAGACTCAAGACCAGACCAACGAACTGATCAGCAGGACGCTGTCTCTTCGACAGATCCTTTGTTCGACGTGCAGACACGTCCCGGGAAACATCGATATTCTTTGCGATCTCACACTAAGGACAAATAAAAATTTGCTTGCTTTGCTGAAATTGATAACTGCAATATCTTCGTTTCCCATGATCAACTTTGAACATTCGTATCATTGAAAATTGTTTTGTATATATATATATATCAAGCTTCTTCCTTGTATCTTTTTCCTTCCACAGCTGAATTATTGTGCTAATATATACATATTGTGTATTGAGGGCCGTAGGGCCGCGCGCGTACTTCTTTCTGGACAGTAGGTCTTGACACTAGGTTAAAGACCGTCGGTTCCTAGGAACTCCTGGGGATTGACTATTGCTGCACAGAACGAAGTGCGTCAAGAAACGTTGCGGACGGTCGTAGGGAAATGGCATTTTCGAAGCTGAATGATTTGGAAGGAGCTCAGGCATATAGAGTCAAGCTGCAGAAACTTAGTCGTACGAAATGTTTTGTATCCCAGTTGTTTGTTTTGTTTTTAACTGCTTCTGCATTTTTGGCGGGTGGGGTGTATTACACTATGTCTTACTTCTTACTTCCTACCCCTACTCCTACTCCTTACCCTAACATTACTTCTACTGCTTCTCCTCATTCCTTTCATATGTTACCAGAACACGAACAGGCTAGACGTGTAGAATTCCGCAACAATTCCTTTATCCAGCTCCTCCATCAGCATCAGTTAGTGGTTAACACTACTAATTGTTGGGTGTGTGGGTTGATGCCACATACTACGGGTAAGGGAATTCCATATCTGGTGTTACCGTATAGTTCCCAAGGGTCAGCTCGAGCATTTCAAACAATGCTTCGAAGCGCACTGGGTTTCCACCCCACTCCAGAACAACGTTCCCCCAACGCTGGTCCTACCTCGTATCAGTGGGTGGTATCGATGGCAATACAGGATTTAGAAGATGAGATCTATGATGCTTTTCTCATCCCTAAGGCAGAGGTACAAGCCTATAGGGCACCGAATAGAGGGGAATATAGTACGTTCACTAATGAAAAGCAGCTTAAAAGCTCGCCTCCAATATGGGTCGTACCCCACACTGGTAATCTTTGTCTTGTGGGTCGTGGTTCGCAAGCCTCACTTGGAGTAAGTGCTTGCACTGAATGTTACGTTCTGCCAATGTCCCCGATCCCTGTGTTTCTGGCTGCCAAGGGTACGTACTTCATCTGTCATGATCGTGCATATACATGGTTGCCCTCAGACTTCATGGGCTCATGTTTTGTTGCAAATCTGTTGCCTCCGACGTTTACTGTAGATGCCGATTATCATAAGACTAGAGTTGTACGAGGCGTAATTAGCAAAGAGGATACTGCCGGTCAAGAGGCAGGAGACTTTTTCAAGGGTTTCCTCCCGTTTTGGGGACCTATGGTTAATAGTAGGAACCTGAGACATTTGACTCGAGTGGTAGAATCGACAGCTAACATTACTGCCAGTGCCCTTGGTAATATCACCACAGAACTTCAGGCGGAGAGACTTATGACATTACAAAACCGTATGGTTTTAGATGTTGTCTTAGCAGATCGCGGTGGGGTATGTAAAGTGATCCATTCGAGCTGTTGCATTTTCATTCCAGATAATGCTCCTACTGTCTATCAAGCCATCTCGAAGTTGCACAAGATCTCCGAATCCATACACGTGGATGTAGGGGATTGGACGCTACTTGGTTGGTTTTGGGGCCTGGTGTCGACTTGGGGTTGGAAGATTCTGACGATCATCGGGGTTGTGGTAGTGTTCCTGTTCACGTGTTGCCTTTGTGTGCAGTGTGGTCCTGCCTTATGTGGCCTCTGTGCTACAACGTGTATGAGACAACCATCTGTTACCAAGGGGACTCGGTTGGACAGAGCTATGCTACAACGACATCTTGATGGTCTGATGAATATCGAGTATGATTCCGACTAGTGCTTGCCTACATGAGGGCAAAAGGAGCGTCTGAGGTTCCGTGACAATTGTAAGTGGTGTTTTTAACTCGCACGAATATGGTCGAGTCTAGTATCTATGAACCGCAAATGACGAGTTTTGTAAGTGTGCGCAGTTTCGCTGTGCTAACTTAAACCGTTCGTTTGTTATGTGGGTTTGTCATCTGTACCCACGGGTTCCATCTTAGATACGGCATCCATTTTGTCTCTTGCCCTCAAGTAGCCAGCGAACGGACGCTGTCCGCTTCGCGACCCTGGGACTCCCAAGATATTTGCGGAAGACACATGTTCTTTGAAAGTGTCTTTATGACGAGGGGGATGCTACTGTAAGGCAGATGGCGCCGCTCGAGGCTCATCTTGCCGCACGGGCTTATTGTCTCAGTCGTGCATCTCATTAGGCACGTCCCTTTGATGCCTGTATCTCGTGCTTCTCGACACTCCCCTTTTACACCCTTTCCGATCTCCCTACTGTCTCCGTCTTCCTCTGCACCTGTCTTCGTTCCTATTTCGATCTACTTTACTGCTGATTGGAATTTGCTAATGGTGGGAAGATGGGTTTTTACAGTTGGGAACCGCCAAATGTTTCCGCACTTATGTTCCGGATCTTGTGTGTTTCGAAGTGATCTAAGCGACCCCTCTGAGAGCGACTTGTGGGAACCAGGTTGTAAACTATTGTGTATCATGTTATCCTATGGGTAAAAACTGTATAAAAGGAGCGATCCACAAATACAATTTGAAGCAGTCTCCCCGAACTACACTCGATGTACTTCCTGTGACTTCTGTGTTCCCTGCAGTAAATAAACCTTGACTCTTTGACGCCGAAGGAAGTGTCCCGTGTCTCTGTGACTTGTACGCCGGAGCAGGTTACCCACGAAGGTTTCAGGTGTTGTGCCCTGGCACCGCTGGGTCCAAAGAACCCAGTCCTTCACTCCAGGCATCAACAGTGCAGGTGACCGTCGTTTGGTGTGTGTCAATGTCCTCAACACGACCCAGGACCATGCCCTCCAATGGGAGAGGGTGAGCGACCCACTGTTCGGTGGCCACCTGAGGCATGAACGGCGTAGGGCGCATCCAGTGGTAGGCGAAGTGCGCCTGAGCGCTGACATAGTAAAGTTCAAACTCAGGGACGTCAAAGCCCCCATCGTTGTAAGGCAGCGTCAGCGTAGACCACGCCACTCGTGGCTGTTTGCCCCCCCAGAACAACCGAAGCAACTCTGAGCGGAGACGTGAGAAAAAAAAGGCCCCAGGATAATACGGAATGTTTTGAAACAAATACAGGAAGCGAGGTAACACCACCATCTTGATAAGAGATGCCCTGCCCGCCATAGATAATGGCAAAGAACTCCACCTCGTGATGCTATCTGCCAAGTTAGTTATAGCCACACCGTAATTAAGCCGTAGTGTCTCCTCCTTGAGCAGTGACACAACAATACCCAAATATCGCAGGTCGGAGTCGCACCACTCCAGGGGGTAGTCAAGTGGGAACCGGTGGACCGCTGCAGTGAGTGGAAAGAATTGGGATTTCTGCCAATTGATATGAACCCCAGATACACCACCAAAGACAACAAACTCACGCAATAACGCATTAAGATTCGACTGTGGGTCTTTCACATAGAGGGTAACATCATCAGCGTACATGGATATGCCAATCTGCCGCTGAAGGCAATTAAACGCACTCCGTTGATGCAATTGCCGTATCCTACATGCAAGAGGCTCTATAGCAATGGCGAACAAGAGGGGGGAGAGTGGACACCCCTGCCTGGTCCCTCTCGTGATCGGGAAAGGGGAGGACAGCACTCCATTTACAATCACTCTGGCCATAGGGTCAGTGTAGAGTAATTTAACCCATGAGATAAATATTCTGGGGAAGCCCATCCTGCACAGGACGTCAATTAAGTAACCCCATTCCACCGAATCGAACGCCTTTGTTGCGTCTAGAAAAACAGCAGCCACCGGAAGCTCCGGGGAAATGGTCGGGATCAAGGAGAACAACGTACGCAGATTATGGGAGGTCGCCCGTCCAGGCACAAAACCTGACTGGTCGGGCAGCACTATAATGGGCATGAGTTCAGAGAGACGCACCGCCAATACCTTGGCCAAAATTTTAACATCGCAGTTAAGCAGTGAAAGGGGCCTATAGGAGCCCACATCACGAGGATCCTTTCCGGGTTTGAGTAAAGAGATGATAGCAACTTCCCTCATAGACCCTGGCAGGCGCCCCACTTCAAGGGATTCCTCGAAAACTTCCCGCAACACCGGAGCCATAATATCTACGTAACACTTATAAAATTCAGCGGGGAGACCATCTAGGCCTGTAGCCTTGCCATTATTAAGCGACATGATGGCACTCCTGACCTCATCGACCTCCAGGGGCCTACCCAGAAAAGCCCTGTGATGATCAGAGTGCCAGCAAAGCGACAGCTCATCCAAAAATCCCCCATATCTCACATCTCCGGAGTGCTGGGAAGTGTATAAGTGTGTATAGTGTTGCAGAAATGTGTCCCGTATAGTCTCCGAGTCCGTGCATCGAGTGCCATCAGCCAAGCCCAGTTCCAAGACATCTGAGCTATGCCTCTGGTGTCTCGTAAGGGCCGCCAGGACCTTCCCCGGCCTCTCACCCTCACAATACCGTCTAGCTACCCAGTATTTTCCCCTATGTTTCGCTTCCCTGGCTGCTTCTTCCTCGTATTCCGATAGTTTACTCCTAAACTGGCGCATGAGATCAGGGTCAGGGCTAGCAAGTAGACCAGTCTCCAGTCGTTTTCGGTCGGCTTCCAAATCAGCAAGTGTACGGACAATAGTCCTGAGTACCCCGCAGCTCTTGGAGATAGTGAGCCCCCGAATCGTAACCTTGAATGCCTCCCATATTACCTCTTTATTTACAACAAGGGGTGGTGAGGGACAGAGTCTCTGAATTAAACAGAATACTCTCACCCAGTCAAGAGATCAGGGCTAGATCCAGCACCGTTTTTTAGCTCACTGCACCATCCCAGTTTCAGAACCTGGCTGTATGCAAATTAGTCTGTTCCTGTCCCAGTGCATGATGGGAACAGGGCAAACCAAACTACAAAAGCCAATTCTTACACTGGATAGGAAACAAGCTACCGGGGACCGGTTTCTGGCATTTCAGCCTCTTCGGCCCGGCTTGCTTGAATCCTGATGGTGCAATGAGCAAGGGACTCACATCTGAGCATACCCTTCCACGCTTAGGGTGGACAAAAATATTTACAACAAGGGGTGGTGAGGGACAGAGTCTCTGAATTAAACAGAATACTCTCACCCAGTCAAGAGATCAGGGCTAGATCCAACACCGTTTTTTAGCTCACTGCACCATCCCAGTTTCAGAACCTGGCTGTATGCAAATTAGTCTGTTCCTGTCCCAGTGCATGATGGGAACAGAGCAAACCAAACTACAAAAGCCAATTCTTACACTGGGAAGGAAACAAGCTACCGGGGACCGGTTTCTGGCATTTCAGCCTCTTCGGCCCGGCTTGCTTGAATCCTGATGGTGCAATGAGCAAGGGACTCACATCTGAGCATACCCTTCCACGCTTAGGGTGGACAAAAATATTTGCAACAAGGGGTGGTGAGGGACAGAGTCTCTGAATTAAACAGAATACTCTCACCCAGTCAAGAGATCAGGGCTAGATCCAACACCGTTTTTTAGCTCACTGCACCATCCCAGTTTCAGAACCTGGCTGTATGCAAATTAGTCTGTTCCTGTCCCAGTGCATGATGGGAACAGGGCAAACCAAACTACAAAAGCCAATTCTTACACTGGGAAGGAAACAAGCTACCGGGGACCGGTTTCTGGCATTTCAGCCTCTTCGGCCCGGCTTGCTTGAATCCTGATGGTGCAATGAGCAAGGGACTCACATCTGAGCATACCCTTCCACGCTTAGGGTGGACAAAAATATTTACAACAAGGGGTGATGAGGGACAGAGTCTCTGAATTAAACAGAATACTCTCACCTAGTCAAGAGATCAGGGCTAGATCCAACACCGTTTTTTAGCTCACTGCACCATCCCAGTTTCAGAACCTGGCTGTATGCAAATTAGTCTGTTCCTGTCCCAGTGCATGATGGGAACAGGGCAAACCAAACTACAAAAGCCAATTCTTACACTGGGAAGGAAACAAGCTACCGGGGACCGGTTTCTGGCATTTCAGCCTCTTCGGCCCGGCTTGCTTGAATCCTGATGGTGCAATGAGCAAGGGACTCACATCTGAGCATACCCTTCCACGCTTAGGGTGGACAAAAATATTTACAACAAGGGGTGGTGAGGGACAGAGTCTCTGAATTAAACAGAATACTCTCACCCAGTCAAGAGATCAGGGCTAGATCCAACACCGTTTTTTAGCTCACTGCACCATCCCAGTTTCAGAACCTGGCTGTATGCAAATTAGTCTGTTCCTGTCCCAGTGCATGATGGGAACAGGGCAAACCAAACTACAAAAGCCAATTCTTACACTGGGAAGGAAACAAGCTACCGGGGACCGGTTTCTGGCATTTCAGCCTCTTCGGCCCGGCTTGCTTGAATCCTGATGGTGCAATGAGCAAGGGACTCACATCTGAGCATACCCTTCCACGCTTAGGGTGGACAAAAATATTTACAACAAGGGGTGGTGAGGGACAGAGTCTCTGAATTAAACAGAATACTCTCACCCAGTCAAGAGATCAGGGCTAGATCCAACACCGTTTTTTAGCTCACTGCACCATCCCAGTTTCAGAACCTGGCTGTATGCAAATTAGTCTGTTCCTGTCCCAGTGCATGATGGGAACAGGGCAAACCAAACTACAAAAGCCAATTCTTACACTGGGAAGGAAACAAGCTACCGGGGACCGGTTTCTGGCATTTCAGCCTCTTCGGCCCGGCTTGCTTGAATCCTGATGGTGCAATGAGCAAGGGACTCACATCTGAGCATACCCTTCCACGCTTAGGGTGGACAAAAATATTTACAACAAGGGGTGGTGAGGGACAGAGTCTCTGAATTAAACAGAATACTCTCACCCAGTCAAGAGATCAGGGCTAGATCCAACACCGTTTTTTAGCTCACTGCACCATCCCAGTTTCAGAACCTGGCTGTATGCAAATTAGTCTGTTCCTGTCCCAGTGCATGATGGGAACAGGGCAAACCAAACTACAAAAGCCAATTCTTACACTGGGAAGGAAACAAGCTACCGGGGACCGGTTTCTGGCATTTCAGCCTCTTCGGCCCGGCTTGCTTGAATCCTGATGGTGCAATGAGCAAGGGACTCACATCTGAGCATACCCTTCCACGCTTAGGGTGGACAAAAATATTTACAACAAGGGGTGGTGAGGGACAGAGTCTCTGAATTAAACAGAATACTCTCACCCAGTCAAGAGATCAGGGCTAGATCCAACACCGTTTTTTAGCTCACTGCACCATCCCAGTTTCAGAACCTGGCTGTATGCAAATTAGTCTGTTCCTGTCCCAGTGCATGATGGGAACAGGGCAAACCAAACTACAAAAGCCAATTCTTACACTGGGAAGGAAACAAGCTACCGGGGACCGGTTTCTGGCATTTCAGCCTCTTCGGCCCGGCTTGCTTGAATCCTGATGGTGCAATGAGCAAGGGACTCACATCTGAGCATACCCTTCCACGCTTAGGGTGGACAAAAATATTTACAACAAGGGGTGGTGAGGGACAGAGTCTCTGAATTAAACAGAATACTCTCACCCAGTCAAGAGATCAGGGCTAGATCCAACACCGTTTTTTAGCTCACTGCACCATCCCAGTTTCAGAACCTGGCTGTATGCAAATTAGTCTGTTCCTGTCCCAGTGCATGATGGGAACAGGGCAAACCAAACTACAAAAGCCAATTCTTACACTGGGAAGGAAACAAGCTACCGGGGACCGGTTTCTGGCATTTCAGCCTCTTCGGCCCGGCTTGCTTGAATCCTGATGGTGCAATGAGCAAGGGACTCACATCTGAGCATACCCTTCCACGCTTAGGGTGGACAAAAATATTTACAACAAGGGGTGGTGAGGGACAGAGTCTCTGAATTAAACAGAATACTCTCACCCAGTCAAGAGATCAGGGCTAGATCCAACACCGTTTTTTAGCTCACTGCACCATCCCAGTTTCAGAACCTGGCTGTATGCAAATTAGTCTGTTCCTGTCCCAGTGCATGATGGGAACAGGGCAAACCAAACTACAAAAGCCAATTCTTACACTGGGAAGGAAACAAGCTACCGGGGACCGGTTTCTGGCATTTCAGCCTCTTCGGCCCGGCTTGCTTGAATCCTGATGGTGCAATGAGCAAGGGACTCACATCTGAGCATACCCTTCCACGCTTAGGGTGGACAAAAATATTTACAACAAGGGGTGGTGAGGGACAGAGTCTCTGAATTAAACAGAATACTCTCACCCAGTCAAGAGATCAGGGCTAGATCCAACACCGTTTTTTAGCTCACTGCACCATCCCAGTTTCAGAACCTGGCTGTATGCAAATTAGTCTGTTCCTGTCCCAGTGCATGATGGGAACAGGGCAAACCAAACTACAAAAGCCAATTCTTACACTGGGAAGGAAACAAGCTACCGGGGACCGGTTTCTGGCATTTCAGCCTCTTCGGCCCGGCTTGCTTGAATCCTGATGGTGCAATGAGCAAGGGACTCACATCTGAGCATACCCTTCCACGCTTAGGGTGGACAAAAATATTTACAACAAGGGGTGGTGAGGGACCACCCCCTTTTGTAAATCGATTTTGGCCACTATAGGTGTGGCAGGGTATACTCAGACATGAGTCCCTTTCTCACTGCTCCATCAGGATTCAAGCAAGCCGGGCTGAAGAGGCTGAAATGCCAGAAACCGGTCCCCGGTAGCTTGTCTCCTTTCTGGTAAAGAATTGGCTTTGTAGTTTAGTCTGCCCTGTTCCCATGATGCACTGGGCCAGGGACAGACTGATTTGCATATAGCCAGGTTCTGAGCTGGGATGGGGCAGTGAGATAAATAACGGTGATGGATCAAGCCCTGATCTTTGGACTGGGTAAGAGTGGTCTGCTCAATTCAGACACTCTGTTCATCACCACCCCCTTTTGTAAATCGATTTTGGCCACTATAGGTGTGGCAGGGTATACTCAGACATGAGTCCCTTTCTCACTGCTCCATCAGGATTCAAGCAAGCCGGGCCGAAGAGGCTGAAATGCCAGAAACCGGTCCCCGGTAGCTTGTCTCCTTTCTGGTAAAGAATTGGCTTTGTAGTTTAGTCTGCCCTGTTCCCATGATGCACTGGGCCAGGGACAGACTGATTTGCATATAGCCAGGTTCTGAGCTGGGATGGGGCAGTGAGATAAATAACGGTGATGGATCAAGCCCTGATCTTTGGACTGGGTAAGAGTGGTCTGCTCAATTCAGACACTCTGTTCATCACCACCCCCTTTTGTAAATCGATTTTGGCCACTATAGGTGTGGCAGGGTATACTCAGACATGAGTCCCTTTCTCACTGCTCCATCAGGATTCAAGCAAGCCGGGCCGAAGAGGCTGAAATGCCAGAAACCGGTCCCCGGTAGCTTGTCTCCTTTCTGGTAAAGAATTGGCTTTGTAGTTTAGTCTGCCCTGTTCCCATGATGCACTGGGCCAGGGACAGACTGATTTGCATATAGCCAGGTTCTGAGCTGGGATGGGGCAGTGAGATAAATAACGGTGATGGATCAAGCCCTGATCTTTGGACTGGGTAAGAGTGGTCTGCTCAATTCAGACACTCTGTTCATCACCACCCCCTTTTGTAAATCGATTTTGGCCACTATAGGTGTGGCAGGGTATACTCAGACATGAGTCCCTTTCTCACTGCTCCATCAGGATTCAAGCAAGCCGGGCCGAAGAGGCTGAAATGCCAGAAACCGGTCCCCGGTAGCTTGTCTCCTTTCTGGTAAAGAATTGGCTTTGTAGTTTAGTCTGCCCTGTTCCCATGATGCACTGGGCCAGGGACAGACTGATTTGCATATAGCCAGGTTCTGAGCTGGGATGGGGCAGTGAGATAAATAACGGTGATGGATCAAGCCCTGATCTTTGGACTGGGTAAGAGTGGTCTGCTCAATTCAGACACTCTGTTCATCACCACCCCCTTTTGTAAATCGATTTTGGCCACTATAGGTGTGGCAGGGTATACTCAGACATGAGTCCCTTTCTCACTGCTCCATCAGGATTCAAGCAAGCCGGGCCGAAGAGGCTGAAATGCTAGAAACCGGTCCCCGGTAGCTTGTCTCCTTTCTGGTAAAGAATTGGCTTTGTAGTTTAGTCTGCCCTGTTCCCATGATGCACTGGGCCAGGGACAGACTGATTTGCATATAGCCAGGTTCTGAGCTGGGATGGGGCAGTGAGATAAATAACGGTGATGGATCAAGCCCTGATCTTTGGACTGGGTAAGAGTGGTCTGCTCAATTCAGACACTCTGTTCATCACCACCCCCTTTTGTAAATCGATTTTGGCCACTATAGGTGTGGCAGGGTATACTCAGACATGAGTCCCTTTCTCACTGCTCCATCAGGATTCAAGCAAGCCGGGCCGAAGAGGCTGAAATGCCAGAAACCGGTCCCCGGTAGCTTGTCTCCTTTCTGGTAAAGAATTGGCTTTGTAGTTTAGTCTGCCCTGTTCCCATGATGCACTGGGCCAGGGACAGACTGATTTGCATATAGCCAGGTTCTGAGCTGGGATGGGGCAGTGAGATAAATAACGGTGATGGATCAAGCCCTGATCTTTGGACTGGGTAAGAGTGGTCTGCTCAATTCAGACACTCTGTTCATCACCACCCCCTTTTGTAAATCGATTTTGGCCACTATAGGTGTGGCAGGGTATACTCAGACATGAGTCCCTTTCTCACTGCTCCATCAGGATTCAAGCAAGCCGGGCCGAAGAAGCTGAAATGCCAGAAACCGGTCCCCGGTAGCTTGTCTCCTTTCTGGTAAAGAATTGGCTTTGTAGTTTAGTCTGCCCTGTTCCCATGATGCACTGGGCCAGGGACAGACTGATTTGCATATAGCCAGGTTCTGAGCTGGGATGGGGCAGTGAGATAAATAACGGTGATGGATCAAGCCCTGATCTTTGTACTGGGTAAGAGTGGTCTGCTCAATTCAGACACTCTGTTCATCACCACCCCCTTTTGTAAATCGATTTTGGCCACTATAGGTGTGGCAGGGTATACTCAGACATGAGTCCCTTTCTCACTGCTCCATCAGGATTCAAGCAAGCCGGGCCGAAGAGGCTGAAATGCCAGAAACCGGTCCCCGGTAGCTTGTCTCCTTTCTGGTAAAGAATTGGCTTTGTAGTTTAGTCTGCCCTGTTCCCATGATGCACTGGGCCAGGGACAGACTGATTTGCATATAGCCAGGTTCTGAGCTGGGATGGGGCAGTGAGATAAATAACGGCGATGGATCAAGCCCTGATCTTTGGACTGGGTAAGAGTGGTCTGCTCAATTCAGACACTCTGTTCATCACCACCCCCTTTTGTAAATCGATTTTGGCCACTATAGGTGTGGCAGGGTATACTCAGACATGAGTCCCTTTCTCACTGCTCCATCAGGATTCAAGCAAGCCGGGCCGAAGAGGCTGAAATGCCAGAAACCGGTCCCCGGTAGCTTGTCTCCTTTCTGGTAAAGAATTGGCTTTGTAGTTTAGTCTGCCCTGTTCCCATGATGCACTGGGCCAGGGACAGACTGATTTGCATATAGCCAGGTTCTGAGCTGGGATGGGGCAGTGAGATAAATAACGGTGATGGATCAAGCCCTGATCTTTGGACTGGGTAAGAGTGGTCTGCTCAATTCAGACACTCTGTTCATCACCACCCCCTTTTGTAAATCGATTTTGGCCACTATAGGTGTGGCAGGGTATACTCAGACATGAGTCCCTTTCTCACTGCTCCATCAGGATTCAAGCAAGCCGGGCTGAAGAGGCTGAAATGCCAGAAACCGGTCCCCGGTAGCTTGTCTCCTTTCTGGTAAAGAATTGGCTTTGTAGTTTAGTCTGCCCTGTTCCCATGATGCACTGGGCCAGGGACAGACTGATTTGCATATAGCCAGGTTCTGAGCTGGGATGGGGCAGTGAGATAAATAACGGTGATGGATCAAGCCCTGATCTTTGGACTGGGTAAGAGTGGTCTGCTCAATTCAGACACTCTGTTCATCACCACCCCCTTTTGTAAATCGATTTTGGCCACTATAGGTGTGGCAGGGTATACTCAGACATGAGTCCCTTTCTCACTGCTCCATCAGGATTCAAGCAAGCCGGGCCGAAGAGGCTGAAATGCCAGAAACCGGTCCCCGGTAGCTTGTCTCCTTTCTGGTAAAGAATTGGCTTTGTAGTTTAGTCTGCCCTGTTCCCATGATGCACTGGGCCAGGGACAGACTGATTTGCATATAGCCAGGTTCTGAGCTGGGATGGGGCAGTGAGATAAATAACGGTGATGGATCAAGCCCTGATCTTTGGACTGGGTAAGAGTGGTCTGCTCAATTCAGACACTCTGTTCATCACCACCCCCTTTTGTAAATCGATTTTGGCCACTATAGGTGTGGCAGGGTATACTCAGACATGAGTCCCTTTCTCACTGCTCCATCAGGATTCAAGCAAGCCGGGCCGAAGAGGCTGAAATGCCAGAAACCGGTCCCCGGTAGCTTGTCTCCTTTCTGGTAAAGAATTGGCTTTGTAGTTTAGTCTGCCCTGTTCCCATGATGCACTGGGCCAGGGACAGACTGATTTGCATATAGCCAGGTTCTGAGCTGGGATGGGGCAGTGAGATAAATAACGGTGATGGATCAAGCCCTGATCTTTGTACTGGGTAAGAGTGGTCTGCTCAATTCAGACACTCTGTTCATCACCACCCCCTTTTGTAAATCGATTTTGGCCACTATAGGTGTGGCAGGGTATACTCAGACATGAGTCCCTTTCTCACTGCTCCATCAGGATTCAAGCAAGCCGGGCCGAAGAGGCTGAAATGCCAGAAACCGGTCCCCGGTAGCTTGTCTCCTTTCTGGTAAAGAATTGGCTTTGTAGTTTAGTCTGCCCTGTTCCCATGATGCACTGGGCCAGGGACAGACTGATTTGCATATAGCCAGGTTCTGAGCTGGGATGGGGCAGTGAGATAAATAACGGCGATGGATCAAGCCCTGATCTTTGGACTGGGTAAGAGTGGTCTGCTCAATTCAGACACTCTGTTCATCACCACCCCCTTTTGTAAATCGATTTTGGCCACTATAGGTGTGGCAGGGTATACTCAGACATGAGTCCCTTTCTCACTGCTCCATCAGGATTCAAGCAAGCCGGGCCGAAGAGGCTGAAATGCCAGAAACCGGTCCCCGGTAGCTTGTCTCCTTTCTGGTAAAGAATTGGCTTTGTAGTTTAGTCTGCCCTGTTCCCATGATGCACTGGGCCAGGGACAGACTGATTTGCATATAGCCAGGTTCTGAGCTGGGATGGGGCAGTGAGATAAATAACGGTGATGGATCAAGCCCTGATCTTTGGACTGGGTAAGAGTGGTCTGCTCAATTCAGACACTCTGTTCATCACCACCCCCTTTTGTAAATCGATTTTGGCCACTATAGGTGTGGCAGGGTATACTCAGACATGAGTCCCTTTCTCACTGCTCCATCAGGATTCAAGCAAGCCGGGCTGAAGAGGCTGAAATGCCAGAAACCGGTCCCCGGTAGCTTGTCTCCTTTCTGGTAAAGAATTGGCTTTGTAGTTTAGTCTGCCCTGTTCCCATGATGCACTGGGCCAGGGACAGACTGATTTGCATATAGCCAGGTTCTGAGCTGGGATGGGGCAGTGAGATAAATAACGGTGATGGATCAAGCCCTGATCTTTGGACTGGGTAAGAGTGGTCTGCTCAATTCAGACACTCTGTTCATCACCACCCCCTTTTGTAAATCGATTTTGGCCACTATAGGTGTGGCAGGGTATACTCAGACATGAGTCCCTTTCTCACTGCTCCATCAGGATTCAAGCAAGCCGGGCCGAAGAGGCTGAAATGCCAGAAACCGGTCCCCGGTAGCTTGTCTCCTTTCTGGTAAAGAATTGGCTTTGTAGTTTAGTCTGCCCTGTTCCCATGATGCACTGGGCCAGGGACAGACTGATTTGCATATAGCCAGGTTCTGAGCTGGGATGGGGCAGTGAGATAAATAACGGTGATGGATCAAGCCCTGATCTTTGGACTGGGTAAGAGTGGTCTGCTCAATTCAGACACTCTGTTCATCACCACCCCCTTTTGTAAATCGATTTTGGCCACTATAGGTGTGGCAGGGTATACTCAGACATGAGTCCCTTTCTCACTGCTCCATCAGGATTCAAGCAAGCCGGGCCGAAGAGGCTGAAATGCCAGAAACCGGTCCCCGGTAGCTTGTCTCCTTTCTGGTAAAGAATTGGCTTTGTAGTTTAGTCTGCCCTGTTCCCATGATGCACTGGGCCAGGGACAGACTGATTTGCATATAGCCAGGTTCTGAGCTGGGATGGGGCAGTGAGATAAATAACGGTGATGGATCAAGCCCTGATCTTTGGACTGGGTAAGAGTGGTCTGCTCAATTCAGACACTCTGTTCATCACCACCCCCTTTTGTAAATCGATTTTGGCCACTATAGGTGTGGCAGGGTATACTCAGACATGAGTCCCTTTCTCACTGCTCCATCAGGATTCAAGCAAGCCGGGCCGAAGAGGCTGAAATGCCAGAAACCGGTCCCCGGTAGCTTGTCTCCTTTCTGGTAAAGAATTGGCTTTGTAGTTTAGTCTGCCCTGTTCCCATGATGCACTGGGCCAGGGACAGACTGATTTGCATATAGCCAGGTTCTGAGCTGGGATGGGGCAGTGAGATAAATAACGGTGATGGATCAAGCCCTGATCTTTGGACTGGGTAAGAGTGGTCTGCTCAATTCAGACACTCTGTTCATCACCACCCCCTTTTGTAAATCGATTTTGGCCACTATAGGTGTGGCAGGGTATACTCAGACATGAGTCCCTTTCTCACTGCTCCATCAGGATTCAAGCAAGCCGGGCCGAAGAGGCTGAAATGCCAGAAACCGGTCCCCGGTAGCTTGTCTCCTTTCTGGTAAAGAATTGGCTTTGTAGTTTAGTCTGCCCTGTTCCCATGATGCACTGGGCCAGGGACAGACTGATTTGCATATAGCCAGGTTCTGAGCTGGGATGGGGCAGTGAGATAAATAACGGTGATGGATCAAGCCCTGATCTTTGGACTGGGTAAGAGTGGTCTGCTCAATTCAGACACTCTGTTCATCACCACCCCCTTTTGTAAATCGATTTTGGCCACTATAGGTGTGGCAGGGTATACTCAGACATGAGTCCCTTTCTCACTGCTCCATCAGGATTCAAGCAAGCCGGGCCGAAGAGGCTGAAATGCCAGAAACCGGTCCCCGGTAGCTTGTCTCCTTTCTGGTAAAGAATTGGCTTTGTAGTTTAGTCTGCCCTGTTCCCATGATGCACTGGGCCAGGGACAGACTGATTTGCATATAGCCAGGTTCTGAGCTGGGATGGGGCAGTGAGATAAATAACGGTGATGGATCAAGCCCTGATCTTTGGACTGGGTAAGAGTGGTCTGTTCAATTCAGACACTCTGTTCATCACCACCCCCTTTTGTAAATCGATTTTGGCCACTATAGGTGTGGCAGGGTATACTCAGACATGAGTCCCTTTCTCACTGCTCCATCAGGATTCAAGCAAGCCGGGCCGAAGAGGCTGAAATGCCAGAAACCGGTCCCCGGTAGCTTGTCTCCTTTCTGGTAAAGAATTGGCTTTGTAGTTTAGTCTGCCCTGTTCCCATGATGCACTGGGCCAGGGACAGACTGATTTGCATATAGCCAGGTTCTGAGCTGGGATGGGGCAGTGAGATAAATAACGGTGATGGATCAAGCCCTGATCTTTGGACTGGGTAAGAGTGGTCTGCTCAATTCAGACACTCTGTTCATCACCACCCCCTTTTGTAAATCGATTTTGGCCACTATAGGTGTGGCAGGGTATACTCAGACATGAGTCCCTTTCTCACTGCTCCATCAGGATTCAAGCAAGCCGGGCCGAAGAGGCTGAAATGCCAGAAACCGGTCCCCGGTAGCTTGTCTCCTTTCTGGTAAAGAATTGGCTTTGTAGTTTAGTCTGCCCTGTTCCCATGATGCACTGGGCCAGGGACAGACTGATTTGCATATAGCCAGGTTCTGAGCTGGGATGGGGCAGTGAGATAAATAACGGTGATGGATCAAGCCCTGATCTTTGGACTGGGTAAGAGTGGTCTGCTCAATTCAGACACTCTGTTCATCACCACCCCCTTTTGTAAATCGATTTTGGCCACTATAGGTGTGGCAGGGTATACTCAGACATGAGTCCCTTTCTCACTGCTCCATCAGGATTCAAGCAAGCCGGGCCGAAGAGGCTGAAATGCCAGAAACCGGTCCCCGGTAGCTTGTCTCCTTTCTGGTAAAGAATTGGCTTTGTAGTTTAGTCTGCCCTGTTCCCATGATGCACTGGGCCAGGGACAGACTGATTTGCATATAGCCAGGTTCTGAGCTGGGATGGGGCAGTGAGATAAATAACGGTGATGGATCAAGCCCTGATCTTTGGACTGGGTAAGAGTGGTCTGCTCAATTCAGACACTCTGTTCATCACCACCCCCTTTTGTAAATCGATTTTGGCCACTATAGGTGTGGCAGGGTATACTCAGACATGAGTCCCTTTCTCACTGCTCCATCAGGATTCAAGCAAGCCGGGCCGAAGAGGCTGAAATGCCAGAAACCGGTCCCCGGTAGCTTGTCTCCTTTCTGGTAAAGAATTGGCTTTGTAGTTTAGTCTGCCCTGTTCCCATGATGCACTGGGCCAGGGACAGACTGATTTGCATATAGCCAGGTTCTGAGCTGGGATGGGGCAGTGAGATAAATAACGGTGATGGATCAAGCCCTGATCTTTGGACTGGGTAAGAGTGGTCTGCTCAATTCAGACACTCTGTTCATCACCACCCCCTTTTGTAAATCGATTTTGGCCACTATAGGTGTGGCAGGGTATACTCAGACATGAGTCCCTTTCTCACTGCTCCATCAGGATTCAAGCAAGCCGGGCCGAAGAGGCTGAAATGCCAGAAACCGGTCCCCGGTAGCTTGTCTCCTTTCTGGTAAAGAATTGGCTTTGTAGTTTAGTCTGCCCTGTTCCCATGATGCACTGGGCCAGGGACAGACTGATTTGCATATAGCCAGGTTCTGAGCTGGGATGGGGCAGTGAGATAAATAACGGTGATGGATCAAGCCCTGATCTTTGGACTGGGTAAGAGTGGTCTGCTCAATTCAGACACTCTGTTCATCACCACCCCCTTTTGTAAATCGATTTTGGCCACTATAGGTGTGGCAGGGTATACTCAGACATGAGTCCCTTTCTCACTGCTCCATCAGGATTCAAGCAAGCCGGGCCGAAGAGGCTGAAATGCCAGAAACCGGTCCCCGGTAGCTTGTCTCCTTTCTGGTAAAGAATTGGCTTTGTAGTTTAGTCTGCCCTGTTCCCATGATGCACTGGGCCAGGGACAGACTGATTTGCATATAGCCAGGTTCTGAGCTGGGATGGGGCAGTGAGATAAATAACGGTGATGGATCAAGCCCTGATCTTTGGACTGGGTAAGAGTGGTCTGCTCAATTCAGACACTCTGTTCATCACCACCCCCTTTTGTAAATCGATTTTGGCCACTATAGGTGTGGCAGGGTATACTCAGACATGAGTCCCTTTCTCACTGCTCCATCAGGATTCAAGCAAGCCGGGCCGAAGAGGCTGAAATGCCAGAAACCGGTCCCCGGTAGCTTGTCTCCTTTCTGGTAAAGAATTGGCTTTGTAGTTTAGTCTGCCCTGTTCCCATGATGCACTGGGCCAGGGACAGACTGATTTGCATATAGCCAGGTTCTGAGCTGGGATGGGGCAGTGAGATAAATAACGGTGATGGATCAAGCCCTGATCTTTGGACTGGGTAAGAGTGGTCTGTTCAATTCAGACACTCTGTTCATCACCACCCCCTTTTGTAAATCGATTTTGGCCACTATAGGTGTGGCAGGGTATACTCAGACATGAGTCCCTTTCTCACTGCTCCATCAGGATTCAAGCAAGCCGGGCCGAAGAGGCTGAAATGCCAGAAACCGGTCCCCGGTAGCTTGTCTCCTTTCTGGTAAAGAATTGGCTTTGTAGTTTAGTCTGCCCTGTTCCCATGATGCACTGGGCCAGGGACAGACTGATTTGCATATAGCCAGGTTCTGAGCTGGGATGGGGCAGTGAGATAAATAACGGTGATGGATCAAGCCCTGATCTTTGGACTGGGTAAGAGTGGTCTGCTCAATTCAGACACTCTGTTCATCACCACCCCCTTTTGTAAATCGATTTTGGCCACTATAGGTGTGGCAGGGTATACTCAGACATGAGTCCCTTTCTCACTGCTCCATCAGGATTCAAGCAAGCCGGGCCGAAGAGGCTGAAATGCCAGAAACCGGTCCCCGGTAGCTTGTCTCCTTTCTGGTAAAGAATTGGCTTTGTAGTTTAGTCTGCCCTGTTCCCATGATGCACTGGGCCAGGGACAGACTGATTTGCATATAGCCAGGTTCTGAGCTGGGATGGGGCAGTGAGATAAATAACGGTGATGGATCAAGCCCTGATCTTTGGACTGGGTAAGAGTGGTCTGCTCAATTCAGACACTCTGTTCATCACCACCCCCTTTTGTAAATCGATTTTGGCCACTATAGGTGTGGCAGGGTATACTCAGACATGAGTCCCTTTCTCACTGCTCCATCAGGATTCAAGCAAGCCGGGCTGAAGAGGCTGAAATGCCAGAAACCGGTCCCCGGTAGCTTGTCTCCTTTCTGGTAAAGAATTGGCTTTGTAGTTTAGTCTGCCCTGTTCCCATGATGCACTGGGCCAGGGACAGACTGATTTGCATATAGCCAGGTTCTGAGCTGGGATGGGGCAGTGAGATAAATAACGGTGATGGATCAAGCCCTGATCTTTGGACTGGGTAAGAGTGGTCTGCTCAATTCAGACACTCTGTTCATCACCACCCCCTTTTGTAAATCGATTTTGGCCACTATAGGTGTGGCAGGGTATACTCAGACATGAGTCCCTTTCTCACTGCTCCATCAGGATTCAAGCAAGCCGGGCCGAAGAGGCTGAAATGCCAGAAACCGGTCCCCGGTAGCTTGTCTCCTTTCTGGTAAAGAATTGGCTTTGTAGTTTAGTCTGCCCTGTTCCCATGATGCACTGGGCCAGGGACAGACTGATTTGCATATAGCCAGGTTCTGAGCTGGGATGGGGCAGTGAGATAAATAACGGTGATGGATCAAGCCCTGATCTTTGGACTGGGTAAGAGTGGTCTGCTCAATTCAGACACTCTGTTCATCACCACCCCCTTTTGTAAATCGATTTTGGCCACTATAGGTGTGGCAGGGTATACTCAGACATGAGTCCCTTTCTCACTGCTCCATCAGGATTCAAGCAAGCCGGGCCGAAGAGGCTGAAATGCCAGAAACCGGTCCCCGGTAGCTTGTCTCCTTTCTGGTAAAGAATTGGCTTTGTAGTTTAGTCTGCCCTGTTCCCATGATGCACTGGGCCAGGGACAGACTGATTTGCATATAGCCAGGTTCTGAGCTGGGATGGGGCAGTGAGATAAATAACGGTGATGGATCAAGCCCTGATCTTTGGACTGGGTAAGAGTGGTCTGCTCAATTCAGACACTCTGTTCATCACCACCCCCTTTTGTAAATCGATTTTGGCCACTATAGGTGTGGCAGGGTATACTCAGACATGAGTCCCTTTCTCACTGCTCCATCAGGATTCAAGCAAGCCGGGCCGAAGAGGCTGAAATGCCAGAAACCGGTCCCCGGTAGCTTGTCTCCTTTCTGGTAAAGAATTGGCTTTGTAGTTTAGTCTGCCCTGTTCCCATGATGCACTGGGCCAGGGACAGACTGATTTGCATATAGCCAGGTTCTGAGCTGGGATGGGGCAGTGAGATAAATAACGGTGATGGATCAAGCCCTGATCTTTGGACTGGGTAAGAGTGGTCTGCTCAATTCAGACACTCTGTTCATCACCACCCCCTTTTGTAAATCGATTTTGGCCACTATAGGTGTGGCAGGGTATACTCAGACATGAGTCCCTTTCTCACTGCTCCATCAGGATTCAAGCAAGCCGGGCCGAAGAGGCTGAAATGCCAGAAACCGGTCCCCGGTAGCTTGTCTCCTTTCTGGTAAAGAATTGGCTTTGTAGTTTAGTCTGCCCTGTTCCCATGATGCACTGGGCCAGGGACAGACTGATTTGCATATAGCCAGGTTCTGAGCTGGGATGGGGCAGTGAGATAAATAACGGTGATGGATCAAGCCCTGATCTTTGGACTGGGTAAGAGTGGTCTGCTCAATTCAGACACTCTGTTCATCACCACCCCCTTTTGTAAATCGATTTTGGCCACTATAGGTGTGGCAGGGTATACTCAGACATGAGTCCCTTTCTCACTGCTCCATCAGGATTCAAGCAAGCCGGGCCGAAGAGGCTGAAATGCCAGAAACCGGTCCCCGGTAGCTTGTCTCCTTTCTGGTAAAGAATTGGCTTTGTAGTTTAGTCTGCCCTGTTCCCATGATGCACTGGGCCAGGGACAGACTGATTTGCATATAGCCAGGTTCTGAGCTGGGATGGGGCAGTGAGATAAATAACGGTGATGGATCAAGCCCTGATCTTTGGACTGGGTAAGAGTGGTCTGCTCAATTCAGACACTCTGTTCATCACCACCCCCTTTTGTAAATCGATTTTGGCCACTATAGGTGTGGCAGGGTATACTCAGACATGAGTCCCTTTCTCACTGCTCCATCAGGATTCAAGCAAGCCGGGCCGAAGAGGCTGAAATGCCAGAAACCGGTCCCCGGTAGCTTGTCTCCTTTCTGGTAAAGAATTGGCTTTGTAGTTTAGTCTGCCCTGTTCCCATGATGCACTGGGCCAGGGACAGACTGATTTGCATATAGCCAGGTTCTGAGCTGGGATGGGGCAGTGAGATAAATAACGGTGATGGATCAAGCCCTGATCTTTGGACTGGGTAAGAGTGGTCTGCTCAATTCAGACACTCTGTTCATCACCACCCCCTTTTGTAAATCCCATATTACCTCCACACTGTCCACAGACCCCTTATTCCTCGGAAAGAAAGCCTCTATCTCCTCACCCAACTCCGCCTTAAAGATGGGGTCCAGTAGGGCCGATGGAAACAGCCTCCAGGGCGGACGCGGTCGGTGTAGACCAGGGACCGATACCACAACCCGAACTGGACAGTGATCAGAGAAGGTCCTGGGGAGGTGCGTCGCCCCATGCAATCCTGCCACTAGCCCCCTGGAAAGGAAGATATAATCCAGCCTCGCCCAGCTACGGGCCTGTGTTGTGAAATGAGTGCCCTCCTTAACAGTGGGGTGTACATATCGCCAGCTGTCCACCAGCCCTGCCTCTTCCACAATGCCCGCATGACATCCCTGGCTTGTATATTGTACTGCTGACTCCCCTCCGATCTGTCCTCAAGAGCAACCATTGCCAAATTAAAATCCCCCCCCCACACAATATGAGAAGCATCAACAGCCAGCACATGACCCCACAGTGTAAGAAAAAAAGCTGGATTATCAACATTCGGTGCATAACAATTCACAAAAAGCACAGTGAGCTGTCCAATCCTTCCCCACAACAGTACATATCTTCCATCAGAGTCCAAGTGTGATCCCAACTCCTGGAAGGCAAGTGATTTTTTAATCAATATTGCAACTCCCCTTGCATAAGAGGAGTACGATGAGAACTTCCTCACAGTGGCCCACCTCCCACCAAACGCATATGTCGGTGACCGGCCCAGATGCGTTTCCTGTAAAAGTGCCACCTGTATGGCATGTCGGTCTAGATACTGCAACACATTCCGGCATTTCCTGGCATCATTGAGCCCACGCACATTCCAAGAAAGACTCGATATCTTATCCAACACTGCGACCGCCATTACTCATAGGGGATACGTGTCAAAGAACCCCGTACACCCGCCTCAGGCCCACCACACGAGCCACCATATAAGGCCGTAGCCGCCACACCCTTACCCCACCTAGTAACATGAAAAACACAATCAGCCACGCCGTCTTCCAACCCCAGAACCAATCTCCCCCTCCCAAAACCGGACAACGCACAACCGTGCAACAGGCATGCAGCGCCATACGAGAACATCCAGAGCGCATCGCATCCAACAAGTAAACCTTCAGGCACCAAAAAGTCCCTACCTCCCACCGCCCACCTGACCAACCCCAACCTGTCAGGACCCCCTGCCACCCCCCCTCCCCATACCCCAGGCATCCATCCATACATCCAAAACACCATCCGCACAACAAGGTACAGTGTGAACATAGTAGGGGAATTCCCGTTGGGGGTGCCCACCAGAGGTGCACTTCACCACCCCCTCACATTATGCCGCCCACCCAGCCGATGAGGCAAAGTTACAAGGCAGGCACAGTGGTAGGGTGGGTGCCCGGAGCAAGAATAGAAACACAACCTCAGCCAACGCCAACCTAACAGTCACACCATTCAGCCTCTCAGAAAGGTACAGAGGACCGCCCATCAGTCCACATTTTCACACGCTGCGGAGAAGCAGCTGGCAGCGGCAGGTGAAACAATGTCAACAGGTAGCGTTCAACTCAGTCACCATGCCATCAAAAAACCTGATCAGGGGTCTTCCTCCTCTCCCGCCGAATGTCGATCATTCTGCCCCATCCCATCCTGGCGGTCAGCAGCAGCACGTTCCCTCTGCAGCCGCTTCACAAAGTCTTCCGCCTGCTGCGGATTCGTGAAAAAAGTCTGCTTCGCCTGATGAGTGATCCTTAATTTCGCAGGGTAGAGCAAAGCGTAGTCCACCTGGAGGTCCCGAAGCTTCTTCTTAACCGCCAAGAATTTTCGCCGTTGTTCCTGCACCATCGGAGTGAAGTCAGGGTATATCGTGAAATTGACCCCCTCGAAGGAAAGTGAGCGGGAAGTGCGGGCCGCATGAAGAGCAGCATCACGATCCCGATAGTTCAGGAGGCGAGCAATGATAGGGCGTGGGGCCGCCCCGGGGGCCGGTCGCGGTCCAAGCGAGCGGTGCGCCCGTTCCACAATAAACTGGGTCGAAAAGGATTCCACCCCAACTGCCCCAACCAAGAGCCTCTCCACATACGTTTCCATCTTTCCAACATTCGTAGACTCCGGCACACCTACTACGCGAATGTTGTTGCGCCGACTTCTCGCCTCCAACTCCTCGTTCTTAGCGGCTATTACACGTAGGATATTGTCCATACGCGCCAACTGAGTGGTATGAGTGGCCGCAGTGTCGTCGTGATCGGAGATACGCTGTTCCGCCGTGGTCAGGCGCTCCTCATGGACATCAAGTTTATGTACCACCGCGCCCATGCGGGAGGATAGTTTGTCCACCTTGTCCACAATGGTGGCGAAGCCTTGTCGCATCTCCTGCATCATCTGCTGGAAATCAGGGGCGGCCGGTTGCAAAACAGCATCAGCGGCAGTCGGAGGAGGAGATCGCGAGGTTCCAGCCTCCTGTACCAGGCGGGCGCCCCTTCTGGAAGACGCCGAGTCAAAGGAGAGCTTAGGTTGCTTATTATCAGGTTTGCCCATGGTGGTACACACAACACACGCACTAATGTTGTATGCAGGGAGGCCTGAGGGCCGAATCTCGAAAGCAAGGCCACGGTCAACCCAGCGATGCACTCAGCAGGGGACGCCACGTAAAACAATGTCAAAAGTGGGTCGGAGAGTGCACACCGCCGTACAAATCCACCAGTAGTCACAGTACAGACTCACCAGGGGTCCAGCGAAGACCCTGTCCACCACACCCCGAGGTAGATAGGGCTGCGCCACTCACAGTCCGCAAACAGTGACTGCGTGCAGGAGTCCGCCCCAACTGTGTTCCGCAGGGGCCAGAGTGGTGCAAACCAGGACCACGGGGCAGATCAGGCACAGCAGGGGACAGCCATGGGCTGTGGTATGTGAATGGCGCTAGCGCCGTGCAAATCACCGGAAGGGGCTCGTCGCGTGGCCTAACACGGCCGGCTCCGCAACACAACGGCCGCTGTAGTGGAAAAGGGCGCCAAGAAGCAAAAGTCTAAGTCCGCTGTGATATGTGCGTTAATAGCGCCCACAGACCGTATGCCAAAGCAAGTGTTGCAACACAGCAGGGAGCGACCATGTAGTCCGCGGGGGCACGCCGCCAACAGCCGAGTATAGCAGGCTCCTCAAGTATGCCAAACACAATGGTGCCAAATGAGCGAGCAAACGGCCCCCCCGTAGAGCAATCAGAGGAAGTCCTCTCACCAGCAGCAGCTCACCTCAGTGCACAGCACGCCGTCCGCAGGCGCCCAGGGGTAGACCATGGAAGGGGGCACGAGCAGGCATGCACGCCCCGCCACTCCCCTCCGTGTGATGTCCGGTAGTCTACTCTGGGGCAATATCCACGCTCCCGTCAGATCCTCACAGGGACAACCCAGCGGACCCCCGCGATGTAACCGCTTCACCCCTGCTCACGATCGCCAGCCACAGGCACCGCCGCCGGACGCAGTCATGCAGGCAGCAAAGTAAAGTCCCCGATGGGGGAGGGGACAGGCCTTCTCCCCACGTGACAAGCAGCGGGCTGGAGTAGTCCGGGACGCCGGACAGCGGAGCGCCAGGTCTCCACAGCAACAGGCGGTGATACCTCAGGGGCCACGAACTCCGGATCGGAACCACCGATCAGCGTGAAAATCGAGCCGAGTGTAGATCACAGTCCCCCAAGGCAGAATCTCGGGTCAGATCCGGGGTCGGCGATGATCCGAAGGATAACTGGCCGGATGAAAGCTCCGGGCTGCAGGAGCCTCACGGCAGTGCGGCCATGCTGCAGTGCGCCCTCTAGCGCCCCCCCCTAGTTCAGCTAACTATAACTTGCGCGCCCGCAATGCACTGCTGATGACGTCACATATTACATCACTCATGACATGGTCAGTGACATCACTCATGACATCACTGATGACAATGAGCATGCAGCTCGTGCTCGGAAAGGTACGCGTACGTACGCTTGCGATTTTTTTAAAGAAAAAAAAATTGTTTGTTTTTGACCTTGGGGGTCCTTGTGGGACCCAATGAGCAGGCCTAGGGGGTCAGGGAGTTTACCCTGTCCCTTTTTGCGTTCTACACGTTTGTTTTTCTGCTTTCTTGTGCCTCAGTCTACCGAGGCACAAGATGGCTGCCAACACTTTCTGGTTTGGAGTGTTGACAGGCAGTTGCCAGCCAATTAGCATGCAGCTGGTGCTCGGGAAGGTCCTCATACGTATGCGGGCCTGTACGCGGACCTGTACGCGGACAGTACGCGTACGGTAAGCGCCTATAGATATAATTATTATTTTACTTTTGATTTTCTCAGGAACTACTGAACAGATTTACACCATTTAACAAAAAGCGTGATCTACGAAACAAACTCTACATTTTTGACAAATTTGGTGTAATTCCGTTCAGCCATTCGGGCTGTACCTCTGGCTAAAGGTCCTATGGAAAATTGCATGGGGAAAACAAGTTTTGGGGCCCTCTTTTTTACTCGGCCCCTGCTTCACGATTCACCCCTAAACTTTCAGGGAAGGAGGGGAGCAGGCCATTTTCTTGGAGAAATTCGCAAAGATTCGTCCACCGGCGCCAAAGTTATTCCAAATAGAATGTTGTGGATTTCCTATGGAAACTAGGTCCTAACTATAAATACCTACTGGGGACCGCCAGTAGGTAATATGTATATAAATATACATACATAAATATATACATACACACATATATATATGTATATATATATCTATATATATATATATCTATATATCTATATATATATATATATATATATATATATATATATATATATATATATATATATATATATATATATAGTGTTTAAAATAGAGAAAGTATGCAATTTTTCCATGGAAATATACAAACAACATTTAAAACAGATAACGTTTACATTTTGGTAATGTACGAGGCAGAAAAAGTGTGACGAAAAACAATCATATGAATATATGTAGCACAGAATCAGTGCATACAATTAAATCTTACATTTTTTTCTGAAGGGGATGTTTTGTTTGTCGTATCAATGCTTCTCCCAAGCATGGCCTTTGTTAGCTTCTTAAACTTTAACCTATCATCTCTGGTTCGATTTCGATGGCTCGAGTCCCAGCTTTGGGCCTATTGTTTGGTGTAATTAATATATATATATATATATATATATATATATATATATATATATATATATATATATATATATATATATATATATATATATATATATATATATATATATATATGTCGCTTCGCAGAGGCATTCATAAAAGAGCTTCATCTCCAGTCCCACAGTCTCCCACCTAACTGTCTTTCTACCACACTTTAAGAAACGGAAAGGTTACTGTCGTTGGCTCTTCAAGACCTATATGTCTTTGTGCCCTCGAATTCCTTCTTGTTTAGATATTAGCTCAGATTCAACGAAATTGATTGAAGTGGCAGGTCGCTGGAAGAACGGCGTCCTTTCTATGCATAATATGCACAAGTGCCAGGTTTAATGATAACGTATTGATAATTGAAACGAGGGAAACTCGCCATGGTGGAGCCACAACACAGTGCAGGCGACCCAAGCTGATAGCCTCCCTCACACGTTTGACCTCCTACTTTCATCTCTCAATGCCTTCATGCAGAGAAAGGCACACAGGAAACATGTCATGTGTGCAGGGAAGACTAGAGCTTGGTTTCACAGCAGAGGGGTGTCGACAAGCATGCTGACAGAAACGCCATGTCAGCAAAGGACTTGTCTTTGTGGTTCCGCAATCATTTACAACGATGGTAAACAATCTTAGGGAAGTCAACAGTGACTCCAAGACACACAGGGGAATCATTTATTCTTGAGTCAACATAACATGAACTCCAAGAAAACAGAGCCATTAACTCATTCACTAGTAATAAAAGAAATATGGGTCCTATGCAAAAAGGTAATATCGGTCATAAAGTAAAGTAGATTTGGTCCTAAAACATAAGTTCATGACTGAATTTACCTTACTTATGACTCCCAGGAATTCCCAAAGGCATTTCTGGAAGTCATAGGGTCATTTAACATGCACGGGGATCTCTGCCACTTTCATAATGGATTTTACTCCTCTTTGTGCTGCGTTCCTGTGAGGGAGAGCTCTGCAGAGCAGGAGTAAGATAATGATAGGAATTTCACATGACTGACGTATTCCTGGGAATGTTCGTGAATTCCAGAAAGTAGGAAACGTATGTACATACAGCAAGTTGCTATTCATCAAGGTTACACCCATGTCTACTCCAGTAGTACTACAGCCCAGGCCCAAATCTATTCCAGCCATATTCCACACATGGCCACACACTGGAGCTGAAAGTGAGTAGTGCTTAAACCAATAGAGGGCAGGAATAACACTAATAGAATAGAGAGAGAGAAAAGGGAAAAACATATTATTTTTATTGAAATAATATATACTAATACATTGTTAAATATTTTTTTTAAACAAAATCTGGATATTCACAAACAGACACAAGAACACAACAGGAAACATAGAAACATATAAGAAATGCTAGAGAACTTTTATTTAATTTTTTACATGTATAAAGCGCAAGTGTCACCAAACTGGAATGCTAGTGCTAAACGCATATAGGTAGACGCCACACTGCTGAACATTTGATGGAAAAAAGCACTTGAGGTGGGGCAGGTACTTGGGGGGAAAAGTCAGGTCTTTAATGCTTTCCTAAATGTCAGCAGCTCTGTGGCTGACCTAAGAGTGGGTGGCAGTTTGCTGCACAACTGGGCCACCTGGACCGTGAAGGCCACTTGTAAAAGCACAGGACCTTTCCCATGTAAGGCCTTAAATACAAGGCACATGGCTTTAAAAATGATCCTCTGCTTTAGTGGCAGCCAGTGCAGATCCCTCAAAGCATTAGATGCTGAGGATCTGCAAGGTCTTTTTAAAGCAAGTTTGACTGGTGCCACTTGGACTCTATGCAGTCTGTTAAACAGAAACTTGGGAGCTCCAAGTGTAGGGTGTTACAGAAATCCAATATACTGAGTATAATACTACACACAATAAGTGATTTAGCTTGGAGAGGTAGTAAAAGAAGCACCTTCCTAAGACCATGCAAGAGTGCGAAGTCAGTGCCGGCTACTTTTGTGACATAGCTCTCCAGAGAAAGCTTGTCATCAAAAAGGACCCCATGACTGAGAACTGCGCCTGTCAGTCGCAGCTCCCCTTTTTGTTGGATAAGGCCAGGTGTTAGATGGGAGGTCCATGGGTATTCTTTTTGCTGAACAGCACAGGAATTCAGTTTTCCCTGATCAGTTTGAAGGAGTTTAACTTCATCCAATTAACTATGTCTGATAGAGAGTTCTGAAAATCCATCACTATGTCCTGTTGGGCATTGTTGAGGGACAGGACCAGCTCATCCGCTTAGTTGACCAGCCTGATGTTGTGTGCCTTTATCAAGGTAATCGATGGCCTCATATAGACATGAAACAGAACAGGACTTAATGTCGAGCCCAGAGGCACTGCTTGACCCACGCTTTTGAATTCGGAGCTCTGAGGAGATATGGCAACAGCCTGACACTGATCCGACAGGAAGGATTCCATCCACTTCAGAAGTATACCCCTTACTCCAATTGGGGCTAATCTGGCCGGAAGGATTTTATGATTCACTGTGTCAAAGGCAGCCGACAAGTCAAGCATGACCAAGACTGTTGATTGTCCACTGTCAACCCTCATACGTAGTTGATCCATAGCAACAAGGAGGGCTGACTCCGTGCCATGTCCAGGTCTAAAACAGAATTGTTTGCCTTCTATGAGAGAATGGTTCTTAAAATATTGGAACAGCCTCCTACTCACATATCACTCCAATAATTTCACCGGAAATAAGAGGAGTGATATGGGTCTGTAGTTACTCAAAACCAGCGGTTTGCGTGAGGATTTTTTTAGAAGGGGGGTTACTATAGCCTCTTTCCATATTCAAGGTACCTCACCATCTCCAATGATTAATTGCATAGTAACAATGCGGGGTTATGAGATTGGGAATAAATATACCTTCATGGATACCTTCTAATGTAACACATCTGCTATTGTGTGGGTATGGGGATTCAACAGCCAAAACTCCAACACAGCCATCTGTAGGTTAAACACAGTACAATTCAAATAATCACATACAGCCTGCCCATATACAAAAGCAAGTCACGGTCAAAGCATTTTTTTTCAATGTGTCAGTGAATGTCAATTTAACCATCATTTAAATGAACAATTACTTGTGAAGGAGAGAGATGATATACAGTAAGCCGATTTACATCTCGGCTGGTGGGAGGAACGGGTGCTCGGAGGCGGTCCCCTAGATCATTGGACAGAACATGTCCTGCTGTGGGTTAGATTTATCGATGACGTCTTTGTGCTGTGGCAGGGCACAGAGACTGAAATCGACTTATTTATCAATTACCTTAATCAGAACACCATTAATTTGGAGTTTGAGGGCCACCACAGCAAAACTACAATAGATTTTCTAGATATCTGGATAAGACCTAGTAATGACAAATTGGAAACCAAAGTGTTTCGAAAAACAACTGCTGGGAACTCTGTTCTTCATGCGGATAGTGCTCATCCTGCCACTTTAATTAGAATTATTCCTTTTGGAGAATATTACAGAGCTAGAAGAACTTGCAGCAGTGCGGAGGAGTTCGAGATAATTGAAAAATAAATGACTGGTAGATTCATCCAAAGAGGGTATAAACCAGCCATTCTAAAGAGAGCCGCAAACAAAGCTAGGAACCTTAAACGACATAAGATCCTTTTCGTAACATCTAGGACCCAAAAACAGTATATTTATCACTACCTTCAATGTGAAACACAGAGAAGTACGAGCAATTTTAAAGAAGCACTGGTATCTGGTTAAAAATGATCCGGTGCTTGGTCCTAAGATACAGAAAAATCCTGAAATCACCTACAGGAAATCTAAATCTTTAAAGGATCTAATTGTAAGTAGAGAATTCCAGGAAAAGAAGAAGGGTTCCTCTGATTGGTTAAAACAGAAACTAGGTTTTAAAAAATGTGCCAAATGTAAGGCATGCCAACATGGCATGAATAGAACTAGCCTTAAAACATTTTTTAATAAAACTGTCACCATCAGAAGCTTCATAACTTGCAAAAGTAGCTTTGTTGTTTATTTGTTGCAATGTTCATGTCCTAAAATATTTATTGGGAGCACAACTGTGCCCGTCCACCAAAGAATCCTGCAGCACAGGTGAGCGATTGTCAACCAAGATAGAACTTCTCCCGTCGCAACACATTTTGAGACCCATCATCAGAGTAATTCTGAGAGTCTGCAGTACACGTGTATAGCAGAAGTCCCCAAGAGGAAGAGAGAGGGGGATAGAGAAAGGGAACTCCGTAAGTTAGAAACTTATTTCATCTTAGATTTCAACTGTAAAGAACCTTATGGGCTCAATGTGGACGAGGATCTTTATACATGTCTGATTTAGAGAACTGTGAAGGCGACATGAAGTAGAGTTTGAATTTAGCTGCACATCCGTAACAATTAATGCATTTTGTTTTTAATTGGGAATCATTTTTCCCTTTTTTACAGGTGTAGGTTTGTGTGAACATACATGAGATGGAGACTAAAAGCAATATCTTGTTTTGGATTGTTCTTGCAATTTTTGAAATATTTTTGCATTTCCACTTTATGGTCAGAATTTTAGTACGGTCTATCAGTAGAAATTATGCTGCTATTAAGTGGGAAGGTTTATTATAAAAGATATGAATCTAGTGTACATAAGCACTTGCACTTTATTTGTGGTACTGTATTGAAAATGAGTGGAATGTTTACATTGAGAAAAAAATCAAAGTTTACATGAGCACTCGCACTTTTTTCTATACGCACATGCACTTTTTTGAAGAGGGTATCATCTCTTTTTAGAAAGAGATGATTATCTGAAAAGGAGTAATTGTTTATTTCGTACAGAGTTTTGAATTTATTAGCATGCAAATTACATTGGAATGATGTAGTTGTGTTCTTTTTATTCTTTGCAAGAACTGATAAATTATTGGAACAGGCACTTGCCATCCCCCATTGAAGGAAAGACTTCAAGCATGAACTCTTTCAATTGCACTTGCAGGTCAATTATTTGCTTCTCCCATGTGGGTAATCAATGTTAAACAAACCTTCCTGGATTGTGTTTTTAGAGGAATGATCATTCACTAATAATATACATAATCGGGAAGGAGAAAAAAGGTTAGCGCAATATCAAGTATTTGTGTAGCAAACACTATTAGAATTGCTGTGCTACATTGAAATGTCCTTGTGAGTATCTATTAGGAACGTGTTTAAAGATGGCCGCCATATTCCAGACAATTCTGGTATATGTGATGAGTCCCTTCTCTGTATCTACTACCCCAGTAGAGTGTATTTTAACGAAGTGCAAACAATGGTAGAACATCGTGAGCAAGGGAGCACGACTCCCGAAACGCGTTGATGTATTCGTCATTCTTTTTAATAAAAACGGACTGTGTTTAATCCTACCCTGGAGTGGCGGATGATTTGCTGTTGATCGAGGGAAAAACCTATTTTCAATATATATATATATATATATATTTTCGTGGACCCGCCCATTGTTTGGAGGCACGGCGTTTGGCAATCCGACTACGCTTTTGGCGTTTTTGAACTTGTACTGTTTAGGTATTTCTGCCATGCCCCCCGCAACTCAACAACTGAGGCATTTGCTGGCGTGCTATCGGTGACCGGACCAGGTGTGGAGCTTCGCAGCCAGAGAGGTCGGCTGACTTTCTTCGGCGTTTGGAGGCGGAAGCCGGTAGGGCACCGGAGGTGCGCCTTTGCCTTTCACATTGTGTTTTGAGTTTAGCGGGTTTTTGGGCTTGTTTTCTCCAATAACACAGCCAAATCAGCAGCGAAGCGGTATACTGTGAAACCGCTGACAACTCTTGCAGAACATGTTTTCCAGTGAGGCGCTAAGGAGTAGGGAAACGGCAGCGGAGGCTCTATATGGGAACCTACCAATCACAACATCAGAAACTACTCAAGAAAACCGTACTACCAGCACTAATAATAGTACGAAGGATCTTTTAAAGACTCTGGAAAAGCTACTTCGTAGTGAGCTATATAAGTGGTGGGAGAAAAAATCTCTAGAAAAATATATTGAGGCTAATCGTGTACCCCGGGGCTTACGAGTTATGATTGTTCCTACCTATGAAAACCCGGATCCTAAAATGCTACAGGAATGGGCAGAAAATAATCCACAATCATCAAGAAACATGCTACAGATTTTGATTAAATATGCCCATACTGACAGGGAAGAGCTATTGATTGAATTTGACAAAATTAATGCTCTGCTAGAGGCGACAGGTGAAACTGATTTGATAGTTAACACCAGAAAGGAAATTGACCAACGCTTGGCGAAATTGGAACAGGCTATTCAAGAGCGCAAAATACATACATTTGCTAGAGATAAGCAAGATTATGCTACAGGACGTATTTTTACATTCTCCCGAAAGTATGACTCATACAAAAGGAAGGCAATGTCTCTCCAACATAAACCAAGTGCTTCCTCTAGTTCCAATGTACAAACCACTGCTGCTGGTACAACTAATGATGATAATTTATCAGTACCCTCCTTTACAGGCTCTGAAGACAGTACACCTTCGGCAGATGCAGGATCCTCCGATCTAGCAACTTTCTCAGTAGTTGATGAACTAAATTTTGTAAGCGAGGACCGGAGGTATTCTCTGTGCTCACGGAACAATCCTCCACAAGCAGGCAAACCAGCAGCCAAAAACATCGGCGCAGGAAACGAGGTGCCAAAAAGAGGTGGATGGAGGGGCAGAACGCGCAGAAATTGGAACAAATAACTCAGGTACAGGACAATACAGTAATCAATTTGACTGACTTTGTACTTTCTAAGGCGGAAGAACAGCTTCTATCTCTAGGGTTGTCCTATTGTCCACCTAATAGTTTTTCCTATGTCCAGGCATGGATTGATGTGTTTAAATTTATTAGGAAGATCAAATTACAAAAATACTTCCTACTACATCCAGAAAATCCAAATAGGTGTGACGCAGAACAAGCAACTCCATCAGCAGAGGAAGCACTTTCAGTCAGGAATCTGCAGGGTCTACAAACCCTTATTTCCTTAGCGAATGAAGAAAGTTCACAAAATGAACCTACAGTCAGCCAAATTGTTACAGTCAATCGATCACCATCTACGGCCTTTCGGGGAAAGTCAACATTCATGCCACTGATGCCTAAAGATGCTGTTGATGTCTTCAGTGACAGGGTCATCACAGAACTTAAGACTTTGAATAGGACGATACTGGGAAAGAAGAAACAATGTGATTTTAACAATATGCAGTACACAAAACGTGTTAAAAAGATCCAGGGTAACAACCAGATAGTTGTGAAGAGTGCTGACAAGGGGGGAAATACCGTACTGTGGGCAAAAAGTGATTATGTCACAGAGGCAGCCCGCCAACTTGATGATCCCCTTTGTTACTCTAAAACCACCAAATTTGTAATGCTGAATAGTCATGATAAAACCAGAAAAGATATCAATGCCTGGTTAAGACGTGGTTTACTAACTAAAGAGGAATCTAAATTTTGTAATGTATTGCACCCTATCACACCTTTGTTTTATTTGTTACCTAAAATCCACAAGTGCACTACCCCAGTCCTGGGTCGTCCTATCATTTCAGCACAGGGCAGCATGAATGAGAACATTTCAAAATATGTTGATTTTTTTCTTCAGCCCCATATGATTTCTCTCCCTTCCTTTCTTAAAGACACCACTGATTTTTTGGGAAAGATTAATTGCATCACGTGGGGTCCTGAGTTATGTTTCCTGGTGATGGATATTGAAGCACTTTATACCAGCATCAACCATCTCCAGGGTTTTGAAGCTGTTCAGTTCTTTCTTGATTCCCGGGAGGCAACTATGAGGGACCATAATCTCATGTTATTGGACATGATACGCATTTGCCTCTTTAATAACTTTTTCCAGTTTGGCAGGGAATTCCATCACCAGGAACGCGGGGTGGCAATGGGTTCATGCTTCTCCCCCAGCTATACATGCTTGCATGTTGGCTGGTGGGAGAAGCATGTTCTTGGCGTCACTCATGCTCACTGGCTCCCCCACTTAGTAGCCTACTGGAGATTCATTGATGATATTTTTATTGTCTCGAAGGGATCACAAGCTCTGGCAGCTGACTTTGTCAATGAAATCAATGTGAACAATAGGAACCTTAAGTTCACTGCAAATATTTCAGCTACTTCCGCTGAATTTTTGGATGTCTTGATTTACATTGAAAACAACACCATACAGACAAAACTTTTCAGGAAAAGCACTGCGGGCAATTCCATCTTGCATACCCACAGTGCCCACCCCCCTCATACTATCAACAGCATAACACTGGGGGAATTCATCAGAATTAAACGCATTTGTAGTAATCAAGATGTCACTCAACAGTGTCTATTAGAATCTAGAGACAGATTTCTCCAAAGGGGTTATAAAAGAGCCGTATTCGATCGGGCTTTAAGTAAAGTATCAGCACGTTCACGTGAAACTTTATTGACCCCCAAAATCAAACTAGACTCTAATGTGACCAGTGGGACATCAGCAAGATTTATCACTACATATTGCGCCCAAAGCTCCAGACTTAGCCAAATCATTAGATCTGAATGGCCGATTGTACTGACAGATGTAATTCTAGCCCCATTTTTGCCCAAATCTCCGGCTATTACTTTTAGGAGAGCACCCTCTATGAAAGATTCTCTAGACCGCACACAGCCAGAACTTCAATCTAAAACCACTTGGCTTAATAAACCGGGCTTTTACAGATGTACCTCGTGCCGTGCCTGCACTTTTGCAGTCAATGGTACTCATTATACATCTGCATTTAGTGACCGTGTTATACCGATCAGAGAACATCTGACATGTCGCAGTGACTTTGTAGTCTATAAATTAACCTGCACATGTTCTTTATCATATATTGGGAGCACCAAGTTGCAAGCTTACCAACGTATTCTGCAACATATACGGGCCATAGTTAACTCGGATATGAATTACCCAGTCGCACGCCATTTCAAATCAGTACAAGACAAAAAACTGAAAGACCTTAAATATACTTTGATGTGTTCTGTGGCTAACCCTGGTAGGGGAGGTGATCGAGAAAAACTTCTCCGTCAAAGAGAAGCTTTTTTTATTCTTTTGCTCGACACCAGATCCCCCAATGGTCTAAATGCTTTTGATGAATTACATCACTATCTATGAAATTTGTGGTTTTTTGTCAGAGTCATCATTGAAATGAATCATGTTTTCTACATTTGTGCGTTTTTTTCTTTAAATGTTTGTTGGTTTTTTGGTGATTCAGTTATTCAGATTGAGAAACTCTAAATGAAAGAATTGTTAATGAATTATGATGAACTTGATTCTTTAAAATCATGGATGATTTTATATGCACATTGGATGAGTTTACAGCTTGCATATACTTCCAACATTTAAAGATTTTTTGGTAGTTTTCTTTAGGAGAGTCTTCTGCTGCTATGTTCATGCCATGTATTGAACAGTTGTTTTTTTGGTCTAATATTCTGTATTTGTACACACAAGCAATATTGTGATGATCTTTCTTTTACCAGGCCACTATGTTATTTTTAGGAACCTAATTGTTCACTTGCAATTGACTTTCTTTCCCTGTCATTTGGGGTTAATATCATTTTTCCTCTGTGATGTGGAGGGGGGACGGATTGTTTACATCACCATTGTCTCCAATTAGATATACAAAGAGGGTTTATCTTATTTACTATGAACTCGCTTTTGTATTTTGCAATATGTGGCACTTGGCCTGTTTGAGCACTATGCTCTGATTTATTTTCTGGTACATGTATTCACATGATATACTTTGATGTTTTGTCGTCACATTTAATTGATTGCTTGTTTACACTGTTATATTACCCTTGCGACCTGTTTATTTAGGCGCTTGGGCTTTTAATCAAGATTTAACTCACCACCTACTCCTGACGCGTCATGTGACCAAGCTCCGTCCGCGGAGCGAAACGCGTCAAGGAGGGCACTTGCTCTTGCACTTTCTGCATAATAAAATGCACTGCTGATATTGAATTCCTGTGCTGGCTGATGATTACCATTATATTTTCGAGTGGAAGCTCTGGAGGTCTGCGCCCGTTTGAGCCGCATCTAGAGCGGTTGGGAGCCTGTTTAATATATATATATATATATATATATATATATATATATATATATATATATATATATATATATATATATATATATATATATATATATACATATATATATATATATATATATATATATATATATATATATATATATATATATATATATATATATATTCCCTAAAAAAAACATAGGTTTCAGCCACGTTATAGTTAGGAATTAGCATTTAAAAAACCTTAGAAATTCACTGAAAAAACCATAGGTTTCACACACGTTATAGTTAGGAATTAGCATTTAAAAAACCTTAGAAATTCACTAAAAACCATAGGTTTCACACATGTTATAGTTAGCTGGACATTTCACTCATACAAACCCATTGAAATTCCCCCGTTATAGTTAGTTCAGCTAACTATAACTTGCGCGCCCGCAATGCACTGCTGATGACGTCACATATTACATCTCTCATGACATGGTCAGTGACATCACTCATGACATCACTGATGACAATGAGCATGCAGCTCGTGCTCGGAAAGGTACGCGTACGTAAGCTTACGATTGAAAATTTGTTTTTGGCCTTGGGGGTCCTTGTGGGACCCATTGTGCAGGCCTAAGGGGTCAGGGTGTTTTACCCTGCCCCTTTTTGCATTCTACACGTTTGTTTTTCTGCTTTCTTGTGCCTCAGTCTTCCAAGGCACAAGATGGCTGCCAACACTTTCTGGTTTGGAGTGTTGACAGGCAGTTGCCAGCCAGTTAACATGCAGCTGGTGCTCGGGAAGGTCCTCATACGTAAGCGGGCCTGTACGTGGACCTGTACGCGGACAGTACGCGTACGGTAAGCGCCTATAGATATAATTATGATTTTAGCTATGATTTTCTCAGGAACTACTGAACAGATTTACACCATTTAACAAAAAGCATGAACTACGAAACAAACTCTACATTTTTGCCAAATTTGGTGTAATTCCGTTCAGCCATTCGGGCTGTACCTCTGGCTAAAGGTCCTATGGAAAATTGCATGGGTAAAACAAGCTTTGGGGCCCCCTTTTTTTCTCGGCCCCTGCTTCACGATTCACCCCTAAACTTTCAGGGAAGGAGCGGAGCGGAGCAGGCCATTTTCTTGGAGAAATTTGCAAAGATTCGTCCACCAGCACCAAAGTTATTCCAAATAGAATGTTGTGGATTTCCTATGGAAACTAGGTCCTAACTATAAATACCTACTGGCGACCGCCAGTAGGTAATATATATAAAAATATATATAAACATGCATAAATATATACATACACACACACACATATATATATATATATATATATATATATATATATATATATATATATATATATATCGCTTCGCAGAGGCATTCATAAAAGAGCTTCATCTCCAGTCCCACAGTCTCCCACCTAACTGTCCTTCTACCACACTTTAAGAAACGGAAAGGTTACTGTCGTTGGCTCTTCAAGACCTATATGTCTTTGTGCCCTCGAATTCCTTCTTGTTTAGATATTGGCTTAGATTCAACGAGATTGATTGAAGTGGCAGGTCGTTGGAAGGACGGCGTCCTTTCTATGCATAATATGCACAAGTGCAAGGTTTAATGATAACGTATTCATAATTTAAACGAGGGAAACTCGCCGTGGTGGAGCCACAACACCAGTAGTGCAGGCGACCCAAGCTGATAGCCTCCCTCACACGTTTGACCTCCTACTTTCATCTCTCAATGCCTTCATGCAGAGAAAGGCACACAGGAAACATGTCATGTGTACAGGGAAGACTAGAGCTTGGTTTCACAGCAGAGGGGTGTCGACAAGCATGCTGACAGAAACGCCATATCAGCAAAGGACTTGTCTTTGTGGTTTCGCAATCATTTACACAGATGGTAAACAATCTTAGGGAAGTCAACAGCGACTCCAAGACACACAGGGCAATCATTTATTCTTGAGTCAACATAAAATGAACTCCAAGAAAACAGAGCCATTAACTCATTTACTAGTAATAAAAGAAATATGGGCCCTATGCAAAAAGGTAATATCGGTCATAAAGTAAAGTAGATTTGGTCCTAAAACATAAGTTCATGACTGCATTTACCTTACTATGACTCCCAGGAATTCCCAAAGGCACTTCTGGAAGTCATAGGCCCATTTAACATGTGCGGGGATCTCTGCCACTTTCATAATGGATTTTACTCCTCTTTGTGCCGCGTTCCTGTGATGGAGAGCTCTGCAGAGCAGGAGTAAGATACTGCTAGGAATTTCATATGGTTTTCCTAGACGTGTTCCTGGGAATGTTCGTGAATTCCAGAAAGCAGGAAACGTATGTACATACAGCAAGTTGCTATTCACCAAGGTTACACCCACGTCTACTCCAGTAGTAATACAGCCCAGGCCCAAAACTATTCCGGCCATATTCCACACATGGCCACAAACTGGAGCTGAAAGTGAGTAGTGCTTAAACCAATAGAGGGCAGGAATAACACTAATAGAATAGAGAGAGAGAAAAGTGTAAAACATATTATTTTTATTGAAAAAATATATACTAATACATTGTTAAATATCTTTTTTTAAACAAAATCTATATATTCTCAAACAGACACAAGAACACAACAGGAAACATAGGAACATATAAGAAATGCTAGAGAACTTTTAATTTTTTACATTTATAAAGGGCAAGTGCCACCAAACTGGTATGCTAGTGCTAAACGCATATAGGTAGACGCCACACTGCTGAACATTTGATGGAAAAAAGCACTTGAGGTGGGGCAGGTACTTGGGGGGAAAAGCCAGGTCTTTAATGCTTTCCTAAATGTCAGCAGTTCTGTAGCTGACCTAAGAGTGGGCGGCAGTTTGCTGCACAACTGGGCCACCTGGACCGTGAAGGTCACTTGTCAAAGCACAGGACCTTTGTCATGTAAGGCCTTAAATACAAAGCACATGGCTTTAAAAATGATCCTTTGCTTTAGTGGCAGCCAGTGCAGATCCCTCAAAGCATTAGATGCTGAGGATCTGCAAGGTCTTTTTAAAGCAAGTTTGACTGGTGTAACTTGGACTCTATGCAGTCTGTTAATCAGATACTTGGGAGCTCCAAGTAGTAGGGCGTTACAGAAATCCAATATACTGACTATAATACTGCACACAAAAAGTGATTTAGCTTGGAGAGGTAGTAAAAGAAGCACCTTCCTAAGACCATGCAAGAGTGCAAAGTGAGGGCCGGCTACTTTTGTGACATAGCTCTCCAGAGAAAGCTTGTCATCAAATAGGGCCCCATGACTGAGAACTGCACCTGTCAGTCGCAGCGCCCCTTTTTGTTGGATAAGGGCAGAGGTTAGAGGGGAGGTCCATGGGGATTCTTTTTGCTGAACAGCACAGGAATTCAGTTTTCCCAGTTCAGTTTGAGGAAGTTTAACTTCATCCAATTAACTATGTCGGATAGAGAGTTCTGGAAATCCATCACTATGTCCTGTTGGGCATTATTGAGGGACAGGACCAGCTCATCCGCATAGTTGACCAGCCTGATGTTGTGTGCCTTTATCAAGGTAATCGATGGCCTCATATAGACATGAAACAGAACAGGACTCAATGCCGAGCCCTGAGGGACTGCTTGACCCACGCTTTTGAATTCGGAGCTGTGAGGAGATAAGTCAACAGCTTGACACTGATCTGACAGGAAGGATTCCATCCACTTCAGAAGTATACCCCTTACTCCAATTGGGGCTAATCTGGCCAGAAGGATTTTATGATTCACTGTGTCAAAGGCAGCCGACAAGTCAAGCATGACCAAGACTGTTGATTGTCCACTGTCAACCCTCATACGTAGTTAATCCATAGCAACAAGGAGAGCTGACTCAGTGCCATGTCCAGGTCTAAAACAGAATTGTTCCCCTTTTATGAGAGAATGAGTCTTTAAATATTGGAACAGCCTCCTACTCACATATCACTCCAATAATTTCACCGGAAATGGGAGTAGTGATATGGGTCTGTAGTTACTCAAAACCAGCGGTTCGCGTGAGGACTTTTACAGAAGGGGGGTTACTATAGCCTCTTTCCATATTCGAGGTACCTCACCATCTCCAATGATTAATTGCATTGCATAGTAACAATGCCGTGGTTATGAGATTGGGAATAAATATACCTTCATGGATATATTCTAATGTAACACACCTGCTATTGTGGGGGTATGGGGATTCAACAGCCAAAACTCCAACACAGCCATCTGTAGGTTAAACACAGTACAATTCAAATAATCATATACAGCCTGCCCATATACAAAAGCAAGCCACGGTCAAAGCATTTTATTTTCAACGTGTCAGTGAATGTCACTTTAAAAATCATTTAAATGAACAATTACTTGTGAAGGAGAGAGACGATATACAGTAAGCGGATCAGCATCATAGGTGGGCCATGGAAGGAGTAGTGGCAAGATACTGATTCTTTCCTGATGTAGCCCTTGACATGGCTGCAGACTGGAAGCAGGAGCTCATTTCAACAACAGCTCACTCCCATGCCATTACTGCACGTCCATGCCAGAGTCAGTGGTACAAAGGCAATATGTGGCAAATACATTTTACGCGATTGCCCACTTCCCTTGGGTATTAGATACCATTGAATGCACCCACATGGCATTTCAGCCATTCCTGCCACAGGAACACCACTTCTGCAACAGACAACGCTGGCACTCAATCGACATACAAGCTGCCTACTTTGCCAGAGGCTGCTTCAGTGAGGTGCAGGCTTCCTTCCCTGTGTGCACAAACAACAGCTACATTTCCCTAAAGTCAGCTAATGCATGTTATTTGGTTGATGGGAACTTCAGTGTGACTACTAAGCAGTTCACCAAACTTACAAAGGGACTGCATGTAGTTTCACAAAGATACTCATAGCACCACTGATTCCAAACCCCCCATAATAGTAACAATGGTTGCATGCTAGTATGTAATGTCTGGAGCACTCTAATAGTAACAATTGTAAAACATACATTGCATGTCTTTGCTCTCTCTCTACCTCCTTCAGATGTCCTACTGCCCTGTATGTATGCATGTGGCATTTCTATAAAGCAAACCTTGCCAAAAGACAGCAGAGCACTGCCCAGCCACCCGGCCTCAATACAGGTATTACAGAACACACATGTACTTGAGCCATCATTGACCACATTTCTGACATTCTTAAATTACACTTCAGATACCCTGATCATGCAGAGGGTTGATACAGAACTGCTCAGCAGTAGTGTCAAAGATTATTGAGCCTATCGCCTATTGCAAAAAATCATCAAGTAACAAAGCTTACATGTAGACCTTACCCCTAAGCAAGGGCCTCATCCCGGTTAAAGGAGTGAGCCATAGCTTAGAGGTCAGCGTCTCCATGTGCATGACCAACGAGATCTCTCAGATTTCAGCTGAGCCGTTAGTTTGGCTGCAGCATCTCAGGAGTTAGAGAGCCTTGAGTGAATTATGAAAGGTGGATTATGATGGCGTCCACACATATCTCACTGAGATACCCTATTCCACTATTATTATACAACAGTCAAACTTGCAATTTTAAATGTAATATCCATCAGCACACACTACACTCACTTGTTCCTCCAACCGTTCAGTCATACATCTACATACATCATTCACTCACACTTGTAATTTCTCCTCAGATCAGGGCACCTCACATATATTGTTAAAAGAAAGACAACTCACACTGAAATGTAGAAATGTATGTGAGGGCACTCTTGTAAAGATAAATGACACATGATCTATACTGTACTGCACATTCCATAACATTACTCATGCCAACTCAAATTCAGGCCAAGACACATGAGATTTCACACAGGTGGCAAGTGAGTGCAATTGGTATTTGTTGAACAATATCACCAAATTAAAAAGGGCTTGCTTTATATATTGGCAGAGAGGACATTCAGTTGCAAAAGCTAAGTAGTCCACCTGCACAATTTAGATGCTGGCGGACCTTAAGTTTGGCTACCCAATATCCTGAAAAAATAAGGGCAGTTGGAGAATTGGCTATATGTCTGTCTGCCAATTGGGACACATCATTGTTTTTCTTTACTATCCGTCACCACCAAGTAAAAAAGAGATCATGGTCCCCTCACCATGGGCAATGACTTCCATGGCAAGGTAAGAGGGCATTACCTTTTTTATATACGTTTGGATTTTCTTTTTGGAAAAAAAGAGAAAACAGTTTGGTGCAAGGCTCTGTCATGTTGATGAAGACTTGCACTAAACTGTTAAAAGCATTGACAGTAACAACTCTGAAGGCGGTTGCTGCAAATGCATTAGAAATAGCCACTAGTTTGGTGGTCATTTCTAATTCTGGCAGACAGTACCTCCAACAATTCAGTGGCAAAATTAGTGAATACAATAATAGGCATATGTTATGAGAGGTTGGGAAGAGACTGAACTGTGAAATGTGTATAGGGTTGATGGTTGTAATACACTTCCACAAAAGGGTCGTCCATATCCCTGGTTTTGCTTTACTAGGCCTACATTGAATTGAGGACCAAGCTGTGCATGAGAAGCAGTTGTGTTAGAGAAGGGAATTTGGTGGGCTGGTGAGCAAGTAGGTCAATTGTAAGAGGGGTAGTCTCTGCAATTGGTTCTTAACCCCAGTAGCATAAGGTGCTTATGCTAGCCCTGCAACTAGAGATGGGCCCAGAGTGTGAGGGCATGTAGGAGCTGCATGACAATGGCATGATACCTTGCGTCATCCTCTCTCAAAACACAGATATGTTCCTGGTGAAAATTCACAATGGCTTGGAGTGGGGATGTCTCTTTATCAGAATTGGGACGGCTTCCAAGAGGATGGAAAGATAGTGCATGTTCACCCCATCTCACAAACTCATTCTCCCAAAGGCGACTATTCACCCATGTGGCACCACCTCTCTCCATATGTGTGGATATCTCTCACAGCCATCTGGTTGTCCTTCACATTGAGGATTGAGATCTGGAAGGGTATGGGGTAGAGATCAACAGGGGACAAGTCAACCTTACCTGAGATTTTCTCTCAAAGAGAGGATACCAAAGTTGCACTTGTGTGGAAAGGTGGAAGAAGGGAGGCAACTGAAGTATTTGGAGGCTGAGGGTTAGTTGTAGATAAGTCCTACATAGCTAGAATGAGCATCTGTGGCTTTTTAGCTGATGCCTGGGAACTTGTAATCCAAAAGATTGCCCTAGAAGAGACACTTCTGACCTAGAGTGAGTTCATATTGAAATTATTATCTGGTGTGGGACCATTAATATACTTTTCTTCTGCAGTGGTGGAAGCTGAAGAAATAGCAGCTTGGAGGAGGATTGTTTTTTTCCCAGAACTGTGTGCCGTCCTCAGCTCATAGATGGATTGGCATCCTCAACAGACTACTGTTTCTCAGGTGCTGCAAAAGAAAGAACATATTAGCTGTTACTTTGACATTTGAGAGATTGTAGAGGCAATGACAGGAAATGTTGTGAAGTACGTTTAAGACACAGATGAGATTCAAGAGAGATAGATGGTATGTAACATTGACATGTATTGTTTTTTTGCTCAAAAGAAAGACAGATGAGGCATTTCATTGACATATATGATATCTGTTGCTTCGAATGTGCTTGTGGATATTAGACAGGATAGTGACTTACCTATACATGCCATGGATGCTTGTAGAGTGGAGGAACCATTTGACATCAACTGCTTACCATTATGGGTGTGTAAAATGGGCACAATTAGTGTAATTAAGCAAAATGCAAATCAGTCATTTAGTGCTATATTTTAGTGCAAAATGCATCCTCACTTCAATGCATTTTGAACTAAAAAAGTGGGGAAAAGGAACAGAGAACAATGGATGCTCAAGGTCTGGTGTTACTTTGCATTTGTTGCAAATTTTTATCCCCCAGAGGTGTGTAATTAAGCAAAGTGGCATAAAGGCTTAATTTCAGCATAATTACAGGGATTTTTTGTAACAAGTTTAACATGAAATTCTCAAAATTACGCAAATGACACCAGTATAGACGTGACACAGTGTGTTCATTGTGTAGAAGGCCCTCTTTGTGACATTGTTAGCATGCAGTATCAAGAAAAGGTCTGAATCCATGGTTACTCCTAGGTTTCCATCTTTTTTTGATGATGTTGGAGGGGTTTGAATTTCCATACGGCAGTAGGCCATTATCCACAGTTCATAATCTCTGTTTTTGCTGTATTGGACTTTAGATAGTTATTCATCATTCATGTGTTAATGGCACTAAGGCAGTCATATAGCTTCTGCAGGCCTTTGTTTATTTTACTACTAATCCCCATCATAATGAATGAGGATCATCAATGATGGTCCTAACAACCCCATATGCCACCTTAATGAATATCCAGCCAAAGTTATATTCTCTAAAAGTATTTGGTGCTGACCACAAGCTCCAGCAAACCTTCTTGGCCCATACTGTATAAGTCACAATTATATACATTAGACACTATAAAAAATATTCAAATTCACTGATGGAGATTTATCCCATAGCCTTAGCATACTTTAACGTTTTCTACAGTTCACAAACATTCCTAGAAGTACGTCTGGAAAGCTGCTCCAGGTGCAAGTTTCTAGGTGCACTTCTGGGAATATAGTTTCACTATGTTTAATGGCTCCTATACCCCCTGTGTGAAGTTTTCCACAGGGGAGAACTAGGCCCAGGGGAAAAAAAGCCTCCAGTGCAAATGTCCTTTTTTCTCCACTGTGATCGGGCACCAGGAAAAAGAGGTGGGGGCTCCAGCTTCGGTGTGCAGGAGAACGCTGAAACAGCAAGAGGAGGGGCGAGGAGGAGGAGAAGAGGACGCCACAGAGACGGTCATGTTTGGGAGAGAGAACCCCGAGGAGTTGGAACTGCAGAGCGAGCGAGAAGGACCAGGAAAAGGAGAGCAGGAAGGAGATGCCCAGACCGAAGAACTGCCTAGAGGCAAGGTCCAAGAGTCCAGCTGAACTGAAGAGGAGGAGGAGAGCAGTGATACACCCCCTTCCACGACACAGGAGGGCCGTGTCCACAGGCAAGCACCTTTATTCACCTATTTTACCACGAGTTGGTGGAGGTTGAGGCGGTGAAGGAAACCAGTCTATGCATGTGCACCAAGGCCCACGTTCTCTCCACTTATCCCTTTTAAACTGTACACAACCCAGCCCCCAGGTGATGGCGGTGGTAAACTGACTGCTTCAACCCCTGTATACCTGATTCCTGTCTGTCTTTCCCTCCGCTGGTCCTGCCCACTGACCCCTCTTCCTGAATCCAGAGGGACTGGAAGAAGAGAACACGAAGACTTCTCCTGACAAGAGAAGGGGAGGGAGAGACTGATCCCAAGAGTATAGAGACTGAGACAGAGGACAAGGAGTACTCCTGTTTATCTTTTTTATTTTCTTTACTGGATTTTTGCCTAATTCCTATGTGTTTCTTTTGGACTGACCATTAAAGTCCCATATATAACTACTCCTGACTCACTGTTCTGTACAGCTAGGTGACCACAGTGGTGTCAGAAGTGGGATCTTGTCATTCAAGACTACCATGACCCAACCCATCTCCATGGAAGCAATGGTCACCCAGTTAGCCGAAGGTCAGAGGCACCTGCAGCTAGTCATTGAACGCCAAGACCAGGTGGCACAAAAAGAGGGAGAGGCATTCCAAACCACCCTAAAAGAGCAGGCAGCTCTTTGAACCACCAATCAGCAGGATCCATATTCTTTTTTTGTCAACTTCGAGAGGGTGGCCACCACAGCTGCTTGGCCTCTTGAGCGATGAAGCCAGTACGTAGCTCCCCTTCTGTCCGGCAAACTCCAGGCCACCTATCATGCCACGAACTCCTCCGGCCTAACACCCTACCCTGAGATTAAGAAGACCATTCTCGAGAGGTTGTGGTTTGATCCTGAGTACTACTGGGCAAAGTTCTGCAAGGAAAAGTGGGTGGCGGGTGACAACCCCAGGGCACTGTACTACCGTATCAGAGATGTGGGAGAAAGATGGTAACAACACAGTAACTCCCCTGTGGAAGAAAGCACGGGGAAGTTGTACTTCTGGAGACCCTTCCCCCCCAACACTCGTGCTTGGCTAAAACAACACCCTCATCTGACTGTACAGGCAGTTGTGGAAATAGCCTATACCGACCATAGTTCTCCTGACTTCAGGGCCCAGCCTGTAAGAACCCCACACCCAACACCCCAGAGGACTTTCCCTAGGCAGAATGAGAACAGGGTTACTGGACTAGTAAAAGGGTTAACAAGACCACCTATACACCCCATCCCTACCCCAGTAGGTCCTAAGTATTTTAAATGTCTGGAGTGGGGTCACATCGCTAGAAATTGCACGGTCAAGAGTGAGGGAGTGGAGCCCATGGAGGTAGGACTGACCTGGGGTAGGGTGCTTGCCACAGGGGTGCCCAGCCATGTTATAGGAAGACCATATATCTTAATGGTCAAGCCATAGACGCGCTATAGGATACCGGGTGTCATTGCACGGTGGTTTCCAGGGATCTGGTTCCCATCAGCCATATCATAGATGAGGCCCAATACAGGTATCCTGTGTACATGGGGATGTTCGTTTGTACCCAGTGGCCAATGTTCTGATAGAGATAGATGGGGGCCCAAAAATACGTTGAGTGGGTGTGGTACTGGCACTCCAAGAGAAGGTTCTCCTCGGAACAGACCTACCCCGATTCAACAAGTATTTAGCAAGCGTGTCCAATGAAAAGCAAGAGACCGAATGGTTGGAAGAGGCTCCCTTCATCACCTCTGAGATACCCCGAAAGCCAACCAAAACTCCAAAGACCAGGTCAGAAAAAAGGAAGGAGCGCATAGCGTACTCAATGGCCTTGTCTTCCCCTGTCAAGTGTCTTCTTTCTTCCCCATAAGAGAGAGAGTGGCCTGTCCGGAGTTTTAGGACGGCTCAACGGGAGGATAGCCCAGTGACGCATGCATGGAACCAAGCCTGCGAAGAAGAGCCTCATAAGTTTGGCCCATACTTTTGTGTTAAGAAAAAGCTTCACCATAGGATTAGAGGAGATAATATAAAGAAGAAGGAGCAGTTACTCGTTACCCTAGCAGTCAGGGAACAAGCATTACACATCACCCATAGCCAGGCTGAGGGTGGACACTATGGCCAGGAACATACCTTTCGGTACTTATTGGAGTAGTTCTAGTGGCCTGTGGTGTATAAGGAATTGGCCTGGTTCTGTGCCAATTGGCCAACTCCTCAACAGACAAGAAAGCCCCATAACGACCCTTGCCTAATATAGACGGCCCTTTCAAATGGATAGGAATCGACCTGGTGGGCCCCCTTAGTCCCTCAGCTAGGGGTCACCAATATATACTGGCTTTGGTGGATTATGCCACGCAATACCCTGAAGCAATACCCCTGACAAGCATGACCACCCTATCAGTTGCTCAAACCCTTGTCTCATTCTTCTCAAGGCAGATCTGAACGGCCGTATACCACCCTCAGACGGATGGTTTAGTGGAACGCTATAACTGGACTATGAAGACCATAATGAGAAAGTGTATCACAGACACGTGGAGAGATTGGGACCGTAAGCTCCCTCTGGTGTTGTTCGTTATACGAACGCCTGAGCAGAAATACACAGGGTTCAGCCCATTTGAACTAGTGTTTTGGCATAGACCTCTCACCCTTTTAGATATGGCAGTCGAGCAGTGAACAGAGGAGGAAGATGAGGGGAATACGTTATTAGCATACTCCGCCGCCTTAAAAACAACCCTCCCTACTCTGTGGAAGGAGGTCCATCAAAACATGGAGAAAGCTCAACAACAACAGAAGTCATATTACAACAAAGGCACCCAAATAAGAAAGTTAACGTTGGAGGCAAAGTCCTCATGCTCTTGCTCTACTTGGATAAAAAGCTACTAGCAACCAGCCTTATAAGTAGTGGGGCAGGTAACCCCTGTTACCTATAGAGTAGCGGTTCCCAGAAAAGGGCCCAAGGGGCGAGTGTACCATATTAACCTATTGAAAAGGTGGGAGGAACCGCCCCCCCTTGGAGCAAAGACATTGTTATGTCTGTTAATAATATTCCCTGTTCAAAGCCCATGGAGACACCCATTCAGCATTCCGGCTTATCAACTTTGGAATGACCCATAACAGGGGAAACACTTACCAGTGGTGAGAGAGAACAGCTCTAATTCCCGTTAGACTGTTTTCCGGGGCTCAGTTCCAGCCACCCGGGAAGAACCTCCCTAGTAACACATGACATAAAAACAGAAGCAGTGAAAGTTACAAAAAAGTAGGCCATATCGCATTCCAATGGCCAGACCCCAGGCGGTGGAGCACGAAGTGGAGGCAATGTTGCGAGCAGATATCATAGAACCCTCACAGAGCAACTGGTGTTCCCCGGTGGTGTTAGTACCCAAACTTGATGGAAGCCTCCGCTTTTGCATCGACTTCCACCAACTAAACCCTCATTCCAAGTTCGACAGCTATCCCATGCCGAGAGTTGATGAGCTCATAGAAAGACTGGGAGGGGCTCCTGTAATGTCTATCATCGACTTGAAAAAGGGGTACTGGCAGATACCTCTCAGTCCAACCGCCAAAGAGAAAACAGCCTATTCCACTCCCTCTGGCCTGTATCCATTTAAGGTTATGCCCTTTGGTTTACACGGAGCCCCCGTGACGTTCCAGACGCTAATGGATGTCATTCTACAAGCTCATAAAACACACACCATGGCCTGGATGATATTGTGGTATACAGCCCCAATTGGGAGACACACCTACAACACCTACAAGGTATCTTCTCCTCTCCCAACCAAGCGGGACTTATGCTCAACCCCAAGAAGACCACTCTGGGGACCAACCTCATTGAGTATTTAGGTAACCCCATTCAAGCAGGGACATTATGACCTCAATACAACAAGGTAGAAGCCATACAAAACATACTCAGTCCGACTAACAAAAAGTATGTACGAGCATTCCTTGGCCTGGTAGGTTATTACAGGCATTTTATCCCAGACTTTTCCTCGATAGCATGCCCTCTCATGGACTTGTTATCCCACCGATACACCAACAACCAGGTAGAGTGGACTACAAACTGGGAACAAAGCTTTCAGTCCCAGAAGTCCCTACTATGTCAGGACCCTGTACTAATGTGTCCCGATTTCGAGAAACTCTGAGTACTGCAAACGTATGCGTCTGACCGTGGCCTAGGGGCTATCCTATCACAACCTGACCAGCAGGGAGATTTACGACCTGTCCTTTACCTCAGCCGTAAGTTGTTCCCCCAAGAAACCCATTACGCAACAATGGAGAGAGAATGCTTAGCCATTAAGTGGGCTATGGAAGCCCTACAGTATTACTTACTGGGACGTACTTTCTTTCTAATCACTGACCATGCACCTCTCACATGGCTCGCTACTCACAAGGACACAAACCCCAAGATACTCTGCTGGTTCCTGTCCTTACAGCCTTTTTCTTTTCAGGCCCTCCATGCACCCGGGCGAGCTCAAGGGAAAGTGGACTTTTTGTCTCAGTATCCATCAAATAAATGGCCCAATGGTCCATGCCTGGAAGGAAGGCAGTGTAACCCAGCGCCTCTCGAGGCCCGGAAATCCAACATGGCACCCGCGATCGGGCACCAGGAAAAGGAGGTCGGGCCTGACCCGATGTGCAGGAGAATGCTGATACAGCAAGAGAAGGGGCAAGGAGGGGGAGGAGAAGAGGACGTCACGGAGCTGGTCGCATTTGGGAGAAAGAACCCTGAGGAGCTGGAACCGCGGAGCAAGCGAGAAGTATTAAGAAGGAGACGCCCAGACCGAAGAACCGCCTAGAGGTAAGGTCCAAGAGTCCAGCCAACCCGAAGATGAGGAGGGCGGTGAGACTTCCCCTGCCAGGACCCAGGAGGTCCGTGGCCACAGGCAAGCACCTTTATTGAACTATTTTACCGCGGGTTGGTGGAGGTTGTGGCAGTGAAGGGCACAAGTCTATGCATGTGCACCGAGGCCCGCGTTCTCTCCACTTACCCCCTTTAAACCTTACACGACCTGGCCCCCAGGTAACGGTGGGTGTAAACTGACTGCATCAACCCCTGTATACCTGATTCCTGTCTGTCTTTTCCTACGAAGGTCCTGCCCAATGAACCCCCTTTCTGCATCCAGAAGGAAGAAGAGAACACAAAGACGTCTCCTGACAAGAGAACGTGAGGGAGAGACTGACCCCATAGAGTATAGAGACTGAGAAAGAGGACAAGGAGTCCTCCAGTTTATCTGTTTTATTTTCTTTACTGGACTTTTCTGTCATTCCTACGTGTTTCTTTTTGACTGACCATTAAAGTCCCCTATATAACTACTCCTGACTCACTGTCCTGTATAACTAGGTGACCACAGGTATCCAGCTGTAATCTCAAGCTTTGGGGTAAAAATAAGTATTTGAAACTGCTCTTCCATACATCATTGTAAATCAATTCTTCATAATGGCTGCAGAGTTAGACAAAATTCTGAGCAACTTATAACCAGAAGTGGCTAACAGTTAATGCATCTTAATTCCCCCAGGTGGTTTACTCCACAGCCATCACCGGTATTACAAGTGACAATAGGAAATATCTGTTACATTTGTGAAAAAGTAACCATTCAGCTCAACTCTAAATCAAGCCCTTAATACAAAGAAGGTGCAAAGCGCTCAGTGATCACATGCAAGTGAAAGAAGTTGTGCTGAAACGGTGTTTGGGTGTGTATCAAAGGTCTACACAAGTGAAAGAGCAGTCCTTATATGGAACAAGTATCCTCTAGTCAGACAATACTATTGTATTAATGAATGCACACTGTTGTCCCTAACTACCTGTTTGCTAACTCTCTACCGCTTCATATACTTTAAGGAAATGATCAGGATGACAACATTCATAGAGTAGCTGTGGCACTTGATAGATGAAAAATACAATTGTGCGTTAGTAATCAGGTATAAACCTAGTTGTTTATTTATGATCAATTATGTTTATTAGTAGAGCCAAATACCTCATGACACAGCATGTTGCCTGTTTTAACTTCAATGCATATCTAGTGCCTACAACGCTGGGGCCAGCAGCATGATCTAGGCTGAATTTAATTAAAAAGGAAGACACAAGAACACCCCCTCCCCCCACCGATCCTTCAAAGCTTGCGAAAGATATGCAATGGCAAGCATATGTTAAGACAACAAGGAGCCTAAATCTCAAGCCCACTAGTACCGAGCGGCTAAACTGCAGGGGGATGCATCTGTGGGGTCAGGCGAAGGAGCCATAGATAAGACGGGCACGTCTGTGATAGTGTGAGCAGTCTAGTAGTCGGGATGGGAGGAGTTACGGGGTTGGAGGAAGAGGAGGGGCCAGGAGAGGAAAGGGCAGTTAGAGTAGGGGCCAGGGCACCAGAGGAAGCAGAGAATAAAGCTCCTTATAAAATAACATAATTGTCTGTCCTCATTGATCTCAAGACATGACAACGTCAATTCCCTAAATTCAGTGGAAAGAATGTGAATGATTAGGCCGATAATTTTGAAAAGGAGAAATGTCTCTGTGTCACCCTCAGAGAGAGTTTCTTCATTCAGAGAAGAAACCGCAATTTGTGTAGCCAAGAGGTGTGCTCCAATATGTTATCCGTGCCCCTCAATGAGAGTATTCCTTGGTGAGCTGCATTCAATACAAGAGCCATCTGTCGCCCCTTGATGGAGCACCAGGGGCACATCAGAGGATTCGGGAGCCCCAAGAGAGTGTACCCTGGAAATCTCGGGCTGGTGGTTAAAAGGTTTGTCAATATCGTCCAAGACCTGATCCTAGTGTCTAGTGAGCTCGGGACAATGCCATAAAAGATGGAGTAAAGTGCTGGCACTGCCACAGTGCCTCCAGCAATCCCCAGAGTGGTCTGTGTTCTACCTACGGAGACTCACCAGGGTATAGTAACAGTAGGAAGCAATTTTTTAAGCAGTTTCAGTGCCAGCCATTGATTGGGCTATGTGGTGCATCCGGTAATGTATGTTGTCCCATAATTTGGCGGAAAGGGACCGGCCTATCTCAGCGTCACACCTCCGTTGGCCTGGGGATCTGGACTGCAGTTCACCCATCCCCAATAATGCATATTTCTCAGACATTAAGGGCCAGATGTAGGAAGGCAAATACCGGTCGGTAACGGCCGATTTCGGCCGTTAAGGACAGGTATTTGAAGATGGAGATGTAGGGGCATGTTAAAATGCAGAATCAGTAATTTTACCGAATCGGTGATTTTACCGATTCTGTAAAATACCGAATCGGTAAAATTACCGATTCTGTATTTTGACATGTAGGTAGCACTGCAATCAGTGCCACAGGGGTTTAAGAATTCATTATTTACCACCAACTAGAAGTTGGTGGTAAATAATGAAAAACCTTTAAAAAGCATGTTTTTTTGCTTTTTAAACAGTGCCATGTTTCAGACATACATGCCCTAAGGGCATGTATGTCTACAACATGTGCACCCATGCACATTTGAGGGGTGCAACAGGGTGTCAAAGTGACACCCTGCCACCCTTCAATGTTTCCCCCAATTACCGAATTGGTAATTACCGATTCGGTAATTGACCTTCATTCCTATGGACCTCCAGGCCCAGTCTCTTAGAATGGGTGGAAAAAGAGGTATTTTTTCGGGGGACTGGATTCAATGGCCATGATGTCATAATTACTGGTAGACAAGCTAGAGACATTAAGAGACCTATTGCATGATGTGGTAGGGATCAGGAAATGTAAATGTAGGCGAATGCAGCAAGTTTTTCGCGTGTAAAGTAGTGGCCCTCTGGAAAGCATTTTGCAGACACAAAGCGTGAAGCCTCATCACAGGGTCTGGATAGCAAAAGGAATGAGGCACGATATGTTTACTTGGAGTAGATATCTAGACAGTTACAATGCAGCGACAACAGTATGACCCGTTCACATGGATGGTGGTGGGTTGGGGGTGCGGGGTTTAATCTTCTGACATAGCGGTGGGTTAGCGCTTTACTGGAAAGGACATTGGTGCACGGAAAGGTGGCTGGAGTACTTGGAGAATTTTTGAGTTCTTCCTGGTCTTAATAGCAGTGAGGTTGTAGGGTAAGAGACTTCAGAGAAGGAAAGTGAGCTTTGTCATAGAAAATGAAGCTGTAGAATGGGTGATCAGTAGGCAGTCAGCCATGGTTTGTTGGGTTCCGAGACTACTTATAGACTTTGGGCCTGATTCACAAAGGTAAAATTACACTTTGTTGTAATTTTATGATTGTTTGATATTCACAAAGGGATTTACGAGGAGTATGTGTACATGCGTGGAAGCTCCTCACATAAAAAGACAGGACAGTCCTATCTTTTTATGTGAGTAGACTACACACTCTTAAAGATACTACTTCTAAATCCCTTTGTTAATAGCAAACAATCTTAAAATTAGACAAAAGAGTCAGTTTGCCTTTATGAATTAGGCCTCTAGTGTTGAAATGTCTGCACTGGAACATTGTGTTTCTAGCTCAGAAGAACCTACCGAGGCTGGAGAATGGCATTGCTGTTGCACCTTCTCAGTTTCAGTGGTCCGGCAGCAGAGATAAGAAGGGATGCAGGACCGGAAGGGATGTGGAGTCTAGGACAATGAGAGGGTAACTGTTGCCCAAGGCATGTTGGCCAGTAAACCAGACACACATATCAAGAGGCATATCAGGAGTTTTGCAGGAGCTGAACAAGAGAAGAGGTACGCATAAGGCAAAGATGGCAGCATGCAAAGAAGACATAATGGACTTTGTAATGGGGATCTGGTGGAATAGAACTTTATTGAAGATGCTTTTGGGTTTAAAGACATGATTGGGGTTAATTTGTTAGGCATATTCTCGAGGGATGGTTGGAGACAGGTGTATGTAAAGAGGCGGAAGGAAAGCCATAATAGTGGGCATTCTGGAAGATGTTATGGGACAGGCAAGAGCTGCATGCACATCCACCTGGGAAGGGAGCTTATCTAGAGTCATTTCCTCTATCTATTGTGTTCTTTGGTGTCATAGGTGGTGGGGTCATGGAATTGCAAAGATATGAACGATGGGGTACAACATAGGAAGCAACAACCTATGAGTTTAATTGCTTAGGAGTACAAAGGACCAAAAGGGAAATGGAATGCTGGTGTATTTGGAGACATCAAGCAGACAAGAGGGCTGACCAATGTTAGCATACAAGATATATGTGAAATTGAGGGGTGTAGACACAGGCCACATTTCAGGCATGAGGATATAAGGAGGTGACAGACAGGCATGTGATAGAGGTGTTGTGGGAAAAAGGGAGGGATTGGCCTCTGTAAAAGCATGGAATTTGCTCGTTTAGTACAGAGTTGATAACTGGGTCTGGGTATATTGTAGTCAGAGTGGCCAAGAAAAAGAAAGGACATGGGACCTTGATTCCTGACAGAACAGGAAGATGGTAAGGAGCAGAAGGGCATCTGGATTTGAGGCCACTCCATAGTGAAGTGGGCAGGGAGCATGCAAGAAGGCAATCTTATGGCCAGTAGATTTGTTCGAATGACAAGAAGGCATCATGGTATGGGATGGAATAGGAGGCTTGAAGGGGTACCTACATTATGGAAGCTAAGGGAAAGGACCCGCTGCTCCAAATGGTATTGATTCACCCAGATGAGAACTACTGGGTACAGATAACCGGGCTGGGGTTATTGAAAATGATAAAAAAAGAACTTGAAATCTGTGCAAGACATATTTTGAACCCAGTTGTCACCCAGGAGGGTGTGGAGTGAGGCTTGCAAGCCAGTGACCATAGAAAAGGTGTGCAGGGAAGGTAACAGAGGGAATTCAGGTTTTTATAAAATCAGTAATGTGGGACTAGTTAAGCATGAGGACATCCAGAACAAATGGTCGATGATGTTCAGGCAAGATGGGGTACACTTGTCTCTTCTTGGAAACAGGATATATTTGATATCTGTGATTCATGTACTGAAGACTTAGTGGAGACAGAATGCTGCCAATTAAAAGGGGGAAATAAAAAAAAGCACCTCAGGGCAGTGTTTTTCTGGTGACAGAAGAGAGAGTTCAGGTTTAGGTAGGGCTGGAGAAGAAAAGGCTTAAGAGTGAGGAGGCGGGGGAAAGAACATTAACAATGAGAAAAACCGAGACAGTCTGGGCTAGGTGTAGGCAAGCTAGAAATGAAGCTGACAGAGATTTGTCCTACAAAAAATGAGTATTCATGATACAAGTAATAAGAGGCTGGTGTTAATAAAGAGTAAGAAGGTTGGACATTAAGGGGACGGCAATGTTAGGGGTTGGGTGATGGCCTAAAGCTAATTTGCTAATTCAATGTTAGGTCATTGAACATGTACGACAAAGGATGTGGTCTAGTGAGCTCTGCTTGCTTGCAAATAAAGGGACCTTTTTCACATACCAGCCAGTTTCAAGAATCAGTTTCTGCACACAATTTAATTAGATTGGTGAAAAGTTAATCCTAGGTTATGCTCACTGTTAGCTAAATTACGTAAATGGCAGAAATTGCTGTCAGAAATTGCAACAAGAGAGACAAAGTGTATTCAGAAGTCTCTAGATTGAATACTGGCTTGAATACAAAGAGGAATGGTAGACTGAGATCGTCTCTTCCTCTGCTTTGCAATAAGAAACAAGAATACATAGAAGGAGTGGCCCGATATGCCTAGGAACCTAGGTAGACATTTAATATGGGAAAACAGTGGCTCCCTCAGATTTGTAAATAAAAGTACCAATTTGTTTTACAGAAGGAGTGGAATAAGCTCTGTAAAAAGCTACCCTGACTCAATCAGGAAAATAGCACCAAAGTTAAATGTAGTATCAAGTTCTTCGAATTTGATTTAGTTCCATAAACATTAGAAAATTATTGAGGTGTTTCCTGTGATGGCCCACTGCAAGTGAATGATGACATAGTTATGACAAGTGCATTGTTGAATAGTGAAAGACAAAGTGAATGCTGGCTGGAATCACAGACTGCTTGATAAAATGATTACAATGTTAAATTTAGGTTCATTTACAGTGCATTAAATGTCCAGACAACAAATTATATTGTGGATGTTTCGACCCGATTCAGTTATTTAAAGTCAGGGCCTTCATCAGGTCAAAGTATGGTAGCATCCTCAGACAATATATTTTCTGGGTTAGAAAGGTCATCAGGTCAACAGAAGGTATATTTACTGAGTCAGAAAGGTCATTGGGTAATTCCTTCTGTATCGAACAGTTGGGCACTTTCTCCTACCGATTCAATGTTCAACTCAGTGCAATCGACTTTGTTGACATACCCAACGTGTTGACAGATTGATGGTGTCTGTCAATATGATTGGAAGCACGGAATTTAACATTCAATAGATAGGATAAAAAGCACCGCCATTTGATACAACTTTAGATAGAAATAAAACCAAATAAATTAGTCTAATTGAAGTTGCACAAGCCCTTACTTTAAGGAGTATGAAAAAAACATGTTGTATTCTTGTGGAATTCCCATCAAATAGGCAAGGCTGACAGACATGCAAAAGAAAGTCTAAACAGACGCCTAAGTAAAGGCCCAATGCTAATTAAATTCACTGTGGTAAGTTAAAAACAAATATTCTATTATGATGTGAAGGGAATCCCTTTTGTATCTGCAGGGTGATAAGGTCAGAATATAAACAGCAATTCAAACATGAATTAAAATAATGTAAGAGGCCACAAATAAAACATCCAGTATCCCAGCATTCATTCAGCAGTGGGAATTAGAAAAATACAGCAATTAATCAGAATGTTAAATTCAGCCGCGGCTCGAGCAAATAAGAGCAGTGAGGCCGTGGTGCCATGTGGGGGGTATTTCGACAGACGATGACGAGAAAAAACGAATTAATTATTTCATTTTCCATCGTCATCATATGTAATTGTAATTTATATTTATATAGCGCATCATCACCAACGGTCTCTAAGCGCTTGCTTTGGGAACCCGTCCTGGTTTTTCCCTGTGAGATAACCCGTACTGGGCACCCCCAAGGTGAAAGCCAGGCATCCCGCCGCGGGGGCCATAGTGGAGATTAAGCAAGCTATTGCCCGGAGTTGCAGAGTGTGAACCTGTGATTGGAGCAGGCACCGAAGCGAGAATTATCGAGTCCAAGGACATTTTGGGCTCAAGACCCTGCCGTGTCGGGAATTGAACCCTGGTCTCGGGTCTGACCTCTGCTTCATGGTGTGCCTCTTCTAACCATTGAGCCACACTTCTCCACTTCTTCCTATGTCTAAATCCCCCTCACGCGGATCCACCGCTCTTACATGCACGGGTCGTGGCTGTGTTAACCTGATCAGGTGTCAGCAGTCACAATAGCCACTGGTCATGATAACCTGAGTGAAGAAAATACCTTACATTGCTAATACAAAGGCATATGCTTAAAAATATATCAGTAAGACGCCAGCAATTTATTTCACTGTCACTAGTGCATTCACATCCGTGAGTATATTAAATATTATCATCTTTGGGGCCTGTCCATTCTGTCATTTTGTATTATGTCAATTAAAACTGTGAGTGTACAGACTCATAAGTGGTTATAGATACATTAACAGACCTGTCAACTCATGTTGCTCTCTTTAAGAAGAGCGGTGGTGACTATCCAAAGTGTCCTTCTCCTGTGTTTGTGCCAAAAGGCCTTAGGATTATAGGGCAATTATTAGACAAGAAAGGCTAACAGAGTGATGAAAGAGAGTGTGTAAAGTGATTGAGCAAAGCCACAGAAATGTGTAACACTTCCTTTTGCATGCAGATAAGGGGTACAATCTTAATTTTTATTGTTATCAATTTAATAATATTGAAATGGCAATTCAGCAAGTTGGACAAACATATGCAACTAAGAACCCATAGGGTCAATCTTTATACTAAAGGTATTATATATTAAACAGTTTATAATATAACACTGTACAAACATGAATTAAAAGTTGAAATAAAAAAATATGAAAATAAGAGGAATGTATATTTAAAAGTAAAATCTGAAATATGAAAGCTGTGGTTAGATATAAAAAATTGGAAAGCATAAAGGTGCATGTGAGCAAAATGAGACTATTATGGAAATACAAATGGAGCTAGATCAGACAGAGAACGAGAGGAGTAAGGCAGAATTGGATCACAAGATGACATGTAACATAATTATTGTTGTATAATACATGTAGTAATCAGGGTGACCTGAATAAACCTGTTACAAAAGGAACTCAAAACATCCTACTTAATAAGTCTACAATCAGTACGGTTAGTTTGCAACCTTGACTTTTGGACAAGTCTACAATACAATTGATTCAAACAGTATGCCAAGATGTAGGTGGAAAAGGCAAAGGTCCTAATAAACATGACGATGTACTATGTGAACTCTTAATTTGGGCAGATTTTAGGCATTTTGTTGTAACTCTTAACATCAGCAAGCAAATTTAACCAGGAAAAATATATTTTTACTGCTGACAATCTTAATAATTTCAGGGAGTCCAGCCACCTTTGAATCATGAAGCCAGTTCATAGTCTATTGTCCTAACTGATCTGACAGTAAATATCTAGCTTTTCCCTAATGCAATAATTCATCTTTCTCATTTCTATTTTCTTGTTCTATTAACCACCTTCATTGTCTATTTGTTTTATTTTTTATCCTCATATCACCAAGAGCATCTGTAAATCTCAGACCGCTTGATCTATCCACCCTGCAGTCTACGGCATTTGCCCAAGGTCCTATCATAACCAGACAGGACCATCACCTCCAACGGTGCCTCTGCCTAATCAGAGGAATATTTGGCCAATTTCTTGATCCCTGCACCATTTTGAAAGATTTGCTCATAGTGCAGAAGGACAGCCCGTTTTGCATCCCAGATCTGAACGACAAACCCAGACAACCATCTTAGCCCAGTCCTCCGCCTTAGGGAGTAATGGATCTCTCCACATTTTGCAAGCTTCTCTCCGTGTGATGAGTATTAGATAAAATAGTAACTCACTCTGCTGCCATCGCAGGAGGTTGCACGTTATCTCATCAACTCCCAGGAGAACTATCATTGAGCTCACAACAATTTCCCCCCAAAGATAACCCTCAGAATAAGCTATATACATTTAACTTGGGACAAAGGAAGAAAACATTAGCTTCCACATAGCCGCCATCTTCACTTGGGAGGAGGAAAGGGGTTAAACTTTAGATGGTGTCGGAATAAGCCAATTAATGGTGAAGAAATTATTCTGCTTTAAATTTTCTGGTTTAACAGATGAATATAAAAGCTTCAATTAGCTTCTCCAAACTGGTAGAAGATCCATCTCTTGAAAGACACCTCTCCACACTGAATATGGGGGATTAGATTCTTTTCGTCAGCGGCCAAGGGTTTCCAAAACCAAGTTGCGACTTCCTTACTCTTAGGTCTACCATCTTGGAAGGAACACTCTAAATTCCATTCACCCCCTATCTCCATCTTGGAGGCCACAAAACAGGAAGATAGTTGCACAAATTTGAAACTGGAGAGGCTATCTCCAACTTTCGCTTTTAAGACTTCTCAGGGGAGCGGGCCTTCAGTTGTCATCAAGTCCGCCCAGATAGTAATACCAGCCCGCCTTAATGGGAGACTAAAGCCATCTTTCAAGCATACCAGGGTACCAGGGGAATCCCAAAATTGGGCAAAATCAGAATAATACCCTAAGGTAAGCAATTTCCTGATCATATGCCATAAATTCACTGCAGACCTCAACAGTTTTAACCACACTTTTGTTATATTCCATATAGGGAGAGGATGTAGCCTTACAGCTAGAGAGGTCTCGGCAACGGCGCTCACCATCCTGTGATCCTGCGATCCGGCGCAAATCACTAAATCTCCCCGTGCCTAACAAAAATGAATGTGTCCATCTGTAATGAAACTGGTGCTCATGTAAAGCGCTCTGATACCCGATGTCTATGGTAATATAGGCCTTGGTATATTTGTTACCCCTCACCTATATTCTCTCCCTACATTATCCTTGTTACGGTTTACAGGAACTGCACTTTTACCTAGATATTACACTGCATTCAGAACGCGGATTTTCCCGAGTTCAAAATCTCATACATTATGCATGAGGGTTCTTGGAAGCACAGCAGGACTGCCATCTCTTGTATAACATCTATGTATAAAGTTCATGCCCAATGTCATCCTTAGGCCGACACAGTAATACAGCAAGGTAGGACCCCTGGGGAGACCTATGGGTATATATACATCACATCTTGCTAAGATAGCTAGAGGAGACCGAGACTTCCCGGCCGACACACTATCCAGAGACACTGAGTTTCCTGCATGCAGACACTCCAGCTCGCAGTGGTCTTACATCTCTCGCCGGGTGTCCAGCTCGAGACCGGAACGGGGTCCCACAGTCTCACTTAAGGTAATGGGGTTGACTGAATCCTAGAGGAATTCTTGGCTTAACACCTACACCCATGCTAGGTACACTTAGGTACATCTAGTCAGGGAGGCATCGTAGGAGTATGCATCTTTTATCATGTGTTCTATATACTTGAATGTATTCATGATTTTAGTAAGATGGTAGAGCTATACAATCCTGTTACCTTTATAGTACTGTTAATCATTTATATCTTATACTGTCTTATACGGTTGTTGCAGCACATCTTTTTTATATCAGAATAACCACAGTTCAATAAATGATTATTGAAAACGCCCAGCTTGTTTATTCAGTGTATCTCTCTGAGACTGAGCACGAGTGACTGAGCGAAAGGTAGCACATTATTTGCACGATCTTCAGGGATCAGGGTTGTCAAGTTCGATAGTTGCCAAGAGCTAATCTCACCTTGGTAAGAGGAGATTCTAGTGGCACTGTGAGCAGGTTGATACATGAAAGCCAGCATACCTGGTGGGGGTGATCAGAGTTCGTCTGACACGAATCCTACAATGTATGTAGTCTAAACGCGCAGATCCTGTATACTTTCTATAGGAACTACACAACACTTTCTTGAAAAATCTGGGGGCACCAAACTTCTACAAGAATCCCTCATCACTTAATTCTCTCACCAATCCTCCCAGGAGCTTCCCTAAGTCAAGTTATCAGGTTTCCCTAGCACATCTGCACGTTTTTAAACTGGAACGCTGCGCAATACAGATTAAAAACGGGGAGGGTCAGGCCTCCCTGGTCAAGCCTATGTTTAAGCTTTTTCTAGGCCAGCCTGGCCCCCTTATCAGCCCAGACAAAACTGACCATTTTCCCCTAAATTCTGTGCACGCTAGATTTTGGAAATGCTAGAGGGATACGATTAAAGAGATATGCCAATTTAGGGAGGATTAACATCTTTTTAAATTCACACGGACATAGATTGTTAACGGCAAGTTGTTCCGCCTGAGTAGTAAACGATCTAGCTCCCTGGCTATTCTTTGCAGGTTGAACTGAGGGATTTCATCCACCACATTTATAATTGAGATCCTAAATATCTAATATTCAAGCTTGTCCTCCAACTCCATCCTTCAAGATTCCAACACATCTCTTCAGTTTTTGAGGTATTCACTGAACACCCCGAAAAAGCACAAAATTCTGCTAGCAGCTGTTCTACTCTCTGGATAGTTATAGTGGGATCTGATGTATGGATCAACGGATCATCTGCATACAGTGCCACCATAAAAGGAGGAACTAAAGGGAGCGACCTGTCCATCCGCTCTTAAGAGTTGTGCCAAAGGCTCGATGTAAATATTGAACAAGAGGGGTGACAAGGGACATCCCTGTCACATACCTCTTAATATACTCAAACTAGGATTCAATAAGCCATTAAGGAGTATCCTGGCTGACGCACCCTCATACAACAGTAGAAGCATAGTTGTAAAACCTGAGCCAAATCCTCAAAGAACCTCCCAAAGGTACAGCCAACATACCCGATCATGCATTGCCCGCGTCTATAGCGATCACGACCAAAGGAACAGAGCGGGATGTGGCGAGATCTATAGTACCAATAAGTTGCTACATCAGCTCCTGAATCTGTCTCTTAGGATAAACCCCTTCTGATCTGAATGGATCCACTCTGGGGCAAGCCTTGCCAATCTCCCCGCCAAAATGCTCACAAAGATTTTATAATCAGCATTCAGCAGGGAGATTGGGCAATAGTAATCAGCTTGCTAGGATCTTTAGAAAGCTTTAGGACCCGAACTATAATTGCCTCCTTCCACGTTTTGGGGATCTGCCCACCCTGCCGATAAATTGAGTTAAACAGGCTCTCCAAGATTGAAACCAGTTCTTCTATTAGAAGTGTGTATACTTCTACCGGCAGGGCATCCGGACCGGCAGCTTTACAGTTCCTACTCTGACATAGAGATGAACAGATCTTTTCCTTAGTAATGGGGGCATCAAGCCCCTCTCTTTCCTCAGCGAAGCCTTAAGTAAACCTTGGTCAGGGCAAACCTCCTCCGTATATAACTCAGAGAATAAGGATATAAGGCACACTTGCATTTCTTCCATCTTATCAGAAACAATGCACCCTGGAGTTAACTACTAACTGCCTAATAAAATTCACTGATCTATCTGCCCTGGCTTTCCATGGTAGTAGTGCCCCCACTTTCTCCCTATACTCAAAATTCTTCATTCAGCAAGCTTGCCATTGCTCCTTATACTTCTCATCCAATTTATTCTATAGTCCTGCCTCATCTCTTCCAAAAGTCTTTGTAGCTGCTCCTTTCCTACATTTGACCTGGGGTCAAGCCACCACAAATCAACCTCTAAAGATCCCACTCTATCTTCCATTCTTTTCATGTCTAATCACTCAGTCTTTGTTTCAAAATGAGAAAGATTTTGCAATACCCCTCTAATATATGCCTAAAAGGGATCACTGAAATATTATCGACGGTCACTTTATCGACTTACTAAAATATCGTTGAAAAATTATCGACGACAAAAATATCGAGTCAAAAATATCGAGTACTTACAATATCGAGTACATAAATATCGCCTTAATAAATATTGACTACAAATATATCGTTTTACATGAAATTAGCCCTAACACTAACAAAAATATCGACAACTAAAATATAGACTACTAAAATATCGTTTTTTTTAAAATATCGAGTTCATTTTTGTACCCTTTCATGTCTAAAATACCATATTAATCATCAATAAAAGTCATTGCTCTATACAAAATACATTTTACATATAATACCTATTACTTTTATAACATTCCTATTTATCTACATTTGCTATACATTCTATGACATGCGTTCTATCATTTTCTAAATATTCTTTGCATTTAACAAACATTTTCATTACTTATTTTCACTTAAAAATCTATTTCATTTAACAACTAACCTGCTTTAATGCGGCAATCACCACATACCACCATTCTCACATCAACAAACACACCAATTAACAAAAAAAAAATTCAAACTACCCTATACAATGCTTCATTACATCCTACAACCAATCAAATCAAAGCACACAAAATACACATACTATAAAAGGGATACATGCATTCTACCATTTGTTGCTGCTAACTCTATAGAAAGTAGATGCCAACACTCTGAAGATTTTGTTCCTGAAAAAACATCTTTAAAGATCCAGCTCACTAGCTAATTATTCAAGTAAGTAACAGTGCATTATTTAGAAATCTAAATTAGAGGGGAGGGCAAGATGGCCGCCGTGGGGTGCAGTGAGTGAGTCGCACTCTCCTCCTCTCCACTGCCAGACTACTTTCAATGGCTGAATAGACTAAGAACTGCAGGGTTTCTGTATGCCTCTGTCTGGTAACTCGGTGATATTCCCTTCCTGGTTACAACGAGGGAACATTATTCTACGCACAGTTATTCTCCTTAAAAAAGTTATTTCAGAGGTTCTCATTCTGGTAGTAGAACTCTGTCACAGGATGCCGCCTCGTCTACAGCGTGGACTCGAGCTCAAAGATGGAAAAGGAGGGAAAACATCAGATGCAGATAATACTAAAGGACAGAAAACTACAGTAAAGGAAAAAGAGAAAGCAAAGACAGAGCAGAAAATTACTGGCCCAGCTCCGGTTACAGCCACGGCTCAGAAAAATGTGTCAAGTCTTAAGAAAGTAATGGCGAAAAGAAACGGAGCAGAAGGCGCGGCGCCTGTAAAAGATGCAGGCCAAGTTGTCAAGTCAAAGACTAGAGAGACTGCACTTCGTCAACCTACCGTCACGGAAAGTTTTGCCAACACTCCCGTAAACACTCCTGTAAGCAGCGGACCCCCCGCAGCCAAACTTGGTATTACCGCGGACTCCAGCGTGGGCAGAAGAGATGGAGCAGACACGGCTTCAGAGAATATCGGAATCAGCGCTGAGGGAGCCAGTGGAGCCGGTGGAGCTGGCGCCGGTGTTCTCGACACGGAGGCTGGCTCCATGCTCAATCCCGGGGTTGCTAGGCAACCAGGAAGACCGGCAGCAGCAGCAGCAGCAGGTAAGCCGGCCACTGCAGTGCCTGTGTCCGCCTTGGGAGAGAGCAGCGCTTCGGGAGTGATGATCATCGAGGGCAAGACAAGTGGCGGTGTCACGGCCGGGCTGAACCAGGGGTTAGAGGCGCAGGAATGGAGTCGGACAAAAACAAGCATAAGCTTAGGCAAAGGTGTAAATCTGTCGGCGATGAGTGACTGCCGTGCTTTGCACACTCAGCTTCCTGGGGATATTTCGGATGTAAATTCTTCTGCTCTGGTATTAGAGCATGCAGAGCAGGGGGCCGAGCTACATGAGTCAAATGTAATTGAGGGGAAGGAGACCGCTGCTACTGTTGGCATTAATGCAGCTAGCCTACTGTACAATAAACCCCTAACATGGGCAGAAACTATGGATCTAAATGCAGAGAGTGGGGGATTTAAATCAGGTGGTGATTCCTCCACCTCAGCAGAAATTGGTATTGCTAGTGGTTCCGCCTCGGCAGAGAGATTTTACTCTGTGGAAGAAGACACACAGTCACAATCTCTGCCTTCTGAAGATGTTTGTTCCGATGAGTCCACAGGTATTGATTCACTTAGTAGCTCCCCGGCAAGGAAAACCTCACAAAAAAAACACCTGTCCAAAAGGAAACCTTCCACTGCAAGCAGTACCACCGATCCTACTAAAAAATTAGCATGGGACTATTCAACCACCACCTTTTCTTTCATGGAGCAGGACAGTCCAGCAACTTTGACTGGGGATCACGGCTCTGCTCAATCCTCCCAGCCTCCTGTTACGCTTGATCTTCTGTTTAACACCCTGAAATTAATGCAGACTGAGGCTAGAGGGGAGAGTAGGAGGGCAAGACAGGAATCTAGGAAGATTCAAAATAAACTCAGAAGTATAAGCAAAAGACAAGACGAGATGGTTGAGAGAGTGGTACAAGTGGAGGAAAGGACTAGTAAAGTGGAGGATGATCTGAGAGGCTTGAAATCATACAAGGAAGAGCATCAAAAGGTGGCAGAGGACGTCAACTGGAAGCTAGAAGATTTCGAGAACAGGCAGCGTCGGAATAACATCAGGTTGCTGGGCGTGGAGGAAGGACTGGAAGGGGAGGACCCCAGGCTGTTTGTTGTGAATTTGTTAAAGGGGGCTTTCCCGGAGCTAGCTAGTTGGCAGTGGGAAATAGAAATTCAAAGAGCCCACCGTTTCCCTTTTTTTCTTAAAAGAGGTCAGGCTGGGGGTCAGAAGGGGCAACCAAGGGCTTTGCTAATATTCGTAGGGAATTTCCTCCTTAGACAGCTGATACTGGACAAAGCAAAGCCAGAGTCAAGACGTACCTACAATAACGTTACGTTCTTTGCAAGACCAGACTTTTGCCACGCCACAGTTGAACGTAGATGGAGGCTGAGGCAATTGATCCCGCATATCCAGGCTTTGGGTTCTGAAGCCTATTTGCTTTACCCTGCAAAACTGAAAATTGTGACCAAGGGCCAGTTTAAAATTTTCTTTTCAGAGATTAGGGCAAAAGCTTACATGATAGAAGTTTTGGGATATAAGGAGAAAATGTAATGGATTCAGTTTGATATGTTTGCAATATCGGCTGGCAGTGGGGAGGTGTGGCGGCTGCTGCGTCCCCGGCGTCCACATATAGGTCATGCGTGACCTATTTGCCTGTAGGGGGGGAGGGGGGAGGGGTACTCGGGGAGGGTTCAGGGTGGTGGGAGGGGTAAGGGGTGGGAGAAAAAGGCACACACTATACACAGCGAAATGCAGTTTGCAGCAGATTCAGGTTTTGTTTAAACGGAGGACAAAGGAAGCCCTGGGCTTGATTAAGATATGGAATTCGAAGTTGGCGCTAACTTTTGATGTTTTTTGATGTCCTGTCGAATTTTGTCATTTAATGTTTGTGGTCTTAATGATCTCCAAAAGAGGCTGCGGGTCTCAGCATTTTGTAAATCAATGTCTCCTGATTTGATCTGTCTACAGGAAACTCATGTGGAGGGTGGTAAGGGTTTTCTGTTGGAACAAACTGGATTTAAAGTTTTAGCTTATACGAAACAAGCCTCCAAAACTCGAGGGGTGGCGATTCTGGGAAAAGGCGCAGATTGTATTGTACATAGGAGTAAAGAAGATACTTGGGGTAGATGGGTGATTATAGAAATTAGCTTCAGAGGGGTTAGGTTTACTTTGGTTTCAGTGTATGGCTCAACGTGCGATGACCCGGATATTTTTCAATTTCTGGACGATGAACTCCCAACGTGGGCAGAACCGATTGTTTGTTGTGGTGATTTTAACATTAGCCGACCGGCGAACATTGAGTTACAATCAGGTCATTCTTATACAGGGAGGAAGAAAAGGGTGCACAGAGCGATCGCGAATATGGCCTCGAATAATGCTCTCTCAGACGTCTGGGCCAACCTGCACCCGCAATTAGATGGGGATACATATTTTTCTGCCCCCATAATATAACAGTAAGACTGGACTACTTTTTAATATCTAATGTTTTGCTAGGTAATACACAGATCAAAAAGCTCCCTCGGTTAGTTTCAGACCACAATCCATTATTATTGTCACTGAGCTTATCTGGGGTAGGTAGGAAAATATATAAATGGACTTTCGAACGAGCTCTGTTACAAGACGAGTGTTACCGTAAGCACATGGAAAAATGGATTAGGGAGTTTTGGTTGAACAACAGGGGTAGCACTAGCAGCGGATTTATTTGGGATGCATTCAAAGCACGTGTTAGAGGAGAGACAATAAGCTTCTCAACTTATAAACGAAAAAGGGAAAGAGAGTCGTTCGATCAACAAGTTAATTCCCTTCTGAATGCTGAGTCCGAACTAAGCAGGTTAATTTTGGGGGGGCTCCCTTTGGATCATCAATTGCTGGAGATTATGATTTTAAAGGCAGAAATAGCGGACTGTATTACTGAGAAGACAGTAGCTAGTTACTTAACGAAGAAAGAGCAGGCGTGCGAGTTTAGTGAACGGATTGGTCACATTCTTGCTGTCAGAGCTAGGCAGAAAGCTAACGCAGGGGACATAAAAAATATAGTTGACAGTTCAGGCAATTTAATCTCTGACCCTGAGGGAATAAGAAAAGAATTTTGGAAGTTTTATTCGGAATTATATGATAGGGAGACAGAGCCAGAAGTTGAGAATATCAGGAATTTTTTAGGAAATATTCAACTTAAAAAATTAGAGTCAGAGGAAAAAACTATACTTGATGCCAACATAACACTAGAAGAAATGACGTTCGCTTTAGCAGATCTCCCTTCATCGAAGGCTGCAGGACCAGATTTGATACCAATTGAATTTTATAAGACTTTTATATCAGACTTTAGTGTAGAACTTCTGGATATACTTATTCAAGCCCAGAGAGGTATTTCAATCCCTAATTCATGGGGCGAGACGGAGGTTATTGTTATTTTGAAAAAAGGGAAGCCCGCTACAATTCCTGGGTCATATAGACCTATTGCCTTAATGAATGCCGATGTAAAGCTATACTCGAAAATCTTGGCCACAAGGATGTCCGTTGTAATAGAAAAGTTAGTTACCCCAGTACAACATGGTTTTATCCCGGGGAAAGGGACTACTGAACATATTAGGACTGTGATTACCTGTTTTGATGTTATGGAGGTTACAGGCGGCCCTGTCGCGGCTCTATTTCCAGATGCCGAAAAAGCTTTCGACAGGGTAGCTTGGGAATATCTATGGGAGTTAATGAGAACTTTTGGGTTTGGGGATAATTTTATAAAAGCAATCCAGGTTCTTTATAGAGATCCTACGGCTAGAATTAAAATTAATCGGGAGTTATCAGCGGCGGTGCAGATTAAAAGAGGAACTAGGCAAGGCTGTCCTAGCTCCCCTCTTTTATTTGCATTATATATGGATCCATATTTACGTAGGCTCGAACTCAATCCCAGCATCTCCCCATTGTGTGCAAACGAGTTAGTAGTGAAAGTGTTGGCATACGCAGATGATGTGGCGATAATTACCTCTGATCCTGGAATGGCAATAGGAGTAATAGAACAGGAGGCCCAAGATTTTGGTAACATTTCTGGTTATAAGCTTAATAGAGCTAAAACACAGATTATCAAAAACATAGCATCTCAATGTAATGATCCTCGAGTGATTTCCTCTGCAGTATATCTAGGTGTTGAAATTTCACCTGATTTAGGGACAGTAGTTGAGCGTAATATCTCGCCTTTACTGACAAAAGTCAACTTGGACTTGCTAAGGATAAATAACCTCAGATTGTCGTTAGTAGGTCGCACTAATATCATCAAAATGATTATACTTCCTAAATTTCTTTATTTTTTTCGTACAATACCGTTATTGTTTGAGTCAATTTGGTTTAATAAACTGGAGTCGATTTTAAATAAATTCATTTGGTCCTATGGGAAGACGAGACGGGCATATAAGTTCATGACTTTACCAAGGGAGAGGGGAGGCTGGGGGGTTCCTGATTTTAGGTTTTATTATTGGGCATCAGTTTTGCAATACATTCAAGGCTTAATTGGCGCAAATGAAGGGAACCCGAAAGTAAAAGCTGTCTCAACTATGATTTATGCAATTGTATTGGGCGAAGATACAGCAAATGCTTTTTTAAAATGTATTGATTCATCTTATTTCAAACGAACTCGCTTCAAGACAGTCGCCGCTGCTCATAATGTATGGTCTGCTGTTGCAAAAAATTGTGGTCTAGGGAGATTTAACAGATATATCAGATTGTATAGAAATAAGTCCTAACCCCCTGAAGTGTTTTCGGATGCTATTATGGCGGACTGGGATAGAAAAGGTATTAAGAAATTTGGAGATATGTTAGATCCCGATGGAAATATTCTTTTATTTTCAGATCTGCTAGATAAATTTAATATAGCAAGATATAGTTTTTTCAAGTATTTGCAGATCAGGAGTTTTTTTCTTAAGAAAAAAGGAGGGCCAGGTGGATTTGGCATAAGCAATATTATGGAGACAATTGAGCAAAGCGGGGTGTGCTCCATTCGATATTTCTATGCCCAGCTGGCTGGTTCAAAAAAGGATGACATTGATAGATTTGGTATTAAATGGGCTGGGAAATTAGGGATATCAGGGGAGGTCTTTCAGTCGTCCTTGGAGTTAGGTTGCTCAATCTTCTATTCTGCCCCACTACAATCACAACATTTTAAAACGTTATACCAACTATATCATACGCCTGACCGTATAGCACAGTGGGGTGCAACTTCAGGAATTAGCTGTTGGCGATGTAACGCTATGGCTGCAGATAGCATCCACATATTTGCGCTCTGTCCCAAATTAAGATCTTTATTAAAGGATATTGAGGATTTTATGGCCCGTACACTTGCTTTAAACGTAACCCTAACACCAACTGTAATTATGTTAGGAGTTAGGGATTGTGAAGGCGCTCATAGCGAATTTTTATTTGTAGCGATGGCGGTCTACAGGTTGCTGATTGCTAGAGTTTGGCTCGATCCCCTCCCCCCGGGCTTGCAACAGTGGATTGCCTTATTACTGGGGACGTTTAACCTTGAAAAGGGTATATTCGAGAAAAAAGGTAAAAGGAAAAAAAGGTGGGGGAGGAAAATTTGGGAACCGATACATCGCTGGAAAGAAAGATCAATTGCGAACGTAGACTGATGTATTAATTCCATCTTTATTGGGTTTCTGTTTGTATTAATATGTGTTTTTTCTTGATAGTAACTTTTATTTAGTACATGATTTATTACATGCATTAAGTTATCTGTACCATGTGTTATGTGTGTGACAGAAAAATTTCTTTGTTTTACTATAAAAAATATTTAAAAAAAAAAAAAAAATCTAAATTAGAAGTGTACTATTTTACTTACATCTCCTAACTCTTGCACTTATTTTATTTTTATCTCTTACTACATTTCTGATAGAAACTACTCCAAATCAATTCCTAATACATGGTCATATTTCTTCACAAGGAAAATCAGATAGTAAGTATAATGCTCTGTTATACACCAACTGCTGTTTTTAAACCCTATTTCACAAGATTCTTTCTTTATTTTAAACATTATATTTACAGATATACTGAGATTTTCCTATTTCTACACTACAAATGTATAAAACTACACTAATTAAACATGTAAGTATATATGTTTTTGTTATTAAACACCCAATATTAAAAAAGCAAATTTCTAAACAACATATCTTGCATATTACATCTTCCCTACAGATCATATAAAACATCCAACATCACCTATACCAAAAGACAAGACTACCCTTGTAAAAAATGTAAGTATACTTGTAATTTGTCTAAAACTTCAGAAAAAAACGCTAACTATGTTCTTAACACCATGTTATATATTTTAAATTTCCTCTACAGATATTCTGAATACATCATACATCTATTCTACAGATCCTAAAAAAACATCCAACACCAACTATACCAAAAGACAAGACTACCCTTTTAAAAAATGTAAGTATACTTGTAATTTGTCTAAAACTTCCGAAAAAAACGCAACCTATGTTCTTAACAACATGTTATACATTTTATATTTCCTCTACAGATATTCTGAATACATCATACAGCTATTCTGCCTACAGCAAAGAAAACGACTTATTTAGAAGTTAGTATACTTTTAAATATTTCCCATTTCCCAACGGTTCAAAATATTAATTATAATAATTTACATTTATTTATTCTATCTTCTCTACAGATCTGAACTTTACTACCTTGATGTACTCCACCTAATACTACAACTCTACTATTTAAACAAGTAAGTATATGTAATGTTTACATCAAATGTACTACTAAGCAAAATGGACAACTGCTTTTTCGTAGGAAAAACGTTTGTTATGTGTAAACATTAACTTAGCATTTCTATATTTTCATACCAACAGTAAATAAAGAAATACATACAAGAAAATCCTTCAAAATACAGTTCTGCATTTGTGATTACTACTTTTAGTAACTGTAAGTATAAATACATCATTAATGATGTTTGCACCACAAAGTGAAATATATGTGTTTTGATTTTGTTTCTTTCTACTCTTTCCTAGAACAAGTAAAACAAAATGACAGAAGGTGCAGAATTTGTTATGTCACAGAAAAATACATTACTATTATGTTATATGGGTTATGTGTATAATCAGGAAAGACAAAGTGGTAGAAAAGTTTTTGGGAAGTGTACCAAATATTACTCCAACAAATGTTATGGGAGGGCACTACTGAGGAAACTAATGTGTTATTTACCAGGGAACACAATCATCCCCCAAATGTCACAGAAATTGAAATAAGAGATGCTTTAGAAAGTATTAAAACTGCTAGCACACAAAGTGATAAACCAACAACACAAATCCTTAAAGAAGAACTGGTAAAAGTCCCAGCCCATGCTTCAGGTCAACTACCCTCTATTGACTCCCTGAAACGCACAATTGCACGCACTAAAAGACTCACTAGCACAACCCAACCCAACCCAACTACTTTTGAGGAAATTATTATTTCACCAGAAATGGCCATCACACACAATAAAGACAAATTTATCCTTTTTGACAATGAAAGCAGTACAAACAGAATCATTATGTTTGCAACTGCAAGTAATTTAAGAAAAGTCCAACAGTGTCCCCAATGGATGATGGATGGAACATTTAAACCATGCCCAAAACCTTTTTATCAACTATACTCCATCCACGGTTTATACCATAACTCTAACATACCTTTCATTTACTGTTTGCTACCCAACAAACAGCAAAACACTTATACAGAAATATTAAATGTTCTCAAAACTGAAATCAATAATTATTTTCCTGAAAAAATAATTATTGATTTCGAATTAGCTATGATTAATAGCATTTTGAGAACATTTCCCCACACAGCAATCCAGGGTTGCTATTATCATTTTAATCAGAGCATATGGAGGCATCTCCAAAAATCAACTTTAAGTATACTATACTCAACAGATAGCACCTTTGCCTATCAAGTTAAAAAATTGATAGCCCTGGCCTACGTTCCTGTTACCGATGTAGCGGAACACTACAATTTATTAATTGACAGCACATATTACAAGAGGAATGAAGATAAACTAACGCCATTACTGGACTATTTCAAAGATACTTGGGTGGGAAGGTTGCACAGATCTGGACATCGACGCCAACCCAAATTCCAAATCCCTTGGTAGAATGTCTATCATAGTACTTTAAACCAAGAGGCTAAAACAAACAACAGTGTAGAAGGGTGGCATAATGCTTTCCAAGCTACCACAAGCAGAGGCAAACCCACATTCCATAACCTTCTAGAAGCTTTGAAAAAAGAACAAAGCTATCAAGAACTAAGAATGGAACAATCTGTGTCCCAAATTGGTCCAAAACTCACTAAACAAACTAAACAAATGTTCCGACTACTGCAAAGTCAAGTCACACTATACCCTACAAATAGAGGATTAGAATACCTGTCAATAACAGCTAAAAGTCTACTATAAAAATGTCTACAAAATATACTAATGTCTTCTTACAATATTGGTAAAATTACATGTCATAAACATTTGTAATCAATTATAAATAATACATATTTGTTTAACAAACTTATCAAAATTTGGAACATTATTTCTGAACAAATATGCAATATTTATAATTACATCACACATACACATTACATAATAATCGACATTTCCCACCCAATAAAAATAGTAATTTAAATACTTACAATTTTTGTAGATGAAAAAGACGCAATCAAGCAAAATGCAATCCATACAATCCAATCCAATATAGGACAATTCCAATATGGGAAACCCTCAAAAACCCGAAAATTAAGTTTAAAAAAAACGCTCCAGGAAATCCCGAAAACAGTAGTGTGGACACTTTAGTATTTAAAGTGATATACACACAACTTTTAAAAAACGGTCACGCATATCAATGTATCAATCCAATTTGAAACCCTCAAAAAACCCGAAAAATGTTGAAAATGTGTAAAAAACGCTCCTGGCAAACACGAAAAATAGGAGATAAATGTCAAAATATAACCATAATAAGTCAAACATTAGTTTCTCCGGAAAAAAACACGCTTCCTTCCATGTAGTTTTCATGCGAGGAACCGGAACCTGTAAATTAACAGACATAACGAAACCCACCCACAAATAGCCCATAACATTTGTAAATACACTCACAATTAACAGTAACCATGTAAGAAGACATTTCCGAACACTTAAAATAACACAAGAACTAAAACATACACGACGCATCTCTATCGACCACATTTCACCTAAACGCAACTTAAACAATGCATACATACACAAAAAAACACTACACAGTTCGAATATACCCTCAAACATTACCACTTAGTTATAATTTGTATGTAAAAATAACCTTACCTCTCTCCAGCGAAGCAACTCCCAACCGCGAGCTTCTCCAGTCCTGAATGAAGCGCAATAACCTTACGCGGTAAAAAAGTAGTCCCCTTAAACCATTTTTGTAAAAGTATCATAGACAATACAATGTTATAGTTAAAAAATATAATACATACACATTTTTATTTTTACAAATTAATACACTAGACTCATTATAATTTAACATGTTTAAGAAATACAAATATATTTAATATTAATTAATATATAGTAATTATTATATATTAATAATATTAAAAAATTATGTAAGACTTGGAATAAAAGATGTAAATATTTTGTTATTGTGTACATTTATAGGAATAAGTTTGTGTTTGTTTTTAAGTAAACATTATAATTGTTTATGGTAATAATTAATAATAATAAATAATACAACTTATCTATTGTTATTAATATCAAAATTATAACCATTTAATATATAAACAATGCCCTGAAATAATGTATTTTTTTATCTCTGAATGTATGTTTTTCTGAAAAGAATAAATAAATGATTATGTTTAGTAATTAATAATAATAATAATAAATATATTTGTTATTATTTTTATTAATTATTACAAAATGTTTTATAATAATTTCTAAGTATTATAAAAGTATATAATTGCATAAATAATCTTTTGGCAATACCAGATATTATTATTAAACATATTGTTCCCCTATACTGTTATAAAGTTTACAACATAATATATTTATATGTTTCATTTAAAAACAACATTGTCTGAAATATGTAACAACAAATGTTTTAATTTGTATTTCAATTTCTTGAGCAAATGTAATAATAGTCATGTTACTTTATAAAAATGTAAATGTAAAAAATATATATTTAATAATATTAATATTTAATATTAACATTATTAAATATTAATGGAAGAAGTTTTAAAAAAACGTGTTTTTTATTTAATTCAAGATAAATACTTGTAACTCAAAGTTAATGATGAAAATATTTTATATTTACTGAAATAATGTTGTTAACTAATTTTGTTTTGTAATTGACAACATGTATATAAATGATAATGTGTTATTCAGCGAATACTACATTTCAAAATAATGTTATGTTATTTTTGTTTGTGATTGTATTGTAGTACACATTAAAAATTTCAAAAATGTTTAATAAAGTTTTTTGAAAACATCCATGTTGCATTATTTTTTAATATTATAAGACAGTAATGTAAAAATGTATTCAAATGTGCTGGACACTGACCAATTTAATATTTCCTATTGCTACTCCAGTCAAGCTAATATCATGGAAGGTGCAGGACACTGACCAATAATTATTTACTATTCCTACTTCAGTCAACCTAATATCAGTGAAGGTGGTGGACACTGACCAATGATTAATTACTAATCCAACTCCAGTGTAGCTAATATCAGTGAAGGTGCTGGACACTAACCAATTAATAATTACTATTCCAACTCCAGTCTAGCTACTATCAGGGAAGGTGCTAATACATATATTTTGTAGATAAATTAAAAACTTAATAATGTAATGTAATTTTTTTGATTGTAAATTCATTTAATAGCTGTAATGTATTTTTTTGTTTTTTTACCCTGTACGCCTGTACCCCAAAAACCCAAAACTGACCCTGAACACTAAAAATACCCCTTCACCCAAAAACCCAAAACTGACCCTGAACCCTAAAAATACCCCTTAACCCAAAAACTGAAAACTCACCCTGAACCCAAAAAATACCCCTTTACCCAAGAACTGAAAACTGACCCTGAACCCTAAAAATACCCCTTTACCCAAAAACTGAAAACTGACCCAGAACCCTTAAAACACCCCTTAACCCAAAAAATCAAAACTGACCCTGAACCCCAAAGCATACCCCTTTACCCAAGAACTGAAAACTGACCCAGAACTCTACAAATACCCCTTTATCCACAAACTGAAAACTGACCCTGAACCCTTAAAAAACCCCTTAACCCACAAACTCAAAACTGACCCTCAACCCAAAAAATACCCCTTTACCCAAGAACTGAAAACTGACCCTGAACCCTATAAATACCCCTTTACCCACAAACTGAAAACTGACCCTGAACCCTTTAAAAACCCCTTTACCCACAAACTGAAAACTGACGCTGAAACCAAAAAATACACCTTTACCCAAGAACTGAAAACTGACCCTGAACTCTTAAAAAAACCCTTAACCCACAAACTGAAAACTGACCCTGAACCCTTTAAAAACCCCTTTACCCACAAACTGAAAACTGACCCAGAACTCACAAAATACACCTTTACCCAAGAACTAAAAACTGACCCTGAACCCTTAAAAAACCCCTTAACCCACAAACTGAAAACTGACCCTGAACCCTTTAAAAACCCCTTTACCCACAAACTGAAAACTGACCCTGAACCCTAATAAATACACCTTTACCCAAGAACTGAAAACTGACCCTGAACTCTTAAAAAACCCCTTAACCCACAAACTGAAAACTGACCCTAAACCCTTTAAAAACCCCTTTACCCACAAACTGAAAACTGACCCTGAACCCAAAAAATACACCTTTACCCAAGAACTAAAAACTGACCCTGAACCCTTAAAAAACCTCTTTGCCAACAAACTGAAAACTGACCCTGAACCCAAAAAAATACCCCTTTAACCAAGATTTTTAAACTGACCCTGAACCCTAAAAAGACTCCTTTACACAACATTAAATATTATTATTTAATTACCAATTAATTAATAATTAACAATAAAAAATAATAAATATATTAGCACATTAGCTGTAATTAATAGAATTTATTAATTAATATTATTTATTTCCAATTAATTAATTAACATTAACACAAAATTATAGATAATAATAAAATTACTCTAATTAATGTAATTAACTAATTAAAATTAATTAATTACCAATTAATTAATAAAAAAATATGTAAAAAATGAATTAAATAATTAACTAATTAATAAAAATTAATTAGGGGGAGGAGCTTCGTGGGCAACCAAGATGCCCGCGTAAGCTCGGAGCTCCGCGGACCTTCCGATCCTCCGCAACCATCCTGCCCGTAATCCTGATCCACGTGGGTGGATACTTGTTGCTGATGGTCCACTGAGGCGAGAACCGTTTTCAGATTTCGAATCGGTGTCTCCTACGCTGAGCTACGTCGAGTGGGACTCCGTGCCAGTCCAGTGCCATTGTCTCTCCGGACTCCGCCACTACGCACTGCCGATCTGCGGAGTGCCTGCCTGCCTTCACCAGCGGCGAGGTGTACTGGACAGCGGAGCGACCCTGTGACGGCATTCTACGGTCTGTCCCGGACAAATCTCCGGCTCCCTGGGCTCGGACTTGCCTGGCAAAGCCCTTTGTTCTCTTGGACCTAATATGGCGGGCAAGGGGGACCCCGATAAGACATCGAACAGAGGCGTCCGCTGCAAATCACAGCAACAACAGAACAGGATTGAGCGCTATACCCAACCAAAGACGCCGCCTGTTACTGGGCCCTCTGCCAAGAACATCCCACACTCGGGCTCGCCGGACGGCTCTGAGCCCACATTGAGTGACATTTTGGGGGACATTACAAGTTTACGGGCGGATATGCAGCAACAGCATGAAGTCCTTACGCATAAGGTGGATGGCATGGCCGTTGATCTGACTCTCATTAGAGCCGACTTGGGTAAAACTAATGATCGAGTCAAGAATTTGGACATCAAGACGTCCAGTCTGACGGGAGACGTCTCGGACTTACAAACTGAAGTCCGGAACCTGCAGAGGACAGCGGAGCAATTTGCAAGGCGGCTGGATGACTTTGAGAGCCGTGCCAGGCGGCAGAACGTCCGCATAGTCGGTGTACCGGAGGGTTCGGAGGAGGCGGCGACGGACCTCCTCGTGGAAGACCTGATCAAGACTCATCTGGCGCCGCCTGGCCTCAGCAACTTTTTCTCGGTGGAGCGAGCCCACCGAGTGCCGGGTGGCCCGCCGAAGTCGGGCGTGGCACCCAGACCCATTGTAGCCCGGCTGCTCAACTTCCGTGACAGAGACGCGGTCCTGCAGGCTTCCAGACGACATGGACCGCTTAAATTCCAGAATGCCGATGTCCATTTCTATCCGGACTTCACCAGGACGGTTCAGCGACAGCGCCAGAGCTACGCAGGGGTGAAGCGAAGACTGCGGGACCTGGGATTCAAGTATTCCATGATGTTCCCTGCCAAGCTCCGGATCGAGCACGAGGGTCGTGCCCTTTTCTTTGACTTTGCTGAAAATGTAAGTGACTGGCTGGACACTTTATCGACGCGCCGAGACGCACAGGAGGACCATGAAGGTGGCGCTGCTGGCGCCCCGGACCTATGAGACTTGGCTCTATAGTGGGTGATTCCTCGTCTGTACTATTTGCCTCAGTTGACTATCTAATGTAGCTTTAAGATGCCGTACTACCTTTCCTGTCAGTACATGGAGGGTGGCGGGGGGTGTTCGCGGAGATTCCTCACTCCTCTGGGTGTCTTCTTGTAGAGTAGTTATGGGGCGACAGGCACACTGCTGGTTGGGGGGGCTTTTTAGTCATATGCAGGGGTGCAGGGTGGGGGGTGCAATTATGCAAGTTTTATTGTTTGTTTGTTCTATCTCTTTCTCTTTCTTGAGGCAATGGACTGTGTGTTTTACTGTGCAATTGATGATTGAGTTGGTTGGAGTCGGGTGGGGCGGGTTGTTGGATGATGGGGGGTAGGAAATTGAAAGTGCTTAGCTGGAATGTCAATGGACTAGGGGACCGAGTTAAGAGAGGGGTGGTAATTCAACTGATAAAAAGGCACATGCCTGATGTTGTGCTTTTGCAAGAGACGCACTTGGTGGGAAACTCCTGTAGGGCCCTAAATCGTAAGGGTTACAAAATGGTTGCTCACTCTGGGTTCTCCTCGGGTTCCCGGGGGGCGGGCATCCTTGTGCGTGCGTCCCTTCCTCTTGAAATAGACGTCACACTACTTGATGACAGAGGACGCTACGCGGCTGTGGCGGGAAGATGGGAGGGGCGTTCCTTGGCGCTGCTTTCGGTTTATGTTCCCCCAGGCCTCCAATCTAGCACCTTCCAGGACCTTGGTAGCGCCATCTTGTCCCTGCCCTCGGGCTTATTGATCCTAGGGGGCGATTTCAACTCAGTCTGCTCTGGCACCCTTGATCGCCAGCCACCGAGGGACCTACTGGGCTCCCAAATGTGGCTGCCGACCTTCCTTGACTCTATGGGTCTGGTGGATTGTTGGCGGCTACTGCATCCTGCGCTCCGCCAGTTTTCATTTCTTTCCGGTGCCCATGGGAGCCTGTCCCGCATAGATTATGTTCTCACCCTGGCGGCGCAGTCGCCTGCCATCTCCGAGGCCCGTTTTCTGGCGAGGGGCGTCTCCGATCACTCGCCGTTGTGGGTCTCCTTTGATTTCGGTGTCGTCCTGTCCAGCCGTCCGGCAGCGGTGAATCCTTGGTATTTCCGCAACCATAAAACGCGAGCACTCCTGGCTAAGGCCATCGACCTATATTTCACTGAAAATGTGGGCTCCGTTGGCTCTGCGGTCACCCTGTGGGAGGCATTTAAGACTGTGTTGCGGGGTGAAGCCCTAGCTCTCATTGCAGAAGCTAAGCGAGCTCGTGATGCCGACCTTCTGCATGTGGAAGAAGAAGTCTTGGACCTTGAGTCCCGTTTGGGGCCTGAGCCTGACCCTTCTCTCCTACACGAACTCTCCCTGAAACAGTCGGAGTATCATGATCTCGCCACGAATGCTGCCCTGGTTTTGGCCAAGGAGCAGCAGGGCCGCATTTATGATGTCGGTGATAAGGCCTGTAAACTGCTGGCCTGGTTGGACAGGCGGGAGACAGCAAGCCGGGTGGTCCCGGAAATCCTGGGCGAGGACGGAGTGGTGGTCACAGATCCGAGTGCCATTGCCGAGTCTTTTGCGGACTATTTTCGGGGTGTTTATACATCCGGCTCGGATCGTACTGAGGCCGATTCAGCTGAGTTCCTCTCGGCGATTGACCTCCCTTGTCTTTCGGAAGAGGACAGTCTCGATATGGACCGGGATATCACCGCGGACGAGATTGCCTTGGCGATCCGCGCCCTGCGAGCGGGTAAAGCTACCGGCCCCAATGGCATACCGGTTGAATTGTACAAGATCCGGCCGGATGTGATCTCTCCTTATTTGAGGGGTATGTTCCTCCGTGCCCGTGAGGAGGGTGTCCTTCCCTTGGACCAGCGGCTGGCCACCATAGTGGTCATCCATAAGGAAGGCAAACCGCGGGATGTTTGTAGATCCTACCGCCCCATCTCTCTCCTCAACGCGGAGCCCAAGATCCTGGCTAAACTATTGGCTAATCGGCTGGTCGGGGTTATCAGCGACTTGGTACACCCGGACCAATCCGGTTTTATTCCCCGCCGCAACACTGCCCTCAACCTGAGACGCCTGCACGGGGTCATGGCCAGAGCTCACGCCCTTACGGAACCGGCGGTACTTGCCTCCCTTGATGCCACGATGGCCTTTGATTCCCTAGAGTGGAGCTACTTATGGGCGGTACTGACAAAGCTTGGGTTTGGACCGGGCTTCCTGGGCTGGGTGCAACTTCTTTACGCTTGCCCTCTGGCTGCTGTCACGGTTAACGGCCGCATGTCTGCTTCTTTTGCGCTCCACCGCGGCACCAGACAGGGTTGCCCCTTGTCTCCGCTCCTGTTTGCGTTGGCCCTGGAGCCGAGCAGGCACCCACTCTTTCGACGTTCCCCCCGTTATCCTGCGAGTCCTCTCTGGAGCTGCTTTCCCGGTTGAAATCTGGATCCCCCTTGGATGCGTGTCCGGCCAAATGCCTGAGCTCGGTGGCACCAGCTATTAACAACTTGCTGAACCCCTTGCTCAACATGTCTCTGAGTTCTGGAGTGGTCCCTAAAGAATGGAAGCATGCTCTTATTCTCCCGCTCATTAAGAAACCTCTGCTCGACCCTTTACAGTGGGCCAACTATAGACCAATCTCCCTCCTCCCTGCTCTGGCGAAGGTGGCGGAGAAACATGTTCAGCTTACTCTTACCACCTTTATAGAGAATAACAAACTGCTGCATGACTCCCAATCTGGTTTCCGTGCTAATTACAGTACGGAGACAGCTCTTGTGGAGGTGACCGACGCCATCAGGGAAACGCTTGATCTTGGGGGAAAGGCTATGTTGGTCTTGCTGGACCTGTCGGCGGCATTCGACACCGTCCCACACGCCGGCCTCCTCCGAAGACTCCGGGAGGTAGGTCTGCAGGGGACGGTGTTGGACTGGTTTCAATCCTTCTTAACCGACCGTCGGCAGGTGATCTGGGCTCCTCCGTTCTCCGCGGAAATGCCTTCGCTAGAGGTGGGGGTGCCTCAAGGATCCATCCTGAGCCCCACCATATTTAACATTTATGTGGCCCCTTTGGCGAAGGTCGCGGAGGCATTTGGAGCCCGGGTCATTTCATATGCTGACGACACCCAGCTCCTGTTTACCTGCAGGAAGGGAGAGGTTTTTAATGGCGACAGAATCAGAGACTGCCTGAGTGCTGTTTTTGCATGGTTTCAGCACCAGAACCTGAAATGTAACTCGGATAAGTCCGAGTTGCTCTTTTTTGGCTGCGCTGAGGACCCTGGCTGGAAATCGTGGTGGCCTTCCGACATGTTCCCCCCTGAGAAACCATCTGCCCAAGTAAAAAATTTGGGTGTGGTATTTGACGACAGTCTATCTTTTCGTCCCCACATCACGGGCCTGGCGGGGAAATGTTTCGGTATCTTGAAGATGGTGAGGAAATTTCTCCCACTGCTTTCCCTTCAATATCGTAAGAACATTGTGCAAGCACTCGTGGGTTCGCGTTTAGATTACGCGAACGCACTTTTCTCTGGTCTGCCTAAATATCTGGTATCCAGATTACAAGTTGTTCAAAACTCGGCGGCCAGAGCCATTTTTGGCCTTCCACGGAGAGCCAGTGCTTCTCTACTGCGCGGCAGGCTGCATTGGCTGTCTATCCCCAGCAGAATTAGTTTCAAGGTCCTCACGTTGGCGTTTAAAGCCCTCCACTGCATTGGCCCAGCTTACCTCAGGAAGCGGATTGTTTTCTACGTTCCCCGGAGGAGTTTGAGATCTGCTGACCTGGCTAAAGTGGAGGTACCAGTGATCAAACGCGTGCGGATGGGAGGCCGGTCCTTCCAGTTTATGGCAGCCAGGTTGTGGAATGAGCTTCCTCTATCACTCCGCAAGGCTAATAATCTTCTGGCCTTTAGAAAGGAGCTCAAGACGCTCCTTTTCTCCGCCTAACCAGTGGGCCTACAGTGTTTCTGCCGCTGGGTTTTTTTTGGTTGTGTTCAGGACTCTCTGCCAAAGCGCCGGGACACCCGATCTGGGTAGCCGTGCGCTCAAGAAATACAGTTCTAACATAACATAACATAACATAACTCGCGGCTATGCTGCGCTCGCACCCTGACTTGCATGGGATCTCCTGGTCCCCGGGCTTCGAGGACAGGGTCTCCCTGTATGCGGACGACATCCTGCTTTACCTCACATCCCCCTGTAAGTCGCTTATTGTGGCGTGTGACGTGCTCAGGTTGTTTGGGCGCTATTCTGGCCTGATTATTAATTGGGCCAAATCCTCCCTTTACATCCTCAAGGGTGACACGCCGCGCCTCCCCAGAGGTTGCAATATACCACTGGCCGGGCAAGGCTTCAAGTACCTAGGGATCTATATATCGAATAATCCTAGGGCGAGGTATGACCACAACTTACTCCCGCCGCTCCACCGATTGCGGAGGGATGTGGAGAGTTGGCGCAAGCTCCCTCTCTCTCTCCTGGGCCGGGCGGCATTATTTAAAATGATGTCCCTGCCCAGGTTCTTATATGCCTTACAGAATACTCAGGACCTTGTTCCGGCCCGTTATTTTAGGGAGGTTGAGAGCCTGCAGCGTGCCCTGCTTTGGGATGGTCGGCCCCGTGTCGCTGTCCAGAAGCTTACGATGCCGTGGTATGATGGGGGCATTGCGTTACCAGATGTGCGGAGGTACTACTGGTCCTCTCAACTTACCGCTATTAACCATGGCCTTTACGGTCCTGTGGACAGCCCGGGCTATGCTATGGATAGATGGCTCTTGCAAGGAGGCAATTACTACCGCGCCCTCTACTCTCGATCCTTCGATCGGCGCCTCACAGGCCCGACCAAGGCGGCAGTCCACACGTGGCGAACGATCAATAAGATACAGGGCTGGCAGGGCAGACTGACGAAATTCACCCCTCTATATGATTCAGATATCTTGGGCAAGCTCTGGCATACCAAGGGTTTCGACAAATGGGACCTCATAGGTATTTCGAGGGTGGAGGACATGCTGGCTAGGGGGGAAGTCAAGACTTTTCCGCAACTACAGGCAGAATACCGACTGAGTGGAACAGAGTTTTTCCGTTATGCCCAACTTAAGCACGCAATAACTGCCGCTAGACCGGAGGAGGGCGAAATCCCCGAGAGCTCCCCCTTGGAGGACAGAGTTCTGGACGGGCATATGCCAGATAGCGCCATCTCTCTGTCCTACAAGAAGCTGATTAATGTTAGAATCGACCTCCTCCAGCGCTTGCGGGAACAGTGGGTGGCCGATGGCCTGGAACTGGACGACGAGGACTGGCAGTGTGCTGTGTCCTCCCCTAAGGAGGTTGCCATCTCCTCGCGTCTGCGGCTGGTGCAGTTTAAAATCCTCCACCGGGTGTATGTTACCGGCCCCCGGCTTGTGCGTATGGGCTTCTCGCCTGATGGCTTTTGTCGTCGTGGCTGCGGAGCCCTTGCTACTTTTATGCATATATTATGGGAGTGCCCCGTTATTGCCCCTTATTGGGAGAGAGTACATCGAGTGATGAGGGAGGTGACTGGAGTTGAGCTGGCTGCGGAGGCGCGCAGGTGCCTCCTCAATGTTTGGGAGCCGAATGACTACAACACGGCGCAGACTCGCTGGGCTACACTGGGCAACATGGTCGCTAAGAGGGATATAGCCCAGAAATGGGGATCCACCGCGGCCCCCCTGGTGGTGCAATGGAAGGCCAACATGGATTGGTGTATGCTGCGTGAGAAGACTGTGTACACTGCCAGGGGGCGGCCTCAGACATGGAAAAAGGTGTGGGGGGCATGGAATGCTTACAGAGGTGACTTGTGCCTGCCACCAGAGCCGATTCCCCGCGATGAACACCTGTCACCGTAGCCGATGACACCAGCTATGCTACTCATGTTATAATTCTCCTGTTCCTTCTTCCCCCCCCCTTTTCCTACATCCTACTTACGTTCTTTTCTAAATCTTACCTGGCCTCTGACGCCTCCTACTGACTCATAGGCATTTCTCCTTCTCCATTGCCTTTCTTCTGCGCCCTCGGGCGCCTCTGTTTAGGTTCTTGTTTGTATATAAAATAAAACACAACCTGCATTGTCCTGATATGAATCGCTTTGCACGCTACTTCCTCTGATACCATGCTGCCTTGCCTCCGGGATGTTAGGCTGAATAGCTGTGTGCTTTACTATAATAAAGGTTTTAAAAATGTAAAAAAAAAAAAAAAAAAAAAAATTAATTACCAATTAAGTAATAAATTAAAAAATTAACAAACATATATTAATTAATTAATTATTATTAAATTACTTCCCACCCTATTCCCCTATAAACCCACAACCCGCTCCTAAACATTAACTACTATTTATATTAATATTAATACGCATTTTTTTTAAAAACATTTTTTCTACATAATCTCGATATTTTTTACTTTGACTATTTATCGATATTTTGTCTGGTCGATATTTTTGAGTCGATATTTTTGTAAACGATATTTTTTTATCATTTTTTTAGTCGATATTTTGTCCAACGATATTTTTGAAGTCGATATTTTATTAATGTCGATATTTTTTACTCGATATTTTGTCCATTTGATATTATGTAGTCGATATTATGTCTAGTTACCACCTAAAAGGCATCCCAGACAACATCCAGGGAAATGGACCACACAATATCAAGAAAATAGGCTGTGCTTGTTTGCTTTAATGCCCTGCCAACTTCTACATCAGATACGATAGCCTTTTTCAATGTGCATCTTGGCCTAGACTGGCTACCATAGCTGTTTAATGACATACTGACTGCGGCATGATCAGAAATATGGCCGGGTAGAATTTTAACTGTCGTTATAGCATCTGCCAAGATCCTATCCACAAAAAGTAGTCTATCCTAGAAAGATTACCCTATTTTTTGCTCTGTAATTCATTCATTCCATTCGATCATGAAATACATTCTTAGAAGATTCCAAATTCTGGAGTTTTTACTTGGTTTCTGTTTTCTTTATAGTGTATGGTCACTGGACAATAGTCACATGAGAAATAATTATCAAAGCGTAATTCTGGACTGGAGAAAGGATAACTTTATTTCAAGGTGAGAAAGGGTGTCATGATATAGGATCGTGAATTAATCTATGCCAAAGTTTCAACTTAACATTTGGAATCTGATAAGAATGTATTATAATGATGTATGTTCACAAGGTCAATGATAATAGACTACCAGAGCAAGGTTTTTCTGCTTTCATGATCAAATGGAATGGGTTTTATATAAATAATAATGAAGATATTTATATAGGCAGGCAATGTGAGGAGACTAAAAATGTCTAGAATAGTTTGTAGGCAGGATATATAAGATGACTTTTGTAATAATTATTGTATTTTAGTAAGTGACAGATCATGATGGTTACTTATGTTTTGTCTTTATTTATTTTTTCACAGCCCTGATGATGTCCCTGAAGGGACGAAACATGTAGGCTGTAGCTGTGGAAATTGTATAGAATATACAACAGTTGTTTTGTGAGAATGTAATGAACAGCGATACAGTGAATATCGTCATTAAAAGAACTGAGAAGAAGAAAGCCTGCTTTGAACATTTTCATGTCTATGGTTTTTATGAATGGCATTAATTCTTCCTTGGATTACAATTGTACAGTAGATGCTCCTTGGTTAAGGTTTATTCTGATTTTGTAGTAGCTTTCACGGTGGACTGCTCCAAGTTGAGCGTCAGGTGTCAGTCTTAAATGAATGGAGTGTTCAATACTGTTAGGCACATCCCACTGTGCACACGATTGAATTACCCTCATCGATCGTGTTTTTTCTTTATTTAAATTGTTTCACAAGTAACTAATTTGGCTTTTAATTAATATTGCCTACGTCTAACCCCTGACTCCTACTTTGAAGCATTTCACTTGGAACTACCCAAATAATATTGGCCTCTTTATTATAAATACAAATTACTCTGGAACAATAATTCCCTTACCTCTTTCTGACTCACCGCCAGCGCCAACACAATTCAACTAGCTCACTATTGTACTGAAGATGTACCCCAATAATTGGGTTTGAAACGCCGTCGACCACCCCACAATGTGAACTCCCCATAATATGTATAAATCATCTATGGAGTTCTATTGCATTGTTGTCAATGCAATGTCTTTTTTAAAAATCCACTATCACTATTGCACACCAAGCTTTCTTTTACTTATTATGTGAGCACCTTAATTTTGTTTATTTTTTATTTATTTTGAAGGTTTTATATAGCGCTGGCTAGATCCGGAGGTATCAGAGCGCTTTACATGAGTGTCAGACCGTAGTTGCAGGTTACATCGTTACAAAGGTTGCGCAATTATTAGAGCTTGGCAAACATAGTTACATGTAAGGTCGAGACCAACAAAAAGGACATATACGTAAGGGAAAAAGCAGGCAAGGGGAGAGATTCAGGGGAGGGGGTAGGAGCAGCGAAGTAGACAGAGAATGGAGGAGAGGAATAGGAGGGAAGGGTGAGAGTCACAGCATGGAAAGAGGAGGGGGAGAGTGACGCGGACTCAGATCGGTAGACGAGTCAAGGCTGCGTCCAAAGTCCAGTAAGCTGTGATCCCAGGGGAAGTAGTATAATTTCCCCATCTCTGTTGCGAGAGGCTCCCTATGCGCAGTGGACTCTTTTAGAGGGGTCTCTGACACTCCAAGGCCTACATACTGGATCCTTCCTCAAAAAGGGGAGAGGGAGTGCTTTGTCAAGGGGTGCCATACCATACCTCTACTGTGAGTGGCTCCCTCGGCGCTGTGGACACTCTCAGCGGGTTAGCTGAGACTCCAGAGTATAACTATTGGATCTTTCCCCAACAAGGGGAGAAGGAGTACTTAGTCAAAGGGCACAAAGGACAGGGGGCAAGGCAGTGTAACAGGCAGGGGAAGAGGTTCAGGGGATAGCAGCAAAGGAAGTAGGCAAAGAAAGAAAGGGTACTAAATGGCAACAGACAGCATCAGTTAGGGGGGGCAGACTGTTTTCTCTCTGTGGCCATGAGTTTGGCCCATCTCTAAAGTAAAAACCTAGCACAGGCCATTCCAGAAGCTTTGCCATCCAGGACATGAAGCACATAGTTTGTAGTTCGATTATTTTTCACAATTTACAGAGGTTTATAGTAAAACTAGGTCGCGATCTGGGAGACAAGGGGTTATGAACCAGGACGTTCAGCTATCTCCCCCCTAATCAATGAGGGCGCCAGGGAGCTCTTAAAGCTCCAACAAGGACGTCAGGCAGAGGGATTAAATGGGGTGCCAAGTGCCAGGGAGGAGGGGGTCTCTCCGCATGCATTAGTAGCCCCCCGGGCCCAAAGGGAGACCCCAAGTCGACAGTCAATAATTATTCTCCAGAGGGGGGAGGCAGCACGACCGGCTCGGGGACAGCACACAATCACCTCCTAGTCCCCAAGGCCTTCTCAAGAAAAGCCCCTCCCCCACTCACTGTGATCTTCGCCGCTTGTGGCCGTCTATGGGGAACAGGTAACCGGGCCCATCAAGCAGGCCCCTCTCGCCGCCAGATCTGGTCGGAGGTCCCTCCCAAGAGATCCGTACAATGCGAGGCAGGCACTCGCTTGGGGAATCCCCTCTGGGAGATCCCCTCGCACCCATCAGCCAGGCCCCGGGGACATCCCCACCATGGTCAGGAGCACACCAGGCGGCAGGGAGGCCCCAGGAAGCCCGGCACCGCAGAACAAAGGCCCCCTAGCCAACAAAGTCCTGTCAGGTGCCGGCTGTGGCTTTATGCAGATCCCAGAGTCCTCTTGTCAGCGTGCAGAGTGGCGCCCCACCGTAGTGCCAAAGTTTGAGGGGTCCCAGGCTGTGACCAACAGCACAATATCTTTCTGGGGCCCTGCACCAGCACAGGAGTGCCCCCAGTTCAGGAAAGTCACGCTCCGCACACCGGGCCGGAGATGAAGTCCAGCGCAGAAGCCACCACCACAAGTCCCAAACAAGATGGCAGCCGGAGGGGTCCGCGGTCGCTGGTGATCACTCTCGCCTGGGGGGTTACGGGGCCGCTCCTCGATCACCAAACTGAAGCCCCAACCTCTCGGCAGCAGACTAGTCACCCTGCCCTAGTGTGCAGACCCGGTGTCAGGGTCCCGGAATTACAGCGATTGCAGTACACGGCGGAGCGGAGACCCAAAGAGGCACGTCTCACCCCAGAGACTCGGGTGCTTCATCATGTTTTTCTCAAATAAAACTCTGTCATCTCTTGACTAATATGACCCTTGACTGTCTCTGTCTCTTGCTCCCTTTTGAATTAATTCATTTATAAAAAAAAAACAGGCCACACTAGAACCATTGTTCTTTAAATATTCCTTCCAAATCCAGGTTCACATATCGTGGTACCCTTGTCTCCCAAAACCCCCTCCAAACATCAAGCAACGCCAAACTCTACAGCATATATTGAAGAGCCTGTCGCACACGGGGCATGGGTATAACTCTTTGGGTGGACCTATCCAGAGTTGGATGCAGGAGGACATTGAAGTGTCCTCCAATAACTATTGGGAATGTAACCTCCATTATATTCCACTCCAGATTAGATACATGTCGAGGGTCTTCAATGTTAGGCCCGTAAAAAATGGCACACACTAACTCGGCACTCCCGCAGCCCAGAGTTGCAATAATCTACCGCCTTGAGTTATCAGTCTTTGAGGATTTTATAACACACCCTGCCCCCCCATCACAATTGCTACACCCTTACAATACTCAATCTACTCATAAACCTGAACATTTCTATCCAACTATATTTCGAAATGAGGGCTCTACCCTTTGTAGCATCTAATTGAGTTTCCTGCAGACAGAAGAATGACATGGGCAAGGCTTTCCTCCAGATATCTCATAATTAACCTCTGCCTATGTTTAGATCTGAGGCCATTTACATTCCTGTATAAGAAGGAACCCCCATGTAAATAGTTTGAGACCTACTGCACTATACTCGCATATAAAGGTAATATTGAGGACTTATTTTTTAAGAGTTTTTCCAACTGCTCCCCACCTTGTGCCCAACCCCAAACCCATCCCTGTGCCACCATCACCCCCCACCCTGGAGAACCCTCCCGTGAGTTTTAGGCATTAATGCCCAATGGTCCTCTTTCACAGGGAACTAACATATTCAAATTCAAATAAACTTTATTCGACAATTAAGTCATAAAAGTGAGACATAAAATCACATTTTCCATTAATTAAAAAATCATTAAAAATATTATACAATAAATGGATTTAAAAAAGAATTAAACACCAAGAGACAGTTGTCGAATATCACATAGCTAAAAACACATCTTTAAAATTTATAAAACTCATCAGTTGTGTGGGTCAGGTCCTATATAGCAAGGCTCATGTCTCAACTACATCCCAGCATTTACAATATAAATAAACAGTTTAGATGGTATTCTCAGTCTAATTTGATAGAGCTCTTACCCGGATTATCCATGCCCATTTTAAAAATGTTGCCACTGCTATGGCAATTGGGGGATTGGGGTCTGTACACAAGATTTGTAGCGCCTCCTCATGTCGGCGGATACCTATTAATTTGGTTTAATCCACATCTTTCTAGGGGCCACATAGAGAGGACAGAAAAAAAGGAGATGACTTATCGTCTCCAGTTCTTCTAAACACCTCGGGCCTTTGCCATGATGATTTTCGCCTACCCAATGAGCTGTGAATGACCTTGTTGGAAGGGAGCCTACTCTAGTTTGAAAATAAAGTTTACGGACCGGCTGCTTTTTGATGGCATCCCAATACAATTCCAGCTTAGGGTATCCCTTGAAATCAAGGAACCGACCTGTAAGGTGTAGGCAGAAGCCCTTCGTTCTTGAATTTGCTGTAACCATCTCCCAATATTTTGTCTTTAAATCTTTTTAGAGGGGAAAACCGCATTAGACGGGTCATCCCAAAGTTCCCTCATCCCTAGACTAATTAGCAGAGACTTTATGGCCTTTAGCCAACGAATTTTTTGGGTGGAATCTTTAGCTATTATTTCTTTTAGGCCCTCTGCATAGTGCTGAAGCTCTTCTGTGGTCCATATCCTGCGCCAATACAAAAGCAGGCGCAGGAAAGCAAGATCTTGGACAGATTTTTTCCCCAGATCCCACATTAAAGGTAGCAACGGGGTACTTATCGGGGCGCTAGTCGCTTTTCTTAGGAATTCATTTTCTGCTTGTGTCAGGCTCCCTAGTTTTTCAAAACCCCATAGTTCAGCTCCATAAAGAGCCGAACTAAGTACCTTCATCCCATATATTTCTAGCAGTGGGCTAATGGGTTTTGTTACAGAAGATTTAAACCTTTTGAGAAGGATACCTGCCTGCTGGCGATGCTTAAGGACTGCTAGTTCTAGTTGGCTAGTCCAACCCAGATCTTTCAGAAGGGTAACCCCCAGGTAGGTAAAAGCTTCAACCTGCTCAAGCGAAGATTGTTCATGTATATCCTCCCTCTATAAGGTTTGGTACACCCAGTAGATTTACGGTCATTAAGGACCATATACTTGGTTTTGGCTATATTTATTTCCAAACCCCATTCTAGGCAAAAGTCCTCAAAGCGCTTAAGAGCACGCTGCAGGCCACTAGGAGTTTTTGAAATTAATAAGGTGTCGTCCGCGAACATGAGGATTGGGACTCGCTCACCGCACATCACAGGGGCATCGGTCGGGACCAGGGAGAGAAAACTCGCTACCCCGTTCACAAAGAGCGAGAACAGGGTAGGCGCAAAGACGCAACCCTGCCTCACCCCTCGCCGAACGGGGAAGGGTTCCGTAACATCTCCCTGGCCCCCCCACCGTACCCGAGCAAACGTACCCTCATGTAACCGGACGACCAAACTCAGCATCTCAGGGGGCATCCATAATTCCTCCAGCACTTGCCACAATTTATTGCGGGGCACCAAGTCAAAAGCCGCCCTTAAGTCTACGAAGACGGCGTAAAGAGTACCTTTGTCCAAAACCACAGTGCGCCAAAATAAAATAATGAATCGGAAGACCTGATCTATAGTGATGGTCTTGGGTCTAAACACAGCCTGGAGGTGACTCAAGATGTTATTATCATCTATCCACGTCTGGATTTTTCCCAAAACCAGCCGTCCCATGATTTTTTGGACAGAGTCGATCAGGCTGATAGGCCTGTAATTACCTGCTAACGACTTGTCCCCTTTCTTAAACACCGGAACTATTTCCGCGCATTTCCATGAAAATGGGACTTCCATCCCCTGGGCGATGGCATTTGCCAAATGCATGATATACAGTCGCCATCTTCCCTTATTGTGTAAGAACAAATCGGCGGGGACACAATCCATTCCAGGTGCGCGGCCCGTGGTCACCAGATCTAACGCTCTGTCCACATCTCTTACTGTAAATACTACTTCATTGTAGAAAATGTGGACCCGTGCTCCCTCTATGCCTCCTGCTTCATTAGCGGCGTATTGTGGTTTAAAGTACTCAACCCATGCGCTTTGGGCTACATTATTTTGGGGTGACTCATGTTGTCCGTCCCTACCCCATTTAAAGAAGTCCCAAAAAGCTTTTGTGTTTTTGGCTTTACAAGCTTCTTTAAGGTCCTGCCAACCAGACTCTTCCCATGCTTTTTTAGCAACAAACTGTTTGTGCCTATAGTTGGCTCTAGCCACCTTTACTTCACTTGGGTCCTTTGATTTTAGTGCTTTGGATAGCTCCCCCCTGGCTTTACGACAGGAGCCATCATACCAACTCTCAGTTCTTCGAATTTGCACACTTTTTCCTTTACGAGTCTTACAGAAGTAGCTTTTCAGACTAGTAAAATAAATATTGTGGGCCTCCATAAAAGCTCTATACGGGAGCCCATCATTAGGTTCAACCTTCATAGTTGCCAGGACACCTTCCAATCCCTCCTCAATTTCTGTAATGATATCCTGATGTTCAACCACCTGACACCACTTTAAACGTCACTCATCATTAGCTAAAACTAGGTTCGACTTAAAGGGACCCCTAGTCGTTTCATCCACCATCTTTAGACCCAAATTAAACACCGCAGAGATGGGGTTATGGTCACTCTCGATGCGGTCCACTACCTCCATGTCTAGAAGGGTGTACCACAGCTTGAGAGGAACAAGTAGATAGTCTATACGGCTTGCTCTAATGCCATTATCAAACGTTACTTTACTCATTCTATCCGAAGGTGTGCGGCCATTAGCTGCCCTCAACTGATGCCCCAAAAATAGGCCTTTCAGTTGAATTGCATCCTCGGTCCACTTATTTATAGGGTTGGTGTCTAGCTGGGGGACTCCCCATCTGCTATCCTCTTCATCCGTCAGGTGCGTATCCTCTGGGCCCAATGGCTCGAAAGTGGTATTAAAATCGCCTGCTATTATTGGTAATACATTTCTAGGGGTTTCCTGAAGCATTATATCCAGGGCAACTACCATCCTCTGATTTTTTTCCTCCTGGGAGACCCCTAGCATAGACATTAAGAATGTCAATTTTCAAATTCAGAGGGAAGGAAAGCCTTACAGTAAGTATATCGCAATTCGACCCGGGGAGTAAGTGGCTATAGCAGTTAAGACTTTACCTAACCCAAATAACTAGGCCCCCCTTAGGGCGACCTGGGTGGCTTTTAACTGCGGAGACATAAAAATTTAAATAACCCTCTTTAAACACAGGATCAATTGCCCAAGTCTCCTGGAGCAGACAAATGTCAAATTTATCGATAAATTCCATCCAGGCAGGTGAGTTTAGTTTGGTCCCCACACCCGCCACATTCCATGAAATGAACGATGTCCGACACACCACCCCAGCATGATCACAGACTAAATTTCCGGATACAGGAGAACTCACGGGTGCTTGGAATTCCTTATTCTGCATAGACAATCCTTCCACTCCTAAAGTCTCGACTATATTTCCAGTACCTGTCATGACAGAGCTGCAGGCACCTTTCTCTATGCATCTACCATCATTGGCAGTCACTTCAGCTGCCCACTTTCCACACCCATCCTCACCTATACCTGGAGACACATCACTTAAAGCGATATTTTGGGGCACATAGCGTCAATCACACTCACTCAACCCCGACAAAGCCTCAAACCTATAGAACAGCCTAAAATTGCCCAAAGGGTATATATTAGTTTGATCTACCGATCTAAAAGCATTCCTTCCAATGGATACCCTGGGGCCATAGAAATATGATAGGAGGAAAGTTTGTATCTCAAGTGACTGATCAGATCGTGGCCAGGTACAAATGTAGTTTACACTTCTCCAGTCTTTGAAGTTAATAATGACACAGTCCCCTTCAGAAGACTTAGGGCTCCTTCCCAGCCAGTTCACTCTCCTTGCAAACAGAATTTCCGTAAAAATGTTCAGTGGTAATGGGCGATGCTTATTGAGACAAAAGAGACACTTATTTTTCAACTCCCCGTAAGATTCACGTTTGCCCTGAGCTACTGGAGGTACTCCCGCTAATATTACCACATACGGTGCTGATTCAGGTGGGAGATCAATAGTCGGTAGGGTAGCCACTGGTCTTGTTACAGGCCCCACGGTACTTGTTGCAGGCCCCAAAGATGGATTTGACAAAGGTACTGTTGGTCTATTCTCTGTAACATGAGGCCCTTGCTCCGTCCCCACTATGCTCCCAGTATCAGGCAGTGTAGGTGGCAGTGGTGCCAGAGAAGTCACCGCGTTAGCTGCCTCAGGGACTCTGGCTCCCTCAATGGTTTTCCCAGAATTGGAAGAATCTGGTGGGTTATGGGCTATTGATGATTTCCGTTGCAGGTTTGGAACACTACGCCGTGATCCAACCTGTTTCTGGACTGTTGATAATGAAAGTTCCAGACACACCAGTCTATTTTCAATAGACTCCAACCGATCATATATGGGGTTGCATAGCTTTTTTATAGTTCCCTCCAATTTTTTCCAAAATGGTTGGCCTAGATCAAGATGTGGCTCGTTCCTTACAGGTACCTGTAGCCCTCCATGACCTTCAATCATAGGTGGTACATTCTGAGTTTGGCTACCAGATGACGTTACCACTGGCGTTACTACTTCCACCTCCTTTGGAGCAGACTTCTTCGGGCACTTTGCTTTCCTACCCTCAGCTTGTATGGATGGAGCGCTACGTTTTCTTTTAGCTAACAACCCCCCCTCTATCTGTGCCGGGCCTGATTTTACATTACAAGCTAAGCGGGTTTTGATGTTAGGTGAGGGGACTCTTCGAGCACCAGGATGGGGGAGTAACGACATAGATGAAGACGTGTTTAGCTCTTACGTAAGATCTGGGTGGGTTGAAGAATTAACATTCACCACCCCGAGGGAGGAAGTGTTCCCTGGGTATCTTCCTGCCGAGGTAACGGTGATATTGCTGTTGCCAAATTCCCCAAAGATGGACGCTTATCAAGCAGGGTGTCCAAGGATAGTCTTTTTTCCGTAATTTCTATATCCTTGGCAAGGGCTGACGATACCCTAATCAGGAAATTGTCCAGTGTTCCCAATAGAGAGCCTCCTGTAGACCTTCTACCATTAAGGGCTGCCTCTGGTGGCGTCGCCATGGTCACTGATGTAAGATTACTAGTCCTCCCAACCATATGGACCACACAAAAGAAAGTCTGAATTGACACTAACCTTGTATCTGTACTGGAGATGTTATTGGTCTGGCCCGTTCCGTCCTTGCTCGAGCTTGAACGGGCTTAAACGGGCCCGCCCTTGGCCCGGGCTTCGCCCGGCGTCCCGCGACGCGGGGTTCTCCGCTGTTTGAATGCGCCTTCGGGCGCTCTGGTCCCGTGTGATTTGCGCTTAGCGTGTTGTGACTCCTAGCGGTGGCGGCGTTTCGTCCTGGCCCCTCTCGTGACTCCTGGCGGGGTCGGCGTGACAGGTAAGTCGAACTAACATAATATTGGGATTGTTAATCTTTTTCAATATTCTTATAATGCTAATTAGGCTATTCTGTTTCAGTCTACTGATCCTCAAAACACATGTATCCTATACAAGAATCACAATTCTTCAAAAAATATACGTTAATGAGTATTCCTTGTGCTTTGCTTTGGGTATGGATGAGTAGATAAACAAAAGGGTTCTGTATCTGTTATCACAAATTCCTTTGGGATCTGCATTGTCATGTTCTGAGATTGCACACACATTTGTTACCCTGTAAGGTCAGGGCTGCAGATGGTGCACTGTGAGCTAGCAGGACTATAGGCCAACATATCCTGAGGGTGTGCACGGAATTAATCTGGCACATTCCTGATGTTTATGTTGTCCAACAAATGCACAGTTTTACCCATCGTTTTAGCTTAGGTTCTTATTTAATGGATTGCCTGAGTGGTTTTCTTTTGTAACTCAAAGACCCCTACTCACCTCTTAACAGGAGGCATCCTTGATAAGAGGGCAAAATCCTCCTAAGCTGAGTTGGTAAAACCTATATATTGGATGTAGGTTGTACAAGCTTGAACCTTTCAAAGGATCACCCCGTAGTGGTACACTCTATGATTTCAACATGTTCGTATGGCTGAATCGGCAGCACTAAACATACCTGAAATTGCAGACATGAAGTTACTCAGAAGCTGCAACAACAGGATCACACACTTACGGTGGTGAGGTTACAATCGTGGTCGAGGCTCATGAATCATTTCAGTCAGAGGTATTCCATTCATTGGTTACATTTCCAGTAACAAACAAATGCTCATGATTGTTTCACACTGTCAATGACGTTGCAAGAAACTATACAGCGCACAAATCTCTAGAAATAGCATTAACATACCAAGAACATCAAAATTGGTTTGAAGGCACCCTACCACATACTAAAGAAGAAATTAGACTAGGTCCGCTTAGTAATGAGGGAGCAACATGGCCAGTCTTAGCTAGCTGTAAACCACATCCAAACACAGCTAATAAAACAGTACCACAATTACGTAGATTATATAATAGTCTAGTCAGAATAAATAGGAGTCTGACACTGTTCGTTATGTGAACAATGACAGTAAATCGTGCTAGGGCTGCTCAAGCTGCACAACAATTGGGTACATCGGTCATAAGCCCACAAACAATCAATGTAGCCATGGGTAAAGCTCCCGTCAACAGGAAATACATCTGGAATGCACAAAAAACAAATCAGCTAAGCAATGTTTCCAGATATGAGACCCCACGAAAAGCACAGGATTTTTACAATATGTTTGCCAGTGAGTATGGCTCCTCCAGTAGAGGACTACACCACATGGGGTACAATATTTTCTGCAGTATGTACCAGAACTTATGGTACACCTTCATTAGTTGTTTAGCCAGAGGTGCTTACACAGATCCAATATGAGTACGGGGCAGACCCTGCCCTGAATTTGGTGATGAAAGTGATGGGATTTTTTTCTGAATATCCACCATTATGTTAAGTAACATTAAAGGGGAGGCAGCAGCGTTAGCTATATGTCAGCACCTTCGGGATTTGGCTCCGGGAGAACAGGAGCACAAATTACCTAAAATTATCAAAGAAAAGTATGCAACAGTGGGTAGAGATAATTTGGGAGCCAGACCTTGTAAACCACAGATTAAGAGTAATTCTGAAAAAGATAACTCTAAGCAAGCACCCGACTCTTCAAAGAAAAAGTGGGATAAGAAGAAAACAAAAAAAAAGACTGAGTCACTGGTGGTTCTCCTCAACAGGAGGCCACTTACAAGTGCTATAATCTGTGTAACCATGTTAACCCGTTTACTGCGGTGGACTTTCCGCTGCAGTGCGGGCATTCCACTGAGTGGGCAGGCTGCATTGGCAATTGGTCGTGCGCATCACCCCAGAGGTAGAGCTCACGTCGGCCATCTAGTTCCTTTCAAGCGTCATCCAAAAAACACTCAGAGAAAGGTGGACGGTCAGAGTGCAGACCAGAGTACTATGTGAAGCCAAAGAAGTACTTCAAACACTCATCTGACTATATAATAAAAAGGTAGACAAGTCTAAATAGTCAAAACATTGTTTCAAACTCCAATTGGTGGTGGGTGTACTGAGATATATTATTGGTCTGTTTTGGGAGAATTTGTAATTCGGCTATGATATTCTCTTGACTGAAAAGGATTGCCAACCTGAATTTGTGATATATTGCCCAGAGAGAGAAACTGTAATTTTACCTGCCTTCTTCAACCTCGTTCCAGACTCAATAAAACATTCACATTTCAAGAAGTGAGAGCTAGAGCTATCTCCTGCATTATACTGCAACCATGTTCTTTGCTATAACTGTTCACCTTATTGTGTATTAGTAGGTAGGAGGTAATTTAAACTGCAAGTATATCTGCCTTTTAAATGAGGGGACATGTTGATGTTCTGTACTTGAGTATTGTGATTAGAGAGAAGGTGCCCTCGTGTGTTTCAAAATAGGAACCGTTACCAAAATTTACTACAATCACGGAGTTTGCGGAATTTGGTAACTGCTTCCAGCTAAATTCCGCCATCGGGCACGTGGCATAATTTGTCTCTCTGTTGGGGCACGCTGGTGAGTGCCACAAGAATTGCTGGCCAGTAGCAAGCATGTACGTGATTTGGAGGCCACTAGCATGGCTTCCAGCTTCCACAGCTCCTTTTTCATGACCTGGCAATAGCAAGTTACAGCGGCTGCACCTCGAGCAGATTCTCTACTCGAGAAGCAGCTAAATCTCCTCAAAAGATGTTTTTGAGTTGATATTCTACTCCAATCGATGCTTCAAGTTATATTTTAGTGCGAGAAGCCTTTTTTTCAACAAGAAGGAAGTGCCCCAGAGACCCAAAACATCCTGTTCCTGTCCAGTAGGCTCCTACCAGTGCTTTGTACATCTACTGGTCACTTTTAATTTGGGTTTGGAGCTAGAAATAGGACGCTCTTTGTCAGCGGCATATATAACATTGGATTTTAGGACTTTGTTTTTGTGATATCACAGGTAAGTTCAAAAACTGTTGTATAAGGGTGTTGTTTGTCTGATGGAGGACATGCACCAGTATTTATTTGTACTTTTATTCAATTTTTTTTATTTATACTGGAGGGTGGCCTGCAGTTTCAGTAGAGGTCTAGTTATTTGTTTGCTTTTAATTTTTAATCTTTTGTAAAGGAAAATGTTGCACAGTTCAGTACATTTAACCCAGGTTTATTAATGCATTTGCAACATATTCATTTATTTGACTATATGGCCTAGTCTATCAATGGGCCATCTGGACATTAGGCCCAGTACTAGTCATGGGTGCATGAAACAACTGCTTCTGTGGCATATGTTGTTTTAAAACATCATTTAGAGTAGGGATGGCATTTCATTATATTAAATCTGTGTGTTGTGGGGGTGTTTCACTTTTTCTATTCTGCAGAAAGTGTATAGGTGGGTTAATTGATACCTTGAAAGGATGTGTGTTGTTATACAATTCTTATAGCACATTTAATATTAATTTTTGGCATTGCTGAATTAATGGTGGTGTTTTCTTCAGTATTACCATTCCTCCTTTGTCTGGCTAGTGAGTGTATTTGATGTAGGCCACCATTTGTCTTTGTTTTCCATGTCATGTAGCTAGGGGGCATTTTGTGTAGTTGGTGTCAATAGGCCTCATGTGTCCTTTGTTTTCCAGGCTTTCTTGTTTGGTGTTTGACCATATGGCTGGCAACCATTTTATTTAGCCAGCAAATGTGTTTTTGCCATAGGCCTGAATATATTCTTTGTTGACCATGTCTCCTTGCTTGGTTTTGTTGTTTGACAATGTGGCCGGTAGCCCTTCTGAGTAGCCAACCAGTGTGCTTTGACCATAACTGCATGTATTCTTTGTTGTGGCCATGTCTTCTTGCTTGTTGTTTTTGGTTGACCATATGGCTGGTGGCCGTGTTGTGTACCCAGACTGTGTGCTTTAGCCATACGCCTGCATGTGTTCTTTGTTGTGTCCATGCCTGCTTCTTGGTTGTTGTTGACTATGCGGCCGGTGGCCATTTTGTGTAGTCAGCCAATGTGCTTTTGCCATAGGTCTGCATGTGTTCTTTGTTGTGGCCATTCCTCCCTGCTGGTTATTGGTTTGACCATGTGGCCATTTTGTGTAGCCAGCCAGTGAGCTTTGACCATAGACCTGCATGTTTTCTATATTTTGGCCACACCTTCTTGCAGGTTGTTGTTGATGTAGCCGGCTGTTATTTTACGCAGCTAGCCAGTGTGCTTTTTCCATTGGCCTGCATGTGTTTTTCTCTGTGTGCTTACCTCCTTACTTGCTGTTTGACCATGTGGCCGGTGGCAATTTTGTGCATCCACTCTTAGTTTACTTTTTTCCAGTTTTCATTCATTTTCTGGGGAGAGTGATAGGAGAGGGCTATGCCTTTTTGTTTTTGTCCAATTTTTTACTTTTCTCTGATATCAGTTTAATAATGTTTGATTATCATTGTATTAAATGTATGGTATGAATATTATGAACAGTGTTTTATATTATATGTATTGTTTTTCATTTTTTTACTTGCACCTTCTTGCCTCCCAATAGGTTTCTCATCATCCCCTAGTACACCAGCAATTAATGTTTTTGGTATTTATTTTTTATATATTTTTTTTTTTAAATGCTATTATTATTATTTCAAAATGTAGCTTTTTACATTTTCCCAACACCCATCCTCCTCGTGCCGTCCATAGGTGCACAGCCGAATAACAGCATGAATTTCTTAAGCATTATTCCATTTTCACATGGACACCATGCCTTGTTGCAGGGATTAATCACATACACAGAACTATGCGCAGGAAACCAGGACTTCCGTGTGCAGTGGTGTACCAGAAAACCCACCTCGGTGCCCAGAACCCCAATCCGACTAGCTATAGTGTCTCATTCGTTCTCCGTACTACAGCAAAGCTACAAATGATTAGACATCCTAGAGCATTTCACTCCGTCCCTCTCAGGAATCGCAGGAAAAACACTCTTTTGTTCAAACACTCATACTTTTCCACAACGTGAGTAAACAGAGACACAATAAAGTTTAAAATGTTTATTTTAACTAACATGCTCTACAATGCAGTACACAAGGCAATACTAGCAACACATGCATAAGAACCATATAATCAACATGGCTACAATTCCATAAAGCACAAAAGAGGAAACCATTTTATAATGATAGTGGAAACATGGCTACAGCGCCTTACCACCCTCCCCATGCTATGAGCTAGTTTATGGAATGAATCTCTCCAAGTGCCTTTTCATGCATGCAATGCCATATTAAAAGCACCCGACTTTCAGTAGTGCAGCTGTGTTCTATGTTGTGTCTATGGGCGAGGGACTGACCAAAGTGAATCAACAGCATACATTGTTTTTGGACCTTGAACACGCTGTGCAGGCGAGGAGCACAGTGTACAGCTAAATGTGTGAAAGGCAGACAGTTCTCATGCAAAAATGCACCAGCAGTCTATCCAAGAGAATAAAGCGATATATTAACACGAGCAAAAGTGGCAAAATGGCTGCCAAACATATACTAACTAATGCTAACTTAGCAATGTCCGCAGTCAATGTATGACGTTACAACGCATGCATTCACAACGCAACTTTTACCCCGCAGGTGCCATTACAACGCATTCCATTACAACACATAGCATTACAACGTAGGTGCTATTGAAACGCATGCCATTACAACATAAGTATAGGTAAGCATTTAATTTTTTAAATATTAATTTAATTTTAATTAAATTAAAAAAAATGTTTGTTAAATAATTGTAATTCATTTTTATTTTTTTAAATATATTTAAATTTATAATTGTAACTCCTTGGGAGTGTAATAGTGGGGTAAGTGTTGGATAGTGTAGGGGTAAAAACTGATATTCTAACTCCAGGGGGGTGTAATAGTAGGGTAAGTGCTGGATAGTGTAGGGGTAAAAATACTATTCTAACTCCAGGTGGGTGTAATAGTAGGGTAAGTGCTGGAAAGTGTAGGGGTAAAAATTACTGTTCAAATTCCAGGGGGGTGTAATATTAGGTTACGTGTTGGATAGTGTAGGGTTAAAAATTACTATTCTAACACCAGGGGGGTGTAATAGTAGGGTAAGTGCTGGATAGTGTAGGGGTAAAAATTACTATTCTAAAATAAATATAATTAAAAAATTGAAGAAAAAAAACAATTTAATTAAAAAATATATTAAATTTCATTAAAATGTTATAATTATTTTAAATAAATTAATTTATAAAACAAAAAAATAGATCCTAACATTAAATACTTACCTATTTGAAAAATAATTATAATTAAAAAAAATATTAAATGGATTTAAAATGTTATAATTATATTAAATAAATTAATTTATAAAACAAAAAAAACATACATGCTAAAATTAAATACTTACCAATACTTACGTTGTACTGGCATGCGTTGTAATAGCACCTACGTTGTAATGCCATGCGTTGTAATGGCATGCGTTGTAATGGCACCTACGTTGTAATGGTTGCGTTGTGATGGTACTGCATCGTAAAAATTGCGTTGTAAAGGTTGTTCCCCGTCTGCAGTTAATCCCATGACCTCACTACAGTCTGACATAGGTCCACATACACCAGCATTTTTTAAGGATTATTCCATTAACCCCATGGACCCCTTTACCTGCAATAGGAGCACACCAGTATTAATTTGTTAAGGATTATTCCATTTCTCCCTGACTGCCACAGGTGTCTCCCTGGCATAGATGCACATAAAGCAAACATTTACATCTGAATGTTGTTGTTATGCTGATTGGAAATTAAATATTTATGTTATGGTGGTGTCGTTTGACTCAAATATTTAGTAAAATTACTTGAGTAACCACACTAATTTATATTTTCTTTGTCTGTATTGGATTTAAACTGCAACAAGGTCATGTTTCACTAAATGGCTTTCTTGCTTGTTTGCTTTTAGGTGCACAAGAGACATCACCCAGAGTACTGTCAGACAGGAGGCATGTAAAAGTGACATGACCACACAACACATGGAGTTAGTCCTCTAATCTCTTCGGCTTGTGCAGCTAAGTACCATTGCCAACTGACAGCTTTAAGATGGCCCCAAAGAAAGATGCTCAGTAGAAGTATGGACTGCAGAGAGCCAATCATCAGCACACCCACCTACCTCCAGTTCTTCGGGCATTGACAGTGGCACCAGTGGCCCACTGAAAAAATTCACCTCCCCAGTTTTTTTTTTGTAACATTACAATATGCTCCTTTGGCCACGCTCGTCTAGTTAAGCCTGGTTCACACTATGGTACTTGAAGCCAAATCCAAGCTATATTAAAAAAAGAGACATTAAAAAAAACCCTTATAAAACCGCTCCTCAAAAAACCCACCCTCGACAAAGAAGAACTTAAAAGTTACCGCCCTATTGCCAGTCTCCCACTACTAGCGAAAATAGTAGAAAAAATTATGAACTCCCAACTCTCTTCCTTCATCGAGGAAAACAAACTCCTGGATGAATCTCAGTTTGGCTTCCGCCAATTCCATGGAACTGAGACCACCTTGGTCAAAGCGGCGGATGATATAAGATCCATCCGGGATGCGGGAGGAACAGCTGTCCTGATCCTCTTGGATCTATCGGCGGCCTTCGACACGGTCAACCATGCCACCTTGGTCGACCGTGTCGAAAGCGTAGGCATCTGAGGCAATGCTAAGAATCTCCTTGCCTCCTTCCTGGCAAACAGGACCCAGGTCGTCACCGTCGGACCTTTCGAATCATCCCCCCTGTCACTGCCATGTGGAGTTCCTCAAGGCTCATCCCTAAGTCCGACACTATTCAACATTTATGTGTCGGACCTTGCCAAAGTCATCAGGGCACATGGGATGAGCCTCACTTCCTACGCAGATGATACTCAACTGGTCCTCGCCGTCAAGAATGACGGGTTTAAAATAGCCAACAATTTCAATCAGGGCATGTTGGTCATTGGGAGCTGGATGGCTCATAATTGCCTGAAACTATACTCCGATAAATCGGAGGTTGTAATTTTTGGCAATTTATCCCCGGAGTGGTCCCCCCTTTGGTGGCCTTCATCCTTGGGCCAGCCCCCAGACCCGGTCAACAAGGTGAGGAACTTGGGAGTCATGTTCGACAATCGTCGGAACTTTTTACCACACGCAAACCAGATTTCCTCCTCAGCCTTCCACAAACTAAGGCTCATTAAGAAAATTCTGCCTTTCCTACCCGAGAATGCAGGCAAAACATTGGTGAGCTCCCTGGTCTTGTCTACCCTAGACTATTGCAACGCCTTGTTTCTAGGTGTCCAGGAGAGAGTGCTACTGAAAATGCAGGCTATTCAGAATGCAGCCGCCAGGCTCCTGGGGCGCATTCCCAAATGCCAACCGGTGTCACCCACTATAAGACAGCTTCACTGGCTACCGGTGAGAATGAGGATCAAGTTCAAGTCTCTGTGCTTGGTTTACAAGGCTCTACATAACGCTGGACCCGCGTTCTTCACCCAAAATCTCATTCCCTACTGCCCATCCAGAACACTGCGCTCATCCAGCTCATATGAACTGGTGGTCCCCCGAACCAAATCTGTCACATGGGGTGAGAGAAGATTTCTTGTAGCAGCATCAAAATTGTGGAACACATTGCCACATTCAATCAAAACCAGCACCTCCCTTTGGTCTTTCCGCAAGCAACTTAAGACCTGGCTTTTTAATCAATGAACCTCAGCCCCCCTTGTTGGTTAAACACTGCAGTAACTTTAGCGCCGAGATGCCCAAGGGCCTTCGTTCGCGCTTTACAAATGTTGTTATAAATAAATAAATAAATAAATATTCTGAGTATTTTTAAATAGGAAAGGCCCTACGAACTCAACCCCCCAACAGCATCTTTGTACAATAGGGAGATGGCTAAAATGTTAGTGCTGGACCTCTTGCCTTTTTCTTTTGTGGAAGGAGTGGGTTTTGGGAATTTGTGGTGGCCATTTTCATAAAAAGGAAGGTTCCCAGCGGGATCTATTTTGCCAGAGTTGCTGTTCTAGTGCTGCATCACGATGTGCTGCAATAGGTTGGACAAGCTTTGCAGCAGAGTGCTGTTCACATGATCCACCTGGCGACAGATATGTGGACCAGTTGTCAAGCCACTGATTACATGTGTATCACTGCACACTGGATCTCCTTTGTGGGGCTTACTCAACAGGTATCTATAGGTCTTGTGCTGAATAAAGTTTTAAGGGCCTTCGGCGGCATGCAACAGTAGCCATGTTCACCATGGAGAAATCCCATATTGCTGCAAACATCTTGGAAGACTTTAACAGCAAGGTGTTTGAACAGCTGTGACCCAGATGTTTCGGAATTAGATTTGTTGCCATGGACAATGGCAGTAATATATATAAAGCCATGACAGAATGTGGATATTTCAGAGTTTTGTGCTTGGTGCATTGCATCAACCTCATTGTGCAAGACTTTCTAAAAAAAGAAGACATAGTCAGCAATTTATGGGCCATACTATCCTGGTGTTGCATCTGCTACAGGACCAGTTACACATGGTGGCTGAAAGCATGCAGGTGTAAATGAAGATATGCATAATTTGGTTCAGAACTTAATCATTCACTTGGCTGAAAATTAAGGCTCTCAGTTTTCCGTTTAAATGGATTTTTTTACATATAAATACAGATAGAAATCTTTTTTTATTTTGTCTGCATTTATAAATAAAGACGGAAAAATACTGACAAACTAGCTATATGGTGTCTATTCATGTCTGAGGCGCTTAGCGTCTGTGAAAAGAAATCTGAAACCACTGCCAGCATCTCCTGCAGACTCTTCTTCCCTCTTTATCACCCTGCCCTCCCGGTCAGTGGCTAAGCACTCCGCTGCCGAGCAATACTGATTTGTTTCTAAGGCCCAGACAGCAACAGGCCATAGCGCTTATCGACTTTTATGAATACACATACTGGCTGTTTAGGCTGGAATTAACTGAGTCTTTCTCTAGACTCAGCATCTGAGAAGATATCTAAGGCCGCAAGATGGCAGTGTTGGAAAGGGAGAGAACACCATGGGTAAGTGGGGAGTGGACCCTGTGACATTCTGAAATCACATTGTGGGCATTGGCCATCACAGAGTCTGTCATAATGATGTCACGGGCAAATACTAGAGACTAAGGAAACTTGCAACCTGGACTGGCCTCAAAGTCGAGTGCAAGGGGCACAGAGTACCAGGAGGGTCATCATAACGTTAAAGGGGGTTGATAGTGACCTCTCAGTAACTTTACCATTTCTAGTTGGGGGGAAGTCCTCAAGGAGTGCAAAGACCATCATTATATTACCTCAAGTGAACTATGACATCACAGATGGTGAGCTGTGACATCATAGTAACTCTACCATTAATGTTCAGCTTAAGTGTGGGGCGTGTCAACACCTCTCCGGTCAACTCCCCATACCTACTTGCTCTTTAGTTTTTGGGTTCACAACCCTTCTTCCTCTTTTTTTACCTGCACTGCGAACACTACTGACCCACCCTGATTGAGGAAAGAAGCGTCCCTGTCTCCTGACACCACTTGTACTCTTGGTCCATGGACTTGCCGCCTGTTTGACTCCCTTCGAGTGATCTCTGCCCCAGGTACCCAGCCAGTTTAAAGCCAAAGTTATGTGCCCTTGTGCAATATACTTGCTGCACAGAGGCGCATCTAGAGCCAAATTTCAGTGGGGCTAACAAAAATTTCAGGGGGGTCTAATTCTTCCAGCAATAGGCAAAGTGGAGATGCAGGGACTCTAAGAAGGGGTGTTAAACAACAAAGCCTTGTTAACAAGTAAATAGTATTTTACAGACGTGTGAAGTTCTTGGGTGCAGCTGCAATAAGATGGACGCCAGACCAGCAAGCCTTCAACAGCTCAAAAACTGTCTGTGTGTGTGACCTGCAAACTGTTTCAGCCTAGCTGAAATGCATGATGGGGGGCTGAAGCTTTTTAATTAGATCAAACTTGAAAAATCCCATAACAACATCAATATAGGTATGTTATGCCATCACAACTGTTTACCGGAAAACAGAAGCAAGGGTATTGTGGACAAGCACCAGTACTACTCGAGTGCCTCATAAATAAGAACCAGGCCAAACGTTAGGTGTAAGAACAGAATGAGCCTTACAGGGGGTAAGGACAAATCCTAGGCACTCTGAAGGGCACTGTTAGTGCGTGAATAAGTTCAATAAAGTTTTGAATTCAAAGTTTAAGCGTGATTTTGAGATTGGTTTATTTCAACAATCCGTATTCATAATGGTATTCAGTTGGTCACAATTCCATATGTCATCAGTCATATTATATTCATATGATCCGTGAATTTAGATTCTTATATTTCTTGTAAAGTTATACATTCAAGGAAGTCCCCGATGCATTTCGTGCTGAGAAGCACTTCTTCAGGGGGAATCGGGTATGTGAAAGGTTAGATTCATTCCGCAAGGTAATCCGAGTGAGCTCCGGGCTCCAATTCGAGAACCCGGTTCTGAATGACATATGGAATTGTGACCAACTGAATACCATTATGAATACGGATTGTACTTGGACAGTGCCCTTCAGAGTGCCTAGGATTTGTCCTTACCCCCTGTAAGGCTCATTCTGTTCTTATTCTCATTGCACCTTTTGGACCAGGAAGGTGACCTCCTAAGCACCTATAAACTAGACCACTGACCTTACTCAGTTTAATCATCATCTTCACCCCAAGGAGTGCAGCGGTTCCTAACAAAGTACCTATTCCCAAACGTTAGGTGTGCCATGTTGCAGGGATTCTGCCCATACACAGAACTACGCGCAGGAAACCAGGACCTCGGTGTGCAGTGGTGTACCAGAAAACCCATCTTGATGCCCAGAACCCCAATCCGACTAGCTATAGTGTCTCATTCGTTCTCCGTACTACAGCGAAGCTACCAATGATTAGACATCCCAGAACATGTCACTGCGTCCCTCACAGGAATCGCGGGAAGAAGAACACTCTTTCGTTCAAACACTTATACTTGTCCACAACGTGAGTAAACAGAGGCACGGTAAAGTTTAAAATGTTCATTTTAACTAATGTGCTCTATAATGCTGTACATGAGTCAATACTAGCATAGGAACAATATAATCAGCATGGTTACAATTCAATAAAGCACAAAAGGGGAAACCATATTATAATGACAGTGGAAACATGGCTACAGAGCCGTACCACCCTCCCTGTGCTATAAGCTAGTTTATTATAATTATAGAAGATCTCTGGGCTTTGTCAGGGGTACCCCATAACTCCAGGTTCAGATGCAAGGAATCACATCTCAGGACAATTACAGCACTTCTTCGTTGGAATGAATCTCTACAAGTACCTTTTCATGCATGCAATGCCATATTAAAAGCACCCGACTTTCAATAGTGCAGCCGTGTTCTATGTTGTGTCTATGGACGTAGGACTGACCAAATTGAATCAACAGCATACATTGTTTTTGGACTTTGAACACGCCGTGCAGATGAGGAGCACAGTGTACAGCTAAATGTGTGAAAGGCAAACAGTTCTCATGCAAAACTGCACCAGCAGTCTATCCAAGAGAATAAAGCGATATATTAACACGTGCAAAAGTGGCAAAGTGGCTGCCAAGCATATACTAATGCTGACTTAGCAATGTCTGCAGTGGATGTATGACGTTACAACGCATGCATTCACAATGCATGCCATCACAACGCAACTTTTACCCCGCAGGTGCCATTACAACACATTCCATTGCAACGCATGGCATTACAACGTAGGTGCTATTACAACGCATGCCATTACAACGTAAGTATAGGTAAGTATTTAATTTTTTTTTAATATTAATTTAATTTTAATTAAATGTACAAAAATTAATAGTAGGGTAAGTGGTAGATAGTGTAGGGGTAAAAATTACTATTCTAACTCCAGGGGGGTGTAATAGTAGGGTACGTGTTGGATAGTGTAGGGGTAAAAATGACTATTCTAACTCTAGGGTGGTGTAATAGTAGGGTAAGTGCTGGATAGTGTAGGGGTAAAAATGACTATTCTCACTCTAGGGGGGTGTAATAGTAGGGTAAGTGCTGGATAGTGTAGGGGTAAAAATTACTATTCTAACTCCAGGGGGGTGTAATAGTAGGGTAAGTGTAGGATAGTGTAGGGGTTAAAATTACTATTCTAACTCCAGGGGGGTGTAATAGTAGGGTAAGGTTTGGATAGTGTAGGGGTCAAAATTACTATACTAAAATAAATGTAATAAAAAAAAAGTAAAAATAATTTAAAAAATTACATTTTAATTAAAAAAATATTAAATTTCTTTAAAATGTTATAATTATTTTAAATAAATTAATTTATAAAACAAAAAAAATCCTAAAATTAAATACTTACCTATTTAAAAAAAATTACAATAAAAAAAATATTAAATGTATTTAAAATGTTATAAGTATTTTAAATAAATTAATTTATAAAACAAAAAAATACATGCTAAAATTAAATACTTACCTATACTTACCTTGTAATGGCATGCATTGTAATAGCATCTACGTTGTAATGCCATGTGTTGTAATGGCGTGCGTTGTAATGGCACCTACGTTGTAATGGTTGCGTTGTGATGGTACTGCGTCTTAAAAGTTGCTTTGTAAAGGTTGTTCCCCGTCTGCAGTTAATCCCATGACCTTACTACAGTCTGAGATAGGTCCAAACACACCAGCATTTTTTAAGGATTATTCCATTAACGCCTGGACCCCCTTACCCGCAATAGGAGCACACCAGTATTAATTTTTGAAGGATTATTCCATTTCTCCCTGACTGCCACAGGTGTCTCCCTGGCTTAGATGCACATAAAGCAAACATTTACGTCTGAATGTTGTTGTTATGCTGATTGGAAATTAAATATGTATGTTATGGTGGTGTTGTTTGACTTAAATATTTAGGATAATAACGTAAGTAACCACACTAAATTATATTGTCTTTGTCTGTATTGGATTTAAACTGCAACAAGGCCATGTTTCACTAAATGGCTTTCTTGCTTGTTTGCTTTTAGGTGCACAAGAGACATCACCCAGAGTACTGTCAGACAGGAGGCCTGTAAAAGTGACATGACCACACAACACATGGAGTTAGTCCTCTAATCTCTTCTGCTTGTGCAGCTAAGTACCATTGCCAACTGACAGCTTTAAGATGTCCCCAAAGAAAGATGCTCAGTAGAAGTATGGACTGCAGAGAGCCAATCATCAGCACACCCACCTACCTCCAGTTCCTTGGGCATTGACAGTGGCATCAGTGGCCCACTGAAAAAGTTCACCTCCCCAGTTTGGGATTTTTTGATAACATTACAATATGCTCCTTTGGCCACGCTCGTCTAGTTAAGCCTGGTTCACACTATGATACTTGAAGCCAAATCCAAGCTACTATTATGGGTATTTTTAAATAGGAAAGGCCCTACGAACGCAACCCTCCCAACAGCATGTTTGTACAATAGAGAGCCGGCTAAAATGTTAGTGCTGGACCTCTTCCTTTTTTCTTTTGTGGAAGGAGTGGGTTTTGGGAATTTGTGGTGGCCATTTGCACAACAAGGAAGGTTCAGAGCAGGATCTATTTCGCCAGAGTTGCTGTTCCAGTGCTGTATCACGATGTGCTGCAATAGGTTGGACACGCTTTGCAGCAGAGTGCTGTTCACATGATCCACCTGGCGACAGATATGTGGACCAGTTGTCAAGCCACTGATTACATGTGTATCACTGCACACTGGATCTCCTTTGTGGGGCTTACTCAACAGGTATCTATAGGTCTTGTGCTGAAGAAAGTTTTAAGGGCCTTCGGCGACATGCAACAGTAGCCATGTTCACCATGGAGAAATCCCATACTGCTGCAAACATCTTGGAAGACTTTAACAGCAAGGTGTTTGAACTGCTGAGACCCAGATGTTTCTGAATTAGATTTGTTGCCATGGACAATGGCAGTAATATACATAAAGCCAAGACAGAATGTGGATATTTCAGAGTTTTGTGCTTGACGCATTGCATCAACCGCATTGTGCAAGACTTTCTAAGAAAAGAAGACATAGTCAGCAATTTATGGGCCATACTATCCTGGTGTTGCATCTGCAACAGAACCAGTTAAAAATGGTGGCTGAAAGCATGCAGTTGTAAATGAAGATATGCATAATTTGGTTCAGAACTTAATCCTTCATTTGGCTGATAATTAAGGCTCTCAGTTTTCCGTTTAAATTGATTTTTTTACATACCAATACAGACAGAAATCTTTTTTTACTTTGTCTGTATTTATAAATAAAGACGGAAAAATACTGATAAACTAGCTATATGGTGTCTATTCATGTCTGAGGCACTCAGGGGCTGTGAAAAGAAATCTGAAACCACTGCCAACATCTCCTGCAGACTCTTCTTCCCTCTTCATCACCCTGCCCTCCCGGTCGGTGGCTAAGCACTCCGCTGCCGAGCAATATTGATTTGTTTCTAAGGCCCAAACAGCAACAGGCCATAGCGCCTATCAACTTTTATGAATACACATACTGGATGTTTAGGCTGGAATTAACTGGGTCTTTCTCTAGACTCAGCATCTGAGAAGATATCTATGGCAGCAAGATGGCAGTGTTGGAAAGGGAGAGAACACCGTGCGTAAGTGTGGAGTGGACCCTGTGCCATTCTAAAATCACATTGTGGGCATTGGCCATCACAGAGTCTGGCATAATGATGTCAGGGGCAAGTAATAGAGACTAAGGAAACTTGCAACCTGGACTGGCCTCAAAGTCGAGTGCAAGGGGCACAGAGGGATACCAGGAGGGTCATCATAACATTAGAGGGGGTTGATAGTGACCTCTCAGTAACTTTACCATTCCTAGTTGGGGGGAAGTTCTCAAGGAGTGCAAAGACCATCATTATATTACCTCAAGTGAATTATGACATCAAAGATGGTGAGCTGTGACATCATAGTAACTCTACCATTAATGTTCAGCTTAAGTGTGGGGTGTGTCAAAACTTCTCTGGTCAACTCCCCATACCTCTTGCCCTTTAGTTTTTGGGTTCACACCCCTTCTTCCTCTTTTTTTACCTACACTGCGAACAATACTGACCCACCCTGATTGAGGAAAGACGCCTCCCTGTCTCCTGACACGACTTGTACTCTTGGTCCATGGACTTGCCACCTGTAGGACTCCCTTTGAGTGATCTCTGCCCCAGGTACTCAGCCATTTTAAAGTCAAAGGTATGTGTCCTTGTGCAATATACTTGCTGCACAGAGGCCCAACTAGAGCCAAATTTTGGTGGGGCTAACAAACATTTCAGGGGGGTCTAATTCTTCCAGCAATAGGCAGAGTGGAGAAGCAGGGCTCTAAGAAGGGGTGAAAAACAACAAAGCCTTGTTAACAAGTAAATGGTCTTTTACAGATGTGTGAAGTACTTGGGTGCAGCTGCAATAAGACGGACGCCAGACCAGCCAGCCTTCAACAGCTCAAAAACTGTCTGTGTGTGTGACCTGCAAACTGTTTCAGACTATCTGAAATGCATGATGGGGGGCTGAAGCCCTTTGAGCCCTATGGGCATTGCGCGGTTTCTGCTGCTGAACAGCGTGAATTATTGTTGTTCCCCTTTGCCACCCGGCCAGCATTTAGGAGCCTCTCTTGGCAGTTATTGTGTCCAGATATTGGAGGTGGGGGGGGGCCACTGAAAACTGAGTCCTGAAGCCTGGCTCAGCTGGAGGTCCTGTTGGAACCTCAAGTGCATAAGGGTCTTCTACTTCGCATCGTCCCTTTTCCCATGAAGGATGAAGGAGTAACAAATGCCCTGTGCCAACACTGATAACTCAGGGTCCTGTCCCGAGCCACTCATAAGCCGTTGAAGCAATAGGGGTTATCTTCGACACCTCTCTGGAATCATAACAAAAAAATCCCTTCTTACTTCAAGTCCCATGCAGTGTTGTCTCTCTACAGGCGTTCATAATAACTTCACACTGTTGCCAATAAGGTTCAGCTTAAAGGCATAGGCATGTAGGGCTCTCTCATTTGGTGAAGCCTATTAGACAGGGCATTCATGGGTAGCACTCATATTTATCCTGAAGTGAGTAAACAGGCTTGAGTCTCGGCGTCGATTCACCATCCCATGATTCTTGGCAATTCAGTTAATTTGCCGGTGCCTGTAAAAATGAAAGTGACCTTGTGTAATCAAACTGGTGCTCTTGCAAAGCACTCCAATACCTTTGGTGCGAGCTTGCGCTATACAAAACCAGAAACATATGCACAAAGTAAAACAAATATCACTGTTATTTTCTTTCAAAAACTCTCCAGATGCAAAAGGTAACCAACCATTCAAGAGGAGCGTGTAGTAATGGGAGGAATGAAAGTAAAATTTAGTCTGGGTGTCGACTTCACCGTCCTGTGATTCTGGGCAAATCAATTAAAGTGAAATGCATGCTCATGTAACGGGTATAAGCAGCAAGAGGCCACTTGTACGCGTTTTCATGGATTACTTTTGCTCTGAAGTGAAGGGTGTTCACAGTGTATAAAGATGTAGGTCATAAGTCCTAAGCGAGGTCAAGCTATGCTGCCCATATGCATAGCTGGGACATAGGGACTCCCTCAGTCAGCAGTGCTCTGAATAGTTTGCACTACTATCTGGAGACCAGACCGCAGAACGATAAAAACAAACCAGAAAGAGCCTTAATGTCCTCAAAGTCTCTTGAAATGCACATGTGCTTGTACTACAATGGCAAACTTTTCAGATACATGTATTGTGTTTACTTAATTTGGCATATATATAAAAATATCTAGACCTATAACAACCAAAACCTACTGTGCGTTGTCTATTTAAATAAATGTGAAAAAAATATTAGCTGCAAAGTCTTCTTTTTCTTGCGACAAAAATAAATGTGGATAAATACAGATAAAAAGACCAAAAAATAGATATGGATAAGTACAGATGTAAATGTTAAAAAAAATACCATAAAACCAGGAGCCCTATTGATAATACAAGGCTGCAAAGAGGCATTGTGTCATCCAAAGACTTCCTCTGTCCCAAATTGCTTGATCCACTTTACAAAAAACTACTGCCCACTTTTATTCATTTTTCAGAAGGGGATGTTTCATAATACAAGACATTTAATGTTCAGCGAGCCAGAGACCTGGAAGAAGAATGGCTGAAAATTAGAGTTCTATCCCTAGGCACAAGTTCTAGGGTGCCACCTTCAACTTCTAGAGAGGGAGGGCAGTCCTGTTGTCTCACAGTAGCCAACACCAGCAACAATAACACCAGCAGCAACAACAACAGGAATACAACAATTGTCCAGAACCTCTGCATTGGATTGGTTTCAATTTTCAGGTCATACATTCAGTGCAGAGGCAAAGGCAAAAGAGGCTGAGCAATTGGCAGCACCAATGACCATTCAGAGGATGCTATCCAGGACTATCTAAATCACCCAAGAGAGAAAGATGTGGATCAAAACCCATTTGTGTTTTGGTATGGGAAAATGTGCCAATGGGTAGAGCACAGCAGCCTGGCAATAAAGTATCTGTCTTGTCCTGTAGCCAGTGTGTCTGCTGAGGTTGTGTTCAGTGCATCTGGTGCAGCTGTCACAGTGAGAAAGAAAAGTTTCTCATCTCAAAATGTGGAGAGATTAACCATGATCAAAATGAACCAACACATCTTACCACTCAGTTACAGCATTCCTGAAATACCACAGGAGGAGGCTGAGGGTGATTGTTCAGACTCAAGAGTGTTATATTATGATGACCAACTTCTGAGTGAACCACTTGAGTGTAAGAATGAATTTACTTCTTTGACTGACTGTAAGCGTAATATAAGCTTTTAATTATTTATCGTCGAACTGATTGGCCAAAAAATTAATATAGGTATTAGAACATTATGTTCATGTTCGATTTATGCAACCTCACCATTTTTAGGCACATGTATGGCCATACTGGAGTTGGACCAATGTGCAGGGAAGAATCCTCCCCATTCCCTTAAAGGACATTGGAGACAATATCGTCCTCCCTGCCATGCTTATGTTTCTGTTGATTTACAAGACTGCTAGATTCCAATGGTCAAAAAGGAGATACAATTGTGTACCTGCCACTGTGCTGGATGGGAACAGGTAACTAACTATTGCACCAATTAGTGATATATTATTGAGTGATGGTGAGTGATGATTAATGATTGATGTGGTGGTAGACAGTGAGGGGGCGTTCAACTAATAATTTCTAAATATGATTTTGAGGATTTGCAATGTTTAAGGCCAGATATGTGATCATTTTTCCTGAAGGTGATTGGCCCTTTCACACTTAGCGAGATTTATCTTCAGTGTCCACTCCGTTCTTAGAGACCAGAACAGTACCTTTAGTAACAAACACAAATCTACACAAAATACAAAAATTCTGTTTCTCTTCTTGTTCTTCAACAGCAGTGCACTACAGGTCTCAGGTGGAGTTGGATTGCTTTGTTACTCAGAGGCAGGAGGAGGATGGAAGGATTCAGTGTTGGACTACCTCAAAAGCCAGAAAAAGGACAGTTTTGAGTCTACTGATTTCAAAGGGAAACCAACATGATGATGACTCCGAGTCCTACTAAGCTCTGTCAAGCAGAGAGAGGTGCGTTGATTTGGGAAATGCTGCTGAGTGTGTGTGCTGGTTCAAATTTGAACCTCCACTTATGTGGTTGTGGTCAGGGGGCCTTTTGCTTGTAACTGGAGACATACTTTTGAGGCTACATCAATATCATCATCATTATCATCACATGATGCATTCACTCAGCTAAATGTTATGATGACAGTTGTGAGATTGATCAGCCCGGTACATGCAGCTACTTGTCTGAGATTGGTTGTAAATTGCTATAATTTCTCAGTTAATCGATCTGCCATGACTGATAAAATGAATGATTGCAGTAGCCAATGACCTTGCTCTGCCTCTGAGTCTTTGTAGTTGGTAAACTCCTCAGGAAGATTGCCTTTTGTCCTTCTACTTGACTCTACACTATAAATTCTGTTCTACAATCCGCAGGACTCTTCTTCTGCAGCATAAAAGTTGAAAGCTCCATAATACTCCTGCTGACCTTACCGAACTGGTTCAGCCAGGCACCAAAGACAGATATTCTGAGAAGAATGCAGATGCACCACACCTCTGACACCTCTGCCTCTGACTTCTTTTTTGACCCCTCCATACCCCCATGTTATTGCCCTTCAAGTGTTCCCTCTTGGTACCCCAACTTTGGTAGTGCACAAATCTATTTTTAAATCTTTGAGTGACCACAATCAAACACCATTCCTATTTGTCCTCCATTTGCATTCTCTCAGTAGCCCAGGTGATTCTGTCACTGTTCAGTCTCAAGTGGCGGTTGGATGCACATTGCTCGGGTATCCAAGCAATTATCTCTCCATTCAGCTCCTCTCAGCATACCCAGGCTACACTTCTTTGCACTCCTTCATAATTTGTATTTTTCAAACCTAGATGACAGACCATTTAGATCAGTGGTGGCTGGTGACATTTGAAAGTGGTGAGCTTAAAAGTGACGCCTGAGTGCACGCCCGAGCGGCATAAGGGGGGTTCGGGGAGAATCTCCCCCAAGAAATTATTTTTAAAAGATTGGGCAAATGGTGCATTTTCAAGCAAATTTGAGAAAGTAAGAAGGTTAATAAAGCAATTCTGAAAGTGTAGTTAGTACATTGCACTTCCCCATTCTGGAACTAACTCCAAGGCAATGGTAGTAATGCGCAGAGAGTTAATATGCCTACTGCAAAGAACATATAGCATGCAGATCACAAAAAGGTCATATAATGTAAATAGTTCAGTGGATTACTGCTTTTATTAGTGTCATGCTTTTGTTACTTGCACTTTAAAAGTTACAAGCCTAAGTTGGTGGATGGAGCTAGTAACTGTCATCAGAGAGCTGCATAAAAATTGCAAGGCAAAGGTTAGAGCGTTATGATTTTTTTTTCTCCAGTCATTCATTATCCGAATGTTACAAAAAAGGGTGCATTTGTCTAGAAATGAATTCTTATTTGTATAGTAAACACAACCATGGGGTTACAATTGGTTTTAAATTATAAGTTTGTGCTGCTCCAGACCAAACAGGCAGTCATAAACTATCCTGCCTACCATTATGGATGACATGTGACACCTGCACCATGTAGTCCACATTTCTTTTATGCAACATTCCTTATTCAATAATTTACAAACGTATGCCATTGTCTATGTGTAATGTGTGTGTGTATGAGATGTAAATGGCTCTGAAATCCAACACTACACAGCACTATAAAACAAAAGAAATGCATGTGAGAGAGGTGATATGGGGAGATGAGGGAGGAGGCTATGTAGGAGCATAGTAGATGCATAAAGACAAGAGAGTCCCATATGTATTCGCCTTACAATGATTGCATGTAAAGATGAAGCTTGTCTTAGCTCACTGTAATTCATGTTATGCCTTGTATAATGATGATGCCGCATAACACAATTACATGCTGTGCCATACGTGGAATGGAATTTATTACCAGGTATGTTTTGCTAGTTTTAGTTTATACCCAGATTACTAACTTGAATTTTACTGCTAGCGTTTGGAAGCTGCTGCTATCAACACAAACCAGTGTGTTTATCACTTCCAAACGCAAGTAGTAAAATGCAAGCCATTTTGCATCCAACATAAGCCATTTGTCACTGCCCCCCACCCCTCCACTTCCCAGCAGGCCACTTGTGACAGCTGAGTGATTAGCCAGGTAGTACGTCATCATTCACATGGCAATCTGGGGAAGCCAAAATCTTCGTACCAGGAGGAAAACCCCATAAAAACAGCAGCATCATCCGACCGGTGTAATGTAACTGGAGTCCGTGCAGGCAATGTGCTCGTGTAAAGCGCTGCAAGAATTTGTGCTATATAAAAACCTCCAAAAGCACATGCACACACTCGCACACAGAGTAACAAGAAAAATACTTAATAATTAAGGAAGCTCGATTGTGCAAATCAAATTTGATTACTCTGTCATGAGAATGGCCTTTTTTGGCATCACTTATCCGGTCAACCGATTGCTGGTGCATCGACCCTCACCCTTGCGATATAATCGCATCAAATTTCCACTGTATGGACCTATGTCCTGAAGCTTATTCCCGCCTAGTCCTTTTCACAGAGTCTGATGTAGGCAGTAAACTTGCTGCGTAACGCCTATCTAATTCTCCCTGCTGCTGTCTCTGGCCAAGACGGCCTCCGGCTGAAGTGCTGTATGAGCACGGACAGGAACAATAAATAGCAGACACTAATGCAGGCCTGCAGGAAGCATATTTATGATTTTTTTATTAAATCACAGCCGGCTCTTCTATCCATTTTACATATGGATTGATTGGTAAAGCACATTTAAAACATTCTTTTAGGCATGCACGTGTATCCACAACAACTTTACACTCTGGATCCAAACTCGCAGCAGCGGGCATCAACTGTGTAAAAAGTTACTTAATGTGGCAGAATTCTTAAAAATGATTCCCTGTTCTCGCGCTGGGACTAAAAGTGAATTACTTCCAATACACAAATAAAAGATTCTGCAAGACAGGCAATCTATTCAGATCCATCGGCGGAGTATTCGGACTACAGAGGTCAACCCCAATGTTATCTGCATGGACAGTGACATCACAGATCCGGTCAATGAGCCCAGTTTTTGGTTCTTGTACAACAGCAGCTCCATCCAACGCATCATCTCTAGTCACAACTATCTCATGTTACAACTTACAGCGACAGAACGAGCCAGCAGAGAACTATCTAAAGTAAAAGAATTGAACAATGGGATTAGGGGGAGAGCGAGGGGCGGGAAGGGGGGTTTTAGATAATTCCTCCCTACTTTCCTTTCAACCAAGGCGAACCTACAATAAATACAAGATCACTTTTATAAAAAATAAAAAAAAGATTTTGCATAATACAGAAGCAAGTGAAAGGCAGCTTGGCTTTTTGCTCACCCCGCTGAAGGTCTTGTTTGAAATGAGATCAGCCACCCCTGACATATCCTAATTACTTGGGCTCGCCTTCCCTCCTAATTCAAATTCTCTCACCAGGAGCAGACTAAAGGTATTGCATATAACCGAGGGGGGGAGAGAGCCTTTGGTTTAACTACGAGCCGAGGAGAGAGAGGCTAGGCAGCGGCGGCCGGCATGCTCGAGAGGGGCGGGGGTTGCGGGTGAGGAATAATAAACAATTAAAATAAAACTAACCTGAGTGCCGGGATACCGCACACCGCCTCTGCTCCAGGCCGGTCAAGCTCTACTGGTGGGTCCGAATGTTTCAGCTGCAGCCAGCAGGCAGCTTCCCTCCCGTTGCGCAAGCCAATCACAGCGCTGGTAGGCGCAGCAGGAGAGCACCCCAGCCAGGACGTTTTCTTTGCATACAGAACAAGGGAGAGTGGGCGGTCCTGCTCGAGGGCAAAGGGGAGTGGCTTACCCACTGTTGTGGGTACTGACTGTTTGCTTTGCTCCAGGGCTGACCAAACAGTCAGTACCCACAACAGTGGGCAAGCCACTCCCCCCTGCCCTCGGGCAGGACCGCCCACCCGCCCGCCGCCAACCCGGCACAGAGGCACTTCTGCTTTCTTGCAATGCGAGAAGGCAGAAACGTAACTGGTAGTTACTATTGCTAGTTTTTTTTTACAATCTCAGGTATTCTTTTTTTTGTGTCATTTGATTGTGTTCTGGTGTCAGTCTTTGTAAAGCAATGATATAAATATATAACCCACAAACTCTGCGTTTTTCTTCCAATTTAGTAGCCTGTGATGGATAATCCTTTTAGTTAATCCTACTTTTGGAGCTCACCTAGGTGGGAGTGGGACCTCACTTGTTGTGATGCCTTCCATGTTAACATACTAGCCTGCTGGTACTTCTACCTCCACCATTAGCAAGACACCTTGGGAAACCCTGCTGTGAGCTTTGGAAGATAGAGAGAAGTAGCAGCCATCGCTTCACCTATTCAAGTATGAGAACTATGGAGTGAAGTGCCCTAGTTTAGATAGTAAATAACTAACTTCTATTGCTGATTTGATTTTCATTTCTTGTTTATCTAGGCTGTTTTAGGCAATACAGGCAATGGCAGCATACCGTACCCCTAATGGTCCACTGCAAATCACTGACCCAGGAGCGAACACTTTTTCTAAAGAACATTTTTAAGGCCAAAGGTCTACGCACCTGTAGATCTGCCATTATTGGTGCCTTAGACTCAACTGACCCAATAATTAATTGCAAATTTATAAAATTCTTGATAGCCTTTGAAAAGCGGCTGAAAGTTCTTGATATTTTAAAATAAGATGCTCAGTTTTATTAACTATTTTAATGACAAACAATTGGATATAGCTCCTACCAGCATCATATTAAATTTTGCAATTTAAACTGTACGATGCAGAAATTTTATTGATTTCACTGTAATGTTAAAATTTCTTCCATGTTCATTTTTGTTATGGTTTTAATTAACTAAACAATAAAGTTTTACCACTAGTTACAGAGGGTAGTATGACATGGGTATAACTAACTATGACTAACTGGTATGCACACACTTTGATAAGCAAGCAGAGTAAAAACAGGCTGTGCAAAAATGCAGCTGTGCAAAGTAAAAATAAAACACAATAAACTACAATAAAGTAGAATCACTTTTTCCTTTACTTGTTTTTAACAATAAGCACCCACCCTCTCTACCCACAACAGGCACACCCCTCTCCCCAAACAAATCATCCCGTTCCCAACCTATGTCCAAAGAAAACTCAAAGTCCAAAGTAACTCCCAACTCCCTTACGAATTACCTCCCTCTGCTCCCACAACAAAATTCCCTCCCAACAAAACAACAAATAAAAAAGGGCTATAAGTGGGCATTCTCCATGCGGGTCCTGAGCTCCTCAAGCTTCCTCTCAATGTGTACTATCCTGCGGTCCAGGTGTGCCAGATCCTTGGGGACGCAGTGCTGAATATCGTGGTCTGAGCACAAGGGAGGGGGCAACAGTCGTGGATGGACAATGGCTGCCAACTGCCAGCAGCCTTGGAGATATTGTTACTGGGAGGCTTGAGGTGCTGGTGGTTGACTAGAGGAACTGAGGCCCGGGGAGATGCCTTAGCCTCCTTCTTCTCCAGAGCCAACTGTCATTGATATTGTAGACTGATGGCCGCCAACCTCTGCCACTTAAGGCAGGCTGTTATCTCCCGGCATGCAGGTGGACTAGCAAGAGTAGATATATCAAGACAGAAAAAAGACAAATTGTAAACTCCACTTATAGTGGCATAGTAACAGTACATTTCTGGTCCCTTAGGGTCACTGGCATTTAATGTGGTTATGAATCACAGAGCTATTATTTACTCACACATGCCTCACAATAAAGCCCTGTCTGTCTGAAAGCAATTAACGTAGCATAACAGCACATCAGATTTTTTTAAACTGTAATTGTTTCCTTTAAAATGATTTCCTAGTAGAAATAACTAAACAGAAACTTTGTGTGGAAAAATAAAACTAAATGACCTCTCATTAATGAGTAAGGCATTATGCACTATGGAGTACAAGCATTCTTGTGCTAAATTAATTAAGGCAGGCTAGCTAGCTCATCAGGTACTTTACTACTCTCTGCAGTCTGCAGCTGGGGCAGCTGTAATGGATAATTATCTTACTTTAATTCCAAAGGCCCTGCTCTCCTCCAAATGCCTTACAATTCTATCCTCACTCATCAGATGAATAATAATAATAGTACCTCACACACGTCACAGATAAAATGAGGATATCCTGTCTGCCATATGTAGACTGTGAGAAAAACGATGCACTGCATTACAGGGAAAGGAACAGGATATATAGATTGTATTTGACACGTTTGCCACAGAGTATCCCATCAGCAAAACTCAAAATCAGGCACTTAGTCTCACTTTACTCCCTGGCTTCGCCCTCCACCACAAATAATTTCCAACAAATATATTTGCATGGCAGTGATGAAAAGAAACTTAACTTACTCTCCATTTCAAGGTAAGTTAGAAGGATTAGGCCGGCTAAGTTGAGATTTTGCTGTAAAATAATGGGGTATCACTGATCATAATCATGTGCCTAAACTTTGGCATATTCAGTCACGGTAGTTGACCAATGTTAAAAGGGAAAAATTCGAACAGGTGTAAATCCATGACAGAAGCAATTAAATATCTGAATCACTTGGCCAGAAACATGTGGCACATGCCAAGAATGGATTTTTCAATTTTTTTGGTAGGCTGGGACAGAACTTAGGAAAGAATAAAGGAGTGAAGTACTAGGAGGTGACTGAGTAGGCATTGGGAGGGAAGGGAAACACATCTTATTTTCTGTTTGCAATGCATAGAAAACTTTCTAAATGCCGCAATTACTGAAGCAGACGCACCTTGCACAGCCAACACAGTATTGCCGAATTGAACCAGGCTGCAGTTAGGTCATGGATGGTGACATGCCATGGGCAGGGAGGTGATGAATGATGATGGGTGGGGTAAATATCTGCCTCGCTTACCAAATACAGTGAGTCAAGGGAGTAGACAGAAAATAAAAATACCACCCACTGTAAACTAAAGCTTTGATAAAAACCAAGCAAGCAAAGTAGGTGAGCACACCCCTCTCCAGAAGAACTCCCTTGTTGCCTCATCCAAGCAATTATCCATTCATCCTTTAATTGTTATATTCACCCTTTGATACCCACATTAAGCTTTACATTCTTATCATTCAGTCTTATACCATTCCAATCCATCCCTCCATATATTCATCCATCCATATATCAATCCACCCATCCATTTATCTATCCATCCTTTTAGCCATCCTTTCACCCATCCATCCATTTACTCAACTATACCTCATTTTATCCATCTTTTATGCCACCTGTGCAATCTTTCAACCATCCACCCACCCAGGCATCCTTTCATACATATATCCTTTCATCCACTCATTCATCCTTTCATCCACTCATTCATCCTATCACCCACCTAAACTTTTCACCCACCCATGTATCCTTTCACTCATATTCCATTTCATTCATCCTTTCTTTTAACCTTTCATCCTTCTTTCCCATCAACCCATAATTTTTTGCATTCACTACCAGCTTTTGTCCTCTAAGTTCCAAATGGAAAAGGCCATAAGAACTCAACCCCCGCTGTAACTACTAAAGCGGGAGTTCACAATGCCCTTGCAGAGTATAATAGTAATTGCCAGTAAGCAAGCAATATGACCTACCACTGCCCATCCCTGCGGCCTCTGGGACTCCCCCTGCAGCCACCGCCACATCTGCTGCCGCTGGCCACGGCACTGGTGGTCAGCGCGGATAGAAAAAACATTGCACGTTTTTAGATGCCAGATATGCCTTATTATTATTTTTTTTAACAAAATAGTACAAGGGCAAACATCACTACAGTTTGGTTAACAGTATCTTCTATCAAAAATATCACTTTGGGGATTTTGTTGGTTAACAATGCTAGGAAAGCTAGGTAGTCAAGCCAACAACAGCTTTTCGTAATGGAGGGGCAGAGCTATAATAACTCTGAGCCATTGAAGCGCAATGAAGGGGTGAACTATTTGGGCAATGAAGGGAGTATGGTCTTGGTTGGCAAAGGCAATTGGGCTGCCTTCTTTCTCCTTTCCAGCAATGCTGCACTTTCATTGAAACTGCTAGAATACTACTGTATAAATGAATGATGATAATATATACAACACAACATTGGAGGGGTCCACCATGACCATGACCACTCTGTCATTTTACTGTTTGAGCATGAGATAGAAAAAGAAAGCCTTCTCAACAAACATGCATTGAATAGCTCACTTGAACATGAAATCTTCACAGTAGGGCACCTGTCCTAAAATCTGTTTTCATAGTCTTACAGTGCCAGTCCACAAGATATATAAGGGGAGAGGGAAAGCTTACTAACAAAGCAGAAGAAAGCTACAGACTAGTACAGATGGGAGGAGGTCAGCTACAGACATATGAAATATAGAAAGAAACTAGGATAATGCAGGGATAACAAGAATCTAACAAACATTAGATAGAACAAAGAGGAGTTAAAAAAAGGAGACATGCACTGTAAAAGGAAAAAAGGAAAAATTATTCTAAATAGAGAGAGGTAAAAGTAAGGGAAATAATAATAATTTTAACAGAAGGGCTTACTGGGGCCAGCAGAACCGTCAGCTACAGCACTGGTGGCGGCACTCATGGCTCCCTGGCCTGCCTCTGAAGAACTCTTCTTGCCCTTGGGTGAGGATGTAAACAATAAAGAAGGTTTAGAAAAATAGGTTAGTGGTACAGTAAATTAGTCCTGGGCAAGGTTTGTGGGGTTCCGCTCTTAGAGTGACCAAAAAACTCTGCTGTTCTAAGCAGAGTTCCGAAAGCAGGGGAGCGTGTTTGGTCATGCTGTTCGCATTGAATTTCACTGCCGGGTGTTTGTCTTGTGCTGGAAAATCAATGCGAACGGCACCATGCGCAGCACAAGAGGGTGCTGCGTCTTTTCTGCCGCTCTAGTATATTTTCTACTCGAGCGGCAGCTTTCTCATTGCGAACAGAAGGTTTCTCAATGCGAACTGTCGCAACCACCCGTGACCGCCCACGTTGAGAAATCCAATCGCCCGAGTTGAGAAATCTTGCAGAGAGGTGGATTTTTCTCACTTGTGCTCGCCAACCTGATGCTGGCGAGCAAAGAAAAAACTCTGCCACTTGATGCAGAGTTTTTTGGAACTCTGCGTGCTCCCCGGACAGTGAAGTGTGGAAAACTCCATGGACGGAGCAGAGTTCACCGCCCAGACCTACAGTTAATCTCCCAAAACTATTTTGACAGGCAAAGGTAAATTCAGTAAATTTGTACTTTTCAAAATCAGATCGGCTACAGTACTAGTAAAGAATTAACCTAGTCATAATTGTAGAACACAACCCAACAAATAAATAATTACTCACCAAACCCCGCCACCTTAACGCCCAGCAGGTCGAGCAGGTCCTGCTCCCAATCCAGTATGTCTGCTCAGCGGTGCTTCAACTGCTGTTGGGTGTGCTAGACCCCATTGTGCCTATGGAGATATCCGTGTACCCTTCCCTACAGCAGCCGATGCTTCCGCAGGGGGTACCTACTTCCAGGCCTGCTGGACGGGAGGTTGCGTGGCACATAGAAAACAAGTGCAGCCACCTCCATGATGGAAAAAGAGGCACGGGCTGCACTGTAAGCAGGTGGCAGCCCCACTGGCTCCGCCACTCTCTGTTATGCCCTGCTCTGCCATGTTGCTGGGTGGAAAAAAAGAATTAGGAAAATGAAAGAATTAATAGAAGAAGAAAGGAAACACTAAGGAAGTAAAGGTAAAACCAAAAAGAAGTACAAAAATGTAACAGAAAGAAAAGGCAAACGTGGATAATACACAAACACAAAGACACACACTGATAAAATAAGAGTAAATAAGGGGTGGATGAGTGGGATAGGGGGAGGATTACAAATATTTAATTTAGATACAAAAATAAGGCCAAACACATGCACAGAACAGGAAAGCAGGTAAAACAAAATGGCCATGCCCACGCAGACCACGTGGTGCTGTTCGCGCTGGTTTTGCAGCATGGGAACACGCATCGCGCTGCCGGCATGAACAAAACCAGAGCAACCGGGCAAATTAGCACTTCCGCCCACTCACTGAGTTCTTTAGAATTCTGTGGAGTTTTTTGGGCACTCCACTGAACTCTGTGGAGCAGAACTCTGAGTTTCGCCCACCCATACTAACAACCCAATTTCTCACAATGACTTTTTCTTTTAGGCAACTCCACTTTTAACAAATTAGCCAACCTGAAATTCCTTTCAATGTCATTTTTGCATGGATTTATATTGTTCTTGTTTGTTTTGCTGTCCTGTGTTGGCATATGATTTTGGCTTTGTGGATGTATGATTGAGGGTGTGTTGACATATATTGAGTTTTTTTAATGTATGATGTTAGTTGTGTTGTGAATGTATATAGTGGTGTGTGTTGTTTGATGTGAATTAGCGTATATAGTGGTGCGTGTTGTATGATGTGAATTGGTGTATATGGGGTGGCATATGATGTTGGTGTGATGATGTATTGTAGCATGATGTTATTTGTGTGGATGTATGATGGTGAATGTGTTGGTGTATAATTATGTCATGAGGGAAAGGACAGCTACCTGGAGGAAATCATCGTTAACCTGCCCTGGTATATGATGGGCGGTGTCTGCACCAATGCTGACCGCCTGTTCTCTATTCCTTACAGCCAGTGCCAAGTCAGGCAATTGAAAGTGGGACAGCCGGAACCCTGGCAGGATCTGGAACTGGAAGGAGATCAGAACGGACTATGCAGGATGTGGTCCTTTTAAATGGGAGACAAACCTGGGACACTCGGCTGGTGTCGAGGAGGATGCACGTAGGACGGTGCAGTTGTGGACGGATCACTTTAAGGTAGAAGTAGGGCCGGCCAACATCGCCAGACTCATGGACTAAGAGAATTTGGAAGGTCGGTAGAAGGAAGGTGAGCTAAAGGGACAGAGGCTGGAAAGCAATACTATCGCTGGAGGCAGGGAAGTCGTCGACAAGCCAGGAGGCCCCCAGCAGGACGCAGTACCTATATATACAAAACACCTGAGCACACCAGTTTTATTATTTGCAAAAGATCGGATGTATAGGTATTTCTCCAAACAATCCGATAACGTCTCAGCACCCTATGTATTCTAGGTCCATAATGTCTCAGAAAGGAGACGCTAACAGTGAAACCCGCTCATGCTCCTTTCTCGTGCGAGAAAGGAGCATGAGCGGGTTTCACTGTTAGCGTCTTCAGGAGGATAAAAGCATACTTTTGGGATTTATCAAGATCCAAATGGACAAGACTATTCTATAAATGATGGGGCTTGGATCCTAAGATTGGATGACAAGCGTTGAAAAGGAAAAGATTTTATGTATTGGGGCCGCAACTATTACGATGATGAATGACATTAGGAGCGTAAACTTTCAGTATTTACCTGCAAATGTGCTGTCAAACATCCGGGCTATCATGTATTTACAATTACAGACTTTTGGAGTGATTAGCAACGAGCCTTGAGAAAGCCCTGCGGACGAAACGCGCGTCGGGTGCTGTTTACTTCTTGTGAATTGTGGAAATTAGAGACAGACCTCAACCTAAGAAGATCTGTTTGGACTACTTGATTCTCCTTTCTGAGACATTATGGACCTAGAATACATAGGGTGCTGAGACGTTATCGGATAGTTTTGAGAAATACCAATACATCCGATCTTTTGGAAATAATGATACTGGTGTGCTCAGGTGTTTTGTATATATATGTATGACCTGGGTTCGGCTGAATCCTGGGACTGAATGACACTTTGGTGGGTAGGTGTCATATACCTTCAGAGCACCCCGGCCATAGTTGCTTTTAGTTATTCATAGATGCTTTCATTATAACTGGCATAACATTGTGATGTGCGGCTCAATTTAAGCAAACCCATTCTTTGCATATGTACAGGACGCAGTACCTGGCCATGCTCCTGGAGGAGTGTGGCTCTCATAGTGTTATGGCTGGATTTTCTGATTAGATGGGATCAGCCCCTAGGGGCCCCTCCAACCCAGCCAGAACGTAATCACATCCCTCCTCAGGACCACCTATCCAGGCACCTGGGTACCTACCTGAGGATGGGGAACTCGCAATATACAAGCTCATATTATTAAAAACACCACTAAATCTATAGGGATACTAAGAATACTCACTGATTACTAGGGATATCCATACCCTACACCACACTTATATTCACATCAGTTGGTCTCGCGGCCACCCCGACCCAGACCGGTCTACCCTAGGGCAGATATGACACACAATCCGGTGCGTCTACACATGGGCCTGCAGAACCCAATGCTCTCTTTTCCAAACGGTTCGCAATCCGGCAAACCTACACGCCAGTCTCCCACCTGACGCTCTCACTTACACAAGCCACAATCCTGTGGGTATACACGCTGGTCATCCTCCCCAACGTTCTCACTAACGCCGCATATCAACGACGACCACATTCCTATGAACACCTTCAGATATATATATATATATATATTGGGAAGTCTCTTCACTAAGGGTCTGCTACTACAATATTAGGAGTTAGCCAATTAATATAATGTACCTCTTATTCTTGGCATCATAGGTCCACTCACTCCCTATTTATGTGATCACCACTTACCTGATTGGGGTTACTCATCCATTCATACAAAATAGTAACCACCTAGGAGATACATTTACCTGGATTGAACAAGAATATAAGGCACTTTACAGTTTGGTTTTATTAGAACAATATAAACACTTACACAGATCTGTAACTGGCAAAGACTATAGATAGCACACACCGCTGAAAGAGAAAAGATTAGCAATACAATAGCTTAGGGAATAAGGACAAGATTAAGGGTCGAGTTCACCTGATTAGTGTGAAGTCTTGTTCTAGCTGTCATCTGGGTTCCTCTCTCGTCTGTGCCTTGGCTCATCTCAGACTCTCTCTCTCTCCTGCACTCTTGGGTACACCTCTGCGCTGATCACTTTGCATTGGACTCCTCTTCCCCACGAACTGTCTCCACCTTCCAGCTTCAATCTAATGGTTCCTGCCGCTCTGATGCTTTTCATTCCACTAGCTTGTTCACTCTGTCTCTGCGCCAATGTCCAATTAACTCCCTCTGCTCCTACAGGTTAGTCCACAATCTCTCCTCCGTCTCTTCTAAAAGGCATTACTTCAGATTCCAGCTATTCACACCTCCTCCTGATAAGTAACTGCTTCTGACTGCTTCCTTCAGTTCCAGCTCACTGACTGTCTGTTTGTCTTCTCTCTGTTCCAAGCATGTCCTGTCTCTTCTCCTCTTGCAATTCCACTCCTCCAACTCTACCAACACTCTCTGCTCCTTCAATTCAAGTCAGCTCTCTCTAGCTTGAACCCTCTCTGCTCTGCCAACTCCACTCGACTGCTTGGTTCCGCCACCTCCACACGACTCACTGGCTCCGCCTCTGCACTTCACTGATATAGAATGCTGTTTCCTCATGGAAAGTTCCAGCCAGCAGCTTCCTCCCACCAATCCCATGCACCAGGCTCCTTGCGCTAGACGCTCCCACAGTGACCAGTCTGCTTGTTTCGTCTAGAGACCTGAGCCCGGGAACAATTCCTGATTAGATTCAGCCCTGGCCGGTTCTCTCCGGTTCGCTTAGGGCGAACAACAGCTATAACTATAAACTTTGCCTTTACCCTGAAAAGCCTCTCAGCTTCATCAAGATGGAGTCCCTCTAGCTCTAGGCCTGTAGGCCTGAAAGGGATGAAATGCCCCTTAGCTCTGCCAGAATACCTATATAAACCATACCAATGTGTCTAGTATGTCAAAGCCAATAGGCAATAGACAGGTTAAAGTCAAGAATAAAGGCATATTAAGCAGCTATCCTCTTCTAGGTCTGGAAGAAAGGGCTTAAAAGGGCCAACACAGGCTAAGAATACCTATACTAGATGTGAGCAAGACTAAGGTCTATATCACTGCTAAATAGAGCCAAAAACTCTGCCATAACATTCCACCCTTAGATCCTTATCTTGCGAACATCAATAAACAACAACATCCATATAAACAAACATCAACACAATCTATCAACAAATCAAAAACTAAAAAACTCTCTAAAAAGAATGACAACTTAAGGGAATTCCACCTGAAACTCAATTGTAGGGAATACAAACCTAACAACCAACTGAAAACAAATCAAAGCACCCTTGATTCGAATGCTGAAACATATCTGAGATTGGATCTGATAACAACAGAAACTAACCAAAGCATCCTCAAACTAAATGTGCCACAATTTCTAGTGATAACTGGTGAAACCTAGTGATGTAGGGACTTATGTGTTGAATGAAAACAGCAAGGGGCCTAAATGGGGCCTACCTACTTCGGGCAACTTAAGCCTAAATGAGGCCTACCTACTTCGGACAACTTAAGAACTAGATGTGTTTCAACTTCTAATGAAAAAACAACAAAGGGCCTAAATGAGGCCTACCTACTATGGTCAACTTAAGCTAATGATGACACATGAAATCTATTGGTGTAGGGACTTAAATGTGTAATAAAAACAACAATGGGCCTAAATGAGGCCTACCTACTATGGTCAATTTAAGGAAACATTTTAGTGAAATCTGAGAAATAGACATGACAAATTATATTCAAGGTCTGGGCAAACATTAATACATAATCATACTAAAAGACACACCTCCCAGGACAACCTAAAGTCTATGGTAACCACCCTTTGATCAATCAAGGTGAAAATTTAATAACAGTAAAAAACAACCCCATTTCTACAAGATAGCTGGTGTATATATATATCACTTAGTTTCTTCACACTGTGGAACACATGTGTGCACCACCATTCAAAAAAAAGTCCTTCATTGGCAAAAACTGTTTTGCAGAAAACAGGAAAACTATAATAGGTGACATGTTTTTGCTTTAAAAGTGGGGCCTGCTTGTAGTGATTGAAAATATGGGAATAATGCAGGCCAAGGAATCATGTAAGAAAATCCTTTTGCTTGGTATATTTTTCATCAAAAAAAAAAAAGAGTCCAATGTCACTTTTGGGTAATCAGTGTAGGTCACCACCCTGCATCTTTGGTATCCGGACACTTCCTCCGATGCGGCCATCCACCACCCTTCCGGTCTGGTCTGGTCTGGTTCCATCTTCCAAAAATAATAAACTAACATAAAAACATGAAAGTAAAAAACTAAAATAATAAAGGAAGTGGGGGGGGGGCCGACCCACGCACCAACACCACAACCCAGCAATCCTAGGACAAGAAAACAAGTATCATTAATCTTGCATGACAAAGTATTCCATTTAAAAAGCACCCCGGGTGCCTTTCATTATTGAAAAGAAAATATCCTAATTAATTAAAAACATTCAAAATCTAATTTTTAAGGACATTCAGTAGGGCCTAACATACCCTAATCCTTTATGAGACAGCCCCTCCCTTCAGAGCAGGAGCCAGGCTACAGTATGAAGTAATTTGAATCACTGCCAAATGATGATCTCACAGCAGGAGCAGGGCACTGCAAGCCTCCAATTCCCTGATCAGAGAAGGCCGCCTAAGCCTACTGTATCTAACTAACTCCAAGGGCCAAGAGTGTACAAGAATCCCTTATCAGCAGGCAATGAAGCTGCCCGCGCTGACAGCCAGGAAGAGCGAGTTCACCCCACCCTTACATAAACATGCCGTCCGCGGAACAAAATTGGATTATAGCCAATCATAATAGGACAGGCTGCAGTCGAAGCCTGCAGAGGAAAAAAAAAACTTGTCTTCACAAACCAGCTGGTCTGCCAAGGTCGACAAACAAATTCCTTGTAAGCTTGTTCCCAGGCCTGATTGCTCTAACTAACGAAAGCTAGCATTTTAAAATAAAAACAATTCTATGACAATGTACTGCTACTTAAAAGCTCCACTTTCTAAAAAGACTTTAGTCTAACTAATTCAGCATTTATGCAACATGCAGATCAACATACAAAAAGGGGCAATTTTACATCTGCACACAAAATTATGCATTCTGCATAAAAAAACAAATTAACATGGACCATTGTCAGCTGTTGAAAGAGAAATAATTTTAAAACAACATAAAATGCAGATTTTGTTCAACCAGGGGCATCATGTAATTGTGCATTACAATGTAATTTATAGCGCAAACTTTTAAATTGAACCTAATAAAAGGGCCACATTCATATATTATGAAACAGCTATTTAATTTCTAACTGAGTATATTAACTTACCAATGCCGGTTTTGCTACACACAATCACATTTTAAAAAAAAGTTCAGTTTGCATTTGGGAAAATAATAATAAGAATACTTTTTTTTTAAAAGCACACGGTTGCCTTTCACTAATTAAAAGCACATGTTACCATGCACTGTCGGGCAAGATTGATTATTCTCAACCTGTGATAATTACAAAGCATCGGCCAATACATTCCTTTCTAGATGGAAAACCCTCAAAGAAATAATTAATGAAAACAGCCCCGTAGCGTGCACTCTAACAGGGCCATCTTTTTAACATTTCACTCATTTTAAATCATGCATTCAAAAATAATTCTCCACACGTCAGTGGATGCATATTAAGAAGCGCATTTAAAAGAACACAGCTCTCTCCGTGCAAACCCTTATCTCAATCCGACTGGTTGATTTATAACCTAGCGACCCCTACGAGTCAGACACATGAACTCACCAGTTCCAAGGCAAACCCACACAAATTCGTAGACGCATTTCAAAAAGAATGTGAAATGAACAGAACCCTTTGCAAAGCACAAGATGTTACCTCTCCATCAAGAAGCTGACAAAGCACATAGGCAGACCTAGGAATCAGTAAAAGTCAAAATCAAACCATCAATCCTTAAAATAATACACTGACTTTTATAGTCAGGTCAAATAACCATGCAAGGTAAAACAGCATGTTTAAAAATAAAGACTGCCATCTCAATTCAAGATATTAACCCTTTGGCAGCTCAAGCACAATCAATTCCCAATGACTGCAGATACATGGGAAAATCATGAGCACATCTCTTCACGTTTACAGATAACACGTACACACATTTTCAAAACGTTATCCCCAAGCACCCGAGAGAGATCCAGCTCTCTCCTGCCAAACGTAATGATAACATGCCCTGTCCAAGCCATTACCACATGGCGCTATTCACAAGCCATATTTACAAGACAAGCTCTTCACAAACAATATATATCCAAGGCGCAATGCACAAGGAACACAGCAGATCAACATGAGAACATGCACCTCACAAGCCACATTAACATGGCGCTATTCACAAGCCATATTTACAAGGAGCTATATTCAAAGAACTCCACAAATCATATTACAATGAACACATTTCACATTGCACAGCATAAGCAGATGCAGCAAGCAATTTAATGGACAATTTAAAAGCATTTTTTACACACATTTATACAATTGGACCATTACAAAGATGTAACTGGCTCCCTCATGTAATGCCATCCTTCAACCCTGGCAGTTCAAACACCAAGATGAAACCATTCCTTCCACCCTGAATAAACCAAATGCCATGATGTAATGCAATCACCTCACGCTGCAACTGTTCAAGCCCATAGGTCACACAGGCTACATAAACTGCAACATTACGCCAGATGGAACTGGCGCTCAGGGCACTCCCTCAGAACACATGGGAAACTCTCTAAGCACATGGCCAGGACACACAGGATAGGTAAGCAGTTCGTGACGCCAGATGTTATGGCTGGATTTTCTGATTAGATGGGATCAGCCCCTAGGGGCCCCTCCAACCCAGCCAGAACGTAATCACATCCCTCCTCAGGACCACCTATCCAGGCACCTGGGTACCTACCTGAGGATGGGGAACTCGCAATATACAAGCTCATATTATTAAAAACACCACTAAATCTATAGGGATACTAAGAATACTCACTGATTACTAGGGATATCCATACCCTACACCACACTTATATTCACATCAGTTGGTCTCGCGGCCACCCCGACCCAGACCGGTCTACCCTAGGGCAGATATGACACACAATCCGGTGCGTCTACACATGGGCCTGCAGAACCCAATGCTCTCTTTTCCAAACGGTTCGCATTCCGGCAAACCTACACGCCAGTCTCCCACCTGACGCTCTCACTTACACAAGCCACAATCCTGTGGGTATACACGCTGGTCATCCTCCCCAACGTTCTCACTAACGCCGCATATCAACGACGACCACATTCCTATGAACACCTTCAGATATATATATATATATATATTGGGAAGTCTCTTCACTAAGGGTCTGCTACTACAATATTAGGAGTTAGCCAATTAATATAATGTACCTCTTATTCTTGGCATCATAGGTCCACTCACTCCCTATTTATGTGATCACCACTTACCTGATTGGGGTTACTCATCCATTCATACAAAATAGTAACCACCTAGGAGATACATTTACCTGGATTGAACAAGAATATAAGGCACTTTACAGTTTGGTTTTATTAGAACAATATAAACACTTACACAGATCTGTAACTGACAAAGACTATAGATAGCACACACCGCTGAAAGAGAAAAGATTAGCAATACAATAGCTTAGGGAATAAGGACAAGATTAAGGGTCGAGTTCACCTGATTAGTGTGAAGTCTTGTTCTAGCTGTCATCTGGGTTCCTCTCTCGTCTGTGCCTTGGCTCATCTCAGACTCTCTCTCTCTCCTGCACTCTTGGGTACACCTCTGCGCTGATCACTTTGCACTGGACTCCTCTTCCCCACGAACTGTCTCCACCTTCCAGCTTCAATCTAATGGTTCCTGCCGCTCTGATGCTTTTCATTCCACTAGCTTGTTCACTCTGTCTCTGCGCCAATGTCCAATTAACTCCCTCTGCTCCCACAGGTTAGTCCACGATCTCTCCTCCGTCTCTTCTAAAAGGCATTACTTCAGACTCCAGCTATTCACACCTCCTCCTGATAAGTAACTGCTTCTGACTGCTTCCTTCAGTTCCAGCTCACTGACTGTCTGTTTGTCTTCTCTCTGTTCCAAGCATGTCCTGTCTCTTCTCCTCTTGCAATTCCACTCCTCCAACTCTACCAACACTCTCTGCTCCTTCAATTCAAGTCAGCTCTCTCTAGCTTGAACCCTCTCTGCTCTGCCAACTCCACTCGACTGCTTGGTTCCGCCACCTCCACACGACTCACTGGCTCCGCCTCTGCACTTCACTGATATAGAATGCTGTTTCCTCATGGAAAGTTCCAGCCAGCAGCTTCCTCCCACCAATCCCATGCACCAGGCTCCTTGCGCTAGACGCTCCCACAGTGACCAGTCTGCTTGTTTCGTCTAGAGACCTGAGCCCGGGAACAATTCCTGATTAGATTCAGCCCTGGCCGGTTCTCTCCGGTTCGCTTAGGGCGAACAACAGCTATAACTATAAACTTTGCCTTTACCCTGAAAAGCCTCTCAGCTTCATCAAGATGGAGTCCCTCTAGCTTTAGGCCTGTAGGCCTGAAAGGTATGAAATGCCCCTTAGCTCTGCCAGAATACCTACATAAACCATACCAATGTGTCTAGTATGTCAAAGCCAATAGGCAATAGACAGGTTAAAGTCAAGAATAAAGGCATATTAAGCAGCTATCCTCTTCTAGGTCTGGAAGAAAGGGCTTAAAAGGGCCAACACAGGCTAAGAATACCTATACTAGATGTGAGCAAGACTAAGGTCTATATCACTGCTAAATAGAGCCAAAAACTCTGCCATAACACATAGGTATGGGTTTGTCTCCTGGGAAAGACTGGGAGGCAGGAAGGGGCTGGTTTAATTTGGAAGGGGAATGAATGACACACAGTCTCATTTTAAAAACATAACAACACATGTTTTCATGTTTCACGATACACTGCAGTGCTTTACTTTTCCCGCTGTGCTTTAGGCATTGGGAGTTATGTAGTGACACCAACTAGGCCACATCCCGAATCAAAAGACAGGGTAAGAAATGAGAGGGGGGAAAAGTAGTGCATGACTGATCACGGGGTATAGACAGGTGAAATCCCCTCACACAACCCACCCACACTTGCAAGACAATTTCTTGCAATCATGCTTACCTGAGGCATTTTGCTGTTCCTTGAGGGGCTAAAGCTATTCCCGTAGTTCCGGCTCTCCAGCAACTGGAAGGAATGGAAGAATAACATCATCAAAGAGGGCCATAAGTTGTGACACTAAATCAGAAAATAAAGAAAAATGTTATACCTGCAAACATGGTCTGTGTCCTAAATCCTGCAAACACGACAGATGGTGGATGTGTTGGTCTATGATGTCAGCTATGTGGACTTATAAATGTGCTGGTGTATGATAATGATATTGTTTTTCTGTATGTACCATGTTGGGAGTGTTGAGTTATATTGGTGGGCATGTTTTAGAGTAATTGTTACCAGTCCTGACCTTCTGGGTGATAGACTCATGCATTCTCTGTGAAATCAATGACTTATAGGTGAAATGTTCATAACTGGAGAAACTGTTGGTAATGAACTGGAGTGAGGTGCTGACGCTAGAGTGTTGAAATATGTTGGAGGGTCTGTTGGCATATGATAGTGGTTATGCTGATGTTTTATTTTGATTGTGTAGACATATGATTGCCGGTTTATTGGTCTGTTATGGTATCTGTGTTAGTGAATTATGTTGATTATGTGGATGTATTGTGTTGAGAATATTAGCATCTGATTGTGCTTCTGTGGGTGTGTGATAGTGTGTTTGTGAGTCTATAAAGTTGCTTCAGTTGACATCTGATGATGAATGTGTGTGTATGATATGGATTGCATGCACATGTGATGGGGTATTGGCGGATGACAGTGTGTTTATGTATAACAATGGGTTTCTGGGCATATGACAGTAAGAATGATGGTGGGTCTGTTGGCATATGAGGTGGCTTGGGAGAACACCTAATGACTGGTAGGTTGGCATATGATTTTAATTGTGTGGATGTATGCTGGTGGATCTATGGAAGCTTGTTTCCGGTCACAGGGTCAGACTGATTTGCATATGGCCATGTCTGAACTGGGGTGGCAGAGTGGGCTAAAAAACGGTGATGGATTAAACCCAGATCTGTTGACTGAGTGTGAGTGTTTGATTGGTTCAGATGTTCTGTCCATTACCACCCTCTTTTGTACCGCTTTGTTCACCATAAGTTGGCAGGGTATGCTCAGACGTGAGTCCCTTGCTCACTTTGCCACTAGATTCAAGCAAGCCTGGCTGAAGATGGCCGTAATGCCAGAAACCGGTCCTAGGAAGCTTGTTTCCGGTCCAGGGAAGACATGGCTTGGCAGTTCGGGCTGGACTGTTCCCATGAGGCACAGAGTCAGACTGATTTGCATATAGCCATGTCTGAACTGGGGTGGCAGAGTGGGCTAAAGAACAGTGATGGATTAAACCCAGATCTGTTGACTGGGTGTGAGTGTTTGATTGGTTCAGATGCTCCGTCCATCACCACCCCCTTTTGTACCGCGGTGGATCTATTGGCCTGTAATGGTGGCTATGTAGATATCAGGTGGCTGAATGGATGTATGACATTGCTCGTGTCAACATATGACGGTGGATTTGTTGGTGTAGGATGTTGGTTGTGAGGATACATTATGGTGGGAGTGCCCTTTCCTTCCTGTAGTGAGCGGCCCTGTCCCACCACTACGAGGGGTCCACAACCTCCTGCAGTGCCAGCCCTCGTCTCCACCCCCCATAATTCCCTACCGTGTCCCACCTCAGGTGCCCTTTGTGTACCCCTTCACCCCAGCAACCATTCTGTTTTGAGTCCTTATTCACCCTTGTAGCCTACATGTATGCTATTTGCCTCCTCTGCATCGCATCTCTGTGGCCCATGCCACTACATCCATTCTGTGTGGCTCTGTCCCACTTCAGTTCTTCTGAGATGCCCTGTCACTGGAGCCCATCTGAGTGTTCTCCCACACCCCTTGAGACATTTTTGCTGCCCCACCAACCCATCTGTGTTTCACACTGCTGCCTTATCCCATCACATACAGCACCTCTGTGTACCCCATCCCTCTTTGTGGACCTTATGTGCATCCCTGTTCTCTCCTTGCATGCCCTGTGCCCTCAGCCAGTGGCATTGCAAAGTCAATGTTCTAAGTAAAATCATAAGAAAGACCTAAAGTCTGTGTCAAGTATTTTTTTTAAATCAGTCCCAATCATAACGAACATTTGGAGAGATTTTTAAAACTACATAAACCAAGCCTAGGAATCAGTTGTGTGGTTCTTTACCAAAGCGCAGTCCCCAAGGTTCATTTTTGCAAACATAGTACAAGATTTGAATAAAAATAATGTGGGGGTGCTACAAACAGTCCAGGGAGGAGTGCATTGTAGGCCTGCTTCCTCCACCCCCCCATGATGATGGGGGTGTTTTTTAATAACTACCCTTCGTTGCCCATGATGAGATATATTGGAAGTCCCCATGGTACCTCATACCCTGCCAAAGGGTGAGTAGGGGCTTAAACACGTTTTTTGCTCCAAAGGGTGGCAAGTTACCTGCATCACAGTGGCTCATTTAAGGGCGGTCATGGAAGTACTTAACCCCTTCCATGCTCATGACGGAACGGTTCCATCATGAGCATAAGGTGGCCTGTGCTTATGATGGAACCGTTCCGTCATGGTTCCATAGACCCAATGGAACGTTCAGCACCGGGGGAAAATCCGCGCAGCACAGAAGGGGTTAATTTGTACAAAAAATAAGTGGTGGGCCCTCATCAAAAGGTTACTGCAGCTTGCACCATCCATTGCCCCAGCCAAGGCTGCCAATTACAGAACTAATACAACTACTCCATCCATCATCTCTGTGTGTTTGCTTTGTTCACCCTAAGTTGGCAGGGAATGCCCAGACGTGGGTCCCATGCTAACTGTGCCACTGGATTCAAGCTAGCCTGGATGATGAGGGGTGTTACCCGAAACCGGTCCCAGGATGCTTGTTTCCGGTCCAGGGAAAACATGGCTTGGCAGTTTGGGCTGGATTGTTACCATGAAGAACAAAAATCTCAAGAGAGTTACCTATGTCAAGAAAAGGGACAGGGTATAGAAAACAACAAGAAAGAAGAGCTCCCTATTTCAGAAGAGTTTTGTCAGGATTGCATCAATATGCACATATCTGTAATGACGAGCATGATGGAATATAATACATTTTATCCCTCTTCAACCCGATCAGATGGGGCTAGATGTGTAGTACCGCTTCGTTCCCTCAAGCCTAAACCAAAAATCGCACTAATGGGTGAACCCAAAGCAACACATTGGCAACTACACGTATCAAATATCAAAAGAAATGCACAGTGATAAATTTCATCAAGAGCCATTATTATTTGTTAAAGATGACTATGTATTTTATGTGTTTTATTCTTAAAATAATCACAGAATTCACCATTCAGTACTTCACAGTAAACTATTACATAGAAAAGTTATCATTCCTCCAAAGAATATCAAAATCTAAGCATTTAATGTAAACATCAATGAAAACTAAACATTCATGAAATATTCTTATTGCATGATCAATAAACATTTCACATTCATATTTGCATAAGTACAGAAGAATATTCTACAAAAGGATTAAACTCCAGATTCATCAAAGTCATGTTTTGCGAGTCCTTAATAGCGAATTTTAAGGAATCGCTATTAAAGACTCGCAAAACGGGATGGATGTAGAAATCGCAATATTTTTAGTGATTTCTACTGCTTCCTTATTTGCGATTCGCTAATTGCTAATCGCAAATAAGGAATGGATTTCCCATTTATTCCTATGGGCCGAAAGGCCCATAGGAATGAATGGGGAGTAATTCCTTATTTGCAATTAGCGAATCGCAAATAAGGAAGCAATTTAAAGGGTGCCAGGGTGGCCAAAGGGCACCCTGTTGCACCCCTGAAATGGTTATGTACACTGGTGTTGCGCACACACATGTGTGCAACATACAACTTAGTAAAATGCACTAAAGTGCATTTTTCTAAGTTTTCGCTATTTACCACGTAGTTAGACTTCGCGGTAAATAGCGGCCCCAGATTGCGAATTCGCAATTTTTAAATGCTTCATGCATTGCATTTAAGGAATCTCAAATTGAAATTCCTTAAATGCAAATAATCGCAATGTAGCGATTTCTAAAATCGCGATTTTTGCATTTGGGATGAGGCATCCCAAATGCAAAAATACTGCTCGCAAAGGGCCAGATTCTCAGAATCTGGCCCTTTGGGAGCGGATTTTGGTTTGATGAATCTGGCTGTAAATTTGCTGTAAAATAGCGAGCTCCGAATGAGCTGGCTAGCTCAAAACAAGGGTCAATGAGGCAATTCCGTGAAACTGACAGTAATCATCTCCTTCTTCAGGACAAAATATATATTAAGAAAAAAGTTCTAAAACAAGAGAAAGAGGAAAATGGGTCACTGGATATGTATCCATAGTGGCTCAAAACACAATGCATAGCATGTCTTATTTCACTTTATGTTCACTCATATATGCCTCATCAGGGGGAAGGTTTAAATCATGAAGGCTGTATGCGGATACTAAAACAAATGGGGTTCAACCTATGGTGACAAATCCCCACTAAGTAAAAACACCACAGCTATGTTTATATTAGCCTGCCGGATTCATCAACATGGATAGCGAACATTCTCTTACCTAAAGAGCTGAAGGCTCATAGATTTGCCAGTGATCTAAGATGAACACTTAAAAGGATCAGTCTTAGATGGATAAAATTCATATGGTTGCCATCCTATTGTATAGCAAAAACCCTCAAATTAAGAACGATCTAAAAGAGTTAGAGAACTACAAAGTGCAAAAGTGAGTGATAGAAAACAGTGTATAATATACTGTGATAAAAATTAACAGTTCTGTATCTCACTTACTAGTTACATGAAAATCCAGTGTCTTGTATAAAACCACTAGTTAGGGCATATCAATTGCCCTTTTGAAATACACCGGTCAAATGGTGTCACGTCCGGTTATCCTAAAAAAAAGCCACAAAATACGGAAATAAGAGGTAGATTGTGCTCTATATGGTATATTGTCTACAAAGCTAAACGCTGAAAGCCACTTACTGGTTTAGTATTTATCCAGTGTCTTAAATTCGGTCCCTATTGGGGCGTATCAATTGCCCTTTATTAAGCCACACATCAGATGGTGTCACAACCAGTTATAAAGAATACGGTCCTAATGGGAAAAGTAAATAAAGATTCTAATTAATGGTACAAGCGTATAGGAAAAGGTATGGAATGTTCTACTAATTGTATCGGTATAATAGTAAGTGACAGCGCTTACCAGTGCGAGATCAATCATAAAATACCAGGACTGCACTTTTCCTCACACGTAGGCCGGGCATAAAAATGTCACCGTATTTGTTCAAGATGAATGACAGCTCTGAAATACATGGATATATCACTGTCATTCTAGATAGATCTGGACCCATTGTAGTCTAACTTCTGTTGGCGTCTCTATTCTAGGCATGGGCGGAAAATCCGTTCCGCTCGCGGATTTTGCGGATTTTCGGGAAATCCGCAATCCGCGAGATTTGCGAATCTCCCGCAAAATCCGCAAATCCGCGAGCAGCGGATTTTGCTCGCACTGCTCGCACTGTTCGCGTGAGTTCGCGTGAGTTCGCGCCCCGCGAATAAGTGCAAAATTGCAGAAATACGATTTTAGCAAAACTGAAAGTAACTACTTACCAGGTTCAAAAGTTCAGGCTCATCATTAGTAGCCATTTCCTGTAGTGCTTCCTGAGGGGCCCCTCCAGAGTTCAGTTGCCAGTTGAAACTATTATGTGACCCTGCTCTGAACCTCAGAATAGTTACACATATGCCACAAAGGTCCTGAATTACAGCTAAGGGAGACAAGCAGGAGCCAGGCTGGAAGTTAAAATCCATTAATCAGCCCCTAATTCATTATTGTCAGTTGGGGCAGGGCAGGTGTTGTAACTAATTTTGCAACAATGAAAGCACTTAGCAAGTGCAAAAGATCACTAATCAGGGCGCACTAAGGAAGCAGGTGCCAGCTAAAAAAATATTCTGTGACACAATAATCAGCCCCAAATTAATTCAGGTCACTTGAGGCAGGGAAGGTGTGCTTTGCTTTGCCGAAAATAATGTACACTGGACAACCAGAGGTTGTGGTGATGAAACAGAGGGTGGCATGGGTGGGCCAGAGGGTGGCATGAGTAGTCAGAGAGTGGCAGTGGTGACAGAGAGTGGCAGTGATGAAGAAGAGTGTCCCAAACAGGCTGGACACGTAGAAACAACAAGTTCGCGAAACTTGCGACCCGACAGGTAAGTTCGCAATTTGCGAAAGTGTACAAAACCCTCGCGAACTGGCAGAAACACGGGCGAACACAAAAAAAAAAAATCCGCAAATTCGCGGGAATTCGCGGATTTTGCGGATTGCGAATCCGCAAATCCGCAAAATTCGCGAACGCGAGATCCGCAAAATTCGCTCATGCTTACTCTATTCAAATGACATTGGCCACCACTTTTAGCCTGCTAAATGCATTAAAACTAACAATGAGCATTATTACAACCTTAAGTACGCTCGATGAAGCTTCACAGCGATCTGAGATACGAGCAGCTGTGCGTGGCAAAAGACAAAAAAAATTATCCAAATAAAACTAAATGGCCTGCATGGCATATACATTACAGGGCAAAGAAACATCTCCTCAAATCAGGAGGAGAGGCAACGTATGCTACGTCGCCACTCAACGCATCGCCAAAATTAGAGCGCTTTAAAGATGTTCGAACTCTAATGCAAAATTCGGTGTCATTGATAAACCGCAGTAATAGCGCGACTCAACACCCCCTGTTACCATGAAGCACAGGGTCAAGACTGATTTGCCTATGGCTGGGTCTGATGAAGTGAGCTAAAGAACGATGTTAGATTCAACCCAGATCTATGACTGGTGGTGAGTGTCTGAAAGTTTCAGCACTCCGTTGTGTTTCCTTTGTTCGCCATAAGTTTGTAGGGTATACCCAGACGTGGGTCCCTAGCTCACTTGGATTCAAGCTAGCCTGGCTGATGAGGGATGTTACCCCGAAACCGGTCCCAAGATGCTTGGTAGCGGTCCAGGGACAACCTGACTTGGCAGTTTGGGTTGGACTATTCCCATGAAGAACAGAGTCAAGACTGATTTGCATATGGCTGGGTCTGACCTGGGGTGTGGAAGTGAGATAAAGAATGATGATGGATTCAACCCAGATCTATGACTGGGGGTGAGTGTCTGAAAACTTTCAGCACTCCGTCCATCATCTCTTTGTGTTTGCTTTGTTTACCCTAAGTTGGCAGGGCATGCCCAGAAGTGGGTCCCTTGCTCACTTTGCCGCTGGATTCAAGCTAACCTGGCTGATGAGGGGTGTTACCCTGAAATCGGTCCCAGGATGCTTGCTTCCATTCAGGGAAGACCTTGCTTGGCAGTTTGGGCTGGACAGTTTCCATGAGGCCCAGGGTCAAGACTGATTTACATATGCCTGGGTCTGTACTGGGGTAGTGCATGCAAAATGTATATTTTTTCCATTTAAAATAAATATAGTCCACAGGTATAAGTTGTTATAAAATGCCAGTGTAAATTATTTGTTTTTGGGAAATTACAAGAAATTCAAGGACAACAAGCACCTGTGAGGTTTTATTTAAAAATAAATGAAGGGGGGAGAAAGACATAGAAAGCACCACAGATGAATGAGAAAACAATACATTTATTTTCAAAGCCTTTTGTGATTTATTTCACTGTACCTTTCAGATGACAGGCTGGATTCCAAAACAATAATGCAAAGACAGGTATCGTTCAGAAAAGCCTCTTTTTGTGCACTGCATTTAACAACTGAGCAATGACATTTGAGGGCTTATTTATGAGAGCCCTGTGTGACTTTTGCATCATGTTAAGTGGTACATGTGTGACGCAAGGCTCTCATTTCAATTTATGAAGCCACGCAAAACCACCCTTTGTGGCTTTAAGTGGTCTCATAAATTATGAGTAAGGCGACACAGCGCAAATTGCTGCATCGCCTTACCTGCACCCGGGAGATGATCCATGGGTGGTGTGGTGGGTTTTCCTGTGCAACACCCATGGAATTTGATGGTGCCCCAGATTTACAAAGTGATCTAAGCCTGGGGAAGCCTCAAATCTGTCTGCCTCCCGAGATTGGGTGAAATGAGGAGAAACATGCTTATTTCTCCTTGCTTTTTCCTCTTTCAATGTGTGTGCATTCTGCAGCACACATAGAAAGAGGAAAACGCCTGTTAGGATTGTTTTTGTGCAGGAAAGTGCCCCTTTCTGCACAAACATAATCCTGACTGCAACAGAGGCACCCTTGCACCATGGTGCAAGGGTGCCTACATTGGCGTTAGGCTGCCGAAACAGGGCCAGCGCAGGGATAAGGGACAGGAGTGCACTGTATTGATTAAATACAGTGCATTCCCGACCTTACTTTGGCTTAGGGCAGTACAGTGCAGCAAGGTGCGTTGCTGTGCAGCCCTAAGGCAAAATCCCATAAAGGAGCCCCCTGATTTGCAGGCGAGCAGTTGAAAGTGCAAGATTTCCGTTTCATATTTTATCTTTTTTAAGAACATTTTAGGGGGCGCAGAAACATCTTAGTAAACATTGTTTGAAGAATGTAAAGAAAATAAGTTAGTTGTAAATTATGTGGAGGAGGGCATGGATAAAGTTTAATGCTGGTATGAGGAATTGACTATCAGGACAATGGAAAAGTCTTTCATTAATTGAAACATTGCAGTGGGATGACGTATAATTTGTAGAATAAACAAAGTTTACATAATGTATATTTCTTCACAGATTTAAAAACATATGAATGAAATAAAAAGATTCTGAGATAATCAGAGAGTTCTTATAGCCTCCTTAGAAGATGTTGTACCATTGGGGATAGCGTCAATTTAATATGGACAGTTTGCTACAACATCATGGTTAGGATTTTTTCCATTGGAAACACTGATTTGTAATGGTTCCCTGCCAGGCTTGCTTAGAGGCAAGATGGCGGTCGTGTGAGACCGCAGGGCACACAGGCCAGTGCTGAGGTGAGAGGAAAAATGCGGATTTGGCAGTTCAAATGATCAAAATGAAATCAAAATTAAATCTGAGTAGCCTTCTTAAAAACCTGCCACTAAAGGTGGACTGGAAAAATTCTGGATATTCTGGATATACGTTAACACAGAAACCCAGGCTATAGTAATGGAGACATTGGAGAACGTGATCATCGACAACACAAAAATGCCGCTACGGAATCCAGTCGCAACGCTGGGATCGCTAATTGGTCTTATAGTGATCCAATATCTCTGCAACGCCAGCCATAAGTCTCAGAGAGTTACTGATCAGACTTACCTGGTTGGGGCACTGGAGCGGAGAGATGCTGAAGCGGTCAGAGAAAGCACTATGGCACTGAAGAATGCGGCTGCGGCGGCGGCAGCTGCAAAAGCAAGGGCGGCAAGATTGGCAGTCCGAGAAGCTGCGGAGCCAGTGAAGCAAGCAGGCGGTCTCCCGGAGCCTGCCCCGGGAGCGAACCAGAGCATTCCACCCAGGACACCGAAGTAGGCTGCAGCTGCTACACGGAAAGGAAGTCAGACTACGCCCCCTCTGTGGTTGACCTCCTCCGTAAGACGACGGCAAAGCTCCTTCCGGATCGAGAAGGGGGAGTCAGCCAAGCACTCAACACACATCAGTAGCTTCGAAGGGGGCGAAAGCGAAGTCAGTGGAGGAGCAGAGCAACTTGCAAAGCAACGAGGCAGACGACAGTGGGGCAGCTGGGACATTCGTGACAACCGACGTAAATACAGTAAGCCCTGTACAAAATGACACAACAGCTGGGGGTGATGCAAGTGGGAATGGGATAAGGGTGGTGGAGGCACCATGTGGCGGAGCTGCCGCGGGGTTGACTCAATAAATCACTACTCCCCCCCCTTGATGACAGTAATCCTACTGATACCCAGGTGCAAACAGATGGTCGGGAAATGCCTGATAGTGCAGAAAACCCCCAGGCTGAATCTAGGAGCGCTACGATAGCTAATGAGGAAGACTTCAACTTTGACCCCGATAGAGATAAGGACCTGAGTAATTTTTTCTCTGACGAACTTGGGTGGTCTGATTATACAGGATGTCAAACCCAAGATAAATATATATACCCTGGGCGCAAACCAAAGGTGTTCAGAGCCATCTCCCAGCTTAAACTGCAGACCTCTGAGGCGGAAGCCGGAGGTGCTGTGACTCGCATTTTAAAATTGTATTTTGTGTTCGAATTTACTTTTTAAAAACCTCTGTACCTCTAAACAGAGCTCCTCTCTGTTCACCGCCTTGCAGGCTCCATACCAAACAGCGGACCTAACGCTGCACCGTAGGAAAGAAAGATTACACGGCCGTCCTCGCTGCTCAGCGCGAGGCCACGCCCACCCGTGAGGCCACGCCCACCTCCCACCTCCCAGCCTATGAATAGCGCTAGCTGACAGCGTGTGTGCCAGAAACTGCAGACCTCTGAGGCGGAAGCCGGAGGTGCTGTGACTCGCATTTTAAAATTGTATTTTGTGTTCGAATTCACTTTTAAAAAACCTCTGTACCTCTAAACAGAGCTCCTCTCTGTTCACCGCCTTGCAGGCTCCATACCAAACAGCGGACCTAACGCTGCACCGTAGGAAAGAAAGATTACACGGCCGCCCTCGCTGCTCAGCGCGAGGCCACGCCCACCCGTGAGGCCACGCCCACCTCCCACCTCCCAGCCTATGAATAGCGCTAGCTGACAGCGCGTGTGCCAGAAACTGCAGACCTCTGAGGCGGAAGCCGGAGGTGCTGTGACTCGCATTTTAAAATTGTATTTTGTGTTCGAATTCACTTTTAAAAAACCTCTGTACCTCTAAACAGAGCTCCTCTCTGTTCACCGCCTTGCAGGCTCCATACCAAACAGCGGACCTAACGCTGCACCGTAGGACAGAAAGATTACACGGCCGCCCTCGCTGCTCAGCGCGAGGCCACGCCCACCCGTGAGGCCACGCCCACCTACCACCTCCCAGCCTATGAATAGCGCTAGCTGACAGCGCGTGTGCCAGAAACTGCAGACCTCTGAGGCGGAAGCCGGAGGTGCTGTGACTCGCATTTTAAAATTGTATTTTGTGTTCGAATTCACTTTTAAAAAACCTCTGTACCTCTAAACAGAGCTCCTCTCTGTTCACCGCCTTGCAGGCTCCATACCAAACAGCGGACCTAACGCTGCACCGTAGGAAAGAAAGATTACACGGCCGCCCTCGCTGCTCAGCGCGAGGCCACGCCCACCCGCGAGGCCACGCCCACCTTCCAGCCTATGAATAGCGCTAGCTGACAGCGCGTGTGCCAGAAACTGCAGACCTCTGAGGCGGAAGCCGGAGGTGCTGTGACTCGCATTTTAAAATTGTATTTAGTGTTCGAATTCACTTTTAAAAAACCTCTGTACCTCTAAACAGAGCTCCTCTCTGTTCACCGCCTTGCAGGCTCCATATCAAACAGCGGATCTCTAATGCTGCACCGTAGGAAAGAAAGATTACACGGCCGCCCTCGCTGCTCAGCGCGAGGCCACGCCCACCCGTGAGGCCACGACCACCTCCTCGCTCTCTAAATGTGCCTCCCTCGCAAGCGCAGCGGGAGCGCCGTTTGCGCGCCGAAGGCGCGCCTAAGGCAAGCCCGTCTGCGCCCGTCCGCGACCGACCGGGACTAGGGGCTATACCCCCTACAGGCTCCAGCTCATCCACGGCCAAACCCATTCGCTACACTTGCAATGATTTACTAGCTCTCAACAAAACCATCACGGTTGCTGGATCGCCCCCATTCATTCAAACTGGCCCTGGCCTATCTTATGGACCTATCTCTTGCCGCTCATGTCGATGGTCAAGCCTGGTTCAACTTCCAACTGATCATCACTTACTCCCCACCAGCAATCAGCTGGAACTGAAATGCCTATACTTTAATGCCAGATCTCTTCCTAAACATGCATTAGACATCTGGGACATATTGACATCTAGGACCCCTGATCTGGTCTTTATTACCGAAACATGGCTATCTGACGCCAGCGCTCCAGACCTGGCCAACGCCCTTCCCCCCGAATACAAAATAATCACACATAATAGACAAAGCCAAAAAAAAGGAGGTGGAGTTGCTGTGATCTTCAGAGACCACCTCACATGTCTTACGGAAACGACATCTGTCTACCCCGAACATGAGATTCTTCCATTTAAAATCCTCGTGGAGAACCTCATCATACTAGCCGGTGCAGTTGTCTATAACCTGCCAGGACAACAAACCAGCATAGGCACCAAACTACTGAATCAATTGCTTCCACTCTGCCTGAAACACAAAAATTACATGATCATTGGCGACTTCAATGTCCACTATGAAAATACTAATGCACCCGGATCGCCACAGTTGAAGTATGACATGGAAATACTGCAACTTAAGCAGTTGGTTGAGGGCCCCACACACTCAGCAGGACACACCCTGGATCTCCTTTTCACTAATATTGAGTCGACTACCATGAAGGAAATCCTCCCCCTGTCCTGGACTGATCATTCCATGCTATCCTTCTCCTTTAAACTCCTCGGTAAACCCGCGAAGTCCAGATTCACCCCTCTCACCACCAACAGAGCTTGGAGACTAATCAATGACTCCAACTTTCAAAATCACTTTCTTGAGATAGATTTCATATTGCAGGATGACTCCTCCGTCTGTAATAACTTCACTTCGCTAGAAACCAGAATTCGCCAAACTTTAGATAAACTAGCACCCATGCGGGAGCTAAGAAAAAAAACAACAACCAGGGAAAAATGGTACACCCCTCTCCTTAAAAGCCTCAAAAAGGAATGCCAGAAAACTGAACATCGATGGAGACAAACCAAAGACTCAGAAACCAGAGCAGACTATGTCACCAAGCGGAAACAATATATTCTTGCCATCCGAGATGCGAAAAAAGCATTTTTCACGCAACGAATCCATGAAAACCATAACTCCGCAAAAGAACTGTTCAAAATTGTAAAGGAGCTCAGTAATCCATCCAGCACCTCACAAACCCTCACCCCCTCAACTGAGGCCTGCGAACGTATTAGCACCTTCTTTGTCGAGAAGATTAATAAAATTTACTCCACCTTCACCCCTTCACATTCCTCTTCCATGCCCGATAACCTTGACGAAAATTCGCCAACATCAGACAAAGATAATGTCCATCCAGACGCAGGCAACTCCCCACGTCTAACCAATTTTCAACCATTTTCTGAAAACGAGGTACTATCGGTTCTAAAGACAATTAAATCAGGCTCTCCTGCAGACCCATGTCCTCATTTCGTGTTTTCTGAAATTGCACCGACACTCTGCCCTTTCATCACCAAACTTTTTAACCAGTCCCTCACCACCGCGTCTTTTCCAGAAACCTGGAAGCACGCATCTGTAACCCCCCTCCTGAAGAAAGCCGGATCCGACATCCTCAACCCGGAGAACTACAGGCCAATTTCCCAGCTCCCTTACCTCTACAAGGCTTTGGAAAAAATGGTTAATATACAACTATCCAAATACTTGGAAGACAATTCACTTCTGGACTCCACCCAGACCGGCTTTAGAGCCAATAACAGCACCGAGGCAACGTTGCTGGCAGTGTCGGACAGTGTCAGATGCATCACAGATCAAGGGGGATCTGTGGCTCTGATACTGTTAGACCTGTCAGCAGCGTTTGACACGGTATCACACGACTGCCTAATAAACATCCTCCTGAGCAAAGGAGTGCAATCCACAGCGTTAAGATGGATTAAATCATTCCTTAGCATTCGCACCCAAGCTGTGCGTATGGGCCAATTTCACTCAAAACCCTGTCCCATCGGCTGTGGGGTCCCACAAGGGGCCTCACTAAGCCCCACTCTCTTTAATGTCTACGTTTCATCTCTGGCTGACATTGGAAGAAAGTGGGACATCGGCATATGTTCCTATGCCGATGACACTCAGCTGATGGTGACAATGGAAGGGTCGGAAACAACTAAGAAAAAACTACACAGCTGTCTCTCCGAAATGGCAGAATGGATGCGCAACCACTGCCTAAAACTAAATGCCGGAAAATCGGAGATACTACTGTTCGGAGGAGCCAAACTCTCATGGAACGACACGTGGTGGCCACCGTCTCTGGGATCAGCCCCCGTCCCGAAACAGTACGCCAGAAACCTTGGCATCATGATGGACGACGCCCTGTCCATGAAAGACCACATCCGCATACTCTGGGGCAAAGGTTTTGCAATTCTCAAACTCTTGGCAAAATTTTCTCCTGGATACCTTTGGACTGTCGACGCACAATCACCCAGGCCCTCCTGGTTAGCCGCCTAGATTACGGCAATGCCCTGTTCGAAGGGATGAACGAGCAACTGTTCTCCCGCCTACAGGTCCTACAAAACCAGGCGGCCAAACTGGTCTGTAACAAAGGCAAGCGAGATTCGGCCTCTGCATGCCTAATAAAACTTCACTGGCTACCAATGCGTCAGAGGGCCACCTTCAAACTACTTTGCCATGCACACAGAGCCCTTCATAAAACGGGCCCCACTATCCTTCAAGGGAAAATTGAATTTTATATCCCCAACAGGAATCTAAGATCCAACAACTCAGCCCTGGCGAAATCCAAGCGCATTTACAAAGTAAGGACTGGTGGACGCGCCTTCTCATACTTGGCGGCTAAAAGATGGAATGAGTTACCTATGGACCTCAGACACACCACTAACTACCTCCATTTCCGCCAAAAATTAAAAACTCACCTCTTTCCCAAAAACTAACCCCCCAGCACAGCTTCAGTAGTCTTCTTTTCTCACAGCGCCGTGATATCCCATGGGATGAGTGTCGCGCTCTATAAATACCAAAATAAAATAAATAAATAAAAATAAAGAGAGTTTAGGCTTAGTAGACATATGGGACTTAAAACGACAATCCGACCCCGGATATACTTACTTTTCATATCCTCACAACAAATACGTACAGATTGATTACATATGGGTAACTAGAGATTGTTCAGACAAGGCACTAATTAGGAAACTCCCAAAGATCATCTCAGATCACAACCTTTTAGCCCTTACATTAGATATCACTACTCTTAATAGGTCGTGGTCAGTTTGGACTTTTGACAGAAAAATGCTAGTTAATAAAGAATATATTGAATACAATAAGATCTACACTCAGGGCTTTTTCGACTGTAACCGCTATAGTGCTTCTAGGGGTATATTGTTGGACTGCTTCAAGGCTCCGCTTCGGGGGGAGACAATCAGTTTTGTAGCTAAACGCAGGAAAGATGTGGAAAAGGCAAATAAGCTACAGATGCAAGAATTAGCTAAAATAGAGGTAAAGCATACTACACTAATAATGCGAGGTGAGGATGGGGGTCCGACTCTTAGAGCAATGCTCATTCTTAAAACTGAGTTAAATAGTGGATTCACCCAGAAGTCGGCTGAGACCTTTCAGGCAAACCGCAATAAGGTCTACAAAGACGGGGCGAAAGTTGGGAAGCAGCTCGCTTTACGGACCCGCCAGAAGCAATCTATTAATACAATCAGCACCATTGAAGCCGAGGGTCATGAATTTACATCGCCGAAAGATATATTAGAAATTTTTAGAGAATACTATCAAAAATTGTATCAGAATGAGGATACACTTGACTGTGAAGCAATCAAAGAGGCCCTGACTAGATGCCTAACTGAGTCAGAATCAAGCAAGGCTGTAGATGATATTACTAGGGAAGACTTGGAAAAGTATATTACCCTCACCGAAGTACCACTCGCCCTATTTGAACTAGCCTCTGGTAAAGCTGCGGGCCCTCACAAATTGCCATTAGAGCTATATAAAATTTTGGGAGATATTATAACACCTTATCTGTTAGACCTGTTTGTAGGGATACAAGGGAGCGGCAGCCCACCGGATTCATGGAGGGAGACAAATATAGTTATTTTTCTAAAAATGGGTAAGCCCCCTAGACTACCCTCTTCATACTGCCCAATTTCCTTAATAAACTCAGATTCGAAGTTATATTCTAAGATCTTGGCTAATCGGCTCAGGAGGGTTGTCGAACATCTGGTCTCCCCGTGGCAACGCGGCTTTACCCCCGGCAAGTCCACCACGGATCATACATGTGGGGTCATAGCACTATTTGACATCATGAATGCGACGGGGGGCCAGATGACGATGATCCTCCTTGATGCCGACAAGCCTTTCGATCGAGTTTCATGGGAATTCTTATGGGCAGTGTTAGACAAAAATAACTTTGGTCCTTGCCTTATGAAGTCAATTAGGGCAATGTATCATAATCCAAAGGTTAAGGTACTAGTGATGGGTCAGGAATCCAGGTTATTTTAATATATTAAGAGGAACGAGGCAGGGATGCCCCTGTTCCCCGATTTTATTTGCCATCTACATAAATCCCTTGATCCTGAAGCTAATTGCAAGTGAGGTAATTAAGCTAATCACAGTTGGTCCTTATGATACCAAGATATTGGCATATGCCGATGACGCGGCGGTAGTAACACCTAACCCCACCGAGGCAATACCGAAGTAGAGCTTATTACTCAAGCTTTCGGTCAGATCTCTGGTTATTCCCTTAACCGTGACAAAACAATGGTTATCTGTACTGATAACATACGGTTCGAAGACCCTAAAAAGGTAGACAATGCAGTATATTTAGGAATATGCATATCTCCCAAGATAGGGAAGATTATTGAATTAAATTACGAGCCCCTCCTTAAAACTATTAAGAAAGACCTAAAAAGGGTTGACAGCCTGCATCTCTCAATTATTGGGAGAGGGAACTACCTTAAAATTAATATTCTCCCCAGGGTACTCTACTTGTTCCGCGCTATCCCTTTAATGGTGGAAGACAAAGTCATCAAAGCATTTGAATCCCAAATGAGTAAGTTTATCTGGAAATATGGGAAAGTAAGGAGAGCTTTGAACTACCTGTCTCTTCCCTTACATGAAGGGGGCTTGGCAATCCCTAATTTAATGCAATATCTTTGGGCTACTTTACTCTAGCAAATGTCACCATTATTTCATATAAAAACAACAGGGCTAATCATAGAAGACGATTCCATACCATCAATTTACGAGCTAGCCATAGGTAATAAGGCTAAAGGCCTATTGTTAAAACAGGTAGAGCCTTCATATTACAAGAAGGTTAAGTTTAAGATTATAAATAATGCTTGGAGAATTTGGAAGAAAATTGCCAGGCACCTTCATATTGTAAAATTTAATAAATATACACCACTATGGCATTCCTCTTTGCTCCCAGTTCAAATCAATCATGATATCTCTAGGAGATGGGAAAATGTGGGGGTTTTAACTATAGGGGACTTCCTTTACCCTGACCCAGCTATTAGGTTTCAGTATCTGCAAAACACCTTCCTAATCCCGCATACAGATGTCTTCAAATTTCTTCAAGTCCATACGATACTTAACTTGAAAATTCCAAATATCTCCCTTGTAAACATTCCCTTACTAGATTGCGTTGAAAAATCCTCAACTAGAATAGGTACTCTCTATGATATATTATTAGAAAGTCAGAAGGATGATATGGTTGTGGTCTATTTGGAAGCTGCACACGCCGGCCGAGCCTACCTCTGTTTCAGAGGCTCCGCTGAGGAGCGCTGCCTGTGGGTTGTGGCTGTGGGGCGGCCGGGCTTAGCTCCGCTGCCTTCCATCGTCAGCTACTTCCGGCTGGCCGGGCTTGGCTCCGCCGGTCGGGAGGGTAAACAACTACAGCCCCCATCAGCCCTTGCTCCAGGACGCCTCCCCCACCATCACTGCACAGCGCCAGGAGGCGCATAAAGACCCACCCACTGCTGAGGACCGGGTGGTGGTCTATTTGGAAGCTGCACACGCCGCCCGAACCTACCTCTGTTCCAGAGGCTCTGCTGAGGCGCGCTGCCTGTGGGTTGTGGCTGTGGGGCGGCCGGGCTTAGCTCCGCTGCCTTCCATCGTCGGCTACTTCTGGCTGGCCGGGCTTGGCTCCGCCGGTCGGGAGGGTAAACAACTACAGCCCCCATCAGCCCTTGCTCCAGGACGCCTCCCCCACCATCACTGCACAGCGCCAGGAGGCGCATAAAGACCCACCCACTCCCTCGTCCCGCGAGGACGCGCGCGGGACGCGCCGGGCTAAGCCCGGGCAAAGGGCGGGCCCTTTGAGGCCCTCAGAGACCGCAGGAGACCGGACCGGGCCACCCCCCTGACATTTGCCATTCCCTGCATACCTAAGGTATTCATCCCATCTTGTGAACTTATAAAGTCAATAGTGGGTAACAGGCCTGATGGAGGTCAAAAGTAAAAGTAGGGTGGCGGTTAAAAAAACACCTATGCACACTCGCTCAACTACAAGAAAACAAACATTGGCGCCAACACCTTTACCCACCCTAACTGCAATTGATAGGATGCTGCAACAAACAATTGGTGTTGTTGTTAACGCTATTGAAAGTACGGAAAGAAGATTATCTTTACCAGCGAGTATGTGTTTAATAAGTCAAACGTCACAAACTATTAATGCACATGTTAGCGTTCCAAATGAAACAACAATGTCACATGATTCACTTCTATTGGAATCGTTTGCAGGTTTGCCAAGGTATGACTTAATTCAATCTGATGTACCACAGCTTTTAGGACCCACTGTTCCTTGTACTAGGGAGAGTAGACTGTCTATAACACCTGACCTGTCAGCTAGCATATCACCACAGCCCCTAATATCTAGTGTTGTGCCTGTAACTAATGAGGAATTGGATGGCTGTGCTACTAATTCTGTCATTCCAACTGTACAAATCAGTGATATCAGTTTGTCAAGTAGCGAAACTGACTGTGAGCCTGTACCCTCTAAAAGGAAATTAACCCAAAGTCGAAAAAGGTTAATAATAAATAAACAGACTAAAACATATAGAATAAAAAAGAAGAGGGCCATACAAACTCTAGAAACCAATGAAAGAGAAGGTGAGATACAGCAGAACAGTGGAGGGAGACATGTAAAAGATATAAAATCACTGGAAATACAAACTCCAAATAATGTCGAGGCAGTTAAAGAATGTCTCGAGAAAATGGTAAAAACCTACATCGCACCAGTGATGGAATCTCTAGAAATTCTAAGTAAAAAAATAGAAAACCTAGAGAAACTGGGAATAGCTAACTTGGATGTCCTAGAACAACTGGGTTCACAAGTCAGACCTCATTCAATTAATGTAGATTCTGGAAACCAGAGTAATAGTAAATCAAGTGCAGTAAATCGTACTTCGAGTGTGCCCATTGTGAAGGGAAACCCGGTACCTTCTACAAGTGGAAGGCAGAGGCCAACAACCATCACCCCCAAGGTAGTACGTGGGCAAAAAGCAGATGGGGGCCAAAGAAACATCAATGAACCAGCCTCCAACTACAAGAGCCTACCCGTACCGAGGCGCCATATTAATAATGTAGCCACTATTAATTTGCCACCTGATTGCAGACCATTTGTAGCGATACTCGCGAATGTCCCCAAGTTGTTGCCTAACCAATTTGAAAATCAAGAAACCTTGAAAAATAAGACCTTGTATTGGTTGGTGAAAAATTGTGGGTTCCCAATACGAGGCGCAGATGAGATTATAACTACACAGAGGGTAGGTTGGGTAGGGCCAAATAAAAAGGAGATAAACGGGGACTGCATAATTATAAATTTCAGGACTACAGAATGGGCGAGAGATTCGATTCTACATGCACCTATGCCATCGAATCACGAATATAACATCACACTGTTCCCACTTGATTATTTTTATAGGAACCAGTCAGGAAGACAAATCACTACACATAACTTCCAGCATCCAAGAGCGGCCTTTATCAAATATCCTAATGTTGTACCTATTTGTCCCCCCCTACTCCCTACTCTGTATGACAACTTCCTGGTCCCAACTTCTAATAGATTCCAGTTGCTCAGCTCACTTGAGGAGAATGACTGACTGAGCGATCCATCCTTGACCCCGAGTTCTGAAAGTACTGTAACAGGTGATACATTAACCTTGGAGAAAGAGCTGGGTGATGAAAGCTGTGTAAATAATATAACTGAGTCACAATTAATTTCATCAAATACTGTGCTATGTACAGGCAATGTTGTAGATAATGAGTCAACTGTAACAAATGTTAATGCTAATGTTACCCCGATTGCAAGCATTGAAGCTTCACTCTTGTCTAATCACCCTGAAAGTATAGGAACTAGTAATGCTGACTCTCTTATATTTAACACTTGGAATATAGCCGGAATTGCCTCTAAATTATGTACCCCATTTTGGGACAATTTCATCATATGTGGTTACGACATTATATGTTTACAAGAGACATGGCATACAGGACTAATAGAAGTTGAAGGTTACACCTCTTATAGTGTGGCAGCAGTAGCTTCCAAAGCTGGTAGAGCTAAGGGAGGCCTACTGACTTTGGTTTCAACTAAATTAACAGAATTTATTCTTGGGGAACACTCTATAGCCTGTCAGCATGCGTCTATATTGCGCCTAAAACACAGCCATGGTAGGGATCTAATTATTGTACATTTTTATAATAATATTGTGGGCCCTAAACGTGATATGATTGTTCCCGATGTTGAACGCGCTATTGAAGCTGCAATTATTCTTTCTAAGAACAATTTTGTAATTCTGTGGGCAGGTGATTTTAACATCCAAGCCTGCAGACATGCTCGGAAGGGGATATGTGGTCACCACGAGGATTATGTAGGGGGTGACAGTGTTTACGTTAATCATTTCCCGCACAGTAATTATGGCAGCGCACTGAATAACTTAATAGCCAAGTTTAATTTGGAACTGCTTGATTGTACAAAAAACAAAAATAATGAAATGTGTCCAACTTTTAGGGGGAGAGATGCCCATTCCAATATTAACCATATTTTGGTGTCCAGCGGCTCAATTTTCACCAATGTTTGGGTAATAGAGCAGCCTGTGAGTGATCACAACAGCATCTCTGTGGAGTTAATGGGCTGGGGTCAAAAAAACGTTGTGAATGGTAAAGCTGTCCACGGGATTTCCGCTGAGAGACCAAATGGTACGAGAATTAAATGGATTAAAATTGACCCTAACAAATTAACAAAGGATATTATTTGTAAATGTTCAAGAGGGGTTGAATACTGCCTTGCACCTAATGTGATAGCGCCTGATGTTCTCTCCAATTTTATGAAAATTACATGCACAGTTGAAAATTCCCTGTTAAAAAGAAACAGAAGGGTTAAAAGAAACAAAACTGTGTGGTTTGACAAACATTGTGCCGAGACTCTGAAAAGGTTAAAAAGTGTACTTAATGCTAAACCTAGAAATAAAGAAAGAGTCAGAGAAGAACGTATTAATTATAAACTGGCCCTGTCAACTAGGAAAAGGGAGTTACAGGACGAGGCCTGGAATAAACTTGATATGGCCGCTGTAACTAAAAACCATAAACTCTTTTGGGAAACGATAAATGGCCCATTCTTAAAGAATGAAAACATCCCTGAGGTCAGTTCTCATGTCAGCTGTCTTGCATGGATTGCACATTTCTCTGAGATTTTTAATTCTGATCTGAAATCTGATGGGTCTATCTTATGTTTTAATTGGAAGAAAATGCAGTTGTTTTTAACTTTAAATGAAGTGACAGATGCAATCAAAAATAGTAAGGGTGGTAAAGCACCCGGGCCCGATGGGGTACCCATGGACTTTTATAAACATGAAATATCATTATGGGCCCCAATCTTAACTCGTTATTTCAATGCTGCGGTGGAAGATAATTTACCACTGACATGGGGCCAATCAATTATTATACCCCTTTATAAAAAAGGATCCAGGTCAGAGGCAAGGAATTATCGTCCAATCTCTCTTTTGGACTCAACAATTAAAATCCTTAGTAGAGTCCTATTAGTGAGATTGGAAGCCTGGGCCGAGGAGAATAACATCCTGTCCCCAGTGCAGTATGGGTTTCGTAGGGGATTAGGAACAATGGAGCAGTGCGTGAACCTGGAACTCATAGTTGGCCAGTATACCAAAGCCAAACCTGGTAATCTTTATTTATGCTTTGCCGACTTGAGTTCCACGTTCGATCTGGTGGAACACGCACTGCTCTGGCCCATACTACTGGCAATGGGCGCCCCCACTGAAATTATCCATCTGCTAGCTCGCTTGTATAGTAATTTATCAAGCAAAGTAAGGTTTGGAACAGATGGAGAGTGTACCCCTTTCTTTGAAGTTAAGAGAGGCATCCGTCAAGGATGCGTACTTGCCCCTCTACTATTTTGCTTTTTATTAACCATGTGGATACAATGCTGAAACTGATTAATGCAGATGCTCCAACTATAAATGGTAACCCCGTCCCAGTCCTCTTATATGCGGACGACGCGGTCCTCCTCTCTAGGACACATAATGGACTGCAACAACCAATTGATCAATTCCATGTTTTTATTAAGAACAGGAATTTGAAAATTAACAAAGGGAAGACGGTTACCATGGTTTGTGGTAAGAAACCTAGAAAACACAAACCCTTTTTTTTAGAAGGAGAGAAACTAGAACCTGTTAATAGTTTCTGCTATTTAGGCATCACCTTTTCGGGAAATGGAACATGGATTAACCCCTTGCGTGCGGGGCGTATTTTCCGCCTGTGCTGACTCCGCCTTGTGCGGGCGGAGTCATGACGGAACGGTTCTGTCATCAGCACAGCTCACCCGTAACTGATGACGGAACCGTTCTGTCATCAGCACGCAAGGGGTTAATGAACAAAACAGTGTCCTTTTTAAAATGGCCCGGAATACAAACTGTATATTTAGATTTGCTGCAAAATTGGGGGATTGCAGAATTCGTGAAATGCTAACCCTTTTTAATGCTAGATGCATTTCCTCAGCTATATATGGAGCCGGAGTATGAGGGTATGATGCACAGTGTGCCAAATCTATCCAGGTGAGGGAGAATGTGTTTTTAAAAAGATTAACCAGTGCTCCAGTTATGGCTTCAACTGAGCTAATACATAAGGAATTAGACATGTACTATGTCAATGATCTAATTGCCCTTCGTCCTCTATCCTTATGGCGCTCAATATGGGCAAAGGAGGAAACCAAGTTTACGCAGGACGTAATAACAGATTGTATCAAACTTGATCGCCGATTGAACATTCCCTGGCTGAAGCATATACATCATTGGTATAAAACATTATATGGACTGGACATTTATAATGAATTAATTATGGACCCTATATTATCCAAGCGGGAGTTGAAGGTCTCGTTTATGAAATTTACAGAAGAGACTAGGATGGAAAAATATACTAAACAGAGTACATTCAATCTTTACCAACAATATAATATTAATGTAGGCTTCCAATCTTATTTTGTAACAGTTAGTATTCCCTCCCATCGATTTGTTTTAACCCGCCTTCGCTTAGGAATTGTGCATCACCTTGTGGCCTTTCCTGTGCCTAAAAAACCTGGAACTTGTGTATGCCCATGTGATGGCAAATCAAAACAGTGCACGTGTCACTTTATGTTGTCTTGTACTTTTATACTTTTTTAAGGAAATATTACTTGAAACCCATCTTTTTAAAATATAATACGCATCATCTACAAACAGCAATGACACTGGTGTTTAACCTAGAGTCCCCAGATGTATGCTTTTATATGGCTACTTATATTTTAAAATGTATCTCTGCAAGAAAATCATTTATTATATGAAATTTTCCAGCTGCTAAATGTACTATGCACTTTAAATTAGATGCTGCTGATATTATGTTCTTGTATTTTGCACACATATGTTTGTTGGATTAACTGCTGCTATTGTACTATATTTATCGCAGGATTGGCTTATCACTTGCACTTTGTTTCATTTATCATTATTTTCAGTTAATAGTCAGTCTAGAAGCTGCTAATTGCATATTGCACTTTAGAATTGCCAATTTGCACATATACTAATATAGAGACAATATTTAGCACTTTAATTTGCATATTTGCACATAAGTAAAGGTCGTAGGATTGTTAAAAGTTTAGCCAAAAACTTTCAATGGCCTAATGATTATGCACTATTAATACTGCTAAATGTTTCTATCATGAGCGGTATTGTGTAAGATTGTTTTTATGATAGCTTAATTTAGTATTGTGTAAACATTTTTTTTTTTATGTGTATGTTGCTATATGGTTGTATTTCTTTACAAACCGAATAAAGCATCTTTGAATTGAATTGAATTGATATGGAGAACATGGAAGCTAGTTGGGCTAATAAACTTAATAACCCCAATGTCGACATTGACATGTCATTACGGCTCTTATCTAAATTATTTGTCTCCTCCAATTTAAAAGCACAGCTGTATAAAATAATATATAACTTGTATTATACACCAGCCAAGCTACATTCTTGGGAAAAAGAGCGAATGCAGAATGTCCAAGATGTGGAATAAGTCCAGCACACTTGATCCACATGTTTTACAAATGTGATAAATTAACACCTCTTAGACAAATGCTAGCTGGTTTCTGGCAAGTAGTGTTTGGTCAAGCAGTAGCTGAATCAGCTACTTTATATCTTCCGGGACACGATAGTACTCTAAGGCACACTAAGGAAGAGAAAACATGCCTCTTCTTGGGTACTGCAGTCTATAGAATAATCCTTGCAGCCCGATGGAAGGATGTAGACCCCCCTAACTTCCAAATATGGTTCACACGATTTCTGAGGATTTTTAACCAAGAAAAGGCAATTTACACGAGTAGAGGGAAAAAGGCTAGAGCACAAGTAAATCTGGGAGTCTATTGAAGTGTGGAATAATGGCAATAGATCTGTTTAATGAATTGTCACTTACCTGATTAGTATATTCAACACCCATATTTTACAATCTGTATAGAAATCTGTATAAAAACTTTTTTTTAAAGATTTTAAATCATTACCACCGCTACAGCTCCCTATTAGTACTATTCATTTTGATTTGTGAATGATTATATGAAATTTATGTTGATTCATGTGATAATTTTAATATGTTTCCTTTTTTGAACAATTGTCTAATGTTGCTAAATAAAAATATTTTTTTTAAAAGAAACACTAATTTGTATTTGCTTCTGTCTGTGGCACCATTGATGTGTGTTGTGTATGCATGCACGCATACCGTTCTCCATTCTATACACTGTCATTGTCCATTCACAAAGAGCTCACGTTAATGTAGCCTCAGTTAAACTGAAGGGAGTGAGTCCCCCTCTCCCGTGCATAACGCTTGTTCTAATGAAAAAGGTAACTTGGTGCTCATACCGGCACTCACGTGATGCGTCAGCTCAATGTAAGTGAGCTAGACGGGCAAACCCAGTAACACCTGACTATCATAGCTATCCCTCCCCCTGGAACAGGGGATTTCCTACCTGACGTCATCTGCCAAGCTAGATCCTTGGGAACTTCCTCACTTTGCCCTACAGGAGCAAACAGTGAAGTGGTACGACAATGATCGAATCATGTGAGACTTGTGTATCTACCCTACCTATATCTAATTTGAAACTAAATAAACAGTAAAGTCTTCCATGAACCCTATCTGGGTGAAAATAGCTGTTAAACAGGATATGTGCTCAGTCTTTGACACAGCCCACCACCTGAGCATTAAACTGAGGTTCTGCGTATGCCCTTACTGGCGTGGCTACCTATTTACTATTTGTCAGGATTCTAATTCGCCTCTTCTTACCCAACACCATCCTTCACCGACATGATGGCCATTGGGAATTCGCCTTCTGAGTGCCCATGCCAGATTTATGTTAAGCTATTGCATTCCTTCAGTCCCACAGGAATGTTCATCTCAGACTGGGGCCCTCCAGCAGAGATCACTCTTCCCGGTACCCCAAGATTTAGATCTTGGGAGATGGATTATTCCATCACAGTGATAATGTATATTTGGTGTGCCAAAATATAAATCCCATTATATCTTATGGGATTTATTTTTTGGCTGACGGGATGTCCGTCTTCATAGTGATGGATTAGCCCATCCACCATGATCTAAATCATGCCCATTTCTCGAATGAGTGAAAGCCAGCCTGTTATATCAGGGCATCAATATCATCAAAGCAAAAACTGATACATAGCACACATAAATAACCTACACGTTAGCAAGATGGAGAAAGCATGTTTGCAAACTTTGGCCCTTATTACAAGTGTCCTGTTTATTTCTGATCTATGAGAAGGAGGAGAGCAAACAAGTTAACAGGTAGCACCGAACCAGAGGCAAGCCAATGAATGGCTTGGCTTGGCTCTAAAAGCCCATGCACAAGTAGAAACATGAAAATGTTTGCCATGTAAATTGTGCTACAAACATTAGATAAATATATGATAAGGTCTCTACAAAATTTGAAAAATTGATCATATGGCTGATTTGAGAGGCACTTAGTAAATGAAATATAAAGCTAGAAACATTCATGCCCCCACCACCCTGAACTATCGGTGAACTAATAGGCAAATCAGTTGCCATGTGCAACTGGCATGTAGCCTAAATTATCAGTATATACACAGAACCCCATTCAAGTCTAACAAATCAAACATAAGAGGTTTTCTTACAGCACACATTATGAACTCATGTCCTGAAAGGTTCTTTGACATACAATAGAAACAATCGCAATGGACCGCACACCGCTAGCCCCTCCTCCGGATCCCCCCTAGGGACTCTGGTACATGGAGTTCTTGAGTGGTTCACCCCAGTGGGTGCAAGTAGGTACTTGTTGAACTGATGATCTCTAGACCCGATACATGTCCCGGGTTTTTGGATATCGCCCGAGACTTGGCTCGGGTTTCGGGATAACTTCCCTCATTAGTAGAGAAAATAGTCTGGGGTGGAAGAGAAGGCCGCCAAGCAACCGTCAAAGGCCTCGATGCCCGAGGGGCTAGCAGTGTGCAGTCCATTGCGATTGTTTCTACAATTTGCTCCCTAGATATCATCAGTTCAACAAGTACCTACTTGCACCCACTGGGGGGAACCACTCAAGAACTCCATGTACCAGATTCCCTAGGGGCAATCCGGAGGAGGGGCTAGCGGTGTGCGGTCCATTGAGATTGTTTCTTTGACATACAATAATGAAGAAAAGGGACTTACAGTGACAAAAAAATATTTTTATGAGATCCCGCAGTTTGGGGAAGTGGGGAAGTTAGGATTAATCCCAGTTTTCTGGATTCATGTGTGCAGTTCATCCACTAGACAAGTGTCTCTCTTTCTCTCCTGTTTTTACATCAACTAAAAAGAATGTGTTATCGTCAATTCTTGGTGCATGAGTTTAGCGTGTGGGTGACTGCCATAAGCCACATAAAAGATCAGCTCGATTTGGGTCAAAGGGCCCCTGGAGCTGAGCCAAAGTCATTAAATGTGATGCAATAAAAACAGCTTATTGTGTTAACTGGTCAAACGTCCTGTTATTCATAGGATGAAAATGACCCATAAAATACTGAAATGTGTGCTTTTGAGGCACTAAGCACCAAAATCTGCATGTTATGCCCCAATGGCCCATTCTAGGGTAAAACTTGTAATGCATGTTGTTTAGGCACCCGATAAACAATGTCTCGTGCCACTCGTAACCAGTGCCACAGTCATCTAAATATCCTGCTGATAGCTCGCCTTCCTTTATCTTGCTGCCTCCAAACCTGTGAGGGAATTTCCTTAAACATCCATACATAATTTGTACACATAGCCACTCCTCTCCAAACACCCTCAAAGCTCTGGCTGCAGAGGTCCATGGCTAGCTCACAGGTCTCAAACATTCTTCATTCACCTCATAACAGACAGGCATCCCAAACAGAGGCTCTATCACCAAAAGAACACTCAGATGCTTGGGATGCAGATTGCTGTAACTAGATTTCCAATACCTTCTCCTTATGCTTTGCTGACAAAATGATTTGGTTTTTATAATGTAACAGTAAATTCCTATAGATTGAATTTTCTTTCCAAAAAAACAACCATAAATGCTTTCTGGAAGCAACTGAACGCCCACAACCAATTGCAGAGAAGTGCAAATCATAGGGCACCAACGTACTTTCTTGATAGTCAACAGAGACATTATTTGCTGCTCTGAACAGCAGCAAAGCCCAAAATCCTTACTGAAGGTTGTACTTTGATACAACACAAGCGCTTGTGTTGTGGAATCCCTGGCACCGTGCCATTGAGACAGGCACTAGAGCACCACTGCTGTGCAAATGTAAAACAAACATATGCACATTACAGTGAATATGCTTGCATGTCCGAGCAGAGAGTATCTGACAGAAATGCATACTTCAAAAACATGACTCAAACTGCATGTTCAAGAAGCCTTACCTCTGACAGTTACACTTCTATATACAGGAGTTCATACACATAAAACACTTCGGCATACATAAATGGGTACCCAACGTCCAGTGGCAGCCGACACAGATGAATACCGGTGGGGCAGGTGGGTAAGATGTGGGTGGGAGGAGGGGCCAGCGGTAAGTATGTGGGGGGTTAATATTTGTTTTTAAATGTCACTTGCCTGGCACTGCCAGCCACTTCCCGATCTTCTACCTCCAGTTCCTGCAATCACAGACTCCCCATCCAATCCTCTCAAGCAAGAGAGCAGCATGGGGATTGGCCTGAGTGAGTTGGATTAATGCTCGCTCAGGCACAGGGAATCTGCGCTGTGTCTCCAACCCAGCTGTGCAATACAACCGGGTTGGAAAAACCTAAGTGCGCATGTCAGTTTGTCCGGCCGAAGACGGCCGGCCAAACTGACATGTGATCTTAAAAGTGCACATTTACCTCTCCCTGCAAATGCTGGCTCAGAGCAAGCAGCTGAAAAATAAAACAATAGTAAAATATTGTTTTATTTTGCAGCTGATAGCTCTGAGCCAGTGGGGTGACTCTCCTTCGCCATTGTGGAGGAGCCCCCACTGTCAACTTCTGATTAAAATTGAATACAGCTGAAACTAGTGATCTACAAAACGTTGTAGCCCATCAAACCACCAGCCATGCCCATATCTACTCAGGACCATTATAAAAGTCAAAGAAACTAAAAGCAAATTCCACCCAGCAGGACTCACTACTCTTCGATCTTTTTCTACAGTTCTTTCACATACCCATTAAAACACTCGAAAACTGGTGTCACCACCCACGCCAGCAAAGAAACAGGCATGACTTAATAAACCTCAAAATGCTCAACCACCCAGTCCAACGAGGCAAGAGAGGGTAATCTACTACCTTTGATAGCATTGTGCACTAGTTAGGGAAGACATAATACCCAAAGCATTGCACTTTTGTCCCCAAAGAGTCAAAGCAGCGAGTATTAGTCTCTAGAGATAGAAACAATCGGAAAGCAATAGCCCAAACAATTAAGCTAAAACATAGAAAGTACAATGAATTGCAAAAAAAATGATAACAAAAGTCTAAGGGACGCCCCGAGGGGGCATGCCTCACTGCATCAGAGTGATGAACAAGGCATTCAGGTGAGCATCTGTGGATTTATACATAAAGAGGCGAGGGACTATTGATTTTGAAGTATTTTCTTGGAAGGACATGAGTAACTGCTCGTCTCCTGGATATTGTCATCAATTTGTAAAAATTGTGATAGTGAAGATGGACAAAGTGGTGATATTATACTATCAGTGAAAGGCTCTAAACCGGTACAGTGCTGACCGAGCGAGTCATATATGAGTCATTTATAAACACAGGTCGCAGTTAGCGGGTGCAAATTGTACACTGACGTTTTGTTACCTGCCTGTAATTATTAAGTCTGAGCGGTGTTCGCGGAGTTCGGCTAAGCGGAACTCTGCAAGTGACAAAAAACTCTGCCGCGCTACACGGAGTTCCGCAAGCAGCGGAGTGCATTAGGGTCATGCATTTGCAATGATTTTGAGCACTGGGTGTTTGTCCAGCACTGTAAAATCATCACAAATGTCACCATGAGCAGTGCAGGAGGGCGCAGCTTCCTGTCTGCTTCTTGAGTCGATTTTCTACTCGAGCGGCAGCTTTCTCAATGCTATCAAAAGGTTACTCAATGTGAGTGGCAGTGACCTGCCAGGACCACTGACATTGAGAAATCCTACCGCCCGCATTGAGAAATGTCACCAGGAGTTTGATTTTCCTCACTCCCGCTCGCCAACTTGACATTGACAAGAGCGAACAAGGAAAAAAACTCTGCAGAGCAGAGTTTTTGGTAACTCCACCTGCTCCGTGAAGCCCAGAGAGTGGAAAATTCCAAAAAACTGCACAGAGCGGAGTTCACTGCCCAGGGTTAGTAATTTTGCATTTCAGCTTTTCCACTCATAGGTTGCTTCACAAAATTCCCATTTTCAGCAGGTCATAGAAAAACCTGCCTAATGAATGTTAATTATGCGGGTTGCTATTTGCAATTGGTGACAGACACAGGGATGGTGACCTGCAAATTCATTCCCGTCTCGAAGGACATTGGCGGACCAGGCAGTGGTCTCCTGACAGGGGCAGCAGACAGTGGTTCTCGGCTCTACTGCCTACTCTCCCCCAAGTACCCCTCCACCCCGAAATCACTACACACAATTCATAAGGGAAGTTGTCCAACAGAGACCGTATCCCCTTAGCGAATTAGTTACAATCTCCTTCGAAGTGCATGTAATTTTACAATGGGTTGCGATCACAATTGCGGTCACAAACCACTTATACACAATATTACAAATCAAAATTAGAAGCAGGCTTCCTTTTTATGCCTCCTAACTGAGAATCGGAACGAGTTGCGAACCTTCCTCTGCGAATCGGAAAGGCATCTGCAAATACAAAAGGGGATTGTGGTGTGGACGGTGGGATCTGTTGTTATGCAGCATGTATAAATATGGCATGGGTGGGTTGCTTCATGATACCTTACTCAAGATCCTACTGCACAAGTTTGTTACCCCAGAAATAAACTTGTCCAAACTTGCAGGAACAGTCATGTCAAGGAGAAGATACACGCCTTTCATCTTGGATTCTCAAAAGCAATTCAAAAATCATGGCACAATTAAATAGAAAGGGCTGCTTTACAACAAAACTAAATGCAGTCAATCACAAACCTATGTTCATGTCTGACAAGGTTGATTAGAAAAGGAAAACATTGACACTTACAATTGCAGTGAATGTTTTATTACAATATAAAAACGAAATATTATTATATATTGCAACATTGTGTGCTTTCACTGCCTTTGGTTTCCACTCTTTGAAAGGCGCACAATCATATGGCAATAAAGCCTTGAGGCAAATAAAAACTTCCCTCAAACATGACAATTCTTTTTTATGCTACAGCTTATAACCATGCTCACAAATTGAAATGTCGCTTTCAATTTCGAAACAATTGGTTAATTCTTTTTCAAGTGCCTTACTGTTTTCGTAATTGTTAATTATGTTGTTTTCTTTAATAAAAGAATATACAACTCGACTCCTGAAACGTGTCAACTGCACCTGTTTCCACTGTGAAAAGACGGCCTTGGAACAACTTCTATTATGTGGTTGAAAAGCAACAGATGACAACATATCTGCTTTTTTACCTGCAAGCTTAAACATAAGCTGCGAAATACTGCCTCGGGGGCATTATGTATTTTGGACCCTGGTCTGCCTCCACGCGCAATAAAGAAAGAAAAGTGTGCATGTGCTTCTCCGTTTATACAATGGTGATTCTCACACGCCTTTCAGAGGCACTCACAACTCGAATTATGCATGCACAAAAGAGGCCTCTTCAGTGTTCAGCCCTGGAGAGAAGGTTGTGCCTTGCCAGAAATATTTACACTGCACTGTAAACATTCAACCTTGGTGCGATTCGATCTCCAATGCCAGATTTGTACCGGTTGACACCAGTAAACAGGGGCATAATTTGTCGACCTTTTGCAAATCCCAAGAGCCGTAACTGGCTGTGGCAATCGCAACAGGAATGTGATTGAAGCCAAACTATATATATTGGTCACACAGGGGCATATTATCAAGGGGGTTTATCTCCGCTTTTTTGACTTTAAAAGCCAAGAAAGCGGAGATAAAATTATCTCCGTATTTGGTGTTAGCGACAGCTAGTAGGAGATAGCGACCATCTTGGGCCCCACTTTGCATGTCAGTGATATTTATCACTAATGACATGCAAAGTGGGCGTGCCAAGATGGTAGCGACTGAAAACAGTCGCTAACATCGCTATCTCCTATTACCAACTTTTGGAGATATTCGCGCTAAGCACGAATATCTCCAAAAGCTAACACCTGCCCTGAGCAGTTCTTAGCCATGTTATCCAATGAGAGGTGGATAACATGGCTAAGAGCATTAGCTCGGTAATGCATGAATATCGCTGACTTTTCAGCGATATTCATGCATTGTGGCGATTTTTATCGCATTTGCGATAAACCTTGGTAATACCAAGGTTTATTTGCGGTATAAATCGCCGCAGCTCAGCGGTAAATTTTTGTCTCTAACCAAGCAATAGCGATAATTATCGCTATTGCTTGGTAATATGCCCCCTATTTTCTTCAGTTCCTCACAAGAATTCCGTCAAATTAAAGTAGCACCAGCCCATAAGGATTGTTATATATCTCCTGATTCAATAACAACCCACAATGTACACATATATACACACTCAGTTTCATTCCCCATCAAAATAACCTCACACCAGTCACACACCAGACACTATCTTTCTCACTCTCCCATCCACACAAAAAAGGTGATTCACGAACATGCCTTTGACCTTCTCTTCAACTTTCACTTGCTCTTACTGGCTTCTTCTTATCTTAACAACTCTCGCTTGTTTCATAAATGCCAGCAGCCTCTTTCGAATGAATCACAACTTCTTTATTTACAACAAATAATTTCACACTGTCAACCACAATAGACCGTTTTCTTCTCCTCATAATACTGTTTTATCCTATTCTGTTTCTCCTTCACACTATTCACCTCTTGGTCCAAAAACACTGCATACCTCTCTCACCGCTACAACCAGTTTAATGAACTCTATGTAAATTCACCATCTCCACAACTAGGTCACGTTCACAAAATTAGGTATCTTTCTCAATCAACCAGAGCTAATTGCACATTGCCTCACTCTTTTGGTTGACCAATTCCATTGATCTATTGGGCTGGGGCACAACTAATGGACTGTAGTGATGAGGGCTCGTTGTCACACTCAAAATCTCAATCATTTCACCCAGAAAAAACAGCATCTTATCATCCTTGACAATCTGACATGGTAATCATGCTCTTCCAAACATACACTCAAATAAACCTAGCACCACTCTGGTGTTACTCTGCCTCTCAAACGGATACTCTAGCCAATTTGACCCATAATGTACCAAGGCACGCCCATATCTCATCCCGCCTTCAATGACAGACGTTGATTCACAAACATCAAATGAGGCGTCCTCTCTCTCCTTCTGGTTCCTGTCACTAACACTGCAAAATGCCCTCTAATCTTTCTTCCTCTCTGCCTCACCATGCATACCCAAGCACAAGATTCATATGGCTGAGATACCCGCCACCCCCTCTCAACACGATCCCCAAGAATGGGAATACGGAAACATTTCTGAACTTTTGGAAGGCGGGAGGGAGTTACCCTCCCGGCCGTATTTATTAAAATATGAAACAAAATTAAAACATTAAAATAACAGTTTCATATCATGTACAATTTCATTTCCACATTACGATGTTTTGGCTGACCTTAACACATTTCTAATACAAAGGTTCTCCTAGCCGATACTAACATCCTACAAATGCATTTTCAAATTGAAATTGTACATCCTAACGTTAAGGGCCAACGGCAAGGTCGTAACCGGTGTCAGATCCCTAAACCAGAACTCCCCCCTCACTTGTGAGGGGCGGCCGCACAGAGGACTGCACCTCATGTGCACATACCAATTTCCCTTTTCTTGACGGGGGCCCCAATTAACTCGACGCCATCTTAGTGGTCGTTCGAGGACTCGTGTGAGGTGTCTAGAAGGTAGCGTAGACCCCCCTCCCCACCCCACACAACTTACCACATCTGCCGTCGCAGATGTCCTGGCCCCGGGAAATTCCCAGGAGGGGCCCGTAGCCCCTCCTATCCAGGGAGGGGCCTTGACCGCCTTCCCTTTCCTTTCGGCGTCCCATCCTTAGAAGGGACCGCCTCCCCGTTTGAGGGGCCAATGGCCACCTCCCCCCGGGCGCTCCCATCCGTAATGGGTGACGCCCCCCCCTAGGGATCTTCCAATTACTGCTCACCGATCATGACCTTACCGCCCGACCAAATAATAAATACGACAAACTAAACTAGAGAGACTAATTACTAAAGAGGAAAACAAAAAAGATATTCAAAGTATGAACTGTCTAAACATCACTGATCAACTCTGGCGCAGATACTTTTATTCGATAAAGCATACTGTAAAGAATTATCCACTTTATTGCATACTGAATCCCAACTTTATTCAGAACAACCTGTAAGAAAAAGTGAATTACCACGTCAAATAACTTTATTTCAAAACAACTTGCTGTCTTCAGGGGCTGGTGGGTGGGTCAAAATTGGCTCTTCGTTCCGTCTCGAGCTCACGTGCAGCGGGGAGGTGCAGCTTCAGAGCACAGGAACAAGAGGATGCTTCCTTGGCTTGTCGCTCCTTTTATCCTTCTTAGGGCGGGCGTAAACCCGCCTCCGCCCGCCTCCGGGGGCGTGGCTGGCGGCTTCAGTGTCTAGGACAACCCACTCTTGGGCGGGAAAAAGCGTGCCCCGGCTACGCCGCTTTGGGCATACCAGCCGAGACTCGCCTCCCGCCCAAGATGGCTTCCCGGGGGGATCGGGGTACTCCACCATACGTTCGGGGGGACCGAGTGGTCGCCCCTTTCCATATGGCTGAGATACCCGCCACCCCCTCTCAACACAATCCCCAAGAATGGGAATACGGAAACATTTCTGAACTTTTGGAAGGCGGGAGGGAGTTACCCTCCCGGCCGTATTTATTAAAATATGAAACAAAATTAAAACATTAAAATAACAGTTTCATATCATGTACAATTTCATTTCCACATTACGATGTTTTGGCTGACCTTAACACATTTCTAATACAAAGGTTCTCCTAGCCGATACTAACATCCTACAAATGCATTTTCAAATTGAAATTGTACATCCTAACGTTAAGGGCCAACGGCAAGGTCGTAACCGGTGTCAGATCCCTAAACCAGAACTCCCCCCTCACTTGTGAGGGGCGGCCGCACAGAGGACTGCACCTCATGTGCACATACCAATTTCCCTTTTCTTGACGGGGGCCCCAATTAACTCGACGCCATCTTAGTGGTCGTTCGAGGACTCGTGTGAGGTGTCTAGAAGGTAGCGTAGACCCCCCTTCCCACCCCACACAACTTACCACATCTGCCGTCGCAGATGTCCTGGCCCCGGGAAATTCCCAGGAGGGGCCCGTAGCCCCTCCTATCCAGGGAGGGGCCTTGACCGCCTTCCCTTTCCTTTCGGCGTCCCATCCTTAGAAGGGACCGCCTCCCCGTTTGAGGGGCCAATGGCCACCTCCCCCCGGGCGCTCCCATCCGTAATGGGTGACGCCCCCCGCTAGGGATCTTCCAATTACTGCTCACCGATCATGACCTTACCGCCACAGGCCGGATAGTTGACCGGCTATCCGGACCCCCCACAAAACTCCTACCTAAAGGTCATGCTGTAAACTCTTTAACCAAGCTACGAGGTCTCCTATGAGTAAAGAATTCCCCACCCGGGACAAATGGACCCCATCTTCTAGATACATAAGGTCCCCCCTGATACACCCATGAGGAATCGAATGCAATGTACCTGTACGGAACAGTCTACCAAGCTTGTTATTCACCTTTTTCACAGAATGATTTATAGCAGACACTGAATTAGCCCCCCGCCACACCTTTCGTGGAATCATATGGGACCATGCAATCGTGCACCCTGGAACCCTTCTAGCCAACCAACTTACTGTGGATAGTATCGCCTCGAGAAGTAGTCGTCTACCAGTGGTCACCAAATCATTGCCCCCAAGATGCACTATGATTATAGATGGCGGTGACCTTGTCCGCCCTAACAAACCCTCGAAAAAAGGTTGAAACTGGTCAATAAAGAGCCCGCCCCTTCCGTAGAAGGTCACCCTGTACCCGTATTCCCCAGCCATGTGAATCATGTCACCTGCCTTGAATACGTCCGCGGCACGCCTCACGTATGAGTGGCCCACGACCCACACCACTTTTTCCTCAGCCGGTGATCTTTGACCGCTGGTTCCCAGGTGTCGGGTCGACTGCACAGTCCGCCCCGCCTCCTAAGCTTGCGAAACTGTAAACCAAACAAAAACAAGAAGCGTGAGTACATGATATCAGCTTCACAACATGTGCAACCGCACATACCTTTTGTAACAATTCGAGGACCAACGCCCCAACTGTTTCACCTTTTCCACACTCAGACCCCTGGCTGTAGCCTCTGTAGCAGCCCCTATCCGGAAGGAATGGGTCCCAAACTCGCCCGGGTTCAAGCCCGCGGCCGAAATTGCCATTGCAAGCACCCGCTGGAACTGAAACCTCGTCAGTGGGGTGGCATCAGCGTGTCTCAACAAGGTCCCCCCCCACGATGCCGCCCTCTGCGCCAAATATTCTCAACGCATACGACGGGGCACATGGGAGATCCGGGAATCCGATGGACTACTACACTGTCCCCGATCGCACCCTGATCGGTCTTGGACCTGGCAAACGAGACCATCATCGTCTCCCCCTTAATTTGTATGTGCTCTCGGCACAGACCTCCCCCCGTATCCTGCTTGTTCTTTGCTACCAGTTCGCTAACCCGCATAGCCCCATGAAATGCCAATGCAAAAGCGGCCCGGAATAGCACTGTCTCAGACTGAGATGAACATGTTGCAGGGAGTACGGACAGTAACAGGGCCAACCTTTCCAGACCTATCGGGTGGCTTTCGTCCACTCTGCGACCCTCAAGGCGTTGCCACCCACGCAGCGCCTTCTGTACCACAAAAGACGCTGTGGGGTCCTGGATACCATGAGCCCGAGCCATAAAAGAAATGGCGGCCCGGTGCCTCTGAGCCGTAGCTACTGATTTGCCTGCCTGATGTAACGACAACAAACATTTCAGGACATACTCTTCTTGGCCCCAAAGCTCCCCCTAGCAGAACCCAAAAAGGACCAATAGGAACGGAACGCCCCTTCGTATGCCTTTCTTGTCCTGGGTGCTAAACTCTCTCCCACGAGGTTTTGTAGTTCGGGGCACCGAGAGACCAGAGAGCTTCGGGAAATGGTGCCGCCACCGGGTCCGCTGTGGGCAGAAAACCCCAGAAGGCCTGCATACGGAAACAAGAAAGCACATCAGCAGCCTGATTCAGCACCCCTGGCACATGTCTCGCCCTAAAGAGCACGTTCAATTGCATACATAGTAAAACAATTTCCTTGAGTAATCTCAGAATCCATTTGCATCGTGCTGCCTGACTATTGATACACTCAACCACGGTCATGTTATCAGACCAGAACACCACAGAGTGATCCCGAAACCCCTCAGGCCATGTTTTCAAGGCCACCAGAATAGGGAACAGTTCGAGAAAAGCAATGTTACTTGTAAGCCCACACTCGTGCCACCATGACGGCCACGTTTGAGCCGACCAGTGATTACCAAATATGGCGCCAAAGCCTATACTCCCCGCCGAATCTGTCCACAGCCCCAACTCCTCGGAGGACATCGCCGGCTTGTTCCAGACAACCCGACCATTGAAATCCGCCAGGAATGCCAACCAAATGCGCATGTCCTGGCGAATCTCTGCCGAGAGCCTCGTGCGGTGGTGCCCCTCTTCAAGACCGACCATGGCTTGTGCAATCGAGCGGGAAAAAGGGCGGGCCATTGGCATTACTCTAAGGGCAAAATTCAACTGACCCACGGTCTGCTGCAATTGATGCAAATTCACCTTAGTCTCCCTCATACATGTTTCAAGCGATGCCCTGAATTTCCTCACCTTTTCTTTGGGCAACCGGAAGCAACCCTCTTCGGAATCGAGCTCTATTCCAAGAAACTCGAGCGAAGTTGATGGCCCCACAGTCTTACCTGGCGCCAATGGCACACCAAACTGACTCATCAGACCACAAAATTCTTTTAAAGCCTGTGCACATTCTGGGTCCCCGGCTGCCCCCAGGAACAGAAAATCGTCAAGATAATGCATAACATGCTGAAACCCCGTCATTCTTGTGAATGCCCATTGCAAAAAACAACTGAATTTCTCAAAATAAGCACAAGATATGGAGCATCCCATTGGCATACATTTATCCATGTAATGGCGCCCCTGAAACATAAAACCAAGGAGACGCTGATCGTCTGGGTGTACCGGGAGCAACCGGAACGCTGACTCGATGTCTGATTTGGCCATCAGCGCTGCGGGCCCCAGGCGATTCAACATGGCGACGGCATCATCGAAAGATGCGTACCGCACCGAACACACCTCCGGGTCTATCGCATCGTTCACCGAAAGACCTCTCGGGGCTGACAAGTTATGTATCAATCTAAACTCACCCGGGTCCTTCTTGGGGACCACTCCCAAGGGTGAACAAACAAAATTAGCAACTGGTGGCATGTCGAATGGTCCGGCAACCCGACCCCGGGTCACCTCCTTCCCAATCTTAGCTTGTACCACCGCCGTATTCTGCAGGACCGACAGTTGGTTCCTACAATGTGCTTTACCCTGAAAATTCCCCACTGGGATGCGAAAACCATACAAAAAACCGTCTCGCAACACCCCAGCGGAGACATGATCCGGGTATTCATTGAGCCAAGGAATCATTGCCATGGTATCAACCGGGGTAGGTAAAGGCGCCCCTCGGACTATTTCAGACCTGTTTGGCGCTTCCCCTACTTCCGTTATCACCCGTTTTGGCTCTGCACATGGTCTCAGGATGCGAGGACTGTCCACACCCCCCACAGTCGTGCCTAAACTTGCATGACCCCTGGGGCCTTGTACACTTTCCCCTGTTAAAATTCCAGCAGACCCCTTTTTTACCTGTATTGCCATTCGACCTTGAGTGATGCTCGTTACTTGAACCCGCCCGAAAGGGCGCCCCAGATGAATGGCGGGAAAACTCGCCCCCGTTTCCCCCCAACAATGGCGCCTTTGTCATGCCGGATTTCTCAATTTTTTGCCAGGAAATGGAGTCGTAACAATCCCACGTCAGAGATGTGTCGAACTCCTTGGCCTTACGAAAAATATTATCATAACAAAACCACTGATTGCCCTCATATGTCTGAGAAAACTCCATAATACGTGTCTGGTACACGGGTAACTCGGCCAACAGTTCAGGCCTCCGTTCCCCCATAATTGAAGTGAATATGCCAAATGCTCTACCCCAATTACCTATCGTCTCATCGACTCTAAAAGCGGCCATCTTGGCGCGCCAAACACTCGGGTGCATAAACTCTTTTTGAGCTTTCACGTGCTCAATCTCGTAATGATCAGTTAGTAAAGAAAACATGTTTACATATTTTTCAGCCCATATACTCTTCTTGATTTCCATCGGAATATGCTGAGCCACTTTCTCCCTTCTCGAGGGTACTGACCCCTCCCCCGCAATCGGCAGTAGCTGCTTACCTGCACCAGAAGCTGTAACCGTAGTCGCCGCCGAACTCACACCCGCTGCGGGTTGACCCACTGGAGCCTGCGGGGGAACAAAAGGAGATGGAGCCTTTGCAGCCTCTCTTGATTGCCGCAACTGCCTCATTACTGTTCTGGCTTCATCTGCCGTAGCCCCCTCACTCCCTTTCCCCAACCACGCTGCCAGCTGTGCAGCCAACTCGGGAGGCATATCCTCTCCGTTCACAGGGGTGACTACAACGGGGATTGGTTGCCCCTCCTTCGGGACCGGGATAGGCGCCTCAGTCGGTGTATCAGGGTGCGCCGGCGGCGCCTCGGGAACCGGGGCCTCTTCCCCAGTTGCTCCCTTCTTGGCCCTTCTACTTCTCCCGTTGGGACTACTCCCGGCAATGCTGGTCCGACGACTCGCTTAGGGCCCCCTCCACCGTTCATTGCCGCCATCTGTTTCTTCATCTCGGCCATGTCTTTTACGAGCATGCGGAGCATCTGATCGGTTCCGACCCGCTTTCCGGCCTTCTTGCCCGGCATTCTCCAACGCTGATTTCCTGGAAGAACAAAGACAAGAATTAAAACGCTCAAAATTGGCTCTTCGTTCCGTCTCGAGCTCACGTGCAGCGGGGAGGTGCAGCTTCAGAGCACAGGAACAAGAGGATGCTTCCTTGGCTTGTCGCTCCTTTTATCCTTCTTCGGGCGGGCGTAAACCCGCCTCCGCCCGCCTCCGGGGGCGTGGCTGGCGGCTTCAGTGTCTAGGACAACCCACTCTTGGGCGGGAAAAAGCGTGCCCCGGCTACGCCGCTTTGGGCATACCAGCCGAGACTCGCCTCCCGCCCAAGATGGCTTTCCGGGGGGATCGGGGTACTCCACCATACGTTCGGGGGGACCGAGTGGTCGCCCCTTTCCATTCTCAACTCTCCTCTTCATCAAATTCCCATAGTGAGTAAATAAATACCTGTAGGGAACAACCCCAACTTTTACCTTATTTTTCTATCCCTGCAATCCCCAATTTCCCATTGGCAGCTTAAGAAACCCTGCTCAGGGCCACCATAAGACATCCACCCTGGAATTACATCATGGTCCACCTGTTTCTTCGCATATTCTTTTATCCCTTCCTGCGCACTCAATGCTGTTTCACCCCACCAGCCACCAATATCACCCAAATGTCCCTATCATTGTCATTATCTGTCCGTATATTATATTTTCATGGAACATAATCCATTGTAAAATTGTATTTCAGTATGTATAGCCAATGCCCTATGCATAGCATTTTTTGTCTTTAATTTTTGCATTCAACAGCTTGCAGTCCGTTATGATTCTGATCGTACGAATTCCCCACAAGGACATTCTAAATATCCACGAGCTCCACCTTGAAGCTGTTCAAAGAGCTCCTATCTACATCTCTGAATGCATGTGAAAAATAGGCTACAGTTCAGTCATATCATGCCCTTGTTCCTATGGACCTTAGGCATGCCTACCGCTAAGGAAAGTCACACTGGATTTACACGTCCTCCTGCTCCTGCAATTGAGTGTGGCACGATCAGTGGCATAGCAAGTGTGTCACGGATCCTAGTGCAAGCAAGTAAATGGGCTCCATAGCTGCAGGTTGATTTGTAAAATACAGCAGTAATCAGGGTTCAGTGGCAGCCGCATGCTTCTGGGCATGGTGCAACTTCACCTGCTGCACAAATGAAAGTTAGGCCCCCCGCCTCTGAGCTCTTGGAGGTGACTCAGTATAAAAGTGAATCTCTCTGCTTAGCTTTCGGAATCCATAGCAGGAGGCAATGGCATCTCGTCAGGCTCCAGATCTTTAGACTCCTGACCAGCTTATGCCAGCACTTGACTAGCACTCCTGCAGTTCTTCATTCATGCTCTTCAGTGTTGCAGTGCTAGGACACATCCGCTGCATCATTTCAGTTGCAGTACTTGCTGCATAGTTCCTTCTTTAGAACATGTGGAAGATCACAATCCAAGTAAGATTACTTAGTCAATAAGGAAATCTGCTTGTATGCTTCATGCACATTTTGCAGTTTTCACTTTAGAAGACTAACGTAAGGACTAGTGCACCAACTGTAGACTATAATTAATTTTACAGCATTATGAACTCGGCCTTTTGGTGCACAATTAAACAATTTCCTTATTCCTTGCGGGTTGCTCAGTGTCTAGGCACAATAGATGCTTCTTTTGACTCTTAGTATTCATCCTTTGTTTAGTTGAGCTTCCTGCACTACCAAAGTTAAAGGTTTCTACCTGGTTGAGCTTCACTACTCTAGTGGTCTATTTTTCATCTCAAGGTATGAATCAATGCATAAAGGCAAAGGGATTTTCAGAACTTTCCACCAGTAGATTCAATATTACAGGTGAATATTTTTCAAGAACGGCTGAAGTGAGGAAACACTGGGTGGTAGAATTTCTGTGTATTACTGAAGATTCCAGATCTTTCCCTCACAGAAATGCAAGTAAAATGTGGGGTTTTAGCCAATGTTTGTTATTTGCAGGCCATTTTGGGTAAGAACAGGTAGTGGGATCCATGTAAGTCACAACACACTGGACTCCACTGAGTGTCTAGTTTTCAGAAATGTCTAGGTTTCTCTGTTTGATTGAATAGTTGGTAATCTTACTTGGAAGCCACGCCACGCACTTCTGCATCTCCTCATCCAGCCTGCTGAGCCGCTGAGCCGCTGCTGCTCGCCGGACCCGCTGCGCGGGTCCCGCTTCGCGGTCTCAAGCGGCTGCTGACTGATTGCAAGGGGCTTCACCTGGACACCGGCAGGGCTGCGAGGGTAGAGCGGGTGGACTCCACGATCCAGGAGTCCCTGCGCGCCCGTTTCCAGCTGGGCTCCTCTCCCTGCCGGCCCGCCCCCAACTCAGCAATTCTTAAGAGGCTTCCTGCCCTTCCATCGGCGGTAATCTTACTTGGAAGCCACGCCACGCACTTCTGCATCTCCTCATCCAGCCTGCTGAGCCGCTGCTGCTCGCCGGACCCGCTGCGCGGGTCCCGCTTCGCAGTCTCAAGCGGCTGCTGACTGATTGCAAGGGGCTTCACCTGGACACCGGTAGGGCTGCGAGGGTAGAGCGGGTGGACTCCACGATCCAGGAGTCCCCGCGCGCCCGTTTCCAGCTGGGCTCCTCTCCCTGCCGGCCCGCCCCCAACTCAGCAATTCTTAAGAGGCTTCCTGCCCTTCCATCGGCGGTAATCTTACTTGGAAGCCACGCCACGCACTTCTGCATCTCCTCATCCAGCCTGCTGAGCCGCTGCGCGGGTCCCGCTTCGCGGTCTCAAGCGGCTGCTGACTGATTGCAAGGGGCTTCACCTGGACACCGGCAGGGCTGCGAGGGTAGAGTGGGTGGACTCCACGATCCAGGAGTCCCCGCGCGCCCGTTTCCAGCTGGGCTCCTCTCCCTGCCGGCCCCGCCCCCTAGGTGACCCTAGTATACCTTTAAGAGGAGTGGTCAATCCCGCTGCGCGGGAGCGCACGGGTGGGCGCCGGGAGAAGCCCGGGACAAGGGCGGGACCGTCTGTGGCCGTCCGGGGCCGCAGGAGGCCGGGCTGGGCCAGGTTATTTTCATTTTACTCGCAGTAAGCTGTGACTAAGTACTTTTATATTTGGGATTGCTAGCATTGTTTTCTAGCCATTACTTCAAGTTCCACTATTCTGATTTATTCATCGTTAACATGAGCCACTCTGCTCCGCCAGGTGTGAGTGTCTCTGTTCTGGGTCCCCTAGATAAATTTTTTAAGAAATCTGCAAAGGAGGTTGATATGGACTTACTTCTTGCCGAAAGGAGAGCAGAGCGTAGACGCTCAATTGAGCAGTTAAAGAATAACCCACTGCCAGTCCTTAATAGCTCTAAGGATCTTCCCGCCCAAGGTTTGAGCGTTATTGATGCCGACATGACTGATCTTAATCTTACCCCTAGTATATTCAGGTTTCCTGCTATCTCCCCGCCCTGTAGTAGTGCTTCCTGCGGAGGTCAGCTGGTTTGTCCCCCTATCAATCACTCAAGTATAATTGAAACATACATCCCTGAGTTACACATCAGGGAAGTAGATCCATCCCCTATGCTGTCCAACATGTCTCTGGTTTGTATTGTCCCAGGAGAGACCATTCCAGAGACGAGTGGACCAAAGCCAGGACCTACGTCCGACAAAGCTACAAGGGTAGCTCACTCCCCACCAAGGAAGAAAAGGAGAAAGGGGGGGTAAAAAGGAAAGGGCGTAGTTGTCAGACCCCACCACCACCGAAACCCAACCCAAATAGTGAGTCAGGTCCACCTCCCACAGTAGAGCCTCTCCCCTCAGACGCAGGCGAGCATGCATCCCCAGAGTTAGTAACTCCAGAGTTAGTAACCTTACGGGTAAGTGAAGTGACCCTTGATATCTTGGAGAAGCTTATCAAATCATACATGCTCCCCCTGCTAGAACGTGTAAGGTCTATGGGTAAAAAATTGGATCGTCTTGTGGCGACCATTGAATCATCACATACCACTGGCCTAGACAGGAACAAGGGCCCCTCTCCTAACACAGTTGGCCAATCTCTTGCTGCTGGCAAACCATCTAAAACTACCAGCCATTCCATCTCTACTACCACTAAAGCACTCACCACCAATACCACCAAATCAGTTACCATTTTAAACAAAGCACCGACAGTGGTTGCGAAATCCACACTAACACAATCCCCCGCGTCAGTTAACCCAAGTGTGGTAGCTAGCAAACCAATGGCTAAGGGAGCAGCTCCGCAGACAAAGAAAGGGATGGGCAAATCCGCTGGCGTAAACTGTAAAAAGAAGAATCTCTTACTGTCAAAGAGAAATGTAGACTTGCCGCCAGACTCATTAAACTTCGTTATAGTTATGACAGGTGTGCCACCAGTTCAGGAAGGGGACAGAGAAAATGACGATAGTTTAAAAAACAAAGTCATCTTCTGGCTAAAAACAAACAGACCCCTTCCTCCGAACCTTAACGGGGATATCGTCACAGTCAGAAGATGTCAGTGGGTTGGGGTGCGCCCCAAGGATATTGAGGGGGACATTGTGATCATCAATTTCAGGGACCACAGGGTTGTATCTCATCTTACAGACTGGTATGTGGGGAACAACGAGGGAGGGATTTCCACAAGGAATCTAAGTTATTTCTACCCTGAAACTTTGATTAACTCAAACAGACGTCCCCCTGGTAGAACTAACAAATCTAAAAATCCCCCCAAATGGTCCAACTTCACATCAAGTTTCCATGTACCCCACTTTAACCCTGAGGCGCTGTATCGCTCGTACATCCAATCTACTTACAACTGCCCTGTACAAACGCCGGGCTGGGCTAAGCCATTCATCCAGCCCTCTGGTCCTCCAACACTTTTGGAACTGCCTTTTTCAAATAATCCCCCGTATCCCTTGACTCCCTCAACACCAGCCTTTACACAGTTACAGCAGCCTCCCAGCTTATTTCCAGCGTATTCTTATTCCAATAGGCCCTCCCATCCCAAAGACCTGTGGAATATTCCACTGAGAAACTTATATGACCCTCTCTCTGGGCTGTCGTCTAATGATTGACAAACAAGAGAGAAAAGCAACGTCGACCTGTTTAATTCATGTGTGGGAGTGGCCCCGTGTATCCTCCCACGTAATGTTGCAAGTTCCAAAGTCCCACTCCAGTGTTGTGAGGAAGGAAGTTCAGTTTACCCAAGTGAGCGGGTCATATCACCACCGTCTCATGACACACTGCATTCTAAGGTTGTTTCTCCCACAGGTTCTTTTGCAGTACAAGCAACTCAGGTTGGGTTATGTAGCACAACAAGGGAAGGGGTGCTTGTTGAGGTACCCCCATCTGAAGAAAGTTCCCCTCATCCCTGTGAACCCCCTCCTGCAGATGTAATAGTCCCGTGTGTTCAAGCTTGTGTTAAGGGTACTACTTTGGGATGTTGGAATGTGGCGGGTATAGATTCCTGCATATGTATACCTGACTGGGCTGACTTCATCCGCCAAGGTGACGTTTGGTCTTTTCAGGAGACATGGTCAACCCTTCCGTTTTTTTTCCCAGGTTTTCTGAGTTTTAACAAACCCGCAGTTAGAGGTCAAAGAGGCAGGGCCATGGGGGGCCTCACTGTTTGGGTTCGCCAAACAGTAGGGGTCTCTGTAAAGGAAATTTATATCGACTGTCCTGATATCCTCATAGTTAGCATGAAATTTAATAGTGGGCTGGATATTTTGTTGTTTAATGTATATGCTAGAGGAACACCGGGTGGTCGTGTATCATCCACCCTAACACTTTTAGATGAATTTCTTGGCTCCATACAACAAGGGGGCCATGTGGTGGTTATGGGTGATTTTAATACCTGTTTCGAACCTCTAAGCGGGGAGGATGGGATGCTAACTGAGGTCGAGGATATGACATGGGGCATTCCACAACTTGAGCTACCTCCGATTACTAAGTGGTCTCAATGCGCCACTTTCATCAAAGGCCTATGTCTGAATTGGGGACTGCGTGCCCTAAACGGTCGTACTAGATCGGATAGATTGGGCAACCCAACATTCTTCAATGGCAGGCATAGTAGTCGTATCGATTATATTTTAGTCGATGCAACCATGTGGCCCCTAGTAACGGACATGACAATCAGACCACGGCCTGAAAGTGATCACGAACCACTCATAGCAGAACTGAAGGATTTGAGCTTTGCCGGGCCCTCTGTGCGTCACCCCAATCTCGTACAGGAGGCCCTGGTAATAACTAATGATATGAGGAGGGTTCGTTGGCCAAAGGTTGCCGTAGACGTGAACGCACGCATTAAAATAAGATCCCTGGTTTCTGACTCCCTAAGTGAACTTGAGAAATGTGACGACCTGAACCAAACATCCCCCAAAATTTCTGACATTCATGCCAGCCTGTTTGTATCCCTAAAGTCACTATTCATTAAAGTCGTAGCCAAAAAGGGCTCTGGGAAGCCGAGGAATCCTGCGAACTGGTTTGATGAAGAGTGTGGCAAATCCCATTCAAACCTGTTCAAAGCATTAAAATCTAGGAACCCAGCCCTAATCAAATCTTGTAGGAAGGCTTACAATGAAGCCAAACGGCGGGCTAAAGCCGCCTGGGATGAAGAGCGCTGGGCTCTCCTTGTCGAGGCCTGCGGCTCTAGGAACCTCACGCAATTTTGGCATCTCCTCAAATGGGGTAAGCCCCAGGATGATCGACATAGCCCTGCTTCTGTCGATCAACAAAAATGGGTGTCCCACTTCGAGGAACAGTTTAGGTGTCTCAGGGCGGGGGAAGCTCCCATTGGTTGGCCACTGACCTTTGATACCCTTGTGTTCTCGGCCAAAGAGGTTGAAAACGTCCTGAATACCATCCCTAGGGGCAAAGCACCCGGTCCGGACTGCATCCCAGCAGATATTTTTCAACAGGACCAAGACTTATGGGTACCATATCTACTGCACTTGGCAAACACGTTGGCTAGGGGCGCCAAGGTACCTGATTCATGGGCTGGTGCCGAGATTCTGCCCATCTTTAAGAAGGGTGATCGGTCGGTACCATCCAACTACCGGCCGATCAGCCTTATTGATGCGGTACAAAAGATAGTTTCTCGTCTTGTCCTTTCCAGGGTCCAGGCTTGGATTGAGGAATATAATGTACTTACCCCTCTCCAAGCAGGGTTTAGACCCCATGTAAGCACCCTGGATCAGGCTTTTCGTTTTATGCTATTACACTGGAAGACGGTCACCCTGGGTAAAGGTAACTTATTTGCGGCATTCGTAGACCTTCGGTCTGCGTTTGACCTCGTTCCAAGGGCTGGGCTCTGGAACTGCCTTCTAGAAATGGGTATGCCTCCCTCTTTGGTCCGCATCATAGTTAACCTCCACGCAGAGACTTATGCCTTTGTAAGATGGGGCAAACCTGGAGAGGTGACTAAGAACTTCCCTGTGTCGAAAGGTGTCAGACAGGGATGTGTTTTGGCACCAACTCTGTTTTCTCTATACATTAATAGAGTCATCAAGTACTTTGACGGCTTTCCCACAGATGCTCCAAGTTTGGCTGGCATGAAAATCCCACTGCTCATGTTCGCTGACGACACTCTCCTGATTTCGCGAACCAGACAGGGCCTCCAGCTTGCACTGTCGAGGTTTGAGAGTTTCTGTAGCGAACATGAGCTGGAGGTGAACGTAGCCAAGACCAAATTCATGGTTATGAATGGGCACAGACAGGTCAAGGCTAGGGTTACAATGGGGAATACCCCCTTAGAGCAGACCAAGCACTTCACCTATCTGGGAGTTACCTTCAGTGACACTTTAAGCTGGTCCCACCAGATCGAGCTCATGACCCTGAAACACCAACAGTTGGGCGGAGTCTTGATCAAGCAACATAAAGGCTCATTTACGAAGCCTATGTCGCCGCTGATGAAGATCTATGGAGGAAAGGTCTTATCAGCGGTGTTATATGGCGCAGAGCTATGGGGTGGAAGCAACTTGGAATCCTTGAAACATGTCCAAAACAAGTTTCTAAGGATGGTAACTGGTCTGCCTCAGTCAACTCCTTTAATCCCCCTACTATTCGACCTGGGGTGCCACTCGGTCGTGTATCATCCACCCTAACACTTTTAGATGAATTTCTTGGCTCCATACAACAAGGGGGCCATGTGGTGGTTATGGGTGATTTTAATACCTGTTTCGAACCTCTAAGCGGGGAGGATGGGATGCTAACTGAGGTCGAGGATATGACATGGGGCATTCCACAACTTGAGCTACCTCCGATTACTAAGTGGTCTCAATGCGCCACTTTCATCAAAGGCCTATGTCTGAATTGGGGACTGCGTGCCCTAAACGGTCGTACTAGATCGGATAGATTGGGCAACCCAACATTCTTCAATGGCAGGCATAGTAGTCGTATCGATTATATTTTAGTCGATGCAACCATGTGGCCCCTAGTAACGGACATGACAATCAGACCACGGCCTGAAAGTGATCACGAACCACTCATAGCAGAACTGAAGGATTTGAGCTTTGCCGGGCCCTCTGTGCGTCACCCCAATCTCGTACAGGAGGCCCTGGTAATAACTAATGATATGAGGAGGGTTCGTTGGCCAAAGGTTGCCGTAGACGTGAACGCACGCATTAAAATAAGATCCCTGGTTTCTGACTCCCTAAGTGAACTTGAGAAATGTGACGACCTGAACCAAACATCCCCCAAAATTTCTGACATTCATGCCAGCCTGTTTGTATCCCTAAAGTCACTATTCATTAAAGTCGTAGCCAAAAAGGGCTCTGGGAAGCCGAGGAATCCTGCGAACTGGTTTGATGAAGAGTGTGGCAAATCCCATTCAAACCTGTTCAAAGCATTAAAATCTAGGAACCCAGCCCTAATCAAATCTTGTAGGAAGGCTTACAATGAAGCCAAACGGCGGGCTAAAGCCGCCTGGGATGAAGAGCGCTGGGCTCTCCTTGTCGAGGCCTGCGGCTCTAGGAACCTCACGCAATTTTGGCATCTCCTCAAATGGGGTAAGCCCCAGGATGATCGACATAGCCCTGCTTCTGTCGATCAACAAAATGGGGTCCCACTTCGAGGAACAGTTTAGGTGTCTCAGGGCGGGGGAAGCTCCCATTGGTTGGCCACTGACCTTTGATACCCTTGTGTTCTCGGCCAAAGAGGTTGAAAACGTCCTGAATACCATCCCTAGGGGCAAAGCACCCGGTCCGGACTGCATCCCAGCAGATATTTTTCAACAGGACCAAGACTTATGGGTACCATATCTACTGCACTTGGCAAACACGTTGGCTAGGGGCGCCAAGGTACCTGATTCATGGGCTGGTGCCGAGATTCTGCCCATCTTTAAGAAGGGTGATCGGTCAGTACCATCCAACTACCGGCCGATCAGCCTTATTGATGCGGTACAAAAGATAGTTTCTCGTCTTGTCCTTTCCAGGGTCCAGGCTTGGATTGAGGAATATAATGTACTTACCCCTCTCCAAGCAGGGTTTAGACCCCATGTAAGCACCCTGGATCAGGCTTTTCGTTTTATGCTATTACACTGGAAGACGGTCACCCTGGGTAAAGGTAACTTATTTGCGGCATTCGTAGACCTTCGGTCTGCGTTTGACCTCGTTCCAAGGGCTGGGCTCTGGAACTGCCTTCTAGAAATGGGTATGCCTCCCTCTTTGGTCCGCATCATAGTTAACCTCCACGCAGAGACTTATGCCTTTGTAAGATGGGGCAAACCTGGAGAGGTGACTAAGAACTTCCCTGTGTCGAAAGGTGTCAGACAGGGATGTGTTTTGGCACCAACTCTGTTTTCTCTATACATTAATAGAGTCATCAAGTACTTTGACGGCTTTCCCACAGATGCTCCAAGTTTGGCTGGCATGAAAATCCCACTGCTCATGTTCGCTGACGACACTCTCCTGATTTCGCGAACCAGACAGGGCCTCCAGCTTGCACTGTCGAGGTTTGAGAGTTTCTGTAGCGAACATGAGCTGGAGGTGAACGTAGCCAAGACCAAATTCATGGTTATGAATGGGCACAGACAGGTCAAGGCTAGGGTTACAATGGGGAATACCCCCTTAGAGCAGACCAAGCACTTCACCTATCTGGGAGTTACCTTCAGTGACACTTTAAGCTGGTCCCACCAGATCGAGCTCATGACCCTGAAACACCAACAGTTGGGCGGAGTCTTGATCAAGCAACATAAAGGCTCATTTACGAAGCCTATGTCGCCGCTGATGAAGAGCTATGGAGGAAAGGTCTTATCAGCGGTGTTATATGGCGCAGAGCTATGGGGTGGAAGCAACTTGGAATCCTTGAAACATGTCCAAAACAAGTTTCTAAGGATGGTAACTGGTCTGCCTCAGTCAACTCCTTTAATCCCCCTACTATTCGACCTGGGGTGCCACTCGGTGGTCGATTATGCGAAATACCGACCGTTATCATTCTGGCGACGCCTGTGGACAACGCCAGATCTACACCACTACGCAGAAGCATGTCTGGAGGTAAAAAATATTCCTGGAGCCTTAAAAATCGGATGGTTTAGAGATCTTAAGGCCACTCTTCTATCTATGGGCCTTACTGAGTTGTGGTCATCCCCCGAGGCAGCCAAATTTCCAAAAAAGAAGAATAGTTGAGTCATCCAACATGACAATTGAGAGGAAATTGGGATTTACTCCCCCTCTGTCCACTTCTTAAAACTATGCCCAAAAGAAATCAAATTTCCTCTTGCTCGCAATGAGGATGGAGATGTTCCAGGCCCCAGAGAGGTAGAAAGACTGTTGCGGGTGAAGCGGTAAGGGAGAGGCATGATGATAGGGTAGCCAGCTGCATGCCTTATTTTTTCCTTATAAAAATATATATGCATAAATATGCCTGGTGTCAATTGGGAGTTCTATCATTCAAAGGCAGATTGGTGGTAAACCCCCTTAATCTGGGGCAGAAAAATAGTGGAGGTTTATGGGATGAAGGTGGAACAACATAATTTTGGCTCCACTGTTACATGTCAGAAATATGCAACATAAATGTGCATGTGGCACATGTTCCTTCTGTGCCCTAACAATATTAATGTAAGTATTGCCCTCAACATCATTATTGAATTGCATTAAAGTATTATTAAAAACTGTGTTAATGTATGTAATGTGTGCCCTAATGTTTCTTATTTGTGTTTAAATGTAGGTATTAGTCCGAATTATACACTCATATTAAAGATGTTAGTGTATGACAAATATAATATGAATCTAATGTACTGAATTTTTTTTCATTAATTTGTGTTTGAATTTGCATGCATGTTAAATGTGTACCATTGATTTAATACTTTACAGTTGTCCTGACTAGGCCTATTTTTAGTATAAAGTGCTCTTTTCATTTTTGCTTGCATGTCTTTTTTCTCGCAGGCACATCCACATGGTTTGTTAGTTTGAGAATAGATACAAGACTATACTAGAAATAGAGAGAAAGCTTGAGAAGAAAATATTGACAAGGAACACGGAGAGCCAGAGTGTCAACTGAAAGTGTCCAATTATTTATGTTGGAAAGACTCACAGGTGACAATGGACAATACTGTTCTCATGTCTGGCTTGGCAGAAAAGTTTGATGTTTCAGAGCACAACACGAGAGTAGAAAGGACAGTGGACTTATGATGCGGACAGGGGGGCGGTTACCTGGGACATTCTGGTGCAAATAACTGGAGCTCACACTGTGCGAGGTTACACTACATTTTTTGGGACTTCAAGAGGTCTAGACATCTATGCTTATTCTCTTTGATTCTTTGCTGAGTATGGCTTAGGCTAATACTCATTCCTCTGTCCCAAGAAGACTACTCTTGACTAAGCTTTTGAGACGCTGACACCTTCCCTTACCTTCCATTACTTTCCATACTTTACCCCATTTTTCCTAATTTTTTGCATTTCTCCTATATTTGAGATCCTTTAGATTTCAAAACCATCCTCCTAGCTTAGATTTAACTTAGATTATTTTGAATTTTACTCATGTATAGATGAGAGAAGCAGAAACTCTTCTCTGAGCACCAAATCTTGTTGCTGATCTTTTGTATTGCTGTGACTGAATTACTTGTTTGCCTTATACTGGTATGCCTAAACCTCTTTAGGAGGTTGGATTTCCTTGTTGTTATTCTGTACCTGTACAGCATGGTGCTAAGATTTGCTAACTTGTAATAAACATTCTTAACTGTAGTCACTGATTCTTGGTCCTTATAGTGTAGCCAAATGGGTTACACTGTTAATTGAAACTGATTCATTTAATGCTAACTTCCTTCACCTCTCAGACGGTGAAGAAAAGGTCCATCAGGGGACAAAGGTAAGAGGGTTAGCCCAGAGCGCTGTACCAACTTGGTAGCCCATCAGATGGTTCCACACTGAAGTGTGGGTGCCCAGTTTAAACCACCAAAGCTCTTATCGTAGAAAGGACTGATGGAGTTCCATCAGTTTGGAAATTAATTGCAGCAGCAGAGGAGTGAGTATTAAAAGGGCTGTGCATTGTAATACCGCAAGCTCGTGTTGTGTGGATTTTGGATAATTTGCAGTGATTGTATGGGGTTCTATGGAAATATTTTAAGTCATTGCGTTAATGTGGTGCTTAATCAAGAGAAGTAGAAGCGGTCTAAGATCCGGGAATGGATAAACAGTTAAGTTATCAGTGTAGAAGACACTGGGTGTAGTTGTCCGCTGTGTTATGGTGGTGTAAAAGTATAATCAGGTGATTTAATTTTTTAAATCGAAAATGTCTATCAAAGAGATTGATTGAGTCAAGATTGACAACAGAACAACTCAAGAGTCCAACAAAAAATCAATACATGCCTATTATGAGAGACTGTTGCAGGCATTTAAGCAGTATAGTGGCACAGAGACTATTGAGACAAAAGACATGGGACATTTTGTGTACAGGTTTGTGCATGGTTTTATACCTGTAATTAGCTCGATGTTTCAACAGTAGAGCAAGCCCATTGATGAAATCCTGAGCTATGCTAAGTATTAGAGTTACGAATTGGAAATGAAACATAAGAAATTGAAAGAGAAGTTGATGACAGCACAAATAAAAGTCGCACAGAGAGGTCAGAATCAGTAGTTTGTTTGGAATGCTGATCCCAAGAAGGGAGTATATCAACAATTAGTTACAGTGATGCAAGGTGGCAATGAGTTTCAACCACAATGTAGAGGTTGTGGTTTCCCAATTGATAAGAGTACAGGGATTGATGTGTCGACTTTAAAAAAATTGAATCCTTGCCACGTTAGTGGCAAGTTGGGGCACTGGAAGCAGGAATGTAGATTTAATGCTGGTTATATGGCAAATGGTAATCAGGTTCAGAATGGTGGCTGTGTGCAATCTCAAGGTAAAAATACAGTTCAGACACAACAAATACAGAATTAGAGCATATACAACTTCAACAAGCCCCAATGCCACAACAAAATGCAAATGTTCACAAGTTTAACACAAATCAGGTTCCCAATGCGAACACCAATCCTTTAGTGAATCAGGGTACATGTCAAAAGTACTCTATGATATAAGCATATGAGGATTACAGCTCAGACCTATCGCAATGACAGTGTTAATATTAAAAAAGTCAATGTCAATATGAATAATGATACATTCATGTATAAAAACAAAATCGGATCTTTACTGATAAATTCACCCGTTGTGAACTACATATCAACCCCAACTCAGAGATGCATAGTTATAGAGGCCCTGAGACCCAGGCCTGAGTCACTGATTGACAGATCACATTTAGGGTGACAGGTAGCCTGCAAACAAACGCCCGAACAGGAAATACCTGATCAATACCACATATAGGCACAGCAACACCACAGTGGTCCAGGGAGATTGGCCCCAATAAAACACTAAATCACACATGGTTGGAGGGGTGTGCGTTTTACCAAAACACCATAAAGTCAGATCCCAAATGAAGTTAGAAACAATTAACTTTCCTTGGCACAACCTTAGAGATACATCGTGGTCCATTCATGGATGGTGAGGTGAAGGGTCACCCAGTACCATTTTTGATCGATACTGGTGTTACCTGCTCTACTTTGAGAACAGCAGAGGATCCCAACCTACCCCTCTTACGAAAACAAATCCAAGTTGCAGGAGTTGCAAATAAACAAATGATTATCCAGTCTCAGAAACAGTACCTGACAAAAAAGGATCCTTTGAGAAGAATCCCAGATTTGTGATGTGTGATTCAAGAGCTGGCAATCGTCTTGAAAGATATATTTTGTGCATGCTGTAATGTTCCATTTATTGCATGCCATGTATCATTGATTTTCAGACTCATGATGAAGACGTTGTCTTTAAACTTGTCAATCACAAATCAGAGATTGGATTGTACCCAATGTTGACAAAAGATTATTTGTACTTGGAGATGAGAGGTACAGTATTACCTGAAGTCTGGGAATTTTCATAGAAAGACATAGATCTCATAAAAGGTGTTGAACCAGTCAGGATAACAGCAAAATCTAATGCTGAATGCCCGAGAATCCCACAATACAATCTGACTCTTGGTACCATTGTTTGGATTACTCCTTCTGATTGACTCAATGACTGAGCAAGGCATTCTGAAAGAGATTATGGGAGTCCATGTAACTCACCCATTATGAGTGTGCAGAAGTTCAATGGCAGGTATCACATAATGCAGGATTTCAGATGACTTAATGCCATTGTGAACCCTTGTTGTCCTGTGGTACTGAATCCAGCTGTGATTTTGTTTTACATTCCATGTGAGGCAGAGTAGTTCTCTGTCATCGACTTATGCCAAGACTTCTTCTCCATACCTTTGCATGAGAACAGTCACATTTTGGTTCAGCAGCTGAGTTTTGGCATGGTGCCATATGCCGCAATGGTGCATGGAGAGTCCATCTATCTTCAACCAGATACTTAAAAAGAATCTGGAGTCTCGGTCATCACTCAGTCCTAGCTAAGTATATTGATGACCTATAAGTGGGATCAAATATGCAAGAGGCTTGCAAACAAGACACAATTACTCTGTTGAACTACTTAGCTAAGAATGGGCATAAAATGTCCTCCGACCAAATTACAGTACTGTAAGAAACACCTCCTGCACTTAGGACATCATATTGAGAAAGGTGTAAGGAAGGTGTCCTAAGAGAGTATTTCAGCAGTTCTGACAATGAATCTGCCAACTACCCAGAAAGAAGACAGGATGTTCTTGTGAATGGTGAGCCACTGTTGACAGTGGATTACCAACTTTTCCCTAGTAGTCAAGCTTTTATGGCGGCTGACACACAGAGATGTGTCAGATCCCGGTCCATGGGATGACAGCTGCAAGCATGCCTTCTCAGAGCTGAGAGAATGTCTCTGCCATGCCCCAGCACTAGGAATGCCTAAATACAGTAAATGTTTTTCTTTTTTAGCAGAGAGCAAGGGCTGTACTCAAATTATGATTTCATCACATGAAATCCAAAACTAACCGCTACTATCTCCAAAAAGGTTTAATTCACTTTAAAAAAGCAATGATTAGTTTCATATTAAAGCATTCCCACATACAGTTGTACATAGGTCTTATAATCACTTCAACCAGAGTATTTGGAGACACAAATACTAATGGCCATATTCACAAATTGCATTTTGTCGAATAGGTTTCTCCTATCTTTTTCTGTGCGGAGATCTCCGTGCCAAGTGCTCAAAGTGCAGAGTCTCCAGTGGCTGGAAAATAGAGAATACTTACTACTAAAAGGGAGAGAAATAGGGAGGAGTAAGGAAGGGTTATGGGATGTCCAGGGAGGGGGTTAAGAAGGGTCATATACCCACCTACATAAGAGTAAGCCCATTCATCTTCCCAACCCTCACTTCTAAAGATACTACAGCTAAAAAGGGACCCAAAACAGTAGTAAATTACTCCAGCTCAGAGCTGACAGACATCCAAAACCACACATTCCCAACCACTGGCACTGCAACACCCTCCCATAGAACAACATTGAAGTTAGGGACTTAAAATAAAATCTTATAGGAAATATTGTTAATGTAAATTAAATTAATTTAAATAGCGAAAAAATGAGTAAATAACGTAACCTTACAAAAATAGATGAAAATAGTACACTTTGTAAATTTAATATTAAAATATTCTAATGCATTTTGGCTTTAAAAAATGAATGTATATAACAATAAATTTCATTATAAATAAGGGGTAAAGTACCCCCTTCTGTACATTATAAGGATGTTGCATATCACTGAGGAGTTCCGTAACCGTTTAGATGAACGATTCCAAAGGCCCAGTTCCTTTATAAGGTTATGGAACTCCGAGATGACGTGCAATATCCTTATCATGTACATTAAGGGGGACTTTATCCCATATAATACATGGTCACACCATCACCTTTGCCACAAATCACTTAAAACCTTGGTGTGTAGCTCTTTCATGTGAAACAGCAAGAATGTTTGCAAACATGAAGAGTAAATATAAAACTTCTAGTGCAAAATTAAACACATCAAAAACTTGTTAGGTATTTGTTTCAAACCAATATTAGAAACAGTTCAATACAAGTTTGTTTATTAAAAAAAAAAAAGCAATAGTAGCCCGGTTCCTTTATAAGGTTATGGAACTCCGAGATGACATGCAATATCCTTATCATGTACATTAAGGGGGACTTTATCCCATATAATACATGGTCACACCATCACCTTTGCCACAAATCACTTAAAACCTTGGTGTGTAGCTCTAGTAGCCCGGAATGTGTAGAAACATGCAGAAAGATTCAGTTCTCTAAGGAGTGCTAAAAATAAACATATTCTCTATGCTTGTCACTGTAATCGATTAAAATAGAGCAGAAGAAAGAAAAGCAACATTCTTGTCAATAACTCTCAGTTCTGTAGTGTGCTTAAACCTTGACAATTGTTTTCAAATAGGAAATACCTGTGTAATTACAGGTATCCTCGCTGGAGAAAATGGTTTCCCTTTTGGAAGCTCCAAACTAGCATTGTGCTGTTTTGATTGCAAGACTTTAAGCAAAAAGAATTTCATAATGGCCGCAGCAATTCATAGAAACTGTATGGAGCAGTCTAGTTGCTGTGGCTGCTTGAGCTCGTGTTCTGTCATCGCGCTCGTGCACCATGTGTGCTGCGCACTTCAACTGAAATTCCTGTCTTGACCTGAGTGTCTTGTCAGTGCTCCATCGAAGAAGAAATTCATTGCAAGGTTTTGTTGTATGTGCTCACTGTTCCACTTCAGAGCATGAACAGTCAGTAATGATTTATTTGTGAGTACAAAAAATAGTATTCTTGATGTTTTACTGCTGGAACTCGAGTTCGAAGGTGGAGATTACTGTCTCTCATAGTCCTCTCAGTCAGAACAGCATTTCGAGTGAGTGGAAGTATTCCTTGGTGGAATTATCTGAATTTCCTTCAAGTAATGACTTTGTCATTACTAGCGGCTTCTTGAAGCGTTTCTATTCAAAGGAATTCCTTCTAAGAATATATTAAGACTTAACAAAGGACAATTTCGATCTCCAATGACTTTTCCTATATTTGTCTTTGGAGATATTAAGTACATGTACAAACAGGAAATCAAAATCACTTTTCATCATAATCAATTCATATATATATAGATAGATAGATAGATAGATAGATAGATAGATAGATAGATAGATAGATAGATAGATAGATAGATAGATAGATAGATAGATAGATAGATAGATATATATAGATATATAGATATATATATATATAGATATATAGATATATATAGATATATATTGAGAGACATTGTTTCTGTTTTGTCATGGCTGAATAAACAAACTGAAGAACACGCGAATTGGTGTCCGTACTTTGCACTGTCGTTTGACCAAAAGACGTGAGCGTGAACGTTCTGAATTGATTGGGCTCGCTGCCCGGTACGGACCGCTGTTGTAAGAGGAGGGGTCATAGCGGAGTGTGGCGGCTGCTGCGCTTACTTGGATATATATATATATATTGACGCTCCTGTGTTTAAGAAAACACACCACACTCGCGGGGGTAACTGGAGACAGGTGTTTATTCAACAGCAGCCTGCTGCATAGCTACAGGGTCCATGAAAACCTCCAAAGATTCAGAGGCCAAGGGTTCGTCAAAAGTGTTCCGACGCGTTTCGAAGGTTCTCTTCCTTCTTCCTCAGGGAAATGACGAACAAACACATGTAGTGTCAGGAACGAGTCCAGTCTATATACATGACACGCCCTCTTAGGCGGGCTGGGCTGATGCCGCGGTGTCTTCTGGAACTTGTATGCTGCTTGATTAATGCACGTATTGCAATCCTCGTCAGAGGTCCTGTTTTGCTGCTGGAAAACACCCACTCCGCACCTCCTCGCCTGCCACATCACCATCCGAGCATAGAGAAGGAGTGGTATATGGCCGCTCTCCTTGGAATCTGTATGACCCCCATTCAAGGCTCCAAATCAGGCAAGTAGCGTGGCGGTGCTAGGCATGTGCAGGGTCACTGCTACGCTCCGGTTTCCGCCTGGATGCCCATGCACTCTTGAGGCGGGTGCGGTAAACGCTGGCGGGGCCGTTGAAATAATGACGCTCCTGTGTTTAAGAAAACACACCACACTCGCGGGGGTAACTGGAGACAGGTGTTTATTCAACAGCAGCCTGCTGCATAGCTACAGGGTCCATGAAAACCTCCAAAGATTCAGAGGCCAAGGGTTCGTCAAAAGTGTCCCGACGCGTTTCGAAGGTTCTCTTCCTTCTTCCTCAGGGAAATGACGAACAAACACATGTAGTGTCAGGAACGAGTCCAGTCTATATACATGACACGCCCTCTTAGGCGGGCTGGGCTGATGCCGCGGTGTCTTCTGGAACTTGTATGCTGCTTGATTAATGCACGTATTGCAATCCTCGTCAGGGGTCCTGTTTTGCTGCTGGAAAACACCCACTCCGCACCTCCTCGCCTGCCACATCACCATCCGAGCATAGAGAAGGAGTGGTATATGGCCTCTCAGTCAGAACAGCATTTCGAGTGAGTGGAAGTATTCCTTGGTGGAATTATCTGAATTTCCTTCAAGTAATGACTTTGTCATTACTAGCGGCTTCTTGAAGCGTTTCTATTCAAAGGAATTCCTTATAAGAATATATTAAGACTTAACAAAGGACAATTTCGATCTCCAATGACTTTTCCTATATTTGTCTTTGGAGATATTAAGTACATGTACAAACAGGAGATCAAAATCACTTTTCATCATAATCAATTCACATATATATATATATATATATATATATATATATATATTCACTGAAAAAACCATAGGTTATAGACCATATATAGTTAGGAATTAGCATTTACAAAACCTTGAAAATTGACTGAAAAAACCATAGGTTATAGCCCATATATAGTTAGGAATTCGCATTTACAAAACCTTATTTTACTCACACAAAACCATTGAAATTCCATCTATAGTTAGTTGCACTAACTATATATCGCGCACCAGCAATCCACTGCTGATGATGTCACATATTACATCATTCATGACATGGTCAGTGACATCACTGATGACATCACTGATGACATCTCAAATGACATCACTGATGACATCACTGATGACAACATCCAGTGACTGTATGTTTCTGTAAAGTTAAAATATGTCTTACATAATGAAGAATGAGTGGATGTATAAGTGTCTGGATGAAGGATTTAGTAGGTGCATGACTGACTGTATGAGTGAGTGATTAAATGTGTCTCACTGAGTGCACGGGTTAGTGACTAAACTGTCTTAATTTGTGCATCATTATGTCTGTTGTTCTGTAAACTGTTGCATGTGTTGATAAGTAGCTATATGAGTAACTATATGGGTTATTGATTGGTTGCCCAAGTATTTGTATGGGAGACTGAGTGTGTGTGTGGGTGGCTGGGAGGTGTATGACTCTGTGCATAGATGTGTGAGAAGTTGATTCACTAGATGTATGGTTTCAAAAGTGCATGTGGAAACAGCTGTATGGGCGGTTGACTGTGTGCATGAGTGTATTGGTGAGTGAATGGATATCTCAGTTCTACCTGTCAAAGTAAGTACATATGTAAAACACAGTACATGTGAGAGTTGACATATATAAATAACTGTGCATAAGAGCCAGTGAATGTGTGAGTGGCTGTATGGATCATTGTGAACTTGTATCAGGGATTGTATAAGAGAGTAAATATGTGTTAGTATATGTTTGAATAAGTAAAGTTTGTATAACTGTATGGTTGAGGAAATGGAGGTGTGATTGATTCTTTGCATGACTGACTAGGTGTGTGAGTAACTCCATGGATGAGTGACAGTCTGTGAGTGTCTGTTTACACTGATTGTATCCAAGGTTATATTAGAGTCTGAAGAGGTTCATCGTATTATCACATGAATGATATCATCAGTGATGTGATCAGTAATGTCAAATGAGATGTCATCAGTGATGTCATCAGTGATGTCATTTGAGATGTCATCAGTGATGTCATTTGAGATGTCATCAGTGATGTCATCAGTGATGTCACTGACCATGTCATGAATGATGTAATATGTGACATCATCAGCAGTGGATTGCTGGTGCGCGATATATAGTTAGTGCAACTAACTATAGATGGAATTTCAATGGTTTTGTGTGAGTAAAATAAGGTTTTGTAAATGCGAATTCCTAACTATATATGGGCTATAACCTATGGTTTTTTCAGTCAATTTTCAAGGTTTTGTAAATGCTAATTCCTAACTATATATGGTCTATAACCTATGGTTTTTTCAGTGAATTTTCAAGGTTTTGTAAATGCTAATTCCTAACTATATATGGTCTATAGCCTATGGTTTTTTCAGTGAATATATATATATACATACATATATAAACATATATCATCTGTATATCTATATAAATACAAACATAAATGCATGCATACATATACTTATATGCATACAGATGCATGTTATTTACATGAAAGTTGAAAAAACACTAATAAAAGCAAAGCTAAAAAGCCACCTCATTACAAACAGAATGGCTTTAACTTAAACGAGGGCGAGATCTATTGCATTTTCAATGCTTGTTTACTTTGGTTCCATCAAGAAGGCATTCAGATGTGTCACACATTTGCCATAAATTCTGAATGTTAGCACTCTAGTTGCACATTAGATCACTGTAGTAAAGCTACTGCTCACCAGGGACGTCTGCTGCTGGTATTCAAAGTGCATGTTTCAGTCTGCATGTCAGAATTTTTTTAATGAAATAGAAGAGGATTTGAGAAGTCACTCAAAATGATCCCTAATTTTTCTTTCTGAAGCACTAATCATACTTTCTATGGCAAAATTAACTCCCTCATGTTGTTCCTTTTTAAATTGAGTGTTTTCAGACTTACCACTTCATTCCAATCAAGATGGCTTCTGGTGTGCCATACTTTTGTCATAAGTAAGACTGTTAGCGCTCTAGTTGTTCTTTAGAACACTCTGGGACATTCTGTCATTGGGCTATACTTGGGGTACATCTGGGTGATATTTGGGCTACATTTAGGCTCTTTTGTCTCTGGTGGCCATCTTGGGAGACTGTATGTCAGAATTTTTTAATGAAATTGAAGAGGGTTTGAGAAGTCACTCAAAATGTGCCCTAATTTTTCTTTCTGCAGCACTAATCATAATTCATATGGCAAAATATACCCCCTCATTTTGTTCCTTTTTAAATTAAATGTTTTAAGAGTTACCACTTTATTCCAATCAAGATGGCTTCAGGTGTGCCATACCTTTGCAATAAGTAGGACTGTTAGCGCTCTAGTTGTTCTTTAGAACACTCTGGGACATTCTGTCATTGGGCTATACTTGGGCTACATCTGGGTGA